>NC_090925.1:1141600035-1143025035 GCF_040938575.1 Ambystoma mexicanum | reverse complement strand
ACCTACCTTCAGTAGAACAAAGCAAAATGTAGGCATTGACCATGTCAAATGTCAAATGGTAATGGCTATGGTGGGTGACGTGTGAATGTCAACCATGTGAAACACAGTTTCATGTTGCAGGGACACTGGGATGTGTAAAGGTGCAGAAGTATGAGTCTGATACAGGTGGAATGCTTGTTTGCAAAGCCTTTTATAATAAAAGGAAATAAAAGGAAAAACCTATCTTGCCATATTTCTATGAGGGGTTGCCCTACCTCAATAAAAACACCCAAGGGCTCTGTCAGGATGTCTTATAATGTATAAAGTCCACCTTCCTGTGTCCAAACCTATTTCCGTCCCTTAATATAAACTAAGGACAAATGGGGCATCTTCTTGATCCTGAAGGAGGCTTCTCTCTTTCTGCAGGCAGACCATTAAAGTTCAGTTCATTGTGTGAAAACACAATGAGTGACTCTTTAAACTAAGTTCTCAAATATCAAAGGTGAGGGGCACTCTCTTTCCCTTGTTCTTGTCTTCAACTCCCAAATGTAGAGTTCAGTCTGGTTCACTATCCTCCCAGAGTAAACTGTAGACCTTTTCCTCACAAAATATATTCTCCTTTTATGAAGGCGGAGTGGGAAAGTCTCTTCCTCTTGTTTCTTCTTCCAACTCAAAACTGTAGCACCAATTATGTTGCTTTATCCTGCATGACTTGACTATAGAACGAAGAATTCCAGAAAATGTCTCTTTCTCTTTCACAGGGGTCCCATATAACTCTGGGTTGTTTCAGAACATCCTCAACCTGTTTTGCAACTCATTTCTCTTCTGAAAAATAGCCCTGTATTCCTCTTGTCAAGTTTGCTGGGGAGTACTAAACACTTTCTGGATAGCATACACCCTCCATATGAGTGTTCTTTATATGTCTGCTTTAGACTGGGTCTAGTGCAAACTGTCTGGTACATACGTGATTGGTCCGCTCAGAATACTGCTTGTTGCCCACTCTGTAAACAAGCTGATGAGACCCTGATCCACTTTACATTGTTATGCCAGCCTTTAATGGAGCTATGGTGTAGGTATCTATTACCTATTCACTTGGCATAGGGTTGAGAACCAAAAGGGAATCATTGCAGTTCCCCATTAATACGATGTAGTGGAAAGTGGTATTTGCCTCTGCCAGGTATGTTCATCGTGCCTGGCTTCTAAGAAGAAAGTTATTGGGCATCGATTTACCTCAACCCCAGGCTATCCTCGAGGCTGTAAGCTGTGCCATCCCCTGTTAAATTTTAAAGATGCTTGTTTAATTGGCTTTACTTTTCCACAATGAGTGTGGCTTTATTCACCTTAAAATTATTGTATTTGGTCTTATTGTATTTTTTTTAGGCTAACTAAATGTGATTTTATCAATTATGATTGTGATTGTTTGTTGTGTTGTGCTAAAGGACAAATCTGAATAAAGCTTTGAAAACATAAAAAGTCTCTTCTGTGTGGGTCCCAGACCCCTTTATATTCTCTTGGGCGATCCCCGACTTCATTTGGGCTTCTGGCCCTTGATTATATGTCTCTTTGCTCTTGTTTGGCTGCCTGACCCTTATGCTTTGCTTTTGGGTGTTTTGCCCAACTTCTTATGGGTCCCAGACCCTGGTTTGTTACTTTTGCAGATTCTCTACCCCAAAGTCACTCAATGCACAACTGAACAGACATGTTGTACTCTCCTGCCAGGTACTGTTTTCCACAAAGGATATTGTATGCATCTTGTTTCAATCTCTCTTTTCTTGATTTTCTCAGGGTCCCAGACCCTCTTATCTCAGTTTTGCATTTTTATTTCTTTCAGGTCCCCGGCCCATTTACTTTGGCTTTCCAGGACACTTGATGTACTCTCTTGGCAAGTGTCTACTGATGCGCTATATGCCTGTATCCTTATATTTCTCTTAGGGTCATTGACCCATATATCATCAGCTTTACTGCTTATTTGTCCCAACCCTCCTTAGTCTCCCCTTGTTCAGTTACCAGCCCCACTCATGGACCCAGGCTGCACCCGTACCTTGTTTCTGGGTTCCTGCTGCATGGCATCCTGCTTGGGCTTCTTTGACTCTAAGGGCGACCTTCCAATCTTTCTCTCTCTATTTGTGGTCCACAGCCCAGGTTCAGCCACAGTGAGTCGGGCTGCACGGCTTCCCTTCAGGAGACGTCCCAAGTGTTCTGCGTACTTGGTTTCTCTTCAATTTCTTGTGGTCTGCCGGTTCTTGGCAGCACCCGCAGAGACGGAGGCTTTTCTCCTCTGTCGTTCTGGTCTGTAGCTTTTTACTGTGTCTCTCCATCTACAGCGTTCAAACTTTGCTCTCGGCTTCTCTGGGGCAGGCTTGACCAAAGGCATAGTCCTCCTTCTGATTTGTATTTTGGGTGACCAATAGACAGTCTACAGCAACTAGACTGCATGTGCTGGTTCCCATAGATATGCCTCATTACTCCATCCTTCCTTCTCGTCACAGTACTGAACTGATGATCATCACAGAGTTCAGAGGCACTCTTCTTCATCTCGGTATTCTCCTGAGACTCGGTTTCCTCAACTCTACAAAGATAGAGGGAGGTGTCGGGGAGCACAGGATACTGAGTGGGGTGAAATGAAGGAGGGCAGTGAAATGGAGGGGGATACTTTGTTAACCGAAGGTGATTGTCACTGGTCCCATGGAGGGTTTGATCCACCAGGCAAGTACCACCCACATGGGGACTATGGGTTAGCAGAATCACCTCCCTGGCCCCATGCAAAGGGGCTTCCCCCATGGAAACAATGGCAATACCCTGGGATTTGTCAAAGTTGTCAGGAAAAGAGTAGATGATGTAGTGTACTGCAGGCTCTCTCAGGAGTGGCTGGTATCCCAGTAATCCCATTGGACACACTCCGATGCACACATCTGTTGACTCAAGTTGTGCTTTACATATGCATTCTCTAAACCACATCTATAAAATTCTTTCCTCAGTGGATGATATTCGCTTGGTCTGATCCCAGTTTGTCCATTCTGCCTTGGTTAAATGGGGTTTGTGTGCCTGGTGTGCATTCCAACTCTTTATGTCATGAACATTCTGTTGCACAATGTGTTCTGTGGCAAGCCAGAAGGAAGACTCAGACCAGAGGACATGTTTGAACATAGTTTTATTTAAATGAAAAGAAAATGCCTCAATGACCCTACTACTAAAAGGGAGTTTCCTTCCTAACCAAACTAAACTAAGGTGCTCCTCCTTAGTCCACAATAAAAATAGTCCTTGGTCCAAACCTATCTCCCAAACTGGCCCTACCATTTAGCAAAAACATAAATGAAAATAGGTTGAGTGCCCTGCACTCTTGGTTCTTCTCAAAGTTACATCTAGCTGTCCCAGGAATCCGTACTGTGTATGGATCCAATGCTTATAATGAAAGGATCTATGTGATCACTGCGCTGCCCATAACTGCGATGGCTGAAATGCTGATGCCATTTACGGTGTGGCACAGTGATCATATAGATCAATGTGCCCGCTTCCCTGGCCTACTTTCCCCTGGCGACCCCCACCCCCAACTTACTTTTTACTGCAGCACACTTCTGTCTGTGCCGCCTACACCCTGCTATCCCTGCGGCATCAGCTCCTCCCACTAATGTGGGTTAGAGCTAATGCTGCAGGGTGCTTTTCTTTTTTTTTCTTTTGTGTCCCCCGCTTATCAAAAATGGTAAGCAGGGGACACCCCCGCAACCCCCGACTCCCTTTACAGCGCCCAAGCAGAGCAGGGTCAAACCAAGTTATTGGAAAAACCTGAACCCTTTCAACCAACGTGGTCAATCTTGCCCCACTTCAACTAACTGTCAGGTGTCTCGATGCTTCCTTGATATCTGCTTTTCACTTTGTCTATTGTGTGCCTGTGGCTCCTTTGGCTTCCTCTGACACAATAGCTCACTTAATTAGTTAGGGTTCCTATGACCCTGTTCTACTTCTGGTTCTCTTAGTTCTCTTGGGTCCCCGTGACCCTTCTTGAGGTTTATGCTTCTCGTGTTTCTCTGGATTCTGTAACCCTTTTTCGTTATTCTCTCTTCTCTCAAGCCTCTGTGCCCCTGGGATGGGGCTATGGTAGTCCTTCCCTCTTCCCTGATCATTCTCTCTTTTCTTCCACTTTTCTTCCCCTACCTCTGACCTGGGCATCACGTGTACCTGCAGGGTTGCAGTGCTTGCTCCAGTGAGAGGCCATCGCATAAGCAATAGAAGCATTCTCCTCAGCTTGCTGCTCTTCCGCATTGGTTTTTAGCAGTCTTCGCATTCCAGTCTTTTCGGCTCTCTTTCTGTCTTTATTGTTGGCTCTTGGTCTGAGAGCAGGGGGCCAGTCCTCCCTTCATCCCTGTACTCGGCATCTGTTCATATTTGTGCCACCAGGTACTGTTTGCTTTGCACTGCCTCTGACTCTCAGGCCTTGCACGCTTCCTTGTATGGTGAATGGCAACTCCCTTGGGCATCTATGACTGTCTGTATGCTATCCAGCAGTGGTGTGCCACCAACGATCTGTGCCTTAATGCTAGTAAGATGGAGATTCTCCTCATCGGCACTCCTGCCCCCTCCTTTCCTGTCACTCTCTGCCCAGCCTCCCTTGGTCCTCTTCCTGCTCCCACCTGTGAGGCTACGAAGCTCAGGGTTATCTTCGACTCCACACTCTCATTTTCTCTTCAAATCTCTGATGTCTCTAACAAGCCAAACTACCAACTGCACCACCTCAGAGGTATTTCTCCTTTCCTCTCCTTCCCGCAGAAGCTCACTGTCTCTAGTGCTCTGGTTCCCTCTAGGCTGGACTACTGCAACAGCCTCTTTCTAAATCTGCCTGCTTCTACTCTCCACCCTCTGCAACTCATCCAGAACAGTACTGTGAGACTTGTCCTTGGCCTCAAGCTCAAGATCGTATCTCTCCATCATTATCTCCCAGTGGCTGCAAGGATTAAGTTCAAGACCCTCTGCATTGTTCACAAGACCTTCAGGGGCCTGGGGTGTCAATACCTCCAACTCTCTCTTCATTAATACCTTGCTACTCGAGCTCTTCGCTTCTCCACCTCCAACTCCCTCAGGGTCAGTCGCTTATCCAAGCAATGAGTTGGTGGTAGATCTCTTTCTTTATCTTAGGTGTCCCTCTGAAACTCGAGAACGACCATCTCCAGTTCTGAAAGCACCTCAAGGCCATCCTCTTTGCTTCTGCCTTCTCTCTTCCTCTCCCCTGCTGATTTTCTGTCTGATACTGCACTGGTCACCTGGCTACCCTCTGATTTTGGGCCCAGGTCCCTACCCATCCAGTTGCACAAGTGCACTGCCTCCCGGCAACCATTGCACTTGGGTATGTATCTGTAGCCCTACAGTCTCCCACCTGCACTTTTGGACACCTGCTTTCTGCACTTACCCTTGAACCTGCCACCTGCTGGCCACACTTCTTGTTATTGATCCCATGTACAGCACTACACCCACCCCTTTTCCCTGCCACTTTTCCCCTCCCCTCCCTTGCACTTGCAGAATCTCAATGTCACTTGGCCTAGTAAGATTATTGTCTCTGTCCTCCCTCGTTTCCCCCTTCCTTGCCTCATTGCACGTGTATAGGCGTGTTACAAATATCATATCATAACATATCATCTACCCCCTTCTGTGATGCAGCAAGGTAAGCTGGTCTGCACGGTTCCATCCCTTGATGATGTTCTCACATCTGAGTGTTGCCTTGCCGTTGGGCTGCTCCTCCTCCATTTAAGGGTTGTTGGCCCTTTATTCTTGCTCCGATATTCAAAAGGAGCGTATTGTTCACCACAGGTTTTCAAACATGTTGAAAGTTCAGCATTACCGTGATTCAAATTCATAGTGGTATTGTCAGTATTTCTTACTCCTATGTCAGTGATACAATCTTGGGTATAGGGAGCTCCGCATGGTAATGGGTGTCATTGTCCACTAAAGGGGAGTCACTCTCAGTGAGGTCCAGCTTTCCCAAGCAAGTTCACCTCCCTAGTCTCAAAGGGTTTTGCTCCCCCTATGAAAGAAGGGACAAAGTCTCCAGATTCATCACATACCCCTCCCGTTAAGCGAGAGGCCCCCTTTCTGGAGTATGTGGAAAACAGCTAAGGAAATCTACATTCCATTTTTCTATCGCTTTCTGATGTTCCCCAGAAAAACAAACAGGTTGTAGATTCAAAAACCACCTCATAACCTGAGCATTAGAAACCTTCCTGAGACTCATCCTGGTGAGGGATGAATGGTCACTCACTAGTCGGAACTCCCGCCCCCCTCAAATAGCAGCTCAACGGTGGAATATGCCTGTTCCCTAGGAAACAATTTCATGCTGGTACAAGGAATACAATGTTCCAATCTGTCATGTTCCTGGGAAAGTACTGCCCTCAAGCCCACTTTAGAGGCATCTGTTCGTAGTATGAATTCCTGGTTGAAGTCGGTCATATTCAACACAGGTTCCTGACAAAGTACTTTTTTCAGACCTGACCCGTCATTGTTCTCTATTTGCCCAGATTTTTGTGGTTGGCAATTTTTTAATGTGTATTTAAACAAAAGGAAGGAACATATAACAGACTGCATCAACACAGTATATATCTCCTCAGAAAGCAATTTCTTGTAGCAACCATGAAACAAATATAGGCTGCATTATGTGTTCTCAATAATCATCAAGAAGCAGTATTACCAAAAAATATAATTTTTAATATATTAATCACTCTTTAGCACAAGAAATACACTCATTTGTTTTAAAAAAACATATACACATAACATAGTCATATACATCTTAAAATCATGCCACCTCACAGTGTACAGAATTATATGCCAAAAATTTCATTAGCACAACACAACAATGGCAACTCAATTGTTCACATTTCCCATTGTGTGAACCAGCCCAACTTATATAAGTTCCAGTCCTCTGTGTTTTAAAGTAAACCGACATTCATCAGGGGCAGAAGTAATCCTGTGCTCCAGGTCGATTCTTCCTACATATACACCAGGTTGCTATCTCTAAGGATACAAAGACAAACACGTATCACTAACACGGGCATAATCAGTGTAATCAGTCACCATAGCCAAACCCTAATCACCAATAGGGTATCTAGTACACACTACATCATGTACTGGATCTGCGGTCAGAAGAAATATATGTCTTTGACCGTATAAGCCAAGTCAGTACTGGCTCTTCACTATTACAGCAGTAAGTGAAATTCATAAGTGAGTACCTAGAGGAATTCTACCAATGGCAGTATTTTTATTCACCTCCTAATCCCGAACACAAGGAATTTAGGGAATATCCAACCACATTAGAGCCTGGCACAACAACAGAAACCGGCTCACCCTCGGGTGTTAAAAACTGTTCTTTAGTTGGATACAGTCACAGCTCAGTGGCATTGTCACCCATCTTCTTCCTTTCCAATTTTCTAAAACGAACTATCAGTGCCTAAAATACAAAAAATTGAGGGTAAGATGCCTAGCCCCAGATGTCAAGTAAGCATCCGCTACTCTAATAAAGGCCAAAAAACGGATCTTACCTATTCCAGCGATTTTCAATTCTCCGAAAAACACTACAGTAAAAGTCTGTATAGATAGGGCCTCTTCCTTCTACAATTCCTCTAGCTCTGAAAGAGTAAAAGTGCTAAGTAAATACATTGCAAAGGAAAGGAGCATCTTCTGCAGAGTAATAGGGTTAAAGTTACTTCCAAAGGCATCCCCCCGTTCTTACCTTATCTATGCCAACTGATGACCTGCAAACAGGCAGAGTACTACATCTCACGCCCGGGATAACAGTGGATCAACACCCTGAGACTACGGCCCAAAAACCGTACTGAAATCCCCATTCCGCGGCACTCGCGTGACGCGATGACGTCATCACGCTCCGCGGAACGCGGTAACGCGATGATGTCACCACGCCCCGCGCCACGCGCGTGGGAACACCCATTCAAATCAGGCAAAACATGCCCGAGTTGCTAAGCAACTAAGGCCACAGGTCCGCCAATGGAAAAAAGGGGTGTGACTCCCATCATACCAAGAGAAAGGGCAAAAATCCCAAACAAGTCCACAAACGGATCAAATATAGTGGCAAAGTATGCAAAACATGTGAGGAGAAGGTGTAGGCATTCTCCACCAGCTCTGAAAAGAGCATTGACTGACCCAGGACACAGGAAAAGTGACCTGCTACCCCTGATCATGTCCAAAGAAAACCACAACAGGACATCACTCACGGTGGAAATTCTCTAAACACAGGGACAACCACATAGGAAACAACCCCTTGAGGCAAATTGTTTGTGGCCTGTATGACAACAAATTGCATTTCTTCACATAGAAATAGAGATTCTCCCTCAATGGGTACCAACAAACAGTGCAACACTCCTAGGACCTCCAAAGTCCCTTCAAGGTAACAGGTAACTTGCTTATCTGATGTTATGCCACTCGATGTTCTCATTCAATCCTGTGACATGACTGTTGGTAAGAAAGATAAGCTTTTGTTCCAGATAAATCATTTTCCTATTAATTTTGTCTTGGGATCTACCCTTGATCTTTTTTAAGATACACCATTCAAAATCAGAGAAAGTATGTTTTTTATCTTCGAAATGTTTGACTAGAGGAGCTTTATCAATATGATGTTTTAAACAGCTCCTATGCTCGATCATCCGAGTCTTGCACTTTCTGTTGGTTTTGCCTATATAAATTAGGTCACACGGACATTTAATCATATAAATTACATTTTCCGTTTTACAATTAGTGTGTTCATTTAGCACCCATTCAGAAGTGAGACCCAAATTCACAGTGGTCATTTTCTTGGTAAATGGAGACATGACACATTCTCCACATGGATGGTGACCCTTCACTCGAGGCAGACCCCACAATGTACTTTGGGCACCCTCCTGGCTAACCACCTGGTGTATGTCATTCTTCATCACAAGATTACGAATGTTGGTGCTCTTTTTGAAAGCTATCATAGATAATGGACTGTTCATTGTCTTTTTCCAATTTTTACATATGATATTCTTAACTTTATAGGAAAGATTACTAAAAATGTTGACAAACACCAATGGAGTCTCATGGTTAGCAGTGTCTTTCTTATTCTTTACCAGCAGAGCTTCCCGGTTGTTATTAAAAGCTCGTTTGGCAGACTGCCTGACCACTTTTTTGGGGTAGCCCCTATCGATCAATTTGTCCATAAGTAAATTGGCCCCGGTTTCATAATCATAGTTGGTACTGCTGTTACGTTTCAAACGTAAAAATTGCCCAAAGGGCAAATTGTCCCAAACATGTTTCGCATGGTGGCGTCTATAGTGCAATAGTGCATTTTTGTCAGTGCTTTTGACAAACGGTTTAACCCATAAACGGTTATCTTGTTGGTAGATAGTGAGATCTAAATAGTTCACTTCTGAGGAGCTCATTGTCGCTGTGAATTTCAGGTATCTATTCTGATTATTTAACCATGCCAAAAAACTATTGGCTTCATCCATCGAGCCATGCCACAGCATAAATACATCATCGATGTATCGTAGCCATTGTGTTATTTGTTGCTTGAAAGGATTAATTTCTGAATAGATTACCGTTTGTTCCACCATATCTACGTACAGATTGGCCAAATTAGGAGCCATGGCGGCACCCATGGCTGTACCTTCAACCTGTAAGTAGAATTGTCCCAAAAATTGGAAAAAATTATTTGTCAAAGCTGTTTCTGCACACCATAAAATGAAGGCATTGCTCACAGGATGATTGTCCTCACGTTGAAGCAATATCTCCTCAACCACTTCAAGAGTTGCTCCTTGGGGAATGTTAGTATAAAGAGACTGGATGTCTAAGCAAATGAGTATGTCCTTGGTGTGATCAAAAGTGAGCCCTTCAATTTTCCGAATGGCATCTCTGGTATCTTGAACGTAGCTTTTAATTTTCATTACGAAAGGGCGTAGATAGAAATCCACAAATTTTAATAAGGGTTCCAAGATGGAATTCACGCCCGACACAATGGGTCTACCAGGGGGTCTCACCAGAGCTTTATGGATTTTGGGCAAGATGTAAAAAATAGGAGTTCTAGTGGTCTCTCTTGCTAGATAGTCTCCTTCCTGTTTACTAATCTGTTTTAAATCAACAGCTTTACCCACTTTCTCTTTTATCATTTTCATGATGGCAGGACCAGGATCTTGATCAATTTTGCAGTAGCTGATATTATCTGACAGAAGTCTATGACATTCCTCGATATAATCTTTCTTATTCAAAAGGACTATCGCTCCTCCTTTATCCGCCTGACGAATGACAATTTTCTCATTTTTACCCAAGCCTCGTAGTACGGCAATTTCTTGCTGACTTAAATTAGAGTTCTTGGGAATGCCTTTAGTTTCAAGTTTTCTCAAATCTTGTAAGACCTTTTTTTCAAAGACTACTGATTCGGGAGAATGTGCGTGATGGGGTGGGCACCAAGTCGAGGGATTTCTCAGGCCACTGTAATTTGTCTGAAGACTGGCTGGTTGATTTTCAAAGAATTCTCTAAGATGTACCTTGCGCATAAATGCACGGAATTCTAACCTGAATTCGAAAGGATTGTGATATTTTGATATCACGAAATTCAGGCCTTTGTTCAGACACCGTTCTTCATCATTAGTTAAGTTTTCACTAGACAAATTTACTACCGACCCCGGTGACTGCGTGTCTGCATCCGGTCTGTTTGCCACTCCTGCCGACTGTTCCCTCTGCCTAAAAAAGGTGGGCGTCTCGATCCATTCCTTGCTCCTGTATTATGGCCCCTTTGCATGGCGGTATTTTTCTTCCTTCCTCTCTGCCCCGCTCCATCAGTTTCTTCATTCTCGCCCGGTGTTCCTCCTTCATCGCTAGAACTATACGATGTATTTCTGAATCTCACCCTACGGTTCGGTCTCTGACCTCCTGTAGGTGCTCCAAAGTTGTAATCTTTGTTGACATATTGAAAAGCTTTCTCATGTACAAAATTGGTTAGATCCTTCTTCAGTCTCTTAATTCTCTCTGAGCTCGATTCAGCTTTAAATGTTTGCATCTCTTTCAAGTGGGCTTCTAATTTGGTTTTGAATACTTTAATATCAAAGTTTTTCTTCATTTCTTCTTCCAAATCTTTTAAGTCCACTAAGATCTTCTTGGTGGTTCCCTGGGCCGTTTCAATAATTAGAACCAGCCAGTCCCGCCCACATTTATTAGCTATATAGCTACATTTTAGTTTGAATTCTGCACTATCTAAGAAAAGCCTCGGCTCATTCCGTACTATAAGGCCCTGTGGTAAAGCTTGATTTTTTAAGTATTCCAGCATGATTATGGCATGCAATTCAGTTTGTACCAATCTTTTACGAGTTTGAATGAGTTCGTCCCATTTGTCATCTTTACCAATATTTCCCCATTCATTATCTAACCCCAGCTCCGGTATGGAATTAAGGAGCTGGAGAATATAGTCTTCGGTATAAGCCAGACTTTTGTCAGATGTTGTCGTCATGATGCTAACTATAGCTTCAAAACACCTCGTTGGGTACTCAAAAACGTTTCTCACCTAACTTGCTAATGTAGTGGAACCCTATGAGACAAACGTTGCCTCACAGACAGATAGTTTTTCTACAGGGGTGACCCCCACGTTCTGGTGATATTCCCTCCTACTAAGTGAGGATAAATAATGTGTATTTAAACAAAAGGAAGGAACAAATAACAGACTGCATCAACACAGTATATATCCTCAGACAGCAATTTCTTGTAGCAACCATGAAACAAATATAGGCTGCATTATGTGTTCTCAATAATCATCAAGAAGCAGTAATACCAAAAAATATCATTTTTAATATATGAATCACTCTTTAGCACAAGAAATACACTCATTTGTTTTAAAAAACATATACACATAACATAGTCATATACATCTTAAAATCATGCCACCTCACAGTGTACAGAATTAAATGCCAAAAATGTCATTAGCACAACACAACAATGGCAACTCAATTGTTCACATTTCCCATTGTGTGAACCAGCCCAACTTATATAAGTTTCAGTCCTCTGTGTTTCAAAGTAACCGGACATTCATCAGGGGCAGAAGTAATCCTGTGCTCCAGGTCGATTCTTCCTACATATACAACAGGTTGCTACCTCTAAGGATACAAAGACAAACACGTATCACTAACACGGGCATACTGCTTCTTGATGATTATTGAGAACACATAATGCAGCCTATATTTGTTTCATGGTTGCTACAAGAAATTGCTGTCTAAGGATATATACTGTGTTGATGCAGTCTGTTATATGTTCCTTCCTTTTGTTTAAATACACATTATTTATCCTCACTTAGTAGGAGGGAATATCACCAGAACGTGGGGGTCACCCCTGTAGAAAAACTATCTGGCAATTTTTTAAATCATCATTGAGATTGGCAGCCAGCATAGAGTAGTTGGAGTAAACCAGCTGTAAGAACCTGTCAGCCCCAGAAATACATGGAGGTCTTGTTTGGATTTGGGGACCGGTGTCAACTGGAGTGCTTTGACCTTCTTGGCTTGGGGATGAGTTAATATGTTCCCCACAAAGTAGCCTAGATATTTCAGTAATAATTGAGCCAGGTGACACTTCTTGGGGTTAGCACGAAGACCTGCTGTAAGCAAGGGATGAGTGATTTGATAGAGATGGTGCATGTGTTCTGGTCAGGTGTTGCTATGTATGACAATATCATCAAGATAGGTCCTTGTGAAATTGGAGTATGGTTGAAGTACTTTGTTCATTAATTTCTGGAATTCGGCAGTGGACCCATGTAACCGAAAGGGTAGAAATTAAAGCTGGAAAAGTCCCTGTCGCATAGGAAGAGTGGTTTTCTCCTTGTCAGATTGATTCAGGGTAACTTGCCCGTATCCTTTCGTTAAATCTAATGTGGCTAGAGGAAGATGACCTGATCATGCGTTGATGGCTTGGAACTGTCTTTCACAATACCCTTTGTTACCCCTCGGACGATAAGCCTCTTTGAGGGGGAGAGCTGTGGCGGAAAGGGGGTGTGTTGATGTGGATGGACGGGAGCTTTGTTGCATGGTTCCATGTGGTCGCTGGTGGAATTGCCTAGGTGAGTGCTCTTAAAGATGCAGTTCTAAACAGCTCCTGACATAAGTAGGATACTTTTAGTTGGAACAAGTGCAGACAGGTGGAAAGTGGGAAAGTTGGGGGTTAGGGTGGGGTGGGAGCAGATCTAAATTGATGTTGAGGTAGCGGAGATATATTAAGTGGGGATATTGAACTATGCTAATTGTATATTTGTAACATGGATCATTTTCTTCCTGTTTGATGAAAAACAACAAAGAAATAAAAAATAAAAAATATAATGAGGATATTTATCGGGCTTGCCCCATTTCATCGTAAGCTCATCTATCCGGGACATGGAATAATTATCCAAAATAAAGATTGAATTAAGCTTTCAAAAATCAATCCAGAATCTCCAGCTCCCATCTGGTTTCACCACCATAACTATGAGGAGGACCAGGGACTCTCAGAGGGTTCAATTATGTCTGCCTTAAGCATGGCTGGAAGCTCTTCCTCAATGATCTTTCTCCAGGCCTCTCGAATCTATATATTTTAATTTACAGTTTGTTCCAGCGGTGTACAACTTCTGGAAACTGTTTCAAAAGATCGTGTAAATCTTCGTGTTGAGAAAGAGTCTGATATTTTTGGGATTAACGTAACCTCTCATTCTTGGTCAGTCAAGAAAGTGGCTCTGGTAAAGGTAGTATTCTCTAAGGGGTCTATCTTCCATTCTTTTAAGAGATTGATATGGTACATTTTAGTTTTTGACATCATTCAGGCTGAGTGACTAGGTAGTTTAGGCATCCTTTTCTTTCTAGGATCTTATAAGGCTATACCATTTTCAGACCATTTTGTCTCCAGAGGTGGGTTTTAATACCAAAACAGAGGCTTCTATGGAAAAGGACCAGGCTGCAGCCTATTTATCATTTATCATGTAGAGCTTTTTTGTGTTCTTGTGCTCTAGTTAGATGAGGTTTCACAATTTTTTCGGATCGTTGCCATAGGGTCTTATGTTTCTGGGCAGTCTGCAGGATGGGTAACGTAGCCTCTTCCCTTTCTTACCAAGTTTCCTTGAGCATGTCCAAGACATCTCTCAGATCACTTCCATATAATAAATAGTTCAAAGGGGGAAATAACCCAAGGATGCCTGGTGTGTTTTCCTAATGGCAAAAATAGCCCAGAAAATCAATACATCCTAGTTATGTATGTCAGTCTCTACTAACCTTTGGATGATCCTTTTGAGAATTTGATTAATTCTCTCCATAAGATCATTGATCGGAGGGTGGTATACTGAAGTTTCTAGGGTCTTAATCTCTGGGATCTCATTTAACTCTTGCATGATCTTTGTCATGCCTTGATGCCTTGATCCATAAGGATAGCAAAGGAAGTACGTGTTTAAGTGTATTCCTTTGTGGAAACACTTCAGGATCCTGAATAGCATAGTCAACTATTACTAAAATAAATGTATTTCCAATCTTGGATGTTTCTAGTGGTCCCACAATGTCCATAGCTATGCGGGAGAATGGAATCTCATTAATAGGGAGGGTTGTAAGGGGGCATGGGGTATTAGGGTAGATGCAGTTCTCACCTCAGCATTGGGTTTCTCCTCCTCCATTCAAGGCTTGTTGGCCCTTTATTCTTGCTCCAATATTCAAAAGGGGTTTATCGTTCACCACAGGTTGTCAAACATGTGGAAGATTCAGCATTACCTTGAGCCAAACACATAGAGGTATTGTCAGTATTTCTTACTCCCATGTAGGCAGATAATACCATAGGTATCAGGAGTTTTCCATGGGAATGTGTGTCCTTGCCCCCTAAAGGGGAGTCACTCCTAGTGAGGTGCTGCTTTCCCAAACCCCTAGGGTGGGTTTTGCTGAGCGGGCTCACCTCCCTAACCTCAAAGAGGGTGGGTCCCTCTAGGGAAGAAAGGACAAAGTCTCCAGATTCATCAAAGTTCCTACATTATTTGCTCTATATAAATAAGTGTAATACTTAAAGATTTGTATATATTTTTGACTTCCGTCTTATTGATCATTTTTATTTTACGAAAGTAACAGATGAATTCAGATGTGTAATAAAAATGTGTACATGTTTAAACATGTACAATTCCATATGTTATGCCACAATCAAGACTTAAGTAAACAAGACTCAGAAAAGAAAATATTTTTAAGAACTCACCTTTGTATTACCCGCTTTTACAATTGTTGTCTGTGGTGGATGTATGTTGTTATTTCTTCAGCTTTCACATCGTCATGCATTCACTTTGTCACATTTACCTCTTCATACCTTTACTTCTTCTGTCTTTCACTTCTTCTAACATTCATTTTGTCATTACAGGGGGAGACCCCATGCATAACTTCCCTTCTTTTCTAACCCATATTATTCCCCCTAACTCCTCCTATTCTTCCAACCCCAAACTTACAGCTAACCTTCCATTGCCAGCATGACAATGGGTAAATGCAGACAAAGTAAAGGTAAGAAAAAGTAAATTCATTAAGAAGTAAATGTCTGACAAAGTGAATGCTGAAGAGTTAAGTGTTGAAGAAGGTTTTTTGGCGACCATCTGTGATAACCTCCAACAATGCTCTTTACTGGTTGAGCTCACCCAGGGTTATGTGTGCTTTCAGTTGCAGCGCAGGAACATGGGCCACAGCCACATTAAACAGAAAGGGATCTACATAATGAAAGGGTCAATGAATTCTTCAGTATACTGAACATATTATTATCCTGGTAGATGTACACAGGCAGGGGCCCATGCCGGTCACAATTGTATCTTAAAAAAATTATTTTTGACGGAACAGCAAAATGGAGGAGGATCTTTTACAACTTAACGGTGAGCTCCTTGTACTGTAAAAAAGCAAAGACTTAAATGTATCACAGTGCATTTCTTACTTGTATACCATATTTGGATAGAGCAGTGTTCAGCAACCTGCGGCTCACGGAATATTTTGCACTACAATGCCTATGATCTAATACTACTGACTATGCTTGTTAGTAATGATGATAGCTATAGTCCAAAACATTTTGCGAGTGAAAGGCTGAAGACCCCTGGGATCGTGTTCTGCTGCCACGTATGTTAAGATGGCACTGGTTATGGGGCCCATGTCATGCCCTTGAAATCAATAGAAAGTATACACATGTCTGGATGATGACCACCTCAAAGATAATTTGCTTAATGCTCTATTGCATGGTGCCAGTCCTGTGGCCCTGCTCCTTGGCTTTTGGCATTGTGTTCAGTTTGATACACATGACCAATGACATTTGGAAAATACATAATGGTAAAACATGTTTTTCAGTCTTTTAATGGTTGCTTTGCTTCGGAAGGTGAGCCCGGTGAAGCATTTCAGCAAATGTTTTTTTAAAAGCAGCCTTGAATACAGTACATTTCAATGAATATGAAGCGCACAAATACAGGGCTGAAAGTTCTTACAATAATGAGTTTTAACTGTGCAAATGAAAATGTGAATATACGTTTCAGCCTCAAAGTGTTGTAGCAATTGCATGAAGTCAGTCATGTCCTCATTCTGTACCCATACATTTATCAATTAAAACAGTCTATAGAAAATGGCTTCTTGTATGACCCTTGCATGCTGCAGTTCTTCGGATTGATTTTCCTTTTGCTTATCTTAGAATTGTTTTGGTTTTTGCTCATAGGTGGTGATGTAGTGCCACAAACAAAGACACACATATTGTCATGTGTTTTTAAAAGAGAGACTGCATTGTGGAACCAGAAAAAAAACAAAGGTGTCCTTGGGCCACCTAGTATTGGCACAGGTTAAGCTTTAGCATCAGCCATAGGTTTAACCCAAATGTGGTACTCTTGCACCACCATTAGCTTTGGTGTATTTGCAGCTATTTTTCACCACCGTTAGTTTGGCTCATATGTGGCACTTCATCATCATCATTAGTTTTGGCTCAAAAGTGGGAGTTAAGCACCACTATTGATTTTGGCACAAAAGAGGAGCGTTAGCAACACCATTCATTTTAGTCATATTTGGATCATCATTCATTTTGGCCATATGATGTGCTTTACCATTTCCATTTGTTTTTCAGAGGTAGCACTTTAGCACCACCGATCCTCTCAGCTCATAGGTAGCATTTTAGAACCATAATTAGTTCAGGCTTCTAGGGACACTCTAGTGCTAGTATTTATTTTGGCACATGAGTGCTTGATTTGCACTCCAATTATATTTTGGGTCAATGTGTGATAGAGCCACTGAATATGTTGACTATATGTAGCACCTCTGAGGCATACTTGAGTTTGGCTAAGATGGTACTTTAGCACCATCATTATTTTTGGGTCATGTGTGGTGCTTCCACACCTCCTAATTGAGGTTTCATATTTCACTGGTGGAACTTTAGCACCACTATTACTTGTGGCAAAAAGGTGTATATTTTTATTGAATTGTGTTTTAGGTTTATAAGCAAGTTTTATACATACAATTATCATTTAAAAGGCAACACAATTATGCAAAATGTAGATGATAAATAAATAAAATAATTTATATAAAAACATAAATTCAAGAGAAAGACAAATGAAATAGAATAGAAATGCATAGTATAACACCAAATATATATATACAATCATCTATCTAATCAACTGCATTGCATCAATTCATATAACCATAAAGCCAACTAAGATAACATTAGAATATCTTTTCATTTCAAATTTTAAAAAGGATACATGGTTTGTTATAAACCTTTCACTATAAAAACAGTTTAAAGTTAACAAATTGGATCAACAAGTAACACGACAAATGAAATAGCAAATGAAAGTAACAGATGAGATGACAGCTAAAGGCGACATGTAAATGTCTCGATTGGCCCGACTTCAGTTACTTTCACTTGTAGTGAGATGTGCTTCTAAAAATTGTGAAATATTTTCAGAAACCGGTTTACTGTTTTTCTTTCTGAAACCTTTAATATCTCTTAATTTCCTTCAAATAAGACTCTTCTTAATCTTTTTCTCATTTTCCTCAAGTAATTTGAATGTTTGCTCCAAAATGTTTGTTGTTGCATAGTTTATTCTTGGATTTCTGCAATCGTATTTCATATTCCACCATTTTTCTCCATCGAAGCCACACAGGTCTAAAATGTTACTCTAGAGATAGATATGTCTCACTTCTCTCGATTCAGGGCAGAACAATGTCAGATGACTTAATGTTTCTTGTTTCTGCTTGCACAGCCTGCATTTTGTGCATGTCAGTTCCTTACTGTATCTTTCCGTGGTTGTTCTATTGTATAGGACTTTCAGTCTAAAACATAACAGTAAGTATCTTAGTTTATGATGAGGGAACTTTCTTGGATATTCTGGAATTATGGTCAATAAACCACAATTAGTTTTTAGCAGTGTATCTGTTCTCGAGGCTGCTCTTTTTATTTCAGTTTTTGACCAGTCATCCGCCCAAATGGTTCTTTTAACCAGTTTTGGGTTTTCTACTAAGGTGTTTACATCTAGACCCAAATCACAAAGCACCCACTCACACTCCTTTTTCCAATTTTCTACCACCTTCTCTGTGAAACTAGCACTGTTCTCTCTCAACACTTCAAATTGAGGTGGCACTTTGCTGATCACGGTCTTTATATATAACAGAAGCTTCTTATATGTGATATGGGCATATAAGGCCGACAAGCCTAGTTCATGACGGATAACAGCCACTGGTGTAGTTTTTGGTACCTGTAGAATGGTTTTCCAGAATATCCCTTCCAAGGCGTTCCAGATTTCTCCACCGAATACTAGTGATGGTATTGTAGAAAATAATTACAGGTTGAAGTAAAAATTGGCCATGCCTTTAATTGATAGTTTTTGCTTGAGAAGTTAATCATTTTACTTTGATTTTCAGCATGCTTTCCCATGGTTCTTCATTCCTTACTGAGCTCTACTGTACCCCTAGATACTTTATTTCACTGCTCAGCTCTATTTGTTTGTCGTTCAGTTTCCAATTTTCGCCTTTGTTTCCTTTCCATCTTCTGTCGCCGAATAGCACGATTTCTGATATGGCTGCATTTATTTCTAGATCTTTGTCAGCTACATATTTCTCTACCAGGTTTAAAGATCTTTGCGAGCCCAATTTAGAATGATAGCAGCAATAGCAATAAATAATGACACTTGTTTCCCAGTGAGTTCTCGTGACCAAAAATGTGCCGGTGCAACAGCATCCAAGTCATACAAAACATTACTAAAATACTTCTGAACCAAGGGGGGTACATGTGCATATGCAATACAAAGATGCTTCAAAGTTTCACTACATGTGTCATTGTTAGAGGAGCAAAACACTTGGTTAGAGTGTCGCATTTCAGATCTTGTGCTAATTTCCTCATAGGTTTTGAGGAGATTAAGCCTTATCCTCAAGAAAATATTTCTTGTTTCTCCAGTGCATATTTGGAAATGTCATCCTATTATATTGTTTCTCCTTCCTACAGCCACAATAAGAAAGGGCATTATAATTCTGGGAGTCTTTAGTGGTACACCATTCATAATTCTGCATGGTCTTTTTTATTGTCAATTTGGAAATAAACAGCGTGTTGGAATCTGCATTAATCTCTTTCAAGGCTAACCCACATGTTTCAACCCAAGAATGTATGGCCATGCATTTCTAATTGGGCACTAGTAAATTTAGGACCCTTAACATAGAGTTGTCTGGCGGTGGCAGAATCTTTCTGTATAAAGATAATTATTTAAATTAAATCATGGTTTGCAAAGATAAAAACCCTATTTGAAATCTAAGAACCAACATATGTACACATTGAGGCAATGACAGCACTGATTTTCAAAATAAGCCTTACATGTTTTGCCAGAATAAACTTGCTTCAAAATGTAGAGTCTCTGACCCATAATTCAGTGATGGAAAAACCTTACCTCTATAGAAGTTAATTAGTGCAAACATGGAAAAACGACCAATTGTATATTAACATGTTTTGCTTGGGCAGCATCCATAGCACAGCATATACATAGTCTAGCCACGCTGAGGACTCCTATAGATAGAAAACCCCAGATAAACCATATGGTCTACTACTTCCACTTTCATTTGAATCAAGTATCAAGTAAAGTAAATTCTTTTCTTGCCTCTGGAAAATGCAATGATCTTAGATTTTTGATTATTTACTTCAAGATCATGCTCTCCCATCTAAGTATCATGGGCAGAGAGACTCTGTTTGAAACCTACAAGATCTGATTAAAGATCATCAAATCATCGTCATAAGCCACAACCTTTCTAGGAATAGACTCTAATGTCAGAGGAACTGTATTAATTGCCTTGAAAATTGAACTAATGTTGGAGATGTATAAATTAAGGAGTGTCGGTGCCAGGACACAATCCTGGCGCAATACCCTGAATATCTCAGTACACTGAGACATTTTACCATATCCATCCAATCACACCCTAATGTATGGATGTGTGTGTGTAGATCAATTAATGACTCAGTCGATCGGAAGAGAGATCCTAATCTCTGAATTTCCTCCACAATCACTCTCCATTAACTTTGTCCAAGGCTTAAGGCAGTTCAATCGCATCCATATATATATATTGGTCTATTCTTTTTCCAATATTTCTGTTGAAGTATTAAAATAAGAAAGCCATTAATTTGTGTACCTATGTTTTGTCGAAAGCATAACTGTCTATGATTCACATGATTGTGTTCAGAACCCCACCTAGTTACTTTTTTAAAGAGTAGGTCAGAATCAATCTTGCTACTCACATTTAACAAAAAAATGGGTACATAATTAGAAAGTTCCAATCTGTTCCCTTTCTTAAATATGAGTATTAGGTATGACAATTTCCAAGAGGCAGGTAGCACTACGACTGTTAAGATATTTGTGAAGTGAATTGTAAATAGGGCGTTCAACATCGCTACCCAATAGATCGGGGCATTCCTTTAAGCTTAAATTGGAAAGCCCATCCGGCACTGTAGCTGTAGATTGCTTTGCTAATCTGATATACTCAAAGATGTTTTCTAATCAAAATCCAATTCCAAAGGACCACTAGAAAGATTCATTTGGTAATGAACCATATTGTTAGAACAGTATGCATATTGTTGGCAAAAAAAACTTACCCAGGACACCTAAAGGACAGGATTAACCCATAGACCAGCTGGACATCCTTGATCATTATTGATTAGTTTCAAATGCATTGCATTTTATATAGATAAAACAACCTTGAGCATGCATTCACAATCATTTTGCCATGCCTGGTTTCTATAGCTCTTAAACCAGTTCTTCAATTGCTGTTTCATCAGCTTTTGCTTAGACACCATAACCATCTCCTTTCTTGTAACTAGTGTGTGTACATCTGTAGGCAGAGCCCACTTTTTACCTTGACGAGGTGTATCTATGTATGCACAGTTTGATAAAGCAATCTTATGCCTTGGAAGAAGGCCCATGTACTGGACAGACTAAGGAGGAGGTAGTCCAAGAGGGTGGTAGTAGAAAAGAAAAGGAACAGTAGGTCTTGATAAAAAACAGGTAGGCTTAAACAAAGTTTCCCAAAGGTCCTTGGTGAATTAAATCCAATTCCAAAGGACCACTAGAAAGATTCATTTGGTAATGAACCATATTTTTAGAACAGTATGCATATTGTTGGCAAAAACAACTTACCCAGGACACCTAAAGGACAGGATTAACCCATAGACCAGCTGGACATCCTTGATCATTATTGATTAGTTTCAAATGCATTGCATTTTGTATAGATAAAACAACCTTGAGCATGCATTCACAATCATTTTGCCATGCCTGGTTTCTCTAGCTCTTAAACCAGTTCTTCAATTGCTGTTTCATCAGCTTTTGCTTAGACACCATAACCATCTCCTTTCTTGTAACTAGTGTGTGTACATCTGTAGGCAGAGCCCACTTTTTACCTTGAAGAGGTGTATCTATGTATGCACAGTTTGATAAAGCAATCTTATGCCTTGGAAGAAGGCCCATGTACTGGACAGACTAAGGAGGAGCTAGTCCAAGAGGGTGGTAGTAGAAAAGAAAAGGAACAGTAGGTCGTGATATAAAACAGGTAGGCTTAAACAAAGTTTCCCAAAGGTCCTTGGTGAATTAGTTAGGTGAAAACAAGCAGGCACTTGAATTCCAGGTGCGATGAGATCCCACTAACTTTCAAACTATTCCAGATATTCATCTGGAAACGTCTGAGTTGGGTGCAACAGTTGGAGCCCTCTAGCAATGGGCCAGCTAATGCCTTGATTCACTGACATTCTTGCCCCTGGCACCCCTCAGAGAAGTAGGGCATGATGCATTGTGTTTTTGTGGTATCCTGCATGTGTATGAATGAGGTCTGAGTCAGTGTAAGAGGTGAGTGGAATGTTAGGGGAGCTTGGAGTGTTCAGGCTCTTGGAGATTCCAAGGGAGACGGTTAGGGACTTGGAGCTGGGCAGGGAACCAGGGAAGAAGCTACTGATGATTTCTCTCTCCTATATTCTATACTGAACCTGTAACCAAGAGAATAAAGCGTGTTTCCTATTTTCTACATACCTGAGTCAGCCTGGTTCCTGCTCCTTGTTATTACTGGCTCAGGGTAGATCCTGCAGGAGGCAGGATACATCATTTGGCGACGAGGATCAAAGTGAACCTTGAGAGACAGCTGAGAGATCGAAGGCTCTAAGAAGAGAAATGCCCATTTACCAGCGCCAAACAGCTCTGAAGTCAGTGAGCTGTTGGAATTAAATGTGGAGTTGGCGCCATCGAAGGAGGTGACTGACTGTAGCATTGGAAGCACCAGTCAGGCTAAGGCAAAAGCCTGTGGTCAGTCATAAGCTGCAGGAGGAGTATTGGGCCTTTCCTGGATGGAGGACGTGTGGCATGGAAAAGGTGCCACCAGTAAACAGCTGTCACGTTTTGGAGTCTGAACGCCGTTGCGCTTTTGCTGGAGAAGGTGCCACCAATAAGCAGCTGTCATGTTTTGGAGTCTGAGTGCCGTTACGCTTTTGCTGGAGAAAGGGCTTGAGTTTCTGCTAAAAAAAAAAAAAATGTTGTGGTGTACAATTTCGGAAGTCCTGGAGGGTCGTATGGGGTCCTGGGTGGCGCGCGCCCAGTCGAACCCCTGCGTTCCAGCTCTGCCGTTGAGCTGGAACGCATGCAGGCAGCCCCTCGCCATTATTTCCTCAGAGCTCCGGAGCCTGCAGAGGAAAATAGAGGAAAGGACGTCTGTGCGTGTTCAAACGTGACGACGTTTGCGGAAATTCAAGAGCATTTATTTCAAAATGGAACTATGGAACGTTGGAGTGAATAAATTACACCGGCAGCTGCAGATTAATCTTTCACTGAAAGGAGGTGAAATGTACACGAACGTGAAGCTATGAAGTATTGGTCGTAAATGGATCTTGGAACGTGGAGATTAGTTAATTAAATACAGGGCTGAACGGAACAATTTCGATACGACATTGGGAATACACTGGCATTTTAAGAACATCTCCGGTTTGGGAGTTTAGAAATCCGGCCCTGCGTTTTTTCGTTGAAGTTTTATGTGGAAAGTCCCTGAAGAGATGGCATATTGGTTTATGGAGCACAGTGCCGTCATGCAGGTTTAATTTTCTGGACAGCCGTAATGTAATACAACTTTGTAGACTCGAAAATGGATTTAACTTGAAGTAGTAGCATATGCGGTACACACGGTGACAAGATGTAATTTACAAGTTTATTTTACATGATGACTGATTTATATATATATATGAAGGAGTAATTATAAAAAAGTTATGCTTATGGTTTCAAGACTGGTTTTGCATACATATGTGCAGGCAGGAGTTGCATGAGTGCAGAGTGACATGGTGAGCGTTGTTATAGGAGATGATTTTAATTTGCTCTATATTTAAATGAATTGCACATTAATTCTGGAGAAACTTTTTACAATTTTAAAATTGCAATATTTTACTGAATAATGGAGGACTTAAAGAAACACATGGGGATTATTTAAACATATTATCTTGCACATGCAAATGTAGTTAAAGTATAACAGGAAGAGTTTTGAAGAATTATGCAGAAACGCAGTAGAAATTGCACATTATATGGTTTTTTCTTGGGGAATCATTGATCTCTTTTGTATGCATAATGTAATGTGCATTTTGGGGGAAATGCACATTTTGGAAAAAGCACAATTTTTGGTGAAATGCAGATTGGAAATTCAAATGCAATGTGTGTTTGCATGTGTTGAAGTTTCTGCGTGATTGTTGGATTAAGTTTGCGTTTGTGGGCGCAAGTGAAGTTTAGTAAGTGACGCAAGGGTGCGCACAGGAGGCAGCTGGTTCTGCAGCAGTGTATTTGTGTATGGTAATCGCGTATGTGTAGTAGGTGTGCGTGCTTGGAGTTGCACGTACTTAGAGTTGCACATTGTTTCGAGTTGTTTTGTTGACGTGTGTGGGTATGCACGTTCGTAGTGGAGTAATTGCGAAATATGACGGAGTATTTAGTTGCATGCATGCAAAAAGGGGTTAGGCTTATACACTTTGGCCAGGTGTATGTGGCAGTTGTACTAAAACCTTCAGGAGTAACCCCAAGGAGTTTGGACACAGTAGAGTGTTCCATTATTGGATACCTAAGGGCACGGGGCCCGTTTTCTTTTCTTTAGGTTGTTGTAGAGTTCAACGCAGTTGTGCGTAAAAGGAAGGGAAAGGAGAATTTTTTTTTTTCTCTAGTAGTGTATGTTTACATATTCGGGGCTACACTAGTTTGTCTGCGTTGTAGGTAACCGCACGGCAAGATGCTTCCTTTTGTTGAGTTTAGGGTTTTCCCTAGTTAGTTCTGTGATGCCAGGCGGTGCATGTGGGAGGAGGATATTTGTTGTTTTTTGCACGCCAGTTTGCAAGTGGTATTTAATAGTAGTGGAGGGCACACAGTGTTTAGCCAGTATTTATGTAGTATTGAAGTTGTGGACTGTACACTGGCATGGGTTACTGAATTTAATTTCAGTTTGAATTACATTTTTTTCAATATATTTTCAGAGTTTTCAGGTCACACCATTTGATTTTTCATCCCAGTGGTGTGTCGGAGCTTTTGGGTTTTGCAAAATTTTGAAATTGCACTACACTACTGGTTTCTTTTCATCTGGTAGTGTCAAAATGTTTACATCTGAATTTTTGGTTTTTGCAAACGTGAATGTGCAACGCATTACTAATTTTGTCATCTGGTAGTAATTGCAGGTTAACAATTTTCATAGCTTGTGCTATGCAATTTTTAAGCCACAAATTCTTCCTTTTGTGGTTGTGTTTTCCGTGATCTTTGTGTTGTATGTCTCTTTCCTAGGTTTTTCATTCCTTTTCATGTTTTCCTTAGGAGAGGAGGATGAGGCATGGTTGTTGGGATAGTTGATAGAGTGCATGGGATCCTTGATGGCATGTTTAGGACTATTGTGATGGCCCTGTGTAAGTTTGCAAGATTCGTGGCTACACAGTTTTGGCAAGGTAGTTAGCCTATTTTTGGGGCGTTTTGGGTTGTGCTCAAGTGTGGCAGACTTGAGGCCAAGAGTGGCAGTCTTGGTGGAAGGTGTTTAGTTTAAGAGGGTCGATGGCTGTAGTTTTGTTTTGTTTGCCCATGTGGCAAGGTTGTGCTTGGTGGTGGCGGCACCAAGACCCTGGTGTGGCAGGCCAGGGTGGAAGGAGCACTAGTAAAATATTGTGGGTGTTAGTCCTAGCATGGTTGTGTGTTTGTGTGTTTTCTTTTGATTGTAAAAGGGGGGGGATATGTGGTATCCTGCATGTGTATGAATGAGGTCTGAGTCAGTGTAAGAGGTGAGTGGAATGTTAGGGGAGCTTGGAGTGTTCAGGCTCTTGGAGATTCCAAGGGAGACGGTTAGGGACTTGGAGCTGGGCAGGGAACCAGGGAAGAAGCTACTGATGATCTCTCTCTCCTATATTCTATACTGAACCTGTAACCAAGAGAATAAAGCGTGTTTCCTATTTTCTACATACCTGAGTCAGCCTGGTTCCTGCTCCTTGTTATTACTGGCTCAGGGTAGATCCTGCAGGAGGCAGGATACATCAGTTTTCTATTTCCAGCACGCTTGTACTGAAAATAGAAAAAACATGTTTGCATTCGTTGGGGCGGGGAACGTTCAGCCGCAAGGGTGCAATGTAGGCTTCTGAGGACAGAAGTCACCAGTCTCACATTTGTTTCAGGACAATTAAGAGGCAGGCTGCTTCTGCACAAGCTGCAGCCGTACATGGAACATTTGGTTAAGATCAAATACTTTCCATTTCAGTAGTGAGGCCTCGGTGATATAAACGCTTTGACCACCAAAGTGTGATGGTGAAAGGGAAGAAGATATAGAATCAAGGGTGTTATTAGGTCTGGAAAAGATCTGTGGCTACGCTAATGTCAGAACTGTCAGGACTCAGGGCTGAACTGCTATCCGGGGCTACAACCAAAAGACCCACTCCCCCAGCATCAAATCATATTAACTCTCTTAGCTGATAGAAAAATATTGTAGTGATGGCTTTTGTATGAGCCGTCAAACATGCGTCACCATCACTATTGGTGCCAGCTCACATGTGACATGAGTTTTGGCTCGTTGGTGCATTGAGGCAAACCTCACTCCATGCAGTTCATTACAAATGAATACATAGGGTGCACATCATAACCCTCATTGATTTAGGCTAATAGGTGGTGCCTTAGCAACACAATTAGTCTTTGATCATACGTGGCGCTTTAAAATGAGCATTCATTTTGGCTCTTGTGACTCTTTGGTTTCACTTAGTGACAATGTATAGTTTTTGTCTCTCAGCTAGTTATTTTATGCCATGTGGCCCTTTCATGCTAGCTAGTGAGGAAACATTGCTTTAGCTATAGGGCCCATTTCGAACCATCATGTGCTTTGGCACAAAGGTGGTATTTTGGTGTCACCTAGTGAGGGTACATCATTTTGCTCTACATGTGGAGCTTTCAGATCACCGTTAGTTTTTGCTCAATGGTGGTGATTTAGCAACGCTGCTAGTTATGCCACGCCAGGAGTCTTGTTTGCACTAAACGTAAGGAGCCAATTATATTGGTAAAGCTGTCACAAATTTAGAAAGCAGCAAACAATGCAGACTGAACGGCTGGGTGTGAGCAGGTCGAAATGGAGAAAGCAGGTATGCTGCAATCATTTCCTGTATCAGTACTCCTTACCCCATAGCAGGCAACTCTCTGTCTGGTACATGGGAGAAGGCCTGAACTAACACTGTACTTTCATTTAACAAACAGGTAACTGTTAGCTTTGGCAATGTCTGTTCCCTGGTGCCGTCGCAGCTCCTGGTCGTCAGGACCACTCCTGCTATCGCCTGATTGCTAGATGTCAATATTGTGAGGATACATGAACAGCAGGGAGCCTGTGACCAGTTTTAACTCATAAAACAAGACAGAAAACGGAGAAACCACGCTAAAGGCATAGCCACTATTCAATTTATATGGCTGGCAGTGTTGAGAAAGGGAGTGGAAAAGATTGTGGGGTTTGGTTAAGCAGCGTCAACGGTGGCAGGGAAGTGAACTTGTTTATTTTTTTATAGCTAATGTGAGTTGGTGTTTGCTCCTAATCTAATCATGACTATTTTTCCTGAACTCTCTGCTCTTTCCTCTCATACACAACTTTCGGGACATCATATATAATCTTCTAGCATGTAAGTGTTGCACTGTATTGCTCATTTCTGTGAATACTGTACCTGAGCCACACAGCGCTGCCAGTATGCACAGGCATAGTCTAACTCTTTAAAAGGGCTCTCGGTAGGGCGGCCATTTCGACACATGGATGTTATATCACATTCAAGACAAATCTAACCAAAGGGAAACAAGAGGTGCTTTTCTTTTTGTGCATCAGGCATTGTAATTTATTTATTTTATTTGGATTTGATTTATTGAAAATCATTGCAAAGTACAAAAAAGGCAAGAGAAAGGAACCAAAAAGAAAAAAAACAGGCCGAAGGAAAAAAGTAAACCGCAAGAAGGACGAGTGTATTAAACATGGAGCAATAAATTAAACTACCAGGTTCACGATTTGGAGTGACATAAAATATGTAAAACATTGAAAGCTATTCATTTCTTTCAGTTTTACTTCTCTCCATTTCTCTATACTTTTCCCTCCATTGGTCCACATTTATAAGCCTTTACAATATTTCGGAACCCCCTCATCTCATGTTGTTCCCTCTTGACAAAACAGCACCACACTTACTACAGCCATTCAGAATCAGGTCTAGAATGAAATTCCAGAATTTCATGCAGTTTCATTAAGTGGCGCCAAAGCTATAAGCCATTCAAAAACTGTTTTTCACCAACCCTGTAATGCACAAATAGGCATAGATGTCCGTGAACATCTAAGATGTTCGCAGACATCACAGGAGTGCACCAGACTGTTTGTGGACATCGGAGAAGAAAAAATACAGTTTTTTGGCTTTTTAAGGCCATATATCCCATCCAACCCTCATCACCCCTCAACTCTCCAGAGATTGTTTCATTAGTTTGACAAGTGCAATGTTCTGTTTTTTAAAACTTTTTTACCACGATGCCTGCGGACAATGGTGGCATTCTGCGAATCCCACATGGTCAATGTTTTCAAAAATCTGACAAACCTCACTTTTTTTATCGACCAATCGCCGCCATCTGGACCAATCAGGGAGCCGTCTGCAGGCTGAACAGGGAAATGAGTCCACGGACCGAACCCAGATATTACTAATTTATTTTTGCCTGCTTTCTGGTCGTTCCTACGGGACAGATTTACACCAAATCTACAAAAGCATGTTTTCAGGACCAAGCCGCCGCTCTTGACGCAAATTTGGTGAAATCCCATCCAGTAGTTTTGGCTGTAGGTGTGAGCAAAACATTTTTCCATTGCGTCTGTAGGAAAAACAACACATTTTGGGACTCCCTTATAACGTTGACCCCCTTCTTGATGAAACCTCACCAAACTTAGCTTGTTCAATCTGACGAGCCATATACTTTATTTGCATCACTTTCGTGAGGATTCATTCAGGGGGCCGAAGTTATAATCCGCCCAAAAAATGCTCTTAATATGGGTTGAGTACATTAACCATAACTACAGGGCTGCTACTGCAGGCCCTGTAATATTGGTAAAAAAAAAAAGGCTCTTTTGAGAACCACCGAGAGAACCTTTTAAGCATATTGGAAAAGGAAAATACCTTTGATGCCTTTTTTGTAAATAGCCCCAGTTACGACACCAGCCAATGAAACGTCGCTCCCTGTCTGAGAGGATATAGCTGTGGGTACCACTAAGCCAATAGGACATCATGTCTTATTGGCGGGTGCAGCCGCGGCTATAACTATCGCCCTAGCCACGGGTGTAACCATACCAATTCATGTGCATGATCATGATATTTAATAATTTTTACACTACACTTATTTAAATGTGTTTCTGATTCTATGCCCTCATGTGTTCCTTTGTGTTGTTTGAATTTGTACACCTTGTTAATATGTCTTTTTGAATCTGTAAAAATGTTACGGGTAGCTGTGGCTACCAGCAGTTGTTCACACCTGCAGCTATCAGTGCTCCAATTGAACGTTGAGCATTTTGGTAGGCTGATGTATCCATGGGTATAAGCCCAACTGCCCTACCCGTGGTTACAACTGTTTGTATTTTGGTGCAGTGATCATATTATTTTATGGATGTTTTACAACAGAATTTGACTTGTCTTTTTGTTTGGATGTTCTCACCTAAAGGCATGTCTGAAACCTTTGCAATATGTGTTTTTCAATGTAAGGGAAAAAGTATGTGTACCAGCGGCTATGGGAGGGTTTGTTTAATTGTGTTTCAACATGTTCTACAAAGTAGTCTTCAGAAGGATTGTTTCGGGGTTCATTGACTGTTATAGGTTGTTATAGGAGATATGAGGGTAACAAAAACTTGAGAATGAAATTGTGGTTCTTAAAGTGTGTGTGCTCTCTAACTAATCATGTTTTCCTTTTTTACAGATAGAAGGATATTATTGTATGTTTCCTTTTCTCTATGTATTTAATCTATTCATAGCTTCTGTGCCTTAGAGCTAAACTATACTCCCACCTCTTTATTCTAATTGACTTTACACACGCATTTTTTTAAACCTAAATCCATAACTGTGGCTACTGTATCGTCCAATGTGAAGCTGAATTTGGAGGCGCAGGTAATCACAGCAATGACTGGGGGGATCGTAGCCACCATTCAATGGAACCCACACTATTAGGGACCAATATGCTGAAAAAGTATTCTTTGTACCTGAAAGAGGCCTTTTTAAGAACTATCTATTACAAACATATGTAATATATGTAGAAAACCCTGTTTGAACGCCCCCTTTAACTGACAATTTGTAACTGCATCTATAAAAAAAGTAAATGAACACTAGCCACAGTTATACAAAAAAAATGTTGGGTTTTATTTTATTGTATTTGTATATTTTTATGTGATAAGTAGTACTTGCTCTGAGTGTAGTATTTTGGAAACATTTTGAATACTGTTTTTAGGTTAATAAGGAACACCGCTTTTCCTTCATCGGTTAGGTGTACTCCATCATGTCTATAGAAATTGGCCATCTGGAACTGAATGCTGTTGTTTGAAATCCTTAATTGGTTGTGGTCTCTCATGAATGCTGGAACTACTTTATTGACATGTCTCCATGCTTTTTCAATTTTACCATTAAATGTGGTGGTCGATCTCCATTTTTGCCTCTGAATCAGATTGGAAAAGATAAAGATGGTGTGAGGAAAAAGTTCCATTCATTTTCCCATTACTTGTTTTATCTATAAAATAGGGGACACAACTTGTACTTTCCCCAAATCATTACGTCCGAAATAAATTTGTATGCCATCTGGCTGCCCTGTACTTCTCACACTGAAACATTTTGGAAAAACCTGGACCAAATGCATTCCCAGCAATACAAACCAAATTGTAAAATCAAACCTAGGTCCATGTTAATATTTAGTTTCTCACAAAAAGCCAGTAGCCGAAAAAGCCAACTGTCTCCGATCTGCCACACAGTTATCAAAGCATTCATATCATCTGCAGTCTTTCTCTGCTTCCAGGAAAATTGTTCCTAGTTTGAATTTCTAGTAATTTAAAAGAGTAGGGTACTTGTGATGAGGTGTTTGTAATTGGTTAATGTTACTGTTGCAATGCTGTGTTTGTCTGTGATCGGTTACACTCAAAATGTGTCAGATATTTTAGTATTTTGGTTAGTAAATATAGTCCTCTTTTTGTGGTTTTGATTTAGTATAAAAGCTATAATTTTATGCAGTTTTGTTCTTCTGAGTGTACAACTATCTATGCACTTTACTCGTTGATTGTGTCCAACCCATCCTTAAGCTGTTTTTGATCCTTATCTACCGAAACTGATGTAATGTATTCCTGTAACAAGTAAGCATTCTGTAACAAGCGCCATGATGCCCCTGGGCCGATGTGCGCTATACAAATCCAAATAAATAAATAAATAAAAATAAATACCTAGCCCCAATCTTTTATACCCTAACTACTATGTATACTTTCTCATCATCAACTTTAAATAACTCCATGAGCAGTCATTTATTGTAATGACACCTGTTAAGTACCATTGTATCTCTACTGTCTCTTTTGTTATTTATATTCCTAACTCACATTTAAAAAAAAATATAATTCTTATAGCCGCGGCTATACAGAAAAAGGGGAGTGATTGGTGTATTGAGGATCATGTCTAGCAACAGCAACGGCTGGGGTAGTTTACCTGTGGCTATCCCAAGCCCATCAAGTGCAATGCTTTACTACCCGCAGGTATAGGTGGTGCCCTGTGGTGCCACAGCTATATACTGGCAAATGGAAGTGTGGTAGCCGTGGCTATGCGACATTTTGGGTGGAGTAGCGTGGTAGCTGCATTGAATGTTTGGATTGGGAGAGACAAGGAGAATGCAGGAGGACCAGGGGAGTGGAGGAGGACTGATAGGCATGTTAGGAACACTTGTTTGGAGTTTGGGGGAGTGGAAAAAATGTGTTTCTTATTTGCATTTTTTTTTTATAGCTGCTGGTAACAGCAAACAGCCAGGAGGAGGCTTTTCTATAGCTGCATCTATAAAAAAGCATGTACAATGGCGCATCAAGGTTTTTCAGCATTTTATTAAATATACCTGTAGGCGCGGGTATGGTTATAACCGCGCCTTTTAATCCATACATTTTCTGTGCAATAATCATATTGTTATGTGGATGATACAGCACATCATTTAATTTGTGTGTTATTTTATGTGCATAGTTATTCCCTTGTTTTATTTGAAGTTTTGAAGGTTGGCTTAGTTTGTTTTTGAGTTCACAAAAAAATTTACCTGTAGCCGCGGCTACAAAGCAAGATCTGCAGACATGTTGAATAACTGCGGCTATGAAATCTGCTCAGTGAGTAAAAAAAGATTTCTGTGAGTTTGATTGTTTGTTATTGGTTGTTACTGTTCTATTTGTGTAGCTCAGTGTTGAAGGTTGTTGTGAAAATGTGTCATCATTTTAGTCATTTTGTTAGCATATAGTCCTCTTTTTTTGGTATTCATTTTGGAAAGTTTAAAAGCCACCATTTTCTGCAGTTTTTTCCTATTGATTCCAGAAGTCTCACTGTGCACATACATAGCAGGAGTTTGTCTGATGTGAAAGTAAATGTTAATAAATATTTACATATTTGAAGGTTTATTTGCAGTGTTGTGTGTGTTAGGTATATTAACCACTGCTATCAGATGGTGTTCATTATCATTTTTTTTTCATTTGCTCTCATAATCTGCAAAGTATTTTTTTAATGTTTTTTTAACTTTCACTAACATGGACCTACAAAATAAGATATGTGAAGCAATGGTATTCATATGTAGGCATTTAGTTTTGTATTCATGTTAGTGAGGTTGGAGGTTTATTTGATTGTATTTGTTGTAATTTGAAAGCACTTTCAGCTTTGCAGTATCGTTCCTTTTCTACATCCAGTGAACGTATTTGCAGCTTTTCTACCTTAGACATTAACCATAATGTCTAAGGTATTATTCAATTCATGCTTATTCAATTGACATGTATAGATGGATGTCAATATATATTTTTAAACAAATATGTATAACTGCAGCTACCGTGTAGCCCAATGGGGTGTTGAATTTTGGAGGCGTGGTCAACCATAGCAGCTTCTGGAGGTTGTAGCTGCAGGTTTAATGCAGAAAAGTACACTTTATGTATTTGAAGGACTACTTTTGAAGAACTGTCTGTGACAAAAATAGATATATTTAAAAAAAGGGATGAAAATGCTGCAAAAACGCAGGTGGACTGCACTCCAAGGGCAGGATAGGCTTGAAAAATGAAAAAAAACGTGGTATAATGACACAGCAATATTTTATTATTTAAAAAAGCAAAACGTGCAGGGTTCAACAGGAAAGAGGATCCAGGTAACACAGTTCACACCACAGGCGCTTGTTCATATATATGTAAGAAACCTATGTGACCCCACCTAAGTATCATCATGCCACCACGGCTATGACAAATGTCAATGAACTCTAGACGCGCTTATATTGAAAACTGTTTTTGGATGTTTTTTCATTGAATTTGTCTGTTTATATGTGATGTAGTCCGTAGCAGCATCTGGAGGTTGTAGCCGCAGGTTTAATGCAGAAAAGTACACTTTATGTATTTGAAGGACTACTTTTGAAGAACTATGACAAAAAAGGATATATTAAAAAAAAGGGATGAAAATGCGGCGAAAACCCACTCCAAGAGCAGGAGAGGCTTGAAAAATGAAAAAAACGTGGTATAATGACACAGCAAAATTTCATTATTTAAAAAAGCAAAATGTGCAGGGTTCAACAGGAAAGAACATCCAGGTAATGCAGTTCACAGCACAGGTGCTTGTTCATATCAATCTATGAAACCTATGTGACCCCACCTAAGTATCATCATGCCACCACGGCTATAAAAAATGTCAATGAACTCTAGACGCGCTTATATTGAAAACTGTTTTTGGATGTTTTTTCATTGAATTTGTCTATTTATATGTGATGTAGTCCTGGGTACACTGTTTGGGGTAGACTGAGGGCCTCATTACGACTCAGGCGGTAAGGGGTTTACGGCAGCGTAAACAGCGCCGACCCTTACCGCCTGATTCCGAGGTCCCTTAGCGCCATGGCGGATTTAACACCTGCTTTTAGCAGGTGTTAAAATCCATGGCGCTAAGGGACCATGTTGTTAATTACGCCACCGTAATTTACGGTGGCGTAATTAACGCCTTCCCCACTCCCATTATGCCCTATGGGGCAAAAATGGGAATGGGGAAGGGTAAATGGGGATTGGGGACTTACCGCCCCGCCGACCTCGGAATGGGGCGGTAAGTCCGCCAACCACCATGGCGTAAACATAGTTTACGCCATGGTGGTAAAGGTACGACCCAGGCGGTAACTTACCGCCTGGGTCGTAATGAGGCCCTGAGTGTGGTAATTTAGCACATTTGGAGTACTGCTTTGATGTTATAAAGAAAATGTGGTGAAATTGGTTATGTAAAACTGTATGTTGTTGTTTGAAATCAATAATTAGTTGTGATCTGTCATGAATGCTGAAACTACTTTATTAACATTTCTCCGTGATTTTTCAATTTGACCTCTTTTTGCGGTTTTGATTTTGGAAAGTATAAAAGGCACCATTGTGTGCAGTTTTGTGCTTTAGATTGTAGAGGTCATTATGTACCAAACTTTCATTCTTTGTGTCCTTCGCATCCTTTACCTGTTTTTGTACCTCATCCACACTTCCTAACTCCAATCTTATGTATCCTAACTACTATGTGTACTTTCTTTATCATCATCCTTTTTACATAACTCCATGGGCAATAATGTATTGTATTGGCACATTTTAAGTACTATTGTTTATATTTCATACTACAATAAAAACAAAGGGGTGAGATTGCTGTATTGAGAATCGCGCCTAGCAGTAGCACTAACTGGGGTGTAATTATTGTGTTTTGCAAATTTATTTTAGTCATTAACCTTTTGCATGCAGCTATCCATCACCCACCTAGTGTGCATTATTGCTTCCCGCAGACAAAAGCGGTGCCCCGTGTAGCCGTGACTATATACCAGAAAATGGCAAATAGAGTGTTTGTGAGCGTGTGGTAGCTGTGGCTATGAGAGATGCTAGGCCAGAATAAAAAAGATTTCAGTGAGTTTGATTGTTTGTTGTTATTTGTGTAGCTGTCTGTCATAGGTTGTGGTGAAAATGTGTCATTCATTTTAGTAGTTTTATTTAAGCAATAGATCCCGAGCGTCGGGGGCATTACCAGAGTCGGTAATCCCCCCGATGCAAGGGTCCTATTGCTATTAGTACCCCGGCCCGCAAAAATTGCCTGACCGGGGCACTAAAAGCTTTTTTTTTTGTCCCAAAACACTGCAGCGTTTCGGGCGCTGCAGCGTTTTGGGCGAAAAAAAGAAAAGAAAATGGCCGCCACCATGGAAAGGGAAAACAGAGTCTGTTTTCCCTTTCCATGGTGGCCATCGGGAGCGGACGCGCTGGGAACACAAGTGTTCCCAGCGCGTCCGCTCCTGAGAAAGGATCAAAATGAAGGTAAGTGGGGTTGGGAGGGCAGGAGTGGGACGGGGGAAGAGGGAAAACAAAAAAAACAAAAAATATGTACCTGCGTCCCCGGCGGGGGACGAGGGAAGCCCCCAGCCGTGTGGAGGCGCAGAGCGAGGATGGCCACGCTCCGAGTCTCCACATGGTTGGAGGCTTCCCTCGTCCCCGCCGGGGACGTAGGACCAAGAAGCTAAGTTGAGGGGGTGGTTGGGAGGGAGGGAGAGAAGGGAATTAAAAAAAAAAAAGACTTACCTGAGTCCCCGGCGGGGGGCGAAGGCAGCCTCTCAGCCGCAGGGTGGTTCGGAGCGGGTATGGCCCAGCTTCGAGCCTCCTCATTGGCTGAGGGGTTGCCATGCCCTCCACCGGGGACAAAGGCTGTGGAATCCTGACAGAGGGATTCCCGGCTGGTAGGGACCTGGCTAGAGCCAATCAGAATGCTTGTTGCATTCAGATTGTCTCTCGCCGGGTTACTAATAGTATATGGTCTGCTTTTTGTGATAGTCATTTTTGAAAGTATAAAAGCTACAATTTTCTGCAACTTCCAGTGTGCACATGCCAAGAGTGTGGCTGATATGAAAGTTAGTGTTAATAAATATTTACATATTTGAGGTTTATTTGCAGTGTTGTGTTTGTTATATTAACCATTGCTATCAGTTGGTGTTATATTATAATTTTTTTCATCTGCTCCGATTGTGTGGAAAGTATATTTTAATGTATGTTTTAACTTTCACTAACATGGACTTACAAAATTAGATGTGTCAATCAATGTCATTTACATGTAGGTAATTCATAGTACCCCTATAGTGTTAGTGAGGTTGAAGGTTTATTTGTTGTAATTTTACTATGCAGTACTTTAAGCTGTTTTCAGTTTTCTGTGAGGGAAGACAATTGATGGTGTTTTGTAAGTTCATTTTAGTCATTTTTGTATTGTTTATTTTTGGCTAAATCGTTCTCATCCCAATGGACTTGCACCAGCTGTTGTACAGTTAACTCCTGTGAAAGGCCAATAAAGACATCACAACTTCCTCCCCCTCGCAGCATGCGAGCCAAGAGTTTGTGAGACTGCAGGCTCCCCTGTTTCAACACAGTTCCTTCATTGCCTGGGGAGATGTCATCTGGCACCCCCAGGCCTCAGTTAAGTGCTTCATTATGGTTTTTCCCTAACATAGAGAATGGGGGGAGGAAAGGGAGTCAGAGGGAGACTCGCACAAGCACTGTTTATGAGGAACATTGCACAGCACTTGAACGCTAATTATTAGAAGCTGTGTGGAAAACGTTGAACGATATTTAGGATATGCTATGTGAGAGCATTTGTCTCGAGGGCATGCTTTGTTTGTTTTGTCGCTGCTTGCTCACAGAGGCACTTGTGAAAGCACAAACGCAGTGTGCTGTTTCTTTTGTGGTAAACTGTGCTGTGGAAATAACTCCTTTGAGAAAGGCATTTAAGAGCCCAAGGGGGTCATGTGTTCAGTCTGTGTTCAAGGGCTAAAATGTCATCTTCATGTTTTTTTGTTTTCTGCCTGTGCTACTGCTTGTCCAGGAGTGACCTGGAAGCTATGTGCTTATGTTAGTCGCTTACAACTAGGGTATGAATGTTTGAAGGTTCAAGTACTATGAAAGCATATTCCTTATCAGGAAGGATTGTTCTCTGTGGAGTAGGAGTGAGGTCAGGAAGAAAAGAGCCCCTTGAACAAGGGTTCCATGTCTTAAAATGGCGGCAAAAATGGCAGTGAATACAAAATATTGCGGCAAAAATGCTATGGTTTTTTGCTCCACAATCATGTAAAGGATACGGGGGACACCCCTGCAAGCCCCGGACCCATTATACCATTTAAGGGGAGCGGGGGTCACCCCTACAGCCCCCACTCCCTTTAAATGGTATAATGGGGTACACCTTTACCGGGTCAAACCACAGCATTTCTGCCATGATTATTTTTACCCGTGACATTTGTGCCACAATTTTATTACCGGATACCGGAACAAGTGGGTTGCTACTGTTTTTTGATGATCAATGTTGTATGTGCCTTCCCCTTACAATCTCACTACCCATCCATTACACAAACCCTAACCCTCTATCCGGTTACCCTAAACACCTCCTTCCCAATCCTCAACTACTCCCTAACCCTCTTCCCCCATTGGCTGCCTCAATGTTACCTGTTAGCAAGAATCAGGATACCGTGCCAACCAAGACGGGAGGGGAAACTACATTTGGCTTCCGTGGTCAAGAAGGAGTTGTGAGATACTCCAGGGGTGTGACAGCCAACCCATATTCAAAACATAAGAGTAGATGGAGATGGTTGCGGAGGTGGTATTTCTTTTCTACATTCATTGTCCTAGTGCACCTGTAAGAGGTCGTTGATCAATACTGATGTTCCTAAGCTTTGGGATGGAGCATTGTTCACTAAAAAGGACAGTTCTCAATGATAAATATAAAGCTATTTTTGTGGGTGTGGTAGATATCTCATCTATGGAATCTTTGGTGTCCTGATTGTTCATGGGTACTATTTCTATCTGGGTGACTGTTTGTTTCCCATGTTCTCCAAGTTTACTTAACCTACACCATTCTCTCGTGTTTTCAAGTCTACCTAACCAACCCGATTCACTCTATTGTAATTCCTTAGCATGCTTTCCCTTGCTTGTTCTCACTCTGTTTATATATATATATTTATTTTCAATGAAAAAAATGTGTTAAAGGGACATTATGGTTAAGTTGCACCAGATCGAAAAACCCCTGAAATTCGCCAGTTATGGTAAGCTAAGCAACCATAACTCGCGCCACCACCGTGCACTGCTAAGACTAACACCCAGGACATCAAAGATGACATCACAAATATCATTGATGACATCACATAACATCCCTTTAACAAAGTTTTTTCATTGAATTTCATAGGTTTTTATTAGTCCAACTTAACCATAATGTCCCTTTAACAATGTTTTTTCAGTGAATTTCATGGGTTTTTACCAGTGCATGCTATTTTCCTACAACTTACTAATATTATACTTACCAAATATAACAATATGTGTGTCCAATTTACAAAGTGTCACGATAAAACTCTCCCATTTCCCACCTTCTAGAATCATTGTTAACACTTCTATACACTTTTTGCAACTATTTCAACTAGTTTTGCATCCGTAGATATCTACGAACATCTGACTTCATTGCAGACGTTCCGGACAGTACCACATGACCATACGCTGGCCCGCGGTATGATGCCGTGCCTGAGAACCCATCAGCATTTCACGATAAGATCCGTCCTTTGCGGACAGTTCAGAACTGCATTTTCTACTGATCTAGAAACTTTCAACTTCAAAATTTCCCTTGCACACCTCTGACACCTTTTCATACTCATTATACATTACCAATCTAGTACACAGACATACTTGGAAGAATTGTATCAAAACTGCTATTTATCTTAAAAATGGCATCAGTTATTGCCATCCCTCATCCCAAGAGCCACCACCACCACCAGCTCGATGACCTTCACAACAAAAAAAGCACAGTACTTTCAAAGACAATGAATAGGACCAAGAAGATGAGGTGGAAGAAGTGCCTACTTCTAGCACCAAGATCGAATCATGGATGTACCAGTTCTTTGCTACTGAAATGCAATTTTGTACTCAGTCGCAGACGACCTGGACAGTACTCCTACGGGACCATCTCCATGCGCCACCACACCAAATCCAATGACCGCAATGCTCTCTGAAAGGTTATTCCTTTCTCAGCAAGTAGTAAGCTGTCTTCCTCCACCTCATCTTCCTCAACAAATACTGTAACCACACAGTCTGATGTCTGCGGGCATTGGACTGTTATAAATAAATAAATAAATAAATAAATAAATAAATAAATAAATAAATAACCAAATGAATAAATAAATAAATAAATAAAGAGGTCTACGGACCATTATCGTCCATTGCAGCCCCTGAAATGGGGGATAAAGGCCATTAGCACCCCTGGTTTCCAAAGCTGGAACCCAGGGTGCTAAAACATCGATTTTTCTTCCTATAGCGGTGTAGGAAGGAAGGATTATTCTTCCTACAGCGGGATGTCTGCGGTGTCCCGCTGTAGGAAGGAAAATCCTTTTCCAAGACAGCTAATATGGAAAGAGAAGGCGGGGTTCCATACACAGCCCCTCTTCCTTTACCATGGCAGCCCGCAAAACCCTATGAACATATTACCACAAGCACTTTTTTTCCCTTTCAAACCTATCCTACCTTCGAATGCCTTTACCACATAGCCGGTCCCAGGTAGACATAGGTTAACACCATTGTTCGTCCCTAGAGGTCATGGCCAGTAGCCAGATTGTCCGTGCAATAACCTTATGCCATGACCCAGACAATCTGGCTTCTGCCCACGGTCACAGGCTATACCTCAATCACCAAAGGTATATAACTATTTTTTGTACCTACATTATTACACTTGTCAAAAAATAAAACACAGGCACATTTGCAAAACCATGCTTTAATGTCCTTGCCAATGCTCCTCACGAGTTTGCTCGAAATCCGCCCATGTTTTATTTTTTTTAAAGTGTCAAAATGTATGTACATACAATAGTCAAATAACTTAGCCCACACTCAACAAAATCCATTCATTATTTACACAAACATTGAAGGTTTGGTCTACAATCTTTCTCAAAACATTTGTCCACATTCGTCAAATAGCAACAAAGTTATAAGCAATCAAAAAATGTTGAGACCCCCTTCTAATTTCGCCCCCTCTTGAGAAAATCCCACCAAACTTTAGAAAACCATTTATATCTAGATCCAAAATCATTTTGCCAAATGTTGTGCAGAATCGTCAAATGACACCACATTTATACGCCTTTACAATATTTTGGCACCGCCCCCTAATTTTGCCCCCTATTGACAGAATCCCAAAAAAATGTGCAAAACCATTCAGGATTAGTTCTAGAATACAATTGCAAAATTACATGCAGTTTCATTGAGTGGCGCAAAAGTTATAAGCCATCCAAAAACTGCTTTTCCCCAAACCTGTAATGCAGAAATAGGTACCGATGTCCTAGGACATCTGAAGTGTCCGCGAACACCACAGGACTGTCCCAGGACATCCAGAGTGTTTGCGGACCTTCGGGGGGTGAAACAACCCATTTATTGGCTTCTTATGGCCATATCCAATCGAATCCTCATCCCCCCACCTTCCCAGAGATTGTTTGTCGAGTTTGACAAGTGAAATGCTTCTTTTTAAAAAAAAGTTTTCACTGTGCTGTTCGTGGACCCCAAAAAAGTCTGCGAATCCAAGATGGCGGGCGTTTCAAGAAAACAGACGCATGTCACGTTTTCTCACCATCCAATCAGCGGACGTGTCCCGGTGTTCGCGCACTACGCAAAAGTCTGCACATTTTTCTGGCCAATCGGAGGCCAGTCTGCGGACAGCACAGCCAATCAGAGGCCAGTCCACGGACAGAACAGGGAAGTGAGTCCGCAGAGCGGAATAGATATAACTAATTTTTTGCTTTACCTTTTGGTCATTTAAAAAGAAACTACTGGATGGATTTACACCAAATAAGAAAAAGCACGCTTTCGGGACCAAGCTGCCGCTCCTGTCGGAAATTTGGTGTGAATCCGTTCAGCGGTTTGGGCTGTAGGCATGAGCAAAGTTTGTTCCCATTATGTCTATGGGAAAAAAAACAAATTTGGGACCCCCCTATAGCTTTGCCCCCCCTGAACCAAACCTCACCAAACATTGCGAAAAAATTCAGAGTGGGCCATATACTTTTTTTGCAAAGTGTGGTGAGGATTCGTCCATGGGCAGCGAAGTTATAAGCCGCCCAAAAAGTGCTCTTCCTATGGAAACAACAACTTAACCATAACTACACAGCCACTACTGTGGCTGTGTAATATATGTATATATATATGAATTGATTATAGTAACAGTTTTTATACTTTCATTGTACCCCTACTGTGTTAGTGAATTAGTGATCACAATTTACATTATGTTTGGAGAGAGTCATTTCTCAATGTGTTAGTTCGGCATTTCTGGGGAGAAGCCAAATGTGGCATAGGTAGCTCACTATTGTCAGTACTGAAACATTGTGAAAACATATTTTTTTAAAGTACAAGTGTTTCTTCCTGTGTGATTGTTTTCTATCCATTGTTGTTCGAGTTTACTTATTAAACCATATTCTCTCTTGTTCTAATTCAAAACAAACTTTGGCACACAAAATTGGGATTCAGTGGATGAAGACTTCTTGCAGATGGATTGGCATTATAAATATCATTACCTGGGAAGGCCTCTCACTCATCCAAGTGGTACTGCTGGAGATGGGAACAGCATATCTGTAGATACTTCATGAAACGTTTCCTTTCTGAACCTCTCTAGCATTTCTGATGACACTTCAAATGGAGTGTTTCACTGCTGCAGGTGTTTCAGGACTTTTGCTGTTGGTGGCAGCACCTTTAATGTGCGGAGGTTGATTCTGCATAACGACCGGTCACAGCTCCAGTGAAGAGGAAAAACCACATCTAAGTCAAAAAAAGCAATAGCCCAGTATGGGGCAGACCATCCAGTAGTATGTGTTTTTAAAAATCCAAGTTGGATTTTTTCCCAGATGATTAATTAGTGCAAAGAGAACAACAGTGTACTGTGTGGCAATGTTGAATCTTGTATTGTGTATTTATTGCACTATATATGAGGGTGAAAAAATGTGCTGAATTGTTTTTCATGTAGTGTGTTCTTTAACTAATTGTGTTTTCTTTTTTACAGATAGAATTATACTAATGTATATGAACTTGTTTGCATGCAGCCAAATTAACCTCATGTTTTGTATCCTAACTACTATGTATAATGTGCTTTTATTTTCATCATCCACTTTACGTATCTCCATGAGCAGTCATATACTGTAGTGACACATTTAAGTACCATTGTATCACTACTGACTCATTTGTCATTCCTATTTCATACTCCAATTTTTTTCCTTTAAATCTATTAACCATGGCTACCCAGCACCCACCCGTTACGCAGCATTGTTACCCACGGGTTAAAGTGGTATCCTGTGAAGCCACAACTACCAGCAAATTGATTGTATGTTGAGTGTTTGTGGATGTGTAATAACTGCAGCTATGAGAGGGTTTTTTATATAAAAGAATCTAATAACCGCAATACAGAAAAAAGAGTGTTTGGTGTTTTGAGGATTGTGCCTCACCACAGCAACAGCTGGCATGTTTACCCATGGCTACCGTCCACCCACCTGGTGTGTGGCGATGCTACACGCGGCTAAAAGTGGCACCGTGTTCAGCCGCAGCTACACACTAGCAAATGGCAAGTCAAGTGTGTGTGGATATTTCTTAGCTGTGTGTAATAACAGCGAAACCTACAACGCTTCTCTATAACCGCTGCTATAACTAGCACTTGCGTGGACACATCAGCGCTTTTCTCCTTTTCATTGGTTGTTATGATAGACACGCCTATTGTTATAGCCACGTCTATTGGACCTGACATTTTCTGTGCAATATTCATATTTTTATGTGGATGATACAGGCCAGAATTTTGTCTGTGTTTGGTATTTTAGGTTCTTAGGTTTTCCCTTGTCTTATTTGAAGTTTTGAAGGTTGGCTTAGTTTGATTTTCAGTTTGTTAAAAATGTAGGTGTCGCGACGGCTACAAGTCAAGATTTGCAGCCGTGTGGAATAGCCACAGCTACTAGAGATGCTAGGCAGGGTTTTGTATCTGTTTCATTGGTTGTAATTGGCTGGTGTTAATTTTGTAAATGTGTACTTCTTTGTTATAGGTTGCAGTGAATATGTGTTGCCCATTTTATTCGTTTTCTTACAATATAGTCCTCTTTTTTTGCTTTTGATTTTGGAAAGTATAAACCCCAAAATCTTGTCTACTTTTCTCATTTTGACTGCAGAACTCAGACTGTGCTCATGGTGCATTTCATGTTACCCGTGACAAAATATTATTAACATTTAATCCATTGGTTGTCATTGTTTTGTTAAAAGGTTTATTTGATTGTATGTTGATAATCGGCCTGGTCCCTTTTGGAATTGATATTGTTAAAAATAACTAAGATTACAACTCTGCCTGCTTTTGATACCTGTGCACCTGTCCACTCAGATAACTTAGTCTTTCTTGTGCTGAGATAAACATCACATTGTGTGTGTACAAAAGAGACAGCTCTAACAATTTCACATAAGTGGCCTCTAACTACTCTCTTACCCACATTAGCAGAGGATAATGTAGTGAATGTCCCTCAAGTGCTATCCGGCCTCCCCAAGAAGGGTTTAAGGCAAAAAGAACATGTCTCGTAAAGAAAATGAAAAATCAAACATGTCTAGAACTAATGAAGGTAGTACACAGTCTGTTTTTAAAACTTTATCAGTGCCTGATAGCTCTGTGGTTGAACGTATGCCTCCCATTCCTCATAACTACTCTCTGAAGCAGGTGGTAACTGTTATGCTGGGCGCAAATGACCCTTTGGCTTGCATTGAGGCACAGTGTGGCAGGACCAGTGATAGGATCTGGTAGGGAGGTCTCTGTCCAGACTCTGTGGCCTGCTCCTAAGCAAACACAATGCTCCTTGACTGAGCTCAGTCCTATATCTCTGGCAATAAATGCTGTTCCACAAGCCTTAGGGCAGTCCCCCTAAATTCATGAATGAAAACTTCAGTGGTTATCCCGTGGTTATAAATACATGTGTTTGTAACTCTGGAGGAGTTAAGGGGGAAAACAAGTGGCTTACAGCTGGGGGGCAAGAAGTGTGGACTTTTAGGATTCCCCGCAGGTGGCCACTGCTGGGGTCCCCAAACTGTCCAATAAGTTGAAAACTAAAGTTCTGGACAAGAGAGACAATAGGTCTAAGGTCCCAATAGGCTGGCCAATCCGGGTTGAGAATTGAGTTCCCGAGAATTGATCAGCTGTGCTGATTCACACATTGCATATTGTCTCTACTGTCTGATGTCCCCTCCCTTTGGGCTATTTCTTTAAGGAACTTGGATCGAGTCGGTTTCACTCAGGACAGGACTGACATGGCTTTCATGGACGTCCACTCAAGGATTGTTTTTGTTCTGGTCCTGAGGGAAGCCACACAACTATGTCAGTTTGGTCTTTGAATTTTCACTGGCTGTTCAATCTACTAGAATAGAACACATCTGGCTTGAGATGGAACCTCGATTTACCGATACAGGCCCCCCCCCAGGACATGACAGTCCAGAGACAGGTGATTTGAGCCTCAAGAAACGAATAACTGGTCCTGGGAGGCAGCCACTCTAAACAACCCCTCTCTCGTCCGCCTAACTGGTGACATTAATATTTCCAATCAGTGATGTCATCAATCACATTTGTGATGCAATCTTTGATGTCCTCGGTGTTAGTCTTAGAAGTGCACGGTGGTGGCACGAGTTATGGTTGCTTAGCTTACCATAACTGGTGAATTTCAGGTGTTTTTTGGTTTTACTTGGAACCATCACGTCCCTGTAATAACGTTTTTTTCACTGAATTTCATAGGTTTAGTAGCGCAACTTAACCATAACATCCCTTTAACAAAGTTTTTTACTGAATTTCATAGGTTTTTAGTAGCGTAATTTAACCATAACGTTCCTGTAGCAATGTTTTTTCACTAAATGTAGGTATATAGATAATGTAAATTTGATAAATGTTTACTAGGATGCCCTTAGTTTATATACATATAACATAGAACATACTGAACCCCTACCTGCGCTAGTGAGTCTGATATCCGCGTATCATGCGCCAGTTCACGGACAGACTCGGACATCATGAACACTATCCAAAAACTCAGGGGATATCTTACATTGTCATATCATCCAAAAAAAACACTAAATGTTCAAAAAGCAGCACATAAATAAATTACATTCAATAATAAATAAGAAGTGTATGTAAGACACTAACAGTCCAATTACATAGCATGTGCAACATAGTGGAATATACCAAAACATAATAAATATGCCTCCAACAGAATTACCTCAAAGAAATTGCACCGCAAAAATCAACAGGACACCTACGCAGCAGTAACAGCACAACTTAGCAAGAAACTAGTGAGTACATTAGATTTATTGTATATATTTATAAACTTTCTGTATTAGGTGCACTAAAACTATTTTTATTTTTTTTACACAGAAATGTCTAGTACTTTGGAATGGCTGGAAGAAAATGTTCCTCGGGATGAAATGAGTGAAGACAGCGGGCCTCATTATGAGTTTGGAGGTAGCCATGCCGTCATTACCGGCATGGCTACCTCCAAACTCGGGTCCGGATCCCGAAAAAAGGGAATTACCGGGCCATTCCGACTTTTGCGGGCCTGTTATCTTACCGGCACCATTCATACCGCGGCCACCAGGGTCGTAATGAAGCCCAGTGATACTAATAATAGACACTACACTTCTCTATATAAGCCAATTAATAACCATTACTTTATGTGGACTTAAACACATTTTTATGTTTTTAACAGACCATACAGACATTCAAAATAATATAACAGAGATGTTAGAAAATCATCTGCAGTGGATGGAGCTAGAAATTGATCTGTTAATGAAAAATGTTATTGTTTTAAAAAAACTTTGTGGAGGACCATACAAGAGAACACATTAAATATCACTGTCCCACATGTACCTGTACCCCCTATCCATGTCCCACCCAACTATCCCCAAAAACTCCCCAGCAAGAAAAACGTTACGATGAGACTTCACTCCCTTCCTCCCCTACATCCATCATGTCCAAACCCCTAATTCCCCTGTATTTGAATCCGTTTCTGCTTCCCCACTCTTTCATAATTTTTATACTTTTATACAATAATAACATATTAAGTGTGTTGTTAGTATATTCCTCTGTGTCTTATTTTTTTTAAAAAGGCAGTTAGGATGTCCGCGGACAGCGTGGTTGTCCAGGATGTCCTCAATTAACCAAAATGGGGGTGTCCTAAGGACACTATACCTGTTAGTATTGTTGGCAATCAAAATGGAGGTGTCCATTGAACACACAATATGTCCTCCTGTCCGCAATTAACCAAAATGGGGGTGTCCTAAGGACACTATACCTGTTCGCACTGTCCTCAATCAAGATGGAAGTGTCCTAAGGACACACAAGATGTCTGCCTGTCTATAATTAACCAAAATAGGGGGGTCCTAAGGACACTTTAGCTGTTTGAATTGGCTGTAGTCAAAATAGGGGTGTCCGCAGAACACTAAAGACGTCCGCATATTCGTAGCTATGCAAAATAAAGTGTCCTAAGAACAATCCCCCCTGTTCGCATAGTCCGTAACGAGAATTAATATTTCCGTAGAACACATAGCCCGTTCGCCTGTCCACAAAGTTGTGACGCACATTCATTTTGTTCGGGGATCTGAACACTGTCCGTAGAACACCTGTGTGCATGCGTAGCACACCCTTGCCCCTACGAACATTGTACCTGTGCGCAGCTGTCCGCCGCATGTGTGTCACACTTTTAATTAGTTCAGGCACTGGAACACTGTCCGTAAAACACTTTCACACATGCGAAGACCCGACCCCGTGTTCTTAGTGTTCGAAGTGTCCTGGGACAGCATGGGTGTCCGCGATGCATGCCCCAGCACCTCTATAAAAGGCCACACCCAAGAGATGCTCCTTATTCTGTTTTTGGGGTTACAGGACAAAGACTGCTCCTTGTTGCATTGGATTGCTCTTGCTCTTGAAACAGCTGTCCTGATGGCATCCATGGCTGCTGCTGGTGCTACTGCTGTCTCAGCAGCACCCCCAACCCCTCCAGCACCAACACCTCCCTGAGGGCCTGCAGAGGGGAACATGCGTCAGGATACAGGGGAGAGTGATGAAGAGGATGAAGAGGATGAGGTAGTGGAAATCCCTACTACTAGTTCTCACCGTGAATCTTGGGTGTGGAGGTTATTTACCACTGTTGATGGAGTACCAAAAGCATGTGCACACAAGGTGACCTGCAATCAGTGCAAGATGGTGCTGAGTCGTGGGAAACCGGGGTTATACAGCTATGGTACTACCTCAATGAAGCAACACCTAAAATCGTTCCACGGTGGGGCTATTCATGAGGTTGTAACTTGCAATAAACGTAGTAGGTTGAGTTCCCCAGCAGCATCCTCTGTTTCCGCTCCTGCCACCACAAGAGACACTCCTGTGGGGCAGTGCATCCCGCCTGCTGCCTCGCAGGCCATACATGATGCTGTTGATTCTTACCTTTCACGGGTCACAGTATTGTGCATGTACTGCGACACAGTACTCTGCAGGGGGGAGAACTTCCAAAGTGCTTTTGAGACTGTGGTCAAGAAGCATGAGAAGAACTGCTACCTACCTGATTAAGGCCCACCCTACACCTTCCTCTTTCCACCTGCCCTTTCTTATCCCTGTGGTTGGTGTCCCTTCCTTACCCTCCTTTCCCTTCCTTTCCTTGTGTGTTGTCGTTAAAAAACAAAAACTATATAAACAACAAAAACCAAAATAAAGGCTCTTTCAGAACCGCCTTTCACAGTTCAAAATGAGAAGTGTCAATGAAATGCACAGGCCCTGTGCATTTTTAGAAGCCTGCAAACTGTCCACAGACATCTAAAATCTTTGCAGTGCTGCCCTGTCACAGCCATTGCACTTTTCTCTGGGAGGACGTGGTGGCTCTGAAAAGAGCCTTTTTGTGGTGTGTTTTTGTATTTCAAAAACTTCAAATGGTCAACAGCTACTGCAAAATGGATCGCTGTAATTCCAAAAAAGGTTGCAATTATTTCACAGAAAAATCTGATCGCTGGCATAAGTAAGATGTACTCCATCTCTGCGAAAAATGTGCGTACTACAAAACATAATATTTTCATTGTGAAAAGAGGACATACCAACATCTCTCAATAAGGCAAGACAGCCTTGTTAACATTGCGCCTTGCTTTTTCCGTTTGTGGACCAAATGAAGAAGAATGCAGCCACATTTATCTCTGCGCAATACGTAAAAAAATTACTCTGGAGTTTGGATACATGTCCATGACTTCCCAAGTCCTTCTTTCATTGCAAATTGCAAAGAGATTCCAGACACATGTCCTAAACTGTTCCCTCCGCAATGAATAATAATAATGTATGGATGATGCTGTGTCACCCAAGTAGCACAAAGAGGTACCAAATCCAGCCACTTCCTTCCACGCACTCCATGTCACTGCACTTCCACATGAGGGAATCCAAGATGTACAGCCACTCCACAGGGATCTGCATGCATCTTCAACCCATTTATCCGTGAATCTCCCAAAATCCAGACAATCTGCTTTCTGAAACACACAGCCATAGCTATCTCCTCTCCTCTCCTCTCCTCTCAAGAAAAAGACTTTCTGACAAACTCTCTGCTCACACATCACACCCAGTAAACCCTATTGACCAATCCCTTGCTGCTGTTGCAAAAGAACATGCCAGCTCTAGTCATAAACGCAAACATGCCTTGGTTGATTAAGCACCTACCAACATTTTGCGGAGGACAAAAAACAGAACTATTGTCCCATAATGCCCTAGGTACAAAAGCAGAAAAAAATAACCTTGGCATTTGGAAGCACTTTCATGACTGCCTGAACCAAGTTTTGCAGATCTTGCAACAAAGTAGGGGCACTGACATAGCCCAAATGCAAAGCACCACAGTGCTGGACAACCACATGTGGACTATTATACCTAGCCATATCCTGACAAATTTCTATCATTGCCTGCAAATTAAAACCAGGCACAGTGCACCACACCACCTCCACTCCTTTTGTGTCAAAATGGTTAGCCACATTCCTAAATTTAGCATACTGCTCCAAACTATTCACAAACATATCTCCAAGTACACCAGCCCTAACTTTCTCCACCTCTGCCATCTTCACTACTCACAGCCTCTCTCAACACGAAGCAGAACCTCAACACCTGATTGGCTAATCCTCAAACTACACTCCCATTTCATGCTCGGAAGAACCGGATGTGGCATGTCCTGTCTGCGAACAGCCGTGCGGTCTGCGGAGCACGTAAGTAACACTGGGGCAGTGCATCATTCCCTCATTGGCTACTGTTAAGCAGTCACACAACCATCCACCAATCACATGCAAGACCTCTACATCTAACTCCATCATCACAATTCAGCACTTTAGATGTACTGTTGATCACTACAATTGCGCTGTGACTGCAAAGCACCTACAGCAACTACTAGTAAACTCTGAAACATTTCTACTTGCAGATTCATGCACGAACACAAAGTACAGGTATGAATATTTTTTTGCACAGTACATCAAACATGCCAATATTCCGACCCATCTGGGAGGGACATTTCCTCTGAAAAAATCAGGAGACAACATTTGTGTCATAAGAATGCACTGGGCAAAGATGTATTTTCGGTGGGAGAACGTGAAAATAACAATATTTTTACAGAAAAATTGGGAGTCTCCCACTGAAATTGGGAGGATTGGCATGTATGGTACATGTACATCTCTTGTATAAATGCATATAAACAGAGTAACTGCTACTTACCCTGTGTAACGTGTAAAACAAGCTTACTGTCATTTCTCCCATCTACTATGATCAAGTGTCACCTGCAAAGTTGTTTGCTCTCCAAATTTTTATTTACCCATATTATTAACTGCAATGTTCAAACTGTTATTTTCTTCATTCATTCTATCTTTTCTGTAACCACTGCCACATATTTAACCACATTTCAACCATGATAGCATTGTCGGGGGGGAAATTCTGCCGGGGTCGGCCGGGCCGTCCGCAGACCTCCGGGCAGGGAGGCCCCAACTCCTCCCGTATATCCCAAAAGAGATAGAGTATGAGACACACGCAAGAAGCAAGGTGACTCTGCTGTTTATTAGACAAAACGGCAGGGATGGGTCAAGGAGCGTACGCGTCCGTCCTGACACACACACAATCGTGGGGCTCGCAGGCCCTTTTTACCTTAGTATGACGCGCTACTTGCGTCACTTGGAAAGTTTTAGCAAAAACCTATCTCCACTCTGGATTGGTTACTCGAGTGGTAGGGTTAGTATAGCGCACATATAGAGAACGGTGTTATTGGCTGAGAGTTAGTCAGGTGGTATACCTGGGCTGTCCCTTCAATTTGATACATGAAAATTGTTACATGAAGACCTCTGAGGATTGGTCAATGTGAATGGCGTTAGTGATAAGAACCCCAAGTTCTAATTGGTCCGCTCGCGAGCCTCCCAGTCTGGGACTATCGCTGTTCCCAGCTCGCGGTGCACCTGTCATTTGCAACAATGTTTTAATATGGGTAGGTGTAAACAATGTGAGGATTTATTCATATGTTGGGAGGTTGACTACTCCCACTGCTGCAGATGTCCAAATGAGTCTTTTAATTGTATCTGCCTGTGTCTCGAAACGTGGGATTCAGGCGTCTCCTTCCTCCTGGGCTTGGCATCTTGTCAGGTTTGACTTTGTCACGTGAGGTGGGACCGTGTTTGAGGCAAAATTCAACACAATTAATATTGTTTTTCCTACTGTGTGCCTGGTTTATCTTGCAGGTGCGACCTTGGCGTTGGCTTGCAGCGTGCGAGATTGCAACATCGTGCCCTTGGCGTTGTGCTTTTTGCCGGGCTCATTTTGCAGGGTCAGCAACCCAGTTCTTGCTCATTCAATGTTCATGAAAGCTTTTGCTCGCGGCCTACTTGGGCCTGGTGCATAGGTGGGACCGTTTGATGCAGAGCGCTTTAGGTTACGGTATCATATTGCTTTGTCCTCAGTATCGTGTCCCCGTTATATTCTTCATTATGGTATATGGCTCTTTAGAAGACGCGTGAGCAAGCCTTTTTTATATATGAGTTCATGATGCGTCTTGCGTTTCTGCATTTTGAAAGCCTATGTGGAAAATAATAAAGATGTACGTCCGTGAGTATGTCTGTCGCCTACGTCATAGCACTGAGTATATTCTTCGTGTAGATTGGTGCGGGAGTGTCCGGTGTGTATATTTGCACAGGTGTGCTGACCGTTGGCTAAGTCGTCATGGCATCTCTAACGACGTATAGGTTTAGTCGAGTTGGTCCGTGCCGCAGGTGTCGGCATGGACAGGGCGGGCTGTTGGGCAGGTAGATGGGCACATCCGTATGTTCCTGTACCAGGGTATGTGGTCGTCCGGTAGATGGGCAAACTCCTCTCGTGGCGGGTGTCTGGGCCGTGATCCTCTAGGCCAAGCGCGAGAGGGGAAGGGCGGGAGCCTGGTCCTCCATTCTCCCACTTCAGTCCCCCCTCTGGTCGACTTGTCGACCACAAACATATCCTTTTCGTTATCTCCTCTTACTCTCCATATTTTAGTAATTCCTCCCAAATGTCCATAGTGGTTAACATGGTCTTCGAATGACCAATACATATATTCACATGTTCCTCCAGGAGTGCAGTATACCCATTTCCCTATGTAGCTCCTTGGGTTTCTTGGGTTTTCGAGTTTTACAGATGGTGGGTCCAGGTGGTTGGTGATGATCTGGTTGCGCAACTTCTCCCTCTCTTTTATTATTGTACCTGTGTGTTGGCCGTCATCTGTTGGCATCAAGAGGTGTATACCAACCATTTCGATCATCTCGTCTGTGGTGCGTGCTTTCCGGGCCTTCCAAAATCTTATTATGATCAGTGCAGCTCCAGCCAAAATAGTGCATCCAACTATAATCTTCAGTCCATCTGACAGCCAGGATGGCATCCATGACCATAATATTGAAAACCAGCTCTCATCCTTTTTCACACCTTTACTTTCATCCATCATTTTTGAGTGCATCTGGGCCAATTGTGACACAGCTTCCGTGAGGGTACCATTGTCAGCATCGTTAGCAGGAATGAATGTGCAGCATGATTGTCCTATCTTTGCGCAAACTCCTCCTTCCATTGCTGTGAGGAGGTCCAGTACGTATCTGTTCTGTAGTGCAACCATTCTTACTGCTCGCAATTCCTCTTTTATTGCATTGAATCCATTTACTGTAGAGTTGATTGTCATCATTAGTTCCCACCTAGTTATCTGGAGCCATTTTGTGTTTGCGTAAGCCTGCAGTCCAGGATGTATTATTGAGGAGAAGAACATAGCTGCTCTGCTGAATAGTCTGTGTTCCGGCGGTATTGAGGTCAGTGCTGTTTCCGACCTTCCCCACAGGTAATTTCCTGTCAGAGGTTCTCCTTGTCTTTTCCTTCTGTTGAGGACAGTGTCGTTGCCGTTGCGTCTGTTCTCTGATCCTTTTCGAGGTTGTGCAGATCTCTTCTTCCTTTTGCTTCCTTCATCCATCTTGGGGAAATTCGCCATGTTCTCATGCTTCTGGGGTACCACTAGTGATGGTACATTAACGTGTACTATAGTGCATACACCATTCCACGAAGGGGGCAGTGTGTGATACGCCTTGTCTCCACAGGCCCAGTAATGGTCCATTACCACTGCTGTTCCTGCTCCCCCCTCAGGTAACTCTATCACGCTTTCACAGTTGGTATTGTATCCTACATCCACCTCTCCTTTAGGTTGGTAGCATACCTTAGGCGCAGTTAACGGCAATATTGTTATTGGGTCTTCATCCTTCTCCATCCACGTAAGCATGGGTACGTACTTGACCCAAGTCATCCAACATCTGTGGTTATGTCCATCAATAGTTGAAATATTTTCTCTTGTTATCATGTTGCTGCCAACCACTCCTATGTACCATTTGTTGCCCATGTACACCTTTCCTGTTATTATCATCAGTGGTCTTTCCCAACATCCTTTTTTACCAGGGACTTCAGCCGCGTACCAATCACATGGTAGGTACTGCAGTGTTACCTTCTTTGTTTCTCCTTTTTCAGGACCACTTGTTATGTATCTGAATGCTTCAGCATGTAGACTGCTCTTGGGGTAACTCAAATAAGTCTTAAGGAAGTTGTTTTCATATGGATATGTATCTCGTGTTTTCCACACCAGATGCACAACTGTCCCTTGAAATCTTCCTTTCGTCTGGAACAGTGCCAGGTATATTATACATCGTTCTATTTTTCCATCTATCTTCGTAGCAACAAATGTTCGAGAAGCGCTCATGGCGTATGGGATTAATGAGCAAACGTAGCAGCTGTCTACTGTTGTTTGCTTGCCTATTTTGGTTATGTGTTGGTACCACATGTTGTTAGAGACGTGTGCTGAATCTTGTACATAGTTGTCAATGCCTTTATTATCTGAGTATGTGCTGCGTTTAACTCTATTTTCCTGGTGTGGGGTTTTACTAGTATCACCTGACGTAACACCTGTTGCAGCTGGGTGTGGGGGTATGTTAGGTTTGGGTACAGCAATAATATCAATAGCATAGCTGTACTGCCATACAGAGGCAGCCAAGAACCCGGTGATCATTAAAATCCCTATCAATTTTATTACAAATGCTAATTTCACCGGCATTTTGCTCTTACCTTGCTGCAGTCCGGCAGCTTATTTTTGCGACGTTATAGTTGCCCGCCTGAAAATTCTTAATATGCTAGTTATTAAGGTTAGTTATTGTTATTAAGCTCTCCCTATCAAGTAGTCATTCAGTGCCCAGGCGAAGAGCTGTTCCCACGCCAATCTAAGCGAGCTATCTCTTAGGGCAGGCAAGTATGGTTGGAGGTGGGGCATTGAATGTTCTATGGCCAAGAGGAATGCTGTGTAGTAGACACGTACCCTCCTTCCTTTCAGGTACGTTGGCCGTTTTATTTCATATACAAATTGGTGTGACAATTCTTCGAGGTAGTTATCATCTGAGGGTACCATCTACTCCTGGGCAGTGAATTAGTTAGTTATCTACTTTCTTAACAGTACAATAATACGCTTTACCTGCATGTGCGAGAGAAAAGAAAGAGAACATTCAGGTGTTTACATGTGTATATGTGCAAGAACAATGTCCTTCAGTTCAGTTATTACTACGGTGGGTAGGGGGTCAATGGGCAGAGGGTTTGGGGCTCAGGCTGGCGGGAGTCTCTTTACCCTTTGATCGTGTAACCATGGGGTGGACGGTTTGGGGATCACCCTTTTCTTTTCTAATAGTTGTCTCTGGGGAATCTGGGGGGTGGCAGGGTATGGGGACACTTAGGCTGTTACTTGTGGGAGGAGTCTCTTCCTCTGCTGGTGACGCTGTTGTTGTTCTTCCTGTGGCCCTGTCGGTGGCGCTGGGGCGGGTCTGGAGTTTGTAGATCTTTACGTCGTGTAGGTGGTTCCAAGCACGTTTGTCCTGTAACTTTACTGCTCTCGTTGATACCTCTTCTACCAGATGGGGGCCAGTGAATCGTGGACTGTTCCACTTTCTGTTGAAATTGCGAAGTAGTACGTGGTCACCTTTAGCAACTTTGCACAGTCTTTCCTTTTCCACTTCTTTATCCACGTCTTCTTGTTGGTCGCTGTTAGACCCGCCCCGCGTGCGCTCGAGCTGTTGAGACACAAACACTACACTAGTAATCAAAGAAGACACATATTGGTACATTTCATCACCAAGAACACTCGCAGTGCTCTCGTGGTCAGTAAATGCTCTTGATGTTGGCGTTAGGGGAAGGTGCATTTGACGTCCGGTAACCACCTCGTGAGGGGTGAGGTGGTGGCAGGACCCTGGTCTATTCCTTAGCTCAAATAGGGCTAATGGAAGGCAATATAACCAACTCTTCTTTGTTGTTTGCTGTATCTTTGCAATTGCCTCCTTTAATAGGCCGTTCAGGCGTTCACATTTACCATTGGCCTGTGGGTGGTATGCACATGCAAATTTATGCTTGATGTTCAGCAAGGATGTAATGTGCTGGAACATTTCGTTTGCGAAATGTGGGCCATTGTCTGACCTTAATACCTCACACACTCCCCACCTAGGGAAGACCTCCCTCACTAGGAATTTAGCTGCTCTAAATGCATCTGGGTGTGAACAGGGCCCTGCTTCGATCCACCTCAAGAATGGGCATACTACTAAAATCATATACCTATTTCCTTGACATACGTTGATCATATCAACATAGTCAATATGGAGATGTCGGAACGGTCCCTCTGGCCGGGGTATAGTACCTCTTATCACCTTCAGAGTGTGGCCGGCCGTAAACTGTTGGCATGTGAGACAGTTGCTGATAAAATTTGACACATGAGAATTTAACTCGGGGCAGAACCAGTCTTCCCTAATTCGTGCTGCAATTACTTCCTTACCTGTGTGGGCTGGGTAATGTAGTTGGCTCAGGGCGGTGTTCAAAAGTGCCAATGGTATTACAACCTTTCCAGTGTCACCCTGGCGCCATAGTGCGTCGGTTGGTGACATTGTGCATCCTCTTTTTACCCATATTTCTTTTTCGGCCATTGGTGCAGCCGCTTGTAGCTCCATAATCTGTGTGGCTGGGAGATGGGTGTACCCTTCTTTTATCAACATCTCCTTAGCCATTCCCCTCCCTCTCCCTCTCTGTGACTTTGGGGGGTTCCATATCTCACCAAAGTAGGCAGCATACTTCGCATGTGCGTCTGCTGCTGCATTCCCTTTTGAGATGTGATCTTCGCCATTGGTGTGTGCGGTGCATTTCACTAAAGCCAATTCTTGGGGGTCATTTATTGCTTCAATTAGTTCAGCCAATAGGAGGGCATGTTGCACTGGAGTGCCATCAGCTCTCCTAAACCCTCTTCTTCTCCATTTCGACAGCCCTGAGTGGACAGTGGATGTAACATACGCGCTGTCAGAGTATATGGTCACTCGTTTGTCAAAGCTTTCCTTCAACGCCAAGATCAGTGCAACTAATTCCGCTGCTTGAGCGGAGTAATGCTGTGGTAATTGTACACATTTCATGGCCACACACACTGGTACTTCCATCATTTTTACCACTGCTGCCCCAGTCCTCCTTACACCATCCCTTTGGTCGATAGTTGATGACCCATCAATGAACAAGAGCTCACCTCCCTCTAGTGCGTTTTCTTCAACCTTTCTAGTACATGAGTACATGTCAGTTATTTGCGTACAGTCGTGGGCATAATCTCCCTCCTCAATTACTTCTGCTAGGAACCTTGCAGGGTTGACCGTGCTACATCTAACAATTGATAGTTCAGCTCTGGATAAAATGATCTCATAACCTGATGCCCTTTGAGTGGTTAGGGTGGACTTAGGTTTATTCAATATGGCAAATAGTGCATGTTCCACAAACAGTGTAGTTGGGCACCCCATGGTTATTGCTGATGCTTTCTCTACCGCAAAAGCAGCTGCGGCGAGACCTTGTTCGCAAGGGAAATGACCTAGCATCACAGGATCTAAGTGGCCGCTGTAGAATGCTACTGGCTTGTAGCCCATGCTTGTTTTTTGGGCCAACACTGCTTTCATTACTGCTGAGTCGCAATGTGAAAATATAAAAAATTGTCGCTCATAGTCTGGGGATGCCAGTACCGGAGCAGTTGATATCGCATCTTTCAACTCATCAAAAGCCTCTTTCATTTCCATTGTCCACCTCAGCTTTTTCTCCCCTTTATTAGCTTCCTTTAACGCCTCAAGCAGGGGCCCTATGTATGAACTGTAATCAAATACCCATGCTCTACAGTAGTTGCATAGACCCAGGAACTGCTGCAGTTCCCTCACTGTTTGTGGCACTGGTGTGTTTGAAATGGCCTGTGCTCTTTGTGGTGCAATCTTTCTTCCATGTTGGGATATGAGCTGACCAATGTAAAGTACTTGTTCTTGACAGTACTGTAACTTTTCCATGTCTACCTTGTAACCTTTCTCAGCCAATATTGTCAACATCTTTAGTGAGTCCTCTCTGCATGTTCTTTCGTTTGTACTGCAGATTATTATATCATCGACATACTGCAACACTGTGCTTTCCACTTCAATGTTACCCAAATCCATCTGTATTACTCTGTTGAAAATTGAGGGTGATTCGCAATACCCTTGTGGCAATCTGGTGTGTTTCCACTTTGTGTTTCTGTAAGTGAGGCTTGTCAGATCTTGTGAGTCTGGGTGTAATGGTATTGAGAAGAATGCATTTTTAAGGTCGATCACTGTAAATCGTGATGCTTCTGCTGGAATGCCACACAATATTGTGGCCGGGTTTGCTGCTATGGGATACTCTGCTTCTACTATGTTGTTCAAGGGCCTGAGGTCCTGTATGAAGCGGCAAGAACCCCCTTTAGCCTTGCGCACTGGGTATACAGCCGTGTTACATGGTGATTCTGAGGGGACCAATATGCCATTATTTATAAGGGCCGTTATGGTTTCATATATGCCCTCATCTGCCTCTTTTGATAGTGGGTACTGTTTCACTCTGGGGAGTATTGCACCTTTTTTCAATTTTATCCTTACTCCCCCTATACTTTTTATGCACCCCACGTCATAGGGGCTAGTAGTCCACAGTGATGTGGGTACCTTTGTCATATCCTCCTTTAAGGAGGGGACTGAGGTGCATGCGGGTGCCTCAAGCGCCATTGCAATTTTCTGTGCTACTTGTTTGTACGCCACTCTTAGCCATACTTCCACACTCATCATAAACACCATTTCACCTTCCTCCTTTTCATCTGAGAACAGCTCCTCATCTGACACCTGGGTGAGTCTACATCCTTCCGCTAGTGCTATCACTGCCCTCCATGCCCTTCCTTCTCTGTCTTGGGCATGTACAGCAATGTAATCAGCTGTTGCTATAATGCTCTCAATGTCCACTGGAAACACTTTTCCTTCTGGCTCATTGACTGGTGTTTCTGGTCTGAACAGATAGGCTGCTGGCCTCCTCCACATTTTTCCCTCTATCCCTGGCATCCATGCAAATGCCATGTCTGTCCCGTACTGGAAGAGCTCGCCATCTACTGGCTCCGCCCTAATCGCTGTTTGTCCGCAGTATGCTTGCATAATCTGTCGTGCCGTGAGCATGTTAATCCCTGGAGTGGAGCAAATTATGCCGTCCTCAGTAAATGAGATCGTCATATTCAACCTGTTCATTATGTCTCTCCCCAGTATATTTACTGGTGAGGCACTATAATATAGAAGTGGGACTGACAGGTCATAATCTCCTATAGATAAGGGAATGTTATCAGTAAAAGGAACCAACCCTTTAGCCCTAGAGAATCCTTGGGTGTTCATGGCTTCGCCTGACATCTTAAATTTACCCTCCCTTATGCAAGACCGGGTCGCCCCGGTATCAACAAGGAATGATAACTTTTTGTCACCTATCGTTACCTCTATGCGTGGTTCCTCCGCACTATTAGGTGTTACTGACAGGATGGGACACACCAAGGCCGTCTGTGGGCTGTCCTATTGAGGGTACAACGATTGACCGTTTCCTGTGTAAGGGTTGTGTCCCAGCACCGTCACCCTACCCAGTTGTGTTTGTTGTATTTGGGGTTGTTGGGTTATCACTACCTGTTGTTGTGTCAGTGAATGTGTCTGTGGCTGTTGTTGTGTTATTAGTTGTTGCTGTTCATTTCCCTGTTGCAACATCTGCTGTTGTTGTATGCCCTGCTGTTCCTTTGTGGGCCTTGGTTGTCCCCGTTCACTCCATGATGGTGTTCCTGGTCTTACTCTACACGTGCGTGACATGTGCCCTAATAGTCCACAACTCCAACACACCGGTGGTTCCCTACTCTGCCATGGAAAGCTCCCTGTGTTGTCCTGGTATACTGGTTGCCCTGTGGGATAGGAACTTCTAAGTCCTCCTACCTGCTGTTGGGTATTATATCCGTATCCTCTCCCTCTCATAATTCCTCCTCTCCCCCTGTTGTAATTATAATACCCAGCTCCTTGCATTGGGTATCCTCCTCCCATGTTGGTCGTGTATGGTGGTAGTGGCGGCACCTGTTGTGTTATAGTCTGTGAAGGTGGTATTTGGGAGGGATCTTGTGCAGCCACTACTTGTGTGGGGCTTTGGGTCATTGTTGTAGGCGTAGTTATTAGTGCCCCTTCCATTGTGTATTTAGTAAGCTTTTTCTGTACTAGTTTAGCCTCTTCCGTTTTCCTGTCCTCTTCCTTTTGTTTCATTTTTCCTTGCCATGTCCTGCAATGATGTACTATAGTCAGTTGTATTTCTGGCCATGCTTTTGCTTCCATTCCCACTACTTTCTTCAGTTGTTTCTGAACTCCTTCCGGGAGCCCTTGTACTAGTATATGATAAAATATTGCGGGTGTTTTGTCCCATTGTTCTCTAGTTTCCATGCACCACTTCTCTTGGATTTCCTGGATATAATCAACAGGGTCTTCGTTCTCACGCATCTTGCGGGAGGTAATTGCTCCTATGTCTGATGTGTCTGGGTACTGTACCCTCAGTGCCTGCCATAGTGCATGTCTGCAGTTTGCGAATGGTGCCCCATCATGCGATGTGTTTGTTATTGTTACCCCAGGGAATCCCGCTCTCTTCCAAATGTCATCCGCTGCATCCCCTAATATCGATATTAGAAGGCCCTTCACATCTCCTACTGCAAGTTTCTGTCCTGCGGTGTGTTTTTCCATTTCATATATCCACTTACCCGCACCTCCACTTAATGATGGGAGCCTGCATTTTATATTTTCTTTGTCTGTATGCTTCCAAGGGACATACTGTGGCCTAACCCCTCCTCTCTCCAGAAGTGGCATTAAGTTATGTCTCGTTTTACCCTTTGTGTTCCATAAAATCGAGTCCTCACACCCTGCTTCTTCTTCCCTTTCTTCTACATCATCAATTTCATCCGTATTTCCCCTGCTCGTAACTCTTTCTTCTCCATCTTTTCCCCTTCTTCCATCATTTCCTGTATTTAATGTGAGCATGTGTATTCGCCTTTCCTGCCTGCGTCTAGGGAGGTCCCTAAGCCGACATGCATAGGGCGTTAGTTCGTCTGTGAAGGGCGCAAGTTTTATTGTGCGTAACGAGCGTGAGGTGATTGAGCATGTAGGGTGCGATGGGAGAGGGCGTGATGGGGACGGTGCGGCCTCATGTGTCTGTCTTTCCGCTGTTCCTTGCTCATCCTCCTCACTTCTCTCCAGCTCATCCTTTCTCCTATGGATCCATGGTGAGTCTGTGTTGGTCCGGGTGATGTATAGTTTATCTAGGCTTTCCCTTTCACTGTTTCTTCCTTCCTTCTCCACTCCTTCTTCTTCCTCACTACAAAAGTCAGTCATAAACGGCACCCCCCACTCGGTCTTTTTCCCCTTTATTGTTACTGTTTGTAAGTCTATTAGGTCCAGTTCTCCTTTTTCTCCTTTATCAACCGCTCCCCTTTGCGCTGATGTTGTTGCTACTTCTGTGTCTTTATATACATCTCCCCATATTTCACTCTCCCTTCTCCTATCTTCTCTTTCTCCTTCATTTCTCTCCTCCGTCTCCCTACCATTTTCCTCCCTTTTCCTTTTTAATTCCTCCATTACTTCACTACTCATCTGTTCCAATATTCTTTCATCCTCTTTCTTCCTTTCCCATTTCACCCTTTCCCTTTCCAATATGCTCTCTATCACCCTCCCTTCTTCGTATTTCTTAGTCGTTTCTGATAGTAATCTCCTCTTCCACATTGCCATTTCTTTTTCTTTCTCTTCTTCTTCCCTTTTCTTTTCTCGCAGCTCTGCTCTTGATACCCTTTCTGCTGCTGCTTTTACCCTTTCAGCTTCTCTCCTTTGCTCCTCAGTTCATTCCCTTATTTTTTCCAATTCGTTCTTACCTTCTTTCCTTTTCCTCGCTCTCTCTTTTTCCTCCCTCTCGAGCTGTTTGATCAATTCATTCTGCTCATCCCTTAATTCTGCTAGTCGTTTCTCCAAAGTCTCTTCCTTTTGCCGTAACAGCTCTTCCCCTCTCATTCCACTCTCCCTGGTATTATCCTCGTATGTTTTCCTTACTACCTCCTTCTCTTCCCCTGTTAGTGAACCTCGTAGTTTTAATAGTATCTGTGCAGCTACCCACTCATCATTTCCTATTTCCACAGTTTGATCTTCTCCAGTCCTCCCCTCCCCTGCTGGCATCTTCCTATGAGCCACATATGGTGGAGGGCTGTATGCCGGGTTCGAGTACCCCTCAGCCGCCCTTAACTGACCTCTTTCTATTTCTCCTAACTCCCTTAAAGGGTACAACCCCCCTCCCTCTGTTTTCACTCCCTTTGCTAGGGGTATAACGTTGCTCGGTTCCTTTTTTATTTCATTTGATATATTATTCTTTTCTCCTCCCTCTTGTCCGTTCCCCGTGTTCTTTGGGTCTTCACTCCCCTTTTTCCCATCCTCTCCTTCCTCCTTAATCTCTTTTTCTTCCGGTATTTCCCCCACGGTGAACATTCCATTTGGTCCTGGTCGGGACCCTTGGAACATCCTCCATAAGTTAAACACCTCCACGTGGTTTGCCAACTTCTTCCCTTTGTATGTATTATGCAGATGGTTTAGTAGTGAATGTTGGGCATATGGATCGAAGCTACCGTTAGGCGGCCACGGTGTTATCATTTTGTTGTCCGTCCCCTGGGTCCATTCTATGCTATACTTAATCAGTTTCTCCCTCTGGGGTGACAGTGTTGTACATATGTGTTGTAGTGGGGTAGTGAGGGTGTTCCCCACCCTCCCGATCCTGTCCCGTATGACATAGTCGCGCTCCACTTGTTACCCTTCCCCTATTTGGTAGCGGTTATCTCACTAGCAGTTTACAATATGCAGCCTTATATCGTTACCTGGCCCCGTAAGTTTGGGGACTTGCGATAGTCCGCTGAGGAAAATTATAAAAATATAATATTTACATTTGTATATTTTCTTCTGTCTTTCTTCCTTTACACGATACCCTTACGGCCCTCTGCGGCCGAGGCGCACGTAGCCCCCTGCGGCTGCATACCCCTTATGAAGTTCTTATACAGTCGTCCTATTTTCACTTGCTCCTCCTCCTTCTTCTACACTTGCCGTGGCCGGCGTTCTCCGTGCGCAGCCACGTCCCCCGTTTCACCTTTCCCCGATCAACTCATTACCGTTTATCTCCGTTTCCACTCCCTTACCACAGTTCTCTTCCCCACCACTCTCAGAAAGAAAGATGTCTTGCTCGGGATATCCTATGGAAGCCCTACTGGTGACGTCACCGATCTCTTTGAGCTACTGGTAAGTTCTTCATATATTCTTTAAGTTCAAAATACACTTGCAATCTACCCCCGTTAACCTCACAGCTGTCTTCCTGTCACTCCTGGAACAAGGTAATCAATAATATAATCGGACTGCGCACGCTGCGTCGCCTCGCGTGTGATACGCCACTCGACAGGAGGGCTTAACCAGCCAATTATCTTCCGTATTAGGCAACTAACTAGCTACCGCCTACAGGGAAACGTCATCTACCTATCGAGTTTCTTGCTTGAACAATAGGGATCCTCATCTACTCATTGATCAATAAATGCCAAATCGTAGGAAACCACACACACACACCCTTACATGTAGTCGCGACCTAGGCCAATCAGTGTCTACGAGCGGCCGCACGTGATGTTTTCGTGCTCCGCCCTCCCCCCTTCGCGTAACGTAGCCGACTGCTCTCACACTCGTTCGGCTACCATTCATTCCATTGCCAACACTAAATTGTCAAACCTTTGCCGCGCACCTGTGCAACGCCTCCCACCTCCCGTATTTAATTCCTCCCCCCTCCCTCACAATTTCACATTGCTTGTTGTGCGTGGCATGCTCACCAAGTTCTCTTGATGCGGGGCCACTCGACTGCGTGCACCCCTCCAAGCGGCTCGCCACCTCCCCTCGTCTGGACCACGTCTGGACACTCGCCAACCGCGGGCGGGATACTTCTCAACCGGCTCCCGAGGGCCAATATCCGGATTGCGCTGTCCGGTCTTCTCACAGCTCCGCGATAGTCCTGTAGTCCTCAGAAGGGGGCAACGGCAGAGGGGGCCACGCCGCCGGGCCTCCTCGCAACGCGAGTACCTGGAAAAAGTAAAAATAAAAAAGCAGATCTTAAACAGATCTCAGCAGTGCCTCCAACTTGTCGGGGGGGAATTCTGCCGGGGTCGGCCGGGCCGTCCGCAGACCTCCGGGCAGGGAGGCCCCAACTCCTCCCATATATCCCAAAAGGGATAGAGTATGAGACACACGCAAGAAGCAAGGTGACTCTGCTGTTTATTAGACAAAAAGGCAGGGATGGGTCAAGGAGCGTACGCGTCCGTCCTGACACACACACAATCGTGGGGCTCGCAGGCCCTTTTTACCTTAGTATGACGCGCTACTTGCGTCACTTGGAAAGTTTTAGCAAAAACCTATATCCACTCTGGATTGGTTACTCGAGTGGTAGGGTTAGTATAGCGCACATATAGAGAACGGTGTTATTGGCTGAGAGTTAGTCAGGTGGTATACCTGGGCTGTCCCTTCAATTTGATACATGAAAATTGTTACATGAAGACCTCTGAAGATTGGTCAATGTGAATGGCGTTAGTGATAAGAACCCCAAGTTCTAATTGGTCCGCTCGCGAGCCTCCCAGTCTGGGACTATCGCTGTTCCCAGCTTGCGGTGCACCTGTCATTTGCAACGATGTTTTAATATGGGTAGGTGTAAACAATGTGAGGATTTATTCATATGTTGGGAGGTCGACTACTCCCACTGCTGCAGATGTCCAAATGAGTCTTTTAATTGTATCTGCCTGTGTCTCGAAACGTGGGATTCAGGCGTCTCCTTCCTCCTGGGCTTGGCATCTTGTCAGGTTTGACTTTGTCACGTGAGGTGGGACCGTGTTTGAGGCAAAATTCAACCCAATTAATATTGTTTTTCCTACTGTGTGCCTGGTTTATCTTGCAGGTGCGACCTTGGCGTTGGCTTGCAGCGTGCGAGATTGCAACATCATGCCCTTGGCGTTGTGCTTTTTGCCGGGCTCATTTTGCAGGGTCAGCAACCCAGTTCTTGCTCATTCAATGTTCATGGAAGCTTTTGCTCGCGGCCTACTTGGGCCTGGTGCATAGGTGGGACCGTTTGATGCAGAGCGCTTTATCTTACGGTATCATATTGCTTTGTCCTCAGTATCGTGTCCCCGTTATATTCTTCATTATGGTATATGGCTCTTTAGAAGAAGCATGAGCAAGCCTTTTTTATATAAATTCATGATGCGTCTTGCGTTTCTGCATTTTGAAAGCCTATGTGGAAAATAATAAAGATGTACGTCCGTGAGTATGTCTGTCGCCTACGTCATAGCACTGAGTATATTCTTCGTGTAGATTGGTGCGGGAGTGTCCGGTGTGTATATTTGCACAGGTGTGCTGACCGTTGGCTAAGTCGTCATGGCATCTCTAACGACGTGTAGGTTTAGTCGAGTTGGTCCGTGCCGCAGGTGTCGGCATGGACAGGGCGGGCTGTTGGGCAGGTAGATGGGCACATCCGTATGTTCCTGTACCAGGGTATTTGGTCGTCCGGTAGATGGGCAAACTCCTCTCGTGGCGGGTGTCTGGGCCGTGATCCTCTAGGCCAAGCGCGAGAGGGGAAGGGCGGGAGCCTGGTCCTCCATTCTCCCACTTCAGCATGTAATGCATTATAGTGCATAAGATTTACATACAATTTCCTTTTTATACGTTCTGCAAATTTCACATACAGTCTATCATTTGAACTTCCTTTACAAATGACTATATTAGTAATCAGTCACAACACACACAGCTATCTAACAAAGTGTTATTTCATGTTAAAAGATGGGAGAAATAATAGTATAATTATGGAAAAAGGCTTTCTAGAGTGTTATAAAATGACACGCAGCCAGGATGAGTACATGCATCTTTATTTATGCACACAGATAGCCAATATCATTTGAAAGGCTCCCAGATGAAACAACACCACTGCCTCTACAGCTGTTCTTCAAATCTACACAGCTCTCTCATTCCAGCTAGTTGCCCATTCTGTTCTAGATTTCACAATAGCGTTCAACTATGCACAGGTGCAGTCATATCTGTCACATCATTTACAACTATGTACAGTGTTGTAAAGCAAGACATACAACATCTCACCCTTCCCTTCAGTCTGCAACACAAGCACCAGGTCCTTCCTTGCAACCCTTACTTTATTTCAGACTCTCCCATCTCCAAGCACCACATAATCATCCAGTACTTTAGAAATCACCTACTGAGTAATAAGCTGCAGCCCCCATCAAATCCTTCTGATTTATTTCCCACACCTTCACAAATACATACATTGCATACTTTTCCATACGGTTCCTGCCATTTACCCTGTAGAAATAGCAAACAAAGCATACGATTATTTCTTCTATCTCCTAACATCCAATAACACAGCCTCACGAAGACAAGTGTGCTCTGTGCGCTTAAAATTGTGCTAATTTCTAAAGCACATTCAACTAACAGATTCTAAATGAAATATACAGAATGCACATAGGCAAAGAAAAGTGCATGTACATGCTATGCACAGTTATCAGAAAGCACTACAATTGCAAAAACTAAGAAACCCATGTCTACATTAACAACATTGCTATTAACACACATATTTACTAACTTCTTTCTTTCACAATTGCACTGAAGACCACTTTCCTGAAAGGTAGTACCCGAATTATTCGTTTACAATTGTTCGAATGACACAATTGTTTGAATAATAGAGGTCCTAATTGACCTTCCGCACAATTGACCGTATGGTCATTTTAATATATATTATGGGTTGGGTTGGTGTAATAATAATATAAGGGGATTGGGAGGGGGGTTGGAGTGGGGGTTGGATTGGGTGGGGGGCTGCAGGGGTTTCCCCCGCAAATATATCCTAGTTGACCGGTTAAATTGTGTCAAATGTGCAGATGGTCAATTGTTATTCAAACAATTGACATTCGAAAAATTCGTATACAACCCACTGAAAAGCAGCAGCGTCTAAAGTACGAACGAGAGCTCAGAAGAAACCTACTCTTTCCATCCAAAAAAGTAAGTGCAATACTTCCATAATGTTCTAACTGTTACTCAAAAACTGTAGAATTCTAGTATTCTAGAACAAACAGTTGTATTGACCCTGCAACATTAGATTCAGTATTAGTGCTTCCCCTCACCAGTATAGTAACACACAAATACAAGAATAGCCTTCCCAACCTGATGTAGCAGCCCAAAGCACAATCACACACCTCTACATACATCCTTACCATCATACTCAGACACTCATGCACAAAGCACACATAAACTGCACAAGATCCCAACCCACACTTACTTTTTTTCTTAAACAGAACCCAAAGAATGCCTACCAAAAGCAACTCCATAGAAAGCAATGCAAAAGTAAACAAAATCAAACTAAAACTCTCCAAAATAAGCATCCACCTCTAGCAGAATTTGTACAAAAAGTTAAAACAAAACAGCTAATGCAGTCATTGAGCAAAACAAAACAAGCTTCCAGTATAGAAACGTTGTCTCCTCTTTCAAAATGTAAAATGAAACAGAAAGTGATTAACAAAACTGCAGCTACCACTTGTGCTAACACTGCACCTATAAATCTTGATGTAGCGGCAAGTAAGCACACCAAAAAAATTCTTTTACAAAAAATGTTCCGCCAAAGAGCCATCACAACCTTATAAAAACAGGAGAGAAATCACGCACAACTCTTAAAACCTACCATAGAAAATGTATCCTAGAAGCTCTCATAGACAGTGAAATCCTTCTCAAAATGAACTTATTTATTTTAGTTTTAAACCGAATTAGACCACTAACAAAACTAAGTACAAAACTACAAAAAAGACTTCTCAATAAATGGAATTTAAACAAAGATAACTTCACAAACATCCGTGGAGGTGAATGGAGTCACGCCACGAGCACAGAACCATATTTCAATAAAGAAGCATACAAACTAAAGCAAATAAACCCAATTGCCATACATAGCAGTGGACGAGGATATGAAAAACATAATGATACCATTATGGAACCACAATTGCTGCTCACACAAATAACCCCGGAAAACTCAGATCACCTGTCCATTCCACTGAACCTAAACGTCCAGTCTACAAATAGCTGTGCACATCAATGTGTAACATTACAAAAAATCTGTCAAATATTTACGCCAGTTCCTCAATGAGTATGTGAAAGGCAAAGACAAATTCAAAATGAAACTACTACAAAATATGGACCCCTGTCCAGTATGCAAATACACAGGACTACAAGGACATTCATTAGCCTGCATTTCTGGACCTATTTGCAAAAGTACCTTGCAACATATAAAAATGATATCAACACCCCATACAACTATAAGAAATCTGGTCCATAAACTGTACTATGCCAAAAGTCCTGCTTTAGCAGTAGCCAACTTAAATAACAATCTTCTGCATGGTATAGTCAAGCAACTACTCAAAGAAATAGAAAATATTTTGGAATTGAAAGCCACTTACAAAATACAATAGCTTTACAATAGGCTACAAACAACTGTACAGATGGCAACCTTCTATTACACACATACAAAAAAAGAAATACAAATGTTTGAAATTACATCTGCTGAAGTACCCAACCATTTGTGTGTATGTTGCTGCGGGTCTTTTTATAAAAATAGCACAAAAACTGCAGACATAACATACAAAATAGAAGAAAATGAACATTGCAAATGGTTCCAATTAGCTCTCTATCTTATAGCAGAAAACAAATACGAAATTACTGACCCCTTAATACTTTGCAGTTACTGCACTGCAAAACTTGACAACAACCAAACACCTTCACGTGCTATCACAAATAACTTGGAATTATTCCCATTACCAAAACCCCTGCAACAACTCAACTTATATGAGAGCATCATCATTCTAACAGTGCACCCATTTCAAGCAATAATACCCCTTCAACCAAAAACAGCAAAACTACCTCCCTCTGAATTCGTGGAAGGCATTCGTGGCAAAGTAGTTTATTTGCCATTAGATCTCAAAGAAAATGTACACACTCTGGGAGTGCAACGTCCAATAGATAAATCTTTAATTATTATTATTATTATTATTATTATTATTATTATTAATATTTAGTGAATGGTTTACCTATAAAAGACAAAAAAAAATTGGCAACAACTCCTGTACTTAGATAAAGTTAGACAAGCTCTGCAGTATCTAAACGACAACAATGAATGCTACAGAGAAATTAAATTGAAGGAAACCTTAGGGAAACCACTGAAATAATGCAAGAGTCATCAGAAACTGATCAATTTCAAATTCTAAATCCTGCTACAGAATCAAATATTATAGACCATTATACAATTCACCCATTACACTCTAAAGACACCATAAATGATGCACTGCAAACTTACCAAATGCGACAAGCCAAAGAATCTCCAATCAGCATATGGGAAAAAGTATTGAAGCACGTGCCTTCCCTCTGCTCTTTCCTACTGGAAAAGGAGGAAGGTATGATGATAGACTCACACAAATCACAGCATCAGAATACCGCTCTTTACGACTGTATTCTGAAGATGCCAGATTCTGACAAAATGTGGAATATATATATTCCACCTTCTCCTTGGAAGGTGAACTAGCAACTCAATGCTACGGAGTTGCACACACATTGAAACCAGGAACCCATTTTCAAAATATGTCAGCTACGGAATTACTACAAAAAGTGCAAGAAAAAGATGATATTTTACAGTCAAGCATTACAAATCTTTTAACAAACATGCGTGGTACAAAAGAATACTGGTTCCGACATCACAGAGATGTACGTTATATGATAAGAAACCTTGGCCCACTCTCTTGGTTTGTGACATTAAGTTGTGCGGAATATGCATGGGAGGATTTACACGATTTCCTACGCATAGCAAACAAAAACAAAGCAAACATAGATATAAAAACACCAGAAGAACTATGCTCTCTAGATCCTGTGAATGTATCAAGATATATCCATCATCGCTTCATTGCTATGCTACACTTCATTTGTAATAAAACTGTTCCTCCCATCAGAGAAGTGCAACACTTCTTTTGGAGAAAAGAATACCAAGCCAGAGGAGCACCACACATCCACATGCTTTTGTGGATTAAAGATGCTCCTAAATTTGGTCAGGTTAGTGATGCCACTGTTTTGCAGTTCATCCAAAAATATGTCACTTGTGAAATCCCTTCATAAACAACACATAGTGACCTTCATGCACAAATTTTACAATTTCAAAGACACAAATGTGGGAAATATTGTCGTCGCAAATATAAAAACAAAGAGAAATACTACACCAAATGCCAAGTTGGTTTCCCTAGACCAGTTTCAACAACAAGTCAAGTAAACAACTTCAAGTCTTCAGTTAGACATAGTGTCAAAGGTAAATCACCTAAGAACACATATTACATAAAAAGAACAGAAGAATCAAAATACATCAATGATTACAATGCAATCATTGCCCTCCTATTGAATGCAAACATAGATGTGGAGTACATTGCAGACAATTCCACTGCAGTTGAACAATATGTCACAGCCTACTTAACCAAAGCAGAGAAAACAGAGCTTCAGGACCTCTGGGATGACATATCATCTGACAAAACACTATCACAGAAATTGGACAGCTTAGGCATAAACATGCCCTCTTATCGGGAATGTGGATGCTACGAAGCTGCAGACTGTTGAACCAATACTGCCTTGTATGGAAAATCTGACAATATAGTATGGCTAAGTCTTGGTCCTGATAAATCTAGAAAAAGAGTTCTCAGATCATATGAAGACATATAAACAATACCCAAAAATGATGTCATCAGCCAAGACATTTTGAAAAACAATTTACTAGACCATTATTACCCAAACAGGAGTACCACTTTGGAAACCATGTGTCTCTACCACGTAGCCCAAAATATCACATACAAAAATAATATTAAACCAAATGAAAAGAAAGGTAGATACAGAGTAACAAATTGTGAAGGCAGCTTAGTGAAACTTACCAAACGCAGCTTAATTAATCTTATCAAATTGTCAGTAAAAACTCTTCAACATAAAGAACTGTATTACATGTCCCTGCTACAACTTTTTAAACCATGGAGAAAAGAAGAAGAGTTACTGGATACGTATGACTCCTATGAAGACACTTTCAAAGCAAATGAAAGCACTATAACAGACATAAACTTTACACAGTACCAAACAATGCTGCACAATGAACAGCAACACAAAGAAGAACTCCAGGCCCAACTAGCTGTGGACACTCCTGACAGTAGTCAACCTTCTGTAACAGGAAGCCAAGAACCACTTGGACAACCACTAATAGCAAATGAGGCAGAATTAGCCATGACAGAAGTAGAAAACACCAAGTGTCAGTATGAACAATCTACAAAAGACATTGCTGTACTGAAATCACAACTAAACACTGAGCAGCGTAGCATTTCCCAAGAAGTAACAAAACAAATTGAACATGGTGCGCAACATGAAAATAAAAATTGTACCTGCCAAGATTACAAACCTATACTGCTATACGGGAGTGGTCAAACTGGTTCAGGCAAAACATTCTTAATCAAAATCTTCAACAAGTTCCTCCAACAATTGCCAAACAACACACTGTCAGCTGTTGTAACTGCCCCAAAGGTTTAGCTGCCTACAACATAGGCGGTGTCACTTTACACCGATTACTACTCCTTCCAGTAGAACCCCAAAACAAATTAGACTATTACAAACTTTCTACAGAAGCTGGAATGGAAATACGCAGGGTTTTCAAACAAATGCAAATGCTGCTAATAGATGAGATGAGCATGGTCTCCAACCTAATGTTGGTTTTAATTCACCTCAGACTACAAGAGGTCCTCAAAACAGACTAAGAAGAGCTCTTTGAACGAAAACACATTATTGTTTTCGGAGATCTTCTTTAATTAACACCAGTGAAAGCTGAACCTATTTTTTAAAACCTTAGGGCACAAACTGTGCCATAAAACTCTTGGCAGCATAGGAAATGTCAACCGTTGGCAACATTTCCAATAATGAGAATTAACTGAAAATATGCAGCATTCTGCAGACCTGCCATATGCCAAAATGTTAAAAAGTATTAGAGTTGGTGTACTATCTCAAGGAGCACAAACTATATTAAAAACCAGGCACATCCATGCACTCTATGGCCATAACTCATGTGCTACCGATGTCATGGAACAATTAGCACACAAAAATGTCAATTGTATGTCCTTGATGCCAACACTTGCAAGCTGTTCAAAATTTAATGAAACACTGTTAAAAAAAGAAATGCAACCAATAGTTCAAATTGCCTACACAGACAAACTGGACATACATGGTATGACACTACCCATGTGTCAACAAGCCACAACAAGGCTAAACAGCTTGGACAACTCTATCTCTAACACAGCTGGTTTGGAGAAAATGTTAAAATGATCTTTAAACTGTAGAGTAATGCTTAAATGTAACCTTGACGTGGACCAAGGACTAGTTAATGGAGCACTTAGTACAGTTGTTGGCTTTCAAACATACCCACATGACAACGATATTCAATTTGTTAATATTCTCTTTGACAAACTATGCGAAGTTAAAAGGATAGGATGCTCAACTGCCCGCTTCCTTCTTTACAAAGACATGTATGTTTCCAGAGAACAATTTTCTCTAACTCTAGCATACGCAGTCACCATTCACAAGTCACAAGGACTTACCCTAGATAAAGCATTGATGATATTGGTAGTACAGTCATTAAAGAAGGCATGAGCTATGTAGCACTATCACGCTTCTGTACACTTGATGGACTATTTCTAATCAACTTTGATGCAAGTAAAGTAACTGCAGATCGTTCTTGCGTTCTCAAATACAATAGACTGAGTTCACTCTACACCCCCCATCTAAAAACCTATCCTGTTCTGCAAAAAGCAAAAAGTTGTTAAAGAAAACTACTTCAGACTCAATCTATGCAGGATCTCACAGCAATTCCTCCAATGAAAGTAAAATAAGGTAATACTTCATCAAGAACCACAACCCAACCAAAGAAAAATCTACTGCTCAAAGTAACTCAACTACCGCTTCAAAGAAGCAACGCACACTCCCAACAAATGACTTGGACACAGAACTGCCAGGTCCATTAAAATTTTCAAATACAACTGGTGTAAATTGCTACACAAATGCAGCAATAAACATTCTATTCCAATTGCCACCAATTATTGACAACATTTACTTACACGGTACAGACCAATGTGTTTGCAAATGTTAGTCCTTCATAGAAATGCAACCAACAATCCTGACAATACTTACAGTGTTTCTGGAATAAGGCAGGAATTGGACTACTGTGCTGGAATGGTCAAATTCACTATAAACTCACAAGAAGATCCACCAGAATGTCTAATGTACTTGCTACAAGTACTAGAAAACAAAAACATACCTATGAATGAAATCTTCCTGATGTCATACATGTGAAAACATACATGCACTCTTTGCAGGCATGTAGTAGAAGAAGAAGTTCCTAATGAATGTTGTGTGTATGTATCCATACCTAACTGTATCCATTCCATTTCAGCAACATGTACAAAATGCAAACCATGGCAGATTATGTACTACCTGCAATTCCGATAATCGTTCCACCTTACACATACAGACACATAGTAAATATGTAATAGTAATACTTTTATGTTATAATGCAGATGGTACCAAAAACAACTGCAAGGTGACTGAATTCACACATGGTCAAGTATCACTTGGTAAGAAAACCTTCACAACAATCAGTATAATCTACTACACAGGAGCCGCAACCAATGCAGGTCACTGCACTGCATATATAAAAAAGAATTCTGGATGGTTTGAATGTAATGATAGTACCATTTCTCTAAAGCAGAGATTACCAGCAATCTTGTAAATGCTTACTTAATATTCTTATAACCAAAATCTCATAACTAATCTGTGTATGAACATAAACAAAACTTGAACTTCAAAAGTATGAGCAGTTAGAATATGCCAACAGGTATATTACCGTCCCAAACATCTGCACCAAGCCAACAGATAGATGAATACCACTAAAATGGAATATTAATTTCTGCCTATTGAAAAATGAAAGAAATATATTGCACCACAACGTAGAAAGTTTTTTTTTAATTCCAGCATGGATCTATTTGTCCCAAAGACCCAATGATTTAATCAACAAACAGATGAACTGAGTAAATTGCACAGTACACTGGTTTGAAATATAATACTTCTAAAGTACTAACTATGAGGGTCAACAACAAACAGAAATGTCTACTATGCAATGCAATACTCATTTTAAACTACACTAACATGTGATTTTTTACTTTTATCACAGTGATTGAAAAAAAAATGTGTGCTCCAACCACCTATATCATGAAAAAGTGCATACAACCACAGAAATTCAAACAGTAAGTATATAATGATTGGACTCACAAACACCACAGCATAACACACCCATTCAAGCAAACACCTGACCATAAACTACAATACAAAATATTTGTTTCCATGGGTATCTTATGCTGCAGCGCTTGTTGCCAAACACTACAATCTTGACTGCATGGCCTAGCCAAAACTCTTCATACAGCCTCAACAAAGGAAACAGTAAGTATATAATAATTAAACTCACAAACACTGCAACATAACACACCCATGCAAACGCACACCTCACCAATAAGTACGTGTTTTCACGTATTTGGGAAGAAGAAAGCCTGAGGAAGCTTGGTACACAAGCGGAACGTGTGGCGGTTTCCACCCCGGTGGGGTGAGTGTCTTAATAACCTGTCTGTCAGCAAGGGAGGCGTGGGAAACATGCCTAGCATTTTTAAGCCATTAGGTAGTGTTGGTTGCACAAGAATTTTTGTAATGAATTAAAATACTTTTTGAGCAAACGGTTTGGTCGTGTGTGCAGGGTTTATTTTCTACATGTTGTGGTTGGGGGTTTTTTGTAGTGCTACAACCTTCCTCTACACATGTGTATTTTTGTATATATATATATATATATATATATATATATATATATATATATATATATATATATATATGTTTATATACAAGGAACAACTTGAATATATATATATATGCTTGCCTTAGTAAATTTGGTGTAAATCCATCCAGTAGTTTCTTTTTAAAATGGGCAAAAAGTAGGTCAAAATCATTTGTGATATCTGCATCGAGTCTGTGGACTCACTTCCTGATTTGGTGTCCGCAGATGCCGCTGGACCAATCAGAGAGCCACGTACCATTCACAGACCTCTTACGCACACGCTTATTGCTCAATAAAAAATGTGAGGTGCATCAAAACCTTTGAAAAGGATGCCATGTTGAATTTGCAAACTAACTGTGCTACGGATGTCGCAGTAAAAACATATTAAAAACACAACATTAAACTTGTCAAACTAATGAAAAAATCTCTGGGGAGGGGATGGATGATGTGGATTGGATAGGATATGTCAAGAGAAAGCCAAAAATCAGGTATTTTTTCTTCTCCGAACTCCCGAACATCTCAGATGTTCAGGGACATTGGTGGGATATTCGTAAACCTTATCGAAAGTTTAAGGACAACCATGCATATTTCTGCATTATAATGTCAGTTAAGAGCAGTTTTTGGAGGGCTTATAACATGGTGCCATTCAATGAAACTGCATGAAATCTTGCGATGTCATGTAAGACCCAACATCGAATACTTTTGCAATGTTTGGTGCTATTTCACCAAGAAGGGGTCCAATTCGAGGGCGGGGTCTCCCAAAATGTTTGAACAGCTTAAAAATGTGGTGCATTTGATGAATCTGCATATAAGTTTGCAAACATATTTTAGGCCCAACTTGCAATGCTTGGTGGGATTTTGTCAAGAAGGGGCAAAAGTAAGGGGAGTCTCAACATTTCTAGATGACTTATAAATTTGGTGCCATTTGACGAATCTGCACAAAGGTTTGCAAAACGATTATAGCCCCATCCTTGAATGTATGTGCATTGAATGAATTTTGTAAAGTAGGGGCTAAGTTATATCACTATTTTTGTACCTACATGTTGACACTTTTCAAAAATAAAACATGGATGGATTGGCAGCAAACTTGTGTGAGGATAATTGCCAAGGACGTGAAAGCATTTGTCCATGTATTATTTTTTGAAAAGTGTCATAATGTAGGTACAAATATATTGTCATTGAAAATGCACACGTGCATGGGAGATTCAGTGTATAACGTGGGCCATTTGATGGGGCTGGCGTCATGGTTGAGCCTCATTCCCTAGGCAATTCAACCATGACTTCAATTGACAGCATGCGCTGCTGATAACGACACACATCAGTATGCGCTGCAATAAATATGCTTGTTAATGGAGGTTTATAGTTCTTTCATATATGTTGAAAGAAGAATTATTAATAACTTATATACAGTGATGTAACAACATGACAAATGTTCACTAATAAAATCCTGTGAAATTCAGTGAAAAAACATTATTAAAGTGACATTATGGTTCAGTTGCACTAATACAATCCTATCATATTGAGAAAAAAACATTGTTAAAGGGACATGGTTACAATAACAATAAAAAAAACAAGACATTTGGCAGTTATGGTAAGCTATGCAACCATAACTTGCACCACCACCATGCACAGCTAGGACTTACACAGAGGACATAAAAGATGACCTCACACAAGACATAATTGATGACATCACAGATGACATCACATATGACATGAATTCGAATGAAAAGTCCCTACAAGGGGTACTGTTTAGAATGTTGCTAGCAACATATGAAGGGTAATCCAGAGACATCTCATGAACAAAATGTAATCATTGAAACAGAAACGTGCTATTGAAGTTTGTTGTTAATACAGCAATCCAATAATGCATACACATAGGCAACGGCTGCAGAATGGATGATTGCAGTAGAGTATTTTCTATCTGGTAATATTGGCCAGAAGAATCAGAAAACCAAGCCTATCAGAATCTTGGCTAATGTTAAACTTGGAATTACTAGCTCTACTACACATTTGTTAATACAAAGAATACATATGGAGAGCATCAATGCATATACATCCGAGGCACATACAGGCACATTCTAGTTAATAGGAAAGAAACAAAATGACATGGAAATTACACTAAATTAGAGTTCATCATCATGTATAAAACATGAATTGTCTATCTGGGGCCTTCTTTTTGTCCCATGGATGTGCAGCATGAGCTCAGGCCAAACCCTACAGAAAGTAATTTAAGAACATAGCACAATGTTAAGGTCTACATATACAACACCTTTAGAGTATGTGTATCAAGTTTTCAATGCAGTATGACCAGATTAAGTCAATTGCCTCAAATTATCAGTAACTGAACAAAAACAACTGCCCCAGACATATTATGTAATTAGTGAAGCCATTTGTGATGTCATCTTTGATGCCCTGGGTTTTTGTCTTAGCAGTGCATGGTAATTGCCTGAATTATGGTTGCATAGCTTACCATAATGGGCATTGGTTTTTCGATTTTCCCTTGCATCCATAATGTTCTGCTAACAACATTTTTTCAATGAATTCCATAGATTGTTGTTAGTGCAACTTAAACATAACATCCGTTTAACAACGTTTTTTCAGAGAATTTCATAGGTTTTTGCTTGTACAACTTAACTATAACATCCCTTTAACACAGATTTATATATATATACAAATAGGGCGGCAGTTGCCGCCCTATAGTTAAGGTGAGTCGGAGAAACATAGGAATCCCTCAAAATTCTATTGCTAATAACTTTTGACTTGAGTAACGGATTTGGCCGACATTTTGAAAGTGATTAAAACTGCACAGGCGCCCCCCAGACTAAAGATTCATTCAAAAATCAAAACGTTATTAGGCGTCAAACTTTTTTTTCCCCAAAAGTGTGGCCTACTTCCCATTCATTTTCCCATTGGCAAAAAAGGCCAATTTTAGCCAAAGAGCACAGCCCTAACCGCTCGATGGATTTGGACCAGGTCTCAAACAACTTAAGCATGAAGCGTTGACTCGCAGTCCATTAATGGTTTGGGGTTATTCCGTGCTCTTGTTATTTAAACATTTGACAGAGAATGGGGAATAATTATAGTTATAGCTCGCCATCTTGTTTTTCTCTTAATGCGAAAGATATTCGCAGCTGTATCCGAGGTTATGGGAAAATGAAGTGCAGTAAAAAGCTATTTGCAGGTACATAAAATTAAAAATGCCACCAGAGTAGAGGTGGGGGATGGCTAGAGGGCACTTAGTGAAATGTGTGAGTTGGAATGGTAAAGGGACAGTGCTTGCCACACGCATTTCAGATTACATGAAATCCATCTTCAGGACGAAGAGGGCTATTTGTTCCAGAGAAAGTGTTTTATCTTCGATAGATCGGCCCGTCTCCGGGATTGGGATAAAGTCCCTGATTGTATGTGTTATCACCGCAAGACTGGGCAGGCAAACTGGTCAGGAGGTTTGTATATACCAAGTAAGACCACAGAGAGCTCCACAATCCAGCCCGACCCGTACACTTTTTGGTTTCCTTATCTCTAGGCTGCCTTAGTTTAACCAATGTTATCACTTTGATGACCTGATCCACCCGTGTTACCGGACATTACATTCTGAAGCAATCTCCATATTGGAAACCTGTCACCTTCTTTTCCAAGTAAGTGCCCTAGGCATGTTTCCCTTATCAATGTAACCATTTCTATGTAACAGTTTCTAAAAAAATGCATACCTCTTGTTATTCATAGAGATTGCAGAGATGATATCACCACCAGCATAAATGCCTTCCATGGTCTATGGACAACATTTTAAGCACAAGATTATCCTTTTCTGGACAACAACAGAATAGTGGACACGGTATGGAGATTGCTTAGTACTTTCAGTTAGGATAAATTCTCCAATGATAATAATTTTTAATTTACCGGCATAACATCGCCCATGTATTGTCTGAGAAATAAACAGGCTACTATTACAGAGACCATTTTAAGTATTTGTAATATTCAGAATGACCATAGTTGTTACACATGACAATGCAAACGAAACCAAAAGTGTATCTTCTGGTGCATAAATCCTTAGACAATCCATAGTACTTCTCTAAACTATGAGTGGAGTATATGTATGAAATTCAGAGTGTTAAGAGGTCTTTTTGACCCATTCTGGCAGAATTTATTTAGAATTGATGTTGGATACTAAAAGTGGGATCTTTCATAGATGATTAATGTTATTGTATGTGTACCTTTGACATGATTGTTATCCTAATGGACAACATTTTATTGAAATATATGTCTGATTCTTTTGAAATAGATTTGAAGTCTGAATATTTTATCAGCCCCTGAAGAAGAGAATCTATCTCAAAACGTGTTGGGCAACCCTTTATGGAACAATAAATCATTTCCGAAAAATTGGGAACCTGATTACAAGTCTAACTAACTTCATTTGAATCAAGAGTGCATTTCACGAATTGCATGTGATATAAGGATTGTTATCATTACCTTCTACTGAGACGCCTTTGAGATATTTAAAGATTTATTCCAAAATTGTTTGGCTTCTACAGCCTTAGACAATGTGCAGGGGACGGGGGCTCCCAATAGGGATCTTATTTTTCTTCCCATGTCTATAGAAATTGGCCAAATAGAACTCTATGTTGTTGTTCACAATCCATAATTGGTTTTGGTCTGTCATGAATGCTGAAACTGCTTTATTAACATTTCTCTGGGTTTTCTCAATTTTACCATTAAATCTGGTCCATCTCCATTTTTGCCTCTGAGTGATATTGGAAAAGATAAAGATGGTGTGAGGAAATAGTTCCATTAGTTTTCCCATATCTTGTTTCATTATTAAAGTAAGGGACACCCCACGTACATTCCCCAAATCATTACATCCAAAATGAATTAGTATGACGTCTGTGTGCCCTGTACTTCTCAGACTTAACAATTTTGGAAAAAACAGGAACCAACACATTCCCCACAATCCAAACCATTTAATTGTAAAATCTTTCAAACCTAGGTCAAGGTCAAGATTTAGTTTCTCACAAAAAGCCAGCAACCAAAACAGCCAACTGTCGCCAATCAGCCACACAGTTTTCAAAACAGCCATGATATCTGCATGATATCTCTGTTTGCAGGAAGACTATCCCTAGTTTGAATATCTAGTAGTTTGTATGAGCAGGTTATGTCTGATGTGTGTGTGTGTTAGACTTTCTAATTGGTCGATGGTTCTGTTGTCAATATTCACGGCTATCCAACCAATGCCCAGTGTGCGGCATTGCTAATTGCAGGTAGATCCTCACCCCTTACCTCCTTTGAGGCCTCGGCTATATTTGAGCAAGTGACATGTTGTGTGTTTGTGGATGTGTGGTAGCCACGGCTATCCAAAATTATGGGAGGGGTGGCAGGGAGTGGAGGAGGACTATGAGGAATGGAGGGGGTGCTGGTAGGCATGTTGGGGCCATTTTCAGAAGTTCGGTGAAGTGGAAATGCAATTTTGAATTCATAGTCTTTGTGAATAGCCGCGGTTATCAGCAAATGTGCTGGTGGGGGCTCTTGTCTAGCCGCGTTTATACGAAGAATGTGCATTGGCGCATCAATAGTGTTCTGCATTTCATTCTTTGCGGCTGGAACCCTTGCTTTATTTAAAGATGCATCTATAAATACACATTTTCTGTGCAATAATCAAATGTTCATGTGGATGATACAGTACAGAATTGTGTGTGTGTTATTTTATGTACTTAGTTATTCACTTATTTGATTTGAAGGTTTGAAGGGCAATTTAGTTTGATATGGGGCTTGCAGAAAAATGTGCTTGTAGCTGCGGATACAAATGGAGATCTGTAGCCAAGTCGAATAGCCGCAGCTATGAAAGATGCTAAGTGGGATAAAAATTGGTTTGTGTCAGTTTCATTGCATGTTATTGGTTGTTGTTACTTTTGCATTTGTGTAGGGCCTAGTGATAGGTTGTGCTGAAAATGTGTCAGCCATCTTATAAAAGCCAATTTTGTCTGCAGGTTTATTCTTTTGATTACTGAACTCTGACTGTGCACATGGCAGGATTGTGGCTGATGTGAAAGTAAGTGTTAGTATTTATTTACACATTTGAAGGTTACAGTTTTGTGTGTGTTAGTTTTAATGGCCATTGCTATCAGATGGTGTTCATTATTATATTGTTAATTTGCTGTTCTTGTACTTTTAATGTAATTTGAGGTATGCAGTACTTGTAGGTGTTTGGAGTGTTTTTTGAAGTAGTTTGTTTGCTCGTGTTGTGCAAGTTCATTTTTGTAATGTGTTTATTTTTGTATTTTCTTGTAGCTGCATTGTTGTCATCATCCCAGTGGATTTGAACTTGATGTTGTGCAGTTAACTCCTGTGAAAGTTCAGCCTATATTCAAAAGATAGCCGTACTGCTGCAGATGGAAGGAGGAGATATATTCAAATCTTTCTTAGTGACCTTTGCAGTATTTATCAAGATTTTTCACATGGAGTGGAATCTCTCCCATTCCTTAACTGTGACATCTCCCTTGGCTACCCATTCGAGGCATCGTCCACAAAGGACTTTCATCACTGAAAGAGGAGTTATGAGGCAGTGCACCTGGTGAATGTGAACTTGGCTACGATACCGCTGTTCAAGTTTATTAAAAAAAGCGGGGACAATTAAAATGGCACTTAAAAAAAAAAAAACTACCAATGACAGGTTATGTGGTGTTCTGCCATTAAATTCTTCCATTTTCTAAATGTGTCATCTTCCTTAACTACCCAGTCGGAGCATTTTGTACACATGACTTTCATCATGGTTAGATTGGGTGTCGTTAAGAGAGGAGTTGTGTACTGGATACCACTGCTGATGTAGAGGCTGCATTTGCAGTTGGAGTTGCTGATGCACTGGTTGATGGAGGTTATGTGGGTGGTGCTGATCGCCTTCTATGCAAGGAATGGGCCCCATGTATTTTTCTTTTGAGATGTTCATGTGCTTTACTATAGTCACCATCATCCTCATTCCAATGGATTTGCACTAGATGGTTAATCATAATAGATGTTCTGAGGCTTTGAGATAGAACATCTGAATCCCATGGCGTAGAGTGTTTTTGCAAAAGGTGCACAGTGTGTACTGTGGCTCTTTTCTAGAGCACTGTTCATTCACTTTGAAGAAGCACCAACTGTCAGCTGTGTTTTATTCGTTTTTGTGTACTTCTTCCTTGGTGGTGAAGGATGGTCGACCCAAATGACGATGTTGTCACTACTCCAGATCTCATGTCCAGACATGTTGGAATCTCTAAGTAGGAAGGAAAAAGTAAAACTTTCAAAAAGACAAGAGAAAAAACACAATGCTACAAAAAATGAAGAAAAAAAGGAAAAGTAGTTTGATAAAGATTACATGCAACTAGTATAATGTTATTTGTTCATTTTCATCCAGTTTACATATCCCTGTTTGTTTTTTGTAGTGGCCTTTTCTTATAGCTTTTTATATTGTTTTTTTTTTATCCAAGTTGGATTTTTTCCCAATGACTCAAAGATTAGTATGTGCAAAGAGAACAACAGTGCACTATGTGCTAATGTTGTATCTTTTATATAGTGCATGTGACGAGGGTCATAAAAATGTGTATTGCATTATGTTTATCAAAGTGTGTGTGTGTCATTGAACTGATTCTTTATTTGTTTCAGATAGAAGGATATTACTTTTTTTTAAAAGATCGATGTATAACCACAGCTACGGTCTAGCAGAGTGAGCCATTGGCATTTGGAGACGCAGGTAACCGCAACAACGACTGGGGGGGTGTCGTAGGTGCAATTTCGTAATGCTGTAATGTGTGAAAGGAGCATTCTTTATGTATTCCCTTTTTACTGTGTCTTTTGTTATTAATATTTTGCATTGAATTTTTTTAAAGAAAGACACGCAATCTCATAGCTGCGGTTCTAGGATGTGGGGTGTAATTGGATTGTTTGTTAACCGTGGCTATACATACTTTTTTTAATTGTGTATAGTGTGTGCAAACAGTTAGTTTAACATTTGAAATACTTTTTAATCAATAATAATGCATATAAGTGTACATACTTCAAAAGGGTAAATAAATATTCAAACACAGTTTGTTGAAAACATGGGTTATTCGAACGGGATGTGGTTGTGGATTGTATTTTTGTTTTACTTAGAACACATTATATATCTTCTTTTGTAGCCAAATTTTCTGGATTTTTACTGTCCATAAATAGTCTTAAATTTTCAATGTCCTTTTTCATTGATTGCATGTCTTTTTGAATATTCATTAATAGTTATTTTAATTCTGTCAAGGAATCCACAATTAGATTTGTTTGTACTTGTTTTGCTGCTTCCTATTTGAATCTTCTAGAGTCTTGAATCACGTCTTTATCTGTTTGAAAATATAATGCACTTTCAAAATATGTGTGTTGTTTGAATACACATTTGATAGTTTGATAATAGGTAGATACATTATATGTGTTTGGTGACTGATCTTTGTTCCTTTAAATATAATTGTTTCATTTTACAATAATATATTGAATGTACTTACAAAATCCTGATTGAGGTGTATTTTCTTCTGGAGCATTGTTTTCAGCGTCTTCTTTTTTAATCTCTTCCTATTTTCCTCCAGCCATTCGATGTAGAGTTCCATTTTAGTAGTGGTACAGAGAATCACTTCTTGTGCGTTCAGAGTTAGAATTTGGAATGGAGAAAGATTAATGAGGACAGAAGGTGGAATGTTTATGTTTGCTTTGTGATTGGTTGTTCATTGTATATGTGGTGGGTGGCTGCCAATAGGATTGCAAGCCCCTTAGATGCTGTTGAATTGTATAGAGCCTTTTAGAGAATGTATTTTTTGAGTGATGTTTATATATACCAATAAAATTATAGATCATATTGTATTATTATATTTTTGTACTTAGTCCATTTTTATTGTTTGACAGTGAGGTGTACCCTTAGTAAAGAGCGCTGTTTTTCGGGTATATTTATTATTTCATTTAATATTTGAAACATGGAGCCAATTTCAGAAGGAGAGGAATTTGTTCAGAAGATTGTGGCATTTATTTTGAGAATGGGGTTAATAGTGATGTTGAGAAAATAGGTGATGAGTTCTCAAGCATTGGCTTACAAGGATTTTTGGTTTTATAATATTTTGTTATATGGAGTCTTTAAAATGAGAGGTATATCCTGCGATTGTGGAGAACTATTTTTGACAGGGAGCACAGGTTTTTTTCTCTTTGGTAAAAGAACATGATTTAATCATCTAAAGAAAAAGCACAGATACATTTTTCAAAATGTTTTGAATCATTATATAGGCGAAGAGCATTTCTCTGATTGAAAATATATTTTTTGGTATATGTTGGTAAAAGAACCCAAAGGCTCTAATAAGAGCCACCCAGCATACTTTTTAAGTATATTGTAAAAGGAAAATACTGTTGATGCATTTTATTTTAAATAGCCGCAGTTGCGGTAGCAGCCAATGAAATGTTGTCGGGGGGTTTCTCCCGGGGTCGGCTGGGCCTTCCGCGGACCTCCGGGCTGGGAGGCCCCAACTCCTCCCGCGTATCCCAAAAATGAGTATGAGACACACACAAGAAGCAAGGTGGTTCTGCTGTTTATTGAATAACGGCAGGGATGGGTCTAGGATCGTATGCGTCCGTCCAGACTCTCGAAATTCGTGGGGCTCGCAGGCCCCTTTTTGCCTCAGTATGATGCGCTACTAGCGTCACCTGGGAAAGTTAGCAAAAAACCTACCGCCACTCTGGATTGGTTCCTCGAGTGGTGGGGTTAGTATAGTATACGTATAGAGAACGCTGTTAGTGGTTAAGGGTCAGTCAGGTGGTATACTTGGTTTGTCCCTTCTATTAGTTACTTAAAAATTGTTACACGAAGACCCCTAATGATTGGCTAATGTTAGTGGCATCAGTGGTGAGTGCCCCATGTTCTGATTGGTCCACTAGCGAGCCCCCCAGCCTGGGACCATCGTTGTTCCCAGCTCGCGGTGTACCTGTCATTTGCAACAATATGCAACTATGCGTTCGTGCAGACAATGCGTGGATCTGCTCATATGCCTGAGAGCAGACCATTCCCATCGCTGTAGGTGTCCACTGGGTCATTTCATTGTTGCAGCCTGTGTCTCAGACGTGGGACCCAGGGTCTGGCACTCTGTCAGGTTTGGCTTGGTCACGTGAGGAGAGACCGTGGCTGAGGCAGAATTCTGCACATTTAAAGTTGTATTTTCCACTGCGTGTCTGGCTTTGCTTGCAGGTGTGACCTTGGCGTCGGCTGGTAGCATGCGAGTTGCAACATCGCTCCCTTGGCTGTCAGTTCTCGCTGGGCTCGTTCTGCAGGTTCAGCAATTGTACTCTTGCTCGTCCAATGTTCATGGAGGCTCTTGCTTGCGGCCTACTTGGGCCTAGTGCATAGGTTGGGATGTTTAATGCACGGCACTTAAGTTGTGGTATCACATTGCTACATAGGCGGTATCATGTCTTTGTTGTATTTTCATCACAGTGCAAGGGTTAGAAGAAGCATCAGCAAGCATTTAGATGAGTGCTTTGTGCGTGTTGCGTTTCTGCATTTCGGAAAACCTATGTGAAAAATAATAAAGATGCGCGTCAGTGGGTGTGTCTGTCACCTACGTCATAGCACTGAGTATGTTCTTCATGTGGATTGGTGTGGGGTTGTCCAGTATGCATGGTTGCACGGGTGGTCTTGACAGTTGGCTAGGTCATCATGGCATCTCTAACAATGTATTTCCTTACTGTTGAAGGGCTTAGTCGAGTTCATCCATGCCGCAGGTGTCAGCTTGAGCAGGGCAGGCTGGCGGGCACATCCATATGTTCCTGTACCAGGGTATTTGGTCGTCTGGTAGACAGGCAAATTCATCTCGTGGCGGGTGTCTGGGTCGCGATCCTCTAGGCCAGGGGCGCGAGGAGATTGGGGGGAGTCTTTTCTCCCAGTCTCCCACTTCAGTCCCCCCTCTGGTCGACTTGTCGACCACAAACATATCCTTTTCCTTATCTCCTCTTACTCTCCATATTTTAGTTACTCCTCCCAGGTGTCCATAGAGGTTGACATGGTCCTCAAATGACCAATACATATATACACACCTTCCTCCCGGTGTGCAGTATACCCATTTCCCGATGTAGCTTCTCAGGTTTCTTGGGTTTTCGAGCTTTACGGATGGCGGGTCCAGGTGGTTGGTGATGATCTTTTTGCGCAGTTTCTCTCTTTCCTTTATTATTGTGTCTGTGTGCTGGTCATCATCAGTTGGCATCAAGGGGTGCATACCAACCATTTCGATCATTTCGTCTGTAGTGCGTGCCTTCCGGGCTTTCCAGAACCTTATTATAATCAATGCAGCCCAGCCAGTATTATACATCCAACTATAATCTTCAGCCCGTCCGACAGCCATGATGGCATCCATGACCATAACAATGAAAACCAGCTATCATCCTTCTTCACTACTTTATTTTCTTCCATCATTTTGGAGTGCATCTGGGCCAGTTGTGATACTGCTTCGGTGAGCGTACCATTGTCGGCATCGTTAGCAGGAATAAATGTGCAGCATGATTGTCCTATCTTTGCGCAAACTCCTCCCTCCATCGCTGTAAGGAGAACCAATACATATCTGTTCTGTAGTGCTACCATCCTCACCGCTCGTAGTTCCTCTTTTATTGCGTTGAATCTGTTTATTGTTGAATTAATTGTCATCATCAGCTCCCATCGGGTTATCTAGAGCCATTTAGCGTGTCCATAAGCTTGTAGCCCAGGGTGTATTATTGATGAGAAGAACATTGCGGCTCTGCTGAATAATCTGTGTTCTGGTGGAATTGAAGTGAGTGCTGTTTCCGACCTTCCCCACAGGTAGTTTCCTGTCAGAGGTTTTCCTTGTCTCTTTTCCCTGTTCAGGACATTATTGTTGTTGTTGTCGTTGTCCGACCCCCTCTGTGATTGTACCGATCTCTTCTTCCTCTTGTTTCCTTCATCCATTTTAGGGAAGTTCGCCATGTTCACATGTTTTTGGGGCACCACTAGTGATGGTACATTAATGTGTACCATTGTGCATATACCATTCCACAGCAGGGGCAGGGTGTGAGATGCCTTATTTCCACAGGCCCAGTAGTGGTCCATTAACACTGCTGTTCCTGCTCCTCCCTCTGGTAACTCTAACAGGCTTGCACAGTTGGTGTTGTATCCCACTTCCACATCTCCTCTGTGTTGGTAGCATAGCTTGGGCGCAGTCAGCGGCAGTATGCTCATTGGGTCTTCATCCTTCTCCATCCATGTCAGCATGGGTACGTACTTGCCCCATATCGTCCAACATCTGTTATTGTGTTCATCTATGGTGGTAATATTTTCTCTTGTTACCATGTTGCTGCCAACCACTCCTATGTCCCATTTATTGTTCATGTATACCTTCCCTGTTATTGTTACCAGTGGTCTTTCCCAACTGCCTTGTGTACCAGGAACTTCAGTGGCGTACCAGTCACATGGTAGGTATTGTAGTGTTACTTTCTTCGTTTCTCCCTTTTCAGGACCACTTGTCATGTATCTGAACGCTTCAGCATGCAAACTGCTCTTGGGGTAACTCAAATATGACTTGAGGAAGTTATTTTCGTATGGATATGTGTCTCGCGTTTTCCACACCAGTCTCACCACCGTTCCTTGAAATCGCCCTCTCATTTGGAATAGTGCCAGATATATTATACATCGTGCCGTCTTCTCTTCTATTTCTGTGGCGACGAATGTTCGAGAAGCGCTCATAGCGTATGGGATCAATGAGCAGATATAACAGCTGTCTTCTGTTGTCTGCTTACCTATTTGGGTCATGTGCTTGTACCACATGTTGTTCGAGACTTGTGCTGAATCTGTTATGTAATTATCAATACCCTTATTATCTGAGTTTGTGCTGCGTTTAACTCTGCTTCCCTTATGCGGAGGGTTGCTAGTACCACCTGACGTAACACCTGTTGCAGCCGTGGGTGGGGGTACGTTAGGTTTGGGTGCAGCCATAATATTGATAGCATTACTTTTCTGCCATACAGAGGCAGCCAATAGACCAGTTATTACCAAAACCCCTATCATTTTTATTACAAAAGCTAGTCTCACCGGCATTTGCTCTTACCTTGCTGCAGTCCGGCAGCTTATTCTTGCGACGTTAAAGTTGCCCGCCTGAAAATTTCTCAATACGCTTGTTATTATGGTTAGTTGTCGTTATCAAGCCCACCCTATCAGGTAGTCGTTCAGTGCCCAGACGAAGAGCTGCTCCCACGCCAATCTAAGCGATCTATCTCTTAGAGCAGGTAAGTGCTGGTGAAGATGGGGCATTGATTGTTCTATGGCCAAAATAAATGTGATGTAGTAGACACGTACCCTCCTTCTTTTTAGGTACTTTGGCCTTCTTATGTGATATACAAATTGGTGTGATAGGGCTTCAGGGTAGTTATCGTCTGTGGGTAGCATCTACTCCTGGGCAATGTACGCTGTTAGTTACCTATTTTCTTAACAATACAATTACACACGGTACCTGCATGTGCGAGAAAGAAAAAGAAAACATACAAGTGTTTACATGTGTATGTGCGCAAAACAATGTCCTTCAATTGGGTGGTGGCTGTAGTGGGCAGGGGGTTTGGGGCTCACCTGGCGGAAGTCTGTTTACTCTTCGATCTCGTGACCATGGGATGGGCGGTGTGCAAATGCCCAGTGTCTATTTCAGTACTTGTCTCTGGGGACTCTAGGTGATGCTGTCGCTGTTCTTCCAATGGCCCTGTCGGTAACGCTAGGGCGGGTCTGGAGTTTGCATATCTTCACGTCGTGTAGGTGATTCCAAGCACGCTTATCCTGCAACTTCACCGCTCTCGTAGATACCTCCTCTACCAAGTGGGGACCAGTGAAGCGTGGGCTGTTCCACCTTCTATTGAAGTTGCGGAGTAGCACATGGTCACCTTTAGCAATTTTGCACAATCTTTCTTTTTCCAATTCTTTGTTGGCGTCTTCTTGTTGGTAACTCTTAGACCCGCCCCGCGTGCGCTCGAGCTGTTGAGATATAACGCTACACTAGTAATCAAAGAAGACACATATTGGTACATTTCGTCACCAAGTACAGTTGCAGTGTTTTCATAGTCTGTGAATGCTCTTGAAGTTGGCGTTAGAGCAAGGCGCATTTGACGTCCGGTCACCACCTCGTGAGGAGTGAGGTGGTGGTCAGACCCTGGCCTATTCCTTAGCTCAAATAGAGCTAGCGGAAGACAATACAGCCAACTCTTCTTTGTTGTTTGCTGTATCTTTGCGATTTCTTCCTTCAATAGGTCGTTCAGGCGTTCACATTTACCGTTGGCCTGCGGGTGATATGCACACGCAAATTTATGCTTGATATTCAGTAAGGACGTGATGTGCTGAAACATTTCATTAGCAAAGTGCGGGCCGTTATCTGACCGCAGTACTTCGCACACTCCCCACCTGGGGAAAACCTCCCTCACTAGAAATTTAGCTGCTCTGAAAGCATCCGGATGTGAGCAGGGTCCTGCCTCAATCCACCTGGAGAATGGGCATACCACTACAATCATATACCTATTTCCTTGAAATACATTTATCATATCAACGTAATCAATATGAATGTGCAGGAAGGGTCCCTCAGGCCGGGGTATAGTACCTTTTATCACTTGCAGCGTGTGACCGGCCGTAAACTGTTGGCATGTAAGGCAGTTGCTGATAAAATTTGTTACATGAGAATTTAGCTCGGGGCAGAAGCAGTCTTCCCTAATTCGTGCTGCAATAACTTCCTTCCCTGTATGAGCTGGGTGGTGGAGCTGGCCCAGGCCGGTGTTCAATAGTGCCAATGGCATGACCATCTTTCCACTGTTACCCTGACGCCATAGTGCGTCAGTTGGCGACATTGTACATCCTCTTTTTACCCATAGTTCCTTTTCTGCCATTGGTGCGGCCGCCTGTAATTCCATTATCTGTGTGGCTGGGAGATGGGTGTACCCTTCTTTCATCAACATCTCTTTAGCTATCCCCCTCCCTCTCTCTCTCTGACTCTGGGGGGTTCCATATTTCACCAAAATACACAGCATGCTTGGCATGTGTGTCTGCTGCTTCATTCCCTTTTGAGATATGATCTTCTCCATTAGTGTGTGCGGGACATTTGACCAATGCCAGTTCTTGGGGATTGTTTAGTACTTCAATTAATTCAGCTAACAAGAAAGCATGTTGCACTGGGGTGCCGTCAGGTCTCCTAAACCCCCTTCTCCGCCATTTTGTCAACCCCGAGTGGACAGTAGACGTGACATATGCGCTATCAGAATATATAGTAACTCTTTTGTCAAAGCTTTCCTTCAATGCCAAGATCAGTGCAACCAATTCTGCTGCTTGGGCCGAATAATGCTGTGGTAACTGTACACATTTCACTGGGACACACACCAATTCTTCTGTCATTTTTACAACTGCTGCCCCAGTTCTCCTTATCCCATCACTTTGGTCTATTGTCGATGACCCATCAATGAACAAGAGCTCTCCTCCATTTAGCGCATCCTCTTCAACTTTTCTAGTACATGAGTACATTTCAGTAGTCTGCGTACAGTCGTGAGAATAGTCACCTTCCTCAATAACTTCTGCTATAAACCTTGCAGGATTAACTGTGCTGCATCTAACAATAGATAGTTCTGGTCTAGATAAGATGATCTCATAACCTGACACCCTCTGCGTGGTTAGTGTCGACTTAGGCTTGTTCAATATTGCAAATAGTGCATGCTCCACGAATAGTGTGGTTGGGCACCCCATTGTAATAGATGATGATTTTTCTACTGCGAAGGCAGCTGGGCAAGACCTTGTTCACAAGGGAAATGACCTAACATAACAGGGTCCAAGTGACCGCTGTAGAAGGCTATTGGCTTGTATCCCATGCTTGTTTTCTGAGCCAACACTGCTTTCATTACTGCTGAGTCGCAATGTGAAAAGATAAGGAACTGTCGTTCATAATCTGGGGTGGCCAGTACTGGAGCAGTTGATATCGCATTTCTTAACTCGTCAAATGCTTCCCTCATTTCCCTTGTCCACCCCAATTTTTTCTCCCCTTTGTTTGCTTCTCTCAATGCTTCAAGTAGGGGTCCTATGTATGAGCTGTAATCAAAAACCCATGCTCTACACTAGTTGCACAATCCCAGGAACTGCTGCAGCTCCCTCACTGTTTGTGGCAATGGCGTGTTTGATATAGCCTGTGCTCTTTGTGGTGCAATCTTTCTTCCGTGTTGGGATATCAGTTGACCAATGTATAATACCTGTTCCTGACAGTACTGTAATTTTTCTTTGTCTACCTTGTAACCTTTTCCAGCCAATATTGTCAGCATTTTCAATGAGTCCTCCCTGCACCTTTTTTCGCTTGTGCTGCAAATTATTATGTCATCAACATATTGCAGCACCGTACTTTCCAATTCAACGTTTCCCAAGTCCATCTGTATTACTCTGTTAAAAATTGAGGGTGACTCTCAGTACCCTTGTGGCAACCTGGTATGTGTCCATTTTGTGTTTCTGTATGTGAAGCTTGTCAGGTCTTGTGAATCTGGATGCAGGGGTATTGAGAAAAAGGCATTTTTGAAGTCAATCACTGTAAACCGTGAGGCCTCTGCTGGAATCCCACATAATATGGTGGCCGGGTTTGCTGCTATGGGGTATTCTGCTTCTACAATGTTGTTCAAGGGCCTGAGGTCCTGGATGAAACACCAAGACCCTCCTTTAGCTTTGCGCACTGGGTACACGGCCATGTTACGAGGTGATTCTGATGGTACCAGTATGCCGTTATTTATTAGGGCTGTTATTGTTTCATATATGCCCTCATCTGCCTCTTTTGATAGCGGGTATTTCTTCACTCTAGGGAGTATTGCACCCTTTTTTAGTTTTATTCTTACTCCCCCGATACTCTTTATGCAACCCACGTCATAGGGACTAGTGGTCCACAGCGATGTTGGAACTTTTGCCATATCTTCCTCGTAAAAGGGAACTGGGGTAGATGCGGGTGCTTCGAGTGCCATGGCAATTTTTTGTGCCACTTGCTTGTATGTCACTCTTAGCCATATATCTACACTCATCATAAATACCATTTCACCCTCTTCCTTGTCTTCTGAAAAGAGCTCCTCATCGGACACCTGGGTGAGCCTGCATCCCTCAGCCAGCGCTATCACTGCCCTCCATGCTCTTTCTTCCCGGTCTTGGCCATGTACTGCGATATAATCAGCAGTCGCTATAATGCTGTCAATGCTCACTGAAATCACCTTTCCTTCTGGTTCATTGGCTGGTGTTTCAGGTCTGAACAGATAGGCTGCTGGCCTCCTCCAGATCTTCCCTTCTATTCCTGGCATCCATGCGAATGCCATGTCTGTTCCGTACTGGAACAGTTCGCCATCTATTGGTTCAGCCCGAGTCACTGTTCGCCCACAGTATGATTGCATAATTTGCCGTGCAGTGAGCATGTTTATTCCAGGGGTGGAACAAATTATGCCGTCCTCCGTGAAGGATATTGTCATATTCAACCTGCTCATTATGTCTCTCCCAAGTATGTTTACTGGCGACTCCCTTGAATATAGGAGCGGGACAGACATTTCATAATCCCCTATTGATAAGGAGATGTTATCAGTAAAGGGAACCAACCCCCTAGCCCCAGAGAATCCTTGGGTGTTCATGGCCTCACCTGACATCTTAAATTTACCTTCCCTTATGCAAGACCGGGTTGCCCCAGTATCAACAAGGAACGATAACTTTTTGTCACCTATCGTTACCTCTATGCGTAGTTCCTCCACACTATTAGGTGTTACCGACAGGATGGGACACACCAAGGACGTCTGTGGGCTATCCTATTGTGGGTATAATGATTGACCACTTCCTGTGTAAGGGTTGTGCCCCAGGACAGTCACCCTTCCCAGTTGTTTTTGCTGTAGCTGTGTATTGGTGGAGGTTACCTTATGGTGCTGAATTTGGGTGGGCTGCTGTACTTGCTGCACTTGGTGTTGTTGTGATATCGCTACCTGTTGTTGTGGTAGTGAATATGTCTGTGGCTGTTGTTGTGTTACTACCTGTTGCTGTGTGCTGCCCTGTGGCAGTCCCTGCTGTTGTTGGTAACCCTGCTGTTCCCTTGTAGGCCCTTGTTGTCCCTGTTCTCCCCACGCTGGTGTGGAGGGTCTCATTCTACATGTGCGTGACATGTGTCCTAACAATCCACAAATCCAACATACAGGTGGCTCCCTCGTCTGCCATGGGGAACTTCCTGAATTGTCCTGGTATACTGGTTGCCCAGTGGGGTAGAAACTTCTTAATCCTCCCCCTTGCTGTTGTGCGTTATAGCTGTATTCCCTCCCCCTCATTACTCCTCCCCTTCCCCTGTTGTAATTATAATATCCAGCTCCTGGTGTTGAGTATCCTCCTCCCATATTAGTGTATATGGTGGGGGTGGTGGCAGCTGTTGTGCTATAATTTGTGGTGATTGTATTTGGGAGGGATCTTGTGCGGCAACTACTTGCGTGGTGTTTGGTGTCATTGTTGTGGGTGTGGTTATTAGTGCACCTTCCATCGTGTACTTAGTCAGTTTTTTCTGCACTAATTTAGCCTCTTCCGCTTTCCTATCCTCTTCCTTTTGTTTCATCTTTTCTTGCCATGACCTACAATGATGTACTATTGTCAGTTGTATTTCCGGCCAAGCCTTTGCTTCCATCCCCACTACTTTCTTCAATTGTTTCTGCACTGCCTCCGGGAGTCCTTGTATTAGTATATGATAAAATATTGCTGGTGTCTTGTCCCACTGCTCTCTAGTTTCCATACGCCACTTCTCTTGAATTTCCTGGATATAATCAACAGGATCTTCGTTCTCACACATCTTGCGTGATGTAGTTGCTCCTATGTCTGAGGTGTCTGGGTATTGTACCCTTAGTGCTTGCCATAATGCATGTCTGCAGTTTGCAAATGGCGCCCCGTCGTGCGATGTGTTTGTTATTGTGACCCCGGGGAAGCCCGCTCTCTTCCAGATGTCATCTGCTGCATCCCCCAATATTGATATTAGTAGGCCCTTCACGTCTCCTAATGCCAGTTTCTGTCCTGCAGTGTGTTTTTCCATCTCATATATCCATTTCCCCGCTCCTCCACTTAGTGATGGGAGCCTGCACTTTATATTTTCCTTGTCTGCATGCTTCCAAGGGACGTATTGTGGTCTAACTCCTCATCTCTCCAAAAGTGGCATTAGGTTGTGTCCTATCTGACCCCCCCAGTTTCCGGTTACGGTGTTGAGTCCGTATACCCCTCCTCTTCTTCCGTGTCGTCTACATCGTCTGTTATGTCCATATTTCCCCTGCTCGTAGCCGTTTCCCCTCCGTTTCTTCCCCTCCGTTTATCATTTCCTTTATTTGATGTGGGCGTGTGTATTTGTTGTTCCTGCCTGCGTCCAGGGAGATCTCTAAGCCTGCCAGCGTAGGGTGTGTGTTCGTGAGGGGCGGGTGTAGGTGGACATGTTCGACGGGATGAATGCGGGGTGGTGGAACATGTTGGGTGGGATGATGAGGGTGTAGCTGCACGTGTGTGCCTTCCCGCCATTCCTTGCTCTTCTTCCTCACTTCCCCCCAGTTCTTCCTTCCTTCTGCAGGCCCATGGTGATTCCCTGTTGGTCCGGGTGATGTACAATTTATCTAAGCTTTCCCTTTCCCTATTTCTTCCTTCTCTCCCCATTCCTTCTTCTTCCTCGCTGCAAAAATCATCCAGAAGCGACAACCCCCAATCTGTCTTTTTCCCCCGAATCATCACTGTTTTTAAATCTATTAAATCCGTTCCTCCCATTTCTTCTTTACCAATTGCTCCCCTTTGCGCTGATGTTGTTGCTACTTCTGTGTCCCTGCGTACATATTTCCTTATTTCACTCTCCCCTCTCCTATCTCCTCTTTCCCCTTCTTTTTTCTCTACTATCTCTCCACCCATTTCCTCTCTTTTCTTTTTTAATTCCTCCATTACTTCACTACTCATCTTTTCCAATTCTTCCTCTCTCCTCCTTTCCCATCTCTCTCTTTCTCGTTCTAATATGCTTTCTATCACCCTCCCTTCTTCGTGTTTCTTTGTCGTTTCTGATAGTATTTTCCTCTTCCATATTTCCATTTCCTTTTCTTTCTCTTCTTCCTCCCTTTTCTTGTCACGCTGTGCTGCTCGAGATACCCTTTCTGCTGCTGCCTTCACCCTTTCAGCTTCCCTCTTTCGTTCTTCAGTTTGTTCCCTCATTTTTTCCAACTCATTCTTACTTTCTTTCCTTTCTCTTCTTCTCTCTCTTTCTTCCCTCTCAAGCTGTTTGATCAGGGCGTTTTGCTCATTCCTTAACTCCGCTAATCGTTCCTCCAAAATCTCTTCCTCTTCTCGTAACAGCTCCGCTTACTTCCTTTTCCCCCTTCCCCTCTTTTCTCGCTCTTATTCATATTGTCCTCGTTCATTTTCCTTACTACCTCCTTCTCCTCTCCTGTTAATGAACCTCGCAATTTTAATAACACCTCCGCAGCTACCCACTCATCGTGTCCAATGGCTGCAATTTGTTCTTCGCTAGTCTTCCCTTCCCCTGCGGGCATCTTCGTATAAGTTGACCCTACCATACTTTTCGCCTCCCCTCCCGTGTAGCCACCGGTAGCTGTATATGGTGGTGGGCTGTATGCTGGGTTCGAATACCCCTCAGCCGCCCTTAATTGTTCACTCACTATTTCTTGTAGTTCTGTTATAGAATATAACTCCCCTTCCTCCTTTTTCACTACTTTCTCTAAGGGCATGTCGTCGCTCTGTTACTTTTTTATTTCTGTTTCATTTACGTTGCTACTCTTTTCTCCTCCCTCTTGTCCTTTCCCCGTGCACTGTGTGCTTTCACTCTCTTTTTCCCCATTCTGTTCTTCCACCTTAACCTTCTTCTCCTCCTTTGTTTCCCCCACAGTGAGCATTCCGGTCGGTCCTGGACGGGACCCCTGGAACATCCTCCATAAGTTAAACACCTCCACATGGTGTGTCAACTTCTTCCCCTTGTATGTGTTATGTAGATGGGTCAATAGTGAGTGTTGGACATATGGGTCGAAACTGCCGTTAGGCGGGCAGGGTGTCGTCATTTTGTTGTCCGTTCCCTGTGTCCATTCTATGCTGTATTTAATCAGTTTCTCCCAATGGGGTGACATTGTTTTACATATATGCTGTAGTGGGGTAGTGAGGGTGTTCCCCCACCCTCCCGATCCTGTCCCGTATGACATGGTAGCAATGTGTTGTTATCCTCCCTCGATATGGTAGTTGATACCTGGCTAATAATGAACTCTATACAATTTCAGATGTTTTACCTGGCCCCGTAATTTGGGGACTTGCGATCGTCCGCTAAAAGAAAGTAATAAAATATAGCATTTGCAATTAGGTATTCTTTTCTGTCTCTGCTTCTTTCACCTAACACCGTTATGGCCCCTCTACGGCCGAGGCGCACATAGCCCCCTGCGGCTGCGTGCCCTATGTGACGTGCTTATACAGCCGTCCCGCTTTGCTCCACCCCTCCTCCTCTTTCCTCACTCGTCGTGGCCGGCGTTCTCCGTGCGCGGTCACGTCCCCCTCTCCACCTTGCCCCGATATAATTGTTGCCGTTTACCTCCGTGCCCACTCCCTTACCACTAATCTCTTCCCCACCACTCTTCAACAATTCTTTATGCTCGAGGTATCCTATGAAAGCCCTACTGGTGACGTCACCGACTTCATTAAAACTACCAGTAAGCTCTTTTCACATTTCAGAAAGCTTGAAATAAGTTTTGCTATTTTATCCCCGTTAACCCCACAGCTGTCATCTTGTCACGCCTGGAACAAGGTAACCAATAATATAATCAGACTGCACACACTGCGTCGCCTCGCGTGTGATACGCCCCTCAACAGGAGGGCTTAACCAGCCAATTATCTTCCGTATTAGGCAACCAGCTAGCTACCGCCTACAGGAAAACGTCATCTATCTATCGAGTTTCTCTGCTCGATCAATAGGGATCCTCATCTACTCATTGATCAAAAATCGCCAATTCGTAGGAAACCGCACACACACACACACACACACCCTTATAGGTGGTCGCGACCTAGGCCAATCAGTGACTACGAGCGGCCGCACGTGATATTTTCCTGCTCCGCCCACTCTTCTTTGTAGCATAGCGGACTGCTCTTGCGCTTCTCCAGCCACCATTCACTTCACTGTCAACACTAATTTATCAAACCTTCGTCGCGCACCTTTGTAACACCTCCCACCTCCGTTATTCTATTCCTCCCCCTTCCCTCACAATTTCACATTGCTTGTTGGGTGTGGCATACTCACCAAGTTCTCTTGATTCGGGGCCGCTCGACCGCGTGCACCCCTCCAAGAGGCTCGCCGCCTCCCCTCGTCTGGACCACGTCTGGACACTCGCCAAACGCGGACAGGATACTTCTCAACCGGCTCCCGAGGGCCAATATCCGGATTGCGCTGTCCGGTCTTCTCGCTGTTCCGCGATGGTCCTGTAGTCCTCAAAAAGGGGGCAGCGGCAGAGGGGGCCGCGCCGCCGGGTCTCCTCGCAACGAGAGTACTCGGAAAAATAAAATAAAAATTAGATCTTAAACAGATCTCAGCAGTGCCTCCAACTTGTCGGGGGGTTTCTCCTGGGGTCGGCTGGGCCTTCCACGGACCTCCGGGCTGGGAGGCCCCAACTCCTCCCGCGTATCCCAAAAATGAGTATGAGACACACACAAGAAGCAAGGTGGTTCTGCTGTTTATTGAATAACGGCAGGGATGGGTCTAGGATCGTACGCGTCCGCCCAGACTCTCGTAATTCGTGGGGCTCGCAGGCCCCTTTTTGCCTCAGTATGACGCGCTACTTGTGTCACCTGGGAAAGTCAGCAAAAAACCTATCGCCACTCTGGATTGGTTCCTCGAGTGGTGGGGTTAGTATAGTATACGTATAGAGAACGCTGTTAGTGGTTAAGGGTCAGTCAGGTGGTATACTTGGGTTGTCCCTTCTATTAGTTACTTAAAAATTGTTACACGAAGACCCCTAATGATTGGCTAATGTTAGTGGCGTCAGTGGTGAGTGCCCCATGTTCTGATTGGTCCACTCGCGAGCCCCCCAGTCTAGGACCATCGTTTTTCCCAGCTCGCGGTGTACCTGTCATTTGCAACAATATGCAACTATGTGTCGTGCAGACAATGCGTGGATCTGCTCATATGCCTGAGAGCAGACCATTCCCATCGCTGTAGGTGTCCATTGGGTCATTTCATTGTTGCAGCCTGTGTCTCAGACGTGGGACCCAGGGTCTGGCACCCTGTCAGGTTTGGCTTGGTCACGTGAGGAGAGACCGTGGCTGAGGCAGAATTCTGCACATTTAAAGTTGTATTTTCCACTGCGTGTCTGGCTTTGCTTGCAGATGTGACCTTGGCGTCGGCTGGTAGCATGCGAGTTGCAACATCGCTCCCTTGGCTGTCAGTTCTCGCTGGGCTCGTTCTGCAGGGTCAGCAATTGTACTCTTGCTCGTCCAATGTTCATGGAGGCTCTTGCTTGCAGCCTACTTGGGCCTGGTGCATAGGTGGGGATGTTTAATGCACGGCACTTAAGTTGCGGTATCACACTGCTACATAGGCGGTATCATGTCTTCGTTGTATTTTCATCACAGTGCAAGGGTCAGGAGAAGCGTCAGCAAGCATTTAGATGAGTGCTTTGTGCGTCTTGCGTTTCTGCATTTCAGAAAACCTATGTGAAAAATAATAAAAGATGCGCGTCAGTGGGTGTGTCTGTCACCTACGTCATAGCACTGAGTATGTTCTTCGTGTGGATTGGTGTGGGGGTGTCCAGTGTGCATGGTTGCACGGGTGGTCTTGACAGTCGGCTAGGTCGTCATGGCATCTCTAACGATGTATTTCCTTACTGTTGAAGGGCTTAGTCGAGTTCATCCATACTGCAGGTGTCGGCTTGAGCAGGGCAGGCTGGCGGGCACATCCGTATGTTCCTGTACCAGGGTATTTGGTCGTCTGGTAGATAGGCAAATTCATCTCGTGGCAGGTGTCTGGGTCGCGATCCTCTAGGCCAGGGGTGCGAGGATATTGGGGGGAGTCTTTTCTCCCATTCTCCCACTTCAATGTCATGCCCTCTCAATTGTATAATAGCAACGGCTAGCAACCGCAGGCTAGGTTATAGCCATGGGTACGAGTAAGCAAATGACGTGTCGTGTATTTTTGGTGGGTGTAGCCACGGCTATAACTATTGTGCCTTAGCAACGGGTATAACTATTACAATTTCTGTGCATTGATCATGTTGCTCCATTGATATTACACCACACAATTTCACGTGTTTCTGATTCCATCCCCTCATGTGTACATTTTTGTTGTTTGAATTGTTACAGCTTGTCAATATGACTTTTTGAATCTGTGAAAATGTGACAGGGAGCTGCGACTATTGGCGGTTGACGCGATCCACGGGTATGAACGGTCCAACTGCATGTTGTGCTTTTGCCGGTCTTTGATAGCCAAAGGTATGGATCCGTCACTGTACCCACAGCTATAGCTGGTGGTATTTTGGTGTAGTGATCATATTATGTTATGGATGTTGTAGCTCACATTTGTACATGTGTTTCTGTTTGGATGTTCTTTTTGAAATCTTTGCAATATGTGTTTTTGAGCGCATTTTAAAAATGTTTGTGTAAACGTGCCTGTAGGTGGGGTTTCGTCATGTAACTGGGGGTATAGCCACGGTTATGTTATGTTATTAGGACAAATTTGAAAAAAAATAAATAATGTTTTAATGTAGTCCGTAAATATTGTATAAAGTATTCTTTGAAGGATTGTGTTGGGGTTATTGATTGATATAGCTTGTAATAGAAATGTGTTTGTCATTTTAATTGTTTGCTTTCTGCAGTCCTATTTTTGTGCTATTCAATTGTGAAAGCTATGAAAGTGACATTTGTGTGAACTTTTGACCGTATGATTCGAGAACTCAGAGTGTGCACATGTTCTGTGTTTGGCTATAGTGAAGATCTATTCAGTAGTTAGAGCAGCTGAAGGGAGTGATAGTCTGTTTTTATATGTTATGTACAGTTTGAGTTATTGTATTTGTAAGATAAGTGAAGTATGTTTAGGTGTCTCATTTGGTCAGTAGGGTTTTCTATATTTTACTTCAGCGTTTCTAGGAGAGTGATGCAGCAATATGACATGGTATGCTATGCTTATGTTTTCCAGAAAATACATTTGCAAATAATGGTGGTTTCTCAGTGACACTGGAAGATGTGATATGAATGAGGATGCATAAGAACCACTAGTGTGCACCAAACAGCATAGCTCTAACAAATATTGTGGCTGTCTGCTTTGTAGTTGGATATTGAGCTGTTTTTTGTGACCCTGTATTAGTGATTTTCTACTGTGTTAGAATTGTGGAAGTGTGAAATTACGAAGTGAAGACAGTGAAGTTATAGTGGCTAAGTGGGTAGGGTCTGGTAGTATATGGCACATTTTTTTATACTACGGGATTTCCACTGTCATGTAATTGTTGGTAGTCATTTAGAAATAATAATGAACAATCATATTTGGCATTTTTCCAATTTGCTTGTAAACAGTGTGCTTTGCAAGTACAGGAATCTATTTGTGTTCCATGCCATGAAATGCAATATACTGTTATAGAGAGATGTAAAATGAATGGGGGTGCATAGTGGGTTGGGGGAAACAGTAGTATGAATGAGGTTTGCTAACATGGTTTTCTGGGTCTGCATAGGTTACATGGCCACTGCATGTTTAGTGCATTGGGGATGGGCAGTGAAGGGAGGACATACATGTTGATATGTTTTCTTGATTAGTAGTAGTGATTAATTTGTAGGTGAAATGTAGGATAGTGGGTCTGGCTTTTGGACTAATGAGAGTTGAATATATAGAACCAGGTGAGGTGTTTGACTTTACGTGTTTATTAGATGAGGAGGACTAAGAATGACTGACTAAATGTGTGTTAGGATGAAGCAGGTTGTGACAGAGCACAGTTATGTGAGTAGCAGTATACTGAATGCTGTCTATCTGGAGTTGACCCGCAGGCCTTAAGGAGAGGGTTGTGAGGTGTGAAAACTGGAGCTGGGTGGAGTAACTCATTGCCAGTGCATTATTTTGCAGTTTTTTCTTGATACTTTTGTCATGAACGGTTTATGTATATATTACTTTTATTATGTGCATGTTTTTTTAAGAATTAGTGTTATGGAAGATTTTGGTAGAGTAGTGTATAGGATTAGCTCAATTTCCGTTAAAGTTTATCATTGAAAAATGTATGGTCCTAAGCACAGATAAATTAGAAGTTGGCAAGCTTAATGGCCAGTTAATGACATTCTACTTTTTTAAAGTTATGTATGGTATATGAGCTGTTCAGGTGCATTCCACATTAGTTAAGTATTGAAACATGAGGTGTAGATAGGACATTTCTTTGTACTGCAGGATTGTTGGTAGGAGGGATGGCTGATGACTTTGTAAAGGCAGGAGGTGTAAAGGGGAGTTCCCTGAGTTTTTCAGCATGCATATCCTTGACAATGAGGTCGGATGGTTCTCCTCAGGAGAACGATATTGAAAAATTGGGTATAATCTGTGTACTTTGTAGCATAGTTTCACAAAAGCAGTACCCTAAAAGCATTTGGTTTTTGATGCACTGGAGTATTTTAAAGAAAGTTGTACTGCTCAGAGGCTTGATTAGACATTAGTAAAGACCTTATGAAATTATGTGCACAGCACTTTCCCTCGAGATATACCATTGATTTTCTTCTTCTTCCCATTCTTTAGGATAACTTCCTTTGATGCTACATGCAAATTTATAGCGCTGAATTGGACTTATTACGTGGCTATTATTTTGTTTATCCTGAATCTTATTGAACACAGAATTTTTTAATATGCGTAATACTGAATCTTAATCAGGTGTCTCTTTATATATATATATATATATATATTTTATTTTATATTTTATATTTTATTTTATATTTTATTTTGTTTTTAGATTCCTTGGAACAGCAAATAATTAGCAATTGCTGGATCTATGGGCCTCATTACACGGACGGCGGTGGACCAAGGTGCTATTAGCACCTTGGTCCATGCCGGTAAAATACCGGCACCGTCTTGGTGGAAAGGGGAATTACCGCCCTATTGCAAGGTTGGTGGGGCGGTAATTAGCTCCCTGGTCCCTTTGCGGGTTGGTTTTTAACGCCTGCAAAAAGCAGGCGTTAAATTCTCCAACCCGCAAAGGGACCTCGTAGTAAGGCGGTAAGGGTTAACTGTCACCGGTACCATTAACTGTGACTGTTAACCCTTACCACCGTCCGTGTAATGAGGCCCTATGTATCACACTAGTCTTACCTACCAACTTGTATCTCATGTTTCTGACAGAGTTGAATTCATGGTGATTGACCTTTGTGGTAAGCCTTATTTTGTCTCACTAATCAAGGCTCCTCTTTTTGTGTATGACACATATATCACACTCTTGGGCAATCTATCGCATGATATGGCCCTTACTTTGGGCTTTTCTCTCGAGATCACATATGGTGCTCTGCTATGGGGACAACAGACTGGCTTTACACTTTTGCTTGAATAGGCTTTTGGAATTGGGGCCCCACCTTAGATATTATTTTATCAACTAGTACACATTTTGTGCTTTATGGTCTTTGCAAGACTATTTCTTGTGCTTTATGCTTCTTTTGGAATTGGTGTATCCTAATTGATGGTGTATTTATCTTTGTAAACATTTTCATCCGTCCACCCCCCATTTCCTGACCTGAACTATGACATTTATGGTATGTTGTCTTTTAATTCATTTTTTCCAGAATTTCTATTTCTCTAATTGTGTATGTTCCATGTGCAACTTCTAACTTGGGTCATGCTAAATTCCACATCTGGATATTTTGTTTTAATTTTATTTTGAACTGATTGTAACATATACATTTGTTCCATTGAATGCCTTTATGTTAAATGTCTACAGCCTTGATAACGACCAGATTGGTCAAAAACAAGTGTCGGCTGTCCATCATCATTAAATAACTTCATCTTGCCATGTGTTTATGGATTACAGCACTTTATTATAAACTCAGTTCTGTTTTCATCATTCTATTTTTGGGATGTGTGTGAGTTCCATTTCCAGAACCTCTGAATACACTAGCCATGTTTGCTAGTGTATTACCACCTTCAGACAGGTAATACATGCTAATATCATTTTGTTGATTAGCAGTAGTAGTTATTAGTGTGTAGGTGAAAGGCAGGATAGTGGATTAGGCTATTGTGTTAATATGCTGGAATGGGTGGAATCAGGTGAGGTAGATAATTGTGCATGCTTTTTGTTGAGGATGGCTAAGGAGAAGTAATTAAATGGGTGCCTGGAGAAGCATTGGAGCGATAGGGCCTAGTTATGTGAAGACTGATATACTTAATGCTGTGTGCTTGTAGTTGTCATTTAGCTGTTAATTAGAGGTTTGTGAGGTATTTTATTGCACTGCTGGGGACTTAGCCATTCAAACTGTAGTGATGGTGGGGATGAGTAGTGGAGGGAGGAAGAGTGGACATGCTGATATGTTTTGTTGAGTAGTAGTAGTCATTTTATTTTAAAGGTTCCTTTTTTAACTAAAGCTGTCAATTTGGAACCATTTTTTCAATGTTTGCTGTCATCTGAAAAGGGAAAAAGTGTCTTTTTGATATGAAATGTGGTGGTATATATTTTTTTTTTGGTGGGAGTAGTACTCCACTTTAGTATATATCTTGTCAGGCATTTAAAAAAATGATCTGCACCCAGTAAAATCCCAGGGTGTGAATAATTATTACACTTGGGCTGACCAGCAGACGCAGGCTTTTCTGATCTGTAGCTTTGAGTGAGTGTATTGTTTTGCTTGGCATTAGAAATCCTGGGTTGGCGGGGTGTTATACTCCATCCCCACCTGTTAGCATGGGCTTGAAAATTATATTTTATATTGCGAATATAAAGAAACACAAAGCATGAAATTAATCATTTAAATTTCTTTTTTTAAACAGCTTTTTTTGTAAGATCCCATCAAGAAAACAACAACAAATGGGTTGTCTGCAGGGAAGTAGGCTTAAACAGACTCATGTTTTAAAAAGTATTGTTTTTAAATCTGTATATACAAATCCTGTAGCTAATGCAACAAATGCTAGTGCTCGGGATAGTTTTAAAAATGTTCAAGTTGAAATAAGGGATAGGCCAACACAAAGTTTTGCTGGAACCGATAATGTTTTTTATTAAAATTAAAAAAAGAAAAAATGTTTCATATGTGTTACTAGCTAGTAAAAAAAGAAAGATTTTTAGAAGAAAAGGTAGTGAATGTGATATCAATTTGAAACAGACAAATACATATATATATATATATATATATATGTAGGAAAGTGCATCACTCCCGAGTTTTTACCATTCTTTGAAGAAATGTGAAACCAAAATCTAGATATGTGGAAAAACATTTTTTTTGCAAAAGAAAAAAGTAGAAGTAATCATTAAGAAAACTTTTGATATGAAAAGAAAATTGTTCATTTTTGTATTAGATAAACTTAAGAAATTGCTCAAGGTGACCATTCTATACAAATATACAAACAGTTCATGTGCTTACAAGTGATGACTTTTGTGACATCTTTGGTGGAGAGTGAAAACACACTTCTCATAATGAAAGATTTTTTAATGAGGAGAGTTACATTCAAGGAAATGTCCAAAATGGTGTGTTTTCTAAAACAGAAGAAATCACACTGTATAATAATATGGAAATGGAAACTGTAGGTCAGTCAAAAATGAAACGAAAGAAGGATTATGAGTTATCGACTTGCAATTTTTGGCGCAATATTGATACATTTTCTTATAAAGTTTAAAAGAGATTTTTGCAAGTATTGCACAAAAATGATAATGTTCAAAGACAGATCAAGATGCTACAAAGAATAGATGACTGTGAAGTTCGTGAAAAAAACAGGACTTGTCTTGATTAAAGTAGATGTAAGAGTCAGTTTCATCATATATGGATACTTCTAGTTAAACTGTACGAGTGCAAAACACCAAGTATGTCTCTTGCAGTTCTTGTGTACGTAGATGAAACACTTACAGAAAGTGGAAATGATGATCCTATGCTTTCAAAGGATCAGATTTTTCAACACTATAAAAGTATTGCAATGTTCGAGTTGTCTTTGACTGAAAGACATGACATTGTTCGTTTATCTTGTCGACACCCTTTTTATAAGTCTCAAGTGCAAATAGTGCATGTTGATGACAAAAATAAAAACACTGCAGCAGGGGAGTTGCTAGGTCTGGAAAAGATCCGGGGCTAAGCTGATGTCGGAACTGTTGGGACTGGGGGCTAGCTAGTCTTTTGGCTGTAGCTCCTGAGATTCTAACCGGGGCTACAACCAAAAGATCAGGGGCTATAGCCCCCTTAGCCCCCCCCTAGCAACGCCCCTGCACTGCAGAAGATATTTGGAAAGCACTTTATCTGTATTTGTTTGTAGAAGTATGATTTGACACCAGTGAGGCACTGTGTTTTTGTAGACACTGGGCCTCATTACAACCCAGGCATTAAGGGTTTAACGGCGCCTTTGGCGCCGTTAACCCTTAACGCCCGATTACCATTTTAACGCCTGCTTTTAGCAGGCGTTAAAATGCAAGGCGCTAACCCGCCTTGGTGCTAATTACGGCACCGTAATTTACGGTGCCGTAATTAACGCCTTCCCCGGTCCCATTATGCCCTATGGGGCAAAAATGGGAATGGGGAAGGGTAAATGGGGAATGGGGATTTACCGCCCCACTCACCTTGGAATGGGGCGGTAAATCTGCCATCCACCATGGTGTAAACAGAGTTTACACCATGGTGGTAAAGTAGGGAACGTACCGCCTGGGTTGTAATGAGGCCCACTGTGTTGGATTTTAGAATCAAACATTTATTCAGCCAAGAAGTGTCTTAAATGATATGTAGTACCTGATATCCCTCTTGTGTTTAAAAAATTTAACATGTTTGAATTGATTGCATTGAAAACTGTCAATCCTTTTCAAGTTATTGTTAGACGGCAAACAAAGATGTCAAATCTGATTAAGAAGTCATTATTGGAAGGTGTGAGAGAAAATGTTAATGCTCTAGGAGTGAAGCATGACATTGCAGATTCTTTCAATGTTATAGTAAAAGGTGTTGCCTCTAAAGCTAAGAGAATTTGGCAACAGCTAATTGATATTGGAAAAGTGAAAAACGCATTGGCGTTTCTATTGCAGCACAATGATTTATACAACGGCAGTCTGGCTGTACCTGACTTTTCTTTGCTTGATGTTCAGTCAAGAAAAAAAAGCAGTTAAGATCAGTTTCAGTGTCTATCTGTTGCAGAAGGGAATAGTTTGTATGAACATTACACTATTCATCCTCAACACTCACATGAAGTCATGAGTGACAGTTTTGAATGATATCAAATGAAAGCAACCAAAGGTGCACCACTTAGTATCTGGGAAAAGACATTAGAAGCACGTTTTCCTATGCTTTTTCCAACTGGTGCTGGAAGGAGATTGGATATTCGGAAGGTGTGAATCTCTGATTCAGAATATCATTGTACAACAATGTATTCAGAAGATTCACAATGTAGCACCAATGCTGAATATATTTTAAACTTATTGTATGAAAGTGAATTTTCCACATTATGTTATGCTGTTGCTCATACACTTCAGACCAGAACTAGATTTCAAAATCTATCTGCATGTGAGATTCTGCAACAGGTGAAAGACAAAAATGAAGTTTTAGAGGGCAAACGTACACATATTCTTACTACAATAGGAGGAACTAAAGATCCCCAACCTGGTTTATGACTTTAAGTTGAGCTGAGTATGGTTGAAATGATCTTGCAAAGTGGATTCTGGAAACTAATGCAGAGAAATACAACATACAACACATGACATCAGGAGAATTGTGTTCTATGGACCCTGTGTATCACGGTTTTTTATTCACAGATGTTTAGCCATGTTACACTTTATATGGAATAAAGAATATGGTCCACTAGACCCTGTAGAACATTTCTTTTGCTTTGCTTTGCTTTGTACCAAGCATGTGGGGCTCCATATATATACATATATATATATATATATATATGTATTCAGTGAAAAAACGTTGTTAAAGGGACGTTATGGTTCCAAGTAAAACCGAAAAACCCCTGAAATTCGGCAGTTATGGTAAGATAAGCAAGCATAACTCACGCCACCACGGTGCACTGCTAAGACTAACACCCAGGACATCAAAGATGACATCACAAATGTCCTTGATGACATCACTGATGACATCACATGGCTGGCTCTCCCTTTTTTTCCTTTCCTGACATATCTAAGCCACATGATTTTCTTCAGTAACAGTCAGGAACTAAAAATTGTAAATTACTATATTCGTAGATTTATCCTTCAAGTATGTTCTTAGAATAATTCCCTTATGGTCCAGTCATATCATGTGAAACATATACATAGGAGAAGTCACAACCTTGAAAGACAGCAATCCTTTTTGTGCATTAAAATTATCAATAGATTTATCAGCACTTTCTGATACTTTTGATGTTTTATTTTTACTGTACTTTCACACTATTTTCCTTAGGGTCTAGACACATCATGTGATATATATAGATAGGGTAAGTAACAGCTTTGAAACAGAGCAATCATTTCTCTCCATAAAGGTAATCAGTTAAGTTATGAACACTTTCTGCTACTATTGTTTTTTTTTCCTACTTCAATTCCCTTGTATATATATTCATATTTGTATGTGGTGTTGTCTCTTTGTGATATTTGTATAATAATGCAATTATGTAGTAAGTGGGTTTTATTACCTACTTATCACAAGTTTCACTATACGCAAAACTCTAATATGAAAACAGTTCAATATTCAACATGGCAAGCTTATGAATATTGCACCTCCATCATGTATGCTGTACACAATGCCTATGTTTCTACAAGAGTACCTTAGTATACTGGATCGAAGTTAATAATAGAATGCTATTTATATCAATGCATACTTAATGCACTGATTAGCACTTGATATTTATTCCAATAATCTTTGACACTTTTTTTTATTAACATTACACTAAGAATCCCTTGTACAGACTTTTCATGAAAGGTAAATGCACATGTGATGTCATCAGTGATGTCATCAATGAAATTTGTGATGTCATCTTTGATGTCCTGGGTGTTAGTGTTAGCAGTGCACGGTGGTGGCGCGAGTTATGGCTGCTTATCTTACCATAACTGCCGAATTTCAGGGGTTTTCGGTTTTACTTTGAACCATAACGTCCCTTTAACAAAGTTTTTTCACTGAATTTCATAGGTTTTTAGTAGCGCAACTTAACCATAACGTCCCTTTAAGAAAGTTTTTTCACTGAGTTTCATAGGTTTTTAGTAGCACAACTTAACCAAAATGTCCCTTTAACAAAGTTTTTTTTACTGAATTTCATAGCTTTTTTGTAGCGCAACTTAACCATAACGTCCCTTTAACAAAGTTTTTTCACTGAGTTTCATAGGTTTTTAGTAGCACAACTTAACCATAATATCCCTGACTTCATATACATGTAACATAGAACATACTAACCCCCTCGTAGTGATTTTCATGTCCGCGGACTACCGCCATGTCCGCGGACATATCAAAATCTGAGCATGGTAAATGTAAATTTAAATATTGTGCCCCATTTTCCCTTTGAAGTTGGCTCTGAAAAGAGCCGTTTTTTTTTTTGACAGATGCTTGACAGACACCTGTTATTTTGTATTTTTTTTTCTTGTTTTTTTTCTTACTTTACTCCTAAAATCTTTACATAACCTTCTCCAAAGCAACCCTTACATTCCAAAATAGAAAGGCATTTCCCGTAAAAGATAAAGAAATGCCATCTTCTTTAAAATTAACAGCATTACTGGCATCAATATTCTCATTGTTACAGAAGAACATACCAGCTCTAAGCATGAAGGCACACATGCCTCGGTTGATGACACACCTAGCAATGTTTTGCTGAGGACAAAAAACTGAACTATTGTCCCATATTGCCCTAGGTAGGAATCCAGAAAAAATTACTTTCGCATTTGGAAGGATCTTCATTACGGCTTGAACCAAGCGTTCCAAATCAGCCAACAAAGTAGGGGCACTGACGTTGCCCAAATGGAAAGCACCATAGTGCAAAACTTCCACATGTGGACTGTTCATCGTGGCCATATCCTCACAAACTTGTAAAATTCCCTGTACATTGCAATCAGGCACAGTGCTCCACACCACCTCCACTCCTTTCACATCAAAGTTGTTTGCAACATGCCTGCATTCAGCGTACTGCTGTAAACCATGCACAAACATATCTCTGAGCACCAACACCCTGACTTTCTCCACTTCTGCCATCTTCAACACACACAGTCTCTTTCAACAAAAATCCACAACCTCGACATCTGATTGGCTGATCTGTACAGTCTTCTTTCCATGTTGGATTTCCTGGAAAAACCCGGATGTAGCACGCCCTGTCCACGAACAGCCGCGGTATCCGCGGACGGCGTCCACTTTACTCTCTGTGCCATTCCCTCATTGCATACAGCTAAGCAATCACACAATACGAATAACGTCCTCGGAACACCCCCATTTTGTGAATTTTCGAACATTTCAGGACAATTATCATTTCATTATTCAACATATTAACATTACAAATATTATACTTTCATCTTGTACTCTGCACACAATGCTATGTTTCTCCATTAGTAGCTCAGTATACTAGATATAATCCCATAATACAATGCTATTTATATCAATGCATCGTTCAAAGCACTAATAACGGTATGATATTTATTGCAATATCCTTGACACTTTTTTCGCAACATTATAATAAAAATCCCTAGTACACAAATTCCATGAAAAGTACATACACATGTGATGTAATCAGTGATTTCATCAATGACATTTGCGATGTCATCTTTGATGTCCTGGGTGTTAGTCTTAGCAGTGCACGGTGGTGGCGCAAGTTATTTTTCATAGCTTACCATAACTTGGGATTTTCAGGGGTCTTTCGGCTGTACTTAGAACCATAACGTCCCTTAAACAAACTTTTTTTAATATCACGCAAACAATATACAAACATGGCGTGCAAAAACCAACTTCTCACAGATGGCTTTACACAGAATGTTGCAAAGTAAGAATTTATGCTTGTTCACAGTGAAGGTCAGCTGCTTCCATTTTTTTCTCGGGCCCCTGAGAGGCTCATGAAGTGGAGTATAAGGTTGTATTGTGTTTTGACCTTGACAGACAGAGATTTTGATGAAAGACTTCTCTTGAAGGAGTGTTGCTAAAACATAAGAGAAGATAAGGATGAAATTTATGAAACAAAACCACTTTTATATATTATATCACTATGCGAAAGATCGTTGGCACACGCGGAGTCGTATTTTGGGACTGCACCGCTCGTAGACAATGGAAATTGCAATTGTACTTTAAGTAACCCTTTAGATTATTTTATACCAAATATAATTACAATAGCGTAGCATTAAAGACCGCTCAAGTTGAACTTGTTCGTTGAAAGTGGCATAATGTTTTCTACCGCGCACTATCACCACCGAATTGATCCTCTGTTGTTTAGAGGGCTCTGAAAAAGGCAGACGAAACAGGGTGGGTTAATAGAAGTAATTTAACCGGTCTATAGGCGGTCAAGCCCTCTACTCGCTGTGCCACTTCACTGTAGCCTGTCAAATGGCACAGCGAGTACAACGCTCGCTTTGACATCCGTGCACAGCTTGCTAACGCAAGTTTGAATCCCGGCAAGGCCAAACTCAGCCTTTCAGCCTTCCGTGGTCGATAAATGAGCACCACACACCGTGGTTTATAATACGCACCGCTTAGATACCTCACGGTTCTTAGCGCTATATGAATGGGAAAATATTATTATTTTATTATTAACATACTCCGTTGCACTATCTTCGATAGCAAATAGTTTCACGCCCTAATAAATAAAATGATGATTTTTAATGAAGATCGGCTGGTGAGACTAATTTATGTTTTTTAAAACAGGTATGTGGCCCCATTTTGCCTATGTCACGATTTACAGACTCCAGCGGATGGGGTCTTCAACTGCCAGGTGCAGGTCCAAATATGCAACTTCATGACCCTCACCATTTTATGGGACAATCGCCAAGGACCAATATGCCCTTATGCAGTACTAGCGGCTACAAACAACATACCAACCAATAGGGTGGTCTAATGGCTTGTTTTTGGAGCAACCTTCCGATTATCAGAGCGACCATTTACTGCTTTTATCATAAACCAACAGCCAATCTACCGCAAAGGAACAACACGTGGCTCCAAATAAACTTTTGCTGATCGACAGCAGAGACAATAGCAAATCGCTGAATATTCACTAAACATTTCATGTGAAATAAATGTACTTTACCAAATGTACAATCCTGCTGTTTACTTTTAAACCACAGTTTCATATTCCGAATTGTGGCGCACTGAGTTGTAAGCTGATCTAACACACTCTGTACTGCAAAGGAACATCGCGCGCCTCAACATGAACTTTTGCGGATCGACAACAAAGACAAATGCAAATTGCTGAATATTCTCTAAACATTTGATGTCAAATAAATGTACTTCACAAAATTTACAATCTTGCTGTTTGCTTTTAAATCACTGTTTCATATTCCAAATTGTGGCGCGCTGTGTTGTGACATAATATGTGTTGTCTTCCGGGTTCTGTGTAAAGTCACTTAGGACTGGAGAGGACTGGGCGCGTTTGATGACGCACCCTGTAACGTCATGGAGAGAGGCAGGGAATATGAATGCTTTGATAATATCAGGCTTAGGGGCGGGAGATATGATTTAGTGTCGCAAAAGCAAGTCAGCCAGGTCAATAGCGCCAGTCATAGGATTATCACATAATGTCGGCGCACACCAGCCGGATTTATCGTTTCTTTAGTAGACAAAAAGTTGGTTGACGCCCATAGGAAATTGTACTATTAGCGGACAAAAGTAGTGGTCTTAAAACACTTTCACCCTGACAACGAACAATACAAACAACGTACTCAGAACACCCACATTTTGTGTAATTGCAACCATTTCGGGACACCGCGAGTGTTCTTAGAACACATTCAACTAGACAGATTACAATACGTAATGTCCTGAGGACACCCCCTGAGGACACCCTCAGTTTGTGTATTTACGAACAATTAAGTACACCGCGAGTGTTCATAGCTCATTTTTACCTTCCTTGCAAACAAAAATGACACATACTCTGTCCTCTAAACACCCCACCATTTAGTTTATTTACAAAATGTCAGAACAGCCGTGTTCTCCGCGGACAAATCAAACGCAACAAAAACGTCTAGCACATAAAAAAACAAAACATTGAACCTATCTCATACTTCCCCACCCTCCCCAAACACTCTTACACACCAGCACAGGGCACTAAATACAATTTTTTATCCACGTTTCACCGCGCTGTACGCGGTCGACGGCGAATACAAGATGGCGGGTGCCACAGAAAATCTGACGCACTCCACGCCCCTCGCCGTCCAATCAGCGAACACGTCACATGTCCGCGGACATGACGCAAGGCCATGGGCCAATCGGGGTGCTGTCTGCGGAGCGAACAGGGAAGTCCGTCCGCGAAGCGAACACAGATATCACTAATTTTTGTGCCTTGCATTTTGGTCATTTTTTAAAAAACTACTCGACGGATTTACACCAAATTTGCAAAAGCACGCTTTCGGGACCAGGCCGCCGCTCCTGCCGCAAATTTGGTGTAAATCCGTCCAGCGGTTCCGGCTGTAGCCGTGCGCAAAGTTTTTTCCCATTCAGTCTATGGGAAAAAAAAGTTTTGGGACCCCCCCTATAACTTTTCTTCCTCTGGACGAATCTTCACCAAACTTTGCAAAAAAATTCAGAGTGGGCCATATACTTTTTTTGCAAAGTTTGGTGAGGATTCTTTTAGGCGGAGCGAAGTTATAAGCCGCCCAAAAAGTGTTCTTCTTATGGAAACACCAACTTAACCATAACTACATGGCCACTACCCTGGCCATGTAATATATATATACATATATATATATATATATATGGGCAGCAGTCTTGCAAATATTTATTTTAAATTAGATTGACAGTTACTGTAACACTTTAATAACTATTCATGAACAGTACATATGCATGTAAATACTTTAAAAAGTTAAGTACATATGCAAACTCATTGTTTTGTAAAAATAGGTTTATTTTGAGGGGAATGTGGTTGTCCAATTGCTTTTTATTTATTTTACTTTCTAGACATAATACAGTGTTTTGATTAGCTGACTTTTCTGTATTATTAATGTTAATTATGCATGCAATAACAAAAACCTTTAAATTCAAAGATAACATTTAGTTGCAGGCACGGTAATGTAAGCAATACATTGTAACAAAACCCTTAAAATTCAAGGAGAAAACTTTAGTTGCAGCGACGTTAAGGTGAGAATTTAGCACCCCTTGATAACATGACAGATCACATCACTGCTGACATCACTAATTACATGTTGTATGAGAACACGGATGCAATTAGAAATCACATCACTGATGCCATCAGGTGACAACACTAATTACATTGCATATAACTGATTACATCAATAATGGAATTAGACACACAATCATTTATAAGTTAACTCATGCAAACTTTGATTACCTTAATAACAATTTAGGCTGTGGACTTGGCCATGATATGATATGATATGATGTGCCATTTATAAAGCACCTGAACACAAGTGTTTCTAGGTGCAAGGCCATGGCAAAGTACCAAAGGCCATAGCTAGTGGTCAATATGTGTTCAAAAATACAAATGTGCATGGTTAAAATCATGCCTAGTAGCCCATCACTGTTTTAAAATATACAGTGGGCAACGTTCAAAGCTGCAGTCAGTGGTCAGTGGTCATGGTTAGAAGCCATAGCTAGTTACCATTAATATGTTAGAATATACCGTCAGCATAGCCCAAGACTTTGGCCACTGGCTAGCTTTGTGTTGAAGACCGTGGCTAGTGGGTGGTTAGGCTATATAATATACAGTGGGCACGACGAAGGCCACAGCTAGTGGCTGGTTAGTATTGTATAATACATAGTGGGCACGACCGAAGGCCATCGCTTATTGCATTTTATTATTGTTAAAAATGCAGTGGTCGTGGCCAAAAGATGTATAAACTGCTCAAGGTCAAAGGCCATGGCTAGTGAGGCCCATTTATATGTTGGAATATATAATAGGCACAGCCATATGTTGTGGCCACAGGCCAGTATTGTGCTAAAGTCCATTGCTAGTGCCTAATCAGTGTATATAATATACAGTAGTCATGGCTGAAAGCTGTATCCACTGGTGAAGGCCAAAATCTATGGTTGGTGGCCTATTAGTGTTTTAGAATATACAGTGTGCATGGGTGAAGACTTTGGCCAGTGTCCATGACTAAAGGCCATAACTAGAACCCATTAATGTGTTCAAATATATTTGGCCATGCACACTGACCATAGCTGAAGGCAATGCTTAACACTGGTTACTGTTCTAATGTAATTAGTGATGTCATCAGTGATGTCATCATTGTGGCACAACATGGGGTGCTACGTTAAGGTGGCTTTAGCTGAATTTCCATGGTTTTGTTGCATTAAGTTCTCAGCTTAATGTCCTTGAAACTATAGTTTTTTTCTTTGAATATATATATTTAAGGAAAAATCTTTAGTTGCAAGGATGTTCAGTTCCAAACCTAACACAACAAAACCCCTCAAATTTACCTAAATCCACCTTAACATTAAAGATGACAGCACTGATGCCATCACTGATGACATCACAGATGGCTTCCCTGATGGAATCAGTGTTGACATTACTGGTGATATTGTTAATAGCATCATATTTGACATCAATGTTTATATAATAATTGACATCAGGCATAAGGTCCCTCTAGGTATTTTCCCATATTTAGAACACCCTTACCAGTGTGATGTTAGCATTTTAGAATAGTACATAATAACGAGTACATTGTTTAAAACAGTAAACAGCTACACATGCATCATATCACTACTTGTGAAGCTTTCCTTTGTAGTACTTTGGTAACAGATGATATCGGAATAATGAATAGTACAGTGTTGATAATGTGCCAAATATATCTAAGACATGTTCACTATAATGTAATCTGTATATATATCTACAAAATAATTAGCAAAAATAAATAGAAAGAGATGCATGTTGAACACTGATTATTTACTGTGTTTTAAAATAAACATTTGTAAATCCTCATTTGATTTATTGTAAGAAGAATATGTACATATATCATTTTCTAACTGACATGAGAAGTGCTTTAAAGCAAGAAATAACTATGTATTAGGATATATTTTGAGATTTCAATATATTGGTATTGAAAAAGTGATAATTATTCTACATTTACATATGTACAGAAAAGTTTTCAAATTCAACATTTGCTTCAAAACATGTCCATAGATGTAGATATCTTACTGTGTGTCTTTGGTAAGTGATTAACATGTTAAAAAACATTCTGTACAAAGTAAAAGTAATCTTTAAATAGTATTTCGTTTTTTAATTTTTAATATATTGATTTGTGTGTATGTCATATATGATGTCATTAGTGATGTCGCCAGTGATGTAATCAGTGATGCAAGCAGTGACATCATTGGTGATGTCATCATTGTGGTCATAGGCTGCGCAACAGAGGGTGAAAAGTTAAGGTGGCTGTAGCCGAATTTCAGGGGTTTTGTAACATTAAGTTCTCACTTTAACGTCCCTTTAACCAATGTTTTTTCCTTGATTATATATATATTGAATGGAAAACTTTATGAAAGGGATGTTATGGTTAAGTTGCACTAATAAAAAGCTTTGACGTTCAATGAAAAAACTAAGCAACCGTAGCTCGCACAACCACCGTACACTGCTAAGACAAACACCCAGTACATGAAAGATGACATCACATATGTAATTGATGTGCATGTATATAAGCACTGTGTACAATTTGTTGGTATTAGTAAGGGAAATGTGAATGCAAAGGATTTGTAGAACATTGTTAAGTGGCCGTTGGTGAGTGGAAGTTTAATATGTTGATAGGCTATATGTTATTTTAAGTGATTGGTGGATATATGTGTAAATGGTTTAAAACAGGCAATGAGGGAGTGTTACAAACAGCAATAAAAATAGTAGAAGGACTGCTTTGGTTGATGGTGTGCATGTGCAATTCGGGTTTTCTAATAACGCATGGGCTAGACAGGGGAATGCAAAGGCTGTGAGTAGTGATAAAAGGCAATGGATTAAGGTGTTTATTGTATAATAGAGAGAATAATTTAGTACAGAAAATAGTTCCTGCCCTTTTCTATGTTTCTCTAGTATACAATTGTCCATTATTCCATTTAGCATAACACAAAATGCTAATGGAAATGTTGGAGAATCTTATTGAGTCTAACTACCTTACTGAAAAATGTAAAGTAGATGGAGTCAATAAGATTATTTTTTGTAGTTCTATATTTTTAACTGTGAATAGTGGTTGCAAATGGAACCTTTTTTGGTGTTTTTTGATATTTTTTGCAGTAGAGGTCAGAAAGTAAGGTGGAGAGGGAAATGAGGGAAGAGGCACCAACCACAAATATGGAGGAGCAGGTGGAAAAGGGAAGATGTTGATTGTGTGTAACATCTAAGGAAGGGGCAGTGTTTCTCATACTCCTAGATTACAGCTTTAAAAACACTTTGAAATTGCTCCCCCCTGCAGAGTGATGTGTTGCAGTATATACAGAGTACTGTTGTCTTCGAAAGATATGAATCAACAGCCTCTTTTATCACTTGAAATGTAGCTGGTGCGATTTTGTATCCCACAGAAGTAGGCTATGTGGTTACAGTATTGGTCGAGGAAGATGAGGTGGAGGAAGGCAGCCAACTATTTTCTCAGAAAAGGAACAACCTTTCTGAGAGCATTGCAGTGGTTGAATTTGGTGTGGCAGCGCATGCATATGGTCACATAGAAGTCCTGTCCAGGTAGTCCGGGACTGAGTACAACATTGCACTCAGTGCATTTCACTTTGGTAGCTTTAGCCTTTGGTACATTCAAAACAGTGGTAAAGAACTGCCACACCCATGATTCTCTCTGAGTGCTAGAGGTAGGCACTTCCTCTAACTCATCTTCTTGGCCCTCTTCATTATCATTTTAAGTACTGCCCTGTGTTTGCTGTGTAGGTCCTCCAGCTGGTGGTGGTGGTGGTGGCTTTGGGTAGGAGGTAGGATAAATAGCAGTTTTGCTAATATTAATTGTGTATGTGCTGTATGTAGATTGTTAATGGATAATGAGCAAGAATAGGTGTAGTGGAAAGTACTAAGGAAAGTAGTGTCAATACAATGTATACAAATATGAGTATATGCAGGGAAAGTACAGTAATAAAAAACAGCAGAACTATAAAAAAAAGTTGATAACCTTACTTATCATCTTCATACATACAAAGCATTGCTGTTTTCCAAGTCTGTGTTTTCCCCTATGCATATGTTTCATATGCTGTGAGTGAACCCCAAGCGAATTACTGTAAGAACATATTTGAAGTATAAGTTTGCAAATATAGAACTTTTTGAATTTTTAATTCCTGACTGTTAGTGGCCTAGATATGTCAGTAAAAGAAAAAAGAGGGAGCAGGTATGTGATGTCATCAGTGATGTCATCAACGACATTTGTGATGTCATCTTTGATGTCCTGGGTGTTAGTCTTAGTAGTGCACGGTGGTGGCACGAGTTATGGTAGCTTAGCTTACCATAACTGGCAAAATTCATCGGGTTTTTGGTTTTCCTTGGATCCATAAAGTCCCTGTAACAAAGACTTTTTCACTGGATTTCATAGGTATTTAGTAGCGCAACTTAACCATAACCTCCCTTTACCAACGTCTTTTTTTTTACTGAGTATAGATATACATAGTGTGAATTTGATAGGTGTTCACTAGGATGCCCTTACTTTATATACATGTAATATAGAACATACGGAACCCCCTGCTAATGATTTTGATGTCCGCGGACTGTGCATATGTCCGCGGACTGTGCGTATGTCCGCAGACAGATGCGGACAACATCAACACTACCCAAAATGCAGGCGTTATCTTAGATTGTTGTATAATGCCATGTAAACACGGAACAAGTTCAGAAAGCAGCACATGAACACATTATATGTAATAATAATTAAGAAGTGGAACCTATATATGTAAGACATGAACCGTCCACTTAAATAGCATATGGACTAGAATGGAATATACCAAAACAAAAAAGATATGCCTACAACATAATTACCTCACAGAAACTCTACAGCAAGAAGCAACAGCAGACCTACAAAACACTAACAACAAAACTTACCAGAAACTAGTAAGTAAACTTCTTTTCTCTTATATATTACTGTACTTTCTGTATTAGGTACACTAAAAGTAATATATTTTGTTTTACACAGAAATGTCCAGTACTTTGGAATGGCTTGAAGAAAATTTTCCACATGATGAAATGAGTGAAGACAGTGATAGTAATGGTAGACAGTTCTCTGTATAAGCCAATTAATAACCATTAGTTTATGTGTACTTAACACATTTCTTTTTAACAGACCATACAAAAAGTGAAAATAATATAGCAAAAGAGACATTAGAAAATGCTCTGCAGCGAATGGAACAAAAAATGGATGTGCTAATGAAAAATGTTAATCGTTTAAAACATTTTGTGGAGGACCACATAAAAGGAAATATTAAATATCATTGTCCCACATGTACCTGTTTCCCTGTTTCTTCTCTCCATGTCCCAGTCAACTATCCCCAAACCCTCACCACCAAGAAAAACGTTATGATGAGACTTCCATCCCTTCATCCGCTCCCATCCATCCTCTCCAAACCCCTAATCCCTAATTCCCCTAATACCTGTTTGTACTGTTCGTAATTAAACTGGGAGTGTCCACACTGTCTGTAGAACATCTACGCACATGTGCACCACACCCATAGGTCCTACGAACATCACGCCTGTCTGTAACTGTCTGTCGCATGTGTGTCGCACTTTTAATTAGTGTGAGGACCTGAACACTGTCCGTAGAACACCTGCGCGCATGTGCACAACCGTTGCTGCACATTTGGTGTCCTGCGGAGAGCCGTGCAATTCGCGAACATGTCCGCAACGTCATCATGTGACCGCACCCACGTTGAGCGTGTGTTCTTATTTGTGGACACTGTCTGGGTCCCCGAACATTTTAAAAGTACTTATTTGGACAATCCAAAGTATTTTACAGTAAAAGTTCACCATTGCACAAATGTCCCTGCTGATCTATATACTTTTGGGAACTGTTTGAACCTTTTTTTAGTGTTCGATGTGTCCGCAGACATCCCGGCTGTCTGCGGAGCATGCACCAGCACCCCTATAAAAGGCCACACCCTAGAATTTATCCTCATTGTGCTTCTGGCTACCTGACAGAGCATTGCTTCTACTTGCATTCACTGCATTGCTGCTGACTTTTGCCTGCTGTCCTCCAGATGGCGACCATGGCTGCTTCAGCTTCATCACCACCCCCCACCCTCTCCCACCATCACCACCTCCCCAAGGGCCTGCAGAGGGGAACAGGTGTGAGGATGTAGAGGAGACGGATGAAGAGGATGAGGTAGTGGAAGTTCCTACCACCAGCACTCGCCGTGAGTCTTGGGTGTGGCGGTTATTTACCACTCTTTGTGGAGTGCCTGAAGCTCATGCAAATAAGTTCACCTGCAATCAATGCCACATGGTGCTGAGTCGTGGAAGGCCTGGTTCGCATAGCTTTAGAAACATCAATGAAGCAACACCTAATGTCGTTCCATGGTGGGCCATTCACAAGGTTGTACCTTGCAACAAACGTAGTAGGTTGAGTTCCTCTACAGAATCCTCCGTTTCCACTCCTGTCACCACAAGAGACACTCCTGTTGGTCAGCGCATCCCTCCAGCTGCCTCACAGGCCATTCATGATGCTGTTGACCCATACCTTTCGAGGGTCACAATATTATGTATGTACAGCAACGCAGTACTCTGCAGGGGGAGAATATTCAGAGTGCTTTTGAGACTGCGGTCAAAGAGCAGGAGAAGGTCTGCCCACTACCTGAGTAAGGCCCACCCTACATCTTCCTCTCTCCACCTGCCCTTTTGTATCCCCGTGGTTGGTGTCCCTTCCTTAGCCTCCTTTCCCCTCCTTTCCTTGTGTGACGTGTTTAAAAAACCCCAAAAAATATAAAATATCAAAAACCAAAAACAAAGGCTCTTTTCAGAGCCGCCTTTCACAGTTAAAAAATAGAAGAGACAAATGAATAGTGCAGGGCCCTGTGCATTTTTTAGGAGTCCGCAGACCGTCATTTATTTTTTTGCACTTTCTATGGGAAGTATTGGTGGCTCTGAAAAGAGCCTTTTGGTGGTTTTTTTGTGTTTCAAAAACTTCAAATGATTAACACCTACTGCAGAATGTATTAATGTAATTACAAAAGAGGTTGCAATGCATTTTGTATATTTTGCAGAAAAATCTGATTGCCAGCATAAGTAAGATGTAGTACATCTCTGCGAAAAACATATGTGCTACAAAACATAATATTTTCATTGTGAAAAGAGGACATTCCAACATCTCTTAAAAAGGCACAAACAGCCTTATTGACATTGCACCTCGCTTTCTACATTTGTGGACCATATGAATAAAAACGCAGCCACATTTGTCTCTGCCCAATACGAGAAAAAATTACTTGGGAATTTGGAAACATGTCCATGAACTTCTCAAGTCCTTCTTTCATTGCAAATTGCAAAGAAATTCCATACACATGTCCTAAGCTGTTCCCTCCACGATGAATAATAATTATTTCTGGATGACGCTGTGTCACCAAAGTAGCACAGAGAGGTACCAAATCCAGCCACTTCATTCCAAGCACTCCATGCCAGTGCACTTCCACATGAGGGATCCAAGATGTGTAGCTACTCCACAGCGTTCTGCATTCACCTCCAACCAATGTATCCATGAGTCTCCCAAAATCCGGATAATCTGTTTTCTGAAACACACAGCCATAGCTATCTGTTCTTCTCTCAGGAAAAATACTTTCTGACAAACTCTCGCCTTACAAAACACACCCAGTATACCTTATTGACTAATCCCTTGCACTGTTCATTCTCATTTGCATGCCTCTACACCCCAAAATCCCTGTATGTAATACGTGGTGTTCACAGACAACCGCCATGTCCGCGAACATATCGAAAAATCTCAGCGTGATGAATTTAAATTAAAACAAATTACACCATTTGCCTTTTGAGGTTGGCTCTGAAAAGAGATTGTTTTTTTGCACATGCTTGAGAGACACCTTTTATTTTGTATTATTTTTTGTTTTTTATTTCTTATTTTGCTCCTAAAATCTTCACATAAGCTTCTCCAAAGCAGCCCTTATGTTCCAAAACAGCATGGCATTTCCCATAATAGATAAAGAATGGCCATCTTCTTTAAAATAACAGCAATACCAGAATCAATGTTCTCATTATTACAAAAGAACATACCAGCTCTAAGCATGAAAGCAAACATGCCTCGGTTGATTGCACACCTACCAATGTTTTGCTGAGGACAAAAAACAGAACTATTGTCCCATATTGTCCTAGGTACTAAACCAGAAAAAATAACGTTGGCATTTGGAAGGACTTTCATTGCTGCATCATCCAAGTGTTCCAAATCTGCCAACAAAGTAGGGGCACTGGCATAGATCAAATGCAAAGCACCACAGTGCAAAACTACCATATGGGGACTGTTCATCCTGTCCATATATTCACAAACCTGTATAATTCCCTGCACATTGAAATTAGGCACAGTGCTCCACACCACCTCCACTCCTTTAACATCCAAATTATTTGCCACATTCCTGCATTTAGCATACTGTTCCAAAGCATTCACAAACATATCTTCAACCACCAACACCCTGCCTTTCTCCACCTCTGCCATCTTCACTACACACAACCTCTTTCTACACAAATACACAACATCAACACCTGATTGGCTAATCCCTACAGTCCCCTTTCCATGCTGGATTTGCTGAAAAACCCTGGATGTGGCACACCCTGTCCTCAGACTGCTGCTTTGTCTGCGGAGCGTGTAACTCTTAGACAGCCCTTCTACCCTTTCCACTTCACCCTCTGTGGCATTCCCTCATTGGATACAGCTAAGCAGTCACACAACCATCCACCAATCACATCCAAGAACTCTACATCTAATTCCATCATCATAGTTCAGCACTCCAAGTGTACTGTTGATCACTCTGAGTACAATTCTCATATCATTGGAAATCACCTACTACAAAAACTACTGTACAAGTCTCCAAGATGTCTACTTGCAGCTTCATGCATATCCACATGCATGAATACAAACTACAGTTATGCATATTTTCTGAACACTAAATGTACAACTTTTATAAATGCATATAAACAGGGTAACTACTACTTAACCTGTATAACCTATAAAATGAACTTACTGTCATTTTTCCCATCTGCTATAATCAACTGTCACTTCCAAACATGTCTGCTATATAAATTCTTTTTTTACACACACAGCTATCTAAAAAATTTCCATTTCATATTAAAAGATGGGAGAAATAACAGTATAATTGCAGAAAAACACTTAGTAGGGTATTATAAAATTGCACACAGCCAGGATGAGTTCATGCATCTTTATACACTCACACAGATACACTATCATTAGAAAAGCTCCCAGCTGAAATAACACCGCTGCCTCTACATCACATCCTTCTGCTTATTACCCACACCTTCACAAATGCATACATTCCATGCTTTTCTATACAGTTTCTGCCATGTACCCTATAAAAATAGCTAAATGAGTATATGATTATTTCTTCTATCTCCCAACATCCAATAACACAGCCTTAAGAAACCAAGTGAGTTTCATACGCTTAGTATTATACTCATTTACAAAGCATGTTCAACTGATATTCTACGTCAAATATACAGGCTGCACATAGGCAAAGGAAACTGCATGCACACACTATGTTCAGTTATCAAAAACACTACTGCTACAAACACATAAAAATCAACGTCTAAATTACCAACAGTGCTATAAACACACAAAATTACTAACTTCTATCTTTTACAATTGCAGTGAAGACAACTTTCCTGAAAAGCAGCAGCATCTGAAGTACAAACAACAACTCAGAAGAAACCTACTTGTTTCATCCAAAAAAGTAAGTACAATACTACCATAACGTTCTAATTGTTACTGAAACACATCGTGGGGCTGATTCATGGAATTTGTGTGCCGAAAAACGGGGATTTGTGCACCATTCTGCCCACAAATCCCCATTTGTTAAACAGAAAAAGTGCATTATTAAGCATTCTGCAAATCTTTGCTTATTTTTAAATACTGTTTGATCTTCAAATGCTTACCTGAATCCCAGCCGCACTGGGGGAATTCTGTCTCTGGAACTTCTCATCCATCTGCAAGAGGGAAAAGACACTCCAGGTTAGCGTGGAAACATCTAGAGGCGCAGCATATCGCGCTTACACACTGCATTTGTTCTTAATAACCGGCATCCACGCTGAAAACGTCGCGGCACCTAAAAGACACAGAAAAAGAACTCAGTTCAATACAAATACGAAAGGTGTGCATCACGCATCGCACTCTCACTCACCTTCAGCGCTACTCATCTCAGCTGCACTCCGCCATCCCTGGATACCGGCCATCATCTAAGGAAGGAAAGGAACAAAGTTAGTGAACTGTTCAAAAGACTCATTATACTTACCCGTCGGACTCTTGCCAGTGAAGTAAGTAGGCAGAAACGAGCCCGCATCAATCAACGCGCCCCTGCACTGAAAGCAGGACGGAGAGCACACTATCCAAGAAAACAAGGTGAGCTGTGGATCAAAGGGAAGGGTTGGACCCCGGGAAGAAGGGGTTCAAGCACACAGAGACAATAGGGAGTTAAACTCTACCAATCCTGTGTTTCAGGCCCCGTCTCCAGTTGACTAGCCTCCAGGGAAGGTTTTGAGGTCGTAAGAGGTCAGAACAGGCTGAGTCACATCCCCGTGGATACCAGGTGAGCGTTACAAGGCAGCTTAGTGAAACTTACCACACAAAGCCTAATTAATCATATCAAATTGTCAATAAAAACTCCTCAACATAAAGAACTATATTACATGTCCCTGCTACAACTTTTTAAACCATGGAGAAAAGAAGATGCGTTACTAGATATCTATGACTTCTATGAAGACGCTTTCAAAGCACTATAACAGATGTCAACTTTACACAGTACAAAACAATGTTGCACAATGAACAGCAACACAAAGAAGAACTACAGGCCCAACTAGATGAGGACACTCCTGACAGTAGTCAACCTTCTGTAACAGGAAGCCAAGAACTACTGGGACAGTCACTAATATCAAATGAGGAAGAATTAGCTATGACAGAAGTAGAAAACACCATGTGTCTATAAAGAGGTTTCAGAAGACTTCACTATACTGAAATCAAAACTGAACAATGAGCAGCGTAGCATTTTCCAAGAAGTAACAAAACAAATTGATCATGGTGTACAACATGAAAATAAAAACTGTACCTGCCAAAACTTCAAACCTATAATGCTATACGTCAGTGGTCAAGCTGGTTCAAGAAAAACATTATTAATCAAAATCATCAGCAAGTTCCTTTAACAATTGACAAACAACAAACTGTCAGCTGTTGTAACTGCCCCCACAGGTTTAGCTGCCTACAACAATTGACGCCAGTGAAAGGTCAACCTATTTTTAAAACCTTAGGGCATAAAACTGTTGGGAGCATAGGAAATGTCAACCTTTGGCAACATTTCCAATACAGAAAATTAAAAGAAAACATGCGCCAGTCTGCAGAAGTCATATACGCCAACATTTTTAAAAATATTAGAGTTGGTGTACTATCTTAAGAAGCACAATCAATATTAAAAACCCGGCACATCCATGCACTCTGTGGCCATAACTCATGTGCTACTGATGTCATGGAAAAATGAGCACACAAAAATATCAATTGTATGTCCTTGACGGCAACTCTTGCAAGCTGTTCGAAATTCAATTAAACAATGTTGAAAAAAGAAATGCAACCAATAATTGAAATTTGCTGCACAGACAAACTGGATGTACATGGTATTACACTACCCATGTGTCAACAAGCCACAACAAGACTAATTACCTTGGAAAACTCTAGCTCCGACACAGCTGGTTTGGAAAAAATATTAAAATTATCTTCGAACTGTAGAGTAATGCTTAAACGTAACCTTGACATGGAGCAAGGACTAGTTAATGGTGCACTTGGTACAGTTGTTGGCTTTCAAACATACTCACGTGCCAACAACATTCAGTTTGTCAATATTCTCTTTGACAAGCTATCAGAAGTTAAAAGGATAAGACGCTCAACAGCCCGATTCCTTCTTTTTAAAGACATGTATGTACGCAGAGAACAATTTTCTCTAACTCTAGCATACACAGTCACCATTCACAAATCACAAGGTCATACCCTAGATAAAGCATTGATAGATATTGAGAACACAGTCTTTAAAGAAGGCATGAGCTATGTAGCACTATCACGCTTACGTACATTGACAGACTAGTCTTAATCAATTTTGATTAAATGTATGTTAAATAACTATGTTCACTGTTCACCCCATTTAAAAACCTATCTTGTTCCACAAAAAGCAAAACGTTGTAAAAGAACACTACTTCAAACAGAAACGAAACAGGATCTCACTGCAAATCCTCCAAAGAGAGTAAAAGAAGCTAATACTTCATTAATTACTACAACCAAAGAAGAATCTACTGCTCAAAGTAACTCAAGTACTTCTTCAAAGAAGCAACACACACTCCGAAAAAATGACTTGGACACATAACTATCAGGTCCATTCAAATGTTCAAATATAACTGCTGTAAATTGCCACGTAAATGTAGCAATAAATATTCTATTCCAATTGCCACCAATTATTGATGACATTTACTTACACAATACAGACCAATTGTGTTTGCAAATGTTAGTCCTTCATTAGAAATGCAACCAAAAATCCTGACAACACCTACAGTGTTCATGGAATAAGACAAGAATTTGACTACTGTGCTGGAATGCTCAAATTCACTATAAACTCTCAAGAAGATCCACAAGAATTTATAATGTACTTATTACAAGTACTGGAAAACAAAAACATACCTATAAATGAAATCTTTCAGATTTCAAACATGTGGAAACATACATGCACTCTCTGCAACCATGTGGCACAGGAACAAATCCCTAATGAATTCTTTGTGTATGTATCAATACCTAACTGTGAATCCATTCCATTTCAGCAACTTGTACAAAATCCAAACCATGGCAACTTATGTACTACCTGCAATTCAGATAATCACTCCACCTTACAAATACAGACACATATTTAATATGTAATACTAATGCTTTTACGTTACAATGCAGATGATACCAAAACCAACTGCAAGCTGACTGGATTCACACATGGTCAAGTATCACTTGGTAAGAAAACCTTCACAACAATAGGTATAATCTACCACCCAGGAGCCACAACCAATGCAGCTAACTACACTGCATATATAAAAAAGAATTGTGGATGGTTTGAATGTAATGATAGTACAATTACTTTAAAGCAGAGATTACCAGCAAATCTTATAAACGCTTATTTAATATTCTTAAAACCAAAATTTAATAACTAATCTGTGCATAAACATTAACAAAACTTCAATTAGAAAACTACAGACAGAATACGACGATAGGTATCTAACTGCCCAAAGATTCTGCAACAACCAAACAGATAAATCAATACCACTTAAATATAACAAACAATAAACAGTTAGAATACGCCAACAGGTATCTAAATGCCCCAAAAATCTGGAACAACCCAACAGATAGTTGAATAACTTGAAAGTATAAATAAAAAACTATAACCAGTTAGAATACGCCAACTGCCCCAAAAAATCTGCAACAAGCCAACAGATAGAAGATTAGCATAAAATTATAAGTAAACAATTAGAATACACCAAGTATTAAACTGCCCCAAAAATAATCTGCAACAAGCCAAAAGATAGAATATTAGCCAGAAACAACAAATAAGCACTGAAAACAAATAAAGAAATATATTGTACCATAACAAAAAAGTTTTGTTTTTTTAATCCAGCATGGATTTTTTTTCCCCACAGACCCAATTATTTAATAAACACAGAAACTGAGCTAATTGCACAGTACACTGGTTTGAAATATAGTACTTCTAAGTACTAAATATGAGGGTTGAAATAATGCAGAAATGTATATTATGCAATGCAATAACTCATTATGAACTACCTACACTAACATGTGATCTTTTCTTTCATCACAGAAATTGAAGAAGAATATCTGCTCCGGTTACCGAGTAATGAAAAAAATATATCCAATCACAAAAAGTCAAACAGTAAGTATATAATAATTCAGCTCACAAATACCTCTGCATAACACAACCATTCAAGCAAACATCTAACCATACACCACAATCTAAAATGTTTACTTCCATGGATATGTTATACTGCAGTGCTTGTTACCAAACTCTACAATCTTAATTGCATGACTTAGCCAAAACTTCACATACAAACTCTACAAATCAAACAGTACACAAACTTTAGATTTGTGGATATTTGATGGATGTTTGATTCTATGGGTGTGTTATGCTGTGGTGGTTGTGGCCAGGGCCTAGAGTCTTGGGTGCATGGCTTATGACCTTATTTGCATATGGTCTTTCCCTTTTCTCTAATGGTCTGACAAGCCATAGAACAATGGTTTGTGGCTTGCCAAGAGTGATGACAGGGCTTAATTATAAACCTTTGAGCCATAACTTCTTTTGCTTTGCTATTGTCACCTCCAGTGGGACAAGTATGCCCAAATGTGGGACCCGAGCCTGCTGGGCCTAGAGACTCATACTACGAATCAATGATGATGCCAATCTTGCTGAAACACCTCTTAGGTTGATTGTGATATTGTGAAGAAGGGATGGGACAAAGCAGTTCAGGCTGGGCTTCCCCTTTTGAGGTGAAACCAAACCGTATTTGCATATCGTCTTTACTCTTTCTGTAATTACTTGACATCCTGAAGAACGATGTCTGGAGGGCTGCCCAGAGTGATGCCAGATATTACAATTCATTCGAAAATGTCCAGCCATCACCTCTTTTGCATGGCAATTGGGCAAGGTGCCCATAATAGGGAGAAATCCCATTGTGCATTGCTTAGAAACATTAAGATATTTTTGTATATGGCATTTATGATATAAAATGGGGGTGTCAAAATTTGACATTTTCCTTTGCGCAGTAATGGGATGCACAGTGATGACATGATATTGTTATGCATGATATGACCTCAGGCAATGATGTGTCATGTATGCACTATGATTGTACACTGGCTTAAGCCATGGATACCGTTTTAAATGGTGCTTAATTTTTACAATAGCAATTCTGAATTTAATTGGCACAAAAATGCATTTAGTTTAAATCTCGCCTCTCAACAAAAAATACATTGGGTGCTGTATTTGATCATTTCACTGATTATTGGGGCTGATTTAGTGGAACCAGGGTAATTGGTACATTGAAGGAGTTTGGGATATTTATTTATACATGTGTAATACATTCTAGCCTGTGCAACCTGTGGATAATATCTACTTGGTCAGGTGAGTGTTCCTTTTCTCACCTAGCATTGTAAGGCCCAAGACGTGCTGTTTACAACCATGTCCTGCTATGGGGTTTTCCTTACCAAAGTCGAAAACTACATTTAATTTTTAACATGCCTTTTTATAGTATTCAAAACTATGGGGGTCATTATGAGGTTTGGTCGGCGTCTGACTGGCAACCTTGGCTTACCGTTTCCACCAGGATATTACAGGCAGAAGCAGAATGGTAAGTTCTCTAATGGGAACACTGAAACACCAGCACCATTGTTAATGGTGCCGGTACTTCAGTGATTCATCTGCCGGCAGGGGCCTGAACTACCGGCAAGTCAGGCCTCGGAGAATGCCGGTCTGGAAAAGGTGCCGAGAACCGTTGTTACCAGCACCTTTTTACAGACCGGTAAACCCATAATGAGACCCTACCTTTCGACCTTTATAGTATCCCATTGCATTTTTTTTAATACTACTGCATGAAGACTACTTAACTTGGAGAATACTTATCAGTTACTACAAGAAAACTAAACAAATACTTGTATGTTCTTCTTTTAGTCTTCACTTAGTAATGAATAGTACATTAGCACTAATAACCACCACTTACAAGACTAAGAAAAGGTAAGAAGATTGTCCATGTTGGTGAAGGTTAAGTCTGTTGTGTTCAGCTTTTCATACATCTTCTTCCATTTGTTTCAGAAATCCTTTGACAGCAACCTTCTTCAATTTCAACCTGTTTCCTCGTGCCCTTTTTTTCTCTCATTATTTTTAAACACTCTCAAACTGTATTTCATGTGTATGCTTAGATTTCATAGGTCTCTGTTTTTGGTAACATGATTTTAGAGTGTAATAATACCCTGAGTAAAACCAGGAGGTATGTTGCCTTTTTATGTCTAGGCTCCGTGGCTTTGGCAGACTTAGGGCTGACCTAAAGGCTCTTCCTGAGTTTCACTGCGCTTTCTAACCAGCTTTTCAAAAAAAGTACATTTCACGATAAGTGAATCTGCATTAGTTAGAGAAAGGGCTAAATGACTTCTCATCTTTTAAGCAAAGGAAAATAGCATCCACAATCGGTACCATTCCGAGGCTGCTGTTCCCGTGAGTCTATTTTAACAAACCTTCAGTGGGGAGTTTGACAGACTTACAGTCAAATGCATTACAGACATTAGTGCCATTCTTCTGAAGCTGATGTTCTCCTTGTTATGTTTCTGCAATTCAGCTGCTGCTTTCTGACACTTAAAATTCAATCTAACTTCTAATTTTATCCATCTCCTTGGTGGAAAGCATAAACAGATGACATGGGTCATACATTCAGCATCTGTTACTGCCAGTAAAGAGCTTTAATTTGAGTGCTGAAAACAAACATGAAGCAATTATGAACAATTCAGTCACAATGATTCATGGTTCAGTTGCTATTGGTTCTTTCAAGTCAGCAAGAAAGCAGTTCAGAATCAGCTCATTTATTCCACTTTCAATGTCAAATGACCTCCTTCTTTGTGTGCTGTTTTACTAGCTCTGTCCTTAGTTCACTGAATGCTCATTTTACATCATCACATTCCAGCACTTTCTTATTGTGTGAGGAAATGTTAATCTTTCCTTCAATATTAGTTATTTGATTAGGGCACCTATGCATTTACTTACTTTCTAACGTGTCTCTTCATTCATGCCAGTGTTTGTTACCCCACTAAAAATTATGACCTGCATCCAATTCGAAGCACTTTGTTGTGAGTGTCTTTACAGGTGCACCATATTTATTTTATTTATTTATTCATGTATAAAGCGCACATAAACTGCAGGGATCGAGGCAGCTTTTACAGATACCAGTTACATGAAGACAGTTAATTGGCAGCTAGCAGTTGTATGCAGAACGAATTAAAGTTACATAAAGACCGTAGTGCAGAGCACAATAGCAGTTACATAAAGAAAATGGTCTAGAGGGACCTGGCATACGCTCTTCAGTTTATGCAAACAGTCAAGTTTTGAGACCTCTTCGGAAGACCCAGTGAGATTCTTTGCCCATCAAAGCTGTTGGAAGGGAGATCCCCTGTTAAGCTGCTATGGATGGGAAATTCGAACCTCCTGCATTTGTGCATTTGAACCTGGGCTGGATAAGACGATAGGAGTGTGGTGTTCTGGTGGGCCTAGAAGAGTGAAATTTGTAGATTTTCTTGGACAGATACGGTGGAGCAGACTTACATATGCATCTATGTGTGACAGAGAAGGTTTCGAAGATGATCCGTTCTCGAATCGGGGCTCAGTGTACGACTCTTTGTGCGGCTGAAATGTGTTCAGATTTAAGAAAGTTAAGGGCCACGCAGGTTGTGTGCAGAGGTTCCAGCAAAGAGTACATTGCAGTAGTCTAGCCTGTCGGTGCCACCGACTACACGTGCAATGGTTAGACAACTATCTGTGGGTGTGAAGGGTCTGGAGGCGTTTATCAGATTAGTCATGTAAGCTGCCGAGGAGGAGATGGCATTCACATTGCGGGTCAGCGATAAGGTGGCATCGAGGGAGACCTGCAGTGTTTTCACTGAGGTAGAGGCTGTAATCTTGGCACCATCAATATTGATGGCTGCGTTTTTGGGAATGAGATTTTTTAGCACAGTTGAGGGTCCAACTTGAAGGATACCCATATTCTCGTCATTAAGACTGAAGCCATGCATTGCCATCAATGCTTGGATGGTCGAGTAGGACACATTAATAGTGTCAGCGTTGCTCAATTCATTTCCAGAGAGGGGAAGGATAATGTGTGTATTGTCAGCATAGTTGGTGTAGGCTATAAGAAGCCCAAACACTGGCTTTGTAAAGATGTTGTAGAGCGTAGGAGAAACACATGGCCCTTGTGGTACAATGCAACTAATTGGTGCTGGTAGAGCACTGGCATTCTCAGAGAACACTGTCATTGCTCTGCCCTCTAGTAAGGAGGGAATCCAGGTCGTAGCTTCAGGTGTGAAGAACGCTGAGGTGGTGAGATGGTGGCAAAGGATTTTGTGGGCCACTAAATCAGAGGCAGCAGACAGGTCTAGAAGGAGAAGCAGGGCAGGGAACTGTTCATTCCCAATCTTGTAAAGCTTGTTTTTACGGTCAAGGAGAGCTGACTCAGTGCCATGGCCTGGACAGAAGCCAGACTGTTGAACTCTCAAAATATGGTTGCTTCCAAGTGGTGCTGAATTGGGCATAAGCCACTCTGTCCAGGATTTTAAATATGAAGGCAATAGTAGTGATCAGCCAGTTATTATTTGGGACTGCCGGGTATAGGGAGTTATTTTTTAATAGAGGGAGAACCTAGGCTTTCTTCCGGCTGGAGGGCACTGGGCCAACAGCGAATGAAGCATCCTTGAAAGTAGTGATAAAGGGTGCCAAGGCTTCAGTGCCCTCTTTGATGATAGAGGCTGGACATACATCATCTTTACATCTCAAGGGTTTCAGACGCTTTAAGATGTGTAAGACTTCCAGTTTGGAGATTTTTTGGAAGCAGATGTCTGTCTTGTTTCGTCTGGCCACGGCGCTGTTGGTCAGCCTGGCAGGGGCTGGGTGACAGTTTGAAAGTGGATAGTGAGTGCGGCCAATGTGGGGCCAATAAACCAATTGCGCTGTTGGTCTCCCCACTGAGGGATGGTGTCTGGGTCTTTCAGCTTTTGCAGTTGAAATGGGCCCCCAAGCAGCTGTCCCCATGTTGGCAGTCTTATGAAACAGACACCTACTGATAATCTACAGCTTTTAACCACCTCACTGTATTATTTTGACTTTATTATTGATTTAAGCAATCCACAGGTGACTTGGCCAATTTTTCCAATCTGTAAAGCCAGGGGTGCCCCACTAACATCGCAAAGAATTGGGCCCCCACCAGCCTAGACACATCTTCAACAGCCCTGCTCCCACTTCACTCCCAATACCCTGAGCCCAGCTAGGAAGCTGAATAGCTAGTTCACCTTCACTTTGGCCAATAGTCGTACCTTTCACCCCAATTCAAAGACTCTTTACTTTCATAATGCTATGCTAATCTCTGGAGTGGTGGGCTATCTAAAAGCTGAGACCAGAAGTTAAGACTTTGGCTTTATCAAAGTTATCCTGTTGATATCGCATTGATAGGCATTTGTACTCTGCATATTTGATTCTGCAGCCACTCCAAAACGAGAGCTATGGGCTGGCTATACATTGAAAGAGGCCACCTGCCTCAAAGTGGGAGGGCTTCAGCCCTCCCTAGCCAGGGGCTGGCTCTGGCCGTGCAGCCAGGTCGAGTCAACAAAACCCAACATTTTGGGTGGGGGCTAGAGAACCCAATCTGCTCAACGGTGTTGCACCCTATGTGTCTTTCACTGAAGGCCTGTTAAAAACAAACATTGTCAAAGCCAACAGTTTTGGCTTGTGCATAAGTATTAGGCATTTGCCAGGCACTGCTATTAGATGCTCAGGTACTCAAACCAGTTTGCACCGGCTACCATCAACGGCCAGTTAATACCAATTCCGCACATGCCTACATGGAAGCCCAAAATGTTAGGATTGTCAATGCTTGTTTTGCTTTACCCATGTTGCACAGGACTATGAATCAGGGTTAAAGCAAACATACTATTTGGCTAAATTGTCCCACATTGAATTTAGGCCAATTGAGCCAGTAATAACACTTATGGTGCACAGTCAGCCTGAGCATACTTTCTGTGGCATGGCATGTTTACTGGCTGGGAGTGCGTACATGGTAATAATGGCATATATTGGTGCAGCATGCATGGACCACATGGGAACAACCAGCATTAATATATATTTATATTGGCACATGTTGTGTGGGAACAACGAGCATTAATATATCTTTATACTAGCTTATCTTGCGTGCAATGGCAGCATGAAATGTATTGGAAAATGTTCCTGTGCGCGGTTGGTGACTTGCAACTATTGGGCTTTTTCCTTGTCCTTCCATACAAAACCAATTGCAAACTGTATTGATTTCTACCCAATTTTACAAAGAAAGTGCTGTAAAATGCATAATTGTAACCCAATGTTTCGAACATTTTCTTGGGAGTGAGAAACCCCCTCAACTAACCCTTGTTTGGTTTGGGCACCCTCACTGTGCTCTGCCAATCCTGCATAATTGGCACAAACATTCAGTTCAGAAATTCACCAGCCTCCACTGTACATCATCCATTTGTCACTGTGTATGATGTGTGTTTTAATGCGCACACAGGGGCAGGGTGCTCCTTAATGCTGGCGTCATGCACCACATGCCGTCATGCCATCCTATATATGTTTATGCCTATGATACAAATGTTAGTCTGGTTTAAAACTTTCTTCAGTAGAGAAATCTAACTTTGCTGTAGTTGATATGCAGTTGTAGTAATAAACCATATTTGGGTTCCTCCACACAAATTCAAGGGGAGATTTCTCGAGTCCCCTGTGTGTGAAGGTGCAGCCACTAGCCCAGTGTGTAATATCAAAAGGGGGCCTCACCAAATGTTTTGCCCCGGGCCTCACCACGTCTTGTGACAGCCCTGCTTGTCCCTGGAAGCTCCTGTGACGTAATGGCATCCCTGTGAAGGTAAATGGAGGCATGGGAGACCCAGAGGGGACTTGGGGTTAGAAGGGAGGAAGGCATTAAAGACTCTCCATGGGCTTAATATTTGGGACAACCAGATTGGCTTTTGTATGTGTCAGACCTATCTGAAAGCTCCTCTTCTTCATGTCATTGGATGGGAGAATCCCACTGACAACCAGTGAAGGGTCAAGGACACATACCCAAGATGAATAAGTGAGACCAGGGTAATTAACCCAGAGAATAATATGAGTCATCTTCCACATGGCAGTACTTGATAGGGTAGTGAACCAAGTAGGGTTAGTCCATGAAGAGACACCCAGGTCAAGGACCAAAGTGAAGAAAGAGACACGAGTCATATTCCTTGTGGCAGTACTTGGCAGGTTAGTGAACCTCGTCTGCCAAGTCAAAGAAGAAGAAAATGGGGCTGAGACCCAACCACAGTTGAAACTTTAAATTGTGTTGGACAGAGGAGACAATGGAGTGTCCAGGGGAATGGAGTATTTCCCCTAGGTCTAGTGTGACCGGCACGTTGTAGTGAGAAGCATCATGAAGAGGGAGTCATCCTCTTGAAATCAAGTGGCAGAAGTAAGAACAAGCTTCCAGCAGGGGAAGGCAATCATTCCCCCGGGCCTTTGACTACAAAGAGTTAAAATAACTTTTCAATCAGGGAAAAGCAGGCATTCCCTGTGATACACAATGACCCGAGATGAGAGGGGTTGTTGTTTTTCTTTGTTTGAGGACACTTTCAACCAGTCGAAGGGAGTCATTCCCAACTAGTGAACATTGTTTGTTTGAACTTTGCTATGTTAAGACTACACATCCAGGGGAGTCATTCCCCCTGGTGAGAACTATTGCAATTCCCAAAGTGAACTGTGCACAAACCGATGCACAAGTAGCCATTCTCTTGGGCAATGAACAGTTTAGCCTTATCTACAGAACCGTTTAGTCATTATTTGAGGTAGCGAAACCCCTCATAGAAATAGGGGCAGATAGGCCTTTCTCTTTATTTGCAAGAAGAAGAAAGGTATTTGTTGCCAACATGCCATTCTCCTTCTTCTGCACCCTTACAGTATTCTCCATGTGTTTGAAGCCTGGCTAGCTCTAATGGAGTCATTTGTGCTGCTCGATTAATCATGAATCTGTCTGACCACTCCCTTTCTGGGAATTTGCTTAAGTATGAATGATGTCCTGAATATGCTATTACTTTTCGCCACCACTCTCATCAATCTATACAGTTCGGAAACCTGGACCTTTCCATGCCTCAATATGTTATTTTAGTTTTTTTCTCTTCTTCCTCTTTTATTCTTCTCCTCTTTTTGGTATCATTTTTCTGTCATAGAAATTCTCAACACTTATATTGTTACTCTCACAAAGGTTCTTCCAATCGGGTATTGAATGTTCATCCTGATCAACACAAGCTGTAAAGTCATAACATGCTTTCTCATTTTCTTTTATTGATCTGGTTCAAATTATCTTCTTCATCCCAGGTTCTTTGAAGCTTGTTCTCATTGACATTAATGGTACACTTCGTTGAGAATAACAAACTTGAATGTGTTCTTCATGTGTTCCTTCATGGGATCTTGATAAAGTCATGCGATCTTATTAAAGATGGTGTAGTGATGTTAGGTTTAGGAATTCCTCACTGGAACAGGAGTTGTCGTCCCCAAATGGGGAGCCTCTCCCGGTGAGGTCTCCCTTGCCTCTACACCCAGGGTGGGTATTGCATAGCAGGCTCACCTACCAAGCCTCACAAGAAAAGGATCCCACTTGGGGACAAGTGACAGAATACTGTGATTCATCACACTTTATAACACAGTAAGGCCACATCCCAGGATTGAGAGCAATGAGTGGCGAGGGAGTCTTAAAGCCTGCAAACTAACAATGTGAGAATCAATGCTCCTACAGATCTGTTCAAGAGGGGCCCTCAGCTACAAATGACCAGTTCTATAGCAGGCATCTGGGCTGACCGTGAAATGTGGCGAGTCAGAAGAAGGACACGTACTCTCAGAGGACATCATCTACTTTTCTTTACTAAAATAATATAGAACCCTACAATTCCCTGTGTCTATGGTTGGTCCTTGCCATATAAATAAGTTAGTCGTCGGTCAGTCGTGAATGTCCTAAAGAAACAAGTCTGCTGTCCAAAACTGTCATAACTGACACACCCACAAAGAAAAAATAACATACGTCAGTGGAATGTCTCCCTTCACCCGAGGGTACTGCTAGTAGAAGACTTTAGTATACATTTTACAAATAGTCTCTTGCGACTTCTTGTATTTATCTGTTAAATTCCCATAATGGGAGGTTGCCCTTCCTGTCTTCACCTTGGTTCCCTTTTGGCCCTCTCTTGGTTGATTTAGGCTTTTGGTCATAACCCTCCTTGCATGCTTGAGAGGGAATATATTTTTCATGGATTCCTCTGGTTTGTATCTGGTAAATGTCTGTAGGTTCTGAACCTTCCCACTGATTCTCTCTCTTATTCTCCAGTTTCTCATACAGGTTTTCTGTTGATTTGTGATATTTCTTTCTTCTTATTTGTGAGGTTAATTCTGTTTCATATTTTCTACTGTGATGAGTTAACTCTCGGTTATAATGATTTTCTCTAAGTTTACACTCTTGGTGTTAATTTTGTTCTCACAGTTAAATCTATTTAATTACTATCACGTGTTGGTTGTGTATTGCAAAAGTTGTTGCTCAATGAACAGTCTTTGTATCCAATAGGTTCAAATCTAACTCTTGTCCATATCTTATACTGGAACGAGTTGTCTGTATGACATATTGATTCACTGGTGTCTCCCCATACCTCCTGTTCGCCGGTTACCTTCTTTCCTGGCGGGGATCTTTGCCGGATGGTTTCGCTCTCAGAATCGCCCCCTCTCTATCTCTTTTCAGTGGCACCACCATCCTGGGCTGCACTTACGGACTGACTATTCTTCTCTGTGGCTCTTGGCGGTCTCTGCAATGTTCTTCGGACCAAAGGTCCACCTCAGATTGGCACCTTTGGTCTCACCACCACCTCTGTTTCAGCTTGGGCTCCTGCCCTCTTGATTTCTTTCATCTCGGGGTAGCGCTGACTGTGGCATAGCGAACAACTCCTGCAAGTGAGTTGGAAACTTGCAGGTTCCTTGCTCCCCACTCTCAACCAGTGAAGCGTAGCTTGGGGCCTCCCACAGCTTACGCTTACATTCCTCTCTCTTGTCTCTAGTTTTCCTATTACTCCTTGGCAGAAAGTCCTTTAACCACCTCATTCCAGTAAAGTTGACGTCCTCATTTGAATTGAAACAACCTTTTTTTCCAAAACAACGATATCCCTCTGGAGTTTCTTCATCGCAGTCTTGACAGTTCATTTTCACTTTTATTTCGACACATCCCATGTAGGCCATGGTACGTCCAAAGTGAGGGAGTTCCTCATGGGAACGGGAGTCCTTGTCCCCAAATGGGGAGTCTCGTCCTGTGAATTCCAACTTGCTTCTACCCATAGGGCAGTATTGAAAACTGGGCTCACGTCTCTAGCGTCACAGCAATGGGTTTACCATTGGGGGAGAGGGACAAATTCCCTTGATTTGTCACATATGGTACTGGTTAGTGACTGTAAGAGCTTCTGTGTTGTGAGTGTCTGTGAAAGAGTGGCAAGTGTGTTTAGACATGGCAGTGTTGGGAGTGAATGTGAAGTGATTGTGTGTGAGTGAAAGGAGATTGTTTAAGTAAAAGGTGGGGTAAATTAGAAGTAGTGGTTTGGAGGGAGGTGTAGTAGTGTAGAGGGAGGAGAAGTAGTGCAGAAAATAGAGTAGTACTGTAGAGGAGGGCATTGTAACATTGAAAGGTCGAGGCAGGGGTGAGAGTGAAAGACATCAGAGGGACAGAGGAGAAAGATGCAGGGAGTAAAAGTGAAGGAGAGTGGTGTTGGGAGTAGGAGAACAGTGAGAGGAGAACATTAGATAAAGTGGGAGGGAGAGGGGTATATGGGTGTGACTGGGATGAGAATTACCCTGTCATGTATTGCGCCTATTTCAAAAACGGACAGGGGAATATAACTGTTGTCTATTCATTTCAAAGCGAAATCCATTCATGGTTTCAGGATGCACTTTGAAAGATGCGGGACCTCACCAGTATTGGCGCACATACACAAAAGGGTGAAGAAGGGCATCTGAATTTGCGCCTCTCTGATATGCACATTAAAACACCCTTTGAGATTACGGTGCACTTTTTTTGGTACAATTGAAGAGATGTACAAGTGCATCGCATCATGTGACAACATGTTTTTGAGAATCTGCCCCATCCTTTCTTAAAATCCACATGGATTTTAAACGTCTTTTAACCCAATTCGAGGCATAGTGATCTATGGCTTGAATTGGCTCAAATTGATTCAAGTCGAATCAGACATTTACCGACTCGGCTTCATTTGCTTCTGAGCTCTGTATGGAGGCTTGAATGACTTGAGCCAATTTTAACCTTTCCTTCAAAGGATCAAAATGACATTCAAGTCAAGGACGTTAAGGCTCACCCATCCTTAGCTTACTGTCTGCTTCTAAGAATACCACCCCATTGCATGGTATCTTTGGACTGCCTCTCACAACTACCTTCATCAATGTCTACATTTATGAGGCGGTCGGCACATCCACACCGGATGGATGGGCCAGAGGCCCTTCAGTGAGACCACTGACTGTTCCTCGCAATAACATGCTCAGAATCTATGCTCCATCAAATGCATAGCAATTAAGCAACCCACACGTGTCCACTGAACACCCACTGCTACATCTCGCTGGCCAACTTATATATAACAGTCCAGACCCAAGAATCATTGCTCTATGGGCACGCCAGCCTACCATGCGGACACATATAGCTCAAGTGCACTCAAAAAGAACCACCTAAAAACAGTGCCAGACATATTACCCAGCTACCGTAACTTCACCAATCAACACAAAACCAGCAAAGCTTTCTTGCATTTTTCCTCATTCCCAATCTATCCAAACACAGCTCCCCTCACTTTCAGATCTACCAGAGCCGCAATAAAACATGTAAATGGGGCTGGAGCATGCTATAACGCCCAGTAACATAACATAGCAAAGTCTAACATCAAGGCACGATAATGTTCACTTCGCTCCTTGCCCTACAACTCCCTTATTTTACGTGCTACCCCAGAGATAAGCAGAGTTGTAAAGTTCACTAGAGAAGGTGCCCTTAAAAATGTTTTACTCATTCAGCATCATGAGCATCATTCCACTGCGGCATTTCAAAACACATTGCACAACACATACCCACAAATGCACACACACACACACATGCATCCGACTGAATGATACAACATTACAATCACTGCCCCATCACACTTGCATGACTTTTATTGAAACCAACACACTCAAACAATAATCACCTTTGCCGCATCCACATTAGCGGCCCTCTACATGCCACAGTCCCTACCAGCATAATCAATATTACACAATGACAAAAGGGACAGTCCAGTCAAGGTTGCATAAACATATCTACTTTATTATTACTACAACAGACAGTTCTAGCACTGCAAAATACAAACCACCCTGTAAAGGAACACAGAGGACAGACACTTTCAGCAAGGAAAGGAATGCACTCGGTATAATAGCAGGAGGGTAGATGGTAAAGTAATCAGTCTTGCTGTTCAAGGTTATTCGGTTCCAGCACCAAAGGGGCAAAGGGTCGTAACTGTCTCTAGGGGCCTTCCGAGAAGGACCAGGGGGGGCAGAACCACAATGTACCTGGTGTAGAAGAAGTTCTTGGCGCTCAACAACATCGAGGCAGTTCCAGGGTGCTTCGCAGTCCTTGAGTCAGAGATAGTGGCGGGAGACAGCTGCGGGTATCAATCGGCAGGCAGTTCGGCAAGCGAGGCTGCATAGACATCTGCAGGCTGGCTGACGCAGCTGCTCGGGGCCAAGAGTCGTTGTCTCTATGCTGGTTGACAGATCTGAAATGCTGCTTGAGGCGTCTGGTGACTGTAGCATGACAACACTCAGCGGTGCAGCCGGATGCGGTTCGAGGACTTGACTGTCTCAAAAATGTCTGTAAAGTATGGATGCTGGATGATGCTTGTGTGGCACTCCTCCTAGCTTCTTCACAGGGCTCATGTCATCCTTCCAAGGCAGACGGCCCAAAGCTCAGGAGAGTGTTTGCAGGCAACAACCTTGTCCTTTATCCAGAGACTCTCTGGCACATCCCACCTAGGAAGCTTGCTGATAGAACCCAGCAGGGCATGTGCTGGCTGGGTACCGGTTCTGGAGCTGCTGCACGGGTCCTCTCAGTCTGGTATCTCCCTCTGTTCCCTGGGAGATGTTTAGGGTAGGGATCTTGCTTCACTCTTGGAACATCTGGCCTTCCTTCACTGGCAGAAGATGTAAGGTAAACTGTACCAAATGAGTCTTTTTCTTACTCCTTTCAAAATCGTTGGATGATCTGCTAAGTGAGGGGTTCAGGGGTTCAGCCCTTTTTCAAAGCCAAATGATTGGTGCAGGTCAAGCCCACCTTAAGGAACCAATCCTGGGTCTCCGGCAACAGTCTTCTGTTATGCATGAGGTCGGGACCAGAGTGATCTGCAACAAGAAAAAGTGAGGGGTGACAACATATACCTAAGTCCCACCCATCTTCCTGTCTGTTGTAGATCAAAGTGTCTCTCTGGTTAACTGAGCCCTCTGTGACTCTTGATTAAAGTGAAGGTCTCCCTTGAAGTTTGTGCTGGGAGCAGATTGCCTGTCTCCCCCAAATCACATACTTTTCCCCTCTGAAAGGGGTCAGCTCTGCAGAGGTATGCCAACAGTAAATAGTGGACCCAGACATGCATTTCACTGCTTTTCATACAGAGGGGTGGGAAGTAGCTTCAAGTGACACATTGCATACCAAATGGGTGTTAGATCTGCTTTTCCTATTGTCTGTTCCAGCAACCAAGCCACTTCAAGGCTTGCCTCAATTTCTCTCATTAGTATGCACTGCAATCAGCCAGATTAGACAAAGGGAAAGCAGATCCATGGAGCCTTTGACATTTAAATTAGGCTGCCCATGACTGGAGGAAGGTGTGCCTTCCCCCCTTCTTGAGATGCTTTGATATACCGTGGCTGTCACATTCCTGCTGGACATGACAGGGGAGGATGGCGCCTGTAGGCTGCATCCTCGCGGAGTACACAAGACTAGGGACCTCATTCCGAGGCTGGCGGTAAGGGGTCAACGGCGCCGGTGCTGTTAACCCTTTACCACCACATTACGAGGTCCTTTAGCGGGTCCTGCTAAGGGCGGCTTGTTTTACCAGGCGCCCTTAGTGAGAGCCGCTAAAGGACCAGGGAGCTAACAACGGGCCCGTTTTTAACGGGCCCGTTGTTAGCTCCCTCCATTTTCTCATTGAGCCCTACGGGGGCTCAAATGGGAATGGGTAAATTGAATCAGGAATTACCGGGTCCTCCAAGGTTGGAATGGCCCGCTAATTCCTCATTCAAGGAACCCGGACCCAGACTTGAGTTTGGAGGCAGCCATGCCACAATTAGCGGCATGGCTACCTCCAAACTCATACTGACCCCCTATGTGTTTTGTGCGGTGAGCAGATAAAATTGGTGCGGAATTGCCACACATATATGTAGAGGCTAATCTCCCATCATTCATTTTTATTAATCAAAAAAATCACAAAGCCCAGGCGAGCAAATTCTGTCCATGCGGATGGTCGAATTCCTCACAAGTACACCACCACATTCCCTTTAAATCACTACAATATTTGTATTGTAACCATCACGTTAAAATTACAGTTCACTATCACTGCATTCATGTTACAATCACCTTCCTTAAATTGATTGGCCTCTTTTGCCATAGATACTCCTTGGTTTGTTTTCTACAGACTCCCTTTTCATCTAACTAACTAACTAAAATGGAGGTGACTAGCTGACTCCCGAGCACATGTATGGTGAGCCCAGCAGAATCACCCTGTGGCAGCAATCAATGGTTCTTCCATGTTTGTAACTGGTCACAGGACCAGTGTGCTGTGATTGTCAAGACCCACTGAGACTTTCCTTGCAAAGAACATATTGGCCCTTGACCTACCAATGAATGGCCACAAATGCCTGTGCAAATCATTAAGTTTGTGTGTTTGGTTGCTCTAGACAATGAGTTTATGTGTATTGGCCACATGGATGTACGAATGTCCATGGGAATACATCTGTTGTTGGGAATTGGGCGACAAGTTGCATTTTTTCAAGGAATCTGCAGGAGCAGAAAAAATGCTGTGATTTCTGGATGTACATTCCACCTGCAGAAGATTCACCCACCACTAACCCATAACTAAGCCACCAGTTGATAGTGGACTGATACTGCCATAAATTAACTGAGGTTTCTCCCCTGGACTACATACCGTTGCAGGTTACAACACTCTTAGAGGAAAGGCCCATAACTATGGGCCATTCGCATTCAATGATCTGAAATCCCTGATGACTGATGTCCCTCCATGCGAGCCTTGCTGGCCTCTGAGGGGCATTAAGAGTCCCAAAATGCACCTGCTTGCTTTTCTTTCTCTCTTAAATCATACTGCTTGAGGCCCAGCATGTGGTATTAGTACCCGGCGAGGGCGCAATCAGAATGAAACAACCATTCTTATTGGCCCTCGCCGAGGCATTACCCGGCCGGGAATCCCTCGGGATTCTACAGCCATTGTACCCGGCGGGTGACTTGGCAGCTCCTCAGCCAATGAGGAGGCTCAAAGCAGGGCCATCTCCGCTCCAAGCCTCTCCACGGCTGAGAGGCTGCCTTCGCCTCCGCCAGGGACTCAGGTAAGGCTTTTTTTCCCCTTTCCTCCCTCCTCCCTGCCCTCCCCACCCCACTTACCTTCTGCCGCCTTTGTCCCCGGTGGGGACAATGGCAGCCTCCAGCCATGTGGAGGCTCGGACCAGGGCCATTCCCGCTCCCCGCTCCACGCCTCCACACGGCTGGAGGCTTCCATCGTCCCTTGCTGGGGACACAGGTACATTTTCTTTTTCTTCTTTTTTATCCCCCTCCCTCCTTTCCTCCACAAGGGGCCCCGTGGCGGTGTGCAGTCAAAATATCGAATGAATAATGTCGAAAGTCATGATATAGAAAACAATAATGTTGAAAAAAAAGTTGATTTTTTTATTTTTTATTTATATATTTTTTTTGGGGGGGTCCGGGAATAAACAAATGGGTAAAAAAAAATATATATATATATTAAAAAAAGGGGGGTTGGGGGGAAGCCCCCATTTCGAATAAAAAACATAATTTAAAAAATTGACTTTTTTGTTTTCAACATTTTTTTTTCTATATTATGACTTTCGACATTATTGTTTTCGAATTTATGACTATAAACCCCCGGGGCAGTAATGGCCCGCCGCTCGGGTCATATTGCTTTATTCAAAGCTGTTTATTGGGCATTAATATTAGTAGTGGAAAGGAAGTCTTTCTGAATGCAGTGCACAGACAACTGCCACTCCCTTTAGCGATTTTTCACGTGGGACTCAACACAACAGGCCACATTTTACAGAAGGCAGTTATTGCCTGCAGGGAACTGCATTGTTAACACTTAGGCAATTGGGCTGGATGCAAGCAATTTTCCAAAGGATAGTGTAAACACAGGCAAATTAACCTTTAATCTTTCATTGTGCACTCTGTTTTGCTGGAAATTACACTTAGCAGGTGGTATTTACAATGGATTTCTCTGGAATCTGCTTGTTTTTGGCAGGGGTTGCATGCAGGTGGATTCCACAGTCATTCAATTTACACCTTGGTGAAAATGTCACTGTGGCATAAAACGAGTAATTTTGGAGACAGAGCAGGAATGAATGGGAGGACAACTATTCCTCTCACCTATCCCACTCCACCTGCAAAAAAAAGCACACTGGTATTCGTCTTTGGCGTCTCATGCGTACCCTCATTTAACTTCAACAAGGCTTACAAAATGAGCCTAAGGAGAATTCCCCGCGCGTTGCTTTGTTCTTCCATCACATGCGTCCTTTATGGGAGGTTAATTAACCATGCCTTAGCAGATCATGGCTGTTTGGGAGCCACCTCCCCCCTACACGTCATAGGAGACGAAAGAGAAGACATTTCACAGCAGATTGCGAAGCCCAGTTATGATGTTAAGAGCAGCATTCCAAAGTTGCCAGCTGAAGCGCTCTCTTAAATCACAAAGGGGGCGTTCCTCTACCACTGCGAGCAATCCCCCAAGTAGCATGACTAAGGCAATTGCTGAGGTGCAGTCCTCTGTTCCCTGACCTGCCCCCACACGCTGCTTCGTGCTACATAACTATCAACAACTTAATTGGACTTCAGATTGAAAAGTGCGCGAAAACTGTTCTCTGAGCACATTTATCATATTGATGCTAAAACAATTAAAGCAAGTCCGTTTGTAGAGACACAACAGGGGTCGTCTCCTTTACAACTGATATCAATGCGTGTCACTTGCTTGCCTGGGGTGACAGCAAGAAAGGCCTCTCTCTACCATTGCTGCAAACACCCCGTGGACCGGGAGCCGCGGGTTGGTTGAGCTGTGTGAACTTTCAAAGACTGAAGTCTGAACCAGGCTCAAAGCCACTGCAGAATAAAAAAACTGGCTGAGATTCAAAAGGTTTGGTGTTTCTAGAAAAATACGAGTGCCTTGCTTGTGGCGGTTTAATGTGCTTGATATAATCAGAAAGTGTATCTTTTGCCTCTGTGGGACATGTTTCTTGTATTTGTACAGATGAGATGAGAAAGTAAACAAATGTATCAGTTCTTACTCTAAACAGGAATGAACATTTTGCCTTGGAAGAAAACCCTTTTATTGAGTTATCATTTGCGCCTGTGGTCCTGCAATGTCACTCAACGTCTATGCAGAGGATATGCGGCTTCATTTCCGTTCTGTTCTACCCTACTACTGCTGTTCACAATCAATACCTTTTGTGGTTTTCATTCTATAAATCCCAACAATAGACACACCAAAGTCATTTATAACCCTGACCAACAGCACATGTGTGAGTATTAAGCGGTTTGTGCAATAAATATGGTTTAGATGAGACATCAAGCACAGTAAATTGTTCTAATATTTTTTTGTATCAATGGATACGGTATGTATGCCTAAAAAAGAATTCTACTTCATTTGCCCGCAGCTCCTCCGGATGTAAGCCGCTAGGCTGGCGAGGACCTGTGAAGGGAAGGGGACATCAAACGGTCAGGCACCCATAACTCTAACACTTGAAGCAGCAACAATGTCCTGTGCAGGGGCTTAGCTGTGCCCCATCATCGCCAAATGCTGTCCCCAGATGCTAGTAATTTTGCAACAATGTTAATGTTAATGGATCTGTATACCGCGCGGTATCACCACCGGAGTGGTCCCCTTTGATCTGAAAGGCAAGAGGGCAGGATCAGTTAGTAGAGTGTAGCTGGATAAAGTTAGAGTGAGATTTGTGATGTCCTGTTGGGAGCTTCAGTTTGGTTAGCACTGTTCGCTGAGCGTGGGTGCGGTTTACGGCTCTGTCGTCTCCCATGTGCTGTTGCACGAGACTATGTGTGGTTTGTTGTGTTGTTGCAGTGTAGTGAAGTGCTTGCGGTTTGCTGTGCAAGAGAGTGGTTGTGTTTGTTTACGGTTTGAGAGGTGTGTGATGAGAGTTGAGTTTTTAGCAGATTGGTTATTGGGGTTGCCTCGTTCTTTCGGAAATCTGTGTCGGGTGTCTTTGGCCTTGCTGTCTGCTGGAGTGTTCTTCTGTGGTTCATTTGCCTGGTTTGAGTGAGTCGATGTGCTATCTCTATGGTTTTCTAGTGATCTGTTTTCGGGAATGTGGAGATGGCCTCCCCCACCCTGGGTCGGGATTGCTAAGGTTGTGGGTTGCTCTTTGGTTGTAAGTGGGCTGTGCCTAACATCGCCTCCTGGAGCTCCTAGGGTGTGGTACCCTCCCTGTGAATTCTAAGCACTCCCTGTAGTGTCGGGTGCTAGTTAGTGATTAATGCTCCTCCGTCTCCAGCTACCGTCCCTGTCCCTTGGGTTTAGCGTAGCAAAGGGGTTCAGCTTAGAAGAGTTGAGTCCTACGGTATTTCTTTTCTTTTCTTTTTTAATTTTTAGTAGTTTCTGCCTGGTTCTGTGGTGAAGAGCCATGTTTTGAGTAGTTTCCTGAATTTTAGGCGGCCCTTTGTACTTCATATGTCTTTCGGGAAGGTGTTCCAAGTTTATGCTGCCAAGTGAGAGAAATAGGATCCCCCAAATAATTTCCTTGTGTATGGTTTTGGTTCAAGGCGGATGTCGTTGCTTGAGCTGAGTGTTCTTATCAGTTTGTAAATGGTTATTTTCTTATGTAGGAATTCTGCTCCTTGGCCTTCGATTGCTCTGTGCGTTATGCACATTGTTTTGAATGTGATTCGTTGTTTGATTGGGAGCCAGTGTAAAATTTTTAGCACTGGAGTAGTGTGTTTTTTTTTCTGATAGTTTAAGGAGAAGTCTGGCCGCTGCGTTTTGTATATGTTGCAGTTTCTTCAGCAGGTGTTCTGGCATTCCGAGGTAGAGGCTGTTGCCATAGTTAATTCTTGACATGATGAGGGCGATGGTTGTCAATGTTTTATTGTTGAAGGACAGGAACAGTATGATTTTTTTTATCGAGTGTAGGAGGAAGAAGCATTTTTTGATTATAGCATTTACTAATGTGGTTCTAATGTTAACATGTTGTACATTAGTATTCCAAGGTTTTCGACTATCTTCGATGGTGTAGGTGCTGTTCCTAGTTCTGTGGGGCATGGGAAATACATTTTATTTTCCAGGTTTTTGATTATAACCATGATTTCTGTCTTGTCTGGGTTGAGTTTAAGTCTTTTTGTGTTCATCCAGCCGTAGAGTTATTTGAGACATTCTCCCAGCATTGTGTTTTTTTCTTGTGTATCTTTGTTTTTATAGATGATTTGTGTGTCATCTGCATTTGATGACCTTTATTAGCAGAGCCATGTAGATGTTGAAGAACAGTGGGGATAGGGATTATCCTTGTGGTACTCCACACACGGTGTCCCGTGGAGTGGATTTAAAGGGCCTTAGCCAGACAGTTTATATTCTGTTTGATAGTAATTAAATAATCCAGAGTAGGGATATCTGCTATTCCTATTTCTTCTTGTAGATGAGGATGTCATGGCTGACTGTGTCAAACGCTGCAGAGATGTCAAGTAATATCAGAGCAGAGTTTGTGTTGGAATCTGGGTTTGTCTTTAGGTCATCCCAGATAGATAGGAGTGCCGTTTCTGTTCCTTTCATGGGCCTAAAGCCGACTTGTGCCTGGTCCAGCAACTGGTGATTTTCTTTGTGTTTTTGTGTTAGTTTGTAGACATAGGTTTCTAGCAATTTTGCTCTGAAAGGGGTGTATGGAATAGGTGTGTAGTTGGAGAGGTCTTCCATGTCGCCTCTTGTGTCCTTGAGGAGAGGTTTCATGTGCGATGATTTGAATGTTCGTGGTACATTCCCTATTGCGAGTGACAGGTTAAAAAGGTTTCTGTAGTATTCCAGTGATGCACCCTGTGTGATGATGGATTTGTAGATGTTTGGGGGACAGGGTTCCATGAGGGAGCCTGCTTTGTTGCTATGTCATACCTGCTTGACAAATGTCTCTATTGATATTTGTGGGAAGCTTTGGCATTGTTGCTGTGCTTCCTCGTTTTGCAGGGTTGGATGTGTGTATGGCTTAACTGGTCTGCTTTGTATGATTTGATGGATTTTGCTGATTATTCTAGTATTCCGCTAGGTCTTTCCATAGCTTCTGTGAAGGTAGCAGAGTGTTGTTGCATCCCGGTGGGTTCCTCATCTCGTTTATGATGATGGACCATTCTTTTTGGGTGTTGGCAGCTTTGGTGATTCTGTTGTCATTGTGTTTCTTTTTGGCCTTTTGAATTTCCTTTTTGTAAGATCGAATTTGTCATTGAAATTGAACTCTCTTTCCTTGGTTGTATTCTTTCCGCCAATCTAGTTGGAGCTTCTTGTTGTTCTTTTTCATGGTGCTTAGCAGTGGGGGAAAGCATTTTGCCATTGCTGTTTTTTGTGACAGGGTGGAATGTTTTTTCAGGGAAGATGCCATTGATTGTTCCAGCGAAACATTTATGAAGTAGTTCTGTTTTTCATCGAGGTCAGCTTCATTCAGGTTAATGGTAGTTGGTTTTGTGAGTTCATGTTGTTCTATTAAGTTGCTCACTTTGATGGCCTTCCAGTTTCTTTTTGTGATAGTTGGGAATTTATTGGGCTGCTTGTCTACTTTAGTTGGTAGCAAGATCACAAATGGAATGATGAGGTGGTCGCTGCAGAGTATCTGTATTGGTGGTGCAGTGGTGAAGAGAGTTTTGTTGGTGAAGATTGCGTCAAGTGTGTGTCCCGCTTTGTGTGTGGCTCATTTGACCAATTGTCATAGTTTCATGGTTTTTAGTTGCATGATTAGCGGTTGTTGTGAATTTGCATTTTCTTCTTCAAACCAGATGTTGAGGTCCCAGAGGAGTATTGGATGTTCATGTTGGAAGGCTATGTTGGTGATGGCTTCTATGAATTTGTCGACGAAAGTTGCATCGTATGTTGGTGGTATGTAAACCAGTATGAATGTTTTGTTTATTTGTGGGTTTACTGTCACGTGAAGGACCAGGATTCACAGTTTTTGATGTTTAGTGTGTTCTTGAGGGTCCAACCACCCCCATTCTAGGGCCTTGGCATTTCTGGGGTGGGTGTGACCCATATGAGTGTAATCTTTCATGTTGAGTAGCACAATGTTGCCCCACTTATCTGCTTCATGTATAACTATGTTGGTATCTTTAAATAAGTTATCCAGTGCTTCCCTTTCTGCCGGATAACAATGTTTTCTTCTTTGATGATTCCTACTTTTCCCAAATGATGGGAGTGGCCATGCGAGCTAAGTATGCACCCTTCCTGGCCAACCTTTTCATGTACGATTACGAGGAACAACACATTCTTACTAACAATGCAAATAAGGATACATTGGTGCTCTGGAAGCATTATATTGATGATGTACTGATCATCAGGAAAGGTACACGCAACAAATTATTGTCTTTGGGGACCACCTGAATAAGAATGATTTTGGTATTAAATTGACAGGTGAAAGTAGCAATACTTCTATTAACTTTCTTGATCTCACAATTTATATCTCACAATGTCAGATTCAAACCAGAACCTTTAGAAAACCCACTGAGGTAAATAGCACACTACATGCCACAAGTTGCCATCGAAAATCAACGGTCATGAATATCCCAGCTGGGGAATTTTATCAAGCACGCCGCAACTGTAGCACGGATTCAAACTTTGCACATGAGACCAACAGGTTTAAAAACAGGGGTTACCCAGTTGCAGCCATTACATTGGCACGCAATAAAATTGGCAAGAAAATAAGGAAGGACATGTTGCAATCCAATTTGAAGAGTAAACCCAACAAAACACCCAGGACATGGTTTAAAATCATTACACAATATTCTACTAATGCACATGAATTGTACAGTATTGTAAATCGACATTGGAATCTTTTGAAACTTGACAGGGACATTTGTCCATATGTCAGTGAGAAACCCTCATTTGTATTCATCAGAGCACAAACTCTTAAGAATACATTGTGTCCCTCATTTGTCATAACCCTATGCCCAATGGCTCGGAGTGGATGAGACCAATGAGGGTTTTTTCCAAATGTGGCACTTGTCAACTCTGCAAATATTCTTACCCAGCTTCTAAAGATTTTACCACTCATTTGGGTATCAAATCCATGATTACGGACTTCATTAATTGTAGAACTAAGTATGTAGTTTATGCCATTGTGTGTGTTTGCCAAAAGATCTATGTGGGGAGTACCACCAGACAGTTACGCACTAGTATAAGCGAACATTTATCAAGTCTCAAAAAGCAAGACCATCTGTTACCCCTGGCCTGCCTCTGGCAAGAATGCCACCAAATGGATAATGTGGATGACATCAGATTTATTGGTTTAAAGAAAGCCACTATGGATAAAAGAGGGGGTGATCTGAAACTAAAACTGAGACAAATGAAGTCCAATATCATCTGTTACTTGTGCTTTGTACAACACGGATTGAACACAGATTATGAGATTAATGTTTTTCTGTAAGTAAAACAGACACCAGTTAAACTTTTGTGTTTGGGCAATGTATTGATGAGACCCCATATCATGATGCCAGTTCTACCATTCTTGCTTCATTCTCTGACTTGCCTTGCTAGATGCATGGCCTTTATATACAATGGGCAACATATTGCATTTGTCTTTTGCAACTCTATTTCATTCCCTGTATAATTACAGTTGCCTACAATTTTAGAAAATACTCTTACTAATCTTATCACTTTACTTGACCATCCGTTTCAACTGATGGTCTCTCTTGAATGTGAAAACTAACATGTGATTTTCTTCTGTCCCCTGATTTGTTACAACCACAGTTGCATATAACGTATGAGAATACTATTACTATGATCATTATTCTTAATCTTACCTGACCATCCTTTCAAATTGGTGGTCCCTCTTGACTATGAAGAATTTGTATATAACGTTCTCCTATCTCCAGATCTTACTTTGACTCCATTCTTAAAATATCATAAGACCTTGTCAATCTGCCTAAATTACTTTTAGTTTCATCAATTATGGCCATCCCCTATGGATTCCCAATTGACATGCCACATCTATTTGCTAAATATTTCACTCTGCTTCATATAATTCATGCCAAACCTTCAGTTTACCACTACACTTATATGTGCTTAATTATATACACTATACCTTGCATTAAGCCACATACTATCACATTTTCATGAGATTCCTGTTTAACAATTTAAATGCGGGACACTATATGTTTTAATTAGTAGTGGAACAAGCTCTGTGATGTCACTGGCACATCACGCATGCGTGCAACGTCATTTTCGAGAGCCTCTTTTTCTTACGGCTTGCGAACCTACAGCAGAATGAGAAATCACTCTTGCTGCAAGTGGGATTTATCCCATCTGCACCCAATTTTAGGTAAGCATGCGCCTGGATAGAACTCTTACAGGCTGATTCGACATGCAGCAACTCTGCAGTACTTTTAGATTGATACTGACAGGTATTATTTATTATCCACCCCATAGGATCACATGATTGAACTAAGAAACTATATCTTCGCACCATTGGGGCTCTCATAAAGTGCCTTTTAGGTAAGTTATATCTGTGTGCACCATATTCAAAGGATCACTTTGTATTCCTTTCTACTGTGTTCACCTGATTGCTAGCATTATGGCACATCTAGCATCAATACAATTTAGTGTATTAATTTAAAGGTTACTATCAAGGACTAGGCACATGCTAAAAATGCAAATGTCAGAATCTATGCCCTAAGGGATTTATCCCTATTAGTTTTTGGTGAGTGACTTTTCAAATACAACTAAACTAGGTTAAAATCTCTCATCCTATCAGGCTAATCCAATCTCATCTCTTACCATTACCAACTCTGAAATTTCTCTTCACTTTCTGAGTGGCATCCTCGGTTTTGGGAATCACCAGTGCATGGCACAATATACATAATTCAGTTTGGAAATTCCTTCTCACGGGATATGTACTAATGAGGCACTAACAGATATGTAACACTGTACACAGTGGAATCATATGAGCTCTTGTATATGATGTTATAATGCTAAGAATACCCTCCCTGTTAATGCTAAGAATACCCTCCCTGTCTCTCCTCATCTGCTGCCTGCATTTGTTTGGCTGTTGCGCAATCAACTTGAAATTGGGTATGCATACCCGTGTTGTAACTTAATAACAAATGAATGTCAATTTGATTTTTATGTTCAACCAATGTTTACATTATTGTTTTTTTACCTATGTATTGATTTTGATCCACCTTTTGTCACATTTTGATTTTGTTTTATGATTACCACTGTTAATATGTTTCTCAATTCTTTAAAACACTAATGTATATTTGTAACAACTTTGAGGACGACCGAATGGTCGAAGCACGTGTCGGCTATGATCACAATAAATCACCATTCATACAACTGGATGGCTGCTTCTTGAGTACTCAAAGATATTGCGGCGATTAAACTAATTCCAAGATTTGAACATTAGAACATTGTGTCCTTTGCACAGTATAACTGCACACCCTATACTTTTGTGTTTATTTTAAAACAGCTTGTCTATAGACAAGGCTCTCATGCTTGAGGCAGTAACAAGCCTTTCACATTTTCAATCTGCATTGGTGCACGCTATTGATTAAAAAGCCTGCCAGTGGTCCACTCACTTGTATGGGATTTGTAACTCTTCCCATTACTCTTAAATATTTTCTCTGTTTAATCAGTTTTGACCTTTGCGAGCTGTTGTGTATAAACGCCTGCTTAATTATTTTGCCCGCAATGCACGAGTGCCGCATTCCTGATTGTCTTTTGTCATGAGCCAATTTCAGCTTTTCAAGGCCGCCCAGTGCTACAACCCTGTCCTGTGAGTTCACCACTACTCGCCGTTATCCCAACCTGCTGTTTTATCCATTTCAAAACAGCCTTTTTGGTTGTATCTGCAGTAAAATGCAATTACTGTTCTTTTATTCTTGCATGCTTTCACATTTCATGCTATTGCAGTGCACTTTTCCCAATCATGGCGCACATAAAAACCCCATGTCATTTAAAAGACAACATGCCTCCTTCTCTAATCACCTGCGATACATAACACCAAATAGCCTAAAAATGATTGCTCATAATGCATGTATCAAAAGTCATCCATTACCAGCTCGTTGTTGGCATAATCAAAACACTCTTCTCATGTTTGGGACACAGCCCACATACTTTCTAAAAAAGTTGTTGCAACAATATAAAGCAAACCAAACTTTTCAGTTCTTTAATTTTAAAACATCAGTCTTTCCAACATCTCAGTCACTTTAAAAAATGTACTTGCTCCGTCTTTAAGCAAAAACCTTCCTGCCATTTGTTTCTGTATCACTGCCACGCACACAGTTCTAAACCACATTCCATTACATAGACCATACACCGCAAACATAAATCATCACATCTAACTGAGTAGATTGCTTTAGTGCAGGTCTTAGCTTAGCCAACTTAATATTTATATAAAGGTTTTAACCTTCTGTCAGCTTGCATTTCTCTACCGCAGCACCTTTTAGGTGCCTATGCACTTTTTTTTGGCCATGCTATCAGGATTGCAAGTCCCTTCCCTTCTACTAGTGGTGTCACAATCACTCTTTAAAGGCAAGGAAGAGAGATTGCCACTCTCCCCCGAACCACGGATGCCGAATGAACTCGACCCTCCCACCGTGGTTGGCACAGATGCCTGATATATAAAACAGGTCGCCACATGGCAGCCAATGGGGGGAAGAGAGGTTAGGGAGAGGTTGTGGGTAGGATGGGGAAGTTAGGAACACCTGAAAAAGGGTAAGGAACTCCTACTTTGGATGGGACAGGGGAAACACCAGGAAAGAACCCTACTCTGTCCAGCATGTAACACTTTCCACGTATATAACCTGTCTTCCTACCTAGTACACCTTAATACGTGTACTAACCCCTGTTGGTTCACAAGAAAACACATAAGCAAGCAACATGATGAAAACAAACATTAGGACAACTTCCCATCATGATAGACAAGACACATGGCCCATCGGGCAGCAAAGCAACATATAACATAAATGATTTTCCTCCTACACTATTTTACTGCACCAGTGCAGATTTGGTGAACTACGTAAACGTAATGTCCATGTATCATACTGAGTCTTTTGTCAGTAAATAGTTCATTACTCATAGACACCCATTAAAGATGCAGATTGACTATTGCTTGATACACACTGGGTTTGCCCCGCACAACCGTAAATGAGTGAACACCTTGGATTTTCCAACGCAGCAGTACATGAGCGCATACACTGTGTTTTCTCAGTACAACATTCCAAAAACGTTTGCCGCTACTTATCTTATGTCTGGGAGCCCCTCGGGACTACCCAGACGAAATGCAACCCGCTGTAAATCACTCCCAACAATGTAAGCAATCATTGTGCATTTCCCCGTACTTATCTTTGGTCTGGGGAGCCCCACGGGACTTCCCAGACAATGACCGTAAAGCTGTGATCCTTATCTGCACTCTCCTGCTTCTTCCGAAATGCGGCCGTCTGTAGTTCATGCGGTCCTGCTCTCCATCGCTCCTCTCCGCACTCGGCCTGCCTGCCTCCATGCTGAATCAGAATAAGCCACTCCTGCACGCTGCCGTTACCAGTTAATATGCTGTCCTTAATCCCAGACAGCTGGCCAAGCGCACGCATGTTGAACTACATGCAGACCCATAGAATGCTGGGAATTGTAGTTTCTAGACCTTCCCAGCTTGAGAGGCATATCTAAACACCCCTCGTCTTTGCCAGCCCTGAGTCCTGACAGGTGGACTGGCAACTTCAGTTTGCCCTCCCATCGTATCCTCTCTCTCCCTCTTTCAGGCCTCATAGCATAGCTCACCTATATCTTCAGGATCTTTGGGCTTGAAGAGATGTCATCTTAAGCTTCCTGGATCTGGCTCACCAAATGATCTTGGTGGACCAACCACCCCCACTCTGTGGGCCCTGTCATGTCTGAGGTGAAGAAAAGACTCTGGAGCACATCAACAGGCTGAGGCAGGTTCTTCAAGTTCTTTATTTTCTTCCAGGCAAGACACATCATACAGCATGGACATCTCAGGATTTGTTTGTTTTGTAATATCGGTTTTGTCTTGTGATTGTTGCATTGGTTTGCTCACATGTTGTTCTCAGGTTGTGATGGTGGATCAGTTGCATCGGTGCCATTGTTGAATAGGTCTGCTACGTTAATTATTGGGTTCATGTTTTCTTTAGGTTTCTCTTCTATATTTTGTTGTAGTTGACGGAGGTGTCCTCATGTTTTTGTGATCTATGGAGTGAGGGTGACAATTTTGTTTGTATTCCTTCCATGCATTTCAGTTCTTTTTCTGTGCGGCTCCGTTATGTTGTTTGTACTTTTCGCATCGTTGGTCGGATTGACTTGTTCCAGGGAGTGGTTGGTTGTGAGGTATGGTGTTATGTATAGAGACTTTTTTCTTCTTTCGATGATTGGTTTCTTGTCGACTGTGTTTGTTGGGGTTGTTACGCAGTTGTGATTATGTGGTGTGATTCCATTTGGGTTATTCATTCTCCTGTTTGTCTTTTGTGTGGTCCTATTTATTTTTGTGGCATATTGCGTTCCTTAGTGGTAAGTTGATTTACACGTCTATTTGTGTTTGGGTTGTCAGTGTTGTGATTCTTTGGATTTAATAGGTTTATAAGTTTGTTTGTGTTTAGGTTGTACTTTTATTTTGCGTGTTTTGGTTGCAGGGGTGGCAGCCCACCTGAAACTCCTTCCTGGTTGGATTGTGATGGTTGTTGGCTTCCTTGCGTTTATGATTATAGGCATAGCGGTTTACCGTTGAGTCATTTTATGGCTTGATATGATGTGTGGTTGTAGGCGAGGTGTGACAAGGCTTTCGGGGAAAGTAGCTGGGGGCTCCTTACCTTACTGCTGGGTTTACTAGGGATGGAGTATGATGGGGGAGTCCTAGGCTTGATGGGATTCAACGCTTATTGTTGGTGTTTATGGTTATTTCTATAAAGGGTTGTCTATGCTTCAGATTTAGTAGTTGAGAGACACATACATTTGTGTTTCCTGGATAGTGTGGAAAAAGTTTCAGAGCACAGTAATAATGAGAGACACCCCAAGATTTCAGTTTCCTAGGTGATTGAACTATGGTTATCAGGTGCAGCCGGGCTATCTGGTACAGTTCTGGGTAAATGCTGAATGTGGTTCTCTTGCTCAGTCAGACTACATTCGAAGTAAGGGTACCTGGCAAAGTTAGGCTATCTGGCACAATCAGGTTAAATGTGAAATGAGGCTATTTGGCACAGCCAGGTTCTCTGGCATGATCAGGCTAAATGGGAAATGCTGCTATCTACACAGTCAAGCTAAATGCAAAAAGCTGCTATTTGGCACAATCAGGCTATCTGGCATAGTCAGCCTAAATGGGAAATGCTGCTGTCTGACACAATCAGGCTAAAAGTGAAGTGCAGCTATCTGGCACAGTTAGGTTACCTTGCACGATCAGGCTAAATGTGGAATTCTGCTATTTAGCACAATCATGTTATCTGGCACAATCAGGCTAAATGTGAAATGCTGCTATATAGCACAATCGAGCTAAATGGGAAAAGCTTTTTATGGCACAATCAGGTTATCTGGTTCAATCAGGCTATCTGGCACAATCAGGCTAAATGTGAAATGATGTTATCTGGCACAATCAGGCTATCTGGCATGGTCAGGCTAGTGGCAAATGCTGTTATCTGGCACAATCAGGTTGAATGGGACATGCTGCTATCTGGCACAATTAGGCAATCTGGTAAGTCAGGTTAAATGTGATATTCTGCTATCTGGCACAATCAGGCTATCTGGCACAGTCAGGCTAAATTGGAAACGCTACTATCTGGCACAATCATGTTATTTGGCACAATCAGGCTAAATGTGAGATGCTGCTATCTCGCGCAGTCATGTTACTTGGCACAATCAGGCTAAATGTGAGATCCTGTTATCTGCATAATCAGGCTAAATGTGCAATGCTGTTATCTGGCATAATCATGTTATTTGGTACAATCAGGCTAAATGTGAAATGCTTCTATCTGGCAGAATCACGTTATCTGGCACAATCAGGCTAAATGTGAAAAGCTGCTATTTGGCCCAGTCATGGTAACTACAAAATGCTGCTATCTGGCACAATCAGGCTAAATGTGAAAGGCTGCTATATGTCACAATCCAGCTAAATGGAAAATTCTGCTATCTGACACACTCAGACTAAATGCAAAATGCTGCTATGTCCTGGGAGGAAGGCTCAGCGGTAACTTGCTCGCCTTGGAAGCAAGACGACACGGAGCAACACAGGTTTGATCCCTGTGTCCGCACTTATAAACCTCTGGGTATTAAGTGCGTTATAAATAACCTATAATATCATATCATATCATATCATATCTGGCACAATCAGGCTAAATGGGAAAATGATGCTATATGGCACAATCAGGTTATCTGGTACAATCAGGTTAAATGGGAAATGTTGCTGTCTGGCACAACAGGCTATCTGGCACAGACAGGCTAAATGTGAAATGCTGCTATCTGGCACAATCGGGTTATGTGGCACATCAGGCTAAATTGGAAATGCTGCTATCTGTCACAATCGGGCTAAATGTGAAATGTTGCTATCTGGCACAGTCAGGTTACTTGGCACAATCAGGCTAAACGTGAGATGCTGCTATCTGGCACAATCAGGCTAAATATGGAATGTTGCTATCTGGCACAGACAGGTTATCTGGCACAATGAGGTTAAACATGAAATGTTGCTATCTGGCAGAGTCAGGCTTAATTTGAAATGCTGCTGGCTGGCATAATCAGGCTAAATGTGAAATGTTGCTATGTGGCACAATCAGGCTGAATGGGAGTGGTCCTATCTGGCACAATGAGGTTTTCTGGCAGATGCAGGTTAGCTGGCACAATCAGGTTATCTGGTGCAGTCAGGTTATCTGGCACCATCAAGTTATCTGGCATACTCAGGTTAACTGTGAAATGGTGCTATCTGTAACGCTTACCTTGGGCTCCGTGGGAACACCGCTCCTTATAACCTCAACTTCTCTTCTCTGGGTGCGTGGTTTTCTCACTACCCCTTTCTTCTTTCAATAAGCAGAAACATCTGTGGAATATGACAAAAACCAGTCAAAATGTGGATTCAGTGTAGGTGCTGTGAAACAGTCTTCTCACTAGTCAACCTCTCCCTCCCTACGGACTTCCCTTGCTCACCTCTATTTATGTTATTATGGGCTCTACATCCCGCTTCTGTGCAGGGGCGCAAGTTCTGAAGAGGGGAACAGTTTCTTGCATGGGAAGGAGTGGGACTTTCTTAGGAAAAGGGAGTGCAATGAAATAATGCCTAAATATAACAGGCAAGGAATTTTCCACACCTTACCAATCAACACCACAGCCAGAATTCAAACAAACTAACCCTAAATACCTAAATGGTGAGAGGAAAGATATTGAGTGAACAAATATAATCTTTCCCCGCTATGAAAACCTTCCTAATAACGCTATTCAATCAGGAGATAAATGTGAACTTACATTCCTCACAAGAAAGGCACGGATGCGTTAATGGAACAACAGCCTACACCTGCAAGCTGATCAGAGCTGGCAAGCCATTCCTCTCTAATGACAGCTGCTTGATCCTGGCCAGAGCCTTAATACTATCCAGAACTGACTACTGTAATGCCCTATACAGTGGGGCTAATAAAAATACCATCAAGCGGCTCCAAGCATTACAAAATAATGCCTTGAGAGCAGCACTTGGCATAAACATAAGAACCCATATCTCCTCCATTAGACGCCATCATAAATGGCTATCTACTGGTAACAAAATACAGCTAAAGACGCTATCACTGACTCACAAAGCTCTAAATCACGCTGCCCCTAGCTACCTCACAGATAAACTTCATAGAAGAACCTCTCTCAGACCTACTAGAGCTGGCAATGCTAATTGCTTGGCCATACCTAGATACAGACTCACCACTATTGGTGGTAATAGCTTCCCAGTGAAGGCTGCTAAATCTTGGAACCTACTGCCACCAGATCTAAAAGTAGACCAACCTTACCCACTTTTCCGAAAAAATGTCATCAAATACCTCATCTCCACCGACCCCTAGTCTCCTACCTTTAGGTCTATTTGGTACCTTGATCAATTGAGTCTCACTCGCCTTTATATTCTCATTTAAACTTTGTGCCTCTCTGTAACCTGTATATTTGTACATTGCATATTTTTTTAACCACATAAGTCTTTATTGTATATTGTGTATATTTTATAACTACGGATACTATGTAAGCCTTTATTGTATATATTGTATCTCTTGTAACTATGTTAGCTTTGCATTTTCTTACTGCGCCCTGTTACTTACGCGTCTGGCGCGCAATCAAAGTGAACAAACAAACAAACAAACAAAAGTGTCAATGCCTTTAATGCCAACAGGTTACCATTATGTGCGTGTGGCGCTCTAACCTAATGTGACCAAAAATAAATGTGACTGAAGTCAGGTACCTCCTGTTCTCCAAGAACGGAATCTCCTCACGAGCAGTGCAAGGAAATGCGCGGCAAGAATCACTACACGCGTTCTGTCGGAAAACTATGCCGCACACTAGCTAATGCCACAATAAACGCAACTCAACAGTGTTATAACATGTGCAATACTTGCAGTCTGTTGGAGATGACATGAAACCTCTCCCAACTAACTCCCTCAGAGAAGCACCAACTCTTGATAGAAAACATGCGACGGAATAAGGGCAGGAGTATGATGGGAAACAGGGCTATGGCAGAAGGGAACAATGAAAATAACAGAAACACTGCAATTCGGGGATAACTAGGAATGCTAGGTCTGTGAAGTTTTAGTCAGGAGTTGACTAGCGGTAAGCGTCCGCTTTGTCAGCTGAAGATGCAAAGCGCTGGACAACAAAGGGGAGGGGCTTAAATACTTGCAGAGCACAAACCACTAGACTACACTGCAGCATTCAGGGAAGGCCCCCCGGCGGCCATATTGAGTGATGTGGAAATGCCTGAATTACTATTGGCCACTGTAACCTTTCTGCTATTAGCCCAGGAATGGTACGCCGCAGCCCAAGACCTCCTGGGGGAAATTCTGTGGAAATATTCTGTGGTCCTGGCACTATCTGGCACAATTAGGCTATATGGTACAGTCAGATTAAATGTGAAATTCTGCTATCTGGCACAATCAGGCTATCTGGCACAGTCAGTCTAAATTGGAAATGCTGCTATCTGGCAAAATCAAGTTACTTGGCTCTTTCAGGTCCAAATGTGAGATGCTGCTATCTGGCACAGTCAGATTACTTGGCACAATCAGGCTAAATGTGATATGCTGCTACCTCGCACAATCAGGTTAAATGTGAAATGCTGCTATCTGGCAGAATCTGGTTATCTGACAAAATCAGGTTATCTGGCACAATCAGGCTAAATGTGAAAAGCTGCTATCTGGCACAGTCAGGGTAAATGTGAAATGCTGCTATCTGGCACAATCAGGCTAAATTGGACATTCTGCTATCTGGCACAATCAGGCTAAATGGGAAATACTGCTATCTGGCACAGTCGGGCTAAATGTGAAATGCTGCTATCTGGCACAATCAGGCTAAATTGGACATTCTGCTGCTTGGCACAATCAGTTTAAATGTGACATGCTGCTGTCTGGCACAATCAGGTTAAATGTGAAATGCTGCTATCTGGCACAATCACAATATGCCTGAGGACCACAGTCTGTCTAGATAAAAGTTTTGGTTAAGGGTTACGTCTGTCTATCTAGACTGAGTAAGACTCAGCAATTTGATAATAGGCTAGTTAGATGGATTGGACAGTCTAATGGGGAGCAGTGATTGCTACCCCCCACCTGCCAAGACTCCACCTTCCTTTTCAGTCGCTGCTGTTTGATGGATGCAGACACCTGAGGCTAACACGGGCCAACGCGGTCTGGTGTTGTTTCTGGAGCAGTCCTTTTACTTGGGGTCCTTCACTGCAGGGGCTTCACGGGCAAGGGGCTGCCCTGGATGGTTGCTCAATATGGATTTCTGTGTAACCAATCCATGGAGGAGGGAAGAATGGGAGGTGGTTCAAGGGAGGAGAAGCAGCAAGCTGTTTGGAAGGGGAAAGGACCCAGGCCACGGAGAGCACAATGGGCACTAGGTAAATTAATTTACAGAAAGAGCCTCAAATAAGGCTCACAAGGCCTTCTAAGGTCCCTTGGGGGATCACTCACCTGCAGCGCCAGGAAAAAAGTGGTGAGCCGACGAGGGCTGCAGAGGTTAGGCCTTCCTTGTGTGTTCTCTTGCCTGACCAATAAGGGGAAGTGGGGGGATGGGAGGCGGACGGAGGGAGGGCAAGCAGCAAGTAGTGTGGAGGGGGACAAGAGCCGGGCTACAAAGAGCACGAGAGGTGCTCATTAAATTAATTTATAGAAAGAGCTTCAAATATGGCTCACAGGCCTTCTAAATTGACTGGGGGGCTCACTCACCTGCAGTGCCCGGAAAAAGTGGTGAGCCAGCAAGGGCTGCGGGGCTTAGTCCTTCCTTGTGTGTTCTCTTTACCTGACCAATCAGGAGAGGTGGGAGGGATGGGAGGTGGTCGGAGGAAGGGCACGCAGCAAGCTGTGTGGAGAGGGAAGGAGCCGGGCCACAGAGAGCACAATGGGCACCCAGTAAATTAATTTACAGAAAGAGCCTTAAATAAGGCACACAGTCCTTCTAAGGTCTCTAAGGGGCTCACTGATCTGCAGCACCAGGAAAAAAGTGGTGAGCCGGCGAGGGCTGCAGAGGCTAGGTCTTTCTTGTGTGTTCTTTTTGCTTGACCAATCAGGGGAGGAGGGCTAGGGGGCGGGCGGAGGGAGGGCAAGCAGCAAGCTGTGTGGAGAGGGAAAGGAGCCGGGCCACATAGAGCACGATGGGCGGTCAGTAATTGAATTTACAGAAAGAGCTTCAAATAAGGCTCACATGTCTTCTAATGTGTCTGGGGGTGGGGGGGTTACTCACTAGCAGTGCCAGGAAAAAGAGTGGCGAGCCGGTGAGTGCTGCAGAGGCTAGGCCTCCCTTGTGTGTTCTCTTTGCCTGACCAATCAAGGGAGTTACGAGGGATGTGAGGCAGGTGGAGGGAGGGGAAGCAGCAAGCTGTATGGAGGGGAAGGAGCCAGGCCACAGAGAGTGTGATGGGCGCCCAGTAAATTCATTTTCAGAAAGAGCATCAAATAAGATTCACAGGCCTTCTAAAGTCTCTGGCGGCTCACTCAGCTGCAGCGCCAGGAAAACAAAGGTTGTGCGGTAAGGTCTTTCCGGAGTGTAATAACAATAAAAGTGAAGTGTAACTGTTTAACAATGCTGTTGTGCTACAGGGGATATTAAATTCGTTTTAAAGGCAGAATGAGAGATTTTGCCTATTTTAACATTTGTCTATTACAATTACAATTGCAATTAGCGTTTTCATAAAATGGTAAAAGGAAAGAGTAAAGTCCATTTTTTAATTTATTTAATTGTTTTTTTTTTATAAGGCGCCGAATACCATACCTGAGTTCAATTTCTAAGAGCAGATCCGGGACTCAAACCTCTGTCCTTCTGCGTGGTCTTGCTTTGAAGACCAACAAGTTGCCCCCGTGCTATCCTCCGTTCACATGAAGCCTTTGTTTACTCTTTTCCGTTGCAGTGTTTTCTGTGAAGGTGGAACATGTCAATCAGAGAGTACCCAACAGCATGTGAGGACTAACGTTGGCGGTCCCCTGCATGCAATTACCACATTTTACAAAATGTGGCCTGTGTGTTCATTCAACACTTACATATATTACATTTGCCTGTATGCAAATATGGAATTTTGTAACATGCAGAATGCACTATCCATAGTTCTGTCCTTTTCACGTATAATAATATATCATTATCCACAGGGACACTTACAGAATGTATAATTCTGAAATATTGTATTGTCAGTGAGTTTCAGGCAAAAGATTATTATATTACAATATTAAAATGCCACCATGTATTCAATGTTCATAAGAATACCCATAACATATAATACATCGATCCGATTCTGAAAGGAAATACAAAGTGATTCAATCCATGTGAAATATCAGCAATACATAATTTGTTATGAGTTCAATGGGACAGTCCTCATTTCTTTCAAATATTAAAGTGCACAAATGCCAAAGTTATTCATATAGTACTACATTGTAAATGTACATTCCAAAGTGCAACAGTTTAAAAGTGTAACAGTGGCAAGTTATCCATATTGAAAGCGGGCACCCTAAAACACGCGATTTCCAATAGGCCAAATAATGACGACACACCCCATCAGGGAATGAGACAAAGAGATGAATTGCAAGGAGAAACAGATTTTATATAAAATAAAGTTAGCAAGCAAATAACTCTGCTGCCCAAGAGCGCTCTGCCAAACAATACACAGGCAGCACATTATAAATGTAAAAAACATCAGCAATTACAACACCTAGAGGGGACACATTTGGGGAGTGGATTGGAGAAGCCATGTGGCACAGTTGGTTCTATACGGGATGCCAGGCTGCGATTGGCCATTGCTGTTCAGTCAGTCTGGTGGCACGTGGGTCCGCTGGGCTCATCTCCATGTTGAAGGTCAGTTCAAACATGATACATTCCTGACTAACTAAACTAATATACAGGAACTGATAATACAAGAATGATGGTGACCATAAAACATTTGCATGAATGGGGGACATTTGGAAGAACGTGGGTTAATATGTCGGCATTCCAACCTTTGCATTCAGCCCTTCATTGATACCGTGGCCCTGCAACCAGGTATCTCCCCTTGGGGTTTTGATCTATTCTTTATGTTTTCCCGATACCTCATAGCAAGACCAGACATGTGATTGGGAGTGAATATATTACCATGCAGAATTAAGCTTATGGTGGGGGTTGTGGAATGGTCAGTATGAGGAGGTCAGACGGGCATCAGCATGAAAGTGAGTGAGGGTTTGGGGTGTGGTTGGGCAGGGTGCGGTTGAAAGGGGCATGGGCAGTTTTGTGCAGATGGATGGCGAGGAAGTGAGTTGGCGGGGGCTTGGGCTCCCTGTGCGAGGAGCTGGGGATGGGTAGAGCTGGCTTTTGCAGAGAGATGATTCTGAGGTCTTGTAAAAAGATGGTGTCTGTTCTAATACAAAATGGCTCCTATCTACGGGGCTGTGGGTCAGGTTATGCAGGCAAATTACTATGTTACATCATAAGACAAGGTGCCGTGGGGGTGGGGGCCTATCACCCCCTGGCTTACATGTGATCTGTTCAATGCAGGAATGGTGGAGGAGGGTGGGATTGGACCACCTCATCCCCAACATTATAATGCTATGATTTTTGGATACAACGTGAAGTGCAACAGTGAGTGTAATTAAATCCTAAATTGCCACAGCTTGTGCAATTCAATTTGTAATTTTGAATGTGGTATATCATAAGAACTCCCATTGCGATGCCTCATTATAGGATCTATTCTAATTAGGCACATTGTGTGCAGTTTACTCTGTAGTTGCAATCCCAAACACTATTCTTCATGAGAATTTGGGATTCATTCATTGTTAAACATAAAACCAATATTCACACTAAACAATACATAAAATGAAAACAAAATATTAAAAAGAAAAATGCTGAACTCAAACTATTTGTTTAGATTGTTCTTAATATTTAAAAGTGTTAGTGTTTTTATTCTAGTATGTATTCTGGTGTTGTATGTGTGATTACACTTGGTTTGCTAATGCTAGTTGTTGTCTTGTGTGAAGTATGATATGATGATGTCAGTGGCAGCATATGTTCTTGTGAGCTAGCGATGTCTGTAATTCTAGGGGTATCTTTTGAGGTTAGTTAATATAAGGTGGAATAGCGAGTGTGTGTTTAATGCTAGTCCTGGACTTGGACCATTATCTTTTATCCATGGTTGGAACCTTTGTACAAAAGAATAATTCATATCATATTTGTATGTAAGGCTTACTTGGAAGAACGGTGCAGAGAGCCGTGATTTCACAAAGAGGGGTCGTTGATGTACTTTGCCTTTATGTACATTTAAACGGTACTCATGTCTGCTGCCGTTCATATATAACGTATAAATAGTAGGCAGCATATTTTTTATCATATTACATATTCTTTTGCAGTATACATAAATGTGGAACATGTTAATTTACATGTGTCAGTTCTATTAGCTATATACGGTTATTATTTATGAACGTATTCCCTATTTTGTTTTGGCAGTATTAGGCTTATTTTTTTGCACTGTATTTTTCATACATCTGTATGGACATAATTATATATGATGCATGCATCCTGCTTTCTTCATTTTGTTTAATGGCATTAACTATATACAGTTAGTTAAGACCTGTTGGATTTATTTCTCCTTTTTTCAATGCTGCCTGGTTTGCTTCTGCAATATGTTAATTTGTGTCCCTGGATTTGCTTTGCCCACAGCAACACTGTTGAGACACTTGAGGCAGTGAATGCCACATTACCATATTTAATGTATTTTTCTTTTAGTTTTTCTTCTCATCTTTAATATGCGTTGGCTGTTTTTTTGGTGTGCCTTTGTAACAGTCATTGTGCATACTGATGCATGTATTGTGACATATTTTGGAGCATATTTTAGCATGTTTTATAATTGTTTTACTGGTGTGGGCATCAGTGGCAGATTATGTGGATAGTGGAGCATGTTTTGCCAATTGGTTTCTTGTATGCTTTAACATAAACGATTTAGTGAGTGTTTATACTGCACTGGAGCATACAAGATGGGCCTGGGTTGCACTGATGAGGATTTCCTAGTTTATATGGAGTGCCAAGCACATTCACCATTTTCTTGGTGCAAGAACTGTGGGGTGTAATGTGAAAATGGCCTACCTCCTGTCATTACTTACCTCAAAGGCACCACACATTTCTTACATCTGGTGAAGGAATTACAATTAATTAAACCAAAATTAATGCTCTTCATACTTGATGTCACAAGTCTTTACACCTCCATTAAACATGGAGAAGGCATAGAAGCGATGGAATCATTTTGGATTGTACCATCCAGAAGGTTTTCGCCATTGAACTATTGGATATTATTCTATATAACAACTACTTCAGGTACAATGACAAATTCTACCTTCAAATAGAAGGCACCTCAATGGACTCATCAGCAGCACCATCGTATGTGAACACTTGCATGTATTACTTTGAAAAACAATTTGTACTAAAAAACCAAGAATGGATGCCAAAGATGAAGTTTTGGAAGAGACTTATTGATGATATCTTTGGAATTTGGGAAGGTACAAAAGAAGAACTCGGACAATTTTTACAACTACCTCAATAGATACAATTCACTTTGGAAGTTGGAACACCACACATTTATTTTTTAGATGGCTTGATCTACAACACAGGGACAGAACTGCGTACCACAATTTACCGGAAAACCAACGGATGTTAATAATAGCTTACATTATAACATTTCCATCTAAAACATCTCAAGGAGAATTCACTTTTCAGCCAATTTTTAAGGCTTAAAATAATTATATCAGTCATGGATACCCTACACAAAGAATATGAGAACATGAGAACAAGATTCACAGAGAGTGGTTTTCCAGAAGAAATTTTGGAGAAAGCAAGAACAAGAATAGAACCGCTGAAAAGGGAAGAGCTCCTGAAGTGTACTAAAAAGAAAGGAACCACCATAGTGGTGCACTCACCAGCATTTTCATCACAAAGTTTCCAAATTAAGAATATCATAATGAAGAATTGGCATCTTATCAAAAATGATCCAACTCTACACCATCTCTTTCCAGAGCCACCCACGCTGGCCTAAAAAAGAGGCAGAAGTTTCAAGGACACTTTGATAAAAGCAGAAACAACCAAAAATATGACACAATCACTTTTGAGAAAATGCGAGAATGGCACTTTTGCCTGTCTAAATGTCAATATTGTTCGAATTTGATAAAAAGGTGATCATATCAGAAACCCAAACACAGGAATTAAGATTTATTTGAAGGATTTTGCAACTTGTGATTCTAAAAACATAATATATGCCTCGAAATGTCCCTGTGGGAAATACTACGTAGACAAAACAATGCAAAAGCCAAAGAACATTTGACGGAACATAAATCCAACACTACGACAAGTAACATCAAGTCCCCAATTTACAGACACTTCAGAGATAATAAGCATACAGTAGCACAACTAAGATGTGGAATACTGGAAGTAGTACATCTGCTACCTGGGGCGGAGGGCAATATCTCTAAGATACTCTCACAAAGATAACTATATTGGATCAACAAACTGGACTCTTTGTCCCCTTTAGGTCTTAATAAAGAATAATACCTAGGACCTTATCTCTAGGCGAGTTAAGGAAGAGCTTTAGAAGATTTTGAACTCAAGTGAGGCAGGCAAATTTCAAAATGACAAAATATTTAAACTAATTGTCCATAACAACATCAGATGTGGAAAAATCATGTCTCCTACTTTGTAATAATGAAACATGAAACAAAAGGCTAATACCTGGGTTATTTCACATATCAATTGAAAATGGGATAAAATAACAATATCCAATTGCCCTTAAAATCATTGCACCATTACAAGTAAGATTGATATGGTAACTATGAAGCAAAACCAAGATCATATGACAGATGTACTAACCGAAACAAGATCATCAAAGTGATTAGGTTAGGATTGTTGTGAACTCAAGTGAGGCAGACAAAACATTTCCTAAGTGACATTTTTTAAAAACTTTTTTCCATAACAATTTCGGATGTGAAAATATTGTTTCTTACTTTGTAACATTATAACATGTAACTAAAGGTTGGGACCTGGGTTATTTCGTACATCAACTGAAATTTGACATAAGGTTACAATATTCAATCGAAGTGAGTAGACTTGTATTATTGTGAGCACAAATGAAGCAGACAAACGTTTTGAAGAGACATCATGTTTAAACTATGGTTCATGACAACATCAGATGTGAAAAATAATGTTTCCTACTTGGTAATATTGAAACATGAAACAAAATGTTGAGTCCTGGGTTATTTCATGTATCATCTGCAAGTTGAGCAAGGTAACACATTCATAGTCATCAAGAATTATTGTACTATCAGGAGTAAGATTCACATGGTATATATGAAGCAAAAATAAGATCATATGATAGATGCACTTGCCAAAGCAAGATCAATGAAGCTAGTATATTTGTATTGTTTACAAACCTGCATGGAAAATGTTTACTCATAAGAGACAGATATTAAGTGCTTATCTACTAAGGGAATAACGGTCAGTGTTAAACATATGGGCCTATAGTTAATACACCAATACATGATAAAGTCAGCTAGAGGGACATTATCCACTATACTGTTGCTAACAAGTAATGCTCAAAATGGGACTCACTATTAAAACACTAAGTTAACCTCTACTGTTAGCGTTGCAACTAGTTGGCCACAAGGAGCAAATCATTTTGGAATACCTAAACAAATAACTAAGACTCCTTTCAAATCTAACAAAAATCCATCTAGACACAACACATAGTTTAATAATATACTGAATAGAACTAATTCCAGAGATGATGTCTCCACACAAATTTGATCATGCATCTTTGACCATCTGGCCAGTGCAACAGATGGGTAGTACTCATATTTTGTATATTTCAAAATACATATATTGAATAAATCAACAGACAGCTAGCACATTCAAATTAATGTGACAGCCAATTTCTATGCCCTAGTAGATGGGCCCAAAGTACTAAACCCAACAAATATAGGCAGCTTCCAACCAACTGCATATGTTGAGAAACTAAGGGCCTCATACCGAGTAGGGCGGTAAGTATAGGCGATTACCGGCATGGCGTAAAGAGCGTTTCCGTGCTGGCACAAGACCGTAAAAATCGGCCTATTCCGACTTTGCGTGAACGCGCTTTGCGCCATGCCGGTAATGTACCTCAGCGCCATGCCGTTAAAGGGCACCAAAAGCCCTTACCGGCAACAAGCGCACCGTACATAACACTACCGACATAGAGAAATTAGCGGTAACCGTTAAAAAACGGAACCGGAAAAAATGTCATCGCACAGGAACGGGAAGGAGCACGGCGGCCATCTTTAAAATCACAATCCATTGCCATCCTCTCCATACAGGACCCGGAGGCATATAGTGATTAGAGAAATAGGCATTCGAGACCAGCATAATGCCCAAAGCATTAAAAAAGGGTGCTGCACGCATAAGGAAGGAGCACTTTACCCAGGATGAGCTCCAGGTACTGGTCGACTCTCTGCACGAACATGCAGACACTGTATTCAGCAGTGATATGTGGAGGCCCACCGTCGTCAGGAAGAAAGAGATCTGGGCCTTGGTGGCACAGAGGGTGAGCGCTGTGGGAAACACCCCCTGCACCACCAAGGACTGCAGGTAACGGTGGGATGACCTCCGTCTCAGGGTGCGGGCCATCCTCTCGGCAAACAGAAGTCAGGCCCTGGAGACAGGAGGAGGGCCAGGTTCCCCCATCAAAATGATGCCGTGGGAGGAAATGTGTGCGGCCATGATGGGCACAGAAGCCATAGAAGGGGTTGGAGAAATGGAGTGCGGTGCAGCGTCATCCGCTGATGCAGGTGAGTGTCATGAGTCAAGATAGAACATGCATTCCTAACGTAAGTCACTGCCAAGGGCTAGGCAAGGTGTCACGTCATGGTTGGGCAAACCCCGCACCCCCCCAATGAAATCATGCTGTAACAAGTGGGACCCAGGCTGATGTCAGGTGCAAGGCTGTAACCCATATGGGCCATACCACACAAAGAGGCCGAATCTGTGAGGCACACAGGGCAGTGATTGTAAACATTGTGAATGTGAGTCATCATAGAACTCCGCCAACATGAGTGACCCAGACATCTGCATGCATTTACCATCCAAGCCCAGGTCACTGTCGCACTCACCACCCAAATGTCAACAAACCGCTGCAATCCCATTGTGATACCATAGGCATGTAGAAATGCTGACCCCCAAATCAATGCTCATGCCGTCTCTCCCCCCCCCACAGGCAGCAAGCATGACAGCGAGGACCAGGAAAGCACCCGGGCCAGTACCTCCAGGGGCAGAGTCAGGGGCCGCAGCATACCTGCAAGCAGGAAGACAACACAAGCAACACCACCTGCTCCAGCAACCCCCATGGAGGGTGCACAATCCCCACCTGCACCCCTACCCATGCCTGCAGTGCCGCTGGACACATGTCCCACGCTGCACTCTGAGGAATCCAGTGTGGCTGGTGAGAATGCAGCCATGTGCCTCCTCGATGTGCCAGACAGCCCCCCATCAATATCGGGAGCCAACGTGGAGGACACCAATGACATTGGCCATACCCCTGACACACCATCATACAGCCAGGTGGCACACAGCAACTCTGGGGAGAGTGATACCCCAGGGCTCAAAGGGCAAGGAGTACAACCTGCCTGTCCTGTATCCACTTCACCTGCTGAATCTCCGGAAAGGCCTGCAGGCCCAATACCAAGCCTGCCAAGCACATCAACCACATCGGCCATGGATGTAGTGCGCTCCCAGCATCTCACAGGCCTCATTGAGGAGTTCATCAGGGACAATCGCGAATCAAGGGTGGAGTGGCGCAATGACCTTCAGGCTCTGGGCGAGGTGATCACAGCGAGCACAAACCGGCTCTGCGACATCCTTGGCCGGATTGCAGCTGCCCTGGAAGCAGCACACCCCACACTACAGAACCAGCGGGAGGACCCACCTTCACAAAGCTCCTCCACCCAGAACAGCCCTGTCCGTCGTTCATTGCGTACATTGCGCCGCCACAACATGAATCCCCCTGGCTCTGGGAGTGCACATTGACCATGCCGGCACACACATGTGGACTATGTTGTCCTAATGGAACTATTGTGGGGTTGTTGTGGGGGAGGGGTGGAGGGGGGTGAGGGTGTGTAAGGGAGTTGGGGGGGAGGGGGTGAGGGTGTGTGTGGAGTTGGGGGGGAGGGGGGTGAGGGTGTGTGTGGGAGTTGGGGGGAGGGTGTGGGGGGCGGCGGTGGAGGTTTTGTTGTACACGTTAGAACATTATTATTCAATACACCGGTTGATCATCCAAAAAAACAGAGTGGACATTGATCATTGTGCATTTGTCTTTTAATGTTCCACAGTGCATGGTGTACCTGTATCCCCACACCCAGTGCCTGATGTCCTGTCATCCTCACACCCTCAGCTGACTAGTGAGTCAGAAATATTGTCCGATCAATGATTGCCACACGGCACGTCCCTCCTGTGCATCGGCACCGTGATGCTGTCCTTCCATTCCTTCCTCCTCCCCCTCATCATCATCTGGTGGTAGCAGTTCCACGTCAGGGGGCAGTGGCACGTTCCGACGGATGAACATGTTGTGCAGCATTACACATGACATGGTGATCTTGGACACCTTCTCGTGGCTGTAGATGAGTGCCCCACCCGACCGGCTGAGGCAACGAAATCGTGCCTTCAACAGGCCGAAAGTCTGCTCTATCACCACCCGTGTACGGGTATGGGATCTATTGTAGTCCTACTCGTGCCTGTTCTGTGGGTTGCGGACCGGGGTCATGAGCCACGGCTGCAAAGGGTAGCCAGCATCACCTGCATGAGAGTGGAATGAAGGAAAGTGTTTGTAAATTCATGGTGGAGAACTGTACTAGTCTTACATGGCAGCAGGTGATTACTGGCCATACACACATGTCCCAGGATGCATTCACCCCATTACTGGCCCGGCGATGTGTCCTGTGCAATGGAATGATGGAGGGGGTAGCTTCTTCATGATGGGTTATGGTGTGCACTCACGTCTTGTTGCATGTGTATCGTATATGCATGCAGCAGTGTTGGACTGCATTCATTGATGTGTTGTGTGAGTTTTGGTGACAGGGGGGGTTGGCTGTAGTTAGTAGCATACTCATCATTCTGCACTGATCTGTGCCATGGTGACTTGCAGCAATTCTATGGGTGTGCAGGACCAGTGACACGCTGTGGGATCCCTGTTAGATTCACTTCTATGCACTCCCAGGGATGACTGTCCTGTGTGGTGAGATGCAGGAATCTGCGACATGTTGCTATTGCACTGCATGGTGCAGGATGCCCTTACGGTGTGTAAGGGCCGCCGATGAGTGGTGCATGTGTTGTGGTATTTGGCGAGGTTTCCTGTTAGTCATGTTGTGTTAGGTGTCGGCTCTAATTCATCACTGTGTGGTTAGGTAGTCATGTGCCGTGTCACTTGCCTTGGGGCACAGTGTTCTGTGAGGTGCACATCGTGCACTGGTGTGAACATTCCCACACAGGTGAAGTAGGCATCTCCCCCCCCCCTTCCCACCCAGGTGAAGTAGGCATCTCCCCCCCTTCTCACCCAGGTGAAGTAGCCACCCCCCCCTTTCCCACCCAGTTGAAGTAGGCATCTCCCCCCCTTTCCCACCCAGGTGAAGTAGGCATCTCCACCCCCCTTTCCCACCCAGGTGAAGTAGGCAGCCAACATACTCACAGCCCCAATGCACTGCCATGGCCCATTCAGGTTACTCACCAAGCAGCCAGGCACGTCGTCCGGCATGTCGCTCCATGTATCGTGGTAGTGTGGAGTTCCGTAGGACCAAGGAGTCATGAGTTGATCCGGGGTATCGGGCATTGCAATGTGTGATGGCTTTACTGGCATTACACACCATCTGGACGTTGATGGAGTGGTATTGCTTGCGGTTGCGATACGGCATCTCCATGGCATGCGGGACCACCAATTCAACGTGGGTGCAGTCAAGGGCACCTATGCAATTTGGCATGCCTGCCAGTGCATGGAAGGCAACTTTTGTATCATATATCTCCTGGGGAGTCCGGGGTAGGGATATGTAGTCCCTTGTGTGGTTGAGGAGGGCATCCAGCACTTGGTTGAGTATCCGGGAAAATATGGGCTGTGAAATGCCATGCATGTGTCCCACTGTATGCTGGTACGTGCCTGTGGCAAGGAAGTGGAGCACAGACACTACCTTCAGTAGAGGGGGGATGGCAGTGCTGATTTCTACGAGGCTCACTATGTCGTCATGTATCAGGTCCACTATGGTGGTACTAGTGTCCCAGTCAAGCCAGTACAGGATGTGGATCTGCTCTGGTGTGAGGTTGAAGGGGGTGGCTCTGATGAGGGGGGTTGGGGGCTGCCGGCGTGGTAATGTTGGCTGCACCGGTAGGGCATGCTGGGCCTGTCTCACCCTTCTTCTCCTCCTGTGTATCCTCTGTGGTGGGGGCTGTGGTTGTTGTTGTTGCTGTTGTTGTAGTTGCTGCCTTGCAAGCAGGGCCTCCAGCTCCAGGAATGCTGCTACAATTGGTATCATCTTGGTGTGGAAGGGGGTGTGGTGTGTGGGTGTGCTCCTTTTGTGCTGTGCCAGACTCCATTGCCTCCACCTGCGTGGATTGAGAGCACCTGTGCCTCTTGGAAACACTGCTCATGGTTCTTAACACCTTCTCGGCGATGCCGTTATTTACTCCATGCCGGTAAGGTACTTTGCGGCCTTGTGGAGGCTGTTTTTTGCATGTCCGCATTACTTGGGATCAGCTCCGGTTTACGCCATGCCGCTAATTTCATGGAGTGTCGGGCGCGCGCCACTAGACCGCTATTTATGACCTCGTACTTTACGGCGCCATAAATAACGGTCTGGTAGGTCAGAATAGCCCGTAACGGGAAACGATGCCGGTAATCCTTTTCCGGCATCGTTTTCCCCTTACCTCCTAACTCGGAATGACCCCCTAAGTCAGCTCCGACCAAAGTGATATTAACAAACAAATAGAGGAAACATTAATGTTCAAACTACATGACCATCACAAGAAATTATTTCTAAGTATTAACATTAAGACCAACATTGGGCAATTATGTGTAGGAGAGGAGTTGTCTGGGGAGAGATACTGGAGATGTAGGGATACTATATATGAGGGGCAGGAAGTGGGACATGACATTATATTCAGAGTAGGCCTAAACTGAATTAAAAAAATACAGACAGCAAATGGAAATGCACATTAAGCACATTTTAAAATGATCCACTTCAGGGTGAATAGGTCATTTGTCCAGTTTGCACTGTACACATATATTAACCCAAATTAACCAACTAATACTTTCCCATTAATTGATATTTTACCTTTAACAAAGCAGTGACAAAAGTAATGTGCTCTTTTACAGTAGCATTATATAACGTGCAGGCAGTTTGCTGGGTGGGATTTCATTGCACAAACTGTGAAGGAAAATATGTTTTCTGGTGAAAAATGCCATTGTACCAGACAAAATGATTTCATAAAGTTATGCTTCCTGAGAAACCAGCACGGATGATGTGTATACGTCAGAAAAAAGGCAGGTTTCAGTTAGAGTGACAGGGTTAACATATAAATTCAGGAGACAGAAGAGGCGGGGCAGATGTGGTTCAAAGTAGAAGGGTAGAGCATCTGACAGAAGGGCAGGGAGAACATCAGACAGAGAGCAAAATCATGCAGTGCAAGATCTTCCAGGAAGCTGGGGCCTTGAACTGTGTCCTACGTGGGTGGCGGAGTTCTGCAGAATTTGTGATACTCCTGTGTGCTGATAATCCACTTCAGAGAGGGATTTCCCATAATAACAGCACAGAAGTCTCACACACTGGAAGTGAGCATTTGTAAAATGAGGAGCATGTACGGATAACTGAATTTATCTTTATAGACAATCAGTCAGGATTAAGTGGTCACTTGATGAACAGTGTTTTTTTAGCATTTGAAAATAATAAATGCTGAAGTGTAAACAGAGAAACACAAGTTTGCATGCTGTTGTGCTTTTGTTTTTGTTTCTTCCCTTAGACTGTAGATTCTGCCACATGCCTCGGGACCCAAGTTCTGGGTAAGATAATAATTTTTTGTCATGAACACAGGCTGGTCATGTAATCTAATGTAGAGGTGCTATTTTGTATTAATGTTCAATGTTCATACAGCATAACCTCTTTTCAAACAATAGTGCATATAAAAGAAAAGCATTTTAAAACTGAATCAGTGGGTTTGCGTTTTCTGTGTCTAAGTATATTCAATGACAAAGAGGGTGTGAAAATGCAGGGAAGAGCCCCAGTGCATCATAAGAGGTAACACATTTTACCACGGGTGGTATAACAGGAGGTAAAGTGTGGCACTGTTAGCAAGTACGTTTATAACCGTAAGATGCATGTGTGACTGGTGAATCATTGATAATGAAAAGTGTCCTTTGAACAAATCTGTCCAAGACAGTAGTCCTCTCTTGTAGATAAGTGACTGGAGTGACGGTTAGCATTGTCATGTTCCCATATGTACAAAGTCTGTTATTCTGTGTTTAGAGTTGTCCCTTAGTAGAATACAGGTATTAGAGGAGAGTCTTGTCACATCATACAGGGTATCACCATAACCACGCTGTGCCACAATTTTGCCACTATTTTACCACAGTATTAAAATGCCATGTTAGGTATAGTCCTATGACAAAATCCATAACATATGTTGGTGTGTTGGCCTGTGGGAACAAAAGTTAAAGCAGTTACGGGCGTGGCAAGTGTGTTCAGCACAGCCATTTGGTGCACTTAAAAGGGAACTAATACTGTGAGGTGATAGTGTGATGCTGTGTGCAGTGTCATTATGTCCCAAATTGAAGCACATTTTTCTGAGCTGGTGAACTAACTTGAGGCAAAGCTATTTGCCCATGGGGTGTGGTCATCAGAAAATACAATTGTATGGTGAGATTGTATATGTGAGGAGGTGCAAAAGGAGTAATTGCATGACATTTTTGAAAAAGGCAGCATCGTCCAGAATTACCTATTAAGACTGTTCAGGGCTTCAGACAAAGATGCACAGAAAGATTGCAAGGTTATGTTTATCTTAAATCGATCTTTAAGACTGCAGGAGAATGATTGTGAAGTAATTAATAAATTATAGATCAGTTTGGATGGGGCAAGTGAGCAGTTAAAGTGTCTAAAATTGGAATTAGAGCAGTCTAACACAGGGATGCAGTCTAAATGCAGTGAGTTGGACAAACAACTGTCTCAGAAAAAAGCAGTTTGAGGAAAGTGAACAGGAACTGATACAATTAAAATGGGTCTTAGATGCAATTAGGCAAGACAAGGATAACACCATATTAGAGATCAGAACGCTTCAAAAGGACAACATGGAGAGAGAAAACAAATGTAATGCTATTGAACTCGAAATGGTCAAAATGCTAGAGGAAAATGACCAGAAGGATAGAGAGTTTAATCAGTGCCAAATGCAAATAAATGAAATGCAAGCCGTGATTAATAGTGGTGAGAACTCTAACCTTTGTCGGGAGGCAGACTGACTTCATAAAAGGTGAAAAGATTTGGAACAGCAAATATCTAGTTTTAAATCTCATGAAAAACAAATAGGCACCACATTTAACAGAATTGAGATTAGCCCTAACTCTGCATGCGGGAACAATGTACCGATGGCTATACCTGTGGTTAGCCCTGATTTTAACCATTTTGGGGTGGGGAGGGTTTATTCACCCGCCGGTGGTTACCATCAAACCTGTCCACTGGGAAAAGGAATGAGAGACAGAATAATGCACTCCTGAATATTGCGCCAAGTAGCCCCATCAAAATAATGCAATCAATCAAGACTTTGATTAAACCGTTCAAAAAGGGAGGCGATTGTTGTATAGAAGACCACTTAGAAACAGTGCATGACATATTTAAAGCTCTTCAGATATCTAGGGAACAATATAGACAATATTTTCACCTAACACTTGATTCTGCAACTGCTAGTGTCATTAGAGGCCTTAATGAACTAGAAAATGGGTCATGGGCAGACTTTGAAAAATAGGCTAGACAGCATTTCTCCCCTTATCAGTCAATGCAAGAGGCAAAAAAGTCAGTGTATACAATGACAGAAAAGCCTGATATGTCACCTCGCAGATTTCTCCAATATTTAAAAAGAGCATTTTCCCGTTTTGATGTGTCTTTTAATCCTAATTCTGCAGAATTTAAGACTGCATAACTTTATGGTCTGCAAAAAGACATCATATAACAGTTTATTTGAGAATTCGACAGAGAAAATCCTCAGAGTGGATAGATTGGATTGTTGAACAGGGGACTAAATTATATGAGGTATCTATGCTAATAGAGAGATAAAATCAAAATCTAAAGATTCTACTCCAACAGTAATTGGGATAAAATCTGCAAAAATGCCACTTGAATCAGCCCAAACTCAGGCAAGGAACAATATGACACCTGATCAAAGGGACACGCCGCCACAGAGGACACCCGCCCAAAACCCTGTATTTTAATCACATGACCAGAGCAATACAGAAAATTACATTAGTCCTAGATATTTAGATGACAGACCTTGAGTAGGTTACGGCCCGATATGTCAGGCATGAATAACAACCAAAATCAAAATCAAAGGAAAATGGCCCATACCAGACTCTGGGAGCACAGAGCAGATTTAACCCTAATACTATGGTATATGGCCATCAAGACACACAATGGTATGTGGATAGATTTATTGAAAATGGAGATCAACAAAGGGGACAGTTCCCACCAAATGATAGACAAAACATGAATGATGTCCCATGCCATTAAAATCAGTCACCACCACAAGTCGACCACAGCCAAAGGATAGTTACACAGCGTTCTCCATCTTCTATGAACCAAGAATTCAGAAATAACTCAAATAGAAATCAATCTCCTGAGAGGTACCAAAATAGGTCCACTCATGGTGAATTTAACCAATATTGGCCTAAGACGCAGATATAATAATTCAGGGAAATGGACAGATTTGAATGCCTTGAGGCCCAAGTTAAAATGTTGTCTGAGCACATAGGAAAACTCTGTGCAGTCCAAAAGCAGCAGCCAAGTGAGGGTGCAGAATGTCATAGGAGTGATCTTGTGCATTCTGACAACAAGTGACTATGTAACAGCCCCTGCAATGATAAACGTACAGAATCCCATGAACCAGTTTTGTGTGACCTTCCTAAACTGCTTGCTGATTCAAAAATTAAAATACCCACCAATGAAAGTGAAGTAAGTGGTGCTCACACACATAGAAAGGGAGTGTTGTTCAATTTAGAGTTGAACCAAAATATCGAAGTGTGTGCAGACGAAAGACAAAAAAGGAGAAAATTAGCAAAAGCATAAAGAACAGAGAGACACATTTAAAAAGGACATCTTATGTGACAATAAAACATCTGATGGCGAGGTAGGATTAGTCTCTAAAATATCCTCCCTTGAAAGTCAGAATAACGGTGCGATCCAGACAGAAAAGATGGGTGCTCCAAGGAGGGTGCAGGCCAGTCACCTGAAAGAGTATTTTGAGCCACACATATTTCAAGAGACCGAAAAAAAAGATACCATGCCAAATGCAAATAACTGTTCTGAGCCAGAAAATGGCAAGCTACCACGTGATGTTTGCCAGGATGTTCAGTCAAAAATTGTAGTATGAACACTGATGGTCCCAGATCAGAAGGGCAGCCGGTGGCTACAATCCAAATGGGTTCTCAACATGGAAAAATAGACAAAGATGCACAAAGGAAATGGACAAAAAGGAGGGAAAGATATAATTTCACTTGACCATGTGTTTGCCAAAAAGTTAAAAGGGACTGAGAAGGGTGAGCCCTGAAATCAGCAGAAATTCACACTTTTTGTGTGTGTTGGAAGAAGTTGAGGACAGGTATTATGCTCCTATCACTGTGGAAGAGAAATGAAATGCATTTACAATGATCGACACAGGTGCACAGGCCATGATCATGTCCAAACAGTTGGTGAAAAGTATCAGTGAAGGGAGAGCCCCAAAAAAACATATCGAACTGATTCAAAGGGAAGGCGTAGTGCATGTCAGAATTCATCTTCACTGGTTGACCCCGTAGTGTAGAAGAAGAATTCTTCCCACCAATGTACCCCTCTGAATGGTACAAACACACATACAGAGGGATCAATTAATTGAAATATGCTTGGATTTCCCTCCAAGACCAACGTAGCTGGAGAAGGAAAGAAGCACAATTAGTATCCAAATATACCTTCTGGCTCCAAACATTTACTAACACTCCTCCCACACTAACCTGATCAGTGAAAGAACTGATCCTAAGAAGATTTACCACGATCTGAGTATGGGCCGTATATAGTAGGAATAATCTGCAAAACAAACAGCCCCTCTGGTTTTACAATCACTTATGTACAAGGAACAAGAATGCCAATAAATACGTAAGGGCACAGAAATTCTTACCAGAGGGATTCCTAAATCGTGGAGCACGAAGTATAACTGGCAATTGTTTTTGATGAAACGAGAAAACCAAACTTCCGTCTGATTTACAAGGAATAAGTAAGCAAGAATATCCGCGGTATAACAATGGTGGTTACAACTCCTGCGACGCAGCAGATGCTCTCCCACGCTGCAGCGGAGGCTGTCTCGCGACACAGCTGATGATATCCATGTTGCAGCAGACACTGTCCCACGGTGCAGCGGAGGCTGTGTCGCTGGATGGCGGATACCTTACCCACGGTGCAGCGGAGGCTGTCCCGCAACGCAGCGGAGGCTGTCCCACGGTGCAGCTGAGGCTGTTAACCAGTACAAGAATGTACGAACAGAAGAACAAGAGTTACGTGAAGTCAACGTTATCCAAAGAAATCCTTTAAGCAAGCAGGGTCGGAAATCACATGGGCAAGACAAGACTAGGGAGTAGGCAAAACAGAATCCAAGGGCGGATACCAGAAAAACACAGAGTTACCTAAACAGACTAGGAAGATCCAAAAATCAAGGTTGGGTCCAAAATCAGGGAGTCAAAGTTACCAGGTAGCCAAAGAACAGGGTTAAGAAACGAGTAGCGCCACAAAATGCTTAATCAGAAGCACTGAGCAAGCAGGGAGGCGGGGTTAAATATCCAGGATCACATGATCACTGCCGTGACCCAGCACGAAGGTTGCATCTCCTTAGCAACTTATTGCCTAACTTCCATGGCAACCTCCAGCTGCCTCGGAAAGCCGAGTTTTGAAGTAATCTCCCCCGCCATCCACTGCCTGACGTTTGGTTGGTTCTCCTGTGTCTTTTGGTTACATGAAACGTACGTAGACCGTTATGAAAACCTGTACGCATAACAGTGCACCATTTGAATGGTGAGGAGATACCTATCGAAGGTGTGACTGAGGTTGACATAAAGATAGGGAAACACAGGATTAGACAGGAAGTATTGATTACATCCATCAGAGAAATACCATTTCTGATGGGAACAGATTGCCTGAAGATTTTGTCACCCCTCATTTATGGGTTCCATGTGGTCTTGTGGTCTCTAGCCGAAAGGCCCTTGAGGCCTAAGAAGGTGAGGTCACAAAACAACAGTGTAAAAGAATGCCATACTGTGGCTAGATCAGATGATGCAGTTGAAGTGTATCTTCTGAATGGCTGCGCACCTAGTGTTACTGTCATTCTAATGTGTCAGGGTGAAATCCAATGTGAAGAAGAGAAGCAGTCTCTAGAGATTTATTTGCACCCCAAGAAAAAATGGCAAACAGAGAGATGAAAACACATTACGCTTTTCTTAAAGGAAGAAAAATGCAAGCCACCTGTCACTCCAGAGATGAACACAGAGAAACACATTTCGACCCTTACTGAAATATAGATGGGAGACGGGCAGCTGTGGATCCCTATACATGTAAATGGTAATTCTGAAATGATAGAAGTCACTTTAGCACTTGAGCAGGAAAGAAGTTTCATTAATGAGAAAGTACTCCAGCGAATAATTGAGAGGGACGAGATCCCAAAATCCTGAATAAAAAAACAACACATTTTTGGGTTGGATGATCCGGACTCAGTGACTAGAGTCATAGGAAGATGCATGTTAAAAATCACCATTGGCCTGAAAACTATCTGTCACAACGTGTGGATAGTGAGTGGGGCACAGAATACATTTTATTTGGAAATGACATTATGCACAGAATGTGTATGGTGCTGGACTTTCTTAATCACAAAGTGTGCTCCAGGTCCTGCACCTGAATTTGAAGACAAAAGACAGGCTTATCACTGTGCACAGATGGTACCATATACAATTGGGCTACAGGTGAAGAAGGATGCTATCATTCCTGCATTCACCAGGCAAGTTACAATAACATTAAAACACAGAAAGGGACCACAGATGAGGGATTCTGATGCATGTGTGTGCCTGAATGTATCCATGAGCCAGCAAGGGCTAGAATGTGAATATACGCCACTGTTAGAGATTGGGGATGGACCCATTAAGATACTGGTGGACAACAAGGGGTGCCAGGTTATTCATTTAGAAGAGAATTCATCATTAGGAATGGCAATACAAAAATCTCATTATACTGCAGATTTCAATAATCCAGTAATTTGGAATATCCCTGAAAGATATGTGAACGCACAGGGTGAGTTGCCAGATTCTTTGGATTCCCAACTTAAAGGAATATTTAAATTTCATTTGGTGTATCCTTATGAATCAAGTGAGACAATGTGCTATCACCAAGATAATTGCATATTATTTGATTAAATTTAAATAAAACAGAAAAACAGCATGTTGAAATGTAAGTCAAGATTCTAAAATATTTAAATGTGTCTACTCTCCAAAGAGATACAGCAATCCGGTTAGAGGAGAGTAAGAGAGATTACTCCATAAGAGAACTTTCCAGAATTTTCCATATGGTAGAGGAACAGGTGCAGGCTGCAGATGCATGCATGAATGAAGAGGAAAGGAATGAGTTGAGAAAAATATTTATGGAGTTTAAAGAGGTTTTTTGTCAAAGACGTGTATGATTGCGGCCTAACCGATCTGCATGTTGCCACATTACCGGAGAGACACGGTAGGGAACCAGTATTCATGCATCAATATCGTTGACCCTGGCATGTTTGGAATTATTAGCTAAAATAACTAAAAATGTAGAATCCAGAGGAATCATTAGGCTTAGTCATAGCACATCAAATACTCCAATTTTGGGCATGCTGAAACCTAATGGCCAACGGCGGTTGTGTGCAGACCTACGAGAGTTAAACAAGAGAGTGACCGTTTCAAGGTGGCCACTTCCTTTTATTGATCAAGGCCTCACACAGGTACACGGGTCAAAGGTATTTACCACATTAGATCTTACAACTGGATACTGGGGTGTGCCTCTGGCTGAAGACATACACAATTTGTTTGCATTTTCGTTTGACAAATCCCAATATGCATGGTCTCGAACACCTTTCAGGTATGTCAATGGTGTGAGTGAATTCAGAATATTTTTGAGGAAGGCGCTCCCAGATGCTTCAGAGAGCGGGACAATAGTTTATGTAGATGATGTGCTAATTAAAAATTAGTATCTGAAAGGTCATTTTAATGAGATTAGACATGTGCTTGGCCAGTTACAGAAGGCGGGAGCCAAAGTATCTTTGCAGAAAGCCCAATAGAGTAAAAGAAATGGGTCAACTTCTTAGGCCACAACGTCACTGAGCATGGGTTGAATCCACAAAAGAAAAAGGCTGAGGCAATACAGAAGTTTAAAGATCCTACTAATCTGAAAGGATTAAAAAGCTTATTAGGGATGAAAGATATAACTGGAAATGTATTAAAAACTATGCAGAAATTACACAACCTTTAATCCTATCATTAAAGCAGGGTGTACCCTGGAAGAGGGAGAAAGAGCAGTGTGAAGCAGTGGCTAGGCTGGAAGAATGTCTCATGAAGGCGCCATGTTTGGCATATCCCGTAAAGAACTAGGACTGCTTTGTAGAAATAGGGTTCACTGATCAATGTATGTCCATGGTGTTATCTCAAAGGCATGATGTGAATAACCAAGCTATTCATATGCCAGCAAAGCATTATCTCAGGTTGAAACTAAGTTCAGTGAATGTGTAAAAGCACTCCTAACCACTGTTTGGGCATTGCGAAAGTAAAATATGGACAAAATAAAAAGAGCCTGATTGCCCAAGGGCTGGCAGATCAGCATGATTGCGCAGCTGAATGTGCAACTTGTGAAGCAGGCATAGAATCCAATAAGAATACATTTGAACAATCTCCCCACAAAGCTTTTAATGCAGATGTATATAGAGATTTACCGATAATGTCTGACTCTGATTATGCACAAAATAGTTTTGTGGAATATTTACCTGGCTGGAAGGCAAAAGGTATACTCACGTATAACAAAAAAAACCTTAAACATGGCAAAATGATCCAAGCCATAGACAAACTAGTGTCAGAAAATGATCTAATAATAAACTGGAGAAAAATCTGAGGCAATTTAAATATGTCAGGTGAGGACAAGGAGGGGAATGACAAAGCAGATCAACTAGCCAAAATTGGAGCTGTAATGGGAGAGTTGTTTCCCATTGAACACCTGCTTGTGAAATACAGGTAGATACGGTCATATGCTCCAAATCTCCAAAAGAAGTCAAGAAGCCTGTAGTGCAATGGAGTTATGATACCCAGATCAGGACATAATCAAAGTACAAAAAGAAAACCCAATATTAGGCCTATTTTATGATCCCTTGGTAGATGCAGAACAGAATCCTTTCTCTGAAAAAGAATGTAAAGGAAAAGAAGAGTTAAGGATACTGTTAAAAAACAAAAAAGAATTAGATTTCATGATGGATTTTTGATTAGAGAATCCGTAACAGGTCAAATCTAATGGGTGGTGCCTTTGCCATTTTGAGGATTAATGTTACATCATGCACATGATGCAATCACTGCAGGACACAAGGTTTCACAAAAAACTTTGGACATTTTAAATGATTACATATATCAGCCACATATGTTCCACGATTTTGAACTATTCACCAGAGTCTGTCTAGTATGTGCACAATTTCAGCCTTCTTCACCTATGCATAGAGTTCCATTAATGAAAAGAGGTGTGACACTTCCATGGTCCGATTTGCAAATCGACTATGTCGGTCCTGTAAAAAAATCACCCAGAGGCAATAAATATTTATTGACTGTGGTTTGTCTAATGTCCAAGTGGGTGGGATGCATTCCAGCACCGGAATGCAGTGCGCAAACAGCAGCCATGCTACTGGTAAATCATATTTATTCAGGATTTGGGTTACCCCAAAGGATAGAATCAGTCTGGGGAAGTCATTTCACTAGTGCCTTGATGACCAAACTTTGGCAAATATTGAGTGTGAGAAGGAAACTGCACATCTCATATCAGCCTTCTTCTTCAGGTGGGGTGAAAAGAAACAATAGGTCTATAGTAGACATACTAAAGAAATTTGTAGCTGAGGCATGTTCTAGTTGGGATCTTCGTCTGACCTTAGTATTGATGGCTATTAGATCGACCCCCGCTAAATCAACAAACCTGAGTTCTCATTAAATACGAACAGGGAGAAAGATGGTGTTGCCACAACGCTTATTGTACAGAACCCAGGAGCAAACACTGCCTCCACAATTCACAAATATGTGGAACAGTTGAGGAAGCACTTACTGTCATGCCTGCGCCATGGGTGCATCCATTTACGCTCAATTTGGACTATATGTTTATCATTTATTTACAACAGACTCTTGGATCCATCTATATTTACTTTGGGAACTTTATTTCCCATTTGCGAGACTTTGGTGTTTTATTATTATTTCCAACAAACTACGCATACCATAATGCACCTGGCTACAAGCATCGATTCCTGGCTGTTCCTATTGGTTATCAAAGGAACTACACCCCCCAGAAGCCTGAGGGACTTGCCCTGCTTCCACCAGCCCAGGAACAGAAAGGGAGGTGGCCGATTGCCTGCAGGTGTGCTTCGCCAGGTGCAACCAATTAGCCTGCCCCTGTGCTGGGCTAGGCAGTATAAAGGCTGCTGCCTGCAGTGGCTCAGCCTCTTGCATCTGAGAGTCCTTCCTCCACCTTTTGCTTCTTTCTACGGATCTTGTTTGCTGCTTACCTTCACTCCTGCTTGGACCCTGCCTTGTTGCTTGCTCCACCCTGCTGCCTCCAGCCATAGCCTGCCAGGCTCCCTGCCTCACAGCCCTGCTCCTCTGGGCTCTCCACACTGCAGCTGGTCACGCTCTGCTGCCTTCCAGCCTTCGCCCTTGCCCTGCCGGGCTCTCCACATTGCAGCCGATCACGCTCTGCTGCTTTCCAGCCTTCGCCCTTGCCCTGCCGGGCTCTCCACATTGCAGCCGATCACGCTCTGCTGCCTTCCAGTCTCCGCCCTTGCCCTGCCGGGCTCTCCACATTGCAGCGGATCACGCTCTGCTGCCTTCCAGCCTTCGCCCTTGCCCTGCCGGGCTCTCCACATTGCAGCGGATCATGCTCTGCTGCCTTCCAGCCTTCGCCCTTGCCCTGCCGTGCTCTCCACCTTGCAGCCGATCACGCTCTGCTGCCTTCCAGTCTTCGCCCTTGCCCTGCCGGGCTCTCCACATTGCAGCCGATCACGCTCTGCTGCCTTCCAGCCTTCGCCCTTGCCCTGCCGGGCTCTCCACATTGCAGCCGATCACGCTCTGCTGCCTTCCAGCCTCCGCCCTTGCCCTGCGGACCCTCTACATTGCAGCTGATCACGCTCTGCTGCTTTCCTGCCTCAGCCCTTGTCCTCTGGGCTCCCTGCCCTGCAGCCTGCCTCACTCCGGCTGCCTTCAGCCCTTGTCTTCTGGGCTCCCCTGCTCTGCAGCCTGTCTCACTCCGGCTGCCTTAGCCCTTGTCCTCTGGGGCTCCCTGCTCTGCAGCCTACCTCTCTCTGGCTGCCTTAGCCCTTGTCCTCTGGGCCTTCCTACTTTACAGCTTATCACGCTCCGCTGCCTACTACCTACCTTTTCCGCTGGGTTCTCGGACTAGCAGCCCTCTACAGTCCTCTGCTACCTTCTACGTTCAGCGGCCCTGTCCCTCAGGGTTCACTCCTTACTGCCCGGCCCTTACGGGATCCTTGCCGTGCAGTCTTCTTTACTCTGCTGCCCTAAGCCCTTTTTCCTCTGGGCGTTCTACCTTACAGTCCTACTCCTGTGGGCTTACACATTGCTTTCCTGCTCCTCTGAGCTCTCAACCTTGTTCCTTACTGTCCTCTGCTATCCTATCCTGTTACACGACTTTCCTTTCATTTCCTTCTGCTAGTTTGCTATCACCTCCTTTACTGGATTTGTCTGTAGTATCTTCTCTTGTACTGTTTGTAGACCCTTTTGTACAGAGCTTGTCTGTTGGTTCCCATCAGTCAACCTCTGCCCCTTCCCTTGTCCTGTTTCTACATTACAGACACCCAGAGCTGCTGTTCCAAGTCATGAGCAAACAGCGTGGGCCTCTGTTATAGCAAACTGTGCAGAAGGCTAGAGTATTTCCAAGGTTCGTGGAATACTCTTTTCCTATATCTGCATACACCCCAAGAGGGTATTCATTCTGTATCTTTTCCCTTGCTACTCTTGCTTACTCTTCGTTCTCTTTCCTTTCCGCTGTGTGTGTTCTTATCTGTCCACTTTATTTGGCACAACCACCCAAACCCTTTCTGGGTGTCCTGTGCCACTCTTAATAGAGTGCCACTCCTGACAGAATGCAAGAGCCAAAAATGTCTTGTTCCATACGCCGGAAAGGCACACACAGAACAAAGATGCTTTCCTTTCGGGTTAAGAAACCTTTGCATAAACCTATGGTTTCCCTAAAGACAGCAAACAAGAACCTTAATCCAAAGGACAGTCTTGCCTCAGTAAACAAAGATTTACAAGCACGGTACTATACTCACTGGCTAGCTGACCCTTCTTCCATGTACGATTATTATGACATTTGCGACTATGACCCGCAGTCCTTATCTGTTGCAGAGCTACAGCAAGATAATGAATTCTTACAGATCTTGTTAAACCAAATAGTGAAAAACACTCCTGCGTCTTCTGACAAGCCTTCTAACACCGCAACATCCAAGGATATAGTACTCATTGTGGGAGACTCTAAACCAGAATACGCTGTTGCCAGAGTGATATGCGCAAGATCAGCTTGGCAAGCTCCCCAGAATGCTGGAAACCCTTATTTGACAGGACAAGGCAGTCATTATCCTGAGGTTTGTGCATCTGGTCCTGGGTACAAAAGACCTATACTAACCATCGGTTGTCTTAATGCTTCCACTGTATCTACTAACCACAATAACCCTAAGGTCAGTCTTCCCATTGCTACAACCGAATTCTCTGCCACACCAGCTTCTGAAGCTTTAGATCAAACTAATGATACTTACCTGCTACACGAACAACTCCTACGCCTTAAAAGAAAGACCGAAGACCTCTATGATGACTTTGTTTATTTGTATTATAAGAATCTCATGAAGGGACACAAGTCACCAGACCATCTGACACTATGTCCAACACCTGACATCTTATCTTTAGAGATCGACATGATAAGGCCTGGAATTGCCATACAGAAAGGTATACAGACTTATACCAAGCAGATGGAAGACCTAAATATAGCATATGTATCCCTTCTAAAGACTGACACAGCTCTTTCACCTTCCAGCCACAGAAACTCAGGTTGTTGTACTGCCAGAAAAGAATTAACTCCTCCGGTGGGTCAAATCACGCACACAGCCATTACACCACAAAACAAGGGTGGTCTTCTGATTGGAAATCCCTCTGAGTCAAAGGATGGTTCCGCCCTCACCCTTGCCTATTGTCCAGTACTCACACTTACAACCTCTTCTGAAATGACAATGGCAGCTGAAGAGACTGGCGCAGTTCACACCGAGCATGCTGAAGTGGCAAGCGGGGCTTGCCAAAGTGTGGCTGTGCTATCAGACAACACTCTTGAACAATCAACATCTTCAGTTTCTTCGATACCCCCTGAATCGCCAGTGGTTGTGGTACCCGATCTACCAGTAGTTGCAACACCTGAACTGTCTGTAGCTGCTACAGCACCCGAACTTCCAACAGCAATTCATGATCTTCCTGCTGCTGTGGTTCCTAAACTCCCTGCCACATTTGAGACTCCTCAAGTCTCTGCTGCAAATCTTGAGGTTGCTAAAGCTACTGCTAATTCTGATGCTCCCGATGCCCAGAGTTCTACTTCCTTCGCAGCGGTGCTCACTGCAGCAGAATCCTCTGCTACACAACCTGATCCCTCAGCACCATCTCTTCCTGATCCTACATCCGCTATGCTAACTGTTGCAAAGTCAGCAAAGGGTTTTTCTGTTAAGACTACTGCTCCAGTTGTTCCTGCTGGTGTATCTATAGCACTAAGACTGCCAGACTCAACTCTACCAGTCTCAGGTGCATTCCAGCCCGCTGGCTCTCTCATGACACCCACACACCCAGTTGCTACATCAAAAGTTCAGAACTTTGGTACTATCTCCGTCATTCAAGACTCTCACCTTACAACCCGTTTCTGGTGCTTCATGATGTGCCTTTTTGGATTAAGACTCTTGTACGGTGTGACAGACATTCTTTCTGTAGGTCGGTCTTCAGGGAGCCTGGAGAGGGGCCTGGAGAGGGGCATACTGTCATGCCTGCGCCATGGGCGCATCCATTTACGCTCAATTTGGACTATATGTTTATCATTTATTTACAACAGACTCTTGGATCCATCTATATTTACTTTGGGAACTTGATTTCCCATTTGCGAGACTTTGGTGTTTTATTATTATTTCCAACAAACTACGCATACCATAATGCACCTGGCTACAAGCATCGATTCCTGGCTGTTCCTATTGGTTATCAAAGGAACTACACCCCCCAGAAGCCCGAGGGACTTGCCCTGCTTCCACCAGCCCAGGAACAGAAAGGGAGGTGGCCGATTGCCTGCAGGTGTGCTTCGCCAGGTGCAACCAATTAGCCTGCCCCTGTGCTGTGCTAGGCAGTATAAAGGCTGCTGCCTGCAGTGGCTCAGCCTCTTGCATCTGAGAGTCCTTCCTCCACCTTTTGCTTCTTCCTACGGATCTTGTTTGCTGCTTACCTTCACTCCTGCTTGGACCCTGCCTTGTTGCTTGCTCCACCCTGCTGCCTCCAGCCATAGCCTGCCAGGCTCCCTGCCTCACAGCCCTGCTCCTCTGGGCTCTCCACACTGCAGCTGATCACGCTCTGCTGCCTTCCAGCCTTCGCCCTTGCCCTGCCGGGCTCTCCACATTGCAGCCGATCGCGCTCTGCTGCTTTCCAGCCTTCGCCCTTGCCCTGCCAGGCTCTCCACATTGCAGCGGATCACGCTCTGCTGCCTTCCAGCCTTCGCCCTTGCCCTGCCGGGCTCTCCACATTGCAGCGGATCACGCTCTGCTGCCTTCCAGCCTTCGCCCTTGCCCTGCCGGGCTCTCCACCTTGCAGCCGATCACGCTCTGCTGCCTTCCAGTCTTCGCCCTTGCCCTGCCGGGCTCTCCACATTGCAGCCGATCACGCTCTGCTGCCTTCCAGCCTTCGCCCTTGCCCTGCCGGGCTCTCCACATTGCAGCCGATCACGCTCTGCTGCCTTCCAGCCTCCGCCCTTGCCCTGCGGACCCTCTACATTGCAGCTGATCACGCTCTGCTGCTTTCCTGCCTCAGCCCTTGTCCTCTGGACTCCTTGCCCTGCAGCCTGCCTCACTCCGGCTGCCTTGAGCCCTTGTCTTCTGGGCTCCCCTGCTCTGCAGCCTGTCTCACTCCGGCTGCCTTAGCCCTTGTCCTCTGGGGCTCCCTGCTCTGCAGCCTACCTCTCTCTGGCTGCCTTAGCCCTTGTCCTCTGGGCCTTCCTACTTTACAGCTTATCACGCTCCGCTGCCTACTACCTACCTTTTCCGCTGGGTTCTCGGCCTAGCAGCCCTCTACAGTCCTCTGCTACCTTCTACGTTCAGCGGCCCTGTCCCTCAGGGTTCACTCCTTACTGCCCGGCCCTTACGGGATCCTTGCCGTGCAGTCTGCTTTACTCTGCTGCCCTAAGCCCTTTTTCCTCTGGGCGTTCTACCTTACAGTCCTACTCCTGTGGGCTTACACATTGCTTTCCTGCTCCTCTGAGCTCTCAACCTTGTTCCTTACTGTCCTCTGCTATCCTATCCTGTTACACGACTTTCCTTTAATTTCCTTCTGCTAGTTTGCTATCACCTCCTTTACTGGATTTGTCTGTAGTATCTTCTCTTGTACTGTTTGTAGACCCTTTTGTACAGAGCTTGTCTGTTGGTTCCCATCAGTCAACCTCTGCCCCTTCCCTTGTCCTGTTTCTACATTACAGACACCCAGAGCTGCTGTTCCAAGTCATGAGCAAACAGCGTGGGCCTCTGTTATAGCAAACTGTGCAGAAGGCTAGAGTATTTCCAAGGTTCGTGGAATACTCTTTTCCTATATCTGCATACACCCCAAGAGGGTATTCATTCTGTATCTTTTCCCTTGCTACTCTTGCTTACTCTTCGTTCTCTTTCCTTTCCGCTGTGTGTGTTCTTATCTGTCCACTTTATTTGGCACAACCACCCAAACCCTTTCTGGGTGTCCTGTGCCAGTCTTAATAGAGTGCCACTCCTGACACTTACAACATGCATTTGCATTTGTGCAGCAGAATTTGGAGAAGGCCGCTGATAGGGCAAAAACATATTATGATAGGAAGACATCTGTAAGGGAATACAAGGTCGGAGATAAAGGTATATAAGATCCATTTTAAGAAAAATAAGTACAAAAATGTTCTTGCAGCGTGGCAAGGACCATTTAAAATAATAGACAAGGTGTCCCCTGTGGTATACAGAATAGGTAAAAAGGGGGGTGAAATTGACAGTAGAACCATTTGTCCATATAAATCAAAACAAGCCTTTCCACTCGAAACATGAGGTGAGAAGGCTGGAGCAGATTGAGACTAGTTGAATGGAAATAAGGAGTGCAGAGTAAAAAGAAATTGAGCTAAAAGGGGAATCAGGATGAACATACACATCCATGTCTTTCAGTGATATTATTGAGAGATACTGAGGGGCTCTGCGATGAAGAGGTATAACATGGGGAGGCATGCATTTTTCAAATAATTTTGGTTGTATAATGGGGATGTATGTTTTAAATTGTATAATGATAAACTTATTTTCAGGCGTTCCAGTGTGGCAAGTAAACCTCATGGAGCCACCATAATGATAACAATAATCCAACTTTATTTTCAGACATTGCAGCTGAAGAGGGATAGAAAATGGTGATGTGCTAGGTACTTAATTTGTTTGTTTCTTTTACTTAAGATGACTAATTCCTTGCTCCAGCGGAGCCGTATCATTGGAGCGCTGAACCCTTGGATGATGCCACAGGATTGGAGGCCCCGGGAAAGCCCCCAAAATGAGAGAAGGGGGTGAACATAAGATGACGCCAGTGGAGGAGAGTCCAAGGAGTGCCGGATTGGAGAAGTTCTGCTGATGACAGCGTTGTGTCTGTGTAGTGCAGACTAATGGACAGGACATTCTGGAATTTGCGGTCCTGTATATTATGATTACCAGGAATCAAAGAGACATGGTCTTCACTATTGTTTTTATTTTTCATTTATTGTTTTGCTTTTGATTGTATGTTGTATGGAGATGTATGGAGATGATGCAAAATATATACATTAAAGAAAATATATACATGAAAATGGATCACCGAAAAAAATACTGATAAAATACATATATACATTCCAAGATGGTGATCAGATAAAAAAAAAAAAAAACACGCAAAGATCTCTATAAAAAAAAGGTCGTCTTAAAAGAGATATATTATTCAAAAAAATACTTAAAACAAAACAATGGAATTCGAACCACTGATAAAACATGATGAGATATGATAAAAAAAAATCCTAAACATATGTACTATTTATTGATGTGTTGAAACATTATTGATGTATATGATTGGATTGTTGTTTATTGCATAAACCTGGGGGATGTACGTAATTTATGATGTCTGGGGTTACATGTATATGGTGTTTATTTAAATATGGACAATTCTTTTATTTAAAATAAGAACACTTCAATTGGGAGTACATTTGTATTTTTTTAATTTTTATTTTTGAAAGGTTGTTTTTTCCTGCAGTGATATAGGCGATGTAGAAGAGGAGATGTGTAGGGAGAGATAGTGGAGATGCAGGGATAATGTATATGAGGGGCAGTAAGTGGGACATGACATTATATTCAGAGGAGGCAGTAAACTGAATACAAAAATACAGACAGAAAATGAAAATGCACATTAAACACGTTTTTAAATTATTTACTTCAGGATGAATAGGTCATCTGTCCAGTTTGCACTGTACACATATATTAACCCAAATTAACCAACACTTTCCCATTAATTGATAATTTACCTTTAACAAAGCAGTGCAAAAAGCTTCAGATGGAATTACAAAAGTAATGTGCTGTTTTACAGTAGAATTATAATGTGCAGGCAGTTTGCTGACTGTGATTTCATTGCACAAACTGTGAAGGAAAAGATGTTCTCTGGTGAAAAACGCCATTTTACCAGAAGAAATTATTGTTACAAATCATTTCATAAAGTTATGCTTCCAGAGAAACTAGCTCGGATGATGTGTATTGTAAGTGATTTCAACCCAGCACTCCAACTAAGTCAATGCCTAGTATGGGTTGCCCAATGGAAACCCTTATTTATATATTTTTATGTCAAAGTTATTTTAATTCTGGATGATGTACCCTTATATAACGCCCCTCTCTTTGAATTCCCCCGGTCTCACTGAACCAAGAAATAGGTTTGTTTTGCAAATTGAAAGATTTATTTGAAGAATTGAACAATATATAGATTACACTTTTATGAATATGAATAATATCTGAATATCACACTTATGAATATGAAAAATGATCAGCAATGGGTAATATTACAATATCAACAATCTCTTTAAAGAGTTACGAGTAGGAATAGGAAAAATAATATATCAGAGAATACTCTGTATGGTTCAAGAAAATGCAATGATAGGAAAGAATACAACACAGAATAAGACTTGATATGATTTCAGTCAAAAGACTATATAATCCCTCTTTCCCCCTGTTATTACTCACTCCTCCCAGTATGCAATATGAAGAGGTGGAAGAGAGCACACAGGTTTCAGGAATAACAATCAAAAATGCAGTTCAATACCGATTCCCCCAGCAAGCTTAGAGAGAACAGGTAAATTGCTTTTAAATGTGATTTGCAATGAATGGGAAAAATGCTAAAAGTGATTTAAATTCACTAAATGGATTCAGAACTAGTGAGAGTGGCTTGGGATAGGTTCAGGTCCACACTAGCAATGATGTATGAATGAATAGCTGATGGAAAACGAAATTCAGAAGTTGAAAGCAAGAAATAGCTATTTTTACATGTGGTGAAATTGAGCCAAATGCGAAATCACGGCAACTTTTCCGCGTGCGTGAAACACGATTACACTATGTCACTTTTGGGTGCGTTGGAAAGCTGGGGATGTTAGCTTCAAATTGACATTTAACATTTTGTTTCTAGGACGTACGGTTCAACAGTTACTGAGGTTTTTGTGAAGGTAGATTTTTCAGAAACAGAGTCAAGATTTCAAAATGAAAGATTGCGCTTTAAAGATTCGGAACCAATATGGACTTATACTAAGGGGCTATGAAAGTACAAGATACCCAACGGGACAACCACCAGAACAGGGCACCTTCCACTCTGATTGTTGTGCGCCAGGACACTTGACTTTCTTCAGAAAATATCAGAGCACAGATGATTATCGCTACAATTATCACAGACTATATAATGAGAAGAATTCAGGATGGACATCAGATTTTATAATGCAGTTCTGGACAGGTTGAAATGGATTGAATAGGATTACTTTAAACTAAGAAGTGACTATGGACAGTTCTACACTAAATACTTACAACTATGGCTTTGGAATGTAATGGGCCCGTCACAGATCTGGTCAAGGGTTTGGCTGGGATTCGCTTGCCACTGGACAGGTATCAGGCACTGGGTTCTGCTCTCAGCACGGCACTCTGGTCTGCGCGGCCTCGTGGACTAGATCTGACGGGTTGGTTACAGCTCTGCTCTATGGATCTGGATCTTGGTTCTAGCACAGGGTTCTTAGCTATAATAGCAAAACAGCTCAGCCAGGCTGTTGGATTTGGTGGTGCCCCTTGGAAGTTTAGGGGTTAGAATTAGTTGCTTAAGATTCTGAAAGCCAGCTGAGAAGAGTTCGGCTTTTGGGATTGGGCCCTTCTGCTTCAAGGTTCTAGAGTCTGGATTCTGGGTCTGGTTCTAAAGTCTGGAGCCTGGATCTTCTTGCAGGGTGCTTCGCCAGTGGATCGGTTGATGAGTGAGAAAGTGTGTCTCTGGGTCCTCAACAGTCCCTATTTATCCATTTCCAAAGTGGGTGGGGAGGCTGATTATCTATGCCAAACCCTCTAAGGATCTGATAGGTCAGAGAATTCCCTGTCCCCTGATTTGAGAAAGGAACTGTGTGTCATCATGAGTAGAGTGACACTGTGTTTATGATCCAAAAGAAATCCCTACCCTTTGCTTTTACATAGAAACTCTATTTTTCCCAAAAAAACATTTTTCCAAGATACACAAGTTGTCCATAATACATAATTACATGACAGATTGCCTAAGGTACATTTCTGTCCAACTCTCATTTTCCTACGAGCTATGGTTCATAATTGACAACTTTTTTGCGCTTTTGGTGGGTTTCTCAATGTTAGTTCTGCACCAATTTTTATACATGCATGCACATCCCAACCGGGCACATTCCTGTAATTTTTCATGTTCCTAACATAAACACCATGGCTACAATATGAATAATTTCTGGGGTTCAGTCTCAGAACATCGCACATATTCCAGCTTAGTCTTAAACTGTGAGTGAATTTTCCATTTTAACAATCTCTAAGTTTCATATTTTTGTCAGTTCAGTACACTTTGCTATAAGCATTTTTATAAAACATACATTTACTTCCACTTCAATCCACATTTTCAGTTTGGCCCGCCTCTGAAGCTGAGCTGAGTCACAGGGTCAAATGGCTTGCCTTTCTGCCAGAGCAGTTGTGGTCATTCACACCCGAATTAGCATTTTCTATTCAGTTCAAGTAACCCATTGTTCCTTGCTCAGGGCAGCAGAGGAAATCTCCTCCCCTTCTGATTAACATACCAATGCGAAATGCTCTCCTTTTGGTGGGAAGGAACCTGGTGTGAGTTTCTCAGGGGAAGAAGGCCTCTTGGAAGTTTTAACTGAATCAGGTTACCTTCTGGTCAATTGTAACGTAGTTCCTTGTGAAAAAATACATTTATACATTTAAAATAAGCAAACCCATCTTTACTTCCAGTCCTTTTTCAACATGAAAGTCAAGGTGTGGCACTCTTACATGGCATTTTGATGGAAATCTCTTTTTGGCATGGTTTGAGTTCAATGTTCAACTTTACACATGATAGGTTTTAAATCGCCGGCTTCTGACAGAGGTGAGTAACGGTACTGCACCCATTTTTGACAGATTTCTTTCGGCAAGAAATCTTCAATGTGGATTTTCCTCTGATAAGTGTACTTCTGTGGACATTGTATTTATGTGGATTCTTGGAGTAGAATGATGTTCAACACCCAACAAGGAGGTTGGATCTTTTTGGGTGGTTTGTGAGCCATGATTTTTGCAATTATGACAACCAATAAAAACGGATTATAAATAGCTCTGTTTCTCTTGCAATGATTTTGCTCTGTCGGTAGCCAAGTGATGGGTTTTGGCAGTGGTCTCCTGTGTTACCACTGACATAGGCAAAAGTGGATGGCGGCCTATTTTTCAGATTTTTACTGCTCACTTCATGGTGATTTTTAGTGAGCAGCATGCTTTCCGGCAGCCATTATGATGTTTCTGCTGCAAGCAATGCACAGTAATGTTGCAGGGCTTAGACTAGTGGGTGAAACATCCCACAGTATACGTCAGAAAAAGGTCAGGTTTTAGTTAGAGTGACAGAGTGAACATATAAATTCAGGAGACAGAAGAGGTGGGGGGAGATGTGGTTCAGAAAAGAAGGGTAGTGCAGCTGACAGAAGGGCAGAGAGAGCAGCAGGCAGAGAGCAGAATCGTGCAGTGCAAGATCTTCAGGAAGCTGGGGCCTTGAACTGTGTCCTTCATGGGTGGCGGAATTTGTGATACTCCTCTGTGCTGATAATCCCCTTCAGAGATGGGTTTCCCATGATAACAGCACAGAAGTCTCACAAACTGGAAGTGAGTATTTGTAAAAGTGAGGAGCATGCATGGATAACAGAGTTGATCTTTACAGTCAGTCAGTTAGGATTAAGTGGTCACTCGATGAACAGTTTTTTTTTAGCATTTGAAAATAATAAATACTGAAGTGTAAACAGAGAAAAAAATATTGGCATGCTGCTGTGCTTTTGTTTTTGTTTCTTCTCTTCAACTGTATATTCTGCCAAGTGCCTCAGGACCCAGGGTCTGGGAGAGATAATAAATGCAGATGTTTTGTCATGAACACGGGTGGCTGGTCATGTAATCTAATGTAGAGGTGCTATTTTGTATTAATGTTCATACTGCATAACCTGTTTTCAAACACTAGTGCATATAAAAGAAAAGCATTTTAAAACTGAATCAGTGGGGTTATGTTTTCTGTGTCTAAGTATATTCAATGACAAAGAGGGTGTGGAAACACAGGGAAGAGCCCCAGTGTGTCAAAAGAGGTAACACATTTTACCACAAATGGTATAACAGGAGGTAGTTTGGCACTCTTAGCAAGTAAGTTTATAAGTGTAAGATGCATGTGTGTCCTTTGAACAAATCTGTCCAAGACAGTAGTCCAGTCTTGTAGTTAAGTGACTGGAGTGACAGCTAGCACTGTTGTGTTCCCATAAGCACAAAATCTGTTATTCTGTGTTTAGAGTTGACCCTAAGTAGAATACAGGTATTAGAGGGGAGTCTTATCACATCATACAGGGCATCACCATAACCACGCTATACCACCATTTTACCACTATTTTACCACAGTACTAAAATACCACCAAATTAGGTATAGCCCTATGACAAAATCCTTTACATATGTTAATGCAAATGCCTTACGATGCTTTGTACATGACATCATCAACGTATTAGACAATGAAATCACAAATACGTGATGACGCCGCATAAATAAGTGGCCATCTTGTGGAACACGATCTGCAGCAGGAAAGCGGACACAATGTGGAAACGCCACATGGTGCTACAGGTAACCGCTTTCTACTTAGGGAGGAATACCATCAAAACCTACGGTCATGCAACCCTTACCATGCTAAACAAAACACTTGTCTTGTGCTTTGTTCCAGATTAGATCAATCCAGGATACCAAATCTTACCCGCACGAGATATGAAATACCAGTAACCATGTTTCTTGCCAACATTGCCGGTGTAAGGTAATTTAACTTACTTCATTTGAATAATTGAGGTCAGCCTTACTCTAAATTCCTGAATCATTAGATACAAAAAAAAGTTCATGCCCTGATTTACCCAAACAGATTTGTTGGGTGGAACCTTACTCCTCACGGAGGAAACTTGAAACCTAACTAGGAAACCACAAGTAAAATACTGGTGTCCAACTAATCCAGCATTGAATGGATGCAGATATACAGAGTAAGTGTGAACATTTTACATTAGTAACAACCACTATATCTGGGTTGAGAATACCTGATAAGGAATTAATTGAACACAATCTTTTTAGATGGACAAGAGAACATTTGGAAGATATTGAGAATATGAACCCTCTGAAACCCACAGAGTAATGCAGCCATAGAAGATAGAATAGGACTTCCTTTTACAAAAGAAAGGTTAGTAACTTGTTCACAGTTGACTAATACAATTGCTTTGAGCATAGACATGTAAAAGAAAGATAATTGAATATATATCAGATGGTAGAACAAAATACATAGTCAGACGAGTCATAAATATGACTATGAATAACAGAAGTGACGAACATTAGATGAAAGGTAATCTACATATGGAATGAGTACTTATATTGAATAGAATTAATTACAGTTTGTACAGTATACCAAGGAATCAAAGATTGAGTAAAGTAATATGTGAATGCACAATGTTGACTCAGATACATGAGTCTATCTCAAGTTTTGTTTGTTTTGACTAATTGAGCATACATTAGACACTTGTGAGTAATTCAAATATTGAAATATTTAAATGGATAACTGTCTAATTGTATATATTTTAAAATATTCTTTGTAGATATTGTCTACAAACAACCCCTGAAGAAGAGAAAAATAGTCTCAAAACGCGCTGGGCAATAAAAGATAAACATCTGAAGAAATGAATTTAAATTTGGACTGTTAATAAACATTTGTCTTACGAACACTGGGAATTTGTTTACATAGAAAAATGCAAAAAAGTACCTAACAGCTACCCATTATTATGGTTAGCATTTTCTAAAAAGTTTTGCTTATATATTGAGCCACAAACAGTGTGCAAGAGACGCAAGTTCCACAAATAGGGAACTTATATTTTTTTATTTACCACAGAAGAAGCAGCATTTTAATTCAGAAAGGACGATGATATTCAAAATTTGAGTGGAGCGCCATTTTAAGAAATAGAAAAACTCAATTTTTAATACACAGTTGATAGAAACTCCCATTTAAACATATTCTTGTAGCACTTCAACAGAGGAACCATCAATTTTCCAAAAAAACATACTACATTTTTTACTTCTCTCTCCAATAACCATAACCCATGTTTTGGATGCATTAATAATAAGTCGATTTACTCTTGAATAAATACATAAAGCATCAATACTTTGCTGAAGTCCAATACGAGTCGTATCGATCAGCAAATTATTGTCAGCATAAGCAAGCCAAGCTAGAGCCTTATTATCTAATCTCTGAGGGAAGTTTCTGCAATCCTTTAATGACTCATACATATCCAAGACAATAGGTTTTAAAGCAGTGGTGCCAAAACAACCCTTCCTTACTCCTACCTTGGTCTCCATTTCTTCAGGAATCTTCTACTCAGCATCTAGCCTTATGCACACTAAAGTTCCTGAACATAATTGCAGAATTAGGCTTAATAGAGACTTGTTACATTCTTTTAACACAAGATGTTTCCACAGATGCTCCCGGAAAAAAAGAATTAAAAGCCTATGAGTAGACAATAAAACAAATATATTCCCTTTAGCATTAAACGTGGCACTTATCAAATAAATGAACACATACATATTAAACATAGAGTTCATATTTTGCGTAAAAACCAGTTTGTTGATATGAAATAAGATTGCCAATCTGGAACCCAATCAGTTAAATTTGTAAGTATGTCACTAGCAAAGATTTATGATATTACTTCCAAAAGGGCTAATAAAAGAAATTGGTATTATATCAGACTTTTTACAAGACAATAGAATTATTCCCGTATAATAGATATTGTTCAATAGCATATACAATATCTCGGCCCATAATTGTGGCTTGCCCTTCATAACTATATTGGTGATACCATCTGGTCCAGGTGCTCTTGATAATTTCAATTTAGTTATAGTTTCACATATATCATACAGCTCAAAAAAACATACAATGTTTTTCAAAATAAAGTTTTTTAATATACTAATCCCAGCAAGATTCAGTCACAGAGTTTATCACAGCGTCACTCTAGATTTAATTAAGGTGTCCACATAATGCCAAAATATACGGGCATCATTGCAATTCAAGGCATCAAACATGATGGTCTTATTTTCACTGAATTGCGACTGTTTATGCTGTTTAACCCAATTTCCATATTTACATTTAATATTTGCCTGCACTTTAGGTTTTCTAGAGGCATCCACATAATGTTGTTTCTCATCTATCCTAAGTTGAGCTCTAAAAAATGCTCTACTAGCCACAATTTGTTCATCATACGCTTCACTGTGACTACTCTTAAAATTTATTCTATGCCCACCTTCTCTGTGAATACATTGCAAATCCTTATTGATTTCATCCAGCATAATATTAGTAAGCTCATCACAGTTACATTTCATAATCAAATTCTTAAAATTAAGATCACTAAACCCAGTTCTAAATAGATCATTGAATTTTTCCACATTTTTCCCTGTCCAGCTTAGCCTGGTCTTCTGGGGGTTATGCTCCACTATTCCCGAAAATGTATTAAACCTAGAGCAAAACTTTAATTCCATTTCACAGGACAATGCTACATGATCACTCACACTGGTATGAATGGTAATATAGCCATCCACCTTTGGCTTCAAAGAACGAGAAATGTATAGCTAATCAATATGAGAGGACTGCAAAATTCTGAACCATGTATACATTGGTTGTGAAACCTCCCCGAACCCATTTTACTTTATTTGTTCCATGAATATAAAATCCCAGCCATTCAAAAAAGTCAACTAGGTGAGTAGACCTATGTTAATATGATCAGAATGAATCAGGGGCCTATCATCAGTATCATAAAATATCATGTTAATATCTCCAACAATAATAAAAGGTAGTCCCCTTTAACTGTGTACAGGAATTGATACTATTATTAATATCATTTTGAATAGTTGAGTAAATGATCAACACAGAGGATTGTATGAATTAATAAGTAGCAGTTTAGACATATCAGAACTCCTAAAAACAGAGATGATCACTGCCATAGCATTCACATTACTCACCAAAGGTAGATATTCAGCCACTGTTAGTTCAGAACTAACATCAACTAAAAGTCCTCCTATCGGTCACCCAACATTTGTCTTTGTCTCACATCTCAAGATTGGACAGTACCCGTCCACATCACAAGGCCTAGTAAGCCAAGTTTCCTGTAAACAAAATATGTTAGCTCCAAGTAAGATATTCCATCCACCCTGGATACTTAAGAAAGAATGGTGCTCCTGATTATTCCAAGAAACTAAATGAATTGTCTTAACCATTACATGGCTGGCATCATTCTCTTTAGTTATTTTTTTTGCTTGGCAAATTAGCTGGTAACCAGCTCCAGTCATCCATCTCAGTATGTAATTTAAAATGATCAATACTTGACTGGAACTGATGCATGTTTCTCCCTGTATCAGATGCAATCATGTTTAAATGATGCAATCCCTTATGGTACCAAGACAGATAAGCATCAAGTTCTGCCTTAATTGTTTGAAGAGGTGCTTATTCAAAGCCCATATCACTAAAACTAGGAGCATAAAACAATAAATAATAAATAAAAAGAGGGGAAGTAAAATGCAAAATTGCCCAATTAGTAATAATTCCTAAATCCAGCAATACAATAGCAGAAATGTTATTAGAAGTGATTGAAATGCAGTGTAAAATGTGCATTATTCTGCTCCTATTCAAAAATGTACTGTCATTCATAACCAAGGGTTCAGATATCATAATTTTAATAACATTATATTTGTTCAAATGAGCCATTTGGTTTGATCTCGACTCACAAATATTCCCAGTCAATGGACAACTAACTACAGCCTCCTCATTAGTACAGTTTACTTCCTAATGTGTCTCCTGCTCCAATACGGAATTATCATTCAAATGTTAAACTATATCTATAGGAGCTCCAGCCAAATAACTTTTCTGATAACTACTAGAGTTGGTTTGACATAGCCACCGGTCCATTGGGCCTCTATTAATCACTCAAGTTTCACTCAATATACATGTACACGTAACTCTTACTTTCTTCACCTGCACCCTCACAAGGCATACCCTGTTTTTCCCCATTATTACCATTCCTAATTGAGCCTTTAATCAATGAATGGTTCAACCCGTTAACACAGTCTTCACTGGCCTTAATAGTTGATTTCTTCCACATCTTCTCCTGATTCTGAATCAATTTTTGTCATACTAATATTTAAATTCCTACCTTCGGTACATATCTCACTCCCGCTCTTCCATAGGATCTAGAATAATTAAATCATCTTCCTGGCTGAAAGTCTTTTGTAAATCCTTCTAAATAGGTGTTTCAAGCCAGTTGTATTCAAAGGCAAAGGCGAATATGTTACTATCAAAACAACTGGCTCAGTTGTAATGTTTTCAGATCCATCTTGCTTTTGGCCAGGAAACAAAGAAGCAATTTTACCTGCAGTGGACATTCTCCAAATTAGAGTGGGTAACTGTGCCCATGGATTTATTCAAACTATTTGCAGGAAGGTTAGACACATGGTGAGAAACCAGGTGTCTCAACCACTAGTCCCCAGGATCTGTCATCCAGGTTGCCAGGACACGACCATTGCTTTTGGATCCAGTTCCTGGGGGTGGCCCAGTGCGGGCGGATCACCTGGGTAAGAGGTCTACGGGGAGTTAGAGTGGGACACCGGACAGTGAGACGCAGTATCCCCTTTCCAGTAACACCTTTATCCCATCCTACCAGGTAGGATATTTAGGAACTCACCCCCCCCCCTTTTACAACACAAACACTTTCTTGCAGACAGCCTGATATGAGAGAAAACATACCAAAACCAAAAAACACTACCTGACATATCCCACTACAATGGTCAGGCAATGGCAGGCAATTACTGACCATCACACACACCAGACTTCCATTACACTTCCCCACATGGATAAAAGGCAGAGCATGAGAGCACACTTTGAGCGAGGCAAAGCACACAAGGAAACAGCAGTTCCAAGATGGCAGTTTAACAAGAGGAGAAACACGGCGAAACAGAAGGGGATGGCGAGGACCTTTTTGACAAGGAACCATTAATTTCATGAAGCCTCGGGAATAGAAAGCATAAGACCAGGAAACCAGGCAGAGGAATCCTGCATTGTGTGTTGGATGTACCCGGGACCTCCTGCATCGATAATCAAGGCAGGGCGAATCGCCTGCTGCCGTCGTACTGCCTTTGGCTCCAACAACAAAGCAGTATCAGTGAAATCAACACAGCCAGTGAGTTGAGGAGGCCGATACAAGACCTGTCTGTGTTGAAGCCAAGGTTGCAATCAGTAACATTGTATGGTGAGCGCTAGAACAAACATTGTATGAAATGTGTGTGATAACCAATGCGAGTAAAGTTGAACTGCAGATGAGTCTGTGCACTTTAGAACCAAGATACGATACCTTTGATTGACAGAGTGGTCCAGCACCACATGTTTGCTAATTCAAAGGTCTCTCTAAGGTAAAATCCTGTGCACAATCAAATGTTTTCGATGTTGATAAAGAAAGTTAATGGCAAAATAGATAAAGTTGGTCCGAGCCCGACAGAGGGAGATCAATAAAAAGCTTTGTGTTAAAACTGGTTTGTGTTAAAGAAGATACATTGGTCTGAGCCCGGTGGAGGGAGACTGATTGAAGATTTTGCGTTGAAGCGGATCTGAGCCCGACCAAGGGGGAACCGATGTGAATAGTAAATCACTTGAGAAAATTGTGTACATGTGAAGTCCTAAGAAGAAAGGAACTTTAAAGTGTGTTTGTCACATCAGGCCTCCAAAAGAAGAGACTTTGAATGGCAAAGAGACTTTGGAACAGAAGGCAATAATGTAAGGTTTTGAACTGCACCCTTGTGCTAGAAAGTCAGAGACTGTGCTAATCTCGAGTGTGCCACCGTGTTCCGTGCTGAAAACTTGGGGAAGGGAAGCCAACGGCTTGAATATCCTGACATATCATTTCTTGAACACTTTACTTTTGCATAATATTGTTTCCCATACTATTTGTATTTAGAGGTACAGATTGGCAATAGGTTTGTTAGTATAGGACCTTATATGTTGACAAGACACCACAAGGACTGTGTCATTATTATTTGATGGTCGTAACTTGCTCCCATCTTTCAATTTTGGATTAGATAGGTGTTTTTCAAACCCAACTGAAGTTCATTAAACACCCTTGAACTGTGGTCCCTTGTGTCTTACTGTTGATACCATGCCTTCCTTACATGTGGTGTCAGAAGTGTGATGTGACTCAATTGAGACCAATTTGGGAACCCTAAAATTCCAGAAACTTAGTCATAGAGCCTCAAATCCCTCTATCGTCACTGAAGAATCCATAGGCTTTGATAACTGTCCCAGCAGTGAAGTTACCATCCCTCCTGGGAAAAGAGGAATAATTCCCACAGACTTAGGGCCTCATTACGAGTCTGGCGGTAGCCGTGCAAATAAAACTGGCAGGCTGCCGCTGGACTTGTGAATTTTTATGGTGCCTGGCTTCACGGAAACAACAGGGGATTACGACCCTGGTGTTCCTGGAAGTCGGGTGCTGGAAAAATGTTAATCCCCATTCCCATTCGAGTCCAATAGGACTCAATGGGAATGGGGATGACAGAAGCACGGCACCATTAATAACGGTGCCAGTGCTTCTGTGAAAGTCTTCAGAGTGTGACTTCAGAGTGTGCCAGCCAGAAACAACAGTGCTGGTAGGCTTACAGGCATTGTTGTTACCAGACAGGAACACTCCTAATGAGGCCCTTAGTCTTGATAACCCCTCCTGGATGTTATATAAAATTGGCTCCAAAATCTAGCCTGGCTTGGAAGTTTGGTCTACATGTCCTAGCGGGCATCATAGAGCCCGACTTCTGGGGAGACATAAAGGTTCTCCAACAGAACCATGGTAAAATTCCTTTTGAAGTACATTGTGGGGACAAAATTTCAGAGGAAATTCTTGAAAGGGTGCTATTAACCTGTTTTATAGAGAGTGAACCAGAAGATACTGAGAGAGGTAGCTTAGGCTTTGGGGAAGCTGATGAACCATCTACCATTGAAGCAAAAAGTGAAGAAAAACCTACCAATTTTCCTGACCTAGCCTTCACCCAGCGAACCGATCCAGCACTCACACAGGCATTCTTGCAAGTGATTCCTGAAGGGGAAGGATTAGAGAAAGAAAGTCCTGTTTTCTTCCTAAGGCAAGGATTACTGTATAGAAAGGAAACATCCATAGAACGCCTAAGTAAAACTCAGTTAGTCATCCCCAAATCTCATTGGAGGATCGTGCTAGAGATTGCACATTCTCATTTGAGAAGGGAACACTTCAGACAGTATAAGACCCATGTGCACATCAGTGGGAAGTTTTACTGGCCAGGTATCCATGCTGATATAAAGAACTTCATTCAGACATCTGGAATATGTCAGAAAACCAGTACACATATTCCTTTGCCTGCCCCTCTGAACCCTTTATCAATAATAGAAGTCCCTTTCTCCTGGATTTGGATGGATATCATTGGACCGTTGGAAACCCCTAGCATGGGTAACAAATATGTCCTCATAATCATTGATTATCCGCTACCAGATACCCTGAGGCATTCCATATGCGGAACAACACAACCAAGCAGATTTTAAAATATCTATTGCTATATTTTTCCAGGGTTAGTTTTCCTAAGGAAATTCTAATGGATCATGGAGCCAACTTTATGAGCAAGCTCATGGGTGAAGTCAAGGAATTGCTCCATATTGACACCTTATGAACCTCAGTTTACCACCCCAAACAGATGGATTGGTAGAAAGATTCAATAAAACACTTAGAATTATCCAAACAATGTTGGTAGATAAGGACTTGGATTGCACGATCCTCTGGGCCTTATTTGCAGTAAGAAAGACTGCTAAGGCATCCTCTGGATTCTCTCCTTTTGAACTACTTTTTGGCAGAGAACCTAGAGATGTCCTAAACATGTTCCTTGAGACCTGGGAAGAAATGGAAGAGGGAACTATTCCCCTTTCGAACACAAATACCAGATTGGGAGAGCATATGAAACTTGTTCGAAATCTAGTCTATACTCACAAGGAAAAACCCCAAGCACAACAGAATTCCACCTATGACAAAAAGGTAAACGTTAGATTGTTTTCAATAGGACAAAAGGTATTAGTCCCCTTACCTACCTTTGAAAATAAACTTGTCTCAAAGTGGCATGGGCTGTATGAAATATTAGAACGAACAGTGACCTGTACCTATAAGGTAGGCCAACCTGACAGGAAACAAAAGACCCATCTCTACCACGTAAACCTCTTAAAAGAGTGGAAGGAAAATCCTTCTGCCGCAACTGCTGTGATAACATTTTGTTTGGTACCAGAAGAAATAGACAACTTTGAATTAATTCCCCAAGAGCTAGCTAGTCAACAACAACAAGACTTAAAAGATTTAATCACAACATTCCCTGATGCATTCTGTGAGAAACCAAGGAGAGTGCAAGTCACTATCATTGTATCAGAACTCCCAAAGGAAAAGTGGTCCATCTGAAACCGTATAGACTCCCAGAAGCCTCTGGACAGATAGTGGTTGAGGAAGTGAACAAAATGCTAAGGGCAAATATTACCTTATTCAAGCCTATGGTCCTCCCCTATAGTATTGGTCACAAAACCTGACAATTCCCAGAGGTTTTTTATGTAGACTTCTGCCAAGTCAGCGCCATCTCCGATTTCAATGCCTACACCCATGCCGTGCATTGAAAAATTGATTGATAAACTCAGAAATTCCACCTTCCTATTTACACTACACTTAACCAAGTGGTACTAGCAGGTCCCAATACATGGAACTGATGAGGAAAAGACAGCTTTCTCGACACCCCTAGGACTATTCCAGTTCAAAGTCCTCCCTTTTGGCTTACACAGGACCCCTGCCACTTTACAATGGGTTAAGGACAGGATATTACAGCCCTACTTCTGATTTCTGTGGGGCTTATTTTGACAACATAGTTATGTATAGTAAAACTCGAGAAGACCATCTTTTCCATCTCTTTACTATTATGAGAGCCATCAGAGAAGATGGCTTATCTGCCAATCCATACAAATGTAAAAAGGCCCAATAAGCCCTGAAATACCTTGTCTTCTTTGTAGGGATTGACAGTGTCCAGCCTCAAGGAGAAAAAGTGAAAGCTGTCATAGATACACACATGCTGAAAAACCAGAGAGATTTCAAAGCGTTCTTAGGGTTAATAGGTTATTACCAAAGGTTTATCCAAAATTCTTGGACAGAAGGTTGTCAGACAAATTAAAGAACACAGAACCCCAGAAAATTCATTTGACTGATGAAGACGATGTATGTTATAACAACTTAAAACAAACCCTGTGCCAGAACCCGATCCCAAAGGTAGTAGATTTATCGAAGCAGTTTTGTCACAAGTTTGTGATGGATTAGAACACCCTATCCTATTCACAAGTTGCAAACTCTTCCCACATGAATAACATTACTCTGTGTTGGAATTAGAGGCCCTTCCCATCAAGTGGGCCATCACCCAACTTAGATACTACATCCTAGGAAGGAAATTCACACTCATCACTGATCATTCTCCATTAGTATTGATTAGCCAGCAAAATTACTCTAAATCGCGAGTCATGCAATGGTTCTTAGACCTGCAACCCTATTGTTTCACTGTGAAGCACTGGAAAGGCAGAGACCAGGGGAACATCAATTTATTTCTTGGTTTCCTTGTGAAATAGATGCGGCTACATCGCATACGGAAAGGGAATGTGAGAAACCAGAAGGTGTCTCACTCACTAGTCCCGGGGATCTGTATTCCAGGTGACCAGGAAACGGCCATCGCTTTTGGATCCAGTTTCTGGGGGTGGACCAGTGTGCTAGGACCACCTGGGTAAGAGGTCTTTAGGGAGTGGGAGTGGGACACCTGACAGTGAGATGTGGTATCCCATTCCCTGTAACACCGTTACCCGACCCTATCAGGTAGGATATTTAGGAACTCAACCTCCCCCCTTTCATAACACTAAAATGTTCTCACAATCAGCTTGCTACGAGAGAAAATGGCCTAACAACCGAGCCGTACACCTGACATGTCCCAATACAATGGTCAGGCAATTACTGACCATCACACACACATGACTTTCATTACACATCCCCACCCAGATAAAAGGCACAGCATGAGAGCACACTTTGAGCAAGGCAAAGCATACAAGGAAACAGCAGTTCCAAGATGGTTCCAAGATGGCAGTTCCAAGATGGCAGTTTAACAAGAGGACAAGATGGCAAAACAGAGGGGGATTGCAAGGAGGGAAGTTCCCTTGACCTTTTCAACAAGGAACCGTTACTTTCACAAAGCCTTGAGAATAGAAAGCGTAAGACCCGGATACCAGGTTGAAGAATCCTGCATTGTGTGTCGGTGGTACCTGGGGCCCTCCCGTATCGATAATCAAGGCAGGGTGAATCGCCAACTGCCGTGGTGCTGTCCTTGGTTCCAACAACAAAGCAGCGTTAGTGAAATCAACACAGCCGATGAGCTCGGGAGGCTGATACAAAACTAGTCTGTATTGAAGCCAATGTTGCAATCAGCAACATTGTATGGTGAGAGCTAGAACAAACATTATATGAAATGCATGTGATAACCAACGTGAGTAGATTTGAACTGCAGATGAGTGAGTGAACTTTGAAACCAAGATACAATACCTTTGACAGAGTGGTCCGGCACTGCGTGTGTGCTCATTCAAAGGTCTCTTTAAGTTATCTAGCAGAGAGGTGGCAAAAGGGAAAGAGATGCAAAGAATGATGAATCGAAGTGGTCCTGAGACAGGTCAAGCAAAAGCCTTTGCACAATCGAAAGACTTTGATGTTGATACAGTAAAGAAAGTTGATAGCAAAATAGATAAAGTTGGTGTGAGCCCGGCAGAGGGAGATCAATTGAAAGCTGTGAATTAAAACAAGTTTGTTGTAAAGTAGATAAATTGGTCCAAGCCCAGCAGAGGGAGACGGATTTGAAGATTTTGTGTTAAAGCATATCTGAGCCTGGCGGAGGGGCTTCCGGGGTGAACAGTGAATCACCCGAGAAATTGGATAGGTGAAATTCCTGAGAACATTGATACCATGCCTTCCTTACATCAATCACTTTAACAGGATTATATGGTTTAGCAGCTTCCTTTCTACTTGTGCTATGTTGCAAGTTTTTCATGTTCGTACTGGCATTTTTAAAATATATATATTTATAATCAATTCAACTTTCAAAAATAAACAACACATACACCACATGACTTTATAAAATAAGTACAACACCACTTTACCACTCTCCAACAAGTATTAAAGATTCATGCACTCACGGAACACCATACACACACAACCTCTCAATGTACATTTAAATAACTTATTCAATTTAAACTTAAAGAAGTCCAGTGGTTCCCCAAAGGAGAACTCATTAAACAAAACCTAGACTATCCTTAGGGATCATCAATAAGGTGCCGCAGTACCAGCTTACCTTATCAATGCTGATTAACCAAACAGGCTGTGTACACTGTGAGTAGCAGGCAAAGTCTAAAAGCTCAGAAAAGAAAAATAAACTTCTGAATTATTAGTCCACGGAAGATATCCTAAGTTGCAGATTCATGAAGTTCCACAGCGTAGTTTAAACATCCTTTGCAGAAACAGCAGTAAAACATCTGCATTATCCTAATTGGTGAATCTCACTCATAGGATGATGATTTCTAAATATTCAAATGAGCATATCAACAGCAAATGTCCCAAAACTACAGCGCAGATCATGAGCCACTCGATAGCTTGACCAAACAGGTAATGTATCAAGCAGTTAGTCACAGCGCGGTATGCTATCACAGCTATGTTTAGGCCAGCGAGTTCCAATTAACAAGTCAAGTGACACAGGCAAAAGGATTGACAATGTTCTGGTGGAACGCGCACAATGATTACCTCAAAGTTGCAAGCTGATGAGCTGCAGGGTGTGTAAGGACAAGGTGGTCCATGTTCCTCAATTCACTGTCATCCTGAACAAACCCTCAGCCGGCCATATTCACACCCAAACACCAAAGACTTGGCACACTGGACTTCACTCTCTGGCGCTGTGCAAGTGTATTTATTCCTTCTGATGAACCTTAAAGGGACTGCATTGATTTTGCCACTGAATCCAAACTTCTAAGGGAGCTCGCTGGCAATCTGCTACCACCGAAAAACGTGACACTTGGCAAACTACACTTCAAGCACACGCTCCCGTGCTGTGCAAGTGTATTTATACCTTCCGAAGAAGATTAAAGAGACAGCGTCAATTTCGGCACTGAATCCAAACTTCCAGGAGAGCTCACCGGCAATCTTCTACCACACTAACACTTGGCACACTACACTTCACGCACCTGCATTTGGAAAATCTATTGGCCATCTTAAATCCTTCTGACGCTTCCCGATTCTCTGCTATCCTATAAGAATTTGATTGTATCATAGAATGCAGGCCCATAAAAAAACATTTGGCTGCAGATTGACTCTCAATCATGCCGGTCTCTGAGGTCACTGCGGAGGAACCAAGCGTGGACATGGCTACAGGCAACAAGTTGGACTACATGTATGAACACAAGTGTCAAAGGATTGGACCATGGCTGTCAGAGAAGATAAAACATTGCAAGAAGTGAAATAATGGAGTCTTAAAAGAATTGTTAGGAAGAGACAGCTTCCCTGAAACCATCATACTTGAGGGTGCAATGTGTATCCAGAGAAATGAAAACATTTTTGAACATGTGCAGAGCTGAATATCGCACCATTTCTCCCTATCATACCCAGGCTAACGGTCTGGTGGAAAGATTCTACATATTAGTGACATCCACCATTCAATTGACCATACAAAATGGGATAAACCTCAACATGCTGCCCAATGCATTTTATTTAAATCTAGAACCACACACACTCCCACTACCAATGCCTCACTATTTGAATTGATTTGAGGTCACAAAACGCGGTTGCCATTGAAAACTTGGTGGGCATGTAATACAATGAAAGTGTGTATGGTGAGCACCTTAAATGTAAGGGTAGTACATACTAAATTACATTTTGAATGGTCCCATGACTCACGCCAACCTGATTTTAAGAATGGGGATTGGGTCAAGGTAAGATTTACAGGCTTTATTCTAAAAGGGGAGCCTAGGTAGTCATCTCCTTTGAGAGTTAAACAAATTCCATATGGGTGTGTACATACAATTGAGGCGAGGGTGTGGAATGTGGAACACATTACGCATTGTCAGATTGGTAAAATGTTGAATTCTCTTAGCCGTTCAATTGCAGTTTTTGGCACACTATCTGTTACTTATGATCAAAACGATTGGTTAACTGGAGAACATTGTTCCAGATTTGCCACTGCTTACATGAAAATCCAATGTCCTTGTGTGGTTGTCCTCCTGCTTGCTACAATCCTTGAAACGAACACACGAGAACACTGGCAAATGGTTGAGAGACAATCATGGAGAAATGAAGCAGGGTGCATGTCATTGGGTCGGTTGCTATCCATAAACCTTCCTGTTCACATCCTGAATGTCTGTCCTGAATTGGGTGGTGTTGCGGCTATCACAGTTTACATCTCCAAAAAAGGAGCGATCTCTAAACCAGAGTAGCACAGAAAGACGTCCCCATGAGCTCTCTCACCTAAGAGTAATGCCCAATGAACTGCGCGATAAGCAGCGACAGGCACATTCCATTTAATGGATGGTAAACACCTGCTGACCACAACCTACAGACCATCTCACATGATAGCACCGGTCCCACATTGTTAATTTCCTGCATATACACCATTGCCAGTGGTTTTTTCGTGACAGTGGCTGTTGGTGATATTTACTAAGATCTATAGCTCAGAATCTCTGTTTAGATGTATTCATTCGATTTCCAGAGGACAGTTTAAAAACATTCCTTGACACTCTTAGTCTATATCAATTTCTCCGCCTTGAGCAAATTTACTGAGAACACTGTAAACATCTTAATCACGCTTGTCAGGCAGGACTTCCATCCTTGTACATCACGATGCTGTGTACACGAGGCCGTATAATATAACCATCAATTAGGATAAGCAGATGAGCCGATAAATTCGTGCTTTTTCTCAAACGTCACTTTTCTGGAGAGAACCCCACATTTAAAAGGGAAGATTATTTTCTTTCTAAACATCTAGGCCAGAAACGTGGTAAACTACAACTTTGTTCCTTCAACGTAGTAGTGTTTTGTTGAGCCATAGCATATACAACATTTGCAAGTATGTGTTATTATAAATGAAAAATTACTTGAGAGGAATACTGAATTGCTTATCTGTGCCAATTGAATATGAAAACCAATGGTTTCTCATTTTGGCTGCAAATGGGCCATCCAGTCCATAATTTAGATATACGATTATGATCCTAATGTCTGTGGAGTCAGACAGAGAGCACACTGCTTAATTATTTTGAAATTATTAAAAACGAAGTCGTAAATCTAGCATTTGACACAACACAGCTATTTGACCAACAGACATAGCGTAATGGGTTATTAACAGCGCTTCCCATAGCGACTGCATTTTTTTTTTCAAAGCAAAGTGCTAATGAATGGCTGTTCATTCAGGGTTCATTTGGCGCAATTATGGCCCTTTTCCAGATCACATGGCAAGAAAAGCACTGAGATAAAGTTCAGGAATAAAGCGCGCCAATTTATCACGTGCTGCCAAGAAATAATATGAAATCATTCTAGAGAAATGTGGACCATTCTGATGCGCGGGGCCTTTATGACATTTCTGCGTTTCATAAAAGAGGTCACGCATGCTTTGTTTTTCATTTTATTTCTGTTACTGCCAGGTGAACAGATAAAGCTGCTTGTGATTTGCTAAATGAAATCAGCTGAACGTAAGGAGGCAACTGATATTTAGTTTATTTTGCTAATAGCTTTGTCGTGCGATAACACACTTTTGCATATTTACAGGAAAGTGGCGGAGCTCCACTAATTTAGCATGGAGTACTTTGTGACAACTATTTGAGAAGCCGCCATCGTGTGGAGTTTTAAAGTCTGAAAGGGCGCAAGATGCGAGCCTGTATGGCCACCCATAGAAAACTCAGCCATTCCTAATGTGGTGACCCAGCTGCAGTTCTGATGCCAGATTGAGGGTTAGTGGTGCATATCGCTTCCTTAGGGAAAAATAAAGCATGCAGCCTTATAGAATTGCTACTGTGATTATCATGGGATATGAAATGGCAATATACATTTCTACTGTTGTCCCTTTTGAGATGACACTCTCAATAAAAGGAGAATGAGCCCGCACTTGGTGGAGTACAGCGGCACACTCCCTGCGCGGCAACTCTGTCTCTGTGTCTGATCATCATTTATAATGCGCCTATACACAATGTGTTTCCAGGCACCACAAGACAAGAGGGTGGGGGAAACTGGGAGGGCAAAAACAAACGAGCCTACTAGGCCTTGTGACATTCCGATCGTCCAAGTGCAGAAAGAGAAGTGCAGGGGAGAGGGGAAGGTGGGGAAGTGCAGGTCAGGGCGTCAGGGCCCGTGAGCAAAACAGTGCCAGGGGAGGCCAGGTGGACTGAGCCAGGGGAAGCTTAGAGTGCAGGGGAGGTAAGGTCCATGAGCTAAGTGAAAGGTGAGGGGCTGGAATGGTTACAAGGTGCAGGCACAGCCAGGGCAGTGTTGGGGAGAGATCTATCCTGTAGTATGCCAGAGGTCTGGGGGTACGTCTGACTCTCAAGGGCCCCAACACCCTTCCCCAGAATAGACAGATACCTTAGTCAATGACAAGTTAGAACTGTGGTTTATTGCAAATAAAGCCAACAAGGATGAATACAAGACAATGAGAATTCTCCCGTACATCTCAGCTCTCCATGGCGTGCAGTACAGGTTTGTCCAAGGATGTCATCGTCAACCTGGGCCCTTCCCCAAAAAAACCTATCATCATAGAGGAATGGGTATTAAGAGTACTATTACCTATAGGAAAACCCTTTAGAGGTTATTCTACTGGTCTTCGCATGCCAGGTTGCTGACCTGTCCCATCCCCAAGAAACTATCTCTTACATTGCTGCAGAATAATGGGCTTACAATTGGTTCATACACTTTGCCATCCACCCCTGGCTTTCTAAGTTGTGATTGGTCAGAGTTGATCTCCCCAGGCCTGGGACTCGATTAGGTTCTCAGCCTCCTGTGCACCTCCTCAAGGTGATGCAAATGATTATGTGTCTGCATTGTAACTTTTGTATACTACCTTTGCCTATGAGTGTGTGCTCCTTACTTTGCAACACTTGTTGCCACCTGCGTCTGGCTTGATGGGACTGGCTCTGCTTTCCCAGCATGGGTGACTCTCCATTGTCTCGTTTGTCTGTACCACGTGCTTAGCGACCACAAAATATAGCTCCTCAACTTGCTTTTATGAGGAGTTATTCTGTTTCTCTGCAGCTGGTACCCTTGTCGTCTGGCGATTGGAATGTGTCCGCATGTCTCTGACCTTGGCTGTGAGCCTGCTATGTGCTCTGTGACGTCTGAGTCAGCTCTCCTTGTCTCAGGCTCTATGGCTTTTGGGCCTTCTGTAATTTTCCTTAGACATATAATATGAATTCTACATGTTCTAAGTACTCTATACTTTAGTAACACATGGTCCTATCAGTTTCCATGTATATCCCTGTAGTCCCATAGCGTTGTTTGCCTTAAGCACCTACAAGCTTGCTCAGGATCTCTCATGTCTTGCATTTCTGCGTTACTGCATTTGTCTAATGCAAAAATAATGAAAGCATTGACAGTATCTATATGTATCTGTCCTCTAGCTATAGAACTGGGTAAGCATGTTCTTCAAGTATACAAATGTCTGTTTGTGTGAGGCGGTGCAGGACTGTGAATGTGCTTCATGTCTAATTCTGCTATGTCGTGGTGTCACTAATGACGTCAGCATTGTGGTACCTTGGTGCTTAGTCGAGACTATCCATAAGGGTATTTCTCTCCATGATCTCAGTTTCTTCTCCTATACCTGTGAAGATGTGTATAGGATTTGGTCTGTATGGCTTGCTGGGAGGATACCTTTCTATGTACTTATCAATCATTGGTGCACTCTGGATTCATCGAAATAAGATGGGTGGCTGTGAGTGTTTCTGCCTCTTTGTCTTGACATGAATCTGGGGGTGATGAGGAGTATTTTTGGAACCCTCTCTTCAGAAGTGCTGGGGGAGGGGCATAGAAGGGCACATGCTGGTTGTGGGGGCATCAGGGGAGACCAAGTGCAGAGGTAGTCTGGAATAGGGGGCCTGGTGCACTGTAAGACTCTGAATGAACCAGGATGCCAGTCAAGAAGTAGACATTGACATTAGCTGGGGAGGGGGAGAGGGAAGGTAGAAGAAAAAAGGAAGATCTTGAGAAGCTTCCTGAACTTAAGAAGTACATCAAAAGTCTGAGAGGGGCAGGGAGGCCATTCCAGAGGGATGCACCTGCGGAGGACAGAAATCTACCCCCCAACTCTCTGCTTGTGAAAAAGTCTGATCTGCAGAGGGTTAGAGCTAGACGACCGAGGGGTTCTAGCAGGGAAGTATGTAGGGAGGGAGAGTTGGATGTAGAGGGGTACCAGGCTCTATAAAGCTTTGTGGATGATGCAGAGGGTCTTGAACCTGATCCTTGCAACAACCACGAGCCAGTGGAGAGATTTTAGGACTGTAGAGATGCAGTACTTGGACTTCAGGCCAAGGATAAGTCTTGCAGCCCTATTCTGGATTAGTTGTATGGGGCGAGGTGAGCAGATTAAGGAAGAGGCTGTTGCAGAAGTTCGACCTTGAGAGGACCACAGTTCTAGAGACTTTGAGTTTCTAGGGGGAAGGATAGGAAAGTGAGAATACCTCTGAGGCAGTGCAGCTAAAAATGTGCCTTCTTGGCAATGTCCGTGATGTGAGGATAGAAGGAGAGAGAGGAGTCGAAGGTGACAGCAAAGGTTTTTGCCTCACAGGAAGGTGTGAGGAAGAGGCCCATCGAGGGCAGCCAGGGTGAGGGAGGGAAAGAGGGAGCAGGGGTCCCATTGAGAAGGATCTCTGTCTTACTTGCAAGACCCTGTGGTTTGGGGGGACCCTCGATCTGTGAGTATGACCTGGGTGCCTCCATGTCATTGTCCAGCTGTGTGATCACAGACAAACTGTGAGCCTGGGTGCCCACAGCAAATGTTGGCGAAACTGCTGGTGACCACAGCACTGGTCAGGCTGTCCCATGTGCCTGCGAGCCAGCCCCATAATATTGGCCATGAGGACGCCTGTGGTGCCATGCAGCCCCTGCGTTGTGACAGCCCGGGCTGCGAGAGCAGCGAACGAGGTGAGCTCCGTGTTCGGAGTGAGGAAAGGACGATGCCATGAAAGAGGGCCCCTGCTGATGATGTGTACATTCCTGCTAGCGTAGGATGAGCTAGCCCCAAGCGTTGAGTGGTGAAGTTCAGAGCGCTCTGTGTTGGAGCTCCTTGTAAAAAGTAAGAGGCAATGTGACAGTTCACGCTCCAGGACAGAGTAAAAAACCAGAAAAGACAATAATGGGAGGAAATGTCACAGGGAAACCCGTGCTCCTGTGAAGTGGGTGCACCTCACACAGTGTTAATGACCTTAGGCAGTGTTTTTCCTCTGTGCTACATGGTTGGAGCTTTCTTATAAAAAAAACAAAACAATAAATACATTTTTGTATCCCCTCTCTGCGCTTGATGATCAGGAGTTCAGCAGTTAGGAAAGGAGAGTTCCCCTTCACTGTGCTCTGTGTTGGGAGCTGGAGTGAGAAGTGTAAAGGGATAAGAAAGGTGTATGCTCCGTGCCTGGGGCAGTTAAAACATACATAAAGAACAATCGTCCTGCAACACGCTCTGGGCTCAGAGCTCAAGGAAAGGAAAAGACCTAATAAGTGGGTGTCGCCATAACTAGTGGAGCTAGCATATGCCAAGTGCATGAGTTGTCCTTGTCGGTAGCATTGGAAGGGTGAGGCACACAGTAACTGAGGCCCAGATTCAAACCTGGAGAGGGAACACATTGGGCCTCATTACAACCTTGGTGCTAAGTGCACCAACTTTACCACCATGGTGTAAACTCCATTTACACCATGGTGGATGGCGGATTTACCGCCCCATTCCAAGGTGAGTGGGGCAGTAAATCCCCATTTCCCATTTTCCCGGTGGCGTTAACCCTTAACGCCTGAGTTGTAATGAGGCCCATTGTGCATGTTTGCACCTACTGGACTGATGGTCAGCTACACAGATGGTGGGGGACCTATGATCAGCAGTCCGGTTCGATGATAAAGACACAATCGTGTTGTGGCTCCTCGTGAGTGCTCAAGTGCCATCTTGCCAGCATATGCATGGAAATGCTGCAGCACATCAGATTTGTACAAGCACAGGACATATTAGCCTCAAATAATACACCATGGAAGATGACAGAGATGGCATAGAGGACCTACTTCCTCAATTTGGCGGAGCTGCAGTCAACAATATTTTGTTGGCTAATCATTGTTGCCTGTAGCTTAGCCAAATTGAGGAAGCAGGTCCTCAGAGAGCCTAGGATAATGCAGGCGAGGATCCTGCAGTTGGAGTGGCCCTGGAATGATGCTGGCGTAGGAGGTGCCTCACTCTGCCCACAGTCTGGGTGGCACTTGCCCCACGCACATTAGTGCGTGGCCAAATGACACACATGTGGTATGTGTAGAAAGGCTGACCACTTTGTGACGGTAAGTCAGGCCCAGTCACTGGCTGTCCTATTGGCCCCATCACCAGCCACCAGCATGAAGGAGTATACCCAAAAAGGAACAGGAAGGTGGCCGCTGAGGTAACACCTAATTTGATTGCAAAATAATTCCTGTATGGACGTTTTGATCGAATTGGGTGTTACCGTTTTGTTTGAATCTAAAAATACCGAACATGAGGAGCATGGGTTTAGCGGGTGTCCCCCACTCCCCATGTTCAGAGTGTACTTGGGGGTTTGTGGGTTTGGAGGTGTCCCCCACTTCCTTACCCTTGGCAGTGGGTGACGAAAAAAACAAACAATAAAAGGTCAAAATGAGGGGACGAGCAATTACATTGCAGGAAGTTCACCCGCAAACAAAACAAACACAAACAAACAACCCAGATCCACCGCCGAGACCATCAGTGGCTCAGCTGGCGACACCAGAAGGAGGACGAGGATGTCTTCTTCCCAGGGGTGTCACCAGCAAGAGTGAAAGGTTTGGAGTAAGATTTCACAGGGTGAGGAGGTGTATCCAGGGATCTAGGTTCATCTGAGGATGAGAGCACTGCTTTCCTCCTATAATGGAATGGGTGCCCAAACTGGAATGCATCCCTGGGTGTAATGTTAGTTCACATATTTAATGTTTACAGTTGTAAAAAGTTCACGGAGGACCATAAGGTAGAAAGGAGTTCTTTATTATATATCATGCATGTGCCCACCGGCTCCTTAGCACAGTTGCTCTCCAAATGAACAGATATTCCTAGTGCATCTTTCCTCTAGCATTCCGTACTCTACACTCCACACTCCATGTCTATATATCAGCATGGAATGTTGAGTGTAGAACACGAAATGCTACAGGTTGTTGTTGTTTTCTTTGTTATGAAAAAGGAGTGTGGTGTTGTCCCCTTTGAGATGGCGTGACATGACGCGTTCTGAAAAAAAAGGAGCTTGTGCCAGCATGTGCAGGAGAATGGTGGCAGACTCCCTGTGTGGTAACTCTGTCTCTGATCATTGTGTGCCTGTGGAAGCCATGTGACCAGGACCCCTGAACGCCACTGTGGTTTGGGGTGACCCCCAATCTGTGGGTCTGACCTCAGTGCCCCCAGGTCACTGTCCAGCTGTGTGATTGAATTCAAAGTGTGAGCTCCAGTAACTGGTGTCTGCCCTGTGACAACGGGGCCAGAGAAACTTCTGGGTGCCACAGCACTTGTCAAGCTGGCCCGTGTGCCCCTGAGCCAGCCCCGTAATGGTTCCATGCGTTAATATCCCCGCAATAATATCGCCATACAGAAATATTGCCATATATTTGCAGCGATATTAAGGCATGGAACCTGGGGGGACACCCCAGCAACCCCCGCATTATTTTTAAAGGGGCGGGGGACACCCCCGCAACCCCAGCTCCCAAAAACCTCCAAAATTATCCCACCAAAAATATCACCTATGGCCGTTCCAAAGGACCATATATACAGCAATATGTTTGGTGGGGATAATAAGGGATGTGCTGGGAGATTCTAGAATGGCCTCTGAGGAAGTAGCAGCTTAAGGCAGCAGCTCCTGCTCCCACCCTAGCAACCATTGGAGACCTAGTTAATATTGGCTGAAATGTCGGGAAAAAAGAAGAATGAGCTTGTGGACAACCCTCTACCTAAGAAACCTAAACAAGTGATGGAAGATCTTGAAAATGAAGAAGCTCCAAGCAATGCTGAAATTTTTAAACTGCTTAAGCAAGTGGCCAGTGATATGGTGGAAATCAAAACAGCTTTTGGTGATTTATCTGGAGCAGTCTCTGGCCTGGAAACACGCATGAAAGAGGTTGAAGGCAGAACTTCAGGTTTGGAAAGAGAGACTGCTGGCAGTTATAGGGCCTATCAGGAATTACAAGAAGGTGTGTCTAGGCTCCAACTGTCAAATATGAACTTGGAAATCCAGGCCAGAAATAATAACTTACGCCTGATTGGCATCAAAGAACAACCTGAACTCAACTTGTTCACCTTGGTCACTAATATCTTTCAAAAAAGTTTACCAGGAAGCAATGTGCAGCCCAGGGATTTGGATGTGGTGTTTAGGGCTGGAAAATTGGAAACCGGGAAACCAAGACAAATAATTGTGAAGTTTTTGAAAGCCAGCATGAAGGAAGATATTCTGACTATTGCAAGGAAACAGGCATCTCTGTTCTGGGAAGGAGTTTCTTTTAATGTTTACCCTGATTATCCTAAAGAAGTAGTCCTTAAAAGGAAAGCATTTTGGGAGGCAAAACGCTTGGCCAAAGAAAGAGGATTGAAGACCTCCCTTCTGAAACCTGCAATCTTGAAACTGTTTCTACCAGATGGAGTAAAACTAACAGAGATTCCTGAACAAGCCTGTGCCTGGCTTAAGGGTTATCCTTGCATAATGGTTCAACCTAATCCTTAATGTTTTCTTATTATTTTTTGCTGTCCGCATTATATTTTGTTTACTTGCTGGTTATTTATTGTTCCCATGGTTGTTGCTCTTATTTCGATTTCATAGTTATTTATTTGCTTATGATTCAATTTCATTTCATTTGATTGATGTTGTTAATGGCTTACTTTGTTGTTGTCCAAATTTTGCTGGGATTCGAAATGCGGCGGTTTAAACGTGTGCTGCGCGTGTTTTTCTCTGTTGCCGGCACCCATGGGCATGATACGGAGCTATCCGAGTAAGGGACCTTTGTTGTGGTTGTGTCACGTGACGTTGCGCGCGGAGTGACGACGGCCTATTTACTTCCGGATTCACTTGCTCCCAGTCTCGGATGCGTTTACTCTTGCCCGAGGATGCGTTGGGCTTAATTGTGAGTATGGTTGCCGCAGTTAGTGCTCGTTTTCGGCTGAAGTTATTCTAGGTAATGGGGAAAGGCGGATGGCAATACGTCACACTACCCACACGATATACCTGATCAGTATACGTGCTAATAAGGTGGTGGGTTAGGTAACGGTGAGGGGGGATGAGGGCATATTGGTGATACGCACATTGGGCTGCACATTGAGTTGGGTGTTGCTCGTGTTTTGATGGATTGGTCAATATCTGAGGCTGATTGCCCCATACTTTAAATTGAAACAAACAAACCGCTCGTATGTATAGCGAAACGAAATCATTACAGGCAGAGAATTCAATTGATGAAAGTTAGTGGTGATATTGTGGCAGTTCTACTATAATTGTGGGGTAATGCAATACAATTAACTTTTATGGAGTGCCATCTCTGATCCCAGACCGATATTCCTTGTGCTGAACTGTCTTTTGGAGTGTTTTTTTTTTTTTTTACACCATCAACACTGCTGCCTTGTGCAATCAGTTAGGGAGATACCTATTATTATTGAAGGAGTGTTGATGTTGTTATACGGCCATGGTCAGGGATCCCCTTGATTTTAGATGTGCATCAAACGGGTAGTATTTTTTGTTATGTATTGCACTCTTTGTGTGCCGCATTAAGGGGTTCTTTGCTGATGTTTGACGGGTGCCTTTTCGGCTTGGGGGTTGAGGGTTAGGGACTGTGTGGGGGCTGTAATGGCTGAGTGGGAGTAGCAAATTGGTAGTGCATATGCATGAATTAGATGCTTTGATCTGGGTAACTTGAATGTGTATGTGTATATGCATTATTTCTGCACATTAAATGCTTTCTTTATATTTACTCCCATTGGTGATGTGTATGCTTCATGGCTGAGGTTTTATGTGTATTTTTACGCGTGAAGTTGATGCTCCCCACATCAGGGACCTTTCCTATTGGTGCTACCTAATACCTATGATCATATCCGGTCGACATACATGTGCTTTGATCCTTGGGTTTGTTCTATTCCTATGTCCATGGCCTTAACTGTTGAATATTGTAGTTGTTGCTCTCTGCTTCATTGAAGCGGTGCGACTTGGCGCCTCAATGTAACGTGCTTAGCTGTATTTGATTGACCCACAATATGTGAGTTTAGAACTTCGATTATTATTATTATTGATTCGTAAACAGATTTGTCTTTATATTCTGATGCTGCCTGTAAGGGGTCTATTAGTTTCTGTGGGGCAAGGCTGATACTAGTGACAGGTTGCTCTATGCTTATCTGTTGTGAATGGGTTGTCCTTGTTATTTGTGGGCATTGTAGTATTAAATCTTTGGTTAGTGTGCTGATGTAGGGTGGGGATGGGAGACTTGGGTTTGGAGTTTACTGTGAGTTTATTGTCAGTAGACATTATACTTCAGTTGCCTGGCTGCTGTATCTGTACAGTGTGCCGTCTACTTGTTACTATTTTTGTAGCGTATTCTGGAAGTTTGTCGCCCCCTTGTGGGTATGTGCGTTCCTTTTACTTTTCTTTTCTTTTTTCTATTCTCGTTTTCTATCCTATTCATTGATTGTAATTGCGCATGTTATAATATATTTCGAAATTTTAATTGTACCATGGCTACTAAGGTTGTGGATCATCTGAATATTGTCTCATGGAATGTTAATGGAATCAACAATGTAGTGAAAAGGACAAAGATTTTATCTCATCTGCGTTCCTGCTCTTGTGACATAGCTTTCCTCCAGGAGACGCATTTAGAAGACCCAGAGGCTGAAAAATTGAAAAGGGGTTGGGTTGGTGATACTTACTTTTCGAATCATTCCTCTAGTAAGAGAGGTGTTTCGATACTTATTAAAAAGAATCTGCCTATATCTGTCATCAGGAGCAAGGGAGACAAAGAAGGAAGAATTATTTGCGTTCTGGTGAGAATTCAAAGTGTGGACATTCTACTATGCAATCTGTACGCACCGAATCTGGATGACCCGATCTTTTTTCATGAGGTGGCTCAATTGCTTCAGAGTTTTAATATGGACTCCATTGTGGTTGGTGGTGATTTCAATCAGGTCATGGACTCTGCTTTGGATCGATCAAATGGAAATTATACGAGGACACCAAATAGATGCAAAAGATCCTTGGAGAATTTGATTGAGGAGTTCAGATTGGCGGACATCTGGAGGCTGGAGCACCCGTCGGATAGGGATTATAGCTTTCATTCACGGTGTCATGACACTTATTCTAGAATTGACTTCTTTTTGACCTCTGGCCGAGTGACTCCCAGTTGCTATGACTCGGCTATTGGCCTTATTGCCCTATCTGACCATGCACCTATTTCTTTGCGATTGTCCTTGCAATACTCTTTGGTTAAATCTCCGCGGTGGAGAATGAACTCTTATATATTGAGGAATGATCGGATCAGACAGGAGGTGTCAGAGGAAATTGATATCTTCATCCAATTTAATAGGACTGCCGATGTTCAACTTTCTACAGTTTGGGAAGCTCTGAAATGCTTTATTAGGGGGATACTGATTTCAAAAACTGGCAAAGAAAGGAAATTGAGAATGAAAGAAATTCAGAGACTCTCTTTGGAGGCTAAGCGCCTGGATGTTCTGTTTGCAGCAAGTAGAGATGAAAATGCAAAGATTGAGTTACGGAAAACTAAGTATGAACTTAACAAACTCATCTCTAGCCAAGTTGACTATGCACTGTTTAGACAAAAAATCAATTATTTTGAGAATGGTGAAAAGGCAGGGAGATTGCTGGCACACCGACTGAAGATGGCTGAAAGTGATCATTTCATTCCTGCGGTAAGGAGTCTTGCTAACACGTTGGAGACGCAGCAAAAACAGATTAACAATTCATTCCGTGGCTTCTATGAAAGACTCTATGCCTCAGATCTGTCCTGTGGAATTGATGAGATTGAAAACTTCCTTGACTCTCAAGTTCTCCCTAGCTTAACATCAGATGATGCGATGAGTTTAGAAGGGAAGGTGGAAATAGATGATGTTCAACACGCAATTTCAAAACTAACAATGGGTAAATCACCTGGCACTGATGGATTGCCTAATGAATTTTATAAGGCCCTCCCTGATTCCGCACTACAGCTTTTGTGTGATGTTTTTAATGCTGCTTTTGAATCTGGTTCACTGCCGGACTCAATGAGACATGCGTTGATTACAGTAATGAGGAAGAAGGACAGATCTGCTACCAGATGTGAGAATTATCGACCGATCAGTCTGATAAACTGTGACTGCAAAATATTGGCCAAAATCCTGGCTGTTCGGTTGAATAGGGTGGTTTCTACTCTGATACATGAGAACCAAGTGGGTTTTGTCTCTGGCAGGGCAGTCGCGGACAATATGAGACGCCTACTATTGACCATTGAGAAAGGGCATAATCAACCATTTGCCAGTGCGATCATTTCCCTGGATGCTGAAAAGGCTTTTGATCGTGTTGAATGGAACTTTTTATTTGCATGCTTAAGGAAAATGAATTTTGGGCAAGATTTCCAGCGGTGGGTTATGTTGTTATATACCAACCCTTCTGCGAGTGTGCTGACGAATGGCCTTATTTCTGAACCGTTTGAGCTTCATCGTGGAACAAGGCAGGGTTGCCCTCTTTCACCTCTCCTTTTTATTATATCTATAGAACCTCTAGCGGTGAGCTTAAGGGCGGATGTACGCCTTCAGCCGGTAGTTGGAAATGGTCGGAAAAATTTGGTTTGGTTATATGCTGATGATTTGTTGATTGCCCTTCAAGACCCGGCTGTTGGTATTCCTTATTTGATGCAAGACATTCAATCTTTTTCCGTGATATCGGGATATAAGATTAACTGGAGTAAATCTGAGATCCTTCCAATCAATGGGTTGTGTCAACGACATACATGTGTTCAGTTTCAATTCAAGTGGTGTGCTGAGAAGTTGAAATATCTTGGCATATGGATTGGAACAGATGTGGTGAAGTTACCTGTCATTAACTTTGCTCAGATTCTTCCGACGCTGAAATCAGATTTGATGAGGTGGAGTCTTTTGAAGTTGTCGACATGGGGCAGAATCAACTGCTTGAAGATGAATCTGGCTCCTCGGATAAATTACTTACTGAGCATGCTCCCCATTAAGATTCCAGGAAACTTCTTTAAGGAGATCAATGGAATTATGCAGAAGTTTATTTGGGATGGGAAGCCTCCAAGACTTGCAATCTGGAAACTTCAACTCCCATTGAAATTGGGGGGAATGAATTTGCCTAATTTCTCAGACTACCACTTATCCTTTTCCACTCGACATTTATGTAGAGTTGTTGACTCTGGAGATGTACAGTCTGAGCATTTTGACCTCTTATCTTGGGAATGCAGTGCTGTATCCCAATTAGACCCGAGAGCTCTGCTAACCACTCGAAGGAACAAATCAAGAAAAATCAGCGCCCTTACTTCATTCTTACAAGACTGCTGGTGTGACCTCTCAACCCGTTTGAGTGCAGATCCATATTTACATCCAGATGCTTCCTTGTGGAATAATCCAGCCTTGATGTATCAGGGCAAAACTCTGTTTTGGATGGGATGGTTTGTGGCGGGTATCAAATACATTGGAGATTTGTTTGATGGGGAAAACTGGTTAACGTTCACTCAGCTTGGCCAGAGGCATGACATGACGGAATGCTCATTTGCCGAATATCGAAAGTTGAAGATTATTATTTCGGCTTGTATTGAGGAGCCACAATTAACTACTCAGAGTCCAGCCTGGGCAGCTATAACTGTATGCCTCGGTGCATCTCACCCTGCTTCTACTATGTATAGTATCATAAAAGCTGCTCGGAAAGGTGATCCGGGATTACCTGCTCTGTGGGCGGAGGACCTTGGGGAAGATGTGAACTTCAGGTGTTGGCGAAGGTGCTGTGGAAACACTCGTCTGGTGAGTTTGGACTGGTCCCTCAGAGCTTCTCAAACGAAGTTGTTGTTTAGGGCCTATTGGACGCCGGAGAAACTATTCAGGAGACAACTTTTGGACAATAATCTTTGCTGGAAATGTAAGTGTTCTAGAGGATCTCTGAGTCATTTGATTTGGTCCTGTCCTAAAACGATGCAGTTCTGGGAAAAGGTATGTGAGAGATTGAGCTTGGTCTTAAACATTGCAATCCCCATGAATGCATCGTTGTTGATTTTAGGCGATGATTCTCTTCTGGAGGAAGTTGACTTTGGTAAGAAGGTTTGGCTGCTACGTGCATGTATGGTTGCTAAAAAATTCATTTTGAGGTCCTGGAAATCGAGTAATTCTTTCAACATTGATGATTGGGTGGAGGAGCTTCTTACAATTTCGACATATGAAAGGGCTATTTACAAGCTTTCTGATGACATTGACAAGTTTTGGGACATCTGGGGCTGTTTTCTTGACACCTATGGGTAAAAACTGAACTTTGATCTGGATCTATGTATATACATCCTTGTACACTACTGTATGTATGTCATCTATAGGATGTGCATTGGTTGTTTTATAATTGGATTATTGTATGGTGCATGTAATTTATTTTCTTGGTCCTTCTCTCCTACATTTGCTCTCTTTCTTCCTCTCTCTTTCCTTTCCTTTTTTTCTCTCTTCTTCTTCAACCGGTTCTATTTTTAATACGCTGTTGGTTATTTTTAAATTGGTTGTGATACGTTGCTTATTTATATTGTATTGATTGGCTATGTGTTTATTGGATTATTCATGTAAAATAAAAAGTTAAATCCAAAAAATAAGGGATGTGCTATTCGATTCACTGTTGCTGCACACTGGTGGTCAAACCAATTGGAATGTATCCCAGTTAATGAAAGAAATGCATAAGTTCCTGCGTCTTAATATGATGTAATTGGCTTCCTCACAAAATGGGCCAAGTGAACTTGGTATGGGGGACAAATAGCAAACTCTGCCTGTTGGACCACAGTCCCTCAAATTTTGCAACCAATAATCACTATCATTAGATGTAGAAAGGCATAAAGTAGTTCATAGAATACATTGGGCATGTTTTACACAAATGTTTTCAATGGGACTTTCCCATGCTAAAACATTTTAGTAAATCAGGCCAATTGGTTCTTATGTTTTAAATATTTTACTATAGCAGTAAAAGCACAGAATATGATATACAATATGGCAGTATTACTAATTTACTCATCCAACATTAGCTTCACATAAAATAAAAAGCTAACCACAAAACCACTGTGAAGTGAGACATCCGTTAATATTTTAACCTATGACGATAAACTCAAAACAGCTAAACAATTAATCTCTGCAAAACATACAAATTCCCCATAATAAAGTTATGAGAACACTAACACTAATTATTGCACTTTCCTGTGAATAAGAAAATTAAAAACACCTGCTTTGACCTGCTTTGAAAGTTATTGCTAGTTAAAGAAAACACATCAAGGTAACTAAATTCGCCTGCATACGGATTCAAAATTCCAATAGATAATAGACTTTGCCAGTCTCCAATCTATTGATGAAAGAAATACCTTCAGAAGGCAACTGTTCTGAGTTTTTCCCAGAGCTTGAGGGTAAGGTCCAAGAGGCAACTTACACTAGCATGGCTGGGGTTCCTTAGGCTTCCTGTTGCTCGCTGATTGGTAGCAGTGGCCATTATATCTAGACTAAGCCTTTAGGAAGTGTGTGGGATTAATAAGACTACAAGGTAACGTGAGAAAACTTGAATGATGACATTTCCACTCCAGAGTTTATTTTTATGTGTTTTATATCTCATTGCAGGTCTCACTGTCTAATTGTAGGTCTCACCTTCTCATTGTAGGTCTCAGCTTCAAACAGCACATAGCAAGGAAGAAACAAATGGCTTAGTACCAACTTTCGGTTCTGTGAGACATCTAGCCCTTCATCCCAGAAAACAACTTCTGAACCACCATTCAAGCATTGATCGTTTCTTACCTGGATGGGGGTAATGCCCTTTTGGAAGGCCGTCAGGCGACTACCCTGGCACCACCGAGATGTGTGCTGCATGCAGCAGCATGACCCATGAAAAGACTATGCAAATTCGACCACATCATCCTGACCCTCATCGAACTGCACTGGCTCCTGCTGCAAGCCTGTATCATCTTCTAATCATGTTGCATCATCTATAAGGCTCTGAACCTTGAGTCCCTAAGCTACCTTGCAGAACTACTCAGCATCTCCAGAGGCCTGCAATCCCCTTGAAGCAAGGAAATGTGCAGACTTGAACTGTGCCAGTACACAAAGGAAAGAAACAGAAGACCAGCTTTCTCTGTCTACACGCCAAGACTCTGAAACCTCCTCCTGTCAAAATCAAACTTGCTCTATCGCTTCCGTGGTTCACGAAAGAGCTCAAAACCATCCGAATCAAGGAATGGCTCCTCCCTAACACCTAGTTCCACAAACCGTTCACTCCCCACCCTACCTGAGACTCAGTGATCTGCTCCTCACTGTTTGCTCCCCTGGTTACTTGTAGGTCCCTTGCAGCCAATTGCCCACCCTCCCCCTGTTGTTAGCTCTTAGCTCACTTTTTCTCTGCTTCCCTCACTGTGTTCTTCTCCCTATGATAGCAAAGTGCTGCGTTGCTTCCCGAAGGTAGATCTGTGCTCAATAATATCATCAGCATTCTGCGGCTGGGATCGGGCAAGTCAGGTGGCTGTAAACCAGGCTGAAACCCCCAATCTAGTCTGCATTCCAAGCCACTTGATGGTCGGCTCCGCAGCCCGCCATCTTCCACCACCCTGCATTCCTTTTTTTACATTTCTTTTATGATCCTAAACCTGCCTCTTCCTTTTCCATCCAACATGGTAATAGATGAGGGGCTCCATATTGAGCATCACCTACTGCCATCTTGGCAAAGCATTTTCATTCTTGAACGGGACCTCACATTCAAGGAATGAAAATGATTTTTCTTTTTTAACAACTTGTGTTACCGCTTTGGTAACCCGGGGTGCTAATGTCATTCCTAACCAGTTGCATAGGCCATACCAGGGGTAACATCCCGATGCCCTCGTTAACATGGATTGACAGGCCGTTACCCCCGGTATGTCCCGTGGAACGGGTTAAGAACACCATCAAATAAAAATAATAATAACAATAATAATATTAACAACAATAATAATTATAATAATAGGTAACTTTTCAGCTACAGTATAAAAAAGACAACTCAGTGCAAAGAAAGTCCCAAGTCATTAGGTGTAAAGGATATAAACCTGGGACCGCTAAGTTTATGGACAATCTGAAATTCATGGTCAGCTATCAATCTTACAGTGCTCTATGTAGTAAATCGCCACATTGTGGAGACTCATAGGGTGCTTTGGACCACCCTTAACTTTATCATAACATAGGCCTATGTCATGTACTGTATATGTAGCCATGGGATGGCATATTAGTTACGCAGGAGACAGCCCTGATACTGTGTTGGATTCAGTACAAGATATATGCAATTCACTTGGTTGGATTATTGATACATATGTCGTTTTTCTCAGTTTAACAAGTTTCTTCTTTGTACTGCATATCAGCTGCTTACATTTCTCGGCTGGTCTAGCAAGAGACAGAAGGAGGGCAATGTGGCATTGCTTTTGTGGTCAAAGACCTCTTACACAGAAACAGTATATTTTACAGGCACGTGTGCAGTACCTGTGCTGCCTTCTTTGACATTTTTCCTAAGCCATTTTACCAATTTGAGAAAAAGCTGTGAACTATAGATCCCATTTCATTCAACAGCCACTTACTTGGGAGAGGCAGCCTCTCTCCCCCTGTTCTCTTCTGTACTGTAAATAGCTGTTAATGGTGAGGCAGTACTTTCCCCGACTGAAGGAGACCCCTTTGGGGGAATAGCACACACCTTGTGCCTATGGTAATCTCTGACAGCCCTTAAAATCTGGATGAATGAAGCATGACTGTTTTGCCCTTGTTCATGTAAGTGTTGCACTATGCTTTATGAGGCCATTCCCATGAGATACTTGCCCAGCAATAGTCTAGGGAGACTACAAACTCGAGATTGCATTGTTATTGGAAAATCCATCCTATCCCCAAACTGAAACCCTTTCTGTACTGCCATCATACTCTTCTTCACCTTTCTGAAGCCGCTTCACGCCCCACCTCCTGTTTTCAGCCAAGGTGCTGCAGATTTAGAGGAATGCACACTCCATCTTCTACCTGTTTTGCTCCTTATTTTATCATGAGGAACTCCCCTGCAGGGTTGCAGCATTATTCAGAAACAAATGTTCTGGTGTTGCATCAAAACCTGGTGAGTTGTGGTGTTTGGATGGGGAGAGGATATTATCATTTTGGACTGTGTAAGAAGAGCTTGCGACTTGTGCGAAACAGAAGGGTAGTCTTCTCAGAGAAACCAACAAGGATTCTGGTGCCAGCCCCAACCAAGGCCTGATGAACGTCTGACAAAAGCCTTGCCCTGCCTCTGCGGGCTATGACATTGATTGGCAGAAGTCCCAACAGACCACTGACAACAGCACTAAGCATGGCAGAGTGGGGTTTAAGGCCTCTCTAAGACTGCCCACCAAAGTGAAATGGGTGACTGTAGCTGTCAGATATCAAGTAGCCCTTTTGCTGAACCAAACTTTCTTGCCTCCCATAACCCCTAGCACATAGATTGTGGTAATGTCTGAAATTTCCTCATGGAAAACAATGTATCTATTTGAGAGAGACAGAACAAGAGAGGGGATTGACTGGTGGCATTGTGAGCTAGAAAAATGGGATCTGTCTGCAAATGGCCATGGGTAGGAGAGAAGGGTTGCATGTTGTTCTGTGTTGTAGGGCTTCCTCCCCCCTTTCCCTAACCAACTCAATGCTAAAATCTCCTAGTACCACACAAAAGCCCTCCCCAAAGGCAGCCTCCAAAGGTATATCCATTATCACATTAACACTAACCAAGCCACGACTAAGCTCTCCTCTTTAGCCCTGTCACCCTCTCCTACATCCGCAGCTAGCTTTACACAGAGCACTGTAGTCAGTTTAGATCTCCGGTTCTTCATTATGGATCACTTCCCAAGTTTCTCCTCCAGATCCATACAATGAAGATTGGCACACCGGAACTAGGTGCCTCTAGCCTGCATTCATCAACACTACAGGCTTCACATCTGTCTCTCCGACTGTCACACTAATGACCCTCTATCCCCTTTTTTCCAAAAGAGCCATGCGCAGCAAGGCCGCCAAAAGTGACAGAAGGGCACTATACAAGACCACTTATATTACATTACATTTACATAATTTAACAATTAACACTTCCTTTGACTGGTAAAGTTTTTGGGAAAGCCAGGCTGTTTCAAGTTTTCTGTTTAAAAAAATATATATTGTTGAATGATTATCTACATAAGTAAATACATAATTCCATATTACTTATAGTATTACTTACGGTAGCCATAGCTTATTGACCCAGGTTAGGAGTTTTACAGCAAGCCTCCGTCTTCTTCTAAGGAATTTCTAACTCATAAAGGTGACATTTTGTTTGGTCCTCCAAATATAATTACTGTTATGCAGGCACAATACCCATACTGTTTTTCTTTGAGTGGCCCATTTTGTATATTCTTTCGATCTACGTAAATGCAGTGTATGCTAACAATAACATCCTCATGTTCCACTATTTCCCGTTTAAACAGTTTGATGTGAAGACTTTATAACTTCTGTTATCATTTGTTCATCAGTTTAACTAGTTAGTGAAAATGTGCTGTCGCATACTTTGTCAATTCCTATTCAAAGAAAGGATAGTAATGTAACCAATCAAGTGCTATATGAAACCTCAGTAATTTTATAGTCAAATTTGAATTTGTTGTTGTAGCTGTGGTAGTTTTAAGAGGTCATTTATTTTTACTTGCAATAAAATTCACTTGGCCATTGTAAGTGGTCATATTACTTATATAAACAATTTTGTATGCTCACTTGTGAGTTATAAGTTTAAACGCTTACCTTTCAGTTTGATGGGGATCATTTCCATGGCATGAACTAGGTGGATATTGTTTTTTTCACTTGCATGGCATCATATTGGGTTGTGTTCAATGCATGTTGTCCACATCAAAAAAATAACAATGAAAATATTTGGATTTGTCTTTGAGTGTAACTAAAACTAGCTATTACACCATACATCCTATTTGAGGAAATGTTCAACCCAAATAATTTACTTTGTCCTTGTCCTAAACATAGTCGGTTCTGTGAGAAACCTGGCAGGATTCTCACTCCTACTCCCCCTGGATCCTCTTCTTGGTTGGACAGGGAAAGGCCATCACTCGTGGATCCTGACCCTCCGGGTGGAGACGAAAGAGAGGATCATCAGGGTGAAGGGTCCTCAGGGATTGGGAGTGGGGTGCCCACAGGAAAGACATGGTTTACTCCTTTCGCTATTGAATACCAACCTAACACTTCCCCAGCCTTTATAGGCTACTGTAAGCCGGCTCCCCTCATTTTCTCACATTTTACACCTGCCAGTGCTGGGACGAGGAAGAGTTGACTGAGAATAATGAACACTAAAAACACATTTCACCTCTCGAGTACTGGGAAGAAGAAGATCCCTGCAGAGTACTGTGAGGGTTAGGCATGTACATTTGATTATAGCCAGGCAAGCCCAATTGAGATACCACACCTGTAGCCTGCCATGTGGTTGCAGTTGTACACATGGACAAACAGAGAACAACAGAGAATGCAACAGGGAGGCCTGTGTGGAAGGGACCAGAAGGGGACCCTTTCTGAGAGGAGGCAGCCGTGGTGGAACCTAAGAAGGAGCCAGGAGAACACTGACGACATTTTAGAGGACCTGTGGAGCCCAAGGCAAGAGAGGCCACAAGTGTGGGAGCCTCCATGTGCGAGAACAAGCAGCTGGAGTTACGGGGGAGCAGAACAGAAGAGAAGATGCCGTCTTCGCTCCTGCAGAAGCAGCAGAGTTGCCGGCGTGGGCAAGACTACACCCCGTGTTCGAACGGGGCTGGAGAAGGCTGGCCCGCCAACCTCAGAAGCAGAAGGAAGCATCAAGAGCCCCCTAGGAGGAACGTTGAGGACCGGTGAGTGTCGGGGAAAGCCACTCAAATCTGGGGCTCTCCTAGTGTGCTGCGAACAAGTACCTAATTATTGCATTGAATGAACACTAGAACCTAATTTGAATTATGCATTTTGAATACAGAACTGAAAGAAAACTTGAAAACAGGCCGAAATATGCTTTTTGAATGCTGAACTGAAGGAAAACTCAAAACAAAGACGAAATATGCATATTGAATACCGAACTGAATGAAAACTTGAAAGTAAGCATATTGAATATTAAATTGAATGCAACTTTATGGGCAAAGCAAATTGCAGATGACAGCCAACGGACAAGTGCCCATGTGAAAGCAACATGCGGAAAAGAGTTCTAGTGTTAAAGAGAACCATAGAGAGATGGGGCATGAGTAAGACCACCTGAATATTAACTTTATGAACGGATACAGTGCGGCAAGGCCAAAGGCTGGCAAGAGGTGTGTGACACATTGTGGCAAAGCCAAGAGGCTAACTAGGAAAGGCCAGAAGAGTCTTAACCTGCACATAAAGCCAAGAGGCTAACAAAGAGGAGCAAAGTGAATGTGACTCTGAACACAGTGGCAAGTACAAAATAACATGTGTAGGCTGAAGAGCCTAGTGATCCTTGCTGAACAACCTGTGATGGGTGGACCGTGTGGTCTGATAACTGTGAATAGACCAGTGATCCCTAAATTATAAAAACCAAAGACATTGTGAAACAATCCAAAGAGAAGCGCTGTAAGCAAACTGTTGATGCAAGCCAGAAGGAGGTTCAGGTTGACCTAATGAGTGCTGAACCTTTTGAAAAGACTAAAACAAATGCAAGTGGCTGAATTAAAGTTTTGGGGAAGGGAACCCCTAGAATCGAGGAACTGCAAATGTTGTCTTGAGAACGTAGCCTCAAGACCCGTTTCATTTGAACTGTGTGGCAATGAACTAGGGGAAGGGAACCCGGGGAATTGTGTGGAATTATATTGCCTTGAACTTGAAAAAAGGTAATCTTGAGACTTTTATGGAATTTTCTTGAACCCGGGGAATGGGAGCTGAAGAGGAAGCTAAGAGCTGGAAGAAGCTCAGAACTTTATGTTAATCAACATTATTTTATTATTGACATCCCTACAGATTGATAGTTGTGAGGGCAAGGATAGGTTTTGGACACAGACAGACTTTTGAATTAAACTCTTTGACTCAGACTTTCCTTAGTTTGTTCAGGTCGGGAAATCCCACCTTAGCATCGGACAAGTTAGCGAGGCGCTCCGGGCGGGCTGCGTACAAGTAATGGAGCATGTTATTAATGAAAGCTTCAAACCAAGATGAGTGATACATATTGAATACCGAACTTAAATGGAAGTTTGAAATAGCGCTAACGTATACAAATTGAATACTGAACTGAAGGGCAGTTTAAAACAGCACTAAACTATACATATTGAATACCGAAGTGAATAGAAGTTTAAAACAGCACTGAACTTTGCATATTGAATATCGAACTGAATGCAACTTTAAAACAGTGATAAACTATGCATATTGAATACTGAAACCTAAAATTAAAACATGTTGAATACTAAACTGAAATATTGTCATAAACCCACGGCCCACATTACGCCCCCAAGGTCAAAACAAAGGCAGGGTGGTTGCAGGGGTTGTGGGAGGAACGTCTCTGAGTCGCTGTCACCTTTGTCCCCAGTGCAGATGTACATGGTGTGGGAGTAAAAGGTGTGGAGGAGGCAGAAACAAAGGAGGACTACGCTTCCCAGCAGCCTCGGGCCTAAAACTAAAGCTCCGGCAGCCCAGGACAACGCCCAGGACAACGCCCGACGCAACGCGCATGCGCGAGGGAGCTACCACGCATGCGCGATCCCGGAAAGCTTGTCCGTGCTCCACTCTGCTGCCGAGAGGACGCATCTGACGGAGCTCCAGCGAAGCTTCTCGCGGGGCCGCCCTCGCTGCCGGATACATCTTCAGGCCCGCGATGCCAAAGATAAGTACACTGCCATCCTTTTAAAAGCTAACCAGAGGGAAATTAAAACTGGAAAGAGACTCTGCTTACCAGCGACATTTAGGAAGTCTTTATAAACTTCGGGGGAGATACGCGAAAGTTCGCGAACTAACTGTGAAGTGCATGCACCAGTTGCGGGTGCAAACGTAACGTTATGCTCGCCTGTTGCGGGCCATTCAATGCCGTATTCGCTGTTGCGAGTACTTGTGAAATGCCAAAAGGCGTGAGAGAGCAAAGCTAACTTCCTCCTTTTTTGTCAGGAGTTTACCGCCATCTTCAGCGATCTGATTTTTGCAACACACAGTCTGCGGAGCCGGCGGGCGGAAGAAGCGCACTGGAAAACTAGAGCTAAGTGCATTAATGTGATCAGAGAATTGTGTTTGACATTATGTTTAGTTCTTGTGGTGATATGTAAAGGGGCAAACATTAATGTCGAGTTAAAACTGAATATTGAGGCCAGATTAGAATGTTGTGTTTATAGAAACCCAAGGCTGGAGAAAACTTGTGAATGAGGTAAACAGAGTGTTGGGTTCCAGTCCAAGGGGTAATGCATGCATGAGATAAGAATGCATGACTGAATGAATGCCCAAATGTTAACAAGCAACTACCCAAATGAAAGATAGTTTAGACTCAGAAGGTCAGAGTCTGGGAGCAACTCAACCCCAAAAAAACCCTTCCCTATCCATAACCTCTCCCTAACCCTCAATCCGGTTACCCTACAATCCCGAAACCCAACCAATCCGTGGACCCTAACCCTCTTTCCCGTTGGGGACGCGGTGACCTGTGTTTGAACTAATCCAGGCGCCAAGACCGTCAAGGGGAGGTAGGAGTTCTTGCTACTTCTGCGTTGGGACGGACTTCACCTAACAAATATAACTTTATAGACAAGGCAAATAGCTAATGAAGGCTCAAAGAGCACCAAAAGGTGCATTTTGTGAACAAATGTAGTAAGGCAAAGCCAAAGACTAAAAAGAGGTGTGCAATACGCAAAAAGCAAAGCCAGGAGGCAAAATAAGAAAAACCAGAAGAGTATAAAACTGCACATAAAGTCAAGAGAATGACAATAAGGAACTAAATGAATTGGAACTTGTACACGGGCGCAAATGCAGATGAACCTGTGTGGACTGAAGAGCCTAGGAGTGCTTGTTGCGTGACCGCTGGTGGGTGGTCCATGTAGTTTGTCAACTGCACCTAGACGCGTGAACCCTACATTGTGAAAGACATAGAAGCAGAACTTTTGAAAGATTGAAAAAAATAGTGGTTGCTACGTTGAAATCTTGGGTAAGGGAACCCTGAGATCTGATGAACTACAATACCGTCTTGAGGACAGGACCTCAAGAGCCTCTTTGTTTGAACTGTGTTACTTTGAACTTTTGGAAGGGAACCCAGAGTATTGAACTCTAGTGCTTTGAACTTGGGGAAGAGAACCCTGAGTAGTTTTGTAGAACTGTTTGAACTTGAACAAGGTAAATCCTGAGACCTTATTGTGAAACTTTCTTGACCTTGGTGAAAGGGAGCTGACGAAGAAGCTAGGAGCTGGAACAAGCTCAGAACTTTGTGTTAATCACCATTTCTTTGATTATTGATATCCCTGCACACTGTATAACTTTAGATGTGAGGGCAAGCATAGGATTTGGACACAGACCGACCTTTAAGTTGAACTCTTTGACTCAGACTTTCCTTAGTTTTGTTCAGGTAGGGAAATTCCAACTTTAGTAGGGGCCAGTTAGGCCTTCTACCATCCTGATATTTAAGTAAATAAATATTGTTTGTTTGAACTTTAAATCTGTTGTCTGTGTCTTGCTTCATGATGGCTTCACAATATATATTGGTGAAAACATTCTTTGTTACAGCTCTGGAATTAGCAACAACTAACAGAGTTAGTGTTTATGTAAAGATACGTTTATCATCATTATAAATGCCTATATTTTATTGTAGTTTTAATTAATTCACAAACTCATGTATATTAGAATACTATGTGAGTAAGCTTACACTCTTACCAAATAATTATATAATTATGATTAGGATACCTCTCCTTCCCAAAGTTTACATTTGATGAAAACATTGTTCAATTCATGATCGTTGTTAAGTTCAGTTATAGTGGTTCAGAACTGAAACATTCTCCTGGCTTCCTTTGTGTTTATTTATTGCCTCCTCTTATTATTGGTAATATTTTGCCAATTAAATTTCTAAGAATCTCATTCTTTTCATTTTCTTTCCTGGATGCTTCACTTTTCAATAATTTTCCAATGGATATTTTTCAACTTGAATTTGTATGTTTTTTTAATGTTTATATATTCTACATTTAGTGGTCTGATTGTGCTTCCAATGTAATTTTGTTTAAAAATGCATATGATTTCATGCACAAAAAATTTGATTTGACAATTAGTACCTTTCATAAAGAAGAATGTTCCCGCTGTTGTCACTATATTCTTGAATATTTTTCAATGTGAATTTGAAATGATTTTCTGAACCATATCTGAAAAAAGCCATTATTGATTTTGTTAAGCCATGTACCCCCATTTCTTGTCCAAACTATTTTCACTTCAAAAACATATTTGACAATGTCTCATAGGGTTTTGGCCTCCTTGTAAATTGTTCACAGTTTTGGTTCTATAGAATTCTGAACATCTGTATCTTCTAATTGTAAAATCCAATGTTTTCTTAATAGCTATTAAATTATGTGGCTATGGGCCTCATTACACGGATGGCGGTGAACCATGGTGCTATTAGCGCCATGGTTCATGCCGGTAAAATACCGGCACCGCCTTGGTGGAAAGGGGAATTACCGCCCTATTCCAAGGTTGGCGGGGCGGTAATTCCCCCTTCCACCATTGCTCTTCCCCATTCTCATTTTTGCCCCATAGGGCTCTATGGGAATGGGGAAGGCGCTAATTACGGTATTGCAAATTGCGGTACCATAATTAACTCCCTGGTCCCTTTGTGGGTTGGTTTTTACCGCCTGCAAAAAGCAGGCGTTAAATTCCCCAACCCGCAAAGGGACCTCGTAGTAAGGCGGTAAGGATTTACCGGTACCGGTAAAATACCGGTACCGGTAAACCCTTACCGCCATCCGTGTTATGAGGCCCTATGTGTATTATATCTCATAATGAATGAACACTTGTTTGTTTGATGCTTTGTGATGCTTTTCTTTAGGGGCTTGAACAATGTTCCTTTTGAAGAATCCTTCTTTGGATGTCCTTTAACTATGACATTCTTCCTCATAAAAAACTTGTCAGTGATTTAGTTTCTTTGTGCTCTTAAAAGTTCACCTAATGGTATATATATATAATATATATATATATAGTCTCTGTCAGTTTGTGGTATGTTTTGTTTCAAATGTATCATCAATAAGCAGGATGTCTAATCCATGAAAATTATCCCTGATCATATATAATTGTATATTTATTTACAAAATAATTGCTGTTTAGAAATTCCAAATAGATTCCCATTTCCAAACAGTTCCTTGACATATCATTGATATTTAATCAATAAAAATTGACCCATTTGATAATTTTATCAGCTTGACACATTCATGAATGGGTCTCCGACAATTGCTCTATGAATAAATTGGCAACTGAAAGAGAAAATTTTGAGCCCATGGCAACTCCTCTAAGTTATTGAAAGAGATTGCCATTAAACAAAAATGTGTTTGTTAAAATATTCTCCAAGCGGTCTATGTTATCACCAATGTCATTTTATAGTTTGAAGCTGATTTTTATCATGCTAATTTTCCACAGATTTAAGTTCAACATGATGGACTATCAATGATTTGATTTGATAGTTTATTTATATAGCGCCTATACACAATGTGTTTCAAAGCGCTTCAAGGCAAGGGAGGGAACACAGGAAAATACAATGACATTCTTACAGGCCATGAACAGTAAGAATGTGAAATTAACTATCGTACTCAGCCTGACGACATTTCAGAGCTAAGACATAGACAAGGAAGGGAGGGGGAGAGTGGGAAGGAAATGGAAACAGACAGGCGACTACCGTACTAGGCCTGACGACATTTCTGGTAGAGCCGGAGAAAAAACAAAAGGTGAGGGAGAAGGGTGCAGAAAGGGAGGGGAGGAACAAAACAAGCGACTATCGTACTAGGCCTGACAACGTTTCAGATAGTGCTGGAGGGAGGGGTGGGGGAACAGTAAGGGGAGGGGGGAGGAGACAGATGAGGTTGGTATCATACTAGGTCCAGGGACAATTCTGATAGAGTAAGTGCGTAGAAGAAAGTAAGGGGAGGAGGGGAGCAGATGGGAAAAGGAGAGGGGAGGAGAGAACAGAGAGTAGCAGTCAAAAAGAGTGGAGAAGCAAGAGGGGAGAGCGAATACAACTGCAGAAGTCAGTAGTAATACATAATGTTGCAAGCCAGGATACAAGATTCAGTCCAGCATGAGAACTGAGAAAGTGTAACACAAAATGAATCAATGAAGTCCATAAAAGTAAAATCCAGTATTGGCCGCAAGACGGTGATGGTGAAACCAGAATGTAGCGGACAGACTACATTCTACGTCCAGTGGCAAAAGCCAGTCATTATTTTCCCAAGATATTTCATTTAATGTGCATGTTGTCCCTTATGTATGATGCCAATTCAGTTACCACTGGATCGGGAAAGACACAAATAAATTCAGAGATTGAGGCTATACAGGCACCTCTTATAATAACAGACACACTGATCTTAATCAGCTCATGTTTACAAAAATACTTGTAGAACAAATTATCCCCTTAATTGCCATACCTAGATTTAATATTTATTTATTTATTTATTTGGTTTAGCCAATGTCAGGTGTCTGCCTTTGTCTAATACCATGCCATCTCAGTTCAGAGGTTCTTGCTCCTGATGGTTAGCTCAAGAATGGTAATCACTCCAATGAGGCTTCTAGAGGACTTTTTAGGCTTGTTGCAACACCCAACTAGCTCTATCGCTATGAGGGAAGATCCCTAGCTAACAAAACAAAAGATAAAGTGGGCTCCGAATCCTAGCCAACTTACTGGCCCTACTGCTTTAGATGAAACAGCTAACTAAAAGGGAAATCAGAGGCTTTGTTCAATAGCTTCAACAGGTTGACAGTTTGGCCCAATTTATATTTGTCATGGTTGGGTTTCAAAAGTTCCTTTTCATCAACACATGATATTCTTTCCAGTATTTGTATCAACTTGACATTTTCACTTTCTCCTGGTATGAAAAGAAGCTGTCTCTGGTTGTGAACTTTTGCATTCCTGTAGGAGAACAGCAAAGCAAAACACTCCATCCTTCAAGGTGTTGGGTTCTCCCCACAGTTCTGTAATCCTTTTATAAGTTATTTTCTTGTATCCAAGGTGTTTCAGATAGGGGGGCTATTCAACCTGTCTTATCAAAGTTCTGTACTTTCTGTTACTTTCTGAACCTTGATTCAAAGTGTCCATCTTGCTTGCTCAATTCTGCTTTCATAGGGTATTTGCACATTCAGATTTCCCAGTCTCCTGTAACCTTGATAACTTTCCAGCTGTTATTCACACTGTTAATACCACTTCTAGTCGCCCTTTCATAGGGTTTTTTAATTCTCAGATGTATACAGCTCCCGTAACCTGCATAGCTTTTCCAGCAGATTCTCACAATGTGTGTCTTAATCTCACCTCCTCCCTTTCATAGGGAATTTGCACGTTATGATTGCTCAGGCTCTTCTAACCGGGATAGTTTTTGTAGCAGAACCCCGAGACCTGGGGTCCTTTAAGACGAGGTAGCAATACTTAGAGATGGATGGGGATGCAGAATTTACTCGTACATCAATAATCAAACCGACTCAGGAAGTTGGCAAAACTTGGTACTGTTTTATTTGCAATTATCTAAAACAGGACCGGGAGTTACAACGGACATCATCGGAAATCACAAAGCTCGATCTCGATGCAGCACATAAAAAACATTACTTTTATAGCAAAAATGTGTCATCTTTGGCGTCACACTACATGGCAAATTATAAAAACTGACTTGGGATGTGATAGGCTTACAAGGAACATCTAAGTATACATTCCATTCTGACAGGCGTTGTGATTGGGTCTCTGACATCAGCTGGACAACTAAGCCCTCCTCTTGTGCAAGTCATCTTCATTGTCACAAAATACACAACAATCCATTGGTTACATGAAGTACAGGGCTCTCTGCTATGTGGCCCTCTACAATTGGTTGGCATGCTTGTACCCTTCTAGAATATTCCAGTTGCTAGCAGCACGTAAGCTCACACCCCAGATTCTGGGGAGGGTTGGACTGGTCATGCCTCCCCACCAAATTAGCCCAGCACCTATCATCACAATTGCGGTCTGCCATTCAATTAGGCTTTGAACTTGGCCTTGCAGAAGCTCTCTGTGCCTGAGAATAAAAGGTAGGATGGCATAGTCTTATCTTCTGGGTTTGGTGTAGCTCGACCCAAAGTCTATTTTGAGCTGACCACATGAGTGAAGACTGTGTTTTCAAGCTCTTCGTTGCATATAATACTATTAAATGATCACTTCTTGACTCCTTCAGTGTTTTTTCATCCCACCTCAAACAGAAGTGTGTTTCTTTCTCACGTTCATGTAGCTTCTTGACAGACAACCAGGCTCACGGTGGCCTCGACTCTTGGTGCTGGGCCAGCCAGCCTTTCCTTAGAAATTAGCTATATTCCAACTGTGCCACACTCAAGCCCTTTTCATTAACAGGGGTTTAAGCTTGCTAAAGTGCATCGTGGAACATCCAGATTCTATATATGCCAATGTATATACATTGGTGCATCGCTGCAATCTATTTAGTACGTAGCCAGCCTCAGGTTTATTTCGTCTACTTGCTTTACATCATATGTACAAGTGTAAAATTATTTTGCATTTTCTTCAGTGTTTCTTCACACGAGCATCTGCATTTCGATCCCGAAATGTTGCTTATCTTCAACACCTTCTCTTCAGATCTTATAGAATATATATGTTCTTGTGTCCTTTGTATCTCTCCTGGGTGCATCAGTCCTGCTCCGCATGAGGTCACCAGTCCTTTTCCTCATCCATTTTCATACTTCACCTGGGACTTTGTCCAGAAGACAATCAATTCTTCGATAATGCATGTAAGGTTTTCTCAATGGATACCTTGTTTCAAGAACTCTTTGCGGTATAGGCATCCTCACTGGTAACGGAATTTCCGGTTCCCAACATACAGGCAACATGGGGGCAGAGCATTTTGTAGAGGTTTTTAGCTCTTCCTCTGCATAGCCTTTATTCAAATTATTTGTATCACTGTCAGTCCCCTTTTCATGGGGTGCTTTCACTCTCGGGTTTCTCAGGCTCCCATAAACTAGATAGCTTTCATCACTGTTACACACCATGTTTGTACCTTGTATTGTTCTATTCTCTATCGGATTCTTCAGGCTCTTATATTCTCATCAGATTTTCCCGTGGCTATGTGTCTCTGCAGCCACAGTCTGACAAGCACAGAGGTCTTATCTCGGCATCTGTTGCCAGTCTTTCAAGCCACCACTGCTGCTTCTTGGTCACGCTACCAAACTGGAAGTGTGTCTGTCCATCCCTGCTCCTATTCCGAACTGGGCTTCTTGGTTGGATCATACACCAACCTGCAAGCATTTGTTTTGGCGCTTGCCCTCCTTGCTGCCACTGGCTCCACAGCCCAGCGTGGCTCCACCCCTCCAGGACATCAAAGATGCAGAGGTTTGCCTTTGTATAGCGGTTCTCCTCCATAGGAGTCTCCATCCGCTTTGCTTGTGGTTCTCTCCTTATACACATCACATGAATAGATGAAACGTTGTGCTTCTTCACTAGCCATGGCATTCAAGTTGTATTCAGCATTACCCGAAGTCAATGGGGTTAAAGAACGATCTTTATGGAAGGTCATTATTACAGGGGATTTTGAAGTCTTTTCCACATCCATATATGCAGACAAGGTGGTTTAGACTGGGAGTTCCATTGCAGGATGGGAGTCCTTGTCCCAGAGAGGGGAGTCACACTCAGTGAGGTCCCATTTGTCCAGTCCCCTATGGAGGGGTTTGGCAATGGGGTGGCACCCCTCTGGGGAGAAGGGAAGAATTGTCCAGATTTGTCACACCCCTCAGGGGACATCTACCAAACTCGCATTGATGCTGTATCCTTGTACTAGGACTTATTAGAGAAAAGTCAGTAAACCAGTCTGTGAAAAAGTAGAAATATGAGGTTCAGTCTCTAACCACAAGTTTGGCATCTAGCAGGACCGTTGATCTGAAAATGTTCATTATCAAAGTTTTAAGCTCTTTCCAGTCCACAGGTGTTTGGTTACAAACAGCAACTCATTATGGTCAAGACCACCTCATGACAGTGTGTTAAGACTGATGATTGGGGGGTGAACTGTTAGTGTTATTTCCAAGTTTAGACTGATCATTTTGAAGATAGTGTGATACAATTGTGGAGAAGAAGTGTACATATGCAGTTAAAAAATGTATTTCTTCTCCAGCACTCAGCAGTATTTCATTGCTATGCATATGTGTTGATATACAGTAGAGCCTCCTAACAATTCTGCTTTTCTTAACCAATATGGTTTACTGTAGAATTTAACAGAGACCATGTTGCAGTGGAATTGCCATTCTTAATTCATCTTTCAAGGCTTTTCTGCATTTCTCTTCTGTGGTATTCTTGTCGAGGGTTAGCAATTTATAACCAGACATAACCCACATCTTCCTATTCTGTGCCATTTCCCGCATATCACTGTTCGGCCTTCAACCTTGATGCTTCAATTAAGACTGATTGGGCTCTCCAACATTTGGTACAGATTAATATTTAACTTCTTGGTCACCAGTGATCTTGGCACTTCGGTGATGTGTGAGTTCAATTGCAAAGTGCGACTATTGTTCTTCATTGATTCCATTTACATTTCCAGTCAGTTTGGTGAGGTGATATTAACTGGAGTGAATCAAAATTGCATCTGGTAGAATATAAGTTCCATAAAGAATTTGAAGTTTGGGTAAACCACAATTGCTGTGCCCCCATGAAACTCAAAACATTTTCACAAACAAGACCAGATGGATTCCTACTAAAATGACATAATCTCTTTCACCGGGCCAATGCAAATGATCACTGGACACCTGACTGGGATATTATTCAAAATGCAGAGAAAGCCCTATAAGAACCCTTCAGTTAATAGAGCCAAAAGGGTTGCAATGCCTCTCTTCATTCCGCCATTTAAAGACCCAGTCCTCGAAGTACGAGTAATTGACATAACACGTTGCTTATTAAAAATAATATTATAGGCTAAAGTCTTACCAAGATATTCTGTCAGAATTAAAGGTCTTGGTATAGTCTGTGCTGGAGAAGTCAAAGTGAGCAGAAGTTCTCCTGTGGCTCTGCCACAGTAGGTGTCACCCAAATCGCCATTTGTTGTTGTATTTAAAAACGCTGTGGTTTTCTTTCTAAGTTTCTTGCGCTCCTCTGAGCCGGAGGAGCCTGTCAAACTTAGAAAGAAAAACTGCACTGTTTTTTAATACAACCACGTTGTGTTTCTGCATGCTGTGTCTATCCTTTTGAGTCTCCTGGGCTCCACTGGGGGAGCCCAGGAGACTCAAAGTGAAAGCCAAGGCAGGCAGAAACACAACGTGGTTGTGTTTCAAAATGCAGCTGTGTTTCTGCCTGCAGCAGCTTCACTTTGAGTCTCCTGGGCTCCCCCGGGGGAGTCCGGGAGACTCAAAGTGAAAGCCGCTGCAGGCAGAAACACAACGCAGTTGTGTTTCAAAATGCAGCAGTGTTTCTCACTACGGCGGCTTTCGTGTGGAGTCTCCTGGGCTCCCCCAACCATGAGGGAGCCCAGAAAACTCCAAGCGAAAGCTGCTGCAGTGAGAAATACAACGTTGTTGTATTTGTAAATGCTGTGGTATTTACAAATACAACAACATTGTTATTCTGACTGTGGCGGCTTTCGCTTGGAGTCTCCTGGGCTCCCTCAGCGTTGGAGGAGCCCAGGAGACTCCACGCAAAAGCTGCCACAGTCAGAATAACAACATTGTTGTATTTATGTTTTCTGTGGTTTTCCAACCACAGCAATCACAAATACAATAACGTTGTATTTGTAATTGCTGCGCCTCTGCTTTTTGCCTTCATTTTACATTTTCTGTGCTTCCCTGGGCTTGAGGAGCACCAAAAATGTAAAAGGAAAGTGAAGGCAGCCTCCTCAGCTCTGCTCTGGCTGCAGTAAGCAAAATCTCCCAGTAGGGGGCTTTTGCTTCTTATTTAGTGCTGCCAGGGCAGAGCTGAGGAGGCTGCCTGAAATGGCAAAATGGATGCTCCCATATAAATGCTTTGAGCCCCATTTGCGCAAAGTGATAACATATGAACTTTCATTCAAAATATGTTTAAAGTATGTTTTAGACTATTGCCCATCTTTTTAGCCAATAATATTTTTGAGCGCACTATTCCTTTAAGTCCTGCAGAATTAGAAAGATTCCTAAAGGAAGGTGTATGTGTGTATTCTGGCCAAATAGAACATTTCACACAGCAGTGTCCACAGCTGTCCAGAAACTCTTGTCTTCCATCATCTTCCAATAATAATAATTATCATTTATACAGCACTACGAACCCTCAGGAATCTGAGCAATGCTTATTATTACCCACGGTGTGTGGTGCTCATTTATCAACCTCTGAAGGATGAAAGGCTGAGTTTGGCCCTGCCGGGATTCAAACCTGTATCAGCAGGCTCTGCAAAGATGTCAAATCGAGCACTCTACTCGCTGTGCTATCAGACGTGCACGAGTTTGTGAACCTCTAATTTAAGCCCTGAAATAGATGCCCTGGCCATTCTCCCAGCTCATTACTTGCACTTGTATTGATATTGTCTGCAAAGAATCAGTGGAAATTTTGCGCCATCCTATAATAGACGATCATGCCATTGATCTACAATCTTGTGTCAAAACTCTGCATGGGAGAACATGTGCCCTCACAACCAAGGCAACATAATTAATTATACACCTTACTTGCCTTGTAGGAATGTCACTCGTTTTCACCCCTACGGCCCAAGGTGATGTTACAGCCATTGTGAACTTTAGATAATAGTGCCTCTATATGTGACAACCAGTATCTCTTGCCACAAAATTCCATCCTCCTGGATCAACTGAAAGGATCAAATTCTTGTTCCAACATCGAACTGATTTGAGGAAAATGTCTTTTGACACCAAATATGGGTTCTTTGAGTAGTTTATTATGTTTTTCTGTCTTTGCAGTTCCCAGTCGCATAGCAACATCAAATTATATTTTCCAGGACATTTTTTGGAAAGCATTCCTTGTTGTAAACTTAATCATTAAAGTAGTGTTTTCATTGACAATTAACAACAGTAAAGGGGTTTATATATATTTTGCAATAACAATAATAACAGGAGTATTTGCAAAATTCAAGGGGCATTACCATATGCCGGATTCAAAGTTTTGAGGTATTACCCCTCGTGGTGATCTTATGGAATGCCACCTGAAATAAAGAACTCCAGTAGATTGTATTTAAAGTCTGGCTATTTTTTATCCACCTCAGCGATTAGGTAAACATCCGGAATTCAGCCCAAGAATAATTCTGGCCTTTTTTTAAACTGAAAATAACTGAAGTGCAAGTTCTAACCATCAATACATTAAAATACGTTATACAATGTGCCATGTCATAGGTGTGAAAAGATGCCACCTTACCCATGCACTGCCAGAAAAGGTCAATGCCCACCCTTTTCTGCATGGCATTATATACATTAGTGGTATGCACGTTATTCATTTCCACTCTCATATAGAATTGGAGATAACAAATAATTACACAATTATTGCTTCAGAACTTAGCACTGGTGGGAGTGGTACTTATGGAATAGCGGGTTGGTATTCCAGAAATATCACCACCAGAAGTGGTAAACCCTGCATAAGGGGAATTTGCTTAAATACTCCAGTGGAGTGACATTTACCACAAGTTGCATTTCTGGAAAAATATCTCCCAAACTTGAAATTACACCCGCGCCCACCCTGCCCCTCTCAAAAATGTGGTGTTTTGCTCAAGTTATCAGCATGGAATGTGGGGAAATACAAGCAGTGTTCAGTGGCCCGGTCAACTATTTCCATCTTAGTGGAACCTATAGTTCCAGTGACTAATCTGAATTTTCAATTTGTATGTCAAGAAGAGAAGAAACATGCTGCTGAACTTTAAAAGTTGACTTCAATACTGCTGCAGTTCCATAGTATTGAGAATGAGACCAAGCATTTGTTTTTGAAACATATGTGTCAGCTAAGGCCATTGCGGCTATTCTTTCTCAACATGAATCCGAAAACGTGTGTGACTGAACACTACTCACTCACTTTATCATTGCATAGACAGACGTTAAGAATTTGTGGTTTCTGAATCATTGTTCTAGGTAAAAATGTGACCTGGCTGTGTTACCTGCAATTGTATCAGGTGCTGTGCAGGCGTGGCTCTCTGCTTTCTTTACTTTACTTTACTTTACTTTGATTTAATGCATTTATAATGCACAAGCCATCGACCCGTAGGCATCAGGGCACACACCTACAAACCTACAATGAGACAAGACACCAACACAGAGCTATTAATTAACCTCCTGAACCGGGGGATACCCAGGTGCTGAATCAGACAAAAATCAACGTTTTCAGTTTCTTCTTAAAAGAATTCATGGATTTTTGACATCTAAGATCTGGAGGCAAAATGTTCCAGGCCTTAGGAGCAGCAATATAAAATGCCCCCTTTTCAGCCTTCACAGTCCTACACCTGGGAAGCACCAGCTGTTCCTGGTTGATGGATCTGAGAGATCTCCTGTGAACTTTTTCAGTAAGAAGATCTTGCAGATAAAGGGGCATAAGGCGGTGTCTGCATTTAAATGGGATGACTAATAGGTGGAAGAGCAGCCTGGCCTCTACAGGGCGCCAATGCAATGCTCTTCTTGTGGCTGAAACATGGTCTCTTCGGATTAATCCCATGACCATACGCACTGCCCCGTTTTGAACCACCTGCATCCTGTTACAACCTGTTTTACTCAACCCAACATGCAAGCTACAACAGTAGTCTATTTTAGACCCAACTATTGCTCTTACAATTGTTTTAGCATTGGTTTGCTTAATGAAAGGTCTGAGGTGTACTAGGAGCTTGATGTAATAGACTGACTCTGATACAAGGCTCCCAATATGTGCCTTTATGTTGAGCTGCTAATCAAATATGTTTTTACCTTTTTTTAGGGGTTATCATAATGTCACCTATTTGAAAGCTATCATAGGAAGGACCGTGCTTAGCTAGCATGGAATTGGTACCCACAATCGGCAACTTCGTCTTTTTTCGATTTAGCACCAGATTGTTCCGCACCATCCAGCTCTCAATGAGGGCATAAATCGTGTTCAGCTTAGCTTCGTCCCGTACATGTGTTCCTGAACTGGGGATGACACAATGCGTGTCATCCACATAATTTGTGAACACAACCCTTTCGAGATCCAAGAGGGCAAACAATGGTGCCATAAATATATTATATAGACAGGGTGAAATACACGCACCCTGCAGCACACCAAATTTTAATGTAACAGGTGCAGTTACCACCTCCTCATATCCTCATGATATACTCTGCTCTCCCTGTTATCCAGGAATGATGCTATCCAACGTGCTGCTGTCTGAGAGAAATTTGCCACTTCCCCAACCTAGTGACCAAAATTGAATGGTCCACCAGGTCGAAGGCGACCGACAAATCAAGCAGCATCAGCATGGATGATTTGTTTTTATTCATGGGGTTCCAAGAGCCTGGACTCTGTTCCGAAGCCATGTCTGAACCCAGATTTATGACAAATAAGAATGAAATGTTTGTTCAAATGATCTGCAATTTGCCCAGACGCCACATGATCCAGTATTTTTAATAAGAAAGGTGAGTTGGAGATTGGCCGATAGTTAAGCACCACCTCACTAGGTAAACCAGGTTTTTGCAAGATAGGAGTAACCCACACCTTTTTTAGATCCATCAGCACCTGACCTTCCATAAGGGAGGTATTTACAAACTTGCAAATGGCTTCAAGCAGGGTCGGAGGACACGTTTTAATTATAATGGCCTAACACGGATCGCCTTAGCATTTTGTGGTCTTTAACTGTACCACTACCACAGACAGCTCAGCAACTGTTATAGTAGAGAAATTAAACTGAGGGATGGAAGAGCATCTATCAAACACCTCCCTCACAATCTGGCCAGAGGCAGTGGATTGGTTTTATATTTGATGGGTTATGTCAGACCTAATGCCATTTAGCTTGCCCTGCATTGCATCTTGTATTTCCAAACACCAAGCCACATCCTTAACTAGCAAACCAGTGTTAGAGGAGCTTGTATTTTCTTGTTCCTTTAAGATCTTAAAATGCTCTTTATTGTCCAATTGTGCGTTCAGTATTCTGTAATTTAAGGAGTTTTTCTTTGCATCAATAATCGCCGAACTGTAAGTGTTGGCTGCACCTTTGTAGGCTGCCAATGCTCCTGGAGAGGGGTTAGATTTCCATGTATAAAACAGATTAATGGTAGCATATTGATTTTTTTTTTTAACTCTGGAGAGAACCATGATTTGTTTTTCATCCCTTCCGTGACCTTTCTCTGTTTGAGTGGTGCTAGCGAATTAGCAATATTATCCATACTAGATATAAGGAATTTTGACATCTTCTCAGAGGATTTTTGAGCTAGAACTAATCGTTGGACACAACAGTGGTTCGATTCTTTCCCGTGTAAGCATCTTAAGGTTTCTTTGCAAGATCCCTTGAGTCCTCCTCCCCTTAATTTTCTTCGGGAATCTGCTTGTATATTAAAGTGAACAAAGTAATGATTCGACCACGGACAGGGTGATACTTCAAAATCCTTAGTGAGCACCTTAAGGGTGGGAACCCAATCTAAGGTATGCCCCAGCGGGTTAGCATACAGATTGTTTGCTTAAAGCCAAGATTAGATAAAAACCAGCTCCAATTCGAAGGCAAGAGTGTCTACCTTGTGCCAAAACGAATAGTTAAAGTAGCCAATAGTAAAAAGCTAGAGTTCGGCTTCAGGATGGAGAGCAGGTGATTAGACAGAGCGGTAATAATATTATGAGTCAAAGATGGTGGTCTATAAATTTAAAGAACATTCATGGTCGATTCAGCATTTAGTCCAATTTTCACATGTAATGAATCTACCCATTCACAATTTGACCACTGATTTCCCAGATGGTAAATGTGGATTTAAAAATCGGAGCGAGACCCCCTCTACCATCCTCCCTGTCTTGCCGTATCATACCATAGCCTTCGGGTATGGCCAGGTTAAGGGTGTGACCAGCTGCCCCATGACACCAGATTTCTGTAATAACACACAGATTGATGTTTTGTTCTTCATGTAAGTGGCTACCTCCAATGTTTTTCACTAAGGATCTAGAGTTTAGTAACAGGCATAGCAGATAGTGGACAGGTACAATCCTACCTCTTTCCACAGGAAGCTCCTCCTGCATCTCCTTCGTGACCGGAATTCCATTTCCTGAGGCGATGACTGGTTCCTTACAGAGGTTAGAGTCCCCCGCCATTCCCTGAGGTGCCTTATCTGAAATATTGTTCTGCTTCCACACATCCCCTGTGTGACAATCCTCACTTATATCATTATATACGGCTATAATCCAGGTAGGAGTAGTGTAAAGCTTCCTTGTTGGGGAATTAGTGTTTCAAGAAAGTGAGATGGCTTCAGAGGCTTGTAACAAAACAGCAGAAGAATCATAAATACATCAAGCTCTTGTTGCTTGCGCTTTGCTACCCACAGGTTAGGTGCACTTTACAAATAATAAAAACAAACAAACAAACAAATCAATCAGTCTGACTCACCCGTGACTCAGAGACTACCCTCGGTTCAAAGGGACTGAATATGTTCCTGGCTGCTGTAATAACGGCAAGTACCTCTGCAATCCCTATCAGGTGGGAGCGTCCAACAGAGCCAACACTTCCTACCTTCAAGTCCTGCACGGACCAGCACAGACTGGCTTGGTTTCACTCGCCTCGGCGCTCTCGCGCCTGGTTTTCGAATATGGAGTCCTTTGGATTACGGGCTTGCATGGGATTGTAGTTCTATAGCTCAATGCAGCGTTCGAGAACTGTAAGCAAATAAAACACAAAGTGCACAGAAGAATAACAGGCTCCCTTTGTTCTAAAATACAAATACACACTAAAAGTACAGTGGGATTTACCACAGTGTGTCTAAAATACGATTCAGAATTTCAAATAAAAATGAAATGCAACACACTAAAATAATTCTAAAATGAACAATCAGGCAAACAGTGTGGTCCTCAGCACACACACGCAGTAATTGAATAAAAATACAATAAACACAGCGAGAGTAGCCAACTGTTTAAATAGCCCGGCACAGACCGGCTTGTCTTCACTCGCACCGGCACTCTCGCACCTGGTTTGCGAATATGTAGTCCTTTGCACTACGGACTTGCTGGGGATTGTAGTTCTTGACTCGATGCAGCGTTCGATAACTGTGAGCAAATAAAACATGAAGTTCACAGGATAATCAGACTCCCTTTCTTCTAAAATACAAATACACACTAAAAGTACAGTGGGATTTACCACAGTGTGTCTAAAATATGATGCAGAATTTCAAATAAAAACAAAATACAACACACTAAAAGAATTCTAAAATGAACAATCTGGCAAACAATCTGGTACTCTGCATACACACACAGTTATTGAGTGAAAATACAATAAACATGGGGATAGTTGCCAACTGTATAAATAGCCGACCTAGACCGGCTTGGCTTCACTCACGCCTGGTTTGTGAATATGTTTTCCTTTGGACTGCGGGCTTGCTGGGGATTGTAGTTTTGTGGCTTTATGCAGCGGTCTAGAACTGTGAGCAAATAAAACACGAAGTGCAGAGAAGAATCACAGACTCCCATTGTTCTAAAATACAAATACACTCTAAAAGTACAGTGGGATTTACCACAGTGTGTCTAAAATATGATTCAGAATTTCAAATAAAAATGAAATGCAACACACTAAAAGAATTCTAAAATGAATAATCAGGCAAACAGCGTGGTCCTGAGCACGCACACGCAGTAGTTAAATAAAAATACAATCAATAAGGTTTAAAGGACATAGATGGACACCTCTTGTGCAACCAATCGGTACAGTTAATTAATTGTACCAAACATAGACTTGCACACAGGAAAATGTTCTTCTCTCGATTACCTTTCACAGGAAGCCTTACCACTTTGTATCCATCCCCACAAAAGAGGGTGTAATGTGATATTGATTGTGATGTCTGGCTTGAAAAAGACTCTGCTTAAAATAGTAAGGGTTTTTTGTGTTATTATAGCATAGCATTTTTTATGAACAAGAGATACAGGGGAAAGCATAATAATTGTGTTACAGGCCCACCTAACTAGGCACAGGGATATTAATTATGTTGGTGAATTAATATCTCAAACCTTTTTGTGACCTTTGTTAAAACAATGGAAGAGCTGCGTTAGATATTTTATGACTAAGGCCTTGTTGGAAAGATCATTTGGGCGGTTGCACACTCTCCCTACCCTGAAAGGTTGTACATCCTATTCCCATGTGTTAAATCATAGAAGAGTCAAACAGCCCAGAATTTACTGCTTAGATAGTAGTTGTGAACACTTAAATGAAGATGCCTAATTTTGTGGGGTTTACATTCAGCCCCAAGAAAAAAGTAAATTGTGTTTGGCTGGCAGAGGCCTAAAATTGCAGAACATTGAAAGCACACTGTTAACAGGCAGACAAAAAGGCAGCATTTCACTTGCAACTGCCAACCATCAAAATACTGTTTTCGGAGAAAGAAAAATACAATCACTAAATGGGCTCTGTATTCGAGTGACTAAGCCAAAGCCTGAAACTACTTTCCATTACATGTGACTGATGCCTAGAGTGTAACTTTGAAAAAACTGAAACAGTTGCCATGGAGAAGTTTGTGCATTTTGCAGTGAAGACAATCATGAATATTTAAAATTGACATTTGATTGCCAGAGTAATGTGTATATATATATGGTAATATAAGGTTGGACATTGATGGCATGGCACAGGAGAAATGTGCATTTGATATGAGGTCAAATATTAAAGCAGGCCTCATGTGTAAAGGAATTGCAACATTCAAAAATACTAGCTTTCTATGCATGAAGAAAAGCTATGATTAGCCCAAAAGACCTTTCCCCTCGAGATTTGAAGGCCCAGAACTGTTCACCTCCCCCTACACTTACCAAGCACTGCCTTCCCCCTTATCTGGAAATTCCTTTGAAGCTTCTTCAGAGACAGCAAAGGGCAGGGATTGAGTCAGACCAATGTTTTACTGTGGTGATTTGACCTACACTGTGAAACCAAATGACCCAACTAATGGATGTGAACTCTAAAGAAGTACACAGAATACAACTTTGATGTGTGTTCCCTCCCTGGGCTGAATGACAGATGACATACAACAAAAGTATAACTTAAATGGGGAGGAAACCCGGTATACGTTTAACTAAGATAGGTTAGCAACGTATACTCTGTCTAAGTCCGGGAGGACAAAGATCCGTGTTTAAAGAGGAGACAGAGCTATAGTGTAGATGCCACACATATAAAGAGCTCCCATTGGGAGAGCCACAAAAGGACCAGTCGTAGTTAAAATGATAAACATCAGATTTAATAGAATTATGACCTAAAAAGTGATTAAATAGTGTGGTCCACAGTACATACAATTCATAAACATTTAAACATATATCAAACAGTCGTTTGCTAATACTCTGTACTGGCACCAGAGTTATTAAGTTTTTTGACATACTGATTCTAATTACTGTAGAGTACGTTGCACTTTCTGGAAAGCGTACCTCTTGATGTTGAGTGTATCCCTGTTTTTGATACACTGTCAATTAGCTAATTCTAGCTTATCACGTAACGACTGTTTGATATATGTTTAAATGTTTATGAATTGTATGTACTGTGGACCACACTATTTAATCACTTTTTAGGTCATAATTCTATTAAATCTGATGTTTATCATTTTAACTACGACTGGTCCTTTTGTGGCTCTCCCAATGGGAGCTCTTTATATGTGTGGCATCTACACTATAGCTCTGTCTCCTCTTTAAACACATACAACAAAAGTATGCCACATGATGGCAGGAGGTGGCGTTACCTCATCTGCATCAATAGATAAGGAGACTGAGGGTCCGGCCATTAACTTTGAAAGAATGCTAACAGGCCGATTCATGGAATAATTAGCGCGGCGCAAGTGGGCAAAAACGTGCGAATCGCAGTTGAATAGCGAAAATCGCAGTGCAAGTGCGAAAATCGCATGAAAAGCAGCGCACGTCGATTCATGGAAGGCCGTGCGCGAGAAAACCAGCGGATGTGCGATAAAAAAGTGCGCGGCGCACGTTGGCGCACAGGCCATCTAACAGCGTGCGCCAGGTCACAGCGAAAATCGCACAGGCCACAACGAAATTCGCACATAGCGCGGCGCACGCAACAAAAGTAGGCGGAACACGGGCGTAACACTCGGAATGGGGAACAACTTGCCAAAACGTGGGCGTCACGGGGGAAGTACAGGGCACAAGTGCGCGGAACGCCCACACGCTCGCCTACAACACGTATTCATGGAATAGAATAGGTGAAAAAAGCGCACGCTCAAACCAGCGCACAGGCACAAACACGACCGCCACAAGAAAGCAGGCGGTAGCGTCTCTGCGGCTGTAAGAAATGTGCGCCAAAAGGTGCGCCAACAAATAGCACCTATATACTGCCATGATGAATGTCCCATACTGTGGCCCTCCAGGAAAAATGACGTGCAAAGGGGTACCCACAAACACGGACACCCGCTGACAAAAAATACGTGTGCGTGTATACCGGGGTGCATGGGAAGTCTCACACGCGATTTGCAGGGTACGTGCATCACAGGGGTTCGCGTGAAGTTATTCACGCGATCGGGCCTGGGGGAGCGGGCTACGTGTATTTCAGGGGTTCGCGTGAAGTTTCACACGCGATCGGGCCTGGGGGAGCGGGCTACGTGTATTACAGGGGTTCGCGTGAAGTTCCTCACGCGCTCGGTCCTGGGGGAGCGGGCTACGTGTATTACAGGGGTTCACGTGAAGTTCCTCACGCGATCGGGCCTGGGGGAGCGGGCTACGTGTATTCCAGGGGTGCGCAGGAAGTTCCACACGCGAATAGCCTGGGCGCGTGTATTTGAGGGGTGCGCGGGAAGTTCCACACGCGAATAGCCTGGGCGCGTGTATTTGAGGGGTGCGCGGGAAGTTCCACACGCGAATAGCCTGGGCGCGTGTATTTCAGGGGTGCGCGGGGAGTTCCACACGCGAATAGCCTGGGTGCGTGTATTTCAGGGGTGCGCGCGAAGTTCCACACGCGAATAGCCTGGGCGCGTGTATTTCAGGGGTGCGCGGGAAGTTCCACACGCGAATAGCCTGTGCGCGTGTATTTCAGGGGTGCGCGGGAAGTTCCACACGCGAATAGCCTGGGGGCGCGTGTATTTCAGGGGTACGCGGGGAGTTCCACACGCGAATAGCCTGGGTGCGTGTATTTCAGGGGTGCGCGGGAAGTTCCACACGCGAATAGCCTGGACGCGTGTATTTCAGGGGTGCGCGGGGAGTTCCACACGCGAATAGCCTGGGCGCGTGTATTTCAGGGGTGCGCGGGAAGTTCCACACGCGAATAGCCTGGGCGCGTGTATTTCAGGGGTGCGCGGGACGTTCCACACGCGAATAGCCTGGGCGCGTGTATTTCAGGGGTGCGCGGGAAGTTCCACACGCGAATAGCCTGGGCGCGTGTATTTCAGGGGTGCGCGGGAAGTTCCACACGCGAATAGCCTGGGCGCGTGTATTTCAGGGGTGCGCAGGAAGTTTTACATGCGATTTCTGCATGGTACGTGTATTTCAGGGGTGCCGGGGAGTCCCACATGTGATTTGACAGTGTGGGTCCTCCCAGGTGTACCCTGTACACCCTCCACGGCCCCTGCAGGCAGCCCACACCACAGGGGACTACCCTGCATCCCTGGTCATGTCCCGCAGGCAGCCCACCCAACATGGGCATGCCCCCCAGCAAAGGCACATGTCTCCTTGAACTAATGAACACCAACTCATGTCCCCTTGCACCCCCACCCCCAGCACTGTGGGGCACCTGCCAGCAGGCCCCCACCCATGTCCAACTCATGTCTCCCACCACCCCCACCCCCCAGCCACCAGGGTCACCCTCCACCAGGCCCCCACTCATGTCACCCACCACCCCCACCCCCCAGCCACCAGGGTCACCCTCCACCAGGCCCCCACCCATGTCTCCCACCACCCCCACACCCCAGCAGTGCAGGGGCACCCTCCACCAGGCCCCCACTCATGTCTCCCACCACCCCCACACCCCAGCAGTGCAGGGGCACCCTCCACCAGGCCCCCACTCATGTCTCCCACCACCCCCACACCCCAGCAGTGCAAGGGCACCCTCCACCAGGCCCCCACCCATGTCCCCCTGCCCCCAGGTCCTGACGATACACAATCATGGCAGTAATGGGCAGCATACCCAGCACAAACACCCAGGCAAGGATTGCATCCACCCACATAGTGAATGCAATTACATGACACAACCCCAATGGCAAGTATGTAAATGAACACATGTCCGTCACACACACATACACAATGGCTGCAAGTGAATGTCAAAACCCATATCATGACATGTATGAAACCAAAGACAAAATAACACAAGTGGAAGTAAAAATAAAAAATGTATTAAAGATTAAAAATAAGTAAACAAATCAAACATACAACTATGTGGATAACAAAATAAATGGTCCATGTTGGAGAACAAAAGTAAAAATCAAAAAACGAAAAAGGAATACAAAAACAAATGTTGACCAAAGCAATATCAAGTAGAAGCAAAAGAATGAAAAACCATTTCCACATGGTGAACACAATAATGAAAAAAATAAAATGTTCCTTCAAAAAACAAACTAAATACAGGAATGTACCAGGGTCCATGAGCCCAACACCATAAAGGAAACCTACTACTACCTAATGAAAAAAATATATACAAAAAAGTGGCCATTGTCCGAGCGGTCCAAAATAATAAAAACAAATAAAGGAAACCTAACACTAACTAACTATATAACTATATACAAAGGCAGCGGGCAAGTCCTGCGGCTCACTTGTTGATGTTGCTGGCCAGGGCATCATCGAACTCCATGTCAATGTCCTGGAGGCGGGACTCTGTCCTGGCCCCGAGGTCTCGCAGTGATAACCCCATGTTCAGCTCAAACTCCCTGCGAGCTTCCTCGAGGCACTCAGCCCGCCTCAACGCCCGACGCATGGAGAACTCCGCCCTGACCATGGCGAGCCGCTCCTCTTCCGCCCGCTGCCGCTCCGCACCTATCCGCTGGACCAACTGCTCCCACACGGAAGACACCACCATCCCAGGGTTGCCCTGCCCTCCGGCCGATGCCTGCCCCTCTGATCTTGATGGCCCCGAGCCATGATGCCTCCCACGTCGAGCCCGCTGCTGCCTCCGACGCCACTGCCTCTGCCAGCACGATGGCATCCAGGCTGATGGAAACCACCGACGCCGTTGTGCTCGTGCCCTGCCTGATGATGCTGTCACATCTTCCACCTGCTGGGGTCCAGTTGCTGTGTTGTCCACCCCTGCTGGACCTCCGACTCCCAACTGTAGCAGGGATGGGATCCCCACCGAGCTGGCTGCATTGGTCGGGGCAGGTCCACAGGGGGCCCTGGTGGCATCTGGGCTGGAAGACGGCAAGGAGAACGACTGGTGGATAGCCTGCACAGAGGAGGAGAGGGCCGCCACATTGGCCAACACATGCAGGAAACCCCCGAACATGGCCGATCCCAATTGGGCCACGTCGGCACGGTGCACTTCGTGATGACGTGCGTGCTCCTCCCGGGAAGCACGCACGGCATCACGAATCACAGCCGTGCGCATCGCGACCCCAATCAGGACCTTCTCCGCACGGCCAGGGGTTCCCACGTCCGCAGGTCGAGGGGAGTCAGGTGACATGGACATCCCCTCTACCTGCGGACGGGCCTGGGACGGGGCATCCCTGCTGGTGCATGGTGGTGCACTCACAGGGTCAGGGACAGCGACATGCACAGGCCCCTCCACGGTGACCTGTGCTGCCTCCTGCCCCTGGCCCTGGACTGCACCACTTGCACCAGCAGGGATGCCCCCACCAGGCCCCATGTGTGCCCCAGTGGCGGCCTCCTCCTCCTCTGTGCAAACCACCAACCTGGATGGCTCCTCACCGTCTCCCACCGTAGCAGGCCCCTGTGGGGGCTCACCCACCCCTTCCGCTGCAGCCGTGGGGGCATCCCCGCCGCCTTGCTCCACAGCGCCGTCTCCGCCCTCTTCTTCACTAGCCGCTGCGTAGAGGGAGACAAAGAACACAAGCATCAGGGCACTGTACAATGGTCCCCTAGACAGGAAGCAATAGCAGATGAGCACCACTGTCAAAGTACACTTCCATCATGTCCCTCCACAACACATGGGTCAGTCCAGGCAAAACACACACAGTAACAGGCATGGTGCATGCCATGGACATTTCCATGCATGTCCAATGGACTCTTGAAACATTCAATGATATGTAACTCACATGCATCATGGCTCATGCCTATCACATGCACACACTTCACCTCAGTCACATCCATCTGGACCCAAACACACCAAACACAGCGGATACAAGGGTAATTTGGCTGCTTCACTGAATCTGTGCATTGTCACACACATGTGTCATGCATCCATGGCATGCACAAGTCACAGACACGCAGGTCAGGCACACAGACATGGCTACCATATATGTACCTGGCATCAGCACCCATCCCTCACCCCCACCCATGTCCAGGTACAGAGACTGGCATGCTCTCATGTTCAAAATCTGCATAGGGCTCCCCATGCGGCATTTGAACACATGCAACAACCATGTGGGTCACACATCACTGGTCGCACATGCATTACCATGATGTCCCTGCACACATACATGCATACATGGCCTATGGCACACATACAGGCAAGTATCATAGAACCAGCACACCGCAACATGCCCTGTCTCACACAGTAATGCTTGGACACTTACCGCTCAACTCCAGACGGGCCTCCCTCTCAAGGATCTGGGCGTGGAGCGCTGGGCGTACGCGTTCCAGGACCCTCATCTGGATGGAACTCATGCGGCCCCGGCCCCCCTCCACGAGGCGCCGGGCCTTCACAAGGGTCCTGGACCTCAAGTCCTCCCAGCGCTTCTTGATCTTCAGGATGTCGCGGGTTGCCACCCCCTCCGCGTTGATGGCAACCACACAGTCGGCCCAGATCCTCTGCCGTCCTTCCTTGCTGGCGCGGGACGATCCAAAGAGGGCATCATACTGCCCCAGGACATGCTCCACCAGGACACCAACTTCGGTGGCAGTGAAGCTGGTGCCCCTCTCCCCCTCTGGCCTGGGGTTGCCACTGGTGCCAGATGTGGAAGTGCCCGACATGGCAACCCCAGAGGCAGGTGTGGGTGGGCAACTGGGTCCTGGGGCTGGGCTGTGGAGCGATGTAATCCCAGTCGGGAGTCTTCAGTTCCAGCAGGGGTGGACACAGCAACTGGACCCCTGCAGATGGCTGATGTGCAGGCACCAAATGGCAGTGCACGGTGGCAGCAGGCAGGCAGGCAGGCAGGCAGCAGCAGATGGCACGTGGGAGGCTGCTCGGGGCACTGGGGGGCATAACTCGGCCTTCTGGGCAGGACCGTGGTCTTCCGTGTGTTTTCGCGTGGCCAGCTTGATACGGAGTGATTTGGCACGTGAAAATCCTGCACGTCAGCGTGAAATCCGAGGAAAGGCCCTTAGCGCGTAAGCGCGTCAGCACGCATACGCTATTCTATTGGACCAGAGTCCCTCAGCGCGTAAGCGCGTCTGTGACGTGACCCGCACGGGTGTTCCCCACTCAGCACGTGATGACGGGGCACACGTGGAAATACTGCACGTCAGAGTGTCATCGCGTGTAATTGGACAAAAGTGCGCGTACACGCGATTGGCCTATGTACGTGTATTTAATGGGTGCGCGGGCACTTACACACGCAAGTACGTCAGCGAACCTGTATCCAGTGGTGCGTGTGAATTTCCACACGCTATTGGACTGGGAACTGGATTCCAGGGGTGCGCGGGTCACACGCTGTATCCCGTGGTGCGTGTGAATTTCCACACGCTATTGGACTGGGAACTGGATTCCAAGGGTGCGCGGGTCACACGCTGTATCCCGTGGTGCGTGTGAATTTCCACACGCTATTGGACTGGGAACTGGATTCCAGGGGTGCGCGGGTCACACGCTGTATCCCGAGCTGCGTGTGAATTTCCACACGCTATTGGACTGGGAACTGGATTCCAGGGGTGCGCGGGTCACACGCTGTATCCCGTGGTGCGTGTGAATTTCCACACGCTATTGGACTGGGAACTGGATTCCAGGGGTGCGCGGGTCACACGCTCGCCTAGAACATGCGCAAAGCATAAATTTGCGCACTTTAACAATAACAAGCTCAGACGCCAGTATGAACATACCGTTCCTAGCAGCAGTGGCAGTGGGCTACCAAAGGAGGAGGAGGAGGATAGTCAGGGCCAGAATATTCACACCCAGAACCAGCCTTTTCGGGATGCCTGATGACCAGGTGTATGGTAGGTACAGGGTTCCACCACACATTATACTGGACCTGGTGAGTGAGTGGGAGGATGACCTCACATAACCCACCCTGTGCTCCCAAGCACTCAGCCCCCTGGAGAAGGTCCTCAATGTACTGCACTTCTTAGCCACTGGATCATTTCAGCGGACAAGTGCCATAGTGGGTGGGGTGTCACAGGCCACCCAGTCACGCTGCCTACACCAGGTCTTGAACATCATGACTGCACGCCCATCAGTCCGCAGGCACATATACCTGCCCAGAACACCTGCAGAAAGGCATGCTGCCGCCCTGGATTTTTACGGTGTGGCACGATTCCCCAAAGTGCTAGGTGCCATTGACTGCACCCATGTGGCTCTACGTCCCCCCAGGGCATCTGAGCACATCTATAGGAACCGCAAGCACTGGCATTCCATCAACGTGCAGGTAGCATGTAATGCCAAGGGAATCATCACCTCAGTATATGCCAACTATCCCGGTTCCACCCACGACAGCTTCATTTACTGAATGTCCACCCTAAACCGGGACCTAGAAGCTGGGCGGCATGGCGATACATGGCTGCTTGGTGAGTATGTATGCCAATGCACATGCATGCATGTTGGATACTGAGCAAGGTCACAACCCCACCAATGATACCAATCACCACCTCCACAGGGGACAGTGCCTACCCTCTCAGCCCCCACATGATGACGCCAATTCGGAACCCCACCACGCCACCCGAGGTAAGATATAACACAGCCCACATTACGACCCGGGGCATAGTGGAGCGCACATTCGGAGTGCTAAAGTCACGCTTTCGCTCCCTTGACCGTTCTGGCGGCCAGCTGTTATACGCTCCCCCAGTAGTGTGCAGGATCATAGTGGCAGCATGTGTCCTGCACAACGTTGCAACACGCCGGGGCCTGGCCGTGGACATGGTGGTGGCCCCACATCCCCAACCACATGCACAGCCGCTGCGCATGGGAGGGGAAAGGGCACGGGGGGAGGCAGCCCGTACACAGCTAGTGGCTAATTACTTCACATAGAAATCACACCCCTGTGGAGTGCACACTGCCCTGGCACATTCCATCTGACAATCAATGATGACTCAACCTGACACTGATCCTGAATGTCTGGAGAATGAACCGTGAATACCATATCAGCCTGAGATTGTTCACCTGGAAGTGTCACAATGTGTGCATCCCTACCCACACAGACACCACCAATGCAGTTTTGTGAAGTTACACATTCAAGCAGCTAAAATGATTACCCACTTGCAAAATGCAACAAGAGGACAGTGCCATGTCAGCCAACCCAACCCCAGCACCGCCACACGACACACCGTGCCATGTCATGCTATTTGCAGGTAAACAAAGTAATCCCCACAACATGACAGTAGTCTCACTATGTACAGTGTCCCTATTAGAAACCTGCAACACCTGAAATGCTCACAGCAATGCCGGACCAACAACATACTTGAGCACGTAGTACCATTAACATGACATCACAAATGTTACATATTAGTAGTCTCACCACCTGGAAATGCCTGCACTCCCACCACTACCAACTGTGCAGTGTTGGCGCCATGTAGAGTTGTAGGTGCACTGCTGCCAACATGGACCCCATCTCCAGACTAGAGGTCCTTGTGTAGACATGAGGAAGTGACCTGCAAATTGGGAGGTAGACACAGAAGAAGAGTTACACATCAATGCAACATGCAGTGTACAACACAACAGCAATATGCACTAGGAATGTATACACAGTATTGACTACAGACTGCCCACACAGCTCATGGGAGTCCAACGTCACTGTGTAATTCACTGTCACTTGGGCACACCGTTTGCAAGCCCATGGAAACGGGAAGCAGGAGCATCTGAACCAAATACATTACAAGCCTGCATGTGCCCAGCCACAATGCAGCGTATGCCCACAGGAACCACGGAAGCCAGCAAATCGTCCCAAAAAAATAGGGAATAAAATAAATAACAATAAAAATAAAAATAAAAATAAGAAACAATCAAAAATGGCCATTGATGGGCCCGGGGGGGTTGGGGAGGCCACCCAGGAGGTCCGAGGACAGGATGCACACCAGAACCCACCTGCGTGGATCCTGGGAAAATAAAACACCTCCATGGGCTCATGGCCCACACGGCTACCCTGTTGTGGGAGTATCACTGCTGTCGCTATTATCACCCTGTGCAGCTGCATCCGGAGGTGGTTGCACTATGGGAGGCAGCCCACGCAAGGCCCTAGTCTGCTCCTCCATGGCTGCAAGCATGCGGGTGTGGTAGGTCTGGTTCTGGAGGATGAGTGTGCAGAGGTCCCCATGCAACAACTCAGGGGATGCCCGGACCTCCGCCCTCGTTGCCTGCATCTCAGCTGAGAGCGTACGGGTGAGACGCTCCAGCTTCTGTTCTGTCCTTTGGTGTGTTGAAGCCTCAAGCTCAACAAGAGTCGTCCTGAGGTGAAGGAGCTCCTGCCTCAGGGCTTCCCTGTGGCCCTGGGACTCAATGGAGATGGCCTCCTGCAGAGTCGCCAGTGCCGCCCGCCTGTCCCTGTTGGACCCCAACATGTCCTCGCTGTGTGACTGGCAGATGGAGTCGGTTGCCTGCTCTAGTCGCTCCATCAGCCTTTCTGGGGGGACAATGGAAGTGGCCACCCTATCCATGGCCTGAGCCATCATCTCGGATGATGCAGCCTGTTGGGTTGCCATACCGTAAATGGATTGCTCCCATGTGGTATTGCCGGGTGGCGTACGGCCACCACGTCGGCGGGCACCACACCTGTCTGGGGCAAGGCGAACTGCGCCTTGCTGTGCCGGCACTGCCTGAGGCTGCAGGACTGCATTCCCCCTCTGATCTGCTGGCCCAGGAACAGGATCAGATGTCGCGGAGTGTGACCCTGCATCCGTAACCACCAAAGGCGTAGCTGCCAACACTGACATCTCCATGGAGGGTTCTGACCCTGGTGCAGGTGGGTGAGACAGAACAGAATCCCTCCCTGGAACACTCACCTGCGACGGCACGTAGGTCTCATCCGAATCAACACCTGAGTACAGCTCGGGGGAGGTGCAGCCAGAGACACCCCTTGAGAGCACGACCTGCAGCACTTGTGGGTTCTCCCCCACCACCACACCACGTCCCTCACTGGTGGTTGGTCGGCCCTCAGACCCCTCCTGGGTCTGCACCATCTCCACAACCCCAGCAGTATCAGGTGCGTCTTCCCCTGCAAAGACATGAAAACAAAGAAATGGAAACAGGCATTAGCACCATGGCACACAATGAGGGCTGAGAAGCAAGAGAACCAGTACTTGATTGACACATGTCCCACATGACTAAAACCCTCCCATGCATGCACCCTCACTGCGTATGAAGTGCAGGCAAATGGCACACACTGATGACACCAAGATGGTAAATGAACACTTTTTGTGCATGCTGCCTGGCAGTGGCATCACACATTGGCCTGTGATTGCCAGGTGAAACACACATGCCATCACACAGATGGCATGTACCATTGCTATTGAGTGAAGATGGAGAGGAGGGCAGCACCTATTCATTCAGTCCAGTTCCCGCATGTAATTGCTTTTCTAATTCTAACAGGTCAGATTTTTCACCTGGAGCTGCCAGTTTGAAATGGTCCAATTGCACAGGGACATGTGTGTACAAATGATATCCAGGTAACAAAGTCACTCCACTTCACCATAGCCATGTCAGACATGTGACTAGTGGACAGCGACATGGCTAGTAAAAGTGGGGGAATGCAAACAATCTGACTGAATGAACAGTGAAAAATAAGCAACAATGTTGTGGCAAGGTGACACTTCAAGGGCAACTGGCGTGCAGTTGGGCTAGATGTCTACTGTTGGCAGAAGGGATACTGCTATGGCCAAATGCAGCTGCGCAGGAAGTATTGCATGAAGCACATGGCTGACCCATACGACTCAGGCGCACACACTCTCACCTGGCACACAAACAGAAGCCCTCACACACACACCATGCACATGGATGACACACACATGCATGTGCACTCACCGGACAATGCCTCGTAATCAGCCAGATCTCCCACGCCTTGGATTTGTTCCTCCGTGACGTAGGTCCCAGCGACTGACTCATGTGGAGTGAGTTCTGTGTCTACTACTGGAGACCCACCTCCAGTCACTAGAGTTGCGGCATGACTTGAGGCCAGCTTACTCTTTGCCCTGCGCTTTAGGTCATTCCAGCGCTTATAGCAATCATTGGCTGTGCGCCTCACGATTCCAAGGGCACTTACGATGTCCGCAATGGTCTGCCAGTGTGCCTGGCGTTGTGCAGGTGTGGTCTTGGATCCTGCAACAATGACCATCTCGTTGTCATGTCCGGACACATACTCGACAAGTGCATTCAGTTCGTCATCCGTGAAGCTGGGCTTCCTGGACGGGCCGGACTGTGTAGCCGTGTCTGGGGCATCAGCCTGTGCCGGACGAGCACTCTTCCTCTTCCGCTTGGAAGGTGGTGGTGATCCTGAGTGTCCTGCACCGCTCTGGACACTAGGGGCAGGAGCCCTGGTGGACTCTGTATCAGGAGTGTAGGATTGCACACTCAGCATGGGAGTTGGTGCAGGCATTGGCTCTAGTGTGATGGTGTCAGGGGGAATGTCAGCAGCATGGACTAGGACCGACACTGTCCTGGCTGGGTGTGTGAGGGCTGGGGTGGATGGAGCCGCAGCTGCCCCTGCAGCCTCTCCGCCCTGCCTCCTTGGTGCAGCAGATGACCTTGCTGCCCCAGATCCAGGTGGCATGATGGCATCAACGTGCACCAGCGCACGTGTCGTAGCCCTGCTGACCTGGAAGTCAGCCATGGAGTCAGCCAGGTCTGGTGCCACAATGGGCTGGTCCAACAAGGGCTGAGCATGGATGGTGTCAGCCACATCAGCCTCAATGGGAGGGGGGGAGAGGGGGGGATTATGGGTGCCCGTGACTGGTCCTCCACACATGGGGGGACAGGCTCACCTTGCAAGTTACGACCACGTCCCCTACCGGATCCACCACGGCCACCACTTGTGGCTCTTCCACCTTTGCCACCCTTACGGAATCCTCGCCTCCCAGCCATGGCACTGATGTTAATGTGCGTATGGGAGTGGATGTAGACTATTGTCCTGGGCAATTGGGGGTCAAAGGGGTTGGGTACCAGATGGTAATTGTACCCTAGTGCTCTAGCAAGGCTGAATGTAACCCCTGGGGAAAGATGACGGGTCACGCAACGCACAGGAGGCCCAAAAAAGGGAGATGACGTGCACGCAACCCATCCTAGACCACGTGTGCAGAAAGAAAAACCTGCACTATGCTGTGGCACCCAGTAACACAAGAATGAACGTATGCGTGTCACACGCAGCCTAGAATGACCTCTGAAGGGGTAGGCTACACACGGGGCAAGCACAGATGTTAGATACGTGCGTGACTCACAATCTGCCTGGTAAACGAGCGTGTAAAAGGAGCACGTTTGGTTGGCAACACCCCCGCCAAAAGAAGATTTGTACGCTGTCTGAGGAGAAGGGACAACAGTAGAAGGGAACACTGTTTGAGGGAACAGGCCCAGGTAAACCAGTAAAAGAGAAAAAAGAGAAAAATCTGTCAGAGGTAACAGGGAATACGAACTTGAAACGCCGTGAAGTAAATCGCGTGTGAAACGACAAGAAGTACAGAATTCACCCACTCGCTCTCCACGAAAAGCACGTACAAGGAAAACGTGTTCTACACGTACCTTTTATACAGGCCCACACGTCCAGCATCACTTACGCGGCGTGTACGCGCTAGGGCCATTTCCACCTATTACATGCTTTGTCACTTCTGCGTGTAGGGCCATTTCCACCAATTACACGCTTTGTCACTTCTGCGTGTAGGGCCATTTCCACCAATCACACGCTTTGTCACTTCTGCGTGTAGGGCCATTTCCACCAATCACACGCGATTACACTCTGATGTGCAGTCTTTCCACGTGTGCTCTGTCATCACGTGCTGTGTGGGAAACACCTGTGCGGGTCACGTCACAGACGCGCTTACGCGCTGAGGGCCTTTCCTCAGTTTTCACGCTGACGTGCAGGATTTTCACGTGCAAAATCACTCCGTACCAAGCTGGCCACGCGTACGCACACGGAATACCACGCTCCTGCCCGGAAGGCCGAACTACTGCCCCCCAGAGCCCGAGCACGCTCCCACCTGCTGCTGCCTGACTGCCTGCTGCCCCTGCACTGCTGGGGGGTGGGGGTGGTGGGTGACATGGGTGGGGGCCTGGTGGAGGCTGCCCCTGGTGACTGGGGGGGTGGGGGTGGTGGGAGACATGAGTGGGGGCCTGGTGGAGGGTGCCCCTGCACTGCTGGGGGGTGAGGGTGGTGGGAGACAAGAGTGGGGGCCTGGTGGAGGTTGCCCCTGGTGACTGGGGGGGGGTGATAGGGGACATGAGTGGGGGCCTGGTGGAGGGTGCCCCTGGTGACTGGGGGGGTGGGGGTGATAGGGGACATGACTGGGGGCCTGGTGGGGGCTGCCCCTGCACTGCTGGGGGGTGGGGGTGGTGGGAGACATGGTTGGGGGCCTGGTGGAGGCTGCCCCTGCACTGCTGGGGGGTGGGGGTGGTGGGAGACATGGGTGGGGGCCTGGTGGAGGGTGCCCCTGGTGACTGGGGGGTGGGGGTGATAGGGGACATGAGTGGGGGCCTGGTGGGGGCTGCCCCTGCACTGCTGGGGGGTGGGGGTGGTGGGAGACATGGGTGGGGGCCTGGTGGAGGCTGCCCCTGCACTGCTGGGGGGTGAGGGTGGTGGGAGACATGGCTGGGGGCCTGGTGGAGGCTGCCCCTGCACTGCTGGGGGGTGGGGGTGGTGGGAGACATGAGTGGGGGCCTGGTGGAGGGTGCCCCTGGTGACTGGGGGGGTGGGGGTGATAGGGGACATGAGTGGGGGCCTGGTGGGGGCTGCCCCTGCACTGCTGGGGGGTGGGGGTGGTGGGAGACATGGGTGGGGGCCTGGTGGAGGCTGCCCCTGCACTGCTGGGGGGTGGGGGTGGTGGGAGACATGAGTGGGGGCCTGGTGGAGGCTGCCCCTGCACTGCTGGGGGGTGGGGCTGGTGGGAGACATGGGTGGGGGCCTGGTGGAGGGTGCCCCTGCACTGCTGGGGGGTGGGGGTGGTGGGAGACATGAGTGGGGGCCTGGTGGAGGGTGCCCCTGGTGACTGGGGGGGTGGGGGTGATAGGGGACATGAGTGGGGGCCTGGTGGGGGCTGCCCCTGCACTGCTGGGGGGTGGGGGTGGTGGGAGACATGGATGGGGGCCTGGTGGAGGCTGCCCCTGCACTGCTGGGGGGTGGGGGTGGTGGGAGACATGAGTGGGGGCCTGGTGGAGGCTGCCCCTGCACTGCTGGGGGGTGGGGGTGGTGGGAGACATGGGTGGGGGCCTGGTGGAGGCTGCCCCTGCACTGCTGGGGGGTGGGGGTGGTGGGAGACATGAGTGGGGGCCTGGTGGAGGGAGCCCCTGGTGACTGGAGGGGTGGGGGTGGTGGGAGACATGAGTGGGGGCCTGGTGGAGGGTGCCCCTGCACTGCTGGGGGGTGGGGGTGGTGGGAGACATGAGTGGGGGCCTGGTGGAGGCAGCCCCTGCACTGCTGGGGGGTGGGGGTGGTGGGAGACATGAGTGGGGGCCTGGTGGAGGGTGCCCCTGGTGACTGGGGGGGTGGGGGTGATAGGGGACATGAGTGGGGGCCTGGTGGGGGCTGCCCCTGCACTGCTGGGGGGTGGGGGTGGTGGGAGACATGGGTGGGGGCCTGGTGGAGGCTGCCCCTGCACTGCTGGGGGGTGGGGGTGGTGGGAGACATGAGTGGGGGCCTGGTGGAGGCTGCCCCTGCACTGCTGGGGGGTGGGGGTGGTGGGAGACATGGGTGGGGGCCTGGTGAAGGCTGCCCCTGGTGACTGGGGGGGTGGGGGTGATAGGGGACATGAGTGGGGGCCTGGTGGGGGCTGCCCCTGGTGACTGGGGGGGTGGGGGTGATTAGGGGACATGAGTGGGGGCCTGGTGGGGGCTGCCCCTGGTGACTGGGGGGGTGGGGGTGATAGGGGACATGAGTGGGGGCCTGGTGGAGGCTGCCCCTGCACTGCTGGGGGGTGGGGGTGGTGGGAGACATGAGTGGGAGCCTGGTGGAGGCTGCCCCTGCACTGCTGGGGGGTGGGGGTGGTGGGAGACATGAGTGGGGGCCTGGTGGAGGCTGCCCCTGCACTGCTGGGGGGTGGGGGTGGTGGGAGACATGAGTGGGGGCCTGGTGGAGGCTGCCCCTGCACTGCTGGGGGTGGGGGTGATAGGGGACATGAGTGGGGGCCTGGTGGGGGCTTCCCCTGGTGACTGGGGGGGTGGGGGTGATAGGGGACATGAGTGGGGGCCTGGTGGGGGCTGCCCCTGGTGACTGGGGGGGTGGGGGTGATAGGGGACATGAGTGGGGGCCTGGTGGAGGCTGCCCCTGCACTGCTGGGGGGTGGGGGTGGTGGGAGACATGAGTGGGGGCCTGGTGGAGGCTTCCCCTGCACTGCTGGGGGGTGGGGGTGGTGGGAGACATGTGTGGGGGCCTGGTGGAGGGTGCCCCTGGTGACTGGGGGGGTGGGGGTGGTGGGAGACATGAGTGGGGGCCTGGTGGAGGGTGCCCCTGGTGACTGGGGGGGGTGGGGGTGATAGGGGACATGAGTGGGGGCCTGGTGGGGGCTGCCCCTGGTGACTGGGGGGGTGGGGGTGATAGGGGACATGAGTGGGGGCCTGGTGGGGGCTGCCCCTGGTGACTGGGGGGGTGGGGGTGATAGGGGACATGAGTGGGGGCCTGGTGGAGGCTGCCCCTGCACTGCTGGGGGGTGGGGGTGGTGGGAGACATGAGTGGGGGCCTGGTGGAGGGTGCCCCTGGTGACTGGGGGGGTGGGGGTGGTGGGAGACATGAGTGGGGGCCTGGTGGAGGGTGCCCCTGGTGACTGGGGGGGTGGGGGTGATAGGGGACATGAGTGGTGGCCTGGTGGGGGCTGCCCCTGCACTGCTGGGGGGTGGGGGTGGTGGGAGACATGGGTGGGGGCCTGGTGGAGGCTGCCCCTGCACTTCTGGGGGGTGGGGGTGGTGGGAGACATGAGTGGGGGCCTGGTGGAGGGTGCCCCTGGTGACTGGGGGGGTGGGGGTGGTGGGAGACATGAGTGGGGGCCTGGTGGGGGCTGCCCCTGGTGACTGGGGGTTGGGGATGATAGGGGACATTAGTGGGGGCCTGGTGGGGGCTGCCCCTGCACTGCTGGGGGGTGGGGGTGGTGGGAGACATGGGTGGGGGCCTGGTGGAGGCTGCCCCTGCACTGCGGGGGGTGGGGGTGGTGGGAGACATGAGTGGGGGCCTGGTGGAGGGTGCCCCTGGTGACTGGGGGGGTGGGGGTGGTGGGAGACATGAGTGGGGGCCTGGTGGAGGGTGCCCCTGGTGACTGGGGTGGTGGGGGTGATAGGGGACATGAGTGGGGGCCTGGTGGAGCGTGCCCCTGCACTGCTGGGGGGTGGGGGTGGTGGGAGACATGAGTGGGGGCCTGGTGGAGGGTGCCCCTGGTGACTGGGGGGTGGGGGTGGTGGGAGACATGAGTGGGGGCCTGGTGGAGGGTGCCCCTGGTGACTGGGGGGGTTGGGGTGGTGGGAGACATGAGTGGGGGCCTGGTGGAGGGTGCCCCTGGTGACTGGGGGGGTGGGGGTGATAGGGGACATGAGTGGGGGCCCGGTGGGGGCTGCCCCTGGTGACTGGGGGGGTGGGGGTGATAGGGGACATGAGTGGGGGCCTGGTGGGGCTGCCCCTGGTGACTGGGGGGTGGGGGTGATAGGGGACATGAGTGGGGGCCTGGTGGAGGCTGCCCCTGCACTGCTGGGGGGTGGGAGTGGTGGGAGACATGAGTGGGGGCCTGGTGGAGGGTGCCCCTGGTGACTGGGGTGGTGGGGGTGATAGGGGACATGAGTGGGGGCCTGGTGGAGGGTGCCCCTGCACTGCTGGGGGGTGGGGGTGGTGGGAGACATGAGTGGGGGCCTGGTGGAGGCTGCCCCTGCACTGCTGGGGGGTGGGGGTGGTGGGAGACATGAGTGGGGGCCTGGTGGAGGGTGCCCCTGGTGACTGGGGTGGTGGGGGTGATACGGGACATGAGTGGGGGCCTGGTGGAGGGTGCCCCTGCACTGCTGGGGGGTGGGGGTGGTGGGAGACATGAGTGGGGGCCTGGTGGAGGCTGCCCCTGCACTGCTGGGGGGTGGGGGTGGTGGGAGACATGAGTGGGGGCCTGGTGGAGGGTGCCCCTGGTGACTGGGGGGGTGGGGGTGGTGGGAGACATGAGTGGGGGCCTGGTGGAGGGTGCCCCTGCACTGCTGGGGGGTGGGGGTGGTGGGAGACATGGGTGGGGGCCTGGTGGAGGCTGCCCCTGGTGACTGGGGGGTGGGGGTGATAGGGGACATGAGTGGGGGCCTGGTGGGGGCTGCCCCTGGTGACTCGGGGGTGGGGGTGATAGGGGACATGAGTGGGGGCCTGGTGGGGGCTGCCCCTGGTGACTGGGGGGGTGGGGCTGATAGGGGACATGAGTGGGGGCCTGGTGGAGGCTGCCCCTGCACTGCTGGGGGGTGGGGGTGGTGGGAGACATGAGTGGGGGCCTGGTGGAGGCTGCCCCTGCACTGCTGGGGGGTGGGGGTGGTGGGAGACATGAGTGGGGGCCTGGTGGAGGGTGCCCCTGGTGACTGGGGGGGTGGGGGTGGTGGGAGACATGAGTGGGGGCCTGGTGGAGGGTGCCCCTGGATGGTGGGGGTGGGGGTGGTGGGTGACATGAGCAGGTGTGCAGGGTAGTCCCCTGTTTTGTGGGCTGCCTGCAGGGGCCGTGGAGGGTGTACAGGGAACACCTGTGAGGACCCACCCAGCCTAATCGCGTGTGTAACTTCCCACGCACCCCTGTAATACACGTACCAAGCCAAATCGCGTGTGAGAATTCCCGCGCACCCCTGAAATACACGTACCCTGCTGAAGTCGCGTGTAAAACTTCCTGCGCACCCCTGAAATGCATGCGCCCAGGCTATTCGCGTGTGGAACTTCCCGCGCACCCCTGAAATACACGCGCCCAGGCTATTCGCGAGTGGAACTTCCCGCGCACCCCTGAAATACACGCGCCCAGGCTATTCGCGAGTGGAACTTCCCGCGCACCCCTGAAATACACGTAGCACGCTGGGAGACATGAGTGGGGGCCTGGTGGAGGGTGCCCCTGGTGGGGGGGGGTGGGGGTGATAGGGGACATGAGTGTGGGCCTGGGGGAGGATGCCCCTGCACTGCTGGGGGGCGGGGGGGTGGGTGACATGGGTTGGGGCCTGCTGGCAGGTGCCCCACAGTGCTGGGGGGTGGGGGTGGTGGGAGACTTGAGTCGGGCATGAGTGGGGGCCTGGTGGAGGCTGCCCCTGCACTGCTGGGGGGTGGGGTGGTAGGAGACATGGGTGGGGGCCTGGTGGTGGGTGCCCCTGGTGGCTGGGGGGTGGGGGTGCAGGGGGACATGAGCAGGTGTGCAGGGTAGTCCCCTGTTTTGTGGGCTGCCTGCAGGGGCCGTGGAGGGTGTACAGGGAACACCTGTGAGGACCCACCCAGCCTAATCGCGTGTGATAATTCCCACGCACCCCTGTAATACACGTACCCAGCAAAATGGCGTGTGATAATTCCCACGCACCCCTGTAATTCACGTACCCTGCCAAATCGCGTGTGATAATTCCCGCGTACCCCTGTATTACACGTGCCCTGGCTAATCGCATGTAAGACTTCCCGCGTACCCCTGTAATACACGTTCCCTGGACAATCGCGTGTTGAACTTCCCGCGTACCCCTGTAATACACGTTCCCTGGACAATCGCGTGTTGAACTTCCCGCGTACCCCTGTAATTCACGTTCCCTGGACTATCGCGTGTTGAACTTCCCGCGTACCCCTGTAATACACGTTCCCTGGACTATCGCGTGTTGAACTTCCCGCGCACCCCTGAAATACACGTACCCTGGCACCCTGGCTAATCGCGTGTATAACTTCACGCGTACCCCTGATATGCACGTTACCCGCTTTGCGTTCCTTGTTTGGCAGCCCTGTAAACTGGTCCAGGGTTAGCGCAGCCCTTTGCGATGATTTAGCGATTTTGATGGCTTTTCCTTGCGCAAGGGCGTTCTTGGGGGCGTTACTGGCGCTGCTGCAGGGTCGCTGCGATACTCTGCGCCACGGCTGGTTTGGGAGCCTAAAATCCATGAATACGCTGTGCGTGGAAATCGGTTTTAGCGCACGTGCCTGGCGCAGACAATCGCACGCGGACACTCTGCGCCAGCCGCTTGCGACACTTTTCTGCGAAATTCTATGAATTACCCTGTTAGTGTTTTTTGTTTTTTTTATTACAAGCTGAACCAACAAAGAAAGAGATGGCTGGACCTATATCTAAGTGAAAAAAGAAACGTGCTGTTTATGGAACTCATAATATCTATATATTTAGAGATTCTCATAGGGAGATGTAGGGAATTATACTGCGGCCATTATATTGTGAACCGTGACACCTACCAACATGGCTCAGGTATCCCTGAAAAGCTTATGTGATGCTCCATCGAATTATACAAATCTCATAACAATTTCACCTTGGGACCTAAGGTTAGAAGCTAAAACATGATTCTGGCTTCCAGGGGTTTAAAAGGAGATGCACAATGGGAACAGAGGAGAGCTGTCTGAAATGATCTGAATGGGAACTGCTGAAAAATTGTTGGAGAACCAACATTGCCTGGGAGACCGAAGGAGCAAGAGGAATACCAGGAAAAGAGACAGAGGCTGGGTATCGAAAAGAAGGAGAGGCAAATAGAGGGATTGATGCTGTAGGTTATCAATTATTGATGTTGCACTCTGACCAGGTCCCTGTCCTTTACCAGGCAATGGTCCTGGAGGCTTGATGACTTTTCTTGACCCCAAAACCCAGAGATGTTCATTATAAGTAAATGTGTCCAACAGACTCAAGTATTTTGGGTATCTGTTTGAATTATCACATTCCCACTAGTGATTGGGTGGTGTACGGATGTAGATCCCTTGTTTTTATTCACCAAGTAATAATGTAAGGAATTCCCATATAACCAAATGGCATGGGTGATTTTGACACAGTTCATAATTTACAATATCGCTCCCAGTGTGAATAATGGTATAGTGAAATAAAATCTTTTTGGGGACCACTTATATCCTTTTTACCAACCTCAAAATTGAAACATGAAATTCCCTACGGTTCACCATTCGCCAGAGCCTCCCTTAAAGCAGACGGATTCCAAAAGGTAAACTGAATAGCTGGGTTTGTCCTGGGGTATAAAAGTGTCTTGCCCAGTTAAACAGAGTGAAGTCACTGATTTAAAAACACACTCTCTACAGAGAGTGAGAAATAGATTCATGGTAGAAGAGAGATTTTTCATTGCATAGTAGTGAAGGAAAGAGGCTTCCATAGATTAAAAAAAACGTGTTGTGCTCTTAAAATGATTTTTTATAAATGTGGTGGCATTTTAAAGTGTGCATGGATATCAAAATAAAGAGTGAAGCATATGTTAAATGTCTGTTTACCAGCAGAAATGTGTTGCATGTTAGGTCAAAACCCCTGAGAGTATGGTCGTGTCGTGTTTCAAGGTGCTGTATAATCATTTAAATTAGGGGATTTTGTGAGCGACTAAAAGTATTTGAAGTGTTTTCTTTACCTGTATTATTTTTTTTATACATGAGACCTGCAATGAAAATTATATATTGTGTTGTTCAAAAGGTTCTATGATCTTAAGTGAACACACTGAAAAACGAATTGAGTTAAAATTGTTTGTATTGAAGCTTTCTTTTTGTGCCACTGAGTACAGTGGTATGTTTTGTGATTTTGGGCAATATTCACTTTTTTCTATTTATTAATAAATATATGTATTTGTTCTACCTACTCGATTCTTGGCTTACCTTCTGCTAAAGGGTTAGGGACAGAAGTGGTATAATATGGTTCCACAGAAAGGGCTCCATTGAATTGTATAAACAGATATATTAGGGTGGTGCTTTTTCATTGTGGGACAACAAACTCCCTGCATTCATTGTTGCCCCAATAGTATCAGCAACAATTTCTCTTGTTTGCTGATTAAATTACCCAGAGTTGTGGAACTGTTGTTGATAGTAGTTTATAGTATGATTCCAGGTTTTGACCAACTCTACTCGATTCCATCAGAACAGCTCAAACTATTCTCTGGGGATCTATGAGCCAGTGTTCTATTGATATGATATGATATGATATGATATGATATGATATGGCATTTATAGCGCGCCTATACACAAGGGTTTCAAGGCGTTTTATTGCTCCCCATGAAGTGGATCCCTGATACACCCTAGTCACACCTCACTCTGAACCACCATTTTAGCCCTTACCACCCGTGCAGGAGCAGGATTTAGAATTTGTAAATTGCAAATCAATTAATATTTCAATGTTTTTCTGTTTGCAAAAAAAGTTTGTAAAATCTGGGGTATGCCACTTTCTAGTTATGACCCCCATGTCTGATGTTAGAATTGGCAATCAGTCTATTGACCAATATCTTCGGTGTTTCCTAATACAACTCCATAAAGGTTACCAAAAGTGAATTCTGCTGGCTGAATAACTTCACCATGCCATTGTTCATATATCTGTCATCCTTGCATTTCACTATCTGGCCAAATTGGGCTGAAAGATTTCATATCAAATGTCTGGAATTGGCTCCTTCAAGGGGGAAATGTTGGTGCATATTCATTAAATAGTTCCAAGGTTATTAGGGAGACAAAACAACGTGTTTTCCGCCTACTCCAATTGATTTTCGCATGAAGAAAAGGGTGCTTGCATTGAAGACCCTTAGAGTGAAAACTGTTGTATTTGAAGGTGGGAAATGGTTGTTTTCACTTAAGAGTAGAGGTGCGGAAGCCAAGGAGTAGCTCATCGTTAGAGAGTTTGCGTAGGGTTGGGATTCACATTTTGAGGAACATTGCAAGATACGCTCGACCTGCAGAAAGACGAAAAATTCAAAGGGGATCAACATTATATCTTCACAGTAGGGTTGACATGGGGAAAAGGAAAAACAACACCATCGTTAGGTTTGTCGTTTTGAGAGGTCGGAAGAGCCTGTTTTGAGGCTGTGCATTTTCATTTTACTGCAGGAATCCCACAGAAATCCTGTGTGCACATCCAAGACCCTCTTGCGAACAAAATACAGCATGTGAATTGGCAAGTTAAAGAGGATAATTAGACAGAGTGAGAGACTGTTTACACCCTGTGAGGCAGTAGAACCTTGAAAGGAAGAGAGGTGCACATGGAGAGTGGCAGTGAAGTGAGGGACGACTTTTAAATTATAGAGCTTTTTCCCACTACTGTGGTTATACGCAATCACTGCATTACTGTCAGAATGACTACAACTATAATCGAAGGTGGCAGTGAGGTGTATGTGGTATATTTCTTTTGAAATCAGCCAATAAAAACTAACACATAAATGAAAGGAGTGTAAAAATGAGGGAACATGGCCATTTGCTCTTGCTAGTTAATGTGTACTGGTGCAACATGGACACTGGCCAAGTCTAAGGATATGGCCGGTGTGATCTGGTTATTTACTATTGAATGTGATATTGCTGAGGCCATTGGTGGTGCCACTGACCATGGCCATGCTCTTTTTTGACGATTGGTGCATCATGGACAGTGGCCAAGGCTGAAGGACATGGTTGGTGGGTTCTGGCCATATATTAGTGAGGACAATATGGGCCATTGCCACAGGCTGTTGCTAAATGTCATGCCTCAGAGCCATTTTGACATGATATATTAAACATGGCCAGTGGACACAGCTGAAAATCCATTAATTAAGACTGTGTTCAGTCGATCAGAGCCATTGCACCAAAACCTAGGAAATTCGGCAGGTGCGGGAAGTGATGAAAGTTTTGGGTTGCTCAACCCATGCGGATATACACATGATCACAGCAAGTTAAGCTTCTTGTCACACTCCATAACTGCTGACTTTCATGGATTTTGTTGCAATGTCTGTTATCATCTTAACTGAGAAGGGCATTGCTTACCTTCCTCTTCAGGATGTGAGATTGATGCTGGTAACTCACTTAAAAGTTTGTCTGAATTCGCTGTGTGAAAAAGTCATGCTTGTCTTCTATGAAATTGCAATTTATTTTCACTTGCGAGTGGAAACTTCCTGTTGACAAATATTTCACAGAATTGTTTCACTGGCAAGTGGAGCTACTGCTGGTAAATAATGAATTGGCAGCATTGCATCTCTCAAAGGAAGCTGAGTCTTGGGTACACTTCTATGGACCTTTGAAGTGGGGTTGTCTCCACCACCGGAGTTTCAGTAATTGCAAAAGTGACTCTGATATGTGCTTTCTCGGCGAAGCCGTGTGCCGTGGAGGCTGGGTAAATGTACTTTCTCGCTGAGACTTTTGGTCTGGCTAGTGGAAGCTTTAGACTCCACTCGCCAACATAAGGTTGGGGTTTGCAAATCTCACATTCTTGTCCTAGCAAGTCCCGGTCCCGGGGGACAGTTTCAATGCTTTAGTTTCTCCCTGAACTGAGACCCTGTTGACCAGAGTGGCTGGATGGATGATGGACTAGCATTCCAGCGATGCCTAAATCATTTGATGCGGTTTAGATGCCACAATAGATGTCCCAGTTAGTGCTTCTCAGTGTCAACTGCTGCTGCTTTGTGTGAGTCGAACCAAACCGATTGTCTACACTTCCTGGAATGGTGGATACATTTGCCTGAGCCCAGTTTATCAGATGTCAATATAAGTCAGGTATGAAAGTCATGTAATATAAGTATTCTAACAGTAAGGCGTACTAAGAGGGGCTGGTGGTTTTAATGGTTGCTAAAGTGGGATACCCTTCATTGTTAGCGCAGACACACTTTGCGAATTGCTTTTGGGAATTTAGCAGAATAGAGTATCATACTTTGAATTCATTTAACCATCCTTTAAAGATTTAGGTGGCGATGTTTGGAGTGTTGAGTCAATAGTAATATGGTTCATGCTATGTTCTTTTCTGTGAATAGGGGCTTGGATGACTTGCATCCACAGACGAGAGAATGGGGCTGGCAACTTTCAGATTAGATGAGGCATCGCAAATGATTAGATTGCTTAAAAATAAAGTAAATACGACGTCAGTCTCTATTGAGAACACCTATGAAAGAGTGTATTAGTTTTTGATTTTTGGCAGACACTGGATGAGGAGGAAAGTGTAAAGTAAGATGGAGTAATGGTTGTGTGGCAGAGAGGATTTTCACAATCTTTTTATGAAGCTGAGAGTCAGACTTTCTGTGGGGGAGCTGTTTCAATTGCATGTGGGTAGGTCACTGCCTCCCCACGAGTTTGGCTGCAGTAAATTACATTTTGTGCAGTTGTTGTCATATTGGCCTAAAGGGGATCATTATCTGTTAACCATATCTTTGGTGGAGGGAACGTCTGTTTCCGTCAGTGCACAAAGGTCAGAGAGTTCCATTTTGTGTTTAGCCAGTGACCATACTTTGAACAGGAGATTCAATGGCAGTGGGGTTTTGACATAAGAAAACCTGTAAAGCTTTTTTAAGGGGTGTCCGGTCATTTTGATACTGTTAAAAGAGTTTGTTGTTGGGGGGGAAAGGAGTGTTTTTGTTGAAAGAAGAGGTCAAAGGTATTACCCCAGCTCCCGCCTTCCCTCTTTCTCTCTGGCCAGCCTCCCTTGGCCCTGTGCCTCCACCTACCATTGAGGCAAGAAATATGGTGGTCATCTTCGACTCCACTCTCTCTTTCTCATCTCACATTACAGACATCTCTAAAAAGTACCACTAGCAACTCCAACTTTTCAGAGGTATTCTACCTTTTCTCACTTTCCCTCCAGAGGCTCACCATCTCGAGAGCCCTGGTCTTCTATAGCTAGAATACTGCAACAGCCTCCGTCTCAACCTTCCCTCTTCTACCCTCCGTCCTCTTCAACTCATCCAGAACAGAACCGCAAGACTTATCCTTGGCCTAAATCCGAGGGACCGCATCTCTCAGATGCTGAAATTCCTTCATTGCCTCCACATAACTGCAAAGATTAAGTTCAAGACCCTTTGCATTGTCCACAAGGCTTTCTGGGACCTGGGTCCGCTCTATCTGAAACTCTCTCTTCCTAAGTACTCTCCCTTCTGAGCCCTCCAATCGTCTTCCTCTAATTCTCTGTGGGTGAGCCTTTTCTCCAAGCAGAGAATTGGGGGGAGATATTTAGCCTCTGCAGGTGCCTCCCTCTCGAACAGCCTCCCTGCCTCTCTCCATCCTGAGCCGGATCTCCTTAAGTTCCGGAAACTCCTCAAGACTTTCCTCTTTGCCTCCTCCTTCTCTCTCTCTCTCTCTTCCCTGCTAACCACCCTTTTCTGCTCTGTCACTCCTCTCCTCTACTTCTGTTCAGTTTCGCTGACTGGCAGCTTGGTGTACCTTCAGAGCCCCAAAGGTCCCAAGCTCTCATCAGCAGTTTCCTGCACTTTCCCCCGGGCCTTGCACTTGCCACAACACTATTGCACTTAGATTATTACACTTCCTTTTCTGTGACCTGCATGATCTGAATGTACCATGCCAAGTAAGATCGCTTGATTTTGTCTTCCTCATGTCTTCCCCTCCCATGCATGGTTGCGCTTTAAACCACTTGTGTATGAGCGCATAATAAATAAACAATCAATCAATCATGTGCAAGGGTGTTGGGAGTGCTTTATAAACAGTACCATGGAGGCAAAGTAGCCATGGAGAAATGTTATCTGCTCGGAGGGCATGGTTCCGCTGTCCCCATGAGTCCACAGACAGGTCTAGATGGGATTCTTTTAGGAATGATAGCAGCACATTCACCAAGCAAATGCAATTTCATGCTCTTCTGTAATCCTACTTGTGCAGATGCAGGATATGAAAGGTGTCAGCAGGCTATGTGGATCAAAGCAGGAAGCTTTGACAGGCAGAGAGAGTCAGGAGGATCCAAGGCACAGTTAGTATACAAGAAAATAAATGAGCCAGCACTCAACCATACTCTCTGTAATAGTTCAATACAATAGGAGGGGTCAATAGAAGATAGGGTTTGAGGACTGCCGATATTACAATACAAGGATAAGCACTAGAAAGAAAAACAACAGGAAATATAAGATCACATGAATAAAGATCTTAGATAAAATAAACACTCAGGCGTTTGGGCTTTTTCATTTGTATTCTACATTTATATTCATGAATGTGTGATGATCCCCATAAAGGGTGGGCCCAGATCAAAGAACGTGTAAACTGAAGTGCTGATTACTACACGGCCATTATCGGGTTTGTTGTAAGCCTCTGCTGACTCATTAAAGAGTTCTAATATTTGAAATCTATACCAGAGGCAGAAAACCTGCAGCCTACACAGACTGCCTCGAAGGCCCATAAAATGCATACGAGGCATCATCAGCTTTACAGAGCCCAATTGCCCAGGCTGTAAACAATGCAATACATAATGGTGTAATTCATAAGCATCTGTTTACTTGATGCCGAACATGTAGGACTCTAACACTCTGAAATAGAAAACATATATACATATGTATTTATTTATTTATTTTTATTCAATATTTATGTGTTTATGATTACAAAGGATCTTTATAAAGAAACATATTTTTCATTTTCGGTTTCGGTTTTGCATAGCATACAGTTCAATACAATTTAATATTTACATTTAAAATCACATATGTATTCATAACTCATAGGCAGGTCATGCAATTAATAAACATGCATAAAATGCACAAAATTCATAAAGCTGCTATCGACTTCAACTTCAACTTAATCTTCATTAGGCTGCTCCCTAGTGCTCGATCTTTCGAATACTTCAGTATGGGCTTGCACTTCAAAGAGGGTTATGTTGCAGCCCATAAAGCAAGCAGTGAATTTCATGAGATCATATAGAATACTAAAACAATGCCTATGGTTACCTACAACTCCTAAAATGTCCTAAAATACCATAATATTTTGTGGTTTTATATTTTAAATGATTTGCATAGTTTTACATAAACTTACACAAAATCGCAGAAAATGTACACTACTTGTAATTCTTTATAGGGCATAAGCACACAATCAAAACAATAATTGTGGATAGTAGCACTATTATAGTACGGAAGGTTTAGCGGCACAGGGCTACAACATCAGTCATGGGGCACAGTCCCCCATAGTCCAGTGATATAAATTCAGGGCTTCTTTACTTGGGGTAATTTTTCAATACTACGCCAAAGCCAATACAGTGAATTATGGAGGTCTACCAATTCAGAGTTTAGACAATAAGTCCAGAATGCCTCACTTTTAATTGAGTCATAGTTGTGAACATAGTCCCTGAGAATTGTCATATAACTAGCACCCAGGAGGCTATATTCTGTGAACCCTTGTTTAGGTGTCTCAATACAGCCTGTCAATTTACATATACATCAAATGTGTTGATCCAGGGCTATTTTTAACCTGGCCCCCATGGAAGGCCAGTTGGGGAAGTTGGTTGGTATGCAGTCGGAGCATTGGGCTGCGAACTGCCAGACTGGGGCATTGACAGAGGTAGGGTTTCAGGCAGAAGTATCTATGGGAGACGTTGGACACATATTGATATGTTCTCAGAGTTAATAATCGAGTATAATTGTTACACTAGTCCCAACGTTCCAGCTACCTTTTAAATAATGCTTTTAAGATGCCATAATTAGTACCCCGTTTGAAGTTGGGGGGTCCTGTCGAGGCCCTCGTACAGCTGGTAAATCAAACAGGCAAAAATCCTTCCTCCTCATTTCCATTTACACTGCTTGTCTGCACCCACTAGTGCCAATAATTTACATTTGGGATGAGAATTAGTCTTTAAATATAGACCTCCTTGTCTAAGTAGCAGCTGGCCCCTCAAGTAGACCAACCCCAGCTCGAGTTGCAAGTATTCTACTGATACTGTGCTCGAAAGGTTTAGGACCAGCCTCCAAAAGTAGCCCTCTACTCTGTCTAACCAGCTCAGGTTGGTCATTTGGAGGGCCTCCAAGACATATAATATCATTGGGCAGAGCCTTTGGCAATACAGGGCCAATATACCCTCCAATGAGTAGCCTTGCATATTCCAGGCAAACTTATCTATCAAACTTGTTAGCAATTGGCCTTTTGCTGTCTTGGTCTTTATAATATGTATGTAAGACAGATTCAGGTTCATATCTAGACCCAAATATGGGAACGTGTTAACATATGGTAAGTTGGCCAAGCTGGTATCAAGAGCAGGGTGATTCACCTTGGAGGCCAAGACCAATATCATTTTTGTCTTGGTCATGTAAACCACCAAATCGTTCTCAATTGCATATGCAACTAGAATTTCAAACATGTCTGTTATGCCAATGAAAGTATGGTTAAAAATGACTAAGTCATCAGCATGCAAAAGGCCAAGAATTGGCACCCCTCCAATTCTAGGTCAGCACCTGACCACATTATTAAAGTAGGTCTGCCAAGTATAAATTGTACAACAGAGTGGCCAGGTTACAACGCTGTTTATCACCTCTATTGAGGGGAAACAAAGAGGACGTAGTACCCCTATTGTCCAGTCTTACATGGCCTGTCGTGTTTGTGTGCATATTTATCAAAATATCATGTATCCACCGTGGGTAGCTCCACCGATACAGTATAGCCCACAGCTTAGGCCGACTAACTTCATCAAAGGCTGCACGGAAATCAACAAAGAAATCATACAAATGGGAGACACCTTTAGATGCAGCTTCTCGGGCTAGAAAATCCAGGGTTTTCAAGTTGTGGGCAGTAGAGCTACCCAGGTGAAAACCAGTTTGTGTGAAATGAAGAAGGTAATTTCCGTCTGCCCAGGTCTGTAGCTCTTTTAGAACTAGCATGGAAAGAATCTTACCGGTAAAATTAGAGAGGGACAGTTATCTATAATTACATGGCAATAATCTATCTCCTCACTTGTAGATTGGTAAGAGTATTGACTGGCACTCTGAATCCAGAACATTTTGGTCAGAGCACACCCTAGTGAAACGGATTTTTAGGAGTCTAGCCCAACCTGCCGGGTCTTGCTTTAAGACAATATTAGCCACCCCATTAGGACCCAGGGCCCTAGAGCACATTAGGTTCGTTATAATCCCCTCTATAGTCCCAGTAGTTATTATCAAAGGCCATCCGCCTGGCCAAGGTTCCAACCACTCAATTTTGGGACTCCGCCCTGCTCTGAATTTAGGTGGTGTAACCACTCTTTTTCTTGAATGGGGTTTAAGATCGACTTCATTCTTTCACCCTTCGCTGCAGACAGGATCTGCCATATTGTAGCGGCATTTCCATTTTGCAGGGCCCCAATCATATGCTGCCAGTGGGTATTCTTATTGGAAAGTCGCAACTGCTTAAGTCATTGCCTGTACTCCAACCTTATTGTCCTTATCAGCCTACTCCTATGAACCGGGACAGCCGACCCAGTCCTTTAAGACAAGGTAGCAATACTTTGAGATGAATGAGGATGCAGAAGATACTCAAACACCAATAATCAAAACGACTCAGGAAGTTGGAAAAGTTGACTGTTCTAATATCAATTATCTAAAACAGGGAGTACAACGGACATCAACAGACATCTCATAGCATGGTCTCTCAATGCATTTCATAATAAAACATTCTTACTATAACAAAAACTTATAACTGATGACATTACCCTATGTATTTGCTGACGTCATCTTACGTGGCAAACTACAAAAATCCAGTGGCAAATGTGATAGGCTTAAGGGAACATCAAAGTATACGGTCCACATTAGTCTAAAAAGTGAAAGGTTCTTCAACATCAGGTGGGACTACTAAGCCCACCCTTCAAAGAAGTCACTATGAGCGTCAAAAAAATACACGACGTCCCATTGGTTATACAAACTACAGGGCTCTTAATTACGCAGCCCTCTACAATTGGTTGGCACTCTTACATCTGTCAGTACTTTTCCACCCACGTTAGCAGCACGCAGGCTGGACTTCCAGGTGCTGGTGAGCTGGAACTAACTAATCTTTTTCTTGAATGGGGTTTAAGATCGACTTCATTCTTTCACCCTTCGCTGCAGACAGGATCTGCCATATTGTAGCGGCATTTCCATTTTGCAGGGCCCCAATCATATGCTGCCAGTGGGTATTCTTATTGGAAAGTCGCAACTGCTTAAGTCATTGCCTGTACTCCAACCTTATTGTCCTTATCAGCCTACTCCTATGAACCGGGACAGCCGACCCAGTCCTTTAAGACAAGGTAGCAATACTTTGAGATGAATGAGGATGCAGAAGATACTCAAACACCAATAATCAAAACGACTCAGGAAGTTGGAAAAGTTGACTGTTCTAATATCAATTATCTAAAACAGGGAGTACAACGGACATCAACAGACATCTCATAGCATGGTCTCTCAATGCATTTCATAATAAAACATTCTTACTATAACAAAAACTTATAACTGATGACATTACCCTATGTATTTGCTGACGTCATCTTACGTGGCAAACTACAAAAATCCAGTGGCAAATGTGATAGGCTTAAGGGAACATCAAAGTATACGGTCCACATTAGTCTAAAAAGTGAAAGGTTCTTCAACATCAGGTGGGACTACTAAGCCCACCCTTCAAAGAAGTCACTATGAGCGTCAAAAAAATACACGACGTCCCATTGGTTATACAAACTACAGGGCTCTTAATTACGCAGCCCTCTACAATTGGTTGGCACTCTTACATCTGTCAGTACTTTTCCACCCACGTTAGCAGCACGCAGGCTGGACTTCCAGGTGCTGGTGAGCTGGAACTAACTATAGCTTTCTACCAATTAGCATATCATCTCCCATCTCCTCAGTGGTCTGCACATCAATGAAGATTTTGAACTTGGCCTTGGAAATGTTCTTTACTCTCGATAATTCAAGGGAGTAGAGGCATGGTCTGCCCTCTGCGTAGGTGTGTTTTGTCATGTTTGTCCAGTTCCATCTATCCACGTGACCAGACCACAAATTTGAGCTCTGGTGCATTTAAAATACTACTATTTAATAAACCTCTGAAGTCTTTCTTGTTTTTGCCCATGCTTTCTGAATAGGAGTTTCATTCTTTCACATGATTTTAACTGCTGTCTGCTCATCCCTGTCTGATAAGACCTTGGCTTCTTGGGGCTGATCCAGCCTCGCCTTTCTTAGATTCACTTCTGTAATTCAATTGTTTTTTCAACTGCGACATACTGGAAAGGCCTTCCTTCTCTGTTCCAGCTCTGCTATAATACGTAGTGGAAACATCCATTCTTTACATACTCGTATATATGTATAGGTTGGTGCTCGCTACATAGCTGGCCTCAAAAATACTTTGTTTGCTTGTGTTTCTTTGCATATGTAGCATAAGCTTTTTCATCTCGAGCCTGAGATGTCACTTATTTTTGATACTTTCTTGCTGCCTTATAGACTATCTTCACTTTCGTGTCTCTGGATCTCTTCTAGGTGCGTCAGTTTTACTTCACATGACGTCACCAATCTTCTCTTTTGTTCTCTTTTCATGCTTCTTCTGGGATATCATTCAAATGGCCATCATCATAGATCAAATCGCATTTTTTGCACTTGTTTTTGTTCACTGACATATCTAGGCTGACATATCACTGACATATTCTGACTGTCAGTGAACAAATCCACCATGGCTTAGATATGTCAGTGAACAAAAACAAGTGGCCCAGATATGTGATATCATCAGTGATGTCATCAATGACATTTGTGATGTCATCTTTGGCGACCTGGATGTTAGTCTTAGCAGTGCACAGTGGTTATGGTTGCTTAGCAAACCATAACTGGCGAATTTCTGAGATTTTTGGGTTTTACTCGTAACAACAATGTCCCTTTAACAAAGCTTTTCATTTAATTTTATACATTTTTATTAATGCAATTTAACAATAATGTCCCTTTAACAAAGTTTTTTCAGAGAATTTTTTATGGGTTTTTTACCTGTGCCTGCTAATTTCCTACAACTTACTAATATCATACTTACCCCAATATAGCAACATTTTTGTCCAATTTAGAAAGTTTCACCTTAAAACTCTGCCATTTCCCACCGTCTAGCATAATTTTTAAAACTTCTATACACTTTTTGCAACTTTCTCCAGTGTTTTTGCATCTGTCGTCATCACAAACTTTCCGGACAGCGTCACGTGATCTCACGCGCGCATGCACCATTGTCGAAACTGATATAATATTATTTCGTCTCCATTGCATATGTTGGCCTATGCCGAGTCGCTTTGCGAGGAAATCCTTATTGCAAGGTCGTGATCTTAAGTTAATCAAGCCTCCATTTTAGGTTAAAGTCGCCATTTTGGCTCGTCGTGCAAAGTCACCCTGTGGCCTAAAATGGCCGACCTGTGTTCTCTTGTTCTTACTTTAACCTCTTCAACCTCTGTAGGCGAGTTAATGTCCAACCTGCCAACAAGGTCTACATGTCTACATGTAGACCTTGTCCTTTGTTGACCTAGGGATCAGGGGATTATTCGAATCGACGATGTTAACCTAAAAGTATACAAGCACAATAATGCTATTTAAACATCATATGCAAAACATCTGTTTGACCTGCATTGAAGCGAATGTGTAATGAGTGTAAAGTCAAATCCAGAGAATAGTAGTACTTGTTAGTAAATGTATTAAGAAGTAAACCACATGCACGAGATATGTAAATTAGGAATGAACCAGACGCGAACCCTAGCCCAGTACATGATTAACTCGTAAGAGGCTGGACATCGTTACAAAGAAACTGTATAAATATGCTGATGTCCAGCTAGCAATTCCTGTTCACTGCTCACATTGAACCTGCTGGTGTTCTCTGTGAAGTACTGACGTCCAAATAGCTATTTGTGTACTTTGTTTTGTTTTGTAAACTGTTCAGTGTTGCAATAAAGATTCTGGGAATCTTTACAAGCCGTGTTGGTATATTTCTCTTTGCATGGTGTAAAAGCCTTAATATTGTATTGTTTTTGTAAACTGTTCAGTGTTGCAATAAAGATTCTGGGAATCTTTACAAGCCTGTGTTGGTATATTTCTCTTTGCATGGTGTAAAAGCCTTAATATTGTATTTTCTGATTCCACACCATGATGACGTGTCTGCGAATATGTCCGCACTATGCGATCGGGTCCGTGCATCGTGGACAGTTCGGGGCTACATTTCCTACTGCTCTAGGAACTTTCAACCTCAAAACCCTTGCACAGCTCCTAAATTATCACAGAAAGTGTACTGTAAAATGCACAATTTTAACCCAAGATTAAAAGAGATAACCCTGCCCACAAAAAAACACCCTTAATTGGTTTGCACTCCATTGCTATGCTCGGTTGCTCCTGTACTTTCAGGCAGGGGTAAAACACACCCCCTGCCATCTGTGGGTTTGCCTTAGGGTGTGCCCTGCTACATATACCCGAGGCCCAACTTGTTACACAATCCTGGCTACGCCTCTGTCCCAAGCAGCAGCTCTATCATTGATAGGGGAGGTGGGCTGGGAACTCTATGAAAAGGAACCCAAAATCACCAGGTGCAGAGCCATCCAGCAGTGTTAGGTAGGGGCAACGCGTGTGTCTTGGAAGCAAGACAACGCAGCACAACACAGGTTCAAATCCTGATACCACTCTTAGAAACCACTTGCTGGTATTAAGCACATGATAAATGAAAAATACAATACAATACATTGACAGGTGCCTTTGCAACCAGACTGTGAGTAGCAACCTCATACCCACCAGCCCTCATGACAGCCCGATGAATCCCCTAAAAATAGCCTTGCAGAATGGTGGGTTAAATCAACAATATCCACTGGTGCACCTGCAGTGAGAAAGACAGCCACACGTGGATATAGTTTGCTTCTTTGCAGCAAACTGGTGTATATATTTTGTAATCCTGCTCATCAAAATAGTCTGCAGCACACTGAAGTTCAATGAGCCTGCACATTTCACAAACTACTGGTAGCATATTGATTGACTCTCTCCCTCCGGCCTTGGCAGACCTCTGCAACCTCTCCTTTGCCACTGGAGTTTTCACCACTTATCTCAAGCACTCTCTTGTGCACCCTCTGCTCAAAAAACCCTCTGCTGACATTTCTGTTCTGGCAAACTATCGCCAATCTATAACACCCCCTTCCTGGGCAAACTCTTGGAGAAGGTGGCTATCTCTCAGCTAACCCTCCACGCTGAATCTGTTGGCTATCTCCATGACCATCAGTCTGGCTTTAGAGCATCCAGAGGCATGGAAACTGCTCTTCTGAACACCCGTGAACACCTGCTCTCAAATCTTGACTCTAACTCTCCCTCTGTCCTCATCCTTCTCAACCTCTTATCTGCTTTCGATACGGTAAACCACAACATCCTGACCTCCCATCTGTGTAATACCCTGGGCATTACAGAGCAGGCCTTTGTGTGGCTATTGTCCTTTATCATAGATTGTTCTTCCCTGGTGGAACTTCGGTCCTTTCTCTCTGTTATCACTCTCTCTACCTGTGGTGTTCCCAAGGGATCTAATCTATCCCCCTTGGTTTTCATTGTCCACCTAGCCCCTTTGGCCCACATGATCGCTTCTTTCACGTCCAAAATTCAGTGTTATGCGGATGACACACAACTCTCTTTCAGGCAACCCTCTGCCTCTTCCTCCTCCCCTCTCATCTCTGACTGTCTATCTGCAATTCAGTCCTGGTGAATTGGTAATGATCGCTGCCTTACTGCCATTAAGACAGAGATCCTCTTCATTGGGACCCCTGCTCTCGCTTTCCTACTTGCACTCTGGCCGGCCTCCCTTGGTCCTGTACCTTCACCCACCAGTGAGGAAATAAATCTTGGGGTCATCTTCGACTCCACTCTCTCCTTTTCTTCTCACATCTCCAACATCTCAAAAAGTCCCACTATCAGCTGCACCTCCTCAGAGGTATTCTACCTTTTCTCACCTTCCCCCAGAGGCTCATCGTCTCCAGAGCCCTGGTTCTTTCTAGACTAGACTACTGCAACAGTCTCTTTCTCAGTCACCCTACTTCTACTCTACGACCTCTTCAACTTATCCACAGCAAAACCGCAAGACTTATCCTTGGCCTCAAGCCCAGGGACTGCATCTCTCCGGCCTTGAAATCTCTCCATTGTCTCCCAGAGGCTGCAAGGATCAAGTTCTAGTCCCTCTGCATAGTCCACACAGTTTTCTGTGGCAGTGGCCCACACTACCTACAACACTCTCTCTCTCTAAGTACTCCCCTTCTAGTGTCCTCTCTGCCTCCTCCAACTCCCTGCAGGTGAGCCGTTTCACCAAACACAATCAGAGATTTGGGGGTAGAACTTTAGCCTCTGCAGGTGCCTCCCCCTGGAACAGACTCCCTGCCTCTTTCCGTCTTGAGCTGGATCTCCTCAAGTTCCAGACACTCCTCAAGGCCTTCCTCTTCTCTTCCTCTTTCATTGTCCCTCTCCACTGCTAACCCCCTTTTCCGCTCTCTTGCTTTCCTCCCCAACTCTGCTCAGTTCACTGACTTGTGCCCTGGCGTACCTCCAGAACCGCACAGGTCCTAGGCTTCTCCCGCCAGTCCTACACTTGCCTCCGGGCCACTGCACTCTGCCTCGCACTATGTTCCATGAGAGAGACACCCTCTTCCACACTTAGCCCTAGGCCCTGATGGACTGGACACACTTGTTCCCCCTCCCTCGCACTTCCTGTCTGCACACTTGTACAACCTTGAATGCACTAGGCTTAGCAAGATCGTTTTGTCCTGTCCTCCTTTTGTTCTTCCCTCTCTAGCTTGGTTGCGCCTGGAACACTTGTGCATAGGCATGTGATGGTTTGCTCCTTCCCTTCTCCCTTCCCTTCTCTCCTTCTCGCCTGTCATGCACTTACACTAGTAGAAATGCCCCTGGCTTAGTATACTAGTGAATTTTGTTAGCTCATTCAGAAACTCCAAGGCCTAAGAATGACTACTGTTTTCCCTTGTTCCCTTCCTGCCTTGAAGCAATTTGAAGCACTTCACCTGTGTATAAGCACTCAACAAATAAACAATTACAATTACAATTCAGTAAAACGGTTTGCTGAGTATCACAAAAGCATGCTTAAAATTCAAGCATTCCTATTACAGAGCGGAGGCAAGGATTGGAATTACCATTTCCCCCAGCACCATCCACTCTGTAATACAAATTTGCAAGCATTGACCCCAACATGACACTAAAAGCAGGCAGATGCCATAGGATCCATAGTAAACGCTGTCTGCAGTTTGCAAATGGCTGCCAAGTGCAAAAACAAAAGATGGACACGCGATTTCAACTGCATTTACACCTTTGTTTTACACAGAGTACTGCAGACGATTACACTTTTATGGAGAAGATCTGTTAGCATATTAAGTCCTGACATGCAATTTCCAGGGACTTGTAAATTGAACGCCATAGAAAATGAAATGTCACACTCGAACAAGTTGCAAGCCTGATGGTCCTCATTTAATCAAAAGGAAGCAACACAAAATGTGGGTTGCCCCCTGCAAGACCTGCTGAGCCCCACCCTCCCACCGCCGCTGGACGCCCCCTGCTGGGCATGGACAGCATGCACTCCCCTAGCCCCCCCCCCCGCCCCCCCCCAGCACCGCGGGAGCTGCTGGGCTGGCGTCACACCTGCATTTCCGCTTTTCCAGTATACAATGGGTCTGTTATGACGTGTATTTGATCTGGCAGGAATTAAATGGCTGTTGAAAAAGGCGACTTCACTTAGAAACATCCATGAGCTATCACATGAATATGTTGTTCAAACAGCTATGTTGAAGGAAGGGCGCCGGAAATCCCAGCTGTCCGGTATTGAAGCCTTTTGTACGATCTGATGCGAGCGACCCTGACAGACGAGGAAATACAAGCGGCTCTTTGGAGACCTAAATCTCTAAGCGGGAAGATCACGCCGCTGAGTAATTGCCATAGAGAAAAAGCCTGTTGCCTGAGCGCGCTTCCTACATCACTTCCCTTTTCTCCGCCTGCCTTAACTGCATTCACACAGACATTATTCCAGTTAATCGTACCCTTATCAGCATTGGCCAGGTCTTAGAACTGTTAGCTTAGCATTTGCATAGCGCGGATCCCATTGTCCAAATCGAAGCCCTGTCAAGAGGTTTTAAGCGCTCTCTGATGCTTCAAAATGTATTTATTCCCCTTTGCTGTCAGTGCCACTTCTGTTGTCCATGCTTCTCCAGCCTGGGAGCCTGACCTTTCTCTTTACTGTAATCAGCCAGTTAACGTGTTGCCTGCTTGCGCTTTTTCTGTATGCAGCTATGTCACCACAGGCCAGTGTGCTTTGGGCCCACTGCTCAAGCACAGCATTGTTGAGGTGTTTGCATAGCATCCTTCAGCATATGAATTGGGGGGGATGGTTATCTAGAATGGCAAAATGCCATTCACGTTTCTCAGCATGTGGCATCTGCTAGATTGATAATATTTCTGTATGTATGGCCAACATCCAATGTGATACAATTATGTATCTTGTGCCATGAGAAGATATGCCCATATTCTAGGGAGGGACTCATTGACTGATCAGATCTTAAAATACAGTTTGTTTTTTACATACCCACATTAAATATGCATCAGAAAAAAAGACGTATGAGGCTTTTGAATGGAGATTATTTGGCTGTTATTTTGTTGGTGATTTGGAAAAAACCTGAATGGATTTTACAATTCTTTGGGTTGAAAAGCCAAGCATGTTTAGGCCTCAGGAGTGAGGTTTGCTCTGGCAAAGAAGCACGAGTGGCTGATTGCTCTTTGACCTATTGCAAACACCCACAAACATGACCACCCATAACTTAACAGAGCTGGTGAAAGTCAGGCCTGTTTTATAACTCTTCCAATGAAGATAGCCATTTGTATTAAAATATTTTAAAATACATCAATGTTACAAAAACATAGTAGTAATTGTATGTTGCCACTATGTTCTACAATATCAAGTTATGTGAACAATATAATAAATGTAGGTGAGTGTAAACATTTTCTTCATCATTAACTATTTTTGGACTTTTAGAACATTTTAGGATTGGCCCACCTCGTTGGAAATGGTTAGTTATCCTTAGGTGTGGATGGCTTGTTTACGTTGTGCAACATTCATTAAGTTGCTTGAACCTCATATTTACTGTTCCTATGTATCATCAATTCAGTTTCACTTATGTTTTGGTATTTTTTGTCTCTTTCTCTTGTTTATATATTGTTTTTTCTCATTGTACCATTGCAGGTACCAGCTCATTATTTGTTGTAAAGTGTTTTTGGGGTAAGATAATATATATCTCTTTGTATACTATAACAAAGCGATCTAATAAATAGTCTGAATACAAAACAAAAAAAACAATGGGAAATTAGTATATTGCTAATAAATCTTAAATTGTATCCAGTGGATCGGTACAATGTCATACCATAGCTTCAAACTCAAAACAGAGAAAAAGTACTATTGTTTAATTCATCATATACTAATTGAAAACTGAAACATGCAAAGCAATCGCTGAAACTGAATGAATATAACAAACAATAATACAACTAACAGAATAAGCAAGAACAAAAAATGAAATACCACAGGGCTTCTGTCAACAATGCTGGTTGGCCCTGCAACCAGACTCAAGGACACTTTCAATTCTTTCATCAATTAGCAAAAGGGGCCACTATAGCGTTTCCTGGCCAAGAAATGTTTCATATAACATTCAAAAGGTAAAATAAAAAAAAAAGCTTCATTCTGCATCGGGTTTGCAAAGTGCCTGTAACTTAATCGTAATCTTTCAGAGTGAGGTTGAAACGTTCTCCCTTAACTAAGCTTTCTTGCAGGAGACCCAGGCATTGCTGTCTTCAACAGGTTTGCACCCATTCTTGTAGGCAAATTTAGGTTAATCAGTTAAACAATTATTTTCAACCGTGTATAACTGGACAGTTGAAATCATTACATTTATGTTTGCCTGCCTTGCTCCTAAGCCTGGGCAACCATAATCAGCCAGACAGTGAAATACCCAAATGTTGGGTGCTTCAGTAGAGTTTTTAGAAAAGTGTTTCAAATGTTTGTGATGACGTGAAGATCATGGGGGGTAATTCATAGAATTTAGTCAGAAGTAGCGCACGTGGGTGGTGCGAAGAGGGAGCGTGCGCCAGCCACGTGCGCCAAAACCCATTTTCACGGACAGCGTATTCATGGATACTAACATCCATAACTAGCCGTGGTGCAGCAACCCTGCAGCAGTGCCAGTTACACCCCCAACCCCACCTGTGCGCCAAAAACATTGCACAAATCCCGTACATGGCGCAAAGGCCAGTGTACCAGCATACAGCCCCCAACCACGGAAATGCGCTAAAAACGCCACAAAGCCCTCACACGCCAGCAAAATCGCGTGGAAAACTTCCTGCGCACCCCTCGGAATACGCGTACCCCCCTCGCACCAGCGAAATCGTTTGGAAAACTCCCCGCGCACCCTTTGGATTGCGCGTACCCCACTCGCGCCAGCAAAATCACGTGGAAAACTCCCCGCTAACTCCTCAGAATACACGTACCCCGCTCACGCCAGCAAAATCACGTGGAAAACTCCCTGCGCACCCCTCAGAATACGAATACTGCGCTTGCGCCTGCAACATCGCGTGGAAAACTCCCCAAGCACCCCTCACAATACACATACCCTGCTCGCGCCAGCAAAACCGCATGGAAAAAGTCCCCCCTGTAGTGTGGGCTGCCTGTGGGGCATGGACTGGGGTGATGGGCTGCCTGCGGGTAATGCCCAGGGGTGATGGTCTGCCTGCGGGCCATGGGGAGGGTGGATGGGCTGCCTGCGGGGCATGCCCAGGGGTGATGGGCTGCCTGCGGGCTATGGGGATGGTGGATGGGCTGCCTGCGGGGCATGACAGGGGTGATGGGCTGCCTGCGGGGCATGCCCAGGGGTGAATGGCTGCCTGTTGGGCATGCCCAAGAGTGATGGGCTGCCTGCGGGCCATGGGGAGGGTGGATGGGTTGCCTGCGCGGCATGCCCAGGGGTGATGAGCTGCCTGTGGGGCATGCCTAGGAGTGATGGGCTGCCTGCGGGGCATGCCCAAGGGTGATGGGATACCTGCGGGCCATGGGGAGGGTGGATGGGCTGTCTGTGGGGCATGCCCTGGGGTGATGGGTTGCCTGCAGGGCATGGCCAGGGGTGATGGGCTGCCTGCGGGGCATGCCCAGGGGTGATGGGCTGCGCGTGGGCCATGGGGAGGGTGGATGGGCTGCCTGCGGGGCATGACCAGGCGTGATGGGCTGCCTGCGGGGCATACCCTTGTGTAATGGGCTGCCTGCAGGGCATGCCCAGGGGTGATGGGCTACCTGCGGGGCATGCCCAGGGGTGATGGGCTGCCTGCCGGCCATGGGGAGGGTGGATGGGCTGCCTGCGGGGCATGCCCAGGGGTAATGGGCTGCCTGTGGGGTGTCAAGGGTTTTGACCCATGTTGAATCAATAGACTGGGTAGATGTGGGGATGAGCTGTCACCGTCCATTATTCTATCCCAGAACAAACTAAATCAATAGACTGGGTGGATGTGGGGATGAGCTATCGCCGCCCACATTCACGCCAGAATAGGAGAACTGCGCAGTTGGCACGAGACCACTCCAAAGATACAACCTTCTTGTGGGGGGTTCCACATCACCACTCTACTGTAAGGATGCCATCAAAACAATGTTAAGCAGGGGTCCTATACTATCAAGCAAAAGACCACTCTATTGAAATGCAGTAATTCAAGACAACTCAAAAATGGATGCAGTACCGACAAATTCCCCAAGGTGGCGCTAGCGGTCTAAACTCTGACAGGGAAACTGTATTTAGGAGTTGCAAGAGGGGCAGGGACTTGAAAGCTTGTTAGTTAATTGAAAATCTAGCCACCTGCTGTTCCCAGAGGCCAAGAGGCGGGGAAACCTTAACACCTCAGAGATTCAACCCCAGGAGGCAGGATATCACATGACCCTGTTGATTGATTGAGGAGAGACTTCCAGGCAGCCTGCTGGAGCCCACACAAAAGGCTCTTTCTGTTGAATGGGGTATGTTAATTTTGAGTGTTTCCTGTCAACAGCCCTCTGCCAGCAAGGAGAGACATGTGATCACTGACCCACCCAGACTCCTGGAGGCGGACCCAAACACTTTGGGGGAGTTGAATTGCAACAAATATATATTTTATAGAAACAGTGATAATTTATTGTAACCAAATGACAGGAATGTACAACTTTGAGAGTCTTAGTTTGAAAAATGCCCTCACGATTTGAGTCCAAACTCCAATATGTACCATGTTCTGGGGTAAAACCCCGCTAATTATGATTATTGTAAACAATGTGTTTAATAGAGACATGGAAAGTTACTGGGATATATGTGGAAGGGAAATGTACCTTTGTATAATTTTTGATGAAAAACCAATGTTGCAAAATCCACTAAAATCGAAAATAAGTTGCCATTTTTGAATGCAAGCTCCTAGAAACGCCAGAGTCGGGACAGGGACTATCTTTAGTAATATATGATGTGTGTATGTGATGTCAAACAAATGTGTACCTGGGAAATATGTATTTGGATCAGGAATAGATTTGTGTGCACATTGACCAGGGGAGTGTCATTTCTGCAGGTCATAAAAATGACATCACTCTGACACACTATCCCTTCCCAAATCAGGGACCAAAGAATCTATTGACCTATCAAATCAAGAAAGGGGCAGGCTTAGGGATGCTAGCCTCTCCACCCACTTTTAAAACACATAAAAAGAGACTGCTGGGACAGGTAGGGACATTCAATTCCATTTTCTGCGGGACGCTCTGCCGGGAGACTCCAGACTTCACATCCATCAATCTTCAGAGACCAGAAATTTACTTCAGAACTTAAAGCAAGGGCCTACGCCCACAAACTGAGAACTCTTCTCAGCAGGCCTCAACATCCTTAAAATCATCTGCAAACTATTCCACAACCGGGCGAGCTGTCTGAAGTCCGTGCCAAGAACTTTTGCCAGTACCCAGAAAGCAGTGTTACATCCAGAATCCACTTGATCCGGACCGGAAGCAGACCAGAGATCCAGAGAACCACAGGCCGCTGAATCCAGAGAGCTGACCCAGATCGCTGTGAAGTGCCAAGACTAGAACCGGAGTCCAGTCCAAAACCTGACCAGATCTGTGGCGAGGCCCATTCCTGCCCAAAATATATTGTGAGTACCGCCAGAACTGTGCAGAACCCAATCTCTTAGTTAAAATAATCTAATTCAAGCTATTTTAACCTAATTAGAACAGCCTCCTAGAAATCGTGTCATCCCTCATTTTTAAAGCTGTACAACTGTAACCTGTCAATTCTGCAGCTGCAAGCTGTCACCTGTCATTTTGAGTTTTACTTTAAATCCGAAAATCTACCTTTATTAAATCATCTGTATCTCCGGAACCATTTGTGCTAGGAACGAGATATAACTTTCATCTGAAAGCTTAGAATCTAGGCTTTCCAACGAATCTAGAACCAACTTCCTACTTCCTACTATACTTTTTCCGTAATCGTGAGACACGCACTCGCGAAATTTACCGCGATTTGCGATTTGGCCCGATTTCTTCATCTGTAGAAATCAGCAGCTTTTTGCCACTCTTTGCTAAAATTCGTTTGCAATCTGCTAATCATTCATAGAGTATTGTTAAAGTGAGCCTGAACTAATATAAAGTAGCCATCACCTACCCTGAACCTCTAGAGGGAATTAAAAGCAATTTTAGCACCTTTTCACTTCCTTGCAAACCACATTAAAGTAATTCGCCTGTGTTTAAAACTCATCCCTGTTTTCCCTAAGCTTGCTGGGAGAACTGGAACTGTGTATTGCATTATAAAGTGTGATTTGTTGGGATTCTTGAAGACTGTGTGCTCAGCTTCCATTTCTTACATCGCATAGGGGGGGAGTGAATTGTCAAGGAAAAGTGATTACATTGTCTTTTGTTGAAGCCATATCAAGTTATTTTCTGTACTGCATTTTATTCCACCTGATATTTCCTTGAAACCATCAAGCATTTTCAGCTACCTCATCCTCTACACTCCTCCTAAATAACCAAATCAGTGTACCCCTGTAACATTATTCATTGTTGATCACGGTCATATTCTGAAGTGTGATATCAGTTATCAATTTATTTATAAAGTGTGATAGATATATATGGTTGAATTGTCCAAATAAACCTTTTAAATTTGCAAAACAAACCTACTTCTTGGCTCAGTAGGGTCAGGGGGATTCTAAGAGGGAGGTGTTATACAAGGGTTGTCATCCAGAGTGCTGAACTGGACATAAAAATACATCAATAAGGGTTTTCCTCAGCATCCCAGACTAGGCATTGACTTAGCTGTAGTGTTGATTGAATATCGCTTACAGGGGCATGCCCAGGGGTGATGGGCTGCCTGTGGGGCATGCCCAAGGGTGATGGGCTACCTGCGGGCCATGCCCAGGGGTGATGGGCTGCCTGTGGGGCATGCCCAGGGGTGATGGCTGCCTGCAGGCCATGGGGAGGGTGGAAGGGCTGCCTGCAGGGCATGCCCAGGGGTGATGGGCTGCCTGTGGGGCATGGCCTTGGGTGATGGGCTACCTGCGGGCATGGGGAGGGTGGATGGGCTGCTTGCGTGTATTCTGGGGGTGCACGGGAAGTTTTACATGTGATTGGCCTTGTGCGAGCAGGGTATGCATATTCTGGGGGTGCGCAGGGAGTTTTACACGTGATCAACCTTGCGCAAGCGGGTAGTTTAGCACACGATTTTGCTGGCGCAAGCGGGGTACGCATATTCCGAGGAGTGCACAGGGAGTTTTCCACGCGATTTTGCTGGCGTGAGCGGGGTACGCCTATTCCTGTGCTGGAGTTTTACACGCAATTTGGCAGTGTGGGCCCTCCCGGGTGTGGCCCTCCCTCCTCCTCAGAGCCTGCAGGCAGCCCATCATCCCTGGGCATGCCCCGCAGGCAGCCCATCATCCCAGGGCATGCCCCGCAGGCAGGCCACATGTCACCATGCACTTGGGAGCCCTGACACTTGTCCCGCACCCCTCCCCCATTGACGGCAACCTGCCAGCAGGCCCCGACTTGTGTCCCCCACCCACACCCATTGACGGCAACCTGCCAGCAGGCCCCGACTAATGCCCCCCACTCTACCCCCATTGACAGCAACCTGCCAGCAAGCCCCGACTCATGTCCCCACCCCACCCCCAGTGACGGCAACCTGCCAGCAGCCCCCGACTCATGTCCACCAACCCACCCCCAGTGATGGGCACCTGCAAGGAGGCCCCGATTCATGTCCCCCACCGCACCCCCATTGACGGCAACCTGCCAGAAGACCCTGACTCATGTTTCCTTTCCCCCACCCCCAGTGATGGACACCTGTCAGCAGGCCCCGACTCATGTCCCCCACCCCACCCCCATTGACGGCAACCTGCCAGCAGGCCCCGACTCATGACACAAAATGAATGAGAGAAGACCACACAAGTAAAGTAGAGAAAAGTAATGTATTAAATCGTAAACTAAATGAATAAAACAAAAGCACACAATAAGAAAATAAAAAAATCAAAGTCTGGAACTCCCAAAATGATTTAAAAAAATGAATGCTGTAACCAATAAAATCCAAATTAAAATGGCTCCAATGGGTACGTCCATTAAACAAAATTCACTCCAGGTCCATAACTATATACAAAAGAACATCCAAGGGTCCATGAGCCCAACAATCCAAAGGAAACCTAACCAAAATCCTACCTAATAAATAACTACATACAAAAGGTGGCATAGTCCATGCGCCCCAAAGAAAAAATGAAAACAAAAAGGAAACCTACACCTAAATAACTATTTACAAAGGCGGTGGGCTAGTCCGACGGCTCACTCATTGATGTCCCAGGCCAGGGCATCATCGAACTCCACTTCAATGTCCCGGAGGCGGGCCTCTTCCCTGGCATCGAGGTCTCGTGGGGATGCAGCCATGGCCTCCTCCAACTCCCTGCGAGTTGCCTCGAGGCACGCAGCCTGCCTCAATGCCCGGCGCATGGAGTTCTCCGCCCTGACCATTGTAAGCCGTGTCCTCTCTGCCAGCTGCCGCTCTTCATCTATTTGCCGGCCCAACCGCTGCCACACGGAAGACACTCCCAATCCTGGGTCCTCCTTCCCGACGGCCGATGCCTGCCCCTGTGATGTTGATGCCCCTGAGCCATGATCGCTCCCACCCTGAGCCTGCTGCTGCCGTGCACGTGCCCTGCCTGTTGATGCCTGCACGTCCTCCTCTTGCTGGGGTCCAGTTGGTGGGGTGGCCACCCTTGCTGGACCTCCGACTCCTGACTGTGGCAGGGATGTGTCCTCCATCAGCCTGGCCGCTGGCTCAGGGGCAGCTCCACAGGGGGCCCAGGTGATATTTGGGCTGGAAGATGGCACGGAGGACGACTAGCCCATAGGGGGCTCAGTTAAGGAGAGGGTCCCAAGAAGTTCCAGCACATGGATGAACCCAGTGCCGACGACCTGTTCTTTTTAGGTTGACACAGCCAAAGAGGTATTCGAAATGACATGCATTGTCCAGACGAGAACCCTGCACGTCATCCCGAATACCACGTTGGCGCAACGCCATCCCAGCTAGGACAGGCTCAATACAGTCACGGATTGCAATGTCCGCAGAAAGAGGAAGGCCAGTTGTTGTATGCGCATCCCCTCCCTGAAAACGGGTCTGGACGGAGGCATCCGTGCTGGTGCCGGATGATGCAGTCACAGGATGAGGGACAGGATTACACACAGGCACCTCCGCGGTGGCCTGTGCTGCCTCCTGTCCCTGCCCCTGGACTGCACCACTAGCACCAGTGGAATCCCCCCTCCAGGCCCTGTGAGTGGACCTTCCATGGCCTCCTCCTTAACCAAACCCCCCACCAACCTGGATAACTCCGTGCCATCTTCCTCCATAGGCCCCTGTGGGGGCTCAGCTGCCCCTACTGCTGCCGAGGAGTCCACCTCCAAACGCCGCCTCTTGGACCTTCCCTCGGCAGCTACAACCATGGACCATGGACGCGCCACCAGACTCCACTCCCCGAAGAGATGACTACCCAGGAGGGGAGCTGGGCCTTGCATCTCCGGCTGGCGGTGGGATCCAGCACTGTCCCCGCCCTCTTCATCAGTCGACGCTGCAGACAGGGAGAGATAGAACACAGGCATCAGGGCACTGTATAATGGTCTGATACACACATGACAGTTGCACATGAGTGGCAGTGTCAAACTTCACAGATGGCATCACACTCCCCACCACACATATCATTTGAACCCACACACATGCACACATTAACAGGAATGGTGCAGCAGGCAGCAGCATCCATGCACACACAACAGCATGAACATCCAAAGGTTAGCCTGACATCACAAACAACATGGGGAGTGTCAAACACACGCACACATGCCACCAGACAGACATGCATCTGCACATCTCCAACACCTGTCACAGTGCAATCACAGGCAACTATGTTGCATCTGCCAATCAGCTTCCTACATGTCTGTGTCACATGCATCCATGGCTTATCACAGTCGCACACATGTCAAACACACACACACGCACATGTACACTGTGCACGTACATGAAGGTGGAACCAGCATCCATGGGTCACACCCCAACCATGGCATAGTACTTACACAGAAATGCTAACATGTGTGCGTCTCCACATGCATTTGTGCATTAAGCTTTGGAACACATACACCATTGATGTGCATCACACATGACTGGACTCATATGCAGCAGGCTCATGTCCCTGCACATACACATCCATACATGGGCCTTTCCAGACATATGTCCAAGCTGCACACTCCTGGCACACCTCAACATGCGCTGCATCCAATCAGTACGCATGGACACTTACCGCTCGACTCCGGACGGTCTGCCTCTCGAGGACCTGGAGGTGAAACGCTGGGCGTATGCATTCCAGGACCCTCATCTGGTCGTTGCTAAGGCGGACCCGGCACCCCACTGCATCCGCTGCGTCCAAGAGGCGCCAGGCCTTCCTGAGGATCCTAGACCAGAAATCTTCCCAGCACTTATGGACGTGTGGTAGGTCGCGGGTTGCCACCCCCTCCGCGTTGATGGCAACCACGATGTCCATCCAGATCCTCCTCCGTCCATCCTTGTCAGCGTGTGTTCTTCCGAAGAGGGGATCATAATGCACCAGGACTTGCTCCACCAGGATGCCAACCTCTCCTGCTGTGAAGCTGGCAGCCCTCTGCCTCTCTGGCTCGGGGTTGCCAGTGGTCTCAGATTGTGTCTCCCCTGACATGGCAACCCCTGAGGCAGGTGTGGGTGGGCATCTGGGTCCTGGTGCTGGGCTGTGGAGCGATTGAACTGCAGTCAGGAGTCTTCTGTTCCAGCAGGGGTGGTCACAACAACTGGACCCCTGCAGATGGCTGACGTGCAGGCACTAAATAGCAGGGCACGTGGCCAGCAGGCAGGCAGCAGCAGATGGCTGGTGGGAGTCAGCTCAGGGCTCTGGGGTGCAGGAAAATGGCCTTCTGGGCAGGAGCGTGGTCTTCCGTGTGTTGTCGTGTGGCCAGCTTGATACAGAGTAAATTGACACGTGAAAAAACAGCACGTCAGCGTGTAATTCGAGGAAAGGCTCTTAGCGCATAAGCGCATATGTGACGTAACACGCACGGGCGTTTCCCTCAGCACGGGTGCATAGTGATTCAGCACATGCGCGTGTTGAAGCGTGTAATTCGAGGAAAGGGCCTAAGCGCGTAAGTGACATGACACACGCGGGTGTAACCCTCAGCACGGGTTAAAGGTGAGTGGGGCCAGCAGTTCGCTCTACGTGCATTTCGTGGAGACCAACACGTGTGTTGCTACTTCTGGTTGTTTCATGCGCGATCACTACTTCACAGCAGATCAAGGATGTATCTCTTTTTTTGGCGGGGGTCTTCCCTACGCATGTTTTTCATTACCACGCTAGTCAGACAGTGAGTCGTGGACGCTATTTTTCCCACTGCGGGTCCCCCTGTGTATCACTTACCCGTTTTCAAGGTCATAGTAGCCTGCGTGTCCCACACGTACGTGTTTTTCGTGTCCCTGGGTGCCACTGCATACTGCGGGAGGTTCATTCCACACACATGGGCTACTGGGGGTTGCGTGCACAGTTTTACTGCAGTTTTGGGATGCCTGAGCCTTGTGTGACCCATCATTTTCTCACCGGGGTCACATACAGCCTTGCAGGCGCACATGGGTGCTGTTAACATCTAGTAAACCACCCTCTTCACTCCAAATTGCCCAGGACAATTGTCATGTATACCTCCATTGGCACTACTACATCTGTGCCGTGGTTGGAAGGCCACGAAAGGTGAGGGGCGCCTCAGCTGGGCGTCCTCCACGTGGCGGGCATGGTCAGGGATGTGGCCGGGGTGACCAGGGAGTAGGGGCACTCCAGGGTGTCCAAGGTGGCTGCAGAGGGGAAGAGGCAGGGGTGTGCCACTTTGGCAGGATGTTCTGCCACGTGTTGGTGCAGTCATGCCACCACCCCTATGGTTCCGGGAGATGCAGCTCTTGCATCTGGCACTGGCGCCCATGTGACCCGGCAGTCCGTTTCATCGACTGCCACGGGCCCAAGGGTAGTGGTAGCTGCAGGTGCAGCTGTGGCCACCACCACCCAGGCTCAGGGTCTGCCAGCGCATTCTGCATTGGCACCTGAAGAGTCCCAGGATGATTTTCAAGTGGTCAGGAGGCACGTGGTAAGTGCACGCAGGGCTGCTCTGGCCGAGGCACATGTTCCTGGGGCAGTGTTGTCATCTGCTGCCCTGAGCAGCCGGGTGTTGGCAGCTGCATGGACAGATGCAGCCGACAACCCCCCCGGCTGTGAGTCTGCCAGCCAGGACAGTCTCAGTCAATGACCTTGGCACAGCGGCTGTTGCAGCACAGAGTCCAGTCAAGAGCACCCAGCAGCCACTGGCACAAGTCAGGGCTCTGTCCTAGTTCCACCTGCCACTCCCTTGTTTCAATCCACCAGCGCCACTGCCCCTACTGATCAGGGCGGCATTTGCCAGTCAGCGTCCCCCCAGACATGGCTCCGGCCTCTGGCACATCGAGGAAGAAGCCTTTTGGCAAGCAGGAACTGGACTTCCTTGTGGGCTCATGTCGGAACACTGCCGTGATATGCTAGTGGGCCCAAATTGTCACACTACGGCTGCCCAGCATTGGGACCAAGGGAAGCATGTTGCAGAGAGTGTTAGTTCATTCGGACATGAGGTGCGCACAGCTCAGGAGTACAAAAAGCGTTGGGATGACCTCCGACACTGTGCTAAGCTAAAGCTTGCCTCCAATTATGCCATGACTCGGGTGACTGGCAGTGGGCCACCACCTGAGGAGGAAGAACTCACTCCGTACGAGGTGATCGCTGCAGAGTTCATCCCGACAGAATTGTTCAAAGGAGTGGGAGAGATGCTGGATTTTGACACCCCGTCCAGTGAGTGTTTTTGCATTTTTGTCCAGGCCATGTGTGCTGTGCTTGTGCGATGTGTTGTGCTTGACTGCCAATACATGCTATGTGTACATGGTTCTCATGTGCGAGTCATGCAATGCTTCACTAATGCATGCCTGCTTTGCAGCATGCTGGACATGTAGTGCAGACAGGGACTGTCCTCATCACCACACTTGCACCCTACTCACATGCTAGTCACCCGGCTGCCCCTCCGGTCCATGTTCCAGCTCACTGGCCCTTCTGCATGTAGCCTGGGGTGTCTTTCCACTCAGCACTCGGACTATGTCATCGCATGACTGACACGATGTGTGTTATGCCTGCATGTGGGTACTCCATGTAGGCATGCTCCCTTGCCCCTCCACTCCCCTGCACCACTATTACACCATTGCACGGGTGGGTAACATGTTGGACTACTGCAATGGCCTGTTCAATGTTCCTGTGTACATGCACACTTCCCCCTGCCAACCTGCCAGACACATACTGTGGGGTACATCCTTTGTCCTTGATGCAGGGTGTCTCACTCGGACTGTTCAGATGGCAGATGCTCTGCAGGGACATGAGTAACCATTCATGCTCCATGTGCATTCCATGCATGTCCCTATGTGTCCTTGGCAGGATGATCATAGTAGTACGTGTCCAGGATGACATACATTTAATAGCTTTTGATCATCCATTCCATGCCCACTCTGGCTCAGTCCTGCATCTCGCACATGTTTAGGGTGTCATGGTCTGTGTGGGGCACAGGCCTCCCCCAGTTTCAGGCCCCCTGACTCTGTCCCATTGGTGTAGTGACTTCTGCACAAATGGGTGTACTACAGCTTACTGTCCCATTCTCATCTGGTGTGTTGTCAGTTGACTCAGATGATGCAATTGACGCTACTTAACACTGTCTGCCAATACACAATTCTCTGGTCAACCTTTCACTGCCATGCTATGCCTCCCTGTATTTCTGCATTTTCACTAAGGGTGGGGGGGTTGTCTGCAGCTATGCAACCCATTGCCTGCACATAGCACGTGATGCCTGACCTTGCCCTAACACTGCCTTCATGTTCATCGATTGACATCATAATGTACTTGTTGATGTAGATAGTCGGTTACGTACACATGTTCTGCACTGCACCAACCCACTTCTGAGCCATGTTACACCGTTCTACATACCGACTCACTGCTGCAATGTCAAAGTGACCTGGCTTGTATGGTCAGATTGTCATCCCTTCACTGTCATGAAACGAACGGGCACAGGTGCATCCTGTAAGACAACAAAAACCCCGAAGGGGAGAAGTTCACATGGAGGAGTACTATATTAATTTAAGTACCCAATTAATAGGAATAGAGGTGGAAAGGAATAGTGGCCCAATCATAACAGATTCATATTTTCATATTTTAATAATCATCAAAAAACATTATAAAATTACATAGTACATAAACAGTATAACAACAATAAAATAGATGAATTAATGTTAGTATAAAATACTTGTCCAGTCTAATATATTAAACCATTCAATCGCAATTTAATTACCACAATTCATGACCCAGTATTAATCAAGGTAAAGCATCACTATCTTCATATTTTTGAATTTCATTCGAATGGTAAGGATGCTATAGAACAGGAAATTACTGCCAATGGAATAAAGTGCTAGGTGCAAAGGAGTAATGAGTGCCTAATCCAGATAAAGCATCGTTGTCTCATATTTTTAAATTTCATTTGAATGATAAAGATGCTGTTGAAAAGGAAATTGCTGCCAATGGAATAAAGTGCTGAGTACAAAAAAAGTGCTAAGTGCCTACTGTACATACATGATATTCAAATGTCATTACAGTTTCGGCGAAGTCAACCTATCTGGCTCAATTAAGTGAGCCAGTAGTCGCCTTCTTCAGGGCGCACTATATGCTGTAAATATTGGTGCTAAACTTTTAACAATGACACAGTAGTTCTCACAGGTAAAGCTTTAAACAATTCAAAAGACTTGATTGTAGATCTTGAAGTCTGTTAGAAGCCTTAACCCTTGGTGAATCACGTTGAAACAAACATATAAGAAAAAAAACACAAGTACATATGTTAGAATAAAACATGAAATGAAAGAGCCTCCTAATTACCTGCCACCTCTAGCCATTAAAAAGACCTAGGGATATATATTCACCTAAATAAGTCCACGTATGGTGCCGAAAATTGTATAATTGTTTCGAATCCGCCACCCAAGCAGGACTGAAGATGAAATTGAATTTACATCTGAAGAAACAAAGATATGAAGCTTATGAGATATCACAAGATTATCTCAAACTTCCAATGCTGACACACAATGTCCCCTGTCTCCACAGGGAGTAGAACACTAAATTTCCTTCTGTCACTAACCTTTAAGTATTCAATTTTTCAATCTGGTCATCTCGCCAGTGGACTAAAATGTAGATAAATTATTTCGAAACCAGGAGAAGGGCGTACCGCAGGTAGCCCTACCATCAGCAGTATACAATATTTCGAAGAGACAACTCAGTGAACAAGAGACCCGAATTTTGGAGAAGGGTCTCTCGTTTGTTCCTATGAGAAATCCCTCCAAAATGGAGGTTGAGATAGAATTGCGCAGTCTATTTCGTAAAATACGATTGCGGGATTTTTTTGGGAATCAGGCCCAGGACAACGATGATGATGGCCTTCATACTACTTTGAAATGCAAATCCACTTTTACTCCTACTTTACAAATGGTCTCTGATGAGACAGCGGTATTTGAAAAGGCGGTCCTCAAAGATTTTAACTCCTGCTATAATACACTTAATAACTATAGCAGAGGCTCTTGTTTCAATTTTGGCAGACAAGATTGGGCCAGCCTTCAAAAACTTAAGTCTGATACCTCCATAATCATAAAGCAAGCAGATAAGGGCGGTGGAGTGGTTATCATGGATTCTGTCCAATATGACAATGAAATTGTGCGTCAGCTAGATAACCCAGAGATATATAGGAAACTTCAGGGTGACCCTACAGAGAGCATCAGAGCCCAAATTTTAGCAATTGCTCAACGAGCATTGGAAGGTGGAGCTATTAATGATAAGGAGTTCCTTTTCCTTACTATTAAGGGAACTAGGACTCCTCTCATCTATGTACTTCCTAAGATACATAAGGACTTACACAATCCGCCGGGACGCCCCATTGTTTCATTGTGTGGCTCCATATTAGAACCAATTGGCCAATTTCTAGATTATTTTTTGAAGCCACTGGCGGCTTCCACTGAAACATATCTTGCTGACACCACTGACGCCATTAAGCACCTAGAGGGTTTTCCTTTTAACCCTGAGGTTGACGTACTTATGACTTTAGATGTGGAGTCACTATATTCCAATATACCACAAATGGAATCTTTAAAAGTAATGAAGGATTTTTTGGACTTACGGTCAGGTATTCAATTAGTTCCAACTGAAATACTAATAGATTTGCTCGAGGTAGCTCTCTCACGCAACTATTTTCGTTTTAAGTCTTCTTACTATTTACAAGTGAAAGGAACAGCGATGGGGGCAGCTTTTGCCCCCAATTACGCCACACTCTTCATGTGGAACTTTGAAAGTAGGGTTATTTTGTCAGACACTAATCCCTTTAGAGATGCCATCAAATTGTATAAACGCTACATTGATGATATAATTATAATCTGGGACAAAACAAAGGCAGACCATCTTTTATTCCTCCCATGGCTTAATGCTATGGATATGAATCTTAAATTTACTATGTCAGCAAATAGCACTTCTTTGCCATTCTTGGACTTGCTAATCAAGAATTCAGAGGGTCACATTATTGTTGATTTGTATCGCAAAGAAACTGACCGGAACACTATTTTAAGATTCGATAGTTTCCACCCTGAATCGTTGCGTAAGAGCATTCCTTATAGTCAGTTTCTTAGGGCTAGACGCAATTGTACGAAAGTTGAAGACTATAAGACCCAGGCAAACATTATCGAAGACAGATTGCAGCAGCGAGGTTACCCTAAACATATACTTCGACAATCTCGAAAAAGAGCTAGATATCAACATCGTGATATTCTCCTCGAGAAACACTCTCGGAAAGATATCACTAAAGAGCGGCTAGTGTGCGCCATGACTTTCAATACTTTTCACCATAAGATTAAACAAAGTATTATGAAGCATTGGCATCTGCTCCAACTTAATAATCCAGAACTGGCAAAACCTATTTTTGCATTCAAGAAAGGTAAGAACCTTAAAAATTGGCTTATTAAAGCTGACAGGTCTAGCATTGGACCTAAATTGAACACGGTGACAGGATTGTGGGGCGCTAAGCCCATCCAAGGTCACTTTCCATGTGGTTTCTGTAACCAATGTGCTTCTTCTATCACTGGAACTTCTGTAGTGATTAGCGGAAAGAATTGGAATCTTAATCATCACACTACGTGTAACACTAAAAATGTTATTTACGTAATATTTTGCCCCTGTGCTCAAACGTATATTGGCAGAACATCTAGGCCTATTAAAACCAGAATTGGCGAACACAAATCTAAAATTCGAATCAAAATCGTGTCTGCCCCACTAGTTTCTCATTTCCTTGAAAATAATCATGACCCGAATAGCTTGAAATGGTGCGTGTTGGAAAAAGTCTATGGTACTGACGCCAACAATACAGCAGCCCGCTTGGCGCAAAGAGAACAATGGTGGATGTACAACACCACTAGTTATGAAACAGGACTTAATCGCCAAGAAGAATGGCTCCATTGTACACCATAAAAATAAAATTATAGGCTTTTCTTCGAGCTTTCCATTTTACATAAACCAATCTGTGTTCTTCGGTTCTCTATATACTGAGTGGCAGCAAGATTTTTCTTTAAACATTTATTTGTTTGACTCGCCGCTGCACTGTACGTTTTTTTTATGCTTTTTTACATCCCGGCTCACGAGTAGTCATTTGTTAGCATTTACGGGACCAGGGTCTTCCATAGGTAGCCCCTTTGGTACTCTCTTGCCCTTTTTCGTGCATGCGACACTTGCGGGTAAGCAATTGTTCTCTTTACCTTTGCAAGGTGAATTTTGTCCTTCTTTAGTATCGACGGGACATAGGGCCCATATATGTAGTCCCATTTCTATCTTCACTCTCGTTTGTATTTACAAACTTATATACGTAGTCCTACTTCTATTTCCATTCCCGCGTGTATTTATAAACTTAGCCGCGGTTTCAACGTCTGCTTGCGTGCCTTTGCTTCGGCTATCGCAGGAGACGATCGGGGAGGCTGTGCGAGGTGAGGCCTTCGTCATTAATAGATGGGTTTGAAATGCGTCCACATGAGGTTGGGAGTTGCGTTTACAGTATCTTTTAGCCTCTCTCTCCGATGGGCTTCTACAGTTTAAAATGGTGTGAATGGCTAATATGGATTTGGTCATGCAAGTGGCTGTTGCTTTATCTAAGCAGCCATCCTTCTTTTCCATTAACATCCCAAACCTTAGAGGTTCGGGGCTGCCTACTGGATAGAATCTCTTTACTTTTGATGTTTTCGGTTTCAAATGCAAATGCACTTATACGATGTGCATGTAATTATTTGTAAGTCTAGTTCCGCACACTACTAAAATGTAAAAAATGTGTCTTTATGTTTTTTCATTTAGGGTTTTCAACCCAAGGTTTGCACCCTTTTGGACTTTTCTCGTGGCACGACATAACATCGTCCAAGACGCTTATGTTTGGAATGTCGTCTATTCTATCTACATTTTAGTCCACTGGCGAGATGACCAGATTGTGAAAAATTGAATACTTAAAGGTTAGTGACAGAAGGAAATTTAGTGTTCTACTCCCTGTGGAGACAGGGGACATTGTGTGTCAGCATTGGAAGTTTGAGATAATCTTGTGATATCTCATAAGCTTCATATCTTTGTTTCTTCAGATGTAAATTCAATTTCATCTTCAGTCCTGCTTGGGTGGCGGATTCGAAACAATTATACAATTTTCGGCACCATACGTGGACTTATTTAGGTGAATATATATCCCTAGGTCTTTTTAATGGCAGGTGGCAGGTATTAGGAGGCTCTTTCATTTCATGTTTTATTCTAACATATGTACTTGTGTTTTTTTTCTTATATGTTTGTTTCAACGTGATTCACCAAGGGTTAAGGCTTCTAACAGACTTCAAGATCTACAATCAAGTCTTTTGAATTGTTTAAAGCTTTACCTGTGAGAACTACTGTGTCATTGTTAAAAGTTTAGCACCAATATTTACAGCATATAGTGCGCCCTGAAGAAGGCGACTACTGGCTCACTTAATTGAGCCAGATAGGTTGACTTCGCCGAAACTGTAATGACATTTGAATATCATGTATGTACAGTAGGCACTTAGCACTTTTTTTGTACTCAGCACTTTATTCCATTGGCAGCAATTTCCTTTTCAACAGCATCTTTATCATTCAAATGAAATTTAAAAATATGAGACAACGATGCTTTATCTGGATTAGGCACTCATTACTCCTTTGCACCTAGCACTTTATTCCATTGGCAGTAATTTCCTGTTCTATAGCATCCTTACCATTCGAATGAAATTCAAAAATATGAAGATAGTGATGCTTTACCTTGATTAATACTGGGTCATGAATTGTGGTAATTAAATTGCGATTGAATGGTTTAATATATTAGACTGGACAAGTATTTTATACTAACATTAATTCATCTATTTTATTGTTGTTATACTGTTTATGTACTATGTAATTTTATAATGTTTTTTGATGATTATTAAAATATGAAAATATGAATCTGTTATGATTGGGCCATTATTCCTTTCCACCTCTATTCCTATTAATTGGGTACTTAAATTAATATAGTACTCCTCCATGTGAACTTCTCCCCTTCAGGGTTTTTGTTGTCTTATTGTTGCTCCCCAGTTCCATGGTTTAGGGGATACCCATCTTGTTTGATGTTTTATTAGTGCTACTGTGTGTTGCATGGGCTATTTGAAAGGTTAATTTGAAGTTTGAGACAATGCTTAGGGTATTCACCCGCATTGCCGGACACAGTGTCCCTTTTCTTACATTGTAGATCCTCTTTCCTTCATCTTGGCTGCAGATTTCACATAAATAATTCTTGTGCGATTCTTTGATCATGGCAGCTGCTGATGTGGTTTCATTTAGTGAAGAACAGTTGGCTGATGTTATTAATGTTCCATCATTTTTTGACAATATTGAGGGGACTATTGGCCTTAACGATGGTTCTATGATTACTAGTGACAGTATTATCAAATTGAAAAAGAAAAAATTTCGAACAGAGATGCATAGTCACTTGTTGACAGAATATTTAAAAAAGAATATCATCCCTCAGGGTCTCTTGGTTAGAAATGAGCCATGTTTATTCATAGATGATGAAGAATATAAAACACTGTTCTCAGGAGTCGCGACTAAATGTAGCCGCGACTGGATGTTGCTGACAATAAACACTGCCCTCAAAAAAAGTTCCATCATTGGGGATGAAATAGATAAAGCAGAAACAACATTTGCTCTTGATACCACCATCATCAATATAAAGGAGAAATTGGAGCTTATAGAAAAGCATACCAAAGACTTTGTTAAAATCACTACTAGTAAAAAGATGGACAAATTAAAAAAGGATATTCTAGCCTTTTCCAAGGAGGCGGCCTATCCCTACCTGTCCTCAGATTATCAGGGCCCAGGACATTGGCGAGATTCAAATAACTCTCAACATGGTACTATCTATTCTCATAAGAGAGTTACTTTTTCGGATACATCATCCGATGGTAGTGGATCATATCCCACTAAAAATTCACGAGGTAACAGGGACAGAGGTAGGAATTGGAATAGAGGATATAACCGAGGCCGAGGACGGCCTCATTGGCATTACCAAAACTATACTCGCCAGGCGGATTTTGTCCCTCAAGGGCCACATACCCCCTTTCCTCCTCCTAATCTCCCTTTTCCGCCAACGGAACAAGGGGCTCCCCCATTACAAAATTATTTCAAAACCAGGAGAAGGGCGTACCGCAGGTAGCCCTACCATCAGCAGTATACAATATTTCGAAGAGACAACTCAGTGAACAAGAGACCCGAATTTTGGAGAAGGGTCTCTCGTTTGTTCCTATGAGAAATCCCTCCAAAATGGAGGTTGAGATAGAATTGCGCAGTCTATTTCGTAAAATACGATTGCGGGATTTTTTTGGGAATCAGGCCCAGGACAACGATGATGATGGCCTTCATACTACTTTGAAATGCAAATCCACTTTTACTCCTACTTTACAAATGGTCTCTGATGAGACAGCGGTATTTGAAAAGGCGGTCCTCAAAGATTTTAACTCCTGCTATAATACACTTAATAACTATAGCAGAGGCTCTTGTTTCAATTTTGGCAGACAAGATTGGGCCAGCCTTCAAAAACTTAAGTCTGATACCTCCATAATCATAAAGCAAGCAGATAAGGGCGGTGGAGTGGTTATCATGGATTCTGTCCAATATGACAATGAAATTGTGCGTCAGCTAGATAACCCAGAGATATATAGGAAACTTCAGGGTGACCCTACAGAGAGCATCAGAGCCCAAATTTTAGCAATTGCTCAACGAGCATTGGAAGGTGGAGCTATTAATGATAAGGAGTTCCTTTTCCTTACTATTAAGGGAACTAGGACTCCTCTCATCTATGTACTTCCTAAGATACATAAGGACTTACACAATCCGCCGGGACGCCCCATTGTTTCATTGTGTGGCTCCATATTAGAACCAATTGGCCAATTTCTAGATTATTTTTTGAAGCCACTGGCGGCTTCCACTGAAACATATCTTGCTGACACCACTGACGCCATTAAGCACCTAGAGGGTTTTCCTTTTAACCCTGAGGTTGACGTACTTATGACTTTAGATGTGGAGTCACTATATTCCTATATACCACAAATGGAATCTTTAAAAGTAATGAAGGATTTTTTGGACTTACGGTCAGGTATTCAATTAGTTCCAACTGAAATACTAATAGATTTGCTCGAGGTAGCTCTCTCACGCAACTATTTTCGTTTTAAGTCTTCTTACTATTTACAAGTGAAAGGAACAGCGATGGGGGCAGCTTTTGCCCCCAATTACGCCACACTCTTCATGTGGAACTTTGAAAGTAGGGTTATTTTGTCAGACACTAATCCCTTTAGAGATGCCATCAAATTGTATAAACGCTACATTGATGATATAATTATAATCTGGGACAAAACAAAGGCAGACCATCTTTTATTCCTCCCATGGCTTAATGCTATGGATATGAATCTTAAATTTACTATGTCAGCAAATAGCACTTCTTTGCCATTCTTGGACTTGCTAATCAAGAATTCAGAGGGTCACATTATTGTTGATTTGTATCGCAAAGAAACTGACCGGAACACTATTTTAAGATTCAATAGTTTCCACCCTGAATCGTTGCGTAAGAGCATTCCTTATAGTCAGTTTCTTAGGGCTAGACGCAATTGTACGAAAGTTGAAGACTATAAGACCCAGGCAAACATTATCGAAGACAGATTGCAGCAGCGAGGTTACCCTAAACATATACTTCGACAATCTCGAAAAAGAGCTAGATATCAACATCGTGATATTCTCCTCGAGAAACACTCTCGGAAAGATATCACTAAAGAGCGGCTAGTGTGCGCCATGACTTTCAATACTTTTCACCATAAGATTAAACAAAGTATTATGAAGCATTGGCATCTGCTCCAACTTAATAATCCAGAACTGGCAAAACCTATTTTTGCATTCAAGAAAGGTAAGAACCTTAAAAATTGGCTTATTAAAGCTGACAGGTCTAGCATTGGACCTAAATTGAACACGTTGACAGGATTGTGGGGCGCTAAGCCCATCCAAGGTCACTTTCCATGTGGTTTCTGTAACCAATGTGCTTCTTCTATCACTGGAACTTCTGTAGTGATTAGCGGAAAGAATTGGAATCTTAATCATCACACTACGTGTAACACTAAAAATGTTATTTACGTAATATTTTGCCCCTGTGCTCAAACGTATATTGGCAGAACATCTAGGCCTATTAAAACCAGAATTGGCGAACACAAATCTAAAATTCGAAACAAAATCGTGTCTGCCCCACTAGTTTCTCATTTCCTTGAAAATAATCATGACCCGAATAGCTTGAAATGGTGCGTGTTGGAAAAAGTCTATGGTACTGACGCCAACAATACAGCAGCCCGCTTGGCGCAAAGAGAACAATGGTGGATGTACAACACCACTAGTTATGAAACAGGACTTAATCGCCAAGAAGAATGGCTCCATTGTACACCATAAAAATAAAATTATAGGCTTTTCTTCGAGCTTTCCATTTTACATAAACCAATCCGTGTTCTTCGGTTCTCTATATACTGAGTGGCAGCAAGATTTTTCTTTAAACATTTATTTGTTTGACTCGCCGCTGCACTGTACGTTTTTTTTTATGCTTTTTTACATCCCGGCTCACGAGTAGTCATTTGTTAGCATTTACGGGACCAGGGTCTTCCATAGGTAGCCCCTTTGGTACTCTCTTGCCCTTTTTCGTGCATGCGACACTTGCGGGTAAGCAATTGTTCTCTTTACCTTTGCAAGGTGAATTTTGTCCTTCTTTAGTATCGACGGGACATAGGGCCCATATATGTAGTCCCATTTCTATCTTCACTCTCGTTTGTATTTACAAACTTATATACGTAGTCCTACTTCTATTTCCATTCCCGCGTGTATTTATAAACTTAGCCGCGGTTTCAACGTCTGCTTGCGTGCCTTTGCTTCGGCTATCGCAGGAGACGATCGGGGAGGCTGTGCGAGGTGAGGCCTTCGTCATTAATAGATGGGTTTGAAATGCGTCCACATGAGGTTGGGAGTTGCGTTTACAGTATCTTTTAGCCTCTCTCTCCGATGGGCTTCCACAGTTTAAAATGGTGTGAATGGCTAATATGGATTTGGTCATGCAAGTGGCTGTTGCTTTATCTAAGCAGCCATCCTTCTTTTCCATTAACATCCCAAACCTTAGAGGTTCGGGGCTGCCTACTGGATAGAATCTCTTTACTTTTGATGTTTTCGGTTTCAAATGCAAATGCACTTATACGATGTGCATGTAATTATTTGTAAGTCTAGTTCCGCACACTACTAAAATGTAAAAAATGTGTCTTTATGTTTTTTCATTTAGGGTTTTCAACCCAAGGTTTGCACCCTTTTGGACTTTTCTCGTGGCACGACATAACATCGTCCAAGACGCTTATGTTTGGAATGTCGTCTATTCTATCTACATTTTAGTCCACTGGCGAGATGACCAGATTGTGAAAAATTGAATACTTAAAGGTTAGTGACAGAAGGAAATTTAGTGTTCTACTCCCTGTGGAGACAGGGGACATTGTGTGTCAGCATTGGAAGTTTGAGATAATCTTGTGATATCTCATAAGCTTCATATCTTTGTTTCTTCAGATGTAAATTCAATTTCATCTTCAGTCCTGCTTGGGTGGTGGATTCGAAACAATTATACAATTTTCGGCACCATACGTGGACTTATTTAGGTGAATATATATCCCTAGGTCTTTTTAATGGCTAGAGGTGGCAGGTATTAGGAGGCTCTTTCATTTCATGTTTTATTCTAACATATGTACTTGTGTTTTTTTTCTTATATGTTTGTTTCAACGTGATTCACCAAGGGTTAAGGCTTCTAACAGACTTCAAGATCTACAATCAAGTCTTTTGAATTGTTTAAAGCTTTACCTGTGAGAACTACTGTGTCATTATTAAAAGTTTAGCACCAATATTTACAGCATATAGTGCGCCCTGAAGAAGGCGACTACTGGCTCACTTAATTGAGCCAGATAGGTTGACTTCGCCGAAACTGTAATGACATTTGAATATCATGTATGTACAGTAGGCACTTAGCACTTTTTTTGTACTCAGCACTTTATTCCATTGGCAGCAATTTCCTTTTCAACAGCATCTTTATCATTCAAATGAAATTTAAAAATATGAGACAACGATGCTTTATCTGGATTAGGCACTCATTACTCCTTTGCACCTAGCACTTTATTCCATTGGCAGTAATTTCCTGTTCTATAGCATCCTTACCATTCGAATGAAATTCAAAAATATGAAGATAGTGATGCTTTACCTTGATTAATACTGGGTCATGAATTGTGGTAATTAAATTGCGATTGAATGGTTTAATATATTAGACTGGACAAGTATTTTATACTAACATTAATTCATCTATTTTATTGTTGTTATACTGTTTATGTACTATGTAATTTTATAATGTTTTTTGATGATTATTAAAATATGAAAATATGAATCTGTTATGATTGGGCCACTATTCCTTTCCACCTCTATTCCTATTAATTGGGTACTTAAATTAATATAGTACTCCTCCATGTGAACTTCTCCCCTTCAGGGTTTTTGTTGTCTTATTGTTGCTCCCCAGTTCCATGGTTTAGGGGATACCCATCTTGTTTGATGTTTTACAGGTGCATCCTGTGACACATGTACTCAGTATAGGAACACTCTAGCAGGTGTTTAGCAAAGTTGATTGTTCAATCTGCGGCCTATACTAACTGGTATAGGCTGCAGATTGACTATAGCCTGCCAATCGGGTTGTAATGACTGTGGAGCTGCCTGCATGTGTGTATGTGTACACTTTCACACACATCAAAGCAGGTAGCGTTGTAGCTGCTTGCTTTGCTGTATAGGATGCTGTTCATAATCACCATACGGGTCTATATGGACATGGGTGTTTTTGAACACTTTCACATGTACATATGCAAGCAGCTTCAACGTTGTGTAGTGCAATATTGCGGCTACTCACTTATGTGTGTGTGATAGTGTTCATTTACACATGAGCCCTCTGCAGCTTTTTTGTTGAATGACTCATATGTAGTTGATTAACATTAATGCTGCTGAGATTTTAGCATTGCGCCCATTATGTTCAACTGGCACAATCCTGAAGGTGCACTTTCGTGCGGTATGTGTACGCCCAGGCCCACTAAGCTATTCTGGTGGGGCCTGGCCGTGATGATTTGACACACTGAATAATGGTTTAGGGCACAAACAATGCACAATGTGCTCAATCGGGCACTGAGGGGTGTCCTGGAGGCTTCGTGGCCGGCAGCTGAGCCCGTACTGTGCATTATGGTCCCTCATACCTGGTTGCAGGCCCTCGCTTTGCTTGGGACATTCACTATGTCTACATGGCCCATGATGCTCAGTACGGGCCGAGCTGCAGATGGGTGTAGCTTTATTGGTGATGACGATTTAGTGATGCATGTGTACATGCATATTACGTGTGACATCTACATTGTACATCCCATTGTTACATTGCTAAAGAAGGATACCCCCTTTCAGTGGACCTCAGCCCAAGATACGGCTTTCCAATGCTTGAAGTCGGAGTTTACACGAGCTCCCATCCTAGCTCAACCCGACATTGATCGCCCTTTTCTTGTGGAAACTGATGCCTCCAACTACGCCATCGGGGCAGTCCTAAAACAGGAACTTGACAAGTTGGAATACTCCATCGCCTATCTTTCTCGCACCTTGACTCCCAGTGAAACTCATTATTCCATCCTGGAAAAGGAACTGCTAGCCATCCGCCAAGCCTTCACTGATTGGCGTCATCTTCTCCTGGGAGCCAAACACCCAGCAGAGGTCCGCACAGACCATCGGAATCTTCAAGTCCTGCAATCCCTAGAATGTAGAAACAGTCGTCAAGCCCGTTGGGCCTTCTTTTTTGCTCAATATCAATTTCAAATCCATCATGTCCCTGGAACACACAACATAATAGCCAATGCCTTATCCAGACGTCCTGATTACGAAACCCTTGAAGATCGGACTTTTCTTTAGATGTTTCCACACACAATATTTGTTGCCCAAGCAATCACCCTCCTGGAGGATATTCGACTTCAAACTCAGTCCTCTGAAACCTGGAAGGAGTTTAAGAGAAACAATCAATGGAAACTCAAGACAAGGGATGGATATCTGTTCAAGGACAATCGCTTGGTCATCCCCACTCCTGGACTGCGGCAAAAGATCTTAAGCCTATGTTATGATACTTTTCATTCAGGACACCGTGGCATCACCAACACCCTCCATTCAATACAAAGACAATTTTGGTGGCCGAGGATGAAAGAGGATGTCCGGATCCATATCCAGGCATGTGCAGTCTGCAATCAGAACAAATATGATAATAAGAAACTGGCAGGTCTACTGCTTCAACCAGCATTACCAACAAGACCCTGGGAATTCATCACCATGGATTTTATCGTGGAACTACCATCTTCCAGGGGATATACAACAATCATGGTTATCATTGATATGTTCACTCATATGGCTCATTTTACACCTTTATACAAACTGCCATCCCCGTCTGAACTCGCCGGAATCTTCCTGGAACACATATTCCGGCATCATAGGCTACCCTCCAAGATAATTTCTGACAGAGGACCCCAATACATATCACAGTTCCGGAAACAGTTATGTCGAATACTGGGAATCCAACGTGCCTTGTCCTCAGGTTATCACCCACAGACCAATGGAGCCACTGAACGTGTAAACCAAACTCTGGAAGAGTATCTTCGTTGCTTCGCCACCAAGGTCCAGGATGATTGGTCACGCTTAATACCTCTGGCCGAATGCACTTACAACAATTCAGATCATTCAGCTATCACCACCAGTCCCTTCTTCTGTAGTCAAGGATTTCATCCTTCAGTTCTTCCTTCCATTCTCCCACACCCTACCCCAGTTCCGACGGTTGATTCCTGGATTGAAACCCTTATTAATGTACACAAAGAAGCAAAGGAACACTTAGAAAAGCCCTGAAAAGACGTTAAACATCATGCTGACTCCAAAAGAAGACCTCGGCCTTCTTACTCAGTAGTTATCCTCGAAACTCCTTCCTCGACATCTGCAACCAAATAAACTGGCTCCCAGGTATTACAGACCCTTTTCTATAAAAGAAATTGTCAATCCAGTGGCCTTTCGACTTCTGCTACCAGAATCATGGAAAAGGATCCATCCTGTCTTCCACACCTCTCTATTGAAACCATATGTTCAGCCCTCTCGAACTGCTCCAAGTTCTACCCCAGTGATTATCAATGACCAACTCGAATATGAGGTTTCCAGTATCTGTGACTCTAGATACCGACGTGGTCAACTAAAATATTTGGTCGAATGGAAAGGGTACCCTCCCAGCGAGCGCACCTGGGAACCCGTGTCAAACAGGAATGCTCCCAGGCTGATTTGAAGATACCATTTTATACATCTGGGCAAACCCAGAGGAGCTGGACTTCAGAGGAGGCATACTGTCATGAACCGCCGTCTGCGTCCTTTCTGGACTTTGTGGTCCCGGACACATAGGGGATTGAACTGAGTAATCCTTCCAACATGGCCGCTTCATGCGGAACGCTGCTTGCCAGTCTTTGCGTTACACGCTCTATGTTCTACAAAACAGACACGCCCCCGCGGCTCTGCGTGTCTCAACGCTACTGCTCACCATAGCTGGACGTGTGCTGCCGGAGTTTGCTCGGGGCTATTTTCCTGATCTCCCTATTCCCAGTCCCTTGATGCCTCATCCTTTTCCTTTCATCCCTCAAACTTACCAAACGTCCTGGATTTTCACCCGCGCTTGAGCCACGGGTTCAGTGCCAGCGCGCATGGACATTGTTCCTTCCTGGTTCCGTCCTGGACAATCTGAACGAAGCACGCTGGAATACGAAGACCCGCACACAGGGTTATATAAATCCCGGACCGTGCGGAGGAAGTCACAAAAGAAGGTCGCAAGCAAACAGGAAAGACAGGTGATAAGGGGAGAGACTTGTGACAGTTTCACCTTTACTGTTTTTCCGGTTGGTGTATGAATATAGTGAAAGAAATTATTAACTCTACCTGGCTGTTCAGAGATTACATCTGGGAACTGTTCCAGCAAGTCCTGGAGGTCTTCTTGTTGGGAGGCTGGTAGATTTCTCAGTATTACTTGGTTTTCTAGTTCTTGATTCGTAAGGAATGTGGCCATGGTTATGGTAATTTCTTCTACTGGTTTGACCTTCCACTATTTTAACAGATTAGCATGGTATATCCATGTCTTCTGATGTATATCTGGTTGGGCAACTACATTGTTCAAGGGCCCCTTTTACTCCAGAATGTAATAGGGACTGTACCATTTAGAAACCATGTTATTTTACAAAGTGGGGAAGACCAGTAAAACAGATTTATTGATAGAAAAAGATTGGGCTACAGCTTGTTTCTCTTACAGAGCATTCTGATGTTCTGGGGCTCTACCTAAATGATGTTTCATGATTTCCCTAACAGCCATCATATGGGTTTTAAGTTTCTGGGCTGCTTGTGAAATGGGTAGGGCAGCCTCTTCTCTTTCTTCTCATATCTCTTTAAGCATGTCAAGTATGTCCTGAGGTTCCCTTCCATATAACAATTTATAGGGGTGTATCCTAGAGAAGTCTGAAGTGTTTCCCTAACAGCAAAGAGGGCACACAGAATCCCAGTTTCAGTCATCTGCCTCTACCAGTGAGTGGAGTATTCTTTTCAAGTTTTGATTTAAGCTTTCCACAAGGACATCTGTCTGAGGGTTGTACACCAAACTATGCAAGGTGTTGATGTGCAGAATCTCTTTGATCTCTTGCATAATTGTGAACATGAAGGATGGTCTGTGAGGATTTCTTTCAGAAACTCAACTCAGAAAGAAAATGAAGTAGGTTTTTTAAAATCTTTTGACCTGTGTTGTTTCCAAGGGCAATGCTTCAGTGTAACTTAGCCAAAAATTAAAAGTATAAACTTGTTCCCCAACTCATATATTTCTAACAGGCCTATTCTGTCCATGGCTATGTGGGAAAATGGCACCTCAATGATTCATAGGGGGTGTAATGGGGACTTGATTACCAGAGTGGCTGTGTTTTGTTTTTGTGCAGATATCAAAGGTCGTGACATAGATCTTTACATCTGCAAATACTCCCTGCCAATAAAATGAGGGTAACACCTAGCTTTAGGGTTTCCCTAATCCTTAGTGGGTGGCAGTTATAAGGGAATGTGCCAGATCCAACACTATCATTCTTTGGCTCTAGGGGAGTCACCAATTGACTCCAGGCAAGGCTGTCTCACCTGGTGTCCCCTCTACAAAGCAACTGCTTTCTAATGAAGAAGAAAGGCCTGGCTTCACTTTGTCCATGTTCTTCTGACGCTACCCTCCCAAAGACTTTAGTATGGGCAGGATAATTCCTTTGCGTAAAGGTAAGGTCGGGTAACGGGGCAATGTCCGCAGATTCTACTATGCTTGTATTGTTCTAGGGATGTAATCTTCCCCAAATCCTAATGACCCCCTTGCTTTTTCCATTAGTGCTTCCACCTGTTGCGCAACTGGGATGAAGGCCTGTTCAACTATCCCATGGGCTTCAGCAGCCCCATCCTTGACCACATAGGGTTAGGCCCATGGTAATGGAGCATTATCTTAACCTCTCCCTGATAGTAGGGGTCTATTACCCCGGCTGCAACATCCTTGGCATAATTTATAATAATAATTATAATTGGTTATTTATAATGCGCTTAAAACCCAGAGGTTTCTAAGCGTGGACCCGGGAATCGAACCTGTGTTGCTCCGCTTCATCTTGCTTCCAAGACGAGTGCATTGCCCCTGAGCTATCCTCCCAAGACAACCCATATTGCCAGGCAAGTCAAGTCCTGACTTTGTGGCCAATCGCACATAAGTTCCAGTTGGAGGGGAAATGCTAAGACTTGTAGGTAAAAAGTGTCTTTCTATACTACATAAGCTAAACCTGATAGACTGTGGGGTTGCTAGTGTGAAAGCCTTGTCCTTTATGGACAGTTTTGTGACTAGCACAGGTCCCAAACTTCTTTCAGCTGGTCTACATCGCACTTCTGACACAATGTGTGGCAAACCAGAAGAAGGAGTCAGCGTTAGGTTAACATTTCAAGGGTCTTCATTTTCAATAAAAAGGAAAATGCCTGACTGTCCCTATTGCTATGAGGGATTCCCCTGCCTAAAATCTAAAATAAGAGTGCTGGTCAATTTTCAAAATCAAAAAGTTGTCCTCAGTCCAAATCGTATTGACTATCTGGCCCTACCACTTTAGAAAAAACAACATAAAAATGAGCCAGAGCTGTGGTCTCCCAGGTCATGGTTTGTGCGGACAATTTTAGTTGGACCGCTACCAAATTACTTGGTTGTAGGACAAAGGTGTGTTCTTGACAGTTCACAAGCGAAAGGTTTTCAAGTATCTTATTTAAATCCTCAGGAAAAATTGCAAGTCTTTACACAAATCAAATGTCTCAAATTCTTGCAGCTTAGGCAATATTCCCTTAGTCTGTTTTCACCAATGTGGATGTTGTTTTTCTCCCCTAGTGCTATGCCTTGTTTAGATTGATTGAACCCTGCTGATTCCCTTCTTGTCATATGTTGAACAATGTCTCCTTTCTCTCTAGGGCTCTCCAGGCCCCTGTAGTCCCTTGCATTGCTAATTTCTCATTCCCCTCTTAGTTCATCTCCCTTCACCTGGGCAACCCAGGTACCTTCTCGGACGTTGGACATGCTCCACCGGGGTGTCCTCTCTGCCACATATGCATCTGCTTTCCTTCACCAGCCCATCTCAGCAGTTTTGGTGCTCCTCGCACTGAGAGCAGAGGATTTGTTCCTCCATTGTTCCTTGGTTTTGGTGTCTGTTTGGAGGCCCCATAGCCACCATGCCTTACAGTGTGGTCACGCAGCCAGGTAAGGCAATCCTTCTTCTGCCACTCTCGGCAGTTTCTGTGTTCTCTACACTGAGAGTGGAGGCTTCATCCTTCCATTGTTTCCTGGTCTCGGCATCAGTTTTACGGGCCCCTAGACCACCACAACTGCAGCATGGTCATGCAACCACGTAAGATAGTCCTTCTCTCGTCTCAGCCTCTGCAATATTTTTGTTCTGTGTGATGGGCCTCTGGCATCTCTCATTCCTCTCTTCGATAGTTCAGGCTACCGCTTGCCCAACGGATTAGAAAAGGTCTACCCCTCTAGGACATTCTCACTTCAGAGGCTTGCCTCTGCATAGGATTCTTCCTCCTCTATTCAAGGTTCCTTGTCTCTTCATTCTTGCCACCATACTGCAAAGGGGCATGTTTTGTTTCATCAGCTGCTGGGTTCAATGGGATTGTAGCATTACCTTGGGCCAAAGTTATGGAAGTAATGTGTTAAACAGAAGTAACATCAGTCCTTTCCACTTCCATATATTCAGAAAGAATTTTCTTCATAGGGGGTACGGAAGCCACCCAGGGAGTGGATTCTCCTAACCGAGAAGGGACACATGTCCCAGATTCGTCACACTTGCTCCACCAACTCAGTCTTCTTCTATGGCAAGACAGGTTATATACTAATTGTCCTTTTCACAATTGACCTCGAAAGAATTGACCTCAGGAGAATTGACCTAATTTAGAAGGTCAAGTAGGACATACATGTAGGGGGAAACCAATCCAAAAAAACCTGCAACCCCCACCCAATCCCCTTATATTATTTATAATCCAAACCAACCCAATACATATATAAAATAACTAAAAATATAAAGGTCAATTGTGCAAAAGGTCAATTAGGATCACTATAATTAGGTACATTTTAAAAGGTCAATTTGGGTAATACCGCAAGACAAGATAGTTCTAAACTCATAACTAGGTGGGCACTGTCATATGTTATTATGTCCTCTAGCATGCCTATGCCTTCTTTTTCTCAGGTTTAAAAGGTGCACTAAAATTACAGAGGTATTCTTCTCTTCCCCAATCTGAACCATCAGCTGGGGATGGCCTCTGCCCCCACCATCTGTTGATCTTCTATCGACTGCATCAACACAATGTTAACTCTCTTCTCGACTGCCTCTGGTCTTTCCCACAACTCTTTTGCACACACTTCTGTAGAGTTACTACCAAATCCTTTGCAACTGGAAAGGTGATGAAGGTATGTTGTAGCCACACCTCTAATATATCAATAGCTGCAATACCAAACCCTTTCATCAAGCCAAGCATGCCATCTGGTGGCCAGGCAGTTACCCGGCTTGTTCCACCACCGTTGGCACAATGAGTTACGTTTTGAGTCTCTCAGAAGGCCCTGCCACATCAATCTTCTTCCTCCTCTTCTTTAGCCATCCCACATGGCCTCCTTCCCCCGATTTTAGGCTACACCTGTTTGGATGTGGGCATTTACATCCCACAGTAAAATAGGAATGCCATTCTCCTCCAATACATGCCAATTAACTTTCTTGTCCTCGAAGAAGTGAACCTCATCTTATTCCATTAGCCCACACTTCAAATACCAAACCCTGCACAGCCTCATGATTTCAATTCATTTTTAAGGAAGGCTAAGTGTATACAAAAACAACAAAAATTAGGAAATGACTATGGTAAATAAATGGAATCACAAAAAGGCAAGTGGATCAGGTTCTCACAGCAATGATGATGTCCAAAACAAAGGAAGGATTTTCTGGTTTGTACTTTTTAGGTGGTAAAAGTCACAAGCTCTCATAACACAACTACACACCCAAATGTGAGCATGGGCACAAAGTGGACGCACAAGTGTTTTTTGTTTGAACTTTTTAAACATTGTTGGGGTGTGTGGTGAGTTGGTGGAACAAAGGTGACAAAGCCACAAGGGACTTGGTCTGGCCACTATCCAATGTGCCTTTCAGATGGTGGATGGAAGGGGATTCCGCAGGCACGCCAACCCACCCTAAAATGAGATGAGGTAACAGCCCACTAAGGAGAACCCTACCACAAGCCCCAGAAGAGGGCTGCAACTACCAGGCAGCATCATTTGAGGTGGAAATATTTGGTGGGTCGAGACTTGCACTGGCATTCGGCCTCCAAAAAGGTTGTGAACTGTGTTTGCAAGGTTTACTCTACTTACCCTCAGACAGAAGATAGAGGGCAAGGCAACCACTGATCATGTGTTTGAGCTGGGTTGCCACAAATGCTTGCTCAAAAAACATGAGGAGATGTGGGATGCTGTTGAACAGCAGGGGGACATCTGAAATTCAAGATGGCTTTGCCACTCAGCAGTGTTGCTAAAGCTCTGGACTTGACAGACCTAGCTCCTTTCAAGATAACCCAACAAGGAGATACAGAAAAAACATACACATGGGTCAGTCATCCAAAAATGACAGTGAAAAGGCACCCACCACCTAAGGGACATAAAAAGGTCAGGTGGGTTGAGTGAGGGGCATAGACTGAGAGAAGCAGAATGTGTTCTTCACCACTCCTTGCAGAGACAGGGAGATCGCCTCATAGTTCAAAGTGGACAATGTTGTGGAAGCTGTTCACCAATTTTGGCCCAGATATAAGGGTTGAGATTCTGCCACTGTTAGTGGAGAGTGCTTGAATGCTGAGAAACTATAAATCATGGGGAGGCATGTCATTGAAAGCTGAGAAGAAACAGGTTGTAGGGAGACATGACTTTTAATACTTAGAAACAAGAGGTCATGGGGACCTCTGCCCTTAAAAACTGAGACAACAGATCATTGAGATACCTGTTCATTAATTCTGAGTCACAACAGTTGCAAAGAGATTAGCCTAGGTTTTGGAGAGACCTGTATTTGAATGTTGAACCACAGTAGGTCATGGAGAGACCTGTCCATGAATGTTGAGAAACAAGAGGTCTGGGGGAGCCTTATCTGCCAAGGTTGAGAACCAGGAGTTTTCTTAATTATGTAGACCTGAATGTCGAGAAGTAAGAGGTCCTAGAGAGACCTATCTTGTTGAGAAGCAGGAGGCTGTGGATAGACCTATACGTGAAGCTGAAGATACAAGACGGCATGAAGAAACCTTATGTGTATGAAGAAGGGTCAAGCTTAAGAGTACTACCTGAAAGAGCCTTCCCTAAAAAACTGTCTTTGACCTGTTTTCTAAACTAGGGCTGGATAGCTGTAGAATTGGTTTTGTGAACTCTATTGTTGGCCAAGATTTGAAACACTTAAGTTAAAGCATGGTATTAGCCATGAAGTTAAGAACTTACTAACCCTACGTCTGGGTTTCTGTTGCTCACTTGATTGGATATTGCTTTCTAGAATAGGATGTTCCTGGAGGGACAAGAACATATTAAGACTAGGTTTACAAACTTTATGATTTGCTAGAACCGTGACCATTGGTGTCTGAAACACCCATATTATCCCATTTTGTGTTGCTCCATCAATGCCACTGTTTTTCTAAGTAACTCCATTTATAGTTTGCAGATTTTTATATATCTCTTGTAGGCATTTGGTCCAACCATTCTATGAAGGACTGAAACATATGACCAAAACACGCTTCTTGTCAATTGTAGCATTACTCAACCTTCTTAGAAGTCACACAATGGGGAACAGCATATACACAAAGAGTGGGGTTTGTTGTCATACAAACTTGTTTGAACTGAATAAATCACCAATTAGCATCATGCAATGCAAAATGTCAATACATCACATAGTTTAAAGATTTCAAGTCCCAGGTTTATATAAACAGACAGGAAATGACTTAGAACTAATACAAAATGGAATGGTTTATTTCATAAGTTAAGTGAACAAACACAGAATAGAAAAAAACAATAGAGGATTATTTAAATAGGTTAAGTAAAAAACACAGAATAGAAGAAAAGCAATAGAAGGACATATGTTTATTGGTTGCCTAATCAAATTAATTACATGGCAATCTACCTGCATCTAAAGTAGGTCACAATAGGCATATATAAATATGAAATCATACATAGACATGAGAAGTAGATTGAAATGGCTAAGGTCTAGGCCAAAGAAATAGAAATTAGAAAAACATAAGACACGCCCGAGGCATGAATATCATGATGGTGTGCTGGCGGAATTGAGTGATTTAGACCGCCTTCTTCAGGACCAGAGGCCAAAGTTGGACCCTATATATTAACAATAATAGCCCTTCACCATGCCCAATCAAGAACCCAACCTCACCCTCAGCCCCCTCCACCCAACTCAAATGCGCTATGATTAATGTACGCTCACTCCCAGCTCATGCCACCAAGATTAATTACGTGCTCACCGATCTGGATCCTGATCTGCTCGCCCTCACCCTCACTCGCCCTCACCGAAACATGGCTGCATGAAGCTTCTAGCCCTGCAATCGGTCTAGCCCTCCTACCAGGCTATACTATGTTTTGTAAAGACAGATCCACAAACAAAGGAGGGGGTATGGCCCTCATCGTCAAAGACTCCCTTAACATTAAACAAACCAACTCCTCACCAGATGAGCACACTGAGGCTTTATCTGTTAAACTCTCCCTATCACCTAAGCATACTATCATTATTCACACCATCTATCACCCCCCAGGACCTCTACTTGACTTCCAAGCCAATCTCCTTCACCAGTTAGGGGTTAATCTAAAAAACAACTCCAAAACCATCCTTCTGGGTGACTTCAACCTCGGCATCAAAGATCCTGTCGCCTCCACTATCAAAGTGATCAAATGTTGGTGCAGAGATCATTGCCAACAAGGCCTGGGAGAACTTTCTCTGAAGTGATTTGCAGGCTTCTGCAAATTTCAAATTGAAATTTGTGTGGGTGTGCGGGTACCCGCATACTTCTCTTCCACCCTGAATCTACCCAAACGTCCTTTAAAAGCCATACATCTTTGTGCAATTCAACAGATTCTTGGACAGGTTTGGCATGCTTCTTGGAAATAAAACACACACTCAATAACTTCAAAGGATGAAGAAAGGGAGAGAAAGGTTGGGGGAAGTTGGAGAGAGTGGATGTCAAGAGGAAATTGATTCCTGTAACTTGTGAATTGTATTTAGACAGGAGAGTCAAATAATCTCTACAGTAAGATATTTTAGTAGATTAATGCACATGCTGCAAAGGTAAGAACATTTCAGTCGTTCATACTTCTGAAGATAACATTTGGAAAGTTAAAATGGGCTTCTGTGAGATTCCATATCAGACAAGACAAGTGAGTAAAATGTACTGTATTGCCTTGGTCTGCTTTTCCACATTGAGCCGATAGGTTTGGTGAAGGATCAGCCATGCAGTGTGTGTTTGTGCATGAAGTTGCATCCCGATGTGTTTGCTCCACTGAGAACCACTGATGTTATCTATTTTATAATAGGGGCAGTCCATGGTTGCGAGAAATTAATGTCAGAAAGGTCAGTAGGGCTGAGGCAGAAAAACTCCCATGTCAAGCATGCATAATGCAGATGTTCATCCCTCTGATGTTGCTTAAATGGGTAGCATTTAGTCAGGCAGCATTGCAATGTTATGTACTCTTTAGCAGATGAAAATACACAGCATAACAGCACAGAAGCTAATTACTTGTCTGCGGAAAACAAATAGTTATTCTGGGGTTCCATATTAAAACTGCCAAGTGGAACCTATCAGTCAACTGCACTATTTTCTATGGACATGCTTCGTAAGAAAGGTTCTTTCTTTTTCCATTACGTTTGCACTTTGTGTTGAAAACGTGAGGCCAGAAAAGGGTCTGAGCCCTTCAACCTTTGTGCAGCAAAATTCATCAGCATGACTATGTTATGAGCTTAACCCAAATCTGTCCCCCGAATCCCTTCCCTTAAAAATGCCTTCAAACCCAAAAATCCCAAATACAATGAAAATGTGGGTGATTCAGAGTTTTGACAAATTAATCTTCCCATGCTCATTGCCAGCTACTCAGCCTTAATGCGATGACTTTTAGTAGAGGTTTTGTAAACAGTAGTGACATAAAAAAAATTCCCTATACACCTGGAGCATAAGAGACCTTTGAGTGACAATCAGTCTGGGTTCAGTCTTTGTCAAGGGGACACCACTGACATCATGTCAAATATTACTTATATAATGCAGTTTCGAGGGACAGAAAACTGCGTATTGTAAATCAGTGAGGGAGGGATTAGCTGCATTTGTTCGTATGTTGTACCGCAATGCACAAAAACATTGGGCCTCATTACAAGTTTGGCGGTAGCCTTGCCGGTAAAACCGGCAGGCTGCCGCCAAACTTGTAATTTTTCCGGCCCCTGGAAATGGGGAAATACAGGGCCATTACAACCCTGGCGGACCCTGTATTCCCCCATTGCCAGGGGCCGGAAACTTGTACTCCCCATTCCCATTGAGCACCATAGGGCTCAATGGGAATGGAGAGGCTGGTGGCACTGGCACCATTCAGAATGGTGCCAGTGCTACCGGCATTGTCTGCTCGCGGGTGCCGGTACGCCCACCAGGTCATACCTGACGGACGGATAGGCACCCACGCGCAGAACACGTAGTTTGCCGGTCTGGTAACAACGCTACCGGCAAGCTTACCAGTACCATTGTTACCAGACCGGCAAACTTATAATGAGGCCCATTGACTTATGCTTCTCCTAAACGGTAGTGGAATAAGAATCTGCAGAGCAGCCCTACCCTATTTTGAAATGACTACGCATAAGCATATGGTCTTTGGGGTAGCACGATTCTTGATTATGCCCTATGCTTGCACATGACATAGAAGAAGCAGGAAAAGCAAGGTGATTAGTTTGCGACCCTTCCCCATATTACATCAGCACCTGTGTTCAGTAGGTGGAATCTATGAGATGCCAGAGTAACATTCATTACACTGAAGGTGACTGAACTGCCACACCATTAAGTAGTGCGCCTCATTAAGCAGGCCTGTGTACCTTTATGGCACGATCTTTAAAGCTGGTGGAGCATACCCTTCTCATGGTATGCCGCTACGGATCCTACCTTGTTAATTCCTGATGGTCTACAAAGTTCATTTTAAACAGCACTAGTGCTGTCTCGGTTTCAAATATCGATGTAATTGATTTAAAACAAATTTGATTTGGATTTTGAATGACATTTTCAAATATCAGAGTATTATATTTTGATTGGCTGCGTGAAGTTGTATGATTGGGCTGAAAAATACTAAAAACTAAATAAATAACTTGCTATCAACATGGTCATTTGAGAGGACCGGCCAGATGTGTCTGTAAAGTCACAAGTCTGATTTGTAGGGTGCCAGAAAGTCCAGGCGTCTTGCAACACCTTGTTGGCCTGTGTATGGTCTTGCCTGGTTCCCTGTAAACACGGAAGGCTTGTAAGTGGCCTAATAAATGTATGCGGATTACATCCAAATCTATCATAATGCAGATGAGCACCCCGAAGGGCACCCGAATTACACAGGTCCCAAAATGGATGCAGCTGCATCTACTTGGAAGCTCCTAACATTCCATTAAAACTATAGTGAGCTCGGAAGTAGATGTGACAATTACAGTAATCCACCTGAATGGCTTGCTCTTTTAAAAAATGTTGATTTAATGTCATCGGCCTGCCAGCATCACTCTCAATATGTTTTCTGATTGTTTCAGATCTATCAGTCAATCAGACATTTCCAGCCTTCTTCCCAAAGCAAATTGTTATGACATTCAGTAGAACACCCTTCAACCTTATTCAAAAGCACCCAGCCAACTTGTATCAGATTGCTAATCTTGATTATCAAATCCATTCAAAGAGTGACCCCTACTTTACTTCACTCAAGAATTCTCTGACAAATCATCCTACACTTCCCCAAAATGGAGATACATTAAGGACACTTTGGGATTTCAATAATTTGAAAATTTTACCTCTAGACTTATAGGTATGTACCTCTATGAACCCTTTGACAAGACCCCTCAAGACCATTTGTTCCCCCACCTGCAGCCACCATTTTCCCAAGTCCTGGAACTCTAAATTCTAAAGCAGTCAGAGTGGTTTCCTGGGTGGAATCTGTAAGTCTGTGGGTCTGTCTTTCTAAATTATCCGGCCCACAGAATCAACTGCTGGTTTTTGCACCAAGATTACCAACTAAGCACATATGTATAAGCTTTTGGAACCTACTGTGTGTACAGTAGTTTTATATTTGAAATACTCAACCTGCCAAATTCATTCAGACATATCTCAAGCCTTGTGACACACTGCCAACTTTTCAAGATAGGCATCTAGAAATATGTCCCCACAGTGTTGTATTTTCTTCACCTGACAAAATCAGGCTCAGATCTAATTGCAAGTCTGAGGGGATCGCTACCATCCCCCCGCCGTAAACTTATTTAAAGGTGAATGCATTTTACTTACATTATCCTGTCCAATCCCAGACATTCACAGGCTGGTGGTAGTGTGGCTCTGATCTATCCTGAGTGGGTTCCTGCCTCCATCATCCCAGCCCAAAACTACTCATCCTTTGAAATCCTAGTCTGCAGGCTGTGTGTCTCACCTTCTTTCTCTCTTACTCTCACTACCATCTACAGACTCCCGCGTCATCTTCCATCTTTGTCTCAGAATGGGCCTACCTGTCCTACTCCCTTCTTGCCTTCTCCCCCAAACTTATCTTCCTTGGGAATGTCAACATCCATCTCGACTCTCTCGGTGGGGCCACTGTTCTCTTCTCCAACTGTTGCAACACTCTTTCCCTCTCTATCCTTCCTTCTGGCCCAAACCACTCATCCGGACACACCCTTGATGCTCTCATCTCAACAGACATCCTCCCCAACCCTCTCATTACCCCTCTCTCCTGGTCTGATCACTATCCTCTCTCTTCTCTGTCCCCTCATGCCTCTCCCAGTCTCCTTCTCCATCATTTGACTGATGAAGCATGTGTCAGTCACTGCATTTGACTCTTCCTTCATCCCTCCTCCGCCCCCCTCATTGGACTCTCCCTCTGACTCTGTTCTTGCTAACCTCCACTTCTCTATCACCAACACCCTGGACATCCCTGCCCCTGTCATGAGGATCTGCATGAATATCCTTCCTCAAAATGGAACTCTTGGTAGGACTCTGACTCTCTGATTTGAACCGCAAAGCTGCAGAGCAGAAGTGTCTGGCATCTAGCTCATCCTCTGACAAACTTGCCTACCGCCTACTTCAAAGGCAATACCGCCTCTCCTTCTGCTCCAAGAAGAGGTCTCATGTCCAAGCCCGTATCGCTGGAGCCACCAACAACACGGATTAATTCTTTACAGTCTGCACGAAACTTGCCAATCCTACCGCAGTCTACTCTTCCCCTCTCCGCTCCCAGGCCCTTTGCTCTGCACTGGCCAGCCACTTCTCCTCCAAAACGTTGGATGTCCTGTCCTCTCTGTCTTCTGCTCCCCATCTCCACCACTTCACCCCCTCTCTCATCTCAATGACTGTGTCCTTCGGAGAATATAGTTGCATCTTAATATCCATTGCCAGCCTTTCTCTTGCCACTCCCTGCTACAAAAGCAAAAGGGCAAGAAGCTCCAGCTTTACGGTCTCAGCTCCCACCCTCTGGAACTCTCTACCCTCTTCCATTAGAAATGGGCAATCCTACAAGAAATGTTTTAAAAAAAATACCAAATCCTGGCTTTTTGATAAATACGATTAACTTCTGTTTTGTAATTACTGTATTATTGCATTACTGTTCCCGATCTGTAACATACGCTGTGATACCCCTGGGTTTGGGCGTTTCATGAATGCCATAAATAAATAAAAAATTAAATAAATACATTTCTATGTTAGTTTCAACATGCTTTCTTTGTAGGTTCAAATCTTCCTTGCACTGCTTTTTGTATTTTCTCATCCCAGACAATTATTTTATTTCTTATTGTGCATTTGGTTATATTACAAACCTTTCGCACAGAATTACACAAACTGTTCCCCAATACAATAATACATAATACATGAATTAATACATACATTCAATACTAAAGGGAGAATCATCAAGAGATAAAGTCCATAATTATAAATCAACATTCAGCAAACACCAATATTACAATTAAAATCAAACCCACATATTCATTTTTCAAAATCTTTCCATATTAAATAGCCTGCAGCTGTAATTACTAAGTACTCTCCTGAGTAGATACTACTCTCAAATTGATCCATCTTAATAAACATCAAGTCATTAAGAAACAATGAATATCCCTTCCTATATTTAATATTCAGTGAAGGAAAATCAGTCAATATATGCCTCACAATCTCAACCTCAATATTACACAGCCTACACTTCCGGCAAGCATAACTAATTTTAGACCGGGTACCTAGATTTTCATAGGTGTGATGCAAATTGAACTTAAGTCACATTATATTTCCTTAAAGAGCTGCATTGAATTTTTATAACATATGAAAAAGGGCATAGAAAGAGAAACCCTTGTCTAGCATATTCACAATACTTTGACTTCTGCGATAATTTCTCCACCAAAATCCCTCTATCCCAGAGCCGTGCTTTACTTTTCATCTGCTTTATGCTGACACCAAGATTAAAAGGCAATTCAATTTTAAAATCAATCAAAACATGAAACATTTGTACTTCCTCCATAAAATGTATGATTGTATCAGTGGGCTTTAAAATTCCATTTATCATAAACAAAAAATGACTAAACAAGATTGTTGAATTCTCTTGAACAATTACTTTCAAGTATAAAGAAATATGCAACATCCTCTATTCAGTCGTAATGGAGGTAAGAACTAATTCACAGCAGATCACTTTGGTAAGAACCCTTTGAGGAAGACCAAGATTATTTTTCCAAATTTGCCTCTCAAGCTGGTGGAGCCTTTTCACCTCACTTTCTCTAAATGATTCAGTCATATAGAATACATGGTCTAATACTAGCTTTATAAAGTGTTAAAAGACCTTTATTCAAATACCCCCCTCAAGCCATTATAAAAGACTTAATTAACCATACTTTTTAAACTATTTTGAGGAAGATATATCTTATTAAGGACTGTTGCGAAAGTCGAGAATGAATGAAGATGCCCAGATAAATATATTCATCAACATTTCCCACCGATGCACCCCCAATTTTCCATACAGATTTCCTAGGATTCTTATTGCTGTCACCAATGTCCATTATTTTGATTTTAGATGCATTTAAATATAATCCATTAGCCTTAGAGAACTCAACAAGAGCATCAACAATCTGTTGAAGCCCAATGGGCATTCTATCCAATAGGTTAGTGTCCTCTGCATAAGAACGTCGGGACAACGCACTGGCACCAATAGGAAGAGGAACATTCCTACATGCAGCAAGATAACTGCCTATGTCGGCCACATAAAGATAATAGAGCAGCAGTGCCAGCATGCAGCCCTGTTCAACACCATGGTAGGTTTAATGTTTGCTGACAAACTACCCGCCATATCAAGTCTAATAGAAACAGAGGTTTCCTGATGCAATTGCTTAATAAAATGAAAGTACGGTGTGATGAATCCTGTAGAATTCTCACAGAGCCCCTACCTAAAGTCTCTCCTAAGGTGACCAGGGGAAGGCAGCTGCTACCTGATCCAAACCCTGGGAGTGGTATTAGCCGGGTGGATCACCTGGGATGCGAAGGCCCCCAAGGGATCAGGAGGATTCTGTTAGGGCAGACACAGTATTGATCATCTTTAGAGAGGGAGATCCCTACAGTTCCAGAATACTTAATGGATTCTTGCAAGAGTAAGACTTCCCTTTACAAAGCTACCACATTGATGGTAGTGAGGACTCTTATAATCAACAGGGGATCAAAATATGTGGAAATCAGAACATTAATATCCTGACTTCTAATGTATGTAATTCTCCCTTAAATTTAAACCAATCATCAACTCCTATTAAATCCTTCCACACCAATCGATTTAATGAACAGAGGATATCTAATAAAGTTGTACTTTGTATTTCTGAAGGTAAAGCTGAGAGGTAAGTGTATTTTAAAAAAAAACATTTTAAGGCTCTGGACTGGAAAATCATCCCCAAAAATATTTTACCCAGAAAACCTTTACACAATAATTGATAATTGTCTCACCTATGTGTTAAATTCACTGGGAATTCGATAGATGCATACATATTGCTGCCATCAACATTTCTCTGCTTGCCCTCTAGTGCCCTCTTCCTCCAACTCCTCCTGCTCCTGTGTCCTGTCCCAACACCCTCATCCAACACACTCCATGCTCCTGTGGCCTTCTCCCGGCTAGACCTGTTGACATCATTCATTGCCCCACACCATTCTACAATCGCCAGGATCCAGTCTAAGAGTGCAAGTCCACATGTTTGCATGATGATCTGAAGGTCTTTGTGGAAGGCACTGTGAATTTGCTGCAATGCCTCATTGGGGTGGAATACAGCAAGACCTCCAAATGCCAGTGCTACAAATTGTGAATAGCCATCCTTGATAAGATAAACATTCTGGCGACCAACACACACAGGGCTTCATCACAAGCCTGGCAGTAACCCGTAAATGCGGCGGTAGCCCAATTACCGCTGCATTTAAGGGTCCACCAGATCATGGCTTTGGAGGATTTCCCCTCAGCTCTGAGCTAATAGCGCGAAAATTCCCCATTGGGCCCAATGGGGAATGAGGGATTCCGAATGGCCCCAATGGGTAATGGGAAATAACTGCTCCGCCAATTCTTGATCCGGCGCTAATAGTGCCAGAGCTTTGGCGGTAGCACTAGTAGCCCCGGGGCTACCGCCCAACTCATGATGAGGCCCAGAGTGTGGCTGACATCTGGAAGCAGCGCACTGGGCAGCACAGGTAAATGCTAGCAAAAGCCGATAGTACTGACGTCTTCAAAAAATTGGGACATGCATGTGAGGGAGCAGTGTGACCAACAGGATTGATCACAGAATGGCCGTAGGGCATTGGTGCAGCTTCTTGTAATCAGAATGACATCTCACCTGCACACCTGATTCATCCTCACACCCCTTTCATTAACACTACCAATGTTGCATTTCAGAAACAGACCCGCTATATTGTTTCACCATTCCCGTGGACCAAAGAAACTCCCATGAAGGAGTTACGAGGGAAATAGTAATTGCTCTGAAAATTTTGACTGTTACTTTAACTGCGTTTTACATTTAACTTGGCTTATAATGTTCTACTCTCACTTATCAGGGAACATGATGAATCTCAGAATGAGTACAGTTGGGAGGAGGATTAACACCACATTTATGTGGCAGAAGAACCTGGACTGTCTACCCAGGAAGAGACATACACTCCACCAAAAGCAATCTACCACTGATGGCTACAACCAAACCACCAACCTCTATCAGGAACCACACATAGCTGCTGGCCCGGGATTACGCCACATCACCATTTTGGACACCATATGGTCAACAAGAAAGCCCCACTCCACTAGCAGGTGGAGCCGTTTCTTCTCCTGCAATGTAGGGTAGATTATTGTAAACCAGGCTAACAGGGAACCTAGCCCCGGTTCTCCTCCCAGATCCTCAAACACTCCTTCCTGCTCCCCAGGCTGACAGTGTCCCACTGACCATCCTGGCCAGACAGCCAGCCATGGAGCAGGGTAGGCACATGTACAGTATAATGGGAGAGAAGAGCCAGGTGCATGTGCCTTGATAGAGCATGGCCAGTTGAAGATGCAGCAGTACCTGGAGGCACTGCAACAGGAGTAATGTGTTGTTGACTTGCTGTGGGTGGAACTTTTTGATGAGGCATGTGAGGTACGGATGGAGGAAACATGCACACCAGGACATTGCTGGTGCTGCTCAGCAGGAGATGCGACCCAGCTGACAAGGGCTCCACTGAAGCCTGCATGGGTGCTCAGGCATGTAGACATGAGTCCCTGTAGGACATTCAGTGCAACAAGAGCAAGGATCCAGGAACAATTCTGACTTCATCGATGTCTGTCAGGGTTCCATTCTTCCTCATCATGTCTTGCACAAGGTACACACAAGAGGAAACTCTCCCCTGTCTCCAGCAAATCTGCCTGTATTCATAAGAATTTGGGACTCAAACTAAGCCCTCAGAAAACGTGTTCATCCAGAAGCACGCGTTCCTTCAGAGAACGCTATGGGCTGCCATGGAAACGTTGGCTTCCATTGCATACTTGTATGCCTTCAAGACTACAGTGGCACGTGTTCGTGCAGTCAGCTGTTCGTAATATAAACCCCACCAACTCTGCATGGCACTGCTTCTGAATTTGTTCTGAAAGCTCTACATCTTGCTGTTACCTTGTTTTCCTGGTTTTCGGTCCTCTGGTTCATATTTTGACTTCCTTGCTTTGTCTCCTGATTTTGCTTTGACTTGTTTGCCAGTTGCCAACTCGCAACGCTTACTGGACTGCACCCGCTTAAGCCCGCTACACTTAGCCTGCCTATTGTCAATTTAGAACGCTTACTGGACTGCCCTGGCTTAAGCCCGCTACACGTAGCCTGCCTGTTGCAGACTCAGAACGCTTACTAGACTGCCCTCGCTTAAGCCCGCTACACGTAGCCTGCCTGTTGCCGACTCGGATTGCTTACTGGACTGCCCTCACTTAAGCCTGCTACACTTATCCTGCTTGTTGCCAACTCGGAACGTTTACTGGACTCCACACGCTTAAAGCCTTCTACAACTCGCCTACCTGCTGCCAACTCTGAATGCTTATTAGACTGCATACGTTTACTGGATCATCAATACTCTGGAACTTTCAACGGTTCTTCACAACTTCACTTCTTCTCCTGTCTGAAGACTTTCAAGAACTCAGGGGTCATTAGCGCATAGGCGCAAGGATCAAAATACTCTGTTTAGGCGTCCTTGCGCCGGCGGGAATAGTCAACAAGACTTATGCGCTCCCGGGATTACACCTCTATTGCTGCAATCCTCTCTTCAGAAAAACTCCAAGACACCTAACATCCTTCTATCGGTAAGCTAAATACTGTTTGAGTCTTTTTTGCTCTTCCCTACTTTGTTTAGCCCCAGTAATTGCTACCTCTATTTTTCCAAGGGTACTCATCATCCTAGCTTGGAAAACCTTAGTCATATCTCTCATTCTTCACTTGTGAGTAACGGCTATTAATCTCGCCTAGTTCTGCCACTGCCTTGAACTGTGCATTAACCCTTGTTTTTTCCTTTTACAGCCAGCTGTGTGGGTACCAGGGTGTACCAAATATTTTCAGGCAATACTCACCTCAATCTGTCCTTTTGTACTCTTGAGGGGTATATTGTCAGAAAGACTCAATTGCTTCATGATGTGTCAAGCCACCACTTCTGAGTTTAGCCCTTGGGACTAACATATGTCACCTATCATTTGCAACATGGCCTGATCGAACTTCTCCCTCTGGTGCTGTATGGTGGTTCTGCGCCTAGGGTAAGGTGTTTCTCATGCAGCGTTCACTGGGATGCTCTTCTTCCATAAACAGACCCCATCTCACATGATGGAATTTGATGTCTGATGTGGGGGCACCTATTCTATCCCCTCCAATGCCACATTAACTTCACTGGTACAGCAGCCCCTGGTCGTGCTGGACCAGCCTGCAGGCTGCTTGAATTACCCTACTCCCCCACCAATGGCGACTATGAAACAACAACTGATGTCCCTGCCCCATCCTACATTGTACATATATGATTTATCCATGGCCCCTTTCTAGATGGATAACACACAATTATATGGTCAAGCCTAGCTAAGTCTTGACAAACTGGGGATCAAGGCTTATCATTGAGCACATACAAAAAAGGTTCTCCGGTATTGAATTCCCATGACTTCAAAATGCCAGAAAAAAGGAAGGGCAATTGGACACAACTATTTTGTAGTTTTTATGTTAATTTATTCATTTCAATGCAAAAATATCAATTCATCGAGTTTACTCGATATAAGAACACGTGTCCCTTAACAAGAGAGCAAACAAAAAAAAATGCAACCCTATAAATCTCATCACATACACACCTTTCACACCCATACACAAAAGGTTTACTATAGACAATAAATATTGAAACTCATGGGTCTATGAAATCCCTGTCTGTGCAATTAATATTCATAGAAAAATATCATGCACCAATTATTCTGTTCCAATTTTGCGATGATATACAGGTCCTGCTGGTTCAATGAATAGATCTCCTCAATGATACATTCGTCCAAGGTCCAAAATCTGATATTGTTGTCGACTCGAGTTTCGGCTGTGTGCAGTCTCAAGAAAAAAGCGACCAGCCATCTTCAGGACAATACAGATAGCGTCGAAAGGGTTCATAGCTCGATTCATTTTGCATGCCCTGCAGGGAGGAAAAACACATGAGTCTCATGCCAGTGACCCTGTGTTGTCGTCCTAACAACAATATGTTATTAAACACATTCTAGCCACAACCTCAGTGTCAGTGAGTGTAATAATTCTATGGTGATGCATTTCTAGATGGGACTCGTAGGTATGTAGAATGTTCCCTGCCCTGCCTCTACCCTGGACTGCTTTTTTGATGTTGAATATTTGTTTTTGCCACCACCCTCGGTCCTGGATTGTTTTTCAGCTCTCCCTTAAACCCTGGATGTGTTTTTTGCGACTCACTTAACTGGGTGTTTTGGGTCCCTCTCTTTCCCCTGAACACTAGAATTGTTTGTGTCCCCACCTCCCTTGGGGGAACTCAATGATCGAGTCCTCCCTCTTGTGCCCCTTTCATAAATCAGTAGCTGTTTAATTTGAATGGTTTTGATGTCATTTTGATTCATGTGTTCGCACGGATATGTGTTGGGGGTCAGTGGGAGACTGGGTATGTCAAATGAAAATTAATGATTAATCATGTCTTCTCTCAGCACTAGCCATCAACATTTTTGCAGCCTTGGCATCCAGGCCTCATCCATGCACACCATGTCCCCCATCCTCATCATCAGGGTCACCATCAAGATAATTCTCATTGATAATAGGCCCATTGGTCATGCAGTACTGCATGCAGCACATAGCCGAAATGATGCATAACATATTAGGTCTGCACATAATGCCCACATCTGTCCTGTGTAAGCATCAGTAGTTCTTCAGCACATCAAATGCATGCTCAGTATTTCTACACATGCAGATATATGTGCTGCATTATATTGTGGCTGTCCCTGAATCACCAGCCTCTATGGTGGGGTTACTGCCCATTGCCTGATTGGGTATCCAGTGCCATCTGTGAGGGGGAGGAGAAAAGGGGGATACAAATCATTGTCTTGCTTGTGAGACTTTCCACGCTTTTGACAAAATGGATGCGATGAGCAAATTCATAGAAATGTCACGTAGTGGGTATGTTCTATGAGTATGCACATGCTTCTATGGTGCGCGTGAACATCTTTGGGGTAGGGGTTCCCAAGGCCAATATGTCACCTGACCCTGCCTAGTGTTTTAGTTGTGCAGTGTGATGGCCAGTTAATTGTCTTGTGTGCTGCAATGGCATGCACATATCATATTAGTGATGGTCTGTCTATTCATCGTCATATGGTTACGCGGTTTGCGTTCCTGGTGTTGGTTAGGCAGGGCATGTCCCCTCATGTCTGTGCATTACCACGAACATGTGAAAATGAGCAATATATGTTAAGGTTCAGTTCTGGTGGGTCTGTGGTGACATGCATTCATGTGGAGGGGGAGGTCCGTCTACCTACCCAGCAGCCACGTCAAGCAGTGTTGCAGTTCTGTCATGATGCGCTCCAGATTGCTTTGGGCCAGGATCATGGAGCCATGTGCTAATTCTGGGAATCATCAATACACGTGCCTGAAAATCAGATCCATTTCACAGACAATGTGGGCATTGTGTGCTACACGTGCCTGTTACAAGAAAAACAGCTCGTCTGCCCTAAACATGTTTGCAGCCCACAGCACCCAACACACTGGGAAAACCACCAATGGCATTGTTGGCAGCAGGGTTGGTGCGACATGCTATGTGGTGGCACATTCATTGCATCATGGCAGTTAATTCCTTGGGTAGAAATAGAGAAGAGGAGGACTGGGTTATGCCATGTGCCTGTGCCACTGTGTGCTGGAGGAAAGTGAGCAGCTTCAACATGGGGGTCAGTGGGGGAGATGCTGTGGTGCCCATGTTGGGCTCTACACTGTTCTGTCTTTCTGTGAGCCCATCATCCTGTCCGAAAGCCTCCCCAGCAGCTGCGCCAGGCTGTTGCAGTGTGAACCCCTGGGAGCATGGTAGCTCCCAGGATGTTGTCATGGGTCACGTGGCAGTAGCCACGTGACCAACATAATAAAAGGAACGGGCCGCTTCCGGCTCGTTAGTCAGACCAGCTCGACTCCGCGTGTGTGTGTTTGTGTGTTAGCACCATGCTGGTGCCTCACTACGTGTGCTGGGCCCAAGGACGAGGCCCAGCTCCAGGACGGTGCCCCAGCCGTGCAACGCCGTCCGAACCCCCACCCTTGAGCTAGCGGCGTGATCGCCGCACCTGTGTGTGCACTGTCGGGTGACACCCGACCCGAGTATGGGGCTGCCCGGTTTCCCCGGAGCAGCCCCCAACAATGGCGACGAGGATACGGGGCCCCGCGTGCCCCGATGTTGATGGCGTGCGGGCCCGTTTCCAACTGGGCCCGCAAGGAAAGAGAGGGTGGGCGCGCTGCATGCCCGTCCCTGTGGAGGATGGAGGAAGTCCGCTGCTGTGCCGAGTAGGTGAATGTGGCCCGGGGTGGAGGAGCTCCTGCCCCCCGTGTGAGGGAGGATCTGCGGTGTTGGCCACGGGAGCGGCTGCCCCCCCAATAAGATTTGGCTGCGGCGATGGGCGCCGCAACGGAGGGAAGGAGGGAGAAGTGTGCGGCCCAAGCCGCAGTGAACAACGCGGGGCTGCCCCTTCCCCGCCAGGAATATGCCGGCGGAGGCGCTGCCCCTCCCCCACCCGCGAGCCATGGAAAGGAACACCGGCGGTGTGCGGCGCATAAAAAAAAAAAAGGAAAGGGCGGGCCCAACTCCAACGGGGCCCGCAGAGACAGCGAGGATGGAGCTGCGTCCCCCATCACAGGGGAGGAGATCTGGGGTGCGGCGTCTGCCACGCATCGGAGGGTGAGCTGCCCCCCCCTCTCGCCTGGGGGGAGGCATCCCCTGCAGCCTTGGCCGCAAGAAAATAAAGGAGGCGGGCCCAATAACAACTGGCCCCGCAAGGACATTGTGGCATTCGCCACGAGGAGCGGGCAGGGGAGCTGCCTACCCCTCGCCTGAATTTCGGCCGACAGCAGTGGCCGAACCACAGCGGGAGCTGCTGGAGCCGCGCGGCAAGGTTCTCTGACCTTCCCCACCATGGAGGCAGCCTGGGCCGCTGCCACAAAGAGCGGCATACATCGCCGCACGGAAGGAAAAGAAATGATGATGCGGGTGCAGATCTGACTGGGCCTGTAAAGGCAGTGAGGAGGTGCCGCTGCCCCGGGGAGGGAGAACTGTGCCGCGTCAGCCGCGATGAGAGGGGAAGCCCCCTCGCCGCACAAGTGAAAATACGGGGCCCGGCAAAAGGCTGAGGCAGGCCCATCAGGTCGGCCCGCAAAGGCGGCGAGGGTGAGGTGGCTGCCCCTCCCCCACTCGCAAGTCGGAAGATTGAAGAGCGAAGAGAAGAACCCGCGGCCGCCAAACAAAGGAAAGGGGTGTGGCCCAGATGATCTGGGCTCGCGTGCAGTTTCCCAAGCGAGACACTTGAACATGGGGGCAGGCAAGCAATGTGTGCCCGGAGGGAGTGGAACGAGTGGCCTGCTGCCATGGTGCCATCGCAGCAGCACCCAAGACTGTGGACTTGGCCGAGGTGGCCCCTGGGCCTTCCCAGGTGCGGCTTTGCCAACCCTCGTGGGACTTTTGGTAAATGTCCGGTGTGAACATTGGTGCAGAAGATGGGCATCATTATCGACACCCCGTGAGGTCAGAGGGCCGGCCGACACTGCCTGGTTTGGAGTGGCCCCCAGTGGGTGGACAATGTTATGTGATGTACATCTGCACATACACAACGTTTTGTGTGGTGCCAGTGATTTGAACTGGTGTTTTTGGTGTTAGGTGACCACTCGCCCAGGTCAATAAAGGGTGTATTAGCAGAGTGGTCATAAGAGTAATAGTGTGTAGTTAGTGGCATATGTTTTGTTGTTTATTAAAAAATGGAGTGGTGTTGCAGTGTGAACCCCTGGGAGCATGGTAGCTCCCAGGATGTTGTTATGGGTCACGTGGCAGTAGCCACGTTACCAACATAATAAAAGTAACGGGCCGCTTCCGGCTCGTTAGTCAGACCAGCTCGACTCCGTGTGTGTGTGTTTGTGTGTTAGCACCTTGCTGGTGCCACACCACGTGTGCTGGGCCCAAGGACGGGGCCCAGCTCCAGGACGGTGCCCCTGCCGTGCAACGCCGGCCCTGTGTGCTCCCCTGGCCCTGTGAGTCAGGCCAGGGTGGCGACCCCGGCCTGGGTGCCCCCAGAGCCGGGGCCGCAGTAAGCCGGTTGCCACCCGGCCATGTGAGGAGCTCGGGTGTCCCCGGAGCGGGTGGGATGAACCCCCTCCCTTGAGCTAGCGGCGTGATCGCCGCACCTGTGTGTGCACTGTCGGGTGACACCCGACCCGAGTATGGGGCTGCCCGGTGTCCCCGGAGCAGTCCCCAACACAGGCGAGCTGGAAGGGATACGAGTGCAATGAGTGCATATGCCAATGGTGAACAGGGCACCATTGTCACAACTGGAGCTGACAGACCATCAGATCCTCACAACCTAGCTCCTGAACCTCCACACATCATTCACCCCCTACCTGCTGGGGGTGCCTTGCTGCTGCCGGTCCAAAAGAGCAGATGCTACAAGTAAAAGCAGATGCATGCAAAATGTGTGCTGTAGCATTAATGGTCCTGCATTCTGCAGTCTATGGTCTGTAAAATGCCCCACCTTCTAATTGGTTAACTGGCGCATCCTTGGGACGTTATATGGGCTGCCGGGGATTGTTTCCTTTATATGTATGTTTCACCCTCCTCTGTGTGCACCTGCTCCGAGCAGGTGCTCTTTTTATGAGTACTTTCAGTATGGTAAAACGTGAGTAAATGGCTATCATTCTATTGTGCACGTATTGTGCATGGAATGTGTGTGTAAAATTGCCATCTGCTCAAAGACAGTGAAATTGCACCATTCCTACGTATAACACCTCTTACACCTCTGAATGGGCGGTCATTGTGAACGTAAATATGAGGCGAAAGATTTGTGTACATTTCACATGTAGGCAAATATAAAAGTCAAACAAGGGTAAACAAATGTACACGTGATTTTCCACATGAAATATACCTCATTTGGCCCTTTCAGAATGAGCCATTTGATGTGCCAGACACTCACATGCCACACTGATTCCATCCACGTACAATAATATTCCAAAGTTGTAACTTCTAGGGCAATCCATGGCCTTTTCTTTATTGTTCACTGTCCATGGTGACGCTTTTTCAAATTACGTGTTTATTCAAAGTTTGGTTTTGCCGAAAAAACAAAAACAAAAGAATACAGTGGGCCTCATTCCGAGTAGGGCGCAAAGGGATACCGGGCACCGTTAAGGACATTGGTGCCGGTAATCCCTTTGCGCCCTACTACAAGGTCCCTTTGCGGGTCCCGCTAAGGCCGCCTGGTTTTACCAGGCGGCCTAAGTGGGAGCCGCAAAGGGTCCAGGGAGAAAATAACGGTACCGCAAATTGCGGTACCGTTATTTGCACCTTCCCCATTCCCATTGAGCTTATGCGGCCTCAAATAGGAATGGGGAATGGTGTTTTCAATGGGGATTTACCAGTCCTGCAAAGGTCCGACTAGACCGGTAAGTCCCCATTGAATGAGGGCGGACTTGGTACCGTTATTGGAGGCAGCCATGGGGCTATTAGCGCCATGGCTACCTCCAATTTCGGAATGAGGCCCAGTGTATGTGTGTCTTTTCCACCTGTTGTACTGGGTCATTGAAAGGTTCATGTCTGTCACCTTTCTTATAACCTGAAAGAAAAAGTATCAGTAGGTCACCCACTGTCCCTTTAAAAGGAAACAGTAAGGATGAAGAAACAGAGTTTAGTGTTGTTATTTTGGAAACTGTTATGCTTTTCGAGACAGTACGGTGGACACTAGAACTGCAGGACTGCCACGCTGCCATGTGAGTCTGTCAGATTCCCTGCAGCGTGGTCTCCTGGGGCCAGTGTCCTACTGTCCGTGGTTAGTGGTTTCGAGGCCTGTCACGTTCGCGCTAGACACTAGGGTTATGTCATGAGAGATTTCTCAAACAAAGAAACTTATGAATTATTAGTAATGGAACATGCTTTGATGTTTTATTAGGGTTTGCCGACACGTGTTTCGGCCTTACAGATCATTTTCAAGGCAATTTTATTTATAATGGCAGCTATACCGCCTGTTGATTCAGTAAAAGGGAAGGCCCCTATGTTTAATATTGTAGCTCAATCCACATCCTGGTGAGATCACCTGCTGTCTAATACAGCGTCCCTTCTCATTTGCACTCTGTAGAGACTGACAAGGGACACATTTTTGTCATTTGAATGGCAGGGTGCAAAAGTGCAGGGCAAAAGGCAGCGTACATTGCGTATGCTGCCTTTTTTCTGCACTGTTCCACTCCGCCGTGCAAAGTGAGTAAACCCAGTCTGACATATCAGGCAGCATTTACTTTTCATTGTGAGCACCACCTGCCATGCCTGCATGTCAAGAGGCACGCCCAATTACAATTAAACCCTGCACGACATGTTGGAGAGGGTTTAATTGTAATTGTACAAGTGAAATTGTACAAGTGCAATTGTACAAAGTATCCCTTTGGATTCCGCCTGCTTTATGCTGGTGTTTAAAGCTGGCTGGCCCCATAGGGATCTCCAGCATTGGCACGAAAATCCATGCTAGTGCAGATGCTGGAACATTTGTATGGCGGAGAGGAAGGGAGCAAGTTGCGTTCCGCCCATCCTCGCCGCCACATGCTTGAACATGAGCTGGTGTGAATGGAAGGCGTTGAAGCCTTTTACGCCTTGCATTCACGTTACGTTTCATGTTCATGAGCTCCTTACTACTCCCATTCAGAGCACAGTAAAGTTGGGTGCGAGTGGTGAAATCCGTCAGGATCCGACTACAGTCAATAAGGTTTACTTCTGGAGCGTTGCTTAGCAGCATAGCCCAGACCTTTCCACGGCCATCCATTGTAACTGAAATATGCCAAGGACTGCAATGAAAACATTCGCTTTTAATTGAGGATGCTGAGGAATTCATTTTTTCTGGACTTTTTTTTTACCCAGACCCACACAAATATGTTTGTCAAGGCCCTTCAGAAACCGAAAATCATTAAACGCGCTCTGGCCGACATGCGTGAGAGTGTATTTTTGAAAATGGATCTTGCATTTTCCATCAATACAGACTTTTTTTTTATAGCAATTAATCTTTGTTTAAGTCTTTGACTTTTGCAGTCCGCACACGGTTGTTTCTCCAAGACAGTCATCCACTTTTATGTTGCTCGCTTAAGCATTATTTTGCGCCTCACACTTCCCCCTCCGTGAAGGCGATGGCGCGCGCGCCTCGTGAAGCCAATGAACCATTCTGACACTGGTATTCCATTCCATTTCAAAAGCGCACTAACTCAAGGCGGACACGGAAGCGATCAATGTTTACAATTAGCGGCCCATGTATCAATCTTTCATTGGGCGGGTGAAGCACAAAACATGCTCCGCAGACAAAATACAGGCCTAGGAAACATTGAGCGACTTCGAGAAATGCAATTACACGACACAGCCTTTGATCGTTCTGGGCGCGGTTGTCAGAAGCAGATTCCACTCAAAACAGTAACCCCTACATAACACCATCAAAGAGATAACCGCTGCCACATGCTCATCAGATGTTGCTTCGATCAATGGGACATGGGCAGTAATTCCACCGGAAGTTGCTTTAGAACATGTTATGAGGAGGGATGCAATGCCCTCTGACATTCACAGAAGGATCACTTCATGATGGGGCTCAGGAAATTGTATTTGGGCAGTGATCCATGGGCGAAGGGCACCCCTTCAAAAGACCCCAGGGTGCTCTCCTGTTCCCCAGCAACTTCGCTGGTCATGTGGTGTAGAGAAGGATTCTTAGCCAATGAGGTTACCAATGTGCATGAAGCACCTGTGTACAACAGCAACAGATGATGAAGATACAAACCCAAATGTTAAAGCATGGACGGCAGGCACCAAGATGTCAAAGCAAGTCAAGAAACGAGAGTCAACAGGAGGTGGGTGAAGGCAGAGTGACAAGAGTGGGGAGAGCATATAGTAAGGAGAATGTCGAACAAGATTGATGGGAGCAGAAGGAACTGAAGAGAGGGAAGCAGAGGACAGAGGAAGCTATGACAGTGGAAAGCTATGGAGAAGGGGTTAAAAGGGGCAGAGAGGAAATGAGTTCAAAGCTCCTTCGAAAGGAGATAGAGAATGAAAGACAAAGAGGAGAATTGAGAGATTGGTGGAGGGGAGCAGAAGCAAAGGAGAAAAGCAACTGGAAGAGGATCAAATGGTAAAGAGAAAAGTAGCAAGTGTGGGAGGTGGAGTAAAGTGAAAGCCTGTGGTAAGGGGAGTAGAGAGTGGTGGAGGCAGACAATGGAAGCATATAAGAAAGAAAGAGGAGGAGGAGGAAGACAACGGTGTTTGTGCGTACCAGAGAGGAGCAAGGACAGAAGGAGTGTGAAAGAGCCAAACCGCACAAGGAGAAACAGATTGGGGATTCATGGTACTAGAGGCCACAAGAAAGGAGAAGGTGGTCTCAAGAGAGTTGGAGAAGAAATGAAAGGGCAAGGTCAGCATGGAGGTGGGGAGAGGAAATGTGGGAGAAATTAGAAAAGATCTTGAGGGTGAGAGAGGACCTAGAGGCATTATGTCGAAGAGGACATTAATGGCCAAATGCTGGCAGTTTATGTGACAGAATTGGTTGCCAGCATACCATGCTCAATCCCAAAGCTTCCTGGGTCCAGCAATATCTGTGAAGGTCTGACCCAGGCTGATACCACATTCGGCAAGGCTAGGCCTCTCGGGCCTAGCAGGTTGAAGACGAGAGCATCATGATCAAGTAAAAGGCAGTGGAAAGCACCACAAATCCAAGAAAGGTGTGCAGGGACTGTCTTCAGCCCATTAACTACGAGTGACAGAATGATTGACTATGTCCCTAATCAATCTGGTATTTTTCTCTTTTGATTTCTGTGAAAACACTTCACTCTTTTACTAAGGGCATCTCACTTCCTAGGCCTGTTTGTTTTGTAAAATAAATGGGTGTGTACCCCAATTTCAAGACCCAAGTTGTATGTTTCAAGTATATTTCGGCCACAGTCATAAAACCATTACAGCATGATGATGATGATGAATTTATAGAGCGCTCGTTCGCCAAAGGCATCATGGTGCTGATACAGAGGCCACCAATAGTAATACCATTTGTAAAAATAGGACACTTTATTGAAAGAGATAGGTCTTCAGCTGCCTACGAAAGGGGAGATGATCCGGGGATCCCCGAAGGGAGAGTGGCAGCCCGTTCCATTGTTCCGCTGCCTCCACTGAAAAGGCCCACCCTCCAACCCCGGAGAGGTGCATCCGTGGAACCAGAATTTGGCAAGAGGTCAAAGACCTTAAAGGCCGATTGGGGACATAAGAACAGAATTTATCCCTTACGTACTCCGGCCCAGAAGCATACAAGGCTCTGTGCACAATACACAGGGCTTTAAACTGTACCCTTTTTAGTACTGGTAACCAGTGCAACTGGTGCAGTACAGGAGACATAGTTGTGCGGTTTAAGTCACCAACCACCAGCCTCGCTGCAGAGTTTTGCAAAACTTGCAGATGATGAATTAGATACAGAGGTTGAGCCAGATATCGAGAGTTACAATAGTCAATTGTACTCAGAACCAGTGCTGGCACCACCGGTGCATGGAACTGGGGTGGAATGAAAGATAAAACCCTCCGCAGGATCCTCAGTTTGAAGTGGCCTTACTTACAAACTGCTGCAACTTGGATATCCAGTGATAGGGAGGAGATTTTCACCCCCAGGTTTCATGCAACCAGCGCTGGGCTGTAGCAAACCCCAAAAGAACTAGGCCAAAAAGAGGGAGACCAAAGTGCAGAAGCAGAGGAAGAACCTACCAGCAATATCTCAGTCTTATCCCAATTCAGCTTAAGACAGTTTTGGCTCATCCACCTCCCCACATCCTCAAGGCATTGCAACATCATATTCATCTAGTTCTAAATAGTAACATTGCATAATACACTTTATTCCTATCGTAATGAAAAAGAAATCACCTAACAAGTCATCATTATCTAAAATAGTAGCAATTTAATTTGTGAGGATAGATCGAGGTGAATTAGGACAGAAGGGAGATTAGAGTCAAGATTGGAGAGCAAGTCTTCACGGGTGTTCAGGAGAGCAGTTTCCATGCTGGTGGTCATGGAGGCAACCAACAGATTCAGTATGTAGATTATGCTGGGAGATGGACAGCTTTTCCAAGAGTTTGCCTAGGAAAGGAGTGATGGAGATCGGGCGATAGATAGCCGGAGAGGAAGAATCGACCGAGGGCTTCTTTAGAGGGGGTGCACAAGAGGGTGCTCAAGGGAGAGGGGAAAGTTACGGTGGCAAAGGAGTGATTGCAGAAATCGGCCATTGCTGGAGTAAGAGTGTCGATGTGGTCCTTGATGGTTCTGTTCTCGCCACAGTTTCATGGGAGACCAGCCATTTTAATCAGGAACCACAGATAGCTCAATTAACCACAGAGACCCTTTGATCCACAACAGACAGGAAGATGGGTGGGACTTAGTATTACATGTTTTCACCCCTTTACCTTTTATGTTTGCAAAGCACTCTGGTTATGACCTCATGCATACAGAAGATGTTTGGTGGGGACCCAGGATTGGTTCATTAAGGTAGGCTTAGCCTACACCAATCACTGTTGTGCAGTTGGCTTTAATAGAGGGCTGAGCCGCTGTTTTGAGCACTACATCTGAAGACTTCACAAGGAGTAACAAGAAGAACTCAGCATTGGACCCTGGCTGAAGATACAGTCTGCCTTACAGCTTCCGCCATTGAAGGAAGGCCAGGATTCCCAAAGAGGAAAGCAAGAGCCCTCCACTAAAGATCTCCCAGGCAACACAGGGAGATACAGAATCCAGAGGACCTCCCAGCAGCTCCAGAACCAGTAGCCAGCCAGCACGCAGCATGCCCTGCTAGGCTCTGCAGCAAGTTTCCTAGGTGGGAAGTTGTAGAGAGTCTCTGAACCAAACCAACGACAAGGCAGTTGCCTGTAACACTCTCCTCAGCATTGGGCCGTCTGCCTTAAAGGATGACACAAGCCCAGTGAAGAGGCTAGTAGGGGTGCATCAACAAGTATGAACCAGCGTCCACCTTAAAGGACATTTTTGAGCCAGCCGAGTCAATTGTGCTGCAACCGACTGGACTGCTGACTGTTGTCACACTGGAGTAGCTCACGTTGCCCGTGATGCCTCAACCTGTGCTTCATATCTGCCAACCAGGACTGAGACAGCGATTCCTGACCCCAGGCCACCTTGCAGGCCAGCCGTACATCCAGCCTCGATGGCCGAACTGTCTGCCGCCTGATACCCACAGCTGTCTCCTGTCTTGACTTCTGTCGCAGAAGCTGCAAAGCACCATGTAACTCATTCCTTCTACAAGCACAATGTACATTGTGGTTCTGTCCAGCTTGTTCTTCTCCAAATGCCCCTAGTGACATTTTCTGACCCATTGCTCCCTTTGTGTTGAAACCAAGTATCCTTGAACTATTTAGATTAATTACTTTACTGATTACCCTGCAGTCAGTATCCACATCGGTTTTCCTTCTTGAAACTTTCTGTCCTATACATTCCTTCACAGGGTGGATTGTATTTTGTGGTGTGCTAGAACTGTCTGTTGAATAATAATAAAGTAGATATTTTTATACAACCTTGGCTGGACAGTCTCTTTTATCATTGGGTAATAATTGTATATTTGCTGTGTTGCAACTAACCAACAATCCAAGGACCTTGCAGAGATTAGCCTGCCGTTCCGTCCACATTACCAACATTGGACAAGGTGGTTTAGAATTTGCTTGTGTTTCCAATCTTTTCAGATCCCTTCTGGTGTACTAGGGGTGTGGGACTGATTGATGGCTTAGAACCCAATATTCATCCCTGGATCATTGGTTCCCCGGAAATTGATTTGTCACAGGAAGTGAGGAGAGAAGGAAGAGATAAGGTGGGCTAAGGGGTCAAGGTAGATCTTGAAAAGCCACATTGAGAGTATAGTGCCTTGAGGGATGCTACAGGTGGAGCGTGTGATTGGGGAGAGAAAGGTCCCAGTTGAACCTGTTAAGGTCTGTTGTAGGGAAAGGAGGTGAACAAGTCCAGAGCCAGAGCAGTGATGCCAACAGGGTGGCCTGATTGATCAGGTCAAAGGCAGAGGAAAGATCCAGGCGGAGAAGAACGGATGGGGAGTGGGAGTCAAGATTATACAGCAAGTCATCACGGGTGTTCAGTAAAGTAGTTTCACTTCCTTTGGCAGCTCTGAAGACAGACTGAAAGACCAAATAATAAACCTATGAATACAAAATAAGATCACCAGAGGCACGGAGATGGATAGAAATCGAAAAATGCAGTTTTATTTTGTATGTGTTGGCTCATGTTCAACACCTCCCAAGGGACGTAGTGAAGTGAGCTCAATTACAACAAAGGAATCTCCTTTTATACACAGTGGTGCACTGACGCTGTCAGTCACCTATATATTTTAGATCTGTTCACTGAAGTCGTCATTGCATTTCAGAGAAACATTATTGCTTCTGGTTACGTAGATACATTTCTCAGAGGCATATACTGTCATGTACAGATATTGTGGAAAAACATATATTGGTCAGCAGTTTTCTTGCTGGTGCATCATGGCCATTATAAGTTCCTAAAATCAAATGCAGTTCCTGAACCAAAAAAGACATTCTCAGTTATACTATCTTGTTTTTTGTAACCAAAGTTTACTCTGTGCTAAGAATAGCTGGGAGTCTGCCAAAAGACACGCTCTTCTAATAACATCTCTTCGCTTGTGTTCAGCTGCATTAAGCATTTATCGTATCACATTTTTCTGCATGCTCTCAGCATAGCTTAATTCAAAAGGGCCTGAATAGTCTTACAAATGGGCCTAAAACAGATCATACTGCAAAATGGAGTTTACCCAATTGAAAAAAATGGAATAGCTTATGCTAATAAAACTATGGACATTTGTGACAAACCCTCCTTTTAGCGTAAACTAATACATTCTTTAATAATGAATAGGACATATTTTCTTTTGTACATCCATTTTCATGAACTTCTGTATCTCCATTTCCTGCATAATAAAGGCATTTAATAACTTGTGATCATTGCAAATCTCTCAAATAGTATTACAAGTCGATAACACTTTGGAATCCAGAAGATGGAAAGAGAACGAAGCTGGGGAAGTAACTTATCAGATAGTGATGAAGAGATAATGGAAACTAGAACATTAGCATATTGCAGATGGGAAAAACCTAATCTTACATTTTAGCATAGTGGCGCTAAGACAGTAATGTTGGGCAGTATAGTGGAGGAGACAGTACAATGACATCAGTGAAGTTACATGACAGAGAGGTCAGAAAAACAGGGATAAAAAGAATAAACTGTAGCTAGACACTCATGTAGTAACATAGACAGGGGAGTAGTGATACTGGGACAGTAACACAATGGAAAAGAGAATAGTAAAACTCTGGTAGTAGTGTCCTGGTGAAAGAAGGTAGACCTTTGACAATTTACCATGATGGCCTGTAAGATCTCCAGATCTCTGGAACATCATGTGCATAGTATGGACACTAAAGCAGGAAAGCATTGTATACAGATTCAGCATCCTAAAATGACACCTGCAAGCATTGCAATGGCAAATATTTTGGTGCTGTCATTTCATTTTCCAGAAAACATTGCTCTAAGGGGCACATAGCAAGCTCCGGAAAATGGCATGCTGTGGAAGATGGGAACACACAATTACTTAGGTTAAGCGCTGCATTAGTATCATTCAAAATTCTTAAAAAGGGTCTTGGTGCTCAAGAGCAAGGGGTGAACAGTGTGTGTGTGTGTACTTGAAAAGAAAGCACAGCACAGCATAGTATAGCATAGTAGGTAGGAAGGTAGGTAGGATTGACGTGGCCAACCCTTTTTACCCAATTGACCGTTATTATTATCATTACTACAGTTATCACCAAACTAATTATTACATATTTTTCTCTTGCTGATCACGGTTTCCTGGACCGCATCATCCCTGTGGCAAAAGTGTCTATAACCTAACTTCTGCGCAACCCAGAAATGGGCATAGCCTACCCGTATCCGTTAAGAAGCCTCATTGATATAGGCTTTATAAGTTCATCGGTGTTTGGCATCTGACCACGTGGCCTTCCTCAATTGAAGTCTTCAGTTCCCTGCCCCCCGCTACCTCCAGGCGTCTTTGGCAGGTAATATCGTTGGTTTCCTGTGAGTGTCGCACAACATGCTGCAACCCTTTCTTATTTCAAAATGTTGTCCCTATTCTTTCCTTGTCACAGATTGTATCCTGTCACCCCGGGCACAGAGTGATCTTCAAACAATTCGGATAATTCAGATCTGAAAGGACCCTTAAGTTGCTCAAAACCAGGGTCAGTATTTTTTCTTTTTCACTGAAAGTCACACAGGGGTACATATTCACATTTCCCCTCCCACCTCCTCTACCCATTTGTCATACGTCAGAGGCAAAGGTACTCATTTCAGATGTATAGCATCGATCTTGTGTCTTTTCTGACCCTCCAGACAAACATCTCTCTGGGTGGTCAGCAGAACTTGTTGTGGACTCATGCAGCAAGGTTTGAGACAGCATTTCTTCTGGGTCAGCTGATGGCCACCTGGCCGAATGGTATGACCAGGCCCCATGTATTTATCAGTCAATGCCTCTCGAACCTGTTGATGAATTACATGCACATTTTGAGTAAACTGTTCATATTGGTCAATCAACAAAGGGTTCTCTTTCTCAGAGAATTTCTTGGGCCTAGCGGCATTACACTTGTTTGCCGGCCACCCCATTTCAATTTCATATGGGGGTGCCAACTTTTAGTCTGTGCTGCCTCTCATAGTAGGCAATGCTAGGGGTAGGGGGGTCAGGCCATTTCAATTTACTGTGGGCGCACTCTTTGTCATTTTTATTCTTTGGAACCTCATTGGGTCTCTCTATTACCTCAAATGGCATTGGAGGTAGTCCGAAACTGCCCTTTGGCACAGATCGTTCCTTTACAGTGTTGTGTTGTAATGTGGGAATTGCATAAGTGTCAGTGAAGCCGTCAATCTATAGTACTTCATCGGGAAGTATCAAAGGTGTGTCAAATGAATATATTCTTCCTTTGTTCTTTTGGTCAGTGGTGTTCACATATTCATGGCTGTCCTTATTCCCATCATTTTGCTTGGGGAGAGGTAGCAACTCAGCTGGGTTCAATAGGTTACATCTTGGGTTCTTAATATGTGCGGTGAACAGAGTAAATTCATGATTTGAGCTGATGTGAGATGCTGGGTCTGTAACTAACACATCAACTGAGAGAAGCACCACTGTTAAGGAGTGACCCAAAACCATGCCTTCACTTTGTTTGCATGATGCAGCGGCTGTAGCTACTGCTCTAAGACATTTAGGTAGCGCATAAACAACAGGGTCTAATGTGGAGAAAAAATATCGGCACAGTCTATTTTTCCACCTATGTTCCTGGGTTAGTACTGCCAAAGCACATCCATCTTTTACATATACAAACAAGACACATTGTTTTAACATAATTAGGAATGCCCAAGACTGGAGCGCAACACAAAGCAGTTTGTAGTATGACAGTCAGCATTCCATGGCAATGATGATGCAACATGTACTCTCTCTTTCTCTCTCTCTCTCTAGAGAAAAAAAAAAGCAAAATGCATATTTGTAAGTTTAATATTGAGCTAAAATGTCTTGGTTCAAGATATTACACATGAGGCTTCTAAAAAATAAAAGCCTGTTACCACATTCTACAGTTTAGATCCCTTATAATGGAAAGCAGGACTAAATATATATTTTTTAATTCAAAGTGTCTATTTTTCATCAAAAATACAAAGAGAAATTGTTTAAAAAGAAAGGTTACATGAAATTAGGTTAGGAAAGTAACCCCTCAATAACCAGTGCCATAGATTTGTCAGTGAAGCTGTGTCCCACATCAGTTTACAGCCGTGCTGCGCTTTAACTGCACCCCGTTGAAAGATGCACAAGCTAAAGTAGAACACAGGACAGCTCATTCCTACATTCGACAGCATCTTTTGATAGCACTAACCAATTTTTGAAGAAAAACTGAATCTGCCCCTCCGGGATAAGCAACACATGTGTTGGAATATTTACAGTTGGTATTAGGTTGAGTATTTCCCTGTCAAGCATCTCTACTACGCTGTCCTCTCTGTGGAAAGAATACTGCCCTTCCTCTAGGCTGCTCACCATACCCCTGAAATTGCAGGGCATACTGGGCGAGAGTCTGATAATGTCACAGGGATAGGCCTAGGACCGGCCAGATGGGTGCCCCTAGCCCGACCAGCCAGTCCAGAAACCTGCGATTTTCTTCAAGGTGAATTGTGCCCTATCAAGAGTAGTTAAGCTAGAGACAAATATACCAATATCCTTCATGGATGAGTCCCCAAAGAGCACCTCCTATGCCTTTGCCTTGTGTATGGGCTGCTACAAGGCCTACCAACGTGGGGTCAATCTTCATAAGTATCCCATTCCTCCATTCTCTTTCTCTCTCTTGAGAGAGAGAAAGAAAGAAAGAGAGAGAGAGAGAGAGAGAGAGAGAGAGAGCAAGGCTCCTACCCCCTTCAACAAGAAGTACCCTACATAGGCAACCTCATGTTGACAATTTTGATACTTTTTCAAAGAAACATTCTGACCTGTATTCACAATATTCTTGAGTAAACTAATATTGCCCATCTGCTATTCTTCACAGCAGTCTTGTGCAAAATTGTGGCAATTGTAAGCGCTCTGCTGTAAATGCATGCACTCTCAATGTATCCTTGTGGTATTTTATTGAAAGTGAATCCATCAATCACTGAAAAGTATGTTCTTTGAGCAGGAATCATGGTCAATTTGGTGGTAATGTCAGAGATAGTTGGAAATTCTGACAGAACTATTTTATCAATTGCCCTTAAATTAATTGCGAAACTGTAGGGCAAAATGTTGTCACCATTTCTAAGAATTTGCAAAAAGAGGCTGTTACAAGTGCTGTCAGATATTTCCTCAAAAACATCTTACCTCGCCAGATCAGAAGGCAAAGGCAATGCTAAATACTGTGAGGAAACATTTTTCTGCCGGGCCATTGTTAAGTATACACCATTAGTGCTGCAATGAATCATTTTGTACAATTGTTTTAACATATTTAATCTAATAGGTTCTCTTCTCAATTGTATGTTAGCAAGAACGGGCATTTATCTGAAAAAGGGCCAACAGAAATGGGTGGTTGTGGAGAGAGCCGACAGATTCGGTATGTTGGGTCAGTTGGGAGATTGGGAGATGGCAAGCTTCTCCAGGAGCTTGCCCAGGAAGGGGGTAATGAAGCGATAGCTAGCAGGGGAGGAGTGGTCAGAAGAGGGCTTTTTAAGGAGTGGGGTGCACAAGGGAATGCTCGAGGGGCTGAGGGAAAGGGGCCTGTGGCAAAAGAGTTGTTACAGAAATCAGCCATAGAATGTTGTCTTTGAAAGTTCTAGCGGAGCAAGGGAGGACCTGTTTGAAGAAGACTTTCATAGAGACGACTAGTATAGAGACCTCACCCAGTGCTATGGGAGAGAAGGAGGAGAGAGTGAGGGAAAGGGGGAGGGGAGTCAAGGGAGGCATGACAACTGGGGACGGATGAGAGACAGGGGTAAAGGAGAGTGAGGACAGAATGTCATGGGTTTTGAAACAGAAGTGGGAGTCAGATAGGTACAGTGGGTCAGGGATGGAAGTGGAGATGTGGAGACGTCAGAAGGATTGGCAAATTCCTTGCAGAATGTGAACAGTTTGCCAGAGTTGTTAGTGGCTCGTAGTTGTTAGATGCGGACTTGGATGCGAGCCCTCTTCTTCGAGCGAATAATGAGTTTGTTTTGCCTTTGGAGCAGGAAACTGTCCAGATTGTCAGAGGATATGTCTGAAACCCGCCACTTCTGCTCAGCCACTCTGCACTTGCATTTCTGAGATGCTAGATCAGAGTCCTACCATGTGTAATGCTTGGAGGCAGGCTTCACTTGGATCCTCATGACAGGGGCAAGGATATCCAGGATGTTGGAGATAGAAAGGTGAAGATGAGCAAGGGCAGAGTCAGTGTGTGTATCCATGGCAGGAGTGGGAGGGTGTAACGCTCACCTGATTCTCGCAGAGGCGCCGGTCTTGACTGGGCGACTACCGTATCTTCAAAGGTAATGTGTAGCACCCGGTTGGCTCTTTGGGCTGGACCTCTGTGCACTGTATGCCTGACGTGTAGAGTAAGATGTCTGCAGATAGAAAATAAGGGGTTAATGAACTGGGGTTATTGGGGTGTCCCTATCTCTTTCCTCTTCTCCTCTCCTGTAGACCCCCAAAGGTTAACGCTCTCACCTTAGGTAAGTGAATGCCGAGCTCTCCATCTGCCTCGGGGCAGGGTGCTGTAACCAGTTTCTTCACTGGATAGGTAGCGCAGGCCTCTTGACTTCAGAGGACTGCTGTCCGTCGTTTACTGCACGAACGGTAAGTTTCGAGTCATTCAAATGTCTGTAAAGTCTTTAGTAATGATGTCTCTTGTTTTGCAGGGTTCCGGCGATGGCGGATGACGGGCTGAAGTGAGTTGAAGATGGAGCCCGTGTGATGAATAGAAGCGCCTGGAAGCACGTAAGTAAGCGCTTGTTGCCTGCTTCACGATGCGCTCTAACTGTCTTTTTATTTTGCAGGTACGAGTTCGGAGCGGCTGCAGGGTGCCGGAATACCCACTGGATTAGATGTGGAAAGGAGTAATGGCACGTGAGTATTAAAGTTCCCCAATGTCTTAAACGCACCTTGTTTTGTCTTTCAGATGCGGGATGCAGCGCCAAAGGCCTCCGGAGCGTGCGAAGAGTTGGTAAGCTTTTGTCTTTCAGATGCCGGAATGCAGTGTGAAGACCTCCGGAGCGCACAAAGAGTAGGTAAGCCTTTGCCTTTCAGATGCCGGAATGCTAACCTGTTCTTCCTTGTCTTTATAGGTGTTGCTGAAGACTGGATTCAGGATGGTAAGCCTTTGCCTTTCAGATGCCGGAATGCTAACCTGTTCTTTCTTGTCTTTATAGGTGTTGCTGAAGACTGGATTCAGGATGGTAAGCCTTTTTCCTTAGGCCCAGGACCGGATGCAGAAGACACGATGAGCGTTCTGCTGCAGAGGTTGCAGAATAACGCAAAGCAAGATTCATCCACCGGGTGTGGTTTAAATAGCCTCCTGTAGTGCTTCGGTGTCTCCTTCCACAGCCACGCCTAGGTAAGAAAAGAGTTCCTGCTTTCCAGAAGAGTTCCAGTGTTCTGAATCTAGGGAGTGGCTCCAGCCCCACCCAACAGGAAAAGTAGTTCCAAACAGAAGGGGATCAGAGGCTCAACTGGCAGGCAAGTAAGCAGCATGGTCTGCTGCAGGTAAGTCCACCCAAGCATTATGAGCCCGGCGCTTCCAGCGCTGGGACTGGGCATATTTATGAGCCTGGTGCCACTGGCGCCAGGACTGGGTCCAAAAGGTCCCAATTGGGACTGGTTGGCACTCGGAACCTGGGTTATGGATCTGCTTCCAAGGGAGTTGGGAAAACCCTGACCTTTTGGAAGCAGAGATCATGACAATACCCCCCCTCAAGGCCCCTCCCAAACCGGGCTTCTCCGGGGGTTTTGGCTTGTTAGGAAATGTTCGGTGAAATCTTTTGATTAGGTGAGGAGCGTGGACATATTCAGCAGGTTCCCAGGATCTCTCTTGGGGGCCGTAGCCTTTCCAGTCAATTAGGTAGAATAGTTTAGATTTGGAGATCTTGGAGTCCAGAATGCTTTTGACTTCAAACTCGAGTTCTCCATCAACTAGGATAGGTTTTGGAGATTTGGTTAGTCGGGTTTGAGGTTGCACGGGTTTTAATAGAGAGACGTGGAAGACCGGATGTATCTTCATGTGCGGGGGCAAGTCCAACTTGACCGCTACTGTGTTTACTATGGTAGTGATGGAATAGGGACCAAGGTATCTTGGGTTGAATGTGCGTGGCCCTTTTAGAGATAGATATTTTGTGGATAACCAGACTTGATCCCCTACTTGATAGTGAGGGGCTTCCTTCCGATGTTGATCTGCTCCTTTCTTGTATTGTTCTTTAGCCCTTTGAAGGTGAGAAACAGCTTCCTTAAAGGCTTGGGTGATTGTAGAATGCAGGTGGTCTACTGCTGGTGTTTCAAGATCTTGGAGGGGATCCAACTCCGAGGTTCGAGGGTGACTGCCGTACAAAAGAAAAAACGGGGTTTTCCCAGTTCCCGAATGGACAGAGTTATTGTAGGCATATTCGGCTATCCAAAGGATATCTTTCCAAGTTTTTTCAGTTTGTTGCAGCATGCAGCGTAAATACTGTTCCAGAGTTTGATTGGTCCTCTCGGTTTGTCCGTCGGTCTGAGGGTGGTGACTGGTCGATAGTCTCACATCAATTTGAGCCGACCGACAGCAACTTCGCCAAAAATGAGAAATAAATTGACTACCTCGATCCGAAATTAGAACCGAAGGAAAACCGTGCAGTCGGACGATGTTTTCGAGAAATTCTCGGGCCAGAGTTGCTGCTGTTGGCAAGCCTTTGAGCGGAATGAAATGCGCCATCTTGGAGAATAAGTCCACGATTACTAGAATCGTATTGTATCCGGAGCATGGAGGTAGATCGGTGATGAAGTCCATAGAAAGCGTATGCCAAGGGCGAGGTGGGATGTCAATAGGGCGTAAGAGGCCTGCTGGTCTATCCTTTTTTGGAACGAAGAACAAAGCTGAAGAAGCAGGGGACTTGGAAGGACGAATAAACCCATTTGCAAGGTATTGATCCAGGTATTGTCGAAGGTGAAGGTTCTCAGGCTCGGTGAGGGCATAAATTCTACTACAAGGAGGAGTAGGTCCAGGTATCAGGTCTATCTGGCAGTCATAAGACCTATGAGGAGGTAGAGAGTTAGCCTGATCCTTCCGGAAAACATCTTGGTATTCTAGGTATTCGGGAGGTAACTGGGGAGTCTCTGAAGAAATTGCGGCCAGTGCAACACCAGGAGGAGGGTGACAAGTAGAGACACATTCTGGAAACTGGACCGTTCTTGCTCGCCAATCGATCAGAGGATTGTGTTTCTCTAACCAAGGTATTCCTAGAATAATCTGAAACTGAGGGGCCTTGATCACATCGAACACAATCTTCTCATTGTGTCCATCTTGACTTACTAGCGTCACCTCTTGAGTGGTATGCGTTACTGGCCCGGAGGCTATCTCCGTACCATCCACCGTAGTAATGACGTCCTTTACAGCCTTGGGACAAAGAGTTAGATTCATCCTCAAAACCATTTCATGATCCACATAATTGCCGATGGCACCGCTGTTGACGTAAGCTTCAATTGCATGTAATCGATCCGGATTATCAGGGCTAATGAGGACCATCGGTATCACGAAATGCGAGGTCACGGAACTGGTTTTCACGCTCGGCAAGAGGACCTCTATTCTTGTCGGGCGAGGTCGTTTCCCTGCTCAGAGTTTGTAACTTTGGTAACTGCAGCTCCTACTGCCTTCTTGGCAGGTTTCACCGGACAGTCTCGAAGAAAGTGTCCTGAGTTTCCGCAATATAGGCATAATTGCAACTGTTTCCTCCTTTCCCCCTCCCTTTGTGTTAGAGGATCTTTCAGACCCCCTATTTGCATGGGTTCCCCGGAGTCTACTCCTTTGGAAGGAGTTGGTGGTTTGGAAAATACTCGAGCATTAAACTTGGAACGATCGGCCTTCCTGTTCTGCAGCCTGTGATCTATTTGAACGACCAAGTCTATATAATCCGAACAGTCTTGTGGGGGATTCACTACTTGGGCTAAAACGTCTTTGAGCTCTCCACGTAGACCTCTATAAAACAGCGTAATCCTTTTGTCCTCAGGCCATTGAGTTTCCACTATTAGTCTATTGAAAGATGCAATATAAGCCAAAAGGTTTTGATTACCCTGTCGCAACGAAAGAAGCTCATTGTCCAAGGCCTGCCCCTGTGAATGTCTTGCGAACAGTTTTTCCATACTAAGCTGAAAGGCTTGAAAATCATGGAGAACCGGATCATCTTGATTAACTAGAGGGATCGACCAGTCTGCCGCATTGCCACTAAGGTACGAAAGTACAAAAGCTACTTTTGCTTGATCAGTTGGAAAGGCTGCTGGCCGGCATAAGAAGTGCAACCGGCACTGATTGATAAATACTGCAAACCTCTTTGGGTCACCAGAAAATCGTTCGGGCGGAGCCAGAGGTACATTCCCAGGTAGGTTGATCTGCACTGGATTCATAGAGGAGGTTGAAGGAAGATTTGCCCCTGATGCGGGTAACGGGGTCTGTCCGGCTTGTGACTGTAGCACTTGTCTAGCAAGATTGTCTGTTCTCTCCTTGGAAATAATTAGTTCCCTTCTTAGAGCATTCGTTTCCTGACGAGCTGCATGCACTTCTGCCCTTAGTTCCCCAAGTAACCGGGCTAGGGGGTCAGTATCCGAGGTTTCCATAGCGCCTGGGCGAGAGTTTTGCGGTTGGCTTTGCGTTCTTTAACGCTCACCTGATTCTCGCAGAGGCGCCGGTCTTGACTGGGCGACTACCGTATCTTCAAAGGTAATGTGTAGCACCCGGTTGGCTCTTTGGGCTGGACCTCTGTGCACTGTATGCCTGACGTGTAGAGTAAGATGTCTGCAGATAGAAAATAAGGGGTTAATGAACTGGGGTTATTGGGGTGTCCCTATCTCTTTCCTCTTCTCCTCTCCTGTAGACCCCCAAAGGTTAACGCTCTCACCTTAGGTAAGTGAATGCCGAGCTCTCCATCTGCCTCGGGGCAGGGTGCTGTAACCAGTTTCTTCACTGGATAGGTAGCGCAGGCCTCTTGACTTCAGAGGACTGCTGTCCGTCGTTTACTGCACGAACGGTAAGTTTCGAGTCATTCAAATGTCTGTAAAGTCTTTAGTAATGATGTCTCTTGTTTTGCAGGGTTCCGGCGATGGCGGATGACGGGCTGAAGTGAGTTGAAGATGGAGCCCGTGTGATGAATAGAAGCGCCTGGAAGCACGTAAGTAAGCGCTTGTTGCCTGCTTCACGATGCGCTCTAACTGTCTTTTTATTTTGCAGGTACGAGTTCGGAGCGGCTGCAGGGTGCCGGAATACCCACTGGATTAGATGTGGAAAGGAGTAATGGCTCGTGAGTATTAAAGTTCCCCAATGTCTTAAACGCACCTTGTTTTGTCTTTCAGATGCGGGATGCAGCGCCGAAGGCCTCCGGAGCGTGCGAAGAGTTGGTAAGCTTTTGTCTTTCAGATGCCGGAATGCAGTGTGAAGACCTCCGGAGCGCACAAAGAGTAGGTAAGCCTTTGCCTTTCAGATGCCGGAATGCTAACCTGTTCTTCCTTGTCTTTATAGGTGTTGCTGAAGACTGGATTCAGGATGGTAAGCCTTTGCCTTTCAGATGCCGAAATGCTAACCTGTTCTTTCTTGTCTTTATAGGTGTTGCTGAAGACTGGATTCAGGATGGTAAGCCTTTTTCCTTAGGCCCAGGACCGGATGCAGAAGACACGATGAGCGTTCTGCTGCAGAGGTTGCAGAATAACGCAAAGCAAGATTCATCCACCGGGTGTGGTTTAAATAGCCTCCTGTAGTGCTTCAGTGTCTCCTTCCACAGCCACGCCTAGGTAAGAAAAGAGTTCCTGCTTTCCAGAAGAGTTCCAGTGTTCTGAATCTAGGGAGTGGCTCCAGCCCCACCCAACAGGAAAAGTAGTTCCAAACAGAAGGGGATCAGAGGCTCAACTGGCAGGCAAGTAAGCAGCATGGTCTGCTGCAGGTAAGTCCACCCAAGCATTATGAGCCCGGCGCTTCCAGCGCTGGGACTGGGCATATTTATGAGCCTGGTGCCACTGGCGCCAGGACTGGGTCCAAAAGGTCCCAATTGGGACTGGTTGGCACTCGGAACCTGGGTTATGGATCTGCTTCCAAGGGAGTTGGGAAAACCCTGACCTTTTGGAAGCAGAGATCGTGACAGAGTGGGAATGAAGGTGGCAGAAAAGGCAGAAACTGACACTCGCTTCATCAGTCAAATGACAGCGAACGAGACAGTACAGGAAGAGGCTTAGTAAGGGGACGTAAGCGATCCAGATGAGAAGACTGGAGAGAGTGGTCAGACCAGGAGAGAGGAGTAGTGAGAAGGTTGGAGAAAGGCATCTCAGAGGAGATGAGAGCATCCAAGGTATTACGAGTGCGTCGGCCCAGAGGTGAGGAATGGTGAGGGAAAGAACATTGCAGAGGTTGCGGAAGAGTCCAGTGGCCACCTCAGAAGAGTAAATGTGAATATTGAAGTCACAGAGGACGTGAAATTTGGAGGTAGAGGAAAGAAGGGAAGAGTTGATGTCAGACCATTCAGAGAGGAAGAGAGCAACTGGACCAGGGGGTCCTGTAGATGGTTCAAGAGTCAGGGAGAGGGTTGGAGGATACTGAGCCTGCAAACAAAGCATTCAAAGGAGTAGTAGGACTGAGTGTGAATGATAGTGGCAGGGATTCAGTCAGGGTAGATCATGGCCACTGACCGGTTAGGCCTGGGCTTGGAGAGGATCTTGTAACCCTCAGGCAGAAGTGTATCAAAAGCAGTGACAGATCTGGCAGTGAATCATATCTCAGTGAGGGCGAGCACTTCAAGGTCAAAGTCGTTGAGGAGGAGACAGATATCAGAAGCGTTATTGGCAGCAGAGCAAGAGTTCAGTGTCGCAAGGGGGAGTACAGGGATGTGGTACACCCATTGGAGGTAGAGAATGCGTGGGGAGTGTCTGCCAGAGGAGTGGCGGGAGAAGGGAGGAAGTTGATGAGAGATTGAAGGTGCCTGTCAAGAAGGAGAAGGTTGGGCTGAGAGTTCTGGGCGATGACACTGCCATTGTGATAGACATTAATGACGCACCTAGAGGATGACAAGCCCGCCAGGAGTACTTCCCATCTGCTGCTGCCATTAATGGGAGATGAGGAGAAAGGAGAGGGGACAGAGACCATATGTGGAGTATATAAGTCCTGAGGGGGAATCGACATAGAGGATGTCAGTGACAGTCTGCCTGGAAGAAGCACTGATGTACGTGTCAGTGGTTAGGAGTGCCATCAAGGAAGTAATGGCAGAGACAGCTGTATGTGTTTAGCAACTTTGCAACTACTGTTGGCTGATGGAGATTTATGCCTGGACGACATGGGAATAGACAGCCCTCAACCAAAGAAGAATGTAAGCACCATTTGGTCCTGGACAGCCAGTCAATGGGGATGGCTGACAGACATAAGTCCAGTATCCCCAGGACTGTGGCATACTCGGGCCTGTGATTGGGTGGTGACTTAAGTACACCAAGTGTGCCCCCCCAGATGGAGGGTATTTAATATATCTTCAGAATAGGACAAAACTAGCTGCCCTATACTCGTCATCCATAGGGGACAGGTGGGGCCCGGTTGAGGGCAAGCAAGACTCTCCTCTGCTAATTCTTCATTCCGATGAATCTCCCGATGATGAATGGGGTGAATTTAGCGGTGAGGAATGGTCGACCTCTGGCATGTCGAACCAAATGGGGTGCATATGTTTAACCCGATTGGGTTAACACATCCAAATTCCTCTAATTGGTTTGTACTTCTGCACTTAGAGATGGTTGTAAAGTATTATTTGTACAGGAAGCTGGACAGTGTGTCCCGAAGAACAATGCATGCGGGATGCCCAAAGTCTATGATGGGGAAACATTATAGATTCCTAATATGGACCCTAGGATAGCCCGTTTTCTTTGCCTGTTACGTGGCTGACAGGGCATGGGCTACCTGCCACGACTGATTATTACATGTTATCAGTCTTGTCCTCAAAATCTTGGACACAGCAGAAGAGGCCTGGGCTATTGGGTTCGGTTTGACCTTGTTGAGCGGTTTGTCTTATTGGGGACACTAACAACTCCATTATTAAAGAATGGAGGAATGGGGTACTTATGAAGATTGACCCCACGTTGGTAGGCCTTGTAGCAGCCCATACACAAGGCGAAGGCATAGGAGGTGCTCTTTGGGGACTCATCCATGAAGGATATTGGTATATTTGTCTCTAGCTTAACTACTCTTGATAGGGCACAATCCACCTTGAAGAAAATCGCAGGTTTCTGGACTGGCTGGTCGGGCTATGGGGACCCATCTGGCCAATCCCAGGCCTATCCCTGTGACATTATCAGACTCTCGCCCAGTATGCCCTGCGATTTCAGGGGTATGGTGAACTGCCTAGAGGAAGGGCAGTATTCTTTCCACAGCGAGGACAGCGTAGTAGAGATGCTGGACAGGGAAATACTCAACCTAATACCAACTGTAAATATTCCAACACATGTGTTGCTTATCCCGGAGGGGCAGATTCAGTTTTTCTTCAAAAATTGGTTAGTGCTATCAAAAGATGCTGTCGAATGTAGGAATGAGCTGTCCTGTGTTCTACTTTAGCTTGTGCATCTTTCAACGGGGTGCAGTTAAAGCACAGCACGGCTGTAAACTGATGTGGGACACAGCTTCACTGACAAATCTATGGCACTGGTTATTGAGGGGTTAATTTCCTAACCTAATTTCATGTAACCTTTCTTTTAAACAATTTCTCTTTGTATTTTGATGAAAAATAGACACTTTGAATTAAAAAATATATATTTAGTACAGCTTTCCATTATAAAGGATCTAAACTGTACCATGTGGTAACAGGCGTTTATTTTTTAGAACCCTCATTTGTAATATCTTGAACCAAGACATTTTTAGCTCAATATTAAACTTACAAATATGTATTTTGCTTTTTTTTCAGGAACAAACTTTGCATTGCCACAAGATGAAATGCACACAGAACACACAGATAAAAAATGGTATATAGACCATAGGTAAAACGGATATTGAGATGACCGTAATAAAAAATAATAAGCGTTCATTGGTGAACTGTTCCGGGTAATAGGCCGGCATTAAACCCTGAAAGCAATACATCATGCAATGGTAACATCAAAGAGAACAAGCTCATTACAGATGAGGATTAATCTCTTGAGTGCTGCTTCTGATGATGTGCCGTGAACCCTCGGCCTAAATAATTAACCAACAAGATGGTATCGCACAGCGAAAGCTGGCATACGATTAGTTTCCCTTAACTACTCCCCTGCTTAGGCTTTGGCACTCAGCTTTAACCTCATATAGGCAAAACCTTAATGCATACACTGCACTTTGACACAGGCAGCCATATTGGCAAAATGTTGTCTACTGTACAACTGTTGTCTGCTGCAATATCTATTTCACATATAACGTGATGTTTTCGAACTGCCTATGTTACAGAAAACGATGCCACGCATCTAAATGTGTGGGTTTGTAGTTTGAGTGACTGTATGAGCACGTTGGAATGAATATGCAGTGAATAACTTGCATCCCTTAAAGTCATAGTGAGGGGTCATAGTGGGAAAATCTCCTTGCGTGGGATTAGTAGTTTGGCTATGAAGGAAACGGGGTGCCCTGGGAAGTTATTGCGGGTAATCCTGGTGTCAGAGAGCGTCTGCTACCTGCCCTCCATCAAGCGTGGAGAGAAATACAGTAACATAAAATGGAAGGGTCGTTTCACCTGTGTGAGACCTCGCATGGATGCCCACAACTCTTGGACATCAGCCAAACGGAAGCCAGTACACGCATCAGAATGCATGGCAACGCTTCTCGCCGTTGCCTAGGTGAGGGTAAATACACGAGGGCACAGTTCTCTACTGCCATAGAGGAGGCAAGACACAGCACATGCTTCACCAAAAGTCAATGCAATGAATACAATCCAGCAAAGGAAAAGCAAAGTAGCATGCATTGCAAGAGCAGAATGAACATACATTTGACTATAACTGCATATGTTTAACAATGGTTACTGGCATTAGAGTTGAATAGTGTGTTAAAGAGCTCACAGAAAGCTTTATATCTGTATTCATTGATTAAGTGGGGTGAGACCAATCCGCATGAGCATGCAGTATTTCCCCTTCTAAAGAACGATGACCTGCAGGGGTTCCCAGAGCCCTTGCAGGTGGTAATTCATAACCTTCCAGTCATCGACCTTCAGTTTTGCATTAGTCACCTTCAGTGGGGTGGCCATGCCCAGATAAGGGTCCAGAGGCCCAGACTACACCTGACTGATGATGCCCCGTGAGGTTACACTGAAACTAAAGAGAGGGCTACCGATGGCGGGGAAAAACACCTCCCAGCAGTATATTAAAATAGTCATACAAGTTAACAAATGAATATTCAATTTTAATACTATTTGAATTTTATTCATCAAAATGTTGAAAGTATTTTTTCTTCTAAAAATATGTAGCAAAATACATGTTCCTTAAAATTCAATATGCCGAAAAACATGCATGCCGCATATATCACATGTTCACAAAGTGAAACTCCTACGCACATTAAATATCACCACACCGAGTGACTTGGTGCCTACAAAATTACAATCCGAACACAACATTCCATCTTGTCTTGGCAGTAATGTTAATTTCTTCACACTGCCCCTGTTCCCCAAAACATACCAGGGTTAGCTTGTGGTCACATGTAGATGGGATGAGACGAAGCACTTCGGGCTGTAGTGGCCCAAGTCTTATTTGCATATGGTCTTTACCTTTCTGTAATGGCTTGGCAGGCTGATAACCAGTTGCCAAGAGGGTTGCCCAGAGCAATTACCACTGGTCCGATTAATTCATAACCTTCCAAACTTCAACCTTCAGTTTTGCGTTGATCATGAGAAAGTCCATCTTCTTGAATGAAGCAAAAGTACTAATGCCATTTACTCCGCTAGCATAACTAAGTAAGTGTCTTGTTACATGGCAAACTTAAACATGGAGGTAGCCAAGTCTTATTCTGCCAGCAGGGCACTGCTTCAGAATAAAGGCAATTTTCAAATGCAAAGGTGGTTTATGAAAATGATCACTCGGCATTGCAGTTCAATCTGTATGAACGGTTCCCAGTGCCCCGTCCGGATGCATTGTCCCCCATTACACAAGCCTCCCATTCAAAGGCTCTGCATATCTGGTGAATATGTTTGCCTTCTCTTGGGGATCAAGACTCCCACATAGCAAATGTGAAATTCACCTCTGAATCCCAAACTTCAGAAGAGCACAAACACCTAGACATTCTTTCTCAGAACGTGATATAATAATGTGAAACTTCTCCCAATGGAAACTTTGCCTTGCTTTAAACCCCATCATCATTCAGAAAGAATTGAAAACACCCCTTAATAAAAGGCCCTGGAGACAATGAAAACTTGGGAAACAGTGATAGATGCCAAGAAGAGGCACCCGCGCACCTGGTAAATAATCCCCTGATCATCACACCAGCTACAAGGTCCGCATGCTTGCCACTTTTCCCTTATGGCATCTCTCTCTCTATCACAGCTGAATGCCTAAGTGCACAGCTATAGTACACGTTATACCTTCTGTAACGACCCCTCACAAACTCCCCTCATGTGCTAACATTAAGAATGAATCCCAGATTCAACCATTTATGGCTTAAGAATACCTGTTGCGAACCCATGCTAGAGCCCTCACCGGCTCTCTGTGCTCTCCTCCTGCTTCCCCTTACACTTAGGCAGAACTCATTGAGCTAACACGTGCTGGACTCAATACACCCTGCTGCAGCACCTTGATTGACTCACGAAACATTACCTAATGCAACTAGATTTTTCAACAACGATTTAACATCATCGATGGTCAGTTCTTGAAGACTACCCACCATGGGCGATGTATCCAAGCCGCATACGTCTTGAGAGCAGGGCAATCCTCACAGCAACCATCCACAATATCTCCTGAATCTCATAAACTATACAGAGAAACATGACACCCAGCTATATATATATATATATATATATATACATATATATAGCCATATTACATGGCCACGGTAGTGGCCATGTAGTTATGGTTAAGTTGGTGTTTCCATAGGAAGAGCACTTTTTGGGTGGCTTATAACTTCGCTCTCCCTGGACGGATCCTCACCAAACTTTGCAGTATTTGGGTCACTCTGATTGTTTTTGCAAAGTTTGATGAGGATTCGTCTAGGGGGGGCAAAGTCATAGGTGGGGTCTCAAAACTTTTTTTTTCCCATAGACTGAATGGGAAAAAAAATGTGCTCGTGTCTACAGCCCAAACCGCTGGACGGATTTTCACCAAATTTGGATCAGGAGCAGCGGCTTGGTCCCGAAAGCGTGATTTTGCAAATTTGGTGAAAATCTGTCCAGTAGTTTGTTTTAAAATGACCAAAAAGTAGGTAAAAAAAAATTAGTGATATCTGTGTTCGGTCCGCGGACGGACTTCCCTGTTCGCTCCACGGACAGTGTCCTGATTGGCCAATCGGCTTGTGTGATGTTTGCAGACATGCAACGTGTTCGCTGATTGGACGGCGTGGACCGTGAAGCGCGTCAGATTTTCGGTAGGGCCCGCCATCTTGGATTCGGGGTCGTCCGCGGACAGCACGGTGAAACCTTGTTGAAAATTTGTATTTAGTAGAGTGTGTTGGTGTGTAGGAGTGTTTGGGGAGGGTGGGAGTGTATGAGATAGGATGAAAGTTGTGTTTTTTATGTGTTAGATGTTCTTTTTGTGTTTGATTTGTCTACGGACATCACGGGTGTTCTGAAATGTTCTAAATGAACGGAATGGGGGGTGTTCTGAGGACTCAATATGTGTCCGTTTTGTTCGCAAGCAAACTGAAAATGTTCTAAGAACACTCGCAGTGTCCTGAAATGTTCACAAATAAACAAAATGGGGGGGTCCTGAGGACGCTGTCCGTATTGTTCGTTGTCAAGTTGAATATGTTCTAAGAACACTCGCGGTGTCCTGAATTGTTCGCAAATACACAAAATGGGGGTGTTCTGAAGACGTTGTCGAACACTCGCTGTGTCCTGAAATGTTCGCAAATATGAATGGGGTTGTGGCTGACAAGTTGAATGTGTTCTAAGAACACTCGCGGTTTCCTGAAATGTTCGCAAATAAACAAAATGGGGGTGTCCTGAGGACGCTGTCCGTATTGTTCTATGTCAAGTTGAATGTGTTCTAAGAACACTTGCGGTGTCCTGTAATGTTCGCAAATAAACAAAATGGGGGTGTCCTGAGGACGCTGTCCGTATTGTTCTCTGTCAAGTTGAATGTGTTCTTAGAACACTCATGGTGTCCTGAAATGTTCGCAAATAAACGAAATGGGAGTGTTCTGAGGACACTGTCCGTATTGTTCGTTGTCAAGTTGAATGTGTTCTAAGAACACTGGCGGTGTACTGAAATGTTCGCAAATAAACAAGATGGTGGTGTTCTGAAGACGCTTCTAAGAACACTTGCGGTGTCCGGGGAGTGTTCGTAGGGGCTGTCCTGAGGACGCTGTCCGTATTGTTCTCTGTCAAGTTGAATGTGTTCTAAGAACACTCGCGGTGTACTGAAATGTTCGCAAATAAACAAAATGGAGGTGTTCTGAGGACGCTGTCCGTATTGTTCTCTGTCAAGCTGAATGTGTTCTTAGAACACTAATGGTGTCCTGAAATGTTCGCAAATAAACGAAATGGGGGTGTTCTGAGGACACTGTGCGTACTGTTCGTTGTCAAGTTGAATGTGTTCTAAGAACACTCGCGGTGTCCTGAAATGTTCGCAAATAAACAAAATGGGGGTGTTCTGAAGATGTTTCTAAGAACACTTGCGGTGTCCTGGAATGTTCGTAGGGGGTGTCCTGAAGGCATAGTCCGTATTGCTCGCTGGCAAGTTGAATGTGTTCTAAGAACACTCGCAGTGTCCTGAAATGTTTGCAAATAAACAAAATGGGGGTGTCCTGAGGACACTGTCCGTATTGTTCGTTGTGAAGTGGAAAGTGTTCTAAGAACTATCGCGTTGTTCTGAAATGTTCGTAGGCGGTGTCCTGAAAACGCTGTCCGTATTGTTCGCTGGCAAGTTGAAAGTGTTCTAAGAACACTCATAATGTCAGCGGACATTAAAAGTTTCCATAGACCATAGTTGAAATGTTTCACTCTATGGATGTGATATGCTGCGATGGTTGTTGCCAGGGCATAGAGTCTTGGGTGCATGGCCATTTGGCATGTTAGTATTAGTATTTTGTAATGACTTATTACATTGTATAATCAATATACTTTTTTTTGGACCCTCATATTTAGTAGATTACAAATCAGAGTACTGTGCAATTTGTTCAGTTTCTGTATTTGTTGCTAAAATCATTGGGTCTGTGGGAGAAAAAAAAATCCATATTGGATTTAAAAAAAACCTTTTTCTGTTATGCTACAGTTTATTTGTTTGTTTGTTTTCAGTGTTCACTTGTTTTTTCTGGCTAATGCTTAATACTTTGGCTTGTTGTATTTTTTTGGAGCAGTAACATATTATTTATTTGTTTTGATATTATAAAATTTTGGAGCAGTTAGATACCAATTGGTGTATTCTAACTGTATATTTGTTGGTCTAATTTAGTGGTATTCATTTATCTGATTTGTTGTTGTAGAATCTTTGAGCAGTTAGATAGCTTTTGGAGTATTCTAACAGTTTATATTTTTTTAACACAAGTTTACTTCGGGTTTAAATACAGTTTAGTTATCAAATTTTGGTTTTAAGAACATTAAATAAGCGTTTGTAAGATTTCCTGGTAATCTCTGCTTTAGAGTAATGGTACTATCATTACATTCAAACCATCCACATTTCTTTTTTATATATGCAGTGTAGTGCCCTGAATTGGTTGTGGCTCCTGAGTGGTAGATTATACCTATTGTTGTGAAGGTTTTCTTACCAAGTGATATTTGACCATGTGTGAATCCAGTCAGCTCGCTGTTGTTTTTGGTACCATCTGCATTGTAACGTAGAAGCATTAGTGTTATGTATTTACTAGGTGTTTGTATTACTAAGGTGGAGCGATTATCTGAATTGCAGGTAGAGCATAATCTACCATGGTTTGCATTTTGTACAAGTCGCTGAAATGGAATGGATTCACAATTTGGTATTGATATATATATATGAAGCGTTTATTGGGGATTTCTTCTTGTGTCGCATTGTTGCAGAGAGTGCATGTATGTTTCCACATGTATGAAGTCTGAAAGATTTCATTTATGGGTATGTTTTTGTTTTCCAGTACTTGTAGTAAGTACGTTAGAAATTCTTGTGGATCTTCCTGTGAATTTATAGTGAATTTCACCATTCCAGCACAGTAGTCCAATTGTTGTCTTATTCCAAAAACACTATACATGTTGTCAGGATTGTTTGCTGCATTTCTGTGAAGTACTAACATTTGCAAACACAATGGGTCTGTACTGTGTTAGTAAATGTTGTCAACAATTGGTGGTAATTGAAATAGAATATTCATTGCTACATTTGCGTAGCAACTTACACCAACTATATTTAAATGGTCCAGGTAGTTCTGTACCTAACTGCTTTTTTTGGAGTTTGTCTTTCTTCTTTAAAGAAGTACTTGGTTTACTTTCCCTAATTGATTCTTTTTTGCTTGTGGTACTTGATGAAGTATTAGTTTCTTTTACTCTCTTTGGAGGATTTGCAGTGACATCCTGTTGCATTTATGTTTGATTTATTTTTCTTTTATAACGTTTTACTTTTTGTGGAACAGAATATGTGTTTAGGTGGGGGGTGTATAGTGAGCGAAGTCTATTGTATCTAAAATGCAAGGAATATCAGCATTTATTTTACTTGCATCAAAGTTGATTAGAAATAGACCGTCAAGTGCACTTAAGCGTCATAGTGCTACATAGCTCATGCCTTCTTTAAAGACTGTGTTACCAATATCTATCATTGCTTTGTCTAGGGTAAGACCTTGTGATTTATGAATCGTGACTGCGTATGCAAGAGTTAGAGAAAATTGTTCTCTGCGTACATACATATCTTTGAAGAGAAGGAATCTAGCTGTTGAGCGTCCTATCCTTTTTACTTCTGAAAGTTTGGCAAAGAGTATATTGACAAACTGAATTTTGTTGTCGCGTGGGCATGTTTGAAAGGCAACAACTGTACCTGGTGCTCCATTAACTAGTCCTTGGTCCACGTCAAGGTTACGTTTAAGCATTACTCTGCAATTTAAGGATAATTTTAATATCTTTTCTAAGCCTGCTGTGTTTGAGATTGATTTTTCTAAACTATTTAGTCTTGTTGTGGCTTGGTCACACATGGGTAGTGTCATACCATGTACATCTAGTTTGTCTATGGCGCTAAGCCTGCTGTGTTTGAGATTGATTTTTCTAAACTATTTAGTCTTGTTGTGGCTTGGTCACACATGGGTAGTGTCATACCATGTACATCTAGTTTGTCTATGGCGCTAATTTCCATGATTGGTTGCATTTCTTTACTTAGCATGATTTCATTTTTGTGGGCTAATTGTTCCATAACATCTGTAGCACATGCATTATCGCCATAAAGTGCATTAATGTGCCGGGTTTTCAATATTCCTTCTGCTTCTTTAGAAAGTATACCAACTCTGATACTTTTAAAAATGTTGGCATAAGTGAGATCTGCAGATTGCCGCATGTTTTCTGTTAATTCTCTGTATTGGAAATGTTGCCAAAGGTTGACATTTCTAATGCTGCCAACAGTTTTACGGCAGAGTTTGTGTCGTAATGTTTTAAAAATAGGATCACCTTTTACTGGTGTTAATTGAAGAAGATCTCCAAAAACAATAATGTGTTTTCCTGCAAATAGCTCTTCATAGTCTGTTTTGAGTACTTCTTGTAATCTGAGGTGAATCAAAGCTAACATCAGGTTAGAGACCATGCTCACTTCATCTATTAGTAGCATTTTCATTTGTTTCAATACTCTGCGTAATTCCATTGCAGCTTCTGCAGAAAGTTTGTAATAGTCTAATTTGTTCTGGTGTTCTACTTGTAATAGTAGTAATCGGTGCAATGTAACACCACCTATGTTGTAGGCAGCTAAACCTGTGGGGGCATTGACAACAGCTGACAGTTTGTTGTTTGTCAATTGTTGAAGGAACTTACTAATGATTTTGATTAGGACTGTTTTGCCAGAACCAGCTTCACCACTGACTTACAGTAGTATAGGTTTATAATTATGGCAGGAACATTATTTATTTTCATGTTTTACACCATGTGTAATTTGTTTTGTTACTTCTTGAAAAATGCTACTTTGCTCATTGTTTAGTTTTGATTGTAGTATAGTTAAGTCTTCCTTATCTTCATACTGACACATGGTGTTTTCTACTTCTATCATAGCTAATTCTGCCTCATTTATTATTAGTGGTTCTCCCAGTGGTTCTTGGCTTCCTGTTACAGAAGGTTGACTACTGTCAGGAGTGTCCTTATCTAGTTGGGCTTGGAGTTCTTCTTTGTGTTGCTGTTCATTGTGCAACATTGTTTTGAACTGTGTAAAGTTTACATCAGTTATAGTGCTTTCATTTGCTTTGAAAGCATCCTCATATGAGTCATAGTTATCTAGTAATTGTTCTTCTTTTCTCCATGGTTTGAAGAGTTGTAGCAGGGACATGTAATATAATTCTTTATGTTGAGGAGTCTTTAATGACAATTTGATATGATTAATTACATTTGGTTTAGTGAGTTTAACTAAGCTGCCTTCACAGTTTGTCACTCTATATTTACCGTTTTTTTCATCAGGTTTCATATTATTTTTGTATGTGTAGTTTTGGGCTATCTGGTATAGACACATGTTTTCCAAAGTATTACTTCTTTTTGGGTAGTATGTGTCCAATAAATTGTTTTTTAAAATGTCTTGGCTGTTGGGATCATGTTTGGCTATTGTTTCTATATCTTCATATGATTTTAGAACTCTTTTTCTAGATTTAGCTGGACCAAGACTTATATTTTCAGATTTACCATACAATGCAGTACCAGTTAAACGATCAGCTGCTTCATATGATCCACATTCTCTATGGGTGAGCATTTTTATGCCCAAGCTGTATAATTTCTGAGATACTTTTTTATCTGATGACAGGTCATTCCAGAGGTCTTGGAGCTCTGTCTTTTCTGCTTTAGTTAAGTATGCTGTGACATATCGTGCAACTGCAGTAGAATTGTCTGCAATGTACTGCACATCTATGTTTGCATTCCATAAGTGGGCAAAGATTGCATTATAATCATTGATATATTTTTCTTCTTCTTTTCTTTTTATGTAATATGTATTTTTAGGTGACTTACCTTTAACACTATGTCTAACTGAAGACATGAGGTTGTTCACTTGACCTGCATTTGTAACTGGTCTAGGGAAACCAAATCGGCATTTGGTGTAGTATTTCCCTTTGTTTTTGTATTTGCGACGACAATATTTTCCACATTTGTGTCTTTGAAATTGTAAAATTTGTGCATGAAGATCACTATTTGTGGCTTCTGATGGAATTTCACAAGTGACATATTTTTCAATAAACTGTAAAACAGTGGCCTCACTGTCCTGACCAAATTTAGGAGCATCTTTAATCCATAAAAGCATGTGGATATGTGGTGCTCCTCTGGCTTGGTACTCTTTTCTCCAAAAGAAGTGTTGCACTTCTCCAAGGGGAGGAACAATTTTATTACAAATAAAATGTAGCATAGCAATGAAGCGATGGTGAAAATATCTTGAAACAATAACAGGATCCAGAGAACAAAGTTCTCCAGGTGTTAGTATATCTATGTTTGTTTTGTATTTATTTGATATGCGTAGGAAATCATGTAAATCTTCCCATGCATATTCTGCACAACTTAATGTAACAAACCAAGTGGGTGGGCCAAGGTTTCTGATCATACAACGTACATCTCCATGACGTCGAAACCAGTACTCTTTAGTACCACGCATATTTGCTAATAGATTTGTAATATTTGATTGTAAAACCTCATCCTTTTGTTGCACTTTTTCTAATAATTGTGTAGCTGTCATATTTTGAAAGTGTGATCCTGATTTTAATATGTGTGCAACTCCGTATCATAAAGTTGCTAGTTCACTTTCAAAGAGTAGGTGGAATATGTATTCCACATTTTGTCTAAATCTGGGATCTTCAAAATACATCCGTAATGAGCGGTATTCTGAAGCTGATATTTGAATAGGTCTATCATCATACCTTCCTCCTTTGCCAGTAGGAAAGAGTAGAGGAAAAGCACGTGCTTCTATACTTTTTTCCCATATGCTGATTGGCGATCCTTTTGTTTGACGCATTTGGTAAGTTTCCAGTGCATCTTCTACGGTGTCATTACAGTGCAAAGGATGAATTGTATAATGGTCTAAAGTATTTGATATTGTAGCAGGATCTAATAGCTCAAATTGACCAGCTTCTTGTGTTTCTTGAATTATTTCAGTTGTATCTTTCAAGTTTTCTTCAATATTAATTTCTTTGTAATATTCATTATTCTCTTTAAGATATTGCAAGGCTTGTCTAACTTTATACAAATCTACCAGCTCTTGCCTTATTTTTTTGTCTTTTGTAGGTACTCCATTTACTAAGATAATTAAAGATTGCTGCATTGGACGTTGCACTCCTAGAGTATGCACATTTTCTTTTAGATCTAATGGTAAATAAACTACTTTTCCACAAATGCTTTTTACCAATTCAGAAGGAGGTAATTTTGCTGTTTTTGGTTGAAGGAGTATTATTGCTTGAAATGGGTGTACTGTTTGAATTATGATGCTCTCATATAAATTAAGTTGTTGTAGGGGTTTTGGTACTGGGTATAATTCCAAATTATTTGTGATAGCATGTGAAGGAGTTTGGTTGTTGTCAAGTTTTGTAGTGCAGTAACTGCAAAGTATTAAGGGCTCAGTTATTTCGTATTTGTTTTCTGCTACAAGGTAGAGAGCTAATTCAAACCATTTAGAATCTTCATTGTCTTCTATTTTGTATGACAGGTCTACAGTTTTTGTGTTACTTTTATAAAAAGTTCTACGGCAACATACACATACATGGTTTGGTACTTCAGCTGATGTACTTTTAAATTTTAGTATTTCTTTTTTGTATGTGCTTAGCAAAAAGTTGCCATGTGTAGAATTGTTGCTTAATTGGTTTAAAGCTATTTCATTCTGTAAATGGCTTTCACTTCCAAAATATTTTTTCTGGATATAGTGAATTTCTTCAAGTAGGTCTTTTGCTGTACCATGTAGAAGGATGTTATTTAACTTTGCTAGTGCTAAAGCAGGACTTTTAGCATAGTATAGTTTATAGACTAGATTTCTTATAGTTGAATGATGTGTTGCTATCCTTTTGATATCATGGAAAGTGGTTTTACAAGTAGGTCCTGTAATGCAGGCCAATGAATGTCCTTGTAGTCCGGTGTACTTGCGCACTGGACAGGTATCCAAATTTTGCAGTAATTTAATTTTGATTTTGTCTTTGCTTTTTACATATTTATTGAGGAATTGGCGTAAAGATTTGAAACATTGTTTGGGAATGTTACACATTGACGTGCATGGCCATTTGTACACTAGACGTTCTGATTCAGTTGATTGGAGGGGTAACTCTAAGTTTTCAGGGCATATTTTTGTAAGGAGTACTTCTTCTTCCATTACGGTATTATTCACTTTTTCATAACCTCGACCACTGCTATGTATGGCAATTGTATTTGTTTGCTTTTGTTTGTACGCTTCTTCATTAAAATGTGGATCTGTGCTCGTAGTGTGATTCTATTCACCTCCGCAGATACTTAAGAAGTTCTTTCTGTTGACATTTCGTTTATTGAGAAGTCTTTTTTGTAATTTAGTCATTAGTTTTGTTAGTGGTTTCATTTTGTTTAACACTAAAATAAATAACTTTCTTTTGAGAAGGATTGCACTGTCCATCAACGCTTCTAAGATTAATTTCCTACGATAGGTTTTAAGCATTGAACCTGATTTCTCTCCTGTTTTTATAAGATTTTGAAGGACTTTTTGACGGTACATTTTGGCTAAAATACTTTTCTTGTCATGCTTACTTTGCACTATATTAAAATTTCAAGACGTAGTTTTATCTGTAGTGATAGCTGATTTTCTGTTAATTGTTTTTTGGTTTGTTTTACATTTTGTTAGAGAGGCAAAGTTTTTGTACTTGAAACTTCTTGTGTTTTACTAAATGACTGTATTAGCTGTTTTGTTTCAACTTTTTTTACAAATTCTGCTAGAGATGGATGCTTATGTTGGACACTTTTATTTTCATTTGCTCTACTTTTGCGTTGCTTTCTACGGACTTAACTTTTGGTAGGCATTCTTTAGGGTCTGTTGAAAAAAATAAAGAAGATATGGGTTGGGGTGTTCTGGAATGTATGTGTGCTGTGTGCATGAGCGTTTGAGTAAGATGATAAAGATGTATGTAATGGTGTGTGATTGTGCATTGGGAACTACAACTAGTAGGGATAGGTATTCTTGAAGTTATGTGTTACTAAACTGGGGTTCAGATGACAAAAAAAAAGTAAGCTATTGTTGTGGAAAAGTACAAATAGTAAATCTAATGTATACAATTAAAACAGTTGTTTGTTCTATAATATGAACATTGTAGTGGTTCAGTTGGGTAATTTGTGTGTTCAAAAATAGGAATTTGTGGGCCATTCTGGCTGTAAATCGCTGTTTAAGACATGGAGATTTTTGGACAAAATTGTACACAATCTCTATTTTTAGGCACCAAAATAGCTTGTATTAATGTTACAGTATGTTTGATTAATAATACAAATATTATGGTGATATTCTACTTACTTTTTTTCTTAAATTAACAGGTAACTTCTTAGTTCTTCTTTGTTCTTCGAATTCGGCTGCTTCTTTTCAGTAGACTGGTCTTCACTGCAATTGTAAAAGCTTCAAATGTGTAACTTTATTTGTATATAGCGCTGTTTTTCATTTAGATATTGATTTTTTTAATTGAAATCCTCAGTGCCTTCTTTAAAACCATTAAACTAATTTATTTACATAAGATACATTGCATCAGTTCAGTACATATGATATGTTCCTAATGATCAAATTGTACTGAATGACTAACTGTAGCAAAAAAAATATCTTTACTATGTCTTGTGAAATTTATAATATACCAGTGAATACTACTATTTCTGTAAGTAAGCTGTTCTAGGTTATAGCGCCTCAATGTCATGTCTAAATTAAAGTAATTAAGTAAATAAATAAATAAAAAAAAAAAAAATGAAATTGTATAAGTATTTTTTGAAAGATTTAAACATAGATTGTGCTTGCATGCAATTTTGTTTGAATATATGTAGTCTATATATTTCATTTAGAAAATGTTAGTTTAACATGATTTGAGTGTGTGTGTATAAAGAAAGTAAATAGTATAAAGGTTTATAAGTGATAGTTGATTTTAGGATATTGAAAAAAATACAGTAAATTCATTTTAAAGATTACACAAGCTAAAAGTCTGTTTGAAAATGTGTTCATCTACTGTACAGAAAATATGCATACCTGAAGTTTGTGTTCATGCATATGGATACGCATGGAGCTGCAAGTAGAAATCTTGGAGACTTGTACATTATTTCTGGTAGATGGTGCTTGCCAATGATCTGACACTTGTACTCAGAGAGATTCACAGTACATTTACAGTGCTGATCTATGATGATGCAGTTAGATCTAGAGGTCTTGAATGTGATTGGTGCATGGTCATGTGGTTTTTTAGATACATCCAATGGGGGAATGGCAGAGAGAGTGAAGTGGAAATGGTAGAAAGGCTGTTCATGTTATGATATGTCCGTGGACATGGCAGTAGTTTGCAGACATCGGGAGTTACATCCAGGGATTTTTGGGTTCAGAAGTCATGCAACTGAGAAACTGCACTGAAAGGGATTGGTCAGGAAAGTTTAGTGGGTGTGTTGTGCCAGGAGAGAGTTTCTCAGATACTCTTTTTGCTGAGAGAACAAAAGATAGCTATGGCTGTGTGTTTCAGAAAACAGATTGTTTGGATTTTGGGAGATTCGTGGATACATTGGTTGAAGGTGCATGCAGAAAGCTGTGGAGTAGCTGTAGATCTTGGATTCCCACATGTGGAAGTACACTGGCATGGAGTATGTGGAATGAAGTGGTTGGACTTGCTACCTCTCTGTGCTACTTTGGAGACAGAGAAACATCCAGACATAATTGTAATTCATTGTGGAGGGAACAGTTTAGGACATGTGACTGGAATTCTTTTGCAATTTGCTATGAAAGAAGAACTTGGGAAGGTTATGGACATGTTTCCTAATTCTCAAGTGATATTTTCATGGATTGCACAGAGACAAATGTGGCTTCGTTCTTCTTCATTTGGTCCACAAATGGAAAAAGCAAGGTGCAATGTTAATAAGGCTGTTTGTGCCTTTATAAGAGATTTTGGCATGTCCTCTTTTCACAATGAAAATATTATGTTTCGTAGTACATACATTTTTCGCAGAGATGGAGTCCATCTTACTTATGCTGGCAATCAGATTTTTCTGAGAAATGTACAAAATGCATTGCGACCTTTTTTGGAATTACAACAACCATTTTGAAGTAGGTGTTAAGCATTTATAATTTTTGACTTACAAACACCACCCAAAGGCTCTTTTCAGAGCCACCACTTCTTCCCAGCGAAAATTGCAATGTTTGTGATGGGGCAGCAACCCACTTTTTTAAATGTTCGCAAACTGTCCGCGGACTTCTAAAAAAGACAAAGGGCCCTGCTTCATTTATTTTCACTTCTATTTTTTAACTGTGAAAGGCGGCTCTGAAAAGAGCCTTATTTTTTTTTGATTTTTGATATTTTGTATTTTTTTTGGTTTTTTATACACGACACACTAGGAGAGGAGGGGAAAGGAAGGTAAAGGGGGGGACACCAACCACAGGGATAAGAAAGGGCGCGCTGAGAGAGGAAGATGTAGAGTGGGTTTTATTTGGGTAGTGAGTAGATCTTCTTTTGCTCTGAGGCGATAGTCTCAAAAGCACTATGAAGTCGCTCCCCCCTGCAGAGTACTGTGTCACAGTACATACATACAACTGTGACCCTCAAAAGGTAAGGGTCATCAGCATTCTGTATGGCCTGTGAGGCAGCTTGAGGAAGACGCTGTCCCACAGACGTGGTCCTTGTGGTGACAGGATCAGAAACAGAGGATGAAGTAGAGGAAATCAACCTGCTACGTTCTTCGCAAGGTACAACCCTGCGAATAGCCCCAGAGTGAAATGACCTCAGGTGCCGCTTCATAGTAGTGGTCCCAAAGCTGTACTTACCGTGCTTCCCATGACTGAGTATCATTTTGCACTCATTGCAGGTAACACGGTTCGCATGAGCCTTACGAACATTACCATGAATGGTAAATAACCGCCACACCCAAGACTCACGCCTAGTGCGGGTAGTAGGGTTTTCCTCTACCTCATTCTCATCATCCTCTTCTTCCTCCTTTGCATCCTCACTCCTGTTCCCCTCTTCAGGCCTTTGGGGAGGTGGTGGTGGTGGAGAGGGTGGGGGTGGTGCTGAAGCAGGTGCAGCATCAGGTGGCAGTTCAGCAGCCAGGGATGCTATCAAAGATGCAATGGAAATCTGCAGTTGGCAGCAGAAATTGCTGTGTTTCGAAGAATAGCCAGAAACACAATGAGAATAAGCTCTAGGGTGTGGTCTTTTATAGGGGTGCTTGTGCGCGGTCCGCGGACATGCGCGCTGTCCGCGGACAGATCGAACACAAAAAAAGTTTGAAAAGTTTCAAAAGTATGTAGAAACTCAGGATTACTATGTGGGACTTGTGCCATGGTGAGATTTTATTGAAAAATATTATGGATTAATTGAAAATGTACTTTTAATTTGTTCGGTGACCCGAACAGTGTCCGCATTCAGAACACGCGATCAGCGTGGGCGCGGTCATATGATCCGTTCGCGAACAAGGCCGCGAAGGAAGCGCATGTCCGCAGGACACCAAATGCACAGAGATTGGCTAGCGCATGCACGTTGCTGTTCTACGGACACTGTTCGGGTCCTGAACTAATTAAAATTGTGTCACACGTGAAACGAACATTTCAGGACACTGCGTGTGTTCTTAGAACAGTTTAAATTTGCTAGCGAAAAGTAAGGACAGATATACTGTTCTTCAGGACACCTCAATTTCGTTTATGTACGAACATTTCAGGACACCAATTGTGTTCTTAGATATTTTCAAGTTGCTAGCGAACAGTACGGACGGGTATAGTGTTCTTTAAGACACCTCCATTTTCGTTTAATTACGAACATTTCAGGACACCGCGTGTGTTCTTAGAATAGTTTCATTTTGCTAGCGAACAGTGCGAACAGGTATAGTGTTCTTCAGGACACCTCCATTTTCGTTTATTTACGAACATTTTAGAACACCTGCACTGTCCGCGGACACCTACATTGTTTTTTTTTTTAAAAAAAAGAAACTATTTACAACCCAATATAAAAATTAAACTTTATTTAACATATATTTATAATTTATGACAGAGAAGGTGAGGCAGAAACAGAAACAAAAACAGGAGAATTAGGGGTTTCATCATGATTGTTATTAGGTGAAGAAGGGATGGAAGTCTCATCAAAACGTTTTGGGTTTTGGAGAGGGTTTGGGGATAATTGACTGGGATATGGTGAGGGGGGACAAGTACATGTGGGGCAATGGTATGATGTTTTTGTTTTTAAATGATCTTCAACAAAAGTTTTCAAATTATTAAAATTGGTCAACAATAAATCAATTTTTTCTTTTATGTTGTCAAGCGTGTTTTCCATAACAGCGTCTTCAGAGGTAGTTTCTATTTTGTTATTCTCTGTACAAAATATATATATATATATATGTTAAATGTATACAAAATAATAATATTTAAATGGTTTATATTATAAAGTGTTTACCATTAGTTTCACTATCTTGTGACATTTCTTCATGTGGGAAATGTTCCTCTAGCCATTCCAGAGTACTAGACATTTCTGTGAGAGAAAAAAAAAAAGATAATATATGTTTTTATCTAATACAGAAAGTTTATAAATATTTGAATACAATTAAGTACACTTACTATTTCAGGTAAGATATGTCCTATGTACTCAGTGGGTCTGCTCTTGTTCTCAGTTCTGTTGTGTTTGTGAGGTAATTATGTTGGAAGCCAATTTATTTTCTTGTGGTATATTCCATTTTAGAACATAGTGCATTTAAATGAATGGTTAGTGTGTATATATGGGTTACATTTATTATGTATTGGTACATATAATGTGTTTGTGTGCTTTTTTTAAAATTTGTTAAATGTTCCTATGTTATGATATAACAATCAAACATACCCCCCCAGAGTTTTTAGGTAGTGGTACTGTTCTTCGAACATGTCCGCGAACATTAAATGAGTTCGCGGACATCAAGTCCAGTAGAAGAGATTCAGTCAGTTCCATATGATATGTATATAAAGTGAAAGTCATTATTGTTAAGTTGCACTATTAAAAACCTACGAAATTCAATGAAAAAACTTTGTTAAAGGGACGTTATGGTTAAGCTGCGCTACTAAAAACCTATGAAATTCAGTGAAAAAACTTTGTTAAAGGGACGTTATGGTTAAGTTGCGCTACTAAAAACCTATGAAATTCAGTGAAAAAACTTTGTCAAAGGGACGTTATGGTTCCAAGTAAAACCGAAAAACCCTTAAAATTCGCTAGTTATGGTAAGCTAAGCAACCATAACTCACGCCACTACCGTGCACTGCTAAGACTAACACCAAGGACATCAAAGATGACATCACAAATGTCATTGATGACATCACTGATGACATCACATGTGTATGTACTTTTCATGAAATATGTGTACAAGGGATTCTTATTATAATGTTGCAAAACAAGTTTCAAGGATCATTGCAATGAATATCATACCCTAATTAGTGCATTGAATGATGCATTGATATAAATAGCATTCTATTATGGGGTTCTATCTAGTATACTAAGCTACTCATACAGAAACATAACATTGTGTGCAGCGTACAAGATGAAGGTATAATATTCGTAATGTTAATATGTTGAATAATTAAATGATAATTGTTTTCTTAATAGATTTTTGTGTACTGTGAAATATGTAATAAGTAGCTAATAAAACACATGTATTACATAATTGCATTACTATAGACAAAACACAAAGACACAAGAACACATACCAAATGGGAATATACAGGGAAAGTGAAGTTAGCAAAAAAGCACAAGTAGTAGCAGAAACAATTCATAACTTAACTGATCATGTTCATGCAAATACATTATTGCTCTGTTTGAAAGCTGCTATTTACCCTATGTATATGTATCACTTGATGTGATTTGACCCTAAGGAAAGTAGTGTGAGTACAATGTATACAAATATGATCATATACAGGGAAAATAAAGCCATAAAAAAACAACAGAACTATCAGAAAGTGCTCATTAGTCAATTGATTATCTTTATGCACAAAAAGGATTGCTGTCTTTCAAGCTTGTGTCTTCCCGTATGTATATGTTTCATATGATGTGACTGGACTCTAAGGGAATTACTGTAAGAACCTACTTGAAGGATACGTCTACAAATAAAATAACATTTTTAGTTTCTGACTGTTACTGAAGAAAAGCATGCGGCCTAGATATGTCAGCAAAAGAAAAAAGAGCGAGCCAGACATGTGATGTCATCAGTGATGTCATCAATGACATTTGTGATGTCACCTTTGATGGTCTGGGTGTTAGTCTTAGCAGTGCAAGGTGGTGGCGCGAGTTATGGTTGCTTAGTTTACCATAACTGGCGAATTTCAAGGGTTTTTCGGTTTTACTTGGAACCATAACGTCCCTTTGACAAAGTTTTTTCACTGAATTTCATAGGTTTTTAGTAGCGCAACTTAACCATAATGTCCCTTTAACAAAGTTTTTTCACTGAATATATATATATATGTATATTACATGGCCATGGTCGTGGAGGTGTAGTTATGGTTAAGTTGCTGTTTCCATAGGAAGAGCACTTTTTGGGCGGCTTATAACTCAGCTCCCCCTGGACGAATCCTCACCATACTTTGCAAAAAATGTATATGGACCACTCTGAATTTTTTTCCAAAGTTCAGTGATGTTTGGTCCACAGGGGGGAAAAGTTATAGAGGGGTTCCAAAACGTCTTTATTTCCAGACTGAATGGGGGAAAAACTTTGCGCACGGCTACAGATGAAACTGCTGGACGGATTTTCACGAAATTTGGTGATAATCCATGCAGTATTTTTCTTTAAAACAACCAAAAAGTATGTCTCAAAAATTAGTGATATCTATGTCTGCTCTGCAGTCACACTTCCCTGTTCGCTTTTCGTACTTGCTGGAAGTATCCCTTTTTTAATTTCTGTCATAAAAGAAAAAGGTATGTTAGTCTTTGCATTTTATGAAAACTTACTACATTGCATAATAGAAAATTTACTTTTTTTTTACCCTCATATTTAGCTCACAAACCAGTGTACTGTGCATTGTGCTCAGTTTCTGTGTTTGCTTTTCTAATCGTTGGGTCTGGGGAAAACAAATCCTTGTCGGATTAAAAAAAACCTTCTTTTCCTATGGTACTAACTACTTCCTTGTTTCCTTTGAGTGTTCCCTTCATTTTTCTGATTACTGTTATGTTTGTTGCTTTCCTGGCAATTTTTAACAACAGTTACATACCTGTAGGCGTATTGTAACTGTGCATTTGTTCCTACAGATCTGTGACATTCATTTATTTGTGTTGTTGTTACATACTGTTCCCTTCATCTTTCTGATTAATGTTATGTTTGTTGCCTTCCTTCTGATTTTTAACAACAGTTACATACCTGTAGGCATATTCTACCTGTGCATTTGTTCCTACAGATCTGTGATATCCATTTATTTGTGTCATTGTTATATCCTCTTGGGCAGTTAGATACCTATTGGCGTATTCTAACTGTTTGTTGTCTTTCCAATCATTTTTTGGCAATCTTGAAGTACAGATTATTTGTTAAAATTTGCCTTTAAGAACTTTAAATACGCATTTGTAAGATTAGCTGGCAATCTTTGCTTTAGAGTAATGGTGCTATCATTACTTTCACACCATCCACATTTCTTTTTAATGTATGCAGTGTAGTGACCTGCATTGCTTGTAGTTCCTGCATGGTAGATTATACCTATTGTTGTAAAGGTTTTCTTTCCAAGTGATACTTGACCGTGTGTGAATGCAGTCAGTTTGCAGTTGTTTTTGGTACCATCTGCATTATAACGTAGAAGCATAAGTAGTATGTAGGCACTATGTGATTGTATCAGTGAGGTGGAGCGATTGTCTGAATTGCAAACTGTACATAATCTGCCATGGTTTGCATTCTGTACACGTTGTTGAAATGGAATGCTTTCACAATTTAGTATGGAAACATACACAAATCGCTCATTTGGGATTTCTTCTTGTATCACATTGCTACAAAGAGTGCATGTATGTTTCCACATGTATGAAATCTGGAAGATTTAATTTACACATATGCTTTTGTTTTCCAATACTAATAGTAAGTACATTAGAAATTCTTGTGGATCTTCTTGTGAGTTCAGAGTGAATCTCACCATTCCAGCACAGTCGTCCAATTCTTGCCGTATTTCATGAACACTGTATGTGTTGTCAGGATTGCCTGTTGCATTTCTATGAAGCACTAACATTTGCAAACACAATTGGTCTGTACTGTGCAAGTAAATATTGTTAACAATTGGTGGCAATTGAAATAGAATATTCATTGCTACATTTGCATAGCAACTTACCCCACTTTCATTTGCAAATTTGAATGGACCAGCTAGTTCTGTATCTGAGTGCATTTTTTGGAATTTCTGTTCCTTCTTTGCCGATGGCCCTGGTTTACATTCCCTAATAGGTTCTTGTTTTTTGTGGTAATTGCTGAAACTTTAGCTTCTTTTCTTTTCTTTGAGGAATTTGCTGTTGGATTCTGTTGCATTTCTGTTTCATTTAATTTTCTTTTACCATGTTTTACTTTATCTGGAACAGGATATTGTTTCAGATGAGGGGTGTACAGTGAACACAGTCTATTGTATTCCAGAATGCAAGGAATATCAGCTTTCACTTTACTTGCATCAAAGTTCATTAGCAACAGACCGTCAAGTGTACGTAAGCGCTATAATGCTTTAGAGATTGGATATTGAGAAACGTACTCATTCAAAGTTGTATATTCAAGCATGTTTGGCAGCACTTCCTTGACTGTGGAATTTACTTCCCATTACCCTTTATGCATCTCTTTCGATGCTGGAAAGATATCATGTGTTAACAACTAACTTATTTACATTTGCTTCTCATGTTTGATCTGTTATGAAGGCCTTTATTTTGGCCTGGCTTTGCCTCCAGTTTATTTGTTATGTTTTTCTTTTCTTTTTATTGTAATCATATACTTATTTGACTGAAATTCTAAAAGTATGCGTTATTCAGGTGCTTATGTACAGCGCCCTACTATCTTCGGGTAACAGAGCACTTTAAAAGAAGTCTTAAATAACTGAAATATAAATGCATTCTATTCAAACTATGTCATTGATCAGTGCCAAGCAGGTTCCACACAATTACCTTGTTTCTTCTCAACAACCTATAAATGTATGTTTGTAGTTCATGCATTTTATAAGCTACACTAGGGAACTTCAACCTACATCTCTACAGATGTTTTGGACTACTACTCCCATGATCCCTCACTATTGACTATGGGCCTCATTACAAGTTTGCTGGTCCAGTAACTATGGTACCGGTAAGCTTGCCAGTAGCATAGTTACCGCACCCGCACACTACGAGTTCTGCTTGCGGGTGCCTTTTCACCTACCAGGACTAGCTTGCCAGGCGCAACGGCAACCACCATTCTGAATGGTGCCGGTGCATCCGATCTCCCCATTCCCGTTGTGTGGCTCAATGGGAAAGGAGAGTAAAAGTTTTTCACGGCCCGTGCAATGGGGAAATACAGGATCCGCCAGGGTTGTAATGGCCCTGTGTTTCCTCATTGCCAGGGGCCGGAAAGATTTGCAAGTTTGCCAGCAGCCTTCCGGTTTTACCCGCAAGGCTACCGCCAAACTTATAATGAGGCCCAATGTCTTCTAGGGCTTATGGAAGTTCTGGTACAAACCATTTGGAGACCCAAAGGCTGCAGGTCCCGGAGCTACACAAATAGTATTATGGTGTACGTTCCAACCAAACCAGCATTTCGAAGTTTTGATACCCACTAAGTGCTTACCCTAGTAAACCACAGAAAAGCAGTATATCAAAATGCATAGGTCCGTGCCAATGGAGGGAAGACCCCGCCTTAGCAAATGTGAGCTAACTTTAATTGTTAAAAATGCCATAAACACAAATCATTGTAAAATACATGTCTTTGTAGTGATATTTCTCTTCCATTTTGCGTGGCTCATTCAGTGTGATGGGGTTATGTAAAGATTTCCCTTACTTGGCACGCTTATGGTGCTCATTCCATACCCTCATACCCTCACACCAAGCAAAAACACTCCTACATCTATGTCTTTAATGGATACCAAAAATCATTGAGGGACATCTTGAATAGCACATGTCCAGAGCACAGGCCTGCTGTCTCTTGCTGTCCTCCACATTCTTGCTTCTACAGCTGTAGTGCTGTCTGAGTGGAATTAAAATTGTGGGCCAAATTAGTCAATATACATTAGTTTCAACAGAGTTCACTCGCTGATTCATTCTGTGCTTTTCATACTTGTCATACATGTAATCAGTGCTGGGAAAATAGCAGAACATTACAGGGCCTTCTGGGTATAAAATTCAGTTCTGTCAGGGTAATCTACACCCCGTGGTATTAACAGTGAAGGATCAACATCTGTTTACTCAATATCTCTCATATGGAAATGATGATCAAACACGTAATTCTATATCTAACGATATTGATATCACAGTCATTAATTGTGGCTCTTTGCAGCTACCACTAAAGGTCCCTTTTAATTTGCTTATGCTCTTTCGGTCATTCTTTGCGTTTACTAGATGTTTGGCAGTTCTCTAAATTTTCCCAGATTAGCAAGTGGTTCTCCACCCAGCACTATTTTATTTTTAGCTCGCTGGTCTTTACTAGTCTTAGCTAAGTTTCAGTTTCAGTTTATTTAATATACTTTCAGCTAATAAGCTTTGTATATACAACGGAATATATTGTATTTAACAGAATTGTACATGATTGAGTTTTCTTTTAAATTGTTTGCAGTAAGTGCCAATGTCATAAAGAGAGTTCTCACAGGCATTTAATGTATAGTCTGGACCAAGTCATTACCACAAAATGAGAAAACAGTACCTTCCTACTCAAGACTAGCTCTCCCAGGCTTTCTTGCCTGCTTTCCCTTTTCAGTATCCATAGGACTCCATTTTGGTCACTAAATGGTAATGTTAAGAATGCTATACAGGGCGGTTCTCGAAAAGCCAGTATTTCTAAAAGCCGTGTTCGGAGTGCCCATGCCATTGTGCCTCAATATCTATGTACTATGCTGCTGCAGGATTGCACAACAGGCACTGAGAGTAAACTGCCCCTCAAATGCTAATATTCTGCCCTTTTCTTCCGTCAAGCGGAGTAGGAAGGAAACAGGATCAAGGACTGAGTTCCAGGTGAGCACTTAGATTTACAGAGTAATTCCGGTTGTAATTTACTGATTGTGCTTCTTGTTCCTTTTCTTCCATAAATGCATAGTACGTGGAAACTAAGCAGGCCTGAAAACCGAATTTAAGCCCAGGTATAGGCATGTGGAGTTCAAGAAACACAGAGCAGTGCTTTGGGAGGGTTCAGTGTGCATAGATTTTCCACAGAGGTAGCCTGCTGAGATTCCTCGAGCACTGCGGTAACGAGTAAACTCATTGGATGTGCAATTCGGGTGTTGCTACAGGCCCAGAATGTGACTCTTAGCTTCACATCCAGGTCATATGAGGCTTATATTCCCTCAACTAAGTCCTGTTCAAGGGCCATTGCATCCTGCTTGTGCCCCCAGAACCCCACTAGCCTGTACCATGCCCTGACCCCGCTCCCAGGACCCAGGGACATGGTTTGCTTTTGCTCTACAGTTACTATTCCATCTGTCTGGATGAAGAGGCCCTAATAGAAAAGCTAACAGTAAAGGTGGTAAAATGAAGGGGGTTCGCTGAGGAAATGATGGTGATACTGAAAGCAGCGGTAGTGACAGAACCATCACAGAGCCTCAGTGCACCTGCAAGTTCCTTGCTCATCCCAGCCAAATTAATCCACCACTTCCTGCTAAGCTAGCATGCCTCCTCAGTTATTCCATACCTATGTGAGCCTACCAGAACCATACCTCACTCCCATAGAACAAAACTCTCGGATGACAATCTGAAAGTCCTGTTGGAGGGTGTTGTGAAGGAGTAGAAACGTGTCCTATTGTCTGCGAAGTGCAAAGTTCCATTCTGCCAGCACAACAAAATTTGGATGGCCATATTGCAGAATGTCAACGCGGTGGCAACAACACTAGGCAAGGTGGCCCAATTCCATAAACATGGGTAGGACCTATGAGGTAATGTCCAGAAAAAAGTCGAAAGACACCCTAGGGTGTGCCTGGCCATGGAAAGTGGTTCAGCACCTCCACCTCTGGAGTGCAGCCATCGGAGGAGTAGATGCTGACAGTCATTGATGGACAGTTTGCAAACAAGTGGTATACACTGCCATCGTGGACTTCAGTCCTTCGTTCCACACTGTCAATCAGCCACAATTGGTCAAAGCTTGACACCTGGGCAATTCAACATGGCCTACTTAACATCATCAGTACTTTATACTCAGAGATGTCAGTGAGGGTTAGAAATAACATCAATGGTAATCTTACCATCTACATCAATACAACCACAGGGCTAAAGCAAGGTGGCATCTTGGCAATGCTCCTCTTCAACCTATATATAGTGGATCCTCCTCTAACATTAGCTACCAAAACAACATACCCACGTTAATTAGGGTGATTAGTATTTGCTAGGCTGGGCTACGCAGATGGCCTTGTGCTCCTTAATCTTACTCCCAAAGGGTTACAAGTTCAATTAGATTGCTTGATGATATATGCCCATATATATCCATGATTTAAGAACAAATCTAAATATATCCAAAATCATAACATTCCAGGCCATGAAAATCAAACATGAGAGTACATTCCACTGGAATAAAAAGGGGATCAAATTAGAGCAGGGTGGAGTATAAAAATATCTGTTAAATTGGGGTGCGCATATTGAACACACAGAGCAAGAACTAAAGCAACAGCTGGGTGCATTAAAAAGATGTTCAATGCAGCACTTGTGCTATACCTTAGCAGGGCTAAGTAGGGTCTACAAACTCAAGCTGCTTCCCAAGCTCATGTATGGAGGTTTGGTTTGTGGATGGAAAAAAGACAAAGATTTAGAACGATTGGAGAGCTATTGCATCAGGACTCTCCTGCACCTTCCAGTCTTTAAGCCAGTGGAATATCCACTCTGTGAACCAAACATCCATAATGCCAACATGACTCTAACAATGCAACAGGCCATGTACTACAAGAAGCTCGCAACTCATAACACCTGTGCCTGGAGCATGACCTTAGTAGCAGTTACCACCAAATGATTGGATCTGAATAAAAAAGGCCACTTGCACAATAAACTGGAAGACAGGAGTTTAGTGGGATGCAAAACTGGGCTCAACCTCTACTGACCTCCCATGAGTCAATTATAACCAAAGTTCCATTCTGCCAGTAGAACAAAATCTGGATGGTCTTATTGCAGAATGTCAACGCGGTGGCAACAACACTGGGCAAGGAGCCCAATTCCATAAACGCTGGCAGGACATATGATGACTTGTCCGTAAGGTAGTCACAAGACACCGTAGTGTGTACTTGGCCATGGGAGGTGGTTCAGCACCTCCACCTCTTGAGTGCAGCCAATGTAGGAGCAGTTGCTGAGAGGCATTGATGGCAGTGTCCTAGGGGGAACTGAAGGACTGCAGACTGGGACTTAAGGTGAATACACTGAATACATGCCTGGCATTAGGCAATGTCCCTTAAAGTGTTTGCGCCTACATCTGCCACATAATGTTCAAAATACCTGACGAGAAAACATATTTTTGTGATTGCTGCTATGTGTTCTGGCAGAATTATGCATCCCAAGATAGATATCACCTTCCGGTCTGAATCATGATGGAACAATACATGCACACATGCTACCAACACATGGTCGGATGATGTATACATGTCCGGAAGGAAGTCAATGGCCACAAATACAAACATTCCATCCTAACTGTGGTGCTTCAGGGATTATGCAGTGGACAATGGTGCATTGACAACAAGGCGAAATGAAAATGTCAACACTGAGTGCACAGTGAAGCACATCAGTATCTCTTATCAGGCATATAGAATGACCTACTGAAAGAAGCTAACATCAACCACATTGATCTGGCATTACCGTTGCAAACAAACGCACCACATATACACCCATCTAATCTCTCATCTACACATCATGGGCCTATGTATCCCACTTCTTTTTGCTATCTTGTTAATTCTTCACAGGGCCTCAGGCCTGAACCGAACCATTAATCTCTTTAGCCATATTCATCAACCACTCCTCTTGAAGAAACAAACCCACACACTACAGGCCCTCATATCTACTCCATGGCACTTCCATAAACCATGTCCACCCTACATTGCCAGCACACTCTGTTTCAGTCAGCTGTTGGCCCACAGTCTCAATCCTCCCCCAAACACCACTGCATGTGATGACCAAATTGTCACACTTCTGTAACTTCTTCCCCATCTCTTTTCACCCACCTCCCACAGCCCCTATTCTCTCCTACCCTTTCTCCTGTTTATGTGGTCAGTTCATGCATACTCTATTCACTCTGTCAACAAAGCCCACTGAAGGAAAGAGCATATACCTGCATCCACATACCCTTATCAACCTTCCCTCCCTCGACACATAACCACAATGTGATGCGACCACAGTGGATATGAAGTAGCAACTGTCGCTTTCAGTAGGAAGATACATTCTGAACATCCCAGGAACCCTCCTCTCCCTCTCACATTTCCGCCATCATCCCAGATTTGTCAGGACAGTTACCTTCAAGGCATGCTCCCTATCCTGATGTGCACGTGCGTACCCTGAAACAGGACATCTGGAGGTACTACTACACTCAAACCATCTCTGCCGATGACACCATTTCCACACTACAACTGAACACCATGATAATCCTCCAGTTTCAGTTTTCACCTGTGGTGTACAGTGTCAATCATCCCTCCCCATTTGAGCCCCTCACCTCTCTTGCTGCCTATGACACATCACTGCACTGGGAGGCCTCTTTCCCCTCTGCCGGCAACATAAGAAGTTGAAGGTATACATGCCAATCCTCCCATTTACATTTATCTATATCGAGGCCCTCTAGTTCCGCTGACAGACACACCATACCCACCCTCTAAAACCTCAACCTTATTGAAGGTCTAATTTCCTTTGGCTACATCTATCAACTACTTGCATGTTGCACCCATATCATCTGCACCTCACCTCTACACTTCATACACCTTGGAACACCTCACAAACAGACTGTGACAAGGCCAGTACCCTGGATTTTGTCAACAAGGGATGGGAACCCATATTAACGTGGCAAGGGAGGCCTACCAGAGAGGAATAAAAATCCAGTCTTACTCCACAGGTGGGCAGTGGCAGTGGAGAGCCCCCTAATTCAATTCCTGTCTTCCACGATAGCCAGCCTGTGTTTCTTTTTGCGGTACCGAATTTAATTTACCCATGCATGTGACCCAAAGTCCAGAGTGGGACGCCCTAGACCACCAAACACCTACCCAAGAGACACAAATGCCAAAATGAACTACTCTTACCTTGGGGGAGCCCTCTGTAGACCCCCTCACACAAGATTCGGCAGTATACAAAGCTGAAGAATCAGAGGACCCCTGGGAGTCCACTCCAGTTGAGTCTGGTCCTCGGAAATAACCCAGCACCCAGTCCAAGGAAACAAATAAGGGAAGCAGAAGCAATTACCACCCAGTGGAAGTTAAAGGAAGTGGACTCTGTGACCTTCCAAACAGTGCTGCTGTCCAACAGTGGAGGAAACCCACAAGCTTGGACGAGGAGGAAAAGGCCATGAAATGCCCATCCCCAAAAAGTAACTCTGTCACTCAGGGTGCCAGCTCTACCCCAACACGGATGGATGATCTTCTATAAACCCTAATGGATGGCCAACGGAAGGTGAACACCAAGAAGCACTGACAGCCTTACATGGGCTATTGAAGAGAGGAATGGATACCTCCATGTGCTTCTCACCATCGTACAAACACTGGGCAACAATGAGGATTGAGTAGCATGTTTTGAACATTTCTAATGGGTGGCTGAAGCTGCTGGGTGGCAACACTACTGCTGGACCTGATACATTCCCTTGCTATTAACTGGGGAAGCACAAAGGGCCTTTCAAACCCTCACCACTAATGAGCGAACCCCTTTATGAAGAATTAAGACAAGGCACAGGGAATACTGGGACAGGATTGAGAACACTACAGTGTCTGGTTAAAGGCATCTCTTCTTATGACAGGGGAAGAACCCACAACAAATGTTATACCAAATGGTAGCTAGAACCCAGCCAGGCACCCGGATACCATCAAGGTCTACCTCACCTCTAGGAAGTGCTGTGGTACTTTCTGCAACAGAGTCTGGCACTCCAGTATGTATATCTACATCACGTGAGGCACACTATTCTATCGATTTTTTTTTTTAAACTGTGAATGACAAGAGGTGCAAAACTAGAAGGATTTCATAAAATAACGTTCAAAGCAGGAAGACTATTATTTTTCCATTCTGACCTCCATTTGGTTGGCCAACGTATATAGTACTGAAAAAAATATTCTGAACTAATTACATGTGTTGTGTTCTATATGTTGATCAGAGCTTCCTACACATTTTTTGTAATGGATGACATAAATGATGCTATGTGTTGCTAAAAGACTACCTAACCCAAATAATCAAATTCATGTAAATTCATGTTTTTATTACTGCAGAACAAAAGCACTTTGCTCGAAGCAGAGCAGCTGTCATATTCTACGACTCCTGAAACAAATGCATTATCCAGTGATAAAGCAAAGCACATAGATGATTGCTGTATTTGACACTGCCAAAAAATGTTTACAAAAAGTAAGTGTGGAAACAGATGTATCCTTCACAGCCTGCTGAGAGGAGTTGGGATTTTAAATGTTTTTTTAATAAAGTGGAGTGTGACAGGGTCAGGGAGCTGACCCTGTGATGGAGCGCTAGGGACATCCCTCAGGAGGCCTAAGGTGTTTGTCAGAGGGGGCAGGAGGCCTAAGGTGTTTGTCAGAGCCAGCCCTGCCCTGCAAGCGGAATTAGAGGGTTGGGAGGGACCCAATCTTTGTCCCTTCCATATGGGCCATTAATGTAATTGTCAAGTGCCACTTTTGCTTGCCTGAAACCCGCCATGCTCCATTTTGACTAGTGATTTATTTCTCCTGTTCTAGGGCTACACAGCCAAGAAGTCACTGCAGTGGAGAAGGTAATGTGCAACCCAACAGTTAGAGAGCCGGTGGTGAACATCAAGCAAACAGTGAATAAACCAGCAATTCAGATGCTGAGCACAAACTTGGAAAAAGATCCTAATTGTAGCAGGCTGCCATTGTGGGTAATTGGTGGACAAGGGGCGGTGTTTAAACAGGGTTTTATGTGTTCCCAACCCTGTAACCTGGAACCTGGAACCTGGGGGAGACCAAGATACTTATAGCCTTGAGGAACCAGAAGTGGTCCTCTGAACCTGAACCTGGGTGGCTGTGGTAGCGCTGGGACAGGTTCATTGTATAAGTTATAACTGCCTGCTTCTAAACTCTCTTGCAAAAGTCGCCACTTCCTGCAGCTCCAACACTAAAACGGTCCATCACATAACAAAATGTCCTTACCCATAACATCTTTTCCCTAGACACATGTGGAATATTTGTATCCACGCCGCCACACTGCACTCCTTGTGCCAATAGGAAAGAAAACTGCCAGAAATGGAGGCGAAAACCCCTGTGCGTGCCAAATTTGAAAAAAATGTGCATGGTACATAAACCACAAAAGAGTTGTACACCCTGCCACACACACAGGCAAAGTTGGTGTAAAAACAGGAATCACTGCTGTCATCTGTCATCTGTCAATTGTCACATGAATCAATGCCACAGAAGTGGGCTAAAATCTCAAAATGCCCTTAAATACAGCTCCCTAATTAATGGCAATCTTCAAAGTGCTCTTTTGGCGCTAAATTTAGTAATTTTCCCCAGTGAATTATTGAAAGGAAAGTGTGCTGAAATCATGGATTCTCCACGCAGTCAGAGGAATCCAGACCTCCCTGCCTGACAGCTGCTTAAGGAAACTAGCTATCAAACCCATTTAAAGGTGTTTCTTTTTCTGGAAGAAATTGCAAAATCCACTATTTAAAGCATGTTTGTGAAAGGCTAATTCTTTTAAAATGTTTAAATCCTTTATAAACTGTGCTTATATTTCATATGTGAAATGAAAAGACTTTAATGTCAAGGAGCCCAATCTGGGGCCAATCCACTATTCAATTCTGATCTGACAGTCTGACCTTGGAAAATAGACATCTCCACTTGACACTTCCTGGAGAACAGGAAGACTAGTGGCTGCTAATGGTTCCCGCATAATGCCAACAAGCAATACGATGGGGCCGCATTAGACATTTGTCTTCTGGCTGACCAACAAACAAAGGACAGGCTGAGCATTGACCTCTGCAAGGAGGGGCAGGATGTGGAGGAGGTTTCTCAGTGAACTTCAAAGGACTGGACAGCTGCTGCCTGGAAACTTTGATGTGAAATCCTTGTTTTTGATTAAAGTTTATAACTCTTTAACTGAGCAACCTAAAGAGGGATACATCTGAAACGTGGAAGACATTAAACTAATTTCAGCCTTGTGATTTGAAGACATTGAGGAAACTAGTACCATTTAAGGGACTAGCATTATGAAACATTTCTGATTGTGACAAAACTATTAATGCTGCAAACCTACGATTGTATGCATATGATCCACTGATAAGCACCCAGAGAAGTACCCATTAGAAATGATTAATCCTAACTGTTATGGATAAAATTGATAAAAGTCCTTAGAATGAGAAAGACAGCTTGCACGATGACGGGGATTGAATGTGGATGTAGGCAATCAAATATGAAATATATGGGTCCAATTTTATGAGGGTACATAATCTTAGAAATGTACATGTGTGCAAGAGTTATGTTTTGGTAAAAATCAAGGTGGGAGTTCCTAAATCCTGTCATAATGATGACAGCTCTGTTCAGACTGCCAACCAGGACAAAGCACATGCCTGTAACCACTCACAGACATGGTGAAGTTCTGCCCACACCATTAACTTTGTAATGTATAAATATAGGAGTTTCACTACACATAAAAGACACTGCTTCCAGAACACACTGCTTCCAGAACCCATCCAGATGTCCGCGCAGCACCTTATTCCAGAACTCTTCATCTTGTAGCTGACTCCAGAACTCTTTGAAGATCCAGATTTCTTTGCAGAATCCAGACTTAGCATTGCTGAAAGCTTGCCAGTTTGACCCAATTGCAAACCTCCAGAACCTAAAAGAATAATTCTGATTCAGCTTGGATTGCTACCATTAAGGCTTTCCCGCTGAAACTTGCATCCTGCTATCTACCATGTCCAGTAACCAGAAGGGGCCCTTCCAAAAAGAGGTGCAGTCCAAAATTGACCAGAACTGCACCGGTGATCCAACTCCCTCCAGAAGTGCCCTGCTGCTGGTAGACCTGATCCACCCTATGACCAGAACCGGACGGTCCAATTTAATTATAAAGAACTGTAAGTATAATAGGAAGAACAGTGACCCATAATATTTTTGCATTGTATTAGCCCTACTCAACCCATCCCATCTTTAATTCAGAACCATAATATTGTTAGAATCCTTCTTGTGCTGATTTTCTCTTATCTGTGTTACAAACCCATAACTCCCTAGTGATCTGAAGTAACTAAAAGTAAATCCCAGAAGAAATTGATGGCCCATCACGTGAATGGTTGTGCTGGCCACATAGCCGTGAAGATTCATGTGTGGTCTCTTCTTTTTCATAGTCATTAATCTAGTATAAGAAAACCTATCTGTCATTTTTAAATCTGATTTCTGTTTTCATTTTAACGCCTATTTTGCAAAAATGCCTCTCAATAAAACCTCTATAACTTCTTCAGTTTTAAAGATAGAAACAAAATTTCAACTCTCTCTGTTTGGGGAGGGAAGATTGCCTATAAACTCTCGAACTTGTCTTTCATTCCTGAATACATGCTGGTTACTCACATTGGTGTAGGATTGCTCATTTGTATTTAAACAAAACTTTGCAGGGGGAATGAGTAACCTAAATGCTATCTGTGCACAAAACAAAACTGTTCTTGTTCCTGTGTTTTCTATGCTGCATCATTATAAGTGAAATCAATTGCTTTGCTTAGTTTCTGAATTGTATTGTCACCCTTTGGGTGATTCCTGCCCCATATCTATATATATTAAACTTATGTGTGATTTGAATATTAAATAAATAAAATAAATATTTACCTCTACAAACTAGCCTGATTCCGGGTTCAGTGTGACCTGGGGGGTATTTTGAGACGGGTGTGATATGGGTGGTATATCACTCAGAATATTGAAATTATAGACAAAAATAAATAAGGGTTTCATTGCGCACTACATGCCAGGCGAGACTTGGGTGTATGCCTGATTAAAATCCCTTACAGCTTGGAGGCTCGTCCGGGATTCTGAATCTGAAATGCCACCCGTGACAGTGTAACACAGCGTACTAGCCTGCAGGGTACAGAAACCTTGCTGGGTTGGCGTACTGTGCTACACTTAGAAGCACTCCTCAAAAGAAATACTCCAAAACTTGGGCCTGTTTGCAAAAGTAAATTAACCCTGAAATTTTTCAGAAGTAAATTGATATTTCGGAAATGGCGCCCCCAGTAGAAATTAATATTGCTAGGGAACACTTCCTGCACAAACTGTTTGTCAGGGTTAGTGGCCAGAACAGGATGAACAGGTATGGTTACAGGAAATAAAACAACGAGTCACTGCAATAGACCTACATACATGGCAGGCCAAGGGTGCATTACACCAAGCACTTAGCGAACTGTACATGGCCCCAAAAATAAAAGAGGAGAAGTGTAAAATTGCCAAAATAGCAGCCTACCTGTACCTCCACATAGGAATAATACAGGAAAAGCATGCAGACAATATAGTTCTGGCAAAGAAACAAGGGGAAACACTGCAGACAATCCAAACTAATCTGGACTCTTCAGAGCAAAGGCTCCAGATGAGCCAAGAATCAGAAACAGTGGCTAGGCAGTATATCACCAAACTAAAAGAAGAGCTGGCTCTCTTACAGCACGAGAAGGCAGAGCAAAATACCCAAGTACAGACACTGCAAAAAGAATGTCAGGAAAACACTTGATTCTTTACAACAAAGTCAGCAGAAACTGGAACAACAGTTAAATTACAACAGAGCATGTGCAGAACAGATAGTCACTTTACAGAACCACATAGAATCCTTGAAAGAGGAAATAATAAATTAATTATTAAAGACATCCACTCTCAAGAGGAATTTGATGGGGAGTGTCAGAAATCTAGTGCATTAAAAAAACAGAGGGATGACCTGCCTGAACAGAGGGGCACTCTAAGTCAGGAGAGGGACACCTTAGGCCAGGAAGTCAGCCAATTAAAAACTAAGTTAGACAAATAAAGCTGGCCCTTCTGGAGTTTAGTGAAGTTAAAACTGAATATGAGAAGCAACTAGAGCACACCAGGCGGTTGGAGGATGCTCTGGTAAAGAACACTCAGACCAATAATGGCAAAACCCAGGAGGTGAGTCTCCTGCAGAAACAATTGGCCCAGTATTTCCAATCCAGGCTGGAAGCACAGAGAGACAATGAACTCTCTGTGAAAAGAATGATAGGCTCCATAAACAGATAGCCCTGCAAGAGCAAATCAATGAGACCAGTAAGGCCTCAATAGATGAGCAAAAGAGTCAGATTTTGGCACATCACCAGGGAATAGGGGCTGAATGAGATGAGGTAGGAAGGGACAGAGAAACCCCTGAGCATAACATCAGGACCCCTGCTATCAGGGACTTGAACCCCTTCAGCACCATGGTCTCTGCCCCCATCATGTCCACTGGCTCATATGAAACAAGGTCAACGGGGATGGTAGACTTCAGTAGAACTTGCAACATGGGACTGACAGATCAGCGCCTCCCAGAAATGGTTGGGCGGGCATCGCTGTACAGATTCCCAAATGTTAGGGCTAGCCTCTCTGATCAGGAAGACTCCACTGAGGGGGAGAATCAGAGAATTGGATCCTCCAAAAAATTGCCCCCACCAAAGGATCAATCTGTAAAATTTGGTGGGGAACTCCATGAAACTAGGCCCACAAAGAGTATCTTAAAGACCTCTTCCCAGCTAGGGCAGTGGGGTGGGGGATACTGAGACAATCCTGGGAGCAAGGAAAAATTTCAAGTGTTCAGTTTGGGAGCACCTGGAGTTATATGAGCACATGATGGATACTTTCCAGTTGAAAGATAGCCAGAGTTGCATTCAATATGTTAAATGGACATTTTCCCCTGAATACTCCAGCTTCTTTGTGGGGCTGGAGGATCAGAACCACTCAAAATGGTCCACCTATAGGGCGGCCATCTTAAAACATTTTTCCGTACATAGGAACCCCCAAGAGGCCCGCACTGCAGCCTACAATCTGCAATGTGGGGAAGACCAGGCCCCACAAGAATTTGTGCAAGAATTAAAACATGCCTTTGCACAGACCTTCAGGAGGGTGCACACAGACAGTAGGGGGTTAATTAATACCTTTTTTCATGCACTCCCTAAATACATCATGAACCAGCTGGTGAGGGACTTTCATGAGAAGAGATCACTAGACTGGGTCATTGAACAGGCAACTCGCATTTATGAAGTGCAGAAACCGGTAGAGAATAAAAAAGTACAAATAAAAACCCCAAACCAACCAGCACCCCTGCTGCTGCTAATGTGGCGGAGGTGAAGGTTGCTCCCATGTTAGATCTGGAGATGGGGGGGGGCTAAAAATATTCCTGAGCAAAATCCTCCTAACCAAAGACCCAGAAGGCCCTCGGCCAATCCCAGACAGGGAGTCAGGGAGGTAATCCCACAAATGGGACCCCTAACTCCCCTGATTATATAAGCCCCTGTTACAAGGGCAACAGACCCATCCTGGGCTATGTGTGGACTCCCCCGGCCCAAGGGGCGGGGATCCAACCAGGTAGCTTCCAACCCAGGAAACGTCCCTCCTAACTTTCCCCAGCATGGCAGTAATCCCCCAAATGCCGGGTGGAGCTTCTTTCCCTGTTACCCACCAAACGTCAACCCCCAAAACAATCCTTCTTTCTTTCCCCACTTTCCTGAGCCCAGACAGCCCAATCAGGGAGAGGGCAGGCCAAGGGTGGAGGTGTATCAGAACTATCCCAACCAAGGGTATCAAGGGAGAAGGGACAGTTACCCTTCCCGTGATCAACCTAGGATGGACCAGAGACCCCTGTACCAGCCAGAGCGGGTGTCCCAACTGGAGATCCAGGTCCAGAATTTGTCACAGGATCTGGGTCGCATGTTGAGGGCTCAGCAGAACCCTCAGTTGAGCATGGTGACTCAGAACCCCTCAAACCGAGGGTCTGGTACTCCAGAGCAATGACGGGGTAAGAACCCCAATAACCCACCGGTTCCAATAGAAGAGGCACAGAGGGAAGGGGGATGTAAAGCATTAGAGGTAGCTTCCTTTCCCACTTGCAAAAAGCCCCCAAAAGTGTGCAACCTAAGGAACAGAGGGCGAGTAGGAGAAATAAAGGACCTAAAAAGACCCATTTTGTGGAGGAGGTTAGAGTCTTCCAATTTGATGGAGAGGGGACCTCAGCAGATTCTGGGAAAAGGATCTTCTCCTTCAGGGATGGGGGAACTCCTCCCAAAGAAAAATGGGTCCCGAGAGATCCTAATCCAAAATGGGTAGATGTGGGGACTGAGTTGAAACCGCCCATCATTGAACCCCAGAATGATTGCTTGGAAAATCACCTTGCCCAAACCAATTCTGCTGACTGCCTCCAAAAAGGGAACAGGGGGGCAGCCCAGAAGCAGAACCAGGGGAGCCAAAACGTACCCAATATCCAACTGTCACCTTTGCCTTACAGATTCCCAAGCTCCCAAAAAGAATCTTGCACAAACTACTACTACTAAAGAAATTAACCCACCAATTGGCCCAGAATGCGCATTATCTTTGCCCCCTTGAGGAAAAGGAGGGAAGATTTTATGCCCCGGTCCAAATACAGGGGCAATGCCCATTTTTGGCACTGGTGGACACTGCATCCCAAGCCACCCTTCTGTCAAAAAGGGCCTTTGATCAGCTGAATTCAGGAAGGGGGGAGAGATACCAGATCCCTCTCACCCCTCTTCCTGGACAACTTCAGAACTTTTATGGGAATGAAATTCCTGTCGAGGGCACTGCGGATTTGGAAATTAAAATTGGGCAATACAAGGTGAAACACCCGGTCCTAGTTGTGACTCCAGAGGGCACACCATGTTTACTGGAGAATGACATCCTGGGTAGATTATCTTCCCTAATAGATTGTGTAAACAAGGTTATCTGGACCCAGAATAACCGACCAATAAAATTAAGACATAGTGTCAACCATGTTAGTGGTTGAACAAAAACCTGACCAAATTGAATTCCATTTTCAAAACAACCAAATCCCTGACGTGACAGTAATTGCAGTAGGACAACAAACGGGTGATGGGAAGTCCTCTCTATTTTTGAAAATCAACCTTCCTTCCAGTCACAAGTTGCATTCCATGCTGGAAGGAAATACTCTGAAATTCTATAACAATTCACAATCAGAAAATCCCACTTCCACAGTCCAAAATGATGAGAAACCAGCTCAAAGCTGAGCTGACATTTAGAAGATTGGAGAACAGTTGTTCATCCCTATTCAGTTAAATGGGGGGAAGGTCTCTGTTCTCGCCCGAGTGTGCGTGAGCAACGGTAAGAGCTTCATCAGCGAGGCCATGTTCTGAAAACTCCAAAAAAATCCAGCCCTTCCCACCTTTAAATTGATAGACAAATAGGAAATGGACCTGGAAACACCCAATTCCAAACATCTCCTGCCTAGCAGGTGTATGCTCAAAATGTCCATAGGCAACAAGAGCATAGTCCATAATTGTTGGGGCATGCGACATGTCCCTGCTGCATTTTATGTAGGCAGTGTCATTCTCAATCACTTTTCCATTAGTTTGGACCTAATAAACTTCAAAGCCTGGTCCCGATTAACAGGTAATCCCATGGAATTTGATGATCCAGAGAAAGCATTTCGGTCAGCTCAACTGCTGCCATATGCAGTTTAAGTTCAGATTGGAGAGGAAGTCACCATCCCAGAATGGACCCGACAATTCACACTTAAAGTAAAAATTAAAAGACTACAGAAACTGCAAAAACCTGACTCATATGTTCACCTCAATGCCCATTTCTAACAGCAAGGGTTGGGGTTAAACCCAACACCACTAGTCAATACAGAACACAACACCATTCCAATAGTGGTGGATAACAGTAACCTTAGGAATATCACTCTGGGCGCAGGAACCATTATTGGAATGCCAGTTGATGACCAATATTTTTCCATAGATTTAGGTAATTAACTGGTAGGACCAATCCCCAATTACTGTTTTGACAGTGATAGCGACAATGACACAACACCAGACAGGATCTTCACCCGGCATGGGGGGAATTTCCTGGTGTACTCTTCCTACCCTTATGGTAAGGAAGAGGTGACCTGTGACTTCAGGAGGGATGAGGTGATCTTTCAAGTCCACCAGGACTGCCTTCCCCACCTGAAGCCATCAGTCCAAGTCAGCACTTTAACCAGGAACTTCTCCACCCAGCTGTAGGAGGACACTGAAATAGCCAAACCAGAAGTCTTTCCGGACTTCAGGTAAATGGTTGAAGAGAGAATCAACCTAGCTGATGCCTGTGAGACTCTGGAACAAAAGCAAAAACTGAAACAAGTTTTCTTAGATTTTCAAGATCTCTTTGCGATAGACTGATATGACTGTGGTCGCATCGAAATCCATACAACAACAATTCCCACGGACCCTGGTATGACCCGTGTTTGTGAAGCAAGATCGCTTGCCTCTCACATCTATGGAGTACCTTACAGAAATAATTAAAAACCGTGAGTCCCATGGGATAATTCATCCAGTCCACAGCACCTTCAATAATCCGCTGCTGGGGATTTTGAACCCAAACGGCCAGTGGAGACTCTGTGCTGACCTAAGGGAGCTCAACAAACGGGTCCACACTTCCCGATGGCCTCTTCCCTATATTAACCAAGGACTTGCTCAGATCCAGGGGTCAAAGGTATACACTGCCCTAATTACAGCAGAAAGTTCATTGAGGATTACGGAGAGATCACAAGACCCCTGATCCATCTGTTGAAGGGGGGGGTCAAGTGGGAGTGAGGTCCAGAACAAGCCGAGGCAGTAAGACAACTCAAAAGAAGCCTCTCACCAGCACCTTGCCTAGCTTACCCTGTCAAAAACAAGGAGTTCTCCTTGTAGACAGGGTTCTCAAATACATGCTTGACTGCAGTATTATACCAAAAAGCATGACAAGGTCAATAAAGTCATCTCCTATGCGAGTAAGACTTTATCCTCTGTGGAGGAAAAATTCAACCATTGTGAGAAGGTATTCCTGGCAACGGTGTGGGCATTGAAGAATTACCGCCCGTTTATCCAGGGGGAACACATCATAGTGGAGACTCCACACCAGCCTCTGCTATATCTTCAAAGTGACACAATTCGGGCTGGAAATGTGAGAATTACTTCATGGATTCTGTCAATGCAAGGCTTTCCTGTGGAGGTCAGATATGGCCAAAACAAGAAGAGTCCCCTCGCGCAAGGTCTGGCTGACTTGCATGATTGTGCCAGAGAACACTGTCATTTGTATACTGCAGCTAACTGAACAAGAGCCTGAGAGGTGAATCACAATTAATCATGACGTCATTGTGGCAAAACGTGCACACGCTGAAGTCACCAATATCAATAAATGTAAGTGTCCATCTTAGAACGTCGGATGCCACTAAGACTGAACTTGCATTATTCAGTCTGTGAAACTGAAAGGTAAACAATTTATTTCTATTTTATTGTTTGATTTTGTTTTGTCTTGCATCCTTGTTGTATTTGCACAAGATAAGTAAACCATGTGATGTAATATTTTGTACGCTCCTAAAGAGAGTTGAAAAACCAAGTAAGAAGCAAACATCCCATTTGAACATACAACAAGAAAGGGATAATTAGGGTGAGTAGACACATTCACTTAATTCGAATTGAAGGATATGCTCCACTATGAATGACTCACAATAGTAAATCCTTTATTTTTCCTGTCATTTCTTTACGCTGTAGATGGAATACCTTTTGTTATTGGATTCATCTACTGATATATATGCAACTAAGACACTAGCCTATTACTTCCTCCTGATGAGCCACAAAAGGTACGTGGTGAAACACGTGTAGAGGAATTTGGAACTGTGTTCACAGAAATAGGAGAATTTGGAACTACAAGTATACAATAGAGGAATCTGGAATCATGTTTAGATAATAAAAAAATAATTTGGCAAACTTGGAAGTGCCCTGACCTACTTGTTAAGGAAGAACAATTAATACATTTAGAATAATTAAACGTATTTTGACTTACTTTTCAAGCGATGAGACACACTGCTGCTTTCTAAAAAATACCTAGCTGTGCACAGAAGCACTGCCCCAATCCAACAATTTCTCTTCATGTATTGATATTGGGCAGACACAATATCTGGGGTTGCATCATATTGACAGTATTTCTAAAACCAAAGATTTTTTCGCCATATGGTTTGACACATGCCTGCAAACTTTGAGAGACACAATTAATCATGCCCTAAGAACAAACATTATTATTATTTTTTTAAATGCTATAAATTAGTACAGAGAGTAGGAGAAGCAATCAAAATAGTGTGGCAACATCAATATACCTATCTTCCCTTCTTTTCACATCAGCTCTTCCTTTTCTATTCTATCCACTCCTCCTTCACCATTCACCCTCAGTCATCTTCCAGGAGCTCCCCCAACCACCATTCCCAACTACTTCTACTTCCATCTTCCCTCACCATGGCTTCTTGGACTGGCTCAGCGAATCGAGGATGATGCCTCCTCCTCCTCTGTGACAGCCGAGCAACAAGACCCCTAGTACTTATTCAGTCTTATATGGTGTTCTGGTATTCACTGAACAATGCCTCCCTAAACAGTGTGGCTACTCCCAGCAGGCCACGGAGGAGGTGCTTGTGGTCCTGTCATCATTTTGTGAAACACAGAACCCCCTCCAGAATACTGAAAGATGGAATAGGACATTTTACCTCTTACAAAATGATATTTTGCAGCACAAAATTGTATTGTATTGTTGCATTTTTTAAACACATATTAATTGAGTTGAGTGTGTGAGGGAGTAATAGCATGCAGGAGAGAGAGCCAGGGTAGGGGGTGCTGTAACAGGAGGCAGATGGTGCCGGTTGTGGCTTTTCCGGCCTCTTTGTATAGCACCAGGTGGTGTTTTGCCATGATTTGCCATTATAATACACTTCGGTTAAGTGGTAAAGCCAGAGTTTAAGCATAGCCTTTCATTTAGGTACTTGATGTCATGCCACTTACCTGGGGTGCGGGGCGCATCTGCAGGTCCCGGCGCTTCCCGTCCTGGCGCATCTACCCCCGATACAGGTTGGGGGGATCTCGGCCATCTGCGGCTCATGCCGATTCGGGGTTTTCCCGTTCGCATGGTTCGCGCAGGCGCGGAAGGCCGTGTTTCGCCCTCCGCGCATGCGCCGTCCACAGAGCGCTCGGGAAGTTGCAAGTTTGCTTCCCAAGCTTCGTTTTGGGCGTGTCAGCACCCGGGGACAGCACGTATTGCATTCCAAGCCTCCAGGGTGCTGCCTGCCCTATATTAAGGGCCGGTTTGTTTGAACAAACCGCGTCTCAACGCGGTTTGTTTCCTGATCGCGTCCTCGCCTGTGTTACTCTTTAGTAGCACCTTGTCAGCCTTGCCAGCCTCTTGTTCCTTGTCCTTCCCAGCTGGTGTTCCTTTCCTTGTCTGCCTCTGGGAGTTTCTTGCCTCATTCCTTTCTTGACAGTAGGTTCCCTGGGCCTCCTTTTTCCCACTCCCTTCCTGCCTTCCAACTCATCTCCTTGTTCTGCCCCAGGGTTCCTAGTTTCCCCTGCCTCCTTCCCTGTTGGTTCTGTGCCTTGCCTCCTGCCTTCTCTGGAGTTCTCTGCCTACTTATCCATCCTCGGTACCTGCCAACTTCAGTTCTCTTCTTCAGTCTACTGTTACTTCTGGAGCCTTGCTGTTGTATCCTGCTGTGGATTTTCCATCCAGTCAAGACCCACCTTTCCTTGTCAGTGCTTGCACTGTCCCGACGTCACGCAAATCAGGGAAGTGCGCATCCGTGGCGTTGGGAGCTGGTTCACCACTGACCTTGTTTTGAATTCAGGGTGGGTGTTGGGCTGGTTCCTCGCGTTACACAGTCAGCAACCATCAGTCGGACAGCCTGGCTACTTCACCACGACCATCAACTGGAAGTTCAGGTACTCTGCGCCCACGAGACGCATTTCTTAACAGATTGAGACGCCTACCTTCTGACTCCGAGATGGATGAAGCCCAGGAACTTCGGGAAGAGATGCGGGCCCTTCGAGCCGAGATGACTGCACTCCATCAAGAGAACATTGGTCTAAGACAGATGGTGGCACAAGGTACCGGGACTACGCCTCAGGGCGAAGGTGCAATGGCCCATACCACACCTATCAAATTCGATGGAGATTCAAGACGTGTGGCCGAGTTCTGTAATCATTGTAGAATACACTTCCTCTTCAGGTCCTCCTATTTCAACTCAGACAAAGCCAAGATTGGGTATATTCTGGGAAATTTGACTGGGAACGCACTTGCTTGGGCAGCGCCTTTGGTGACTGCCAATAGTCCTATTCTCAACGACTTTGCAGCGTTCAAAAAGGCGTTCCTAGAGGTTTTTCAATCACCCAATCTGGCTTCTGCGGCACAGAATCAATTGATGGACCTCAAACAAGGAGCCATGGACATAATAGCCTATATTGGTCGCTTCCGACAATTGGCCACCGATTCCCAGTGGCCTGAAGTAACTCAAAAGACTCTGTTTCGTCGGGGATTGAGAGAAGAATATAAGGATGAATTATTACACATTCCTGAGCCCGACACCCTTCAGCAACTCGTGGAACAGGTTTTGCGGATTGATCACAGACTGGCAGAACGAAGAGGAGAGAGACGTCGAGCTGAGAGGCTGTTTCCCAGACCCGCAAACACGTCTTCCAGGATTCCTGGGTCTTCGGACTCCGGTCCAGAACCCACGCAGTTGGGCGCTGTAAGGGGTCCGTTATCAGAAGCAGAACAAAAATGCCGAAGAAGTCTAAGATTATGTATGTACTGTGGAGCCGCCGGGCATTACTTGGGTACTTGTCCTTTACGCCCCCAAAGGAAGTCGGAAAACTAGAAGACCTGTCGTCTTTAGGAAAGGCAACCACAGGTCTCCCTTCACTTTCAGTCCTTTCCGGCCCCTGCTCCTTGTTTCAGCCCATGCAACCTGCTGTCTTGTTAGTTTTGGAGATCAAACTGACATGGTTAGACAAAAAGGTGAAAGCTCTTGGCTTACTGGACTGTGGAGCTTCTGGTAATTACATCGATGAAACCTTCACAGCAAGGCATGGTATACCTTTGTTTTCCTGGAAGAATGTTCTGTCCGTGGAGGTGATTGATGGGACTCCTTTATCCTCGGGGCCGATACGTCAACATACCATGGGTCTATTCATCCAGATCAACGAACATGGTGAAAGAATCGCTCTGGACGTCTGTCAGGTCCCTGTGTACCCTCCCAATCCTCCTCACCTGATTCCACTGAAGTAAGGTCCTCGGATACAGTACCAGATGGTTTGCTCTTCTTTTTCTTGTCTAAATATGGCTTTTCTTTAGGCTTGTGGTCCTTCCGTTCGTGTAAATAGGGTCTGGCTCCCCCGGAGGCCACCTTGGCAGAGCTGGAACCTGTCCTTGGGGTACCCTGGGGAGCCAGCCCCAAAGCAGGGAAAAAGCCAAGTGGCGGAAAAAACCCTGATGTCCAAGAGTCTTGATTGGAGTTAAACGTTCCGGAGTGCAGAGTAGAAACAAATGGGACCTTAGAACTGAAACATGGCAGCAGGAAGTTTAAGCAGCTATTCCATGGGATAGGAAGCAATCGCCTCAAAAATAGAAACAGGAAAAAACACGGAGAGATTAAAGCAGGTGAGTGGTGCGGTAAGGAATAACTAACACCAAACCCAATGATGCGGAGGTCCGCGTAAGGATCCCTGGCGCACGAGTGCTCCAGGCAAAGAGAGCGGAGACCGCTGAAAGAAGGAGGCGAACAGCAGGAAAGGAAGGTAAGAAATGAGCGGCGATAGATGCCGGAATAGTACTAGAAGTGAACCGCAAGACAGGGGAAGAAACCCGGGTTCAAACAGGACGCGGATAGTAGGAATGCCGGCAAGACGCCGAAAGAGAAAAAGGTACAGAAAGACAGAAAGAAACAAACCTTAGTAGGGAGGCAGGAATAAGAGATACACACAGAAAAAACAAGGAAGAAAGTCAGGGCGAAACTGACAGGTAAGAGGACTAAAGTTTAAGTCGCACAGAGCGTTGTGCCAAGAACAACAGATACAACGCAATGAGCGCGGGGGCGGGGCATGGTAATATACTAGACGCCGCCATATTGGATGAGGACTAGAGCGGTAGGAGAGGTAAAGTTAATGCCTCCAGCGCTCCCACAGCTTCCACCCGCAGTTCCTGACAGTATACACCCGTCTCCTCGGAACCCCCCCCGGCTTTCCGGGATGACGTTGATGGAACCTTCTTAGCAATCGGGGGGCATGAATATGGGAGCTTGGTTCCCAGGACCTCTCTTCTACAGGGTAGCCCTTCCAATGCACCAGGTATTGTACCCTGCCCTTACGATATCGTGAATCAACCAGGTAGGAAACCTCATACTCATCAGGAACTGGAGCTACAGGAGTTTGCACTCTAAGAAACCGTCTCTGAAAAGGGTCTTCCTTGTGCAGTTTCAGGAGAGAGGTGTGGAAAACTGGATGAACCCTCTGGAGATATTTGGGTAACTTAAGCTTATAGGCCATCGGATTGATTCTGGACAGGATGGGAAAGGGACCCAAATATCTTGAAGAGAATTTACCAGTGTGAACCCATTTTGGCAGGAACTTGGTAGACAACCAGACTAACTGACCTGCCTTCCAGTCTGGGTTGTTACGCCGGCCCTTGTCAGCCCACCTCTTTTGTGATTGTTGACTGGTTTCGTGTGCCTTCTTGGCTAAGGTATGTACTTCATGTACGTCCTTTAGTATACTGTCTAGGGCAGGTACATCGGTTGAAGGTCTATTATTCCAAGGTAAGTGTTGAGGATGATAGGCATAGGTACAGTAGAAAGGGCTCATCTGGATGGTTGTATGGAAGGAATTGTTATAGGCGAATTCTGCCTGTGGAAGGAATCGAAACCATTTGTCCTGCTGGGGGCTACAAAAGCATCTTAGGTACTGTTCGAGGCTTGCATTAAGCCTCTCCGTCTGCCCGTTACTCTTGGGATGGTATCCTGAAGAAAGAGCCCTGTGAATACCCAATGATTGACAGAGTGCTGACCAGAACCTGGAGGTGAACTGAGAACCTCGATCTGATACAATGGTCCTGGGTAAACCATGAAGACGAACCACATCACAGAGGAAAGTGGCTGCGGTTTCTGGTGCTGTCGGTATATGGGAGAAGGCAGAGAAATGAGCTAGTTTACTGTAGGAATCTACCGTAACCATGATTACGGTCTTACCATATGATCTGGGGAGGTCAACAATGAAGTCTGTGGAAATGTGCTCCCATGGACGTTCTAGCAACTGTGGCTGTTGCAATAATCCAACCGGTTTCCCCGTTTGGTACTTGCTAGATGCGCAAACAGGCCAAAAGGATACGTATTCCTGTACGTCCTTCCTAAGGGTGGGCCACCAGAAACTCCTGTGAAGTAGCTCGTATGTCTTCCTGATTCCAGGGTGGCCTACCAGGGTGACATCGTGACACCAGGAAAGCACCTGTCTCTGTAACGGCTTAGTGGGAATAAAGAGATCAGAACCATGGTAAAAGAGACCATCACTAGCCTGAGTAACAGTAGAGGGTAATCCGGCTTGCACATTATAACATGGGATCAAATCCTGAAGAAAAAGGGAGGCTGCTGCAACTATCTTAAGGTCCGGAAACACCAGTTTGTGATTCTTATCGTCCCCTGAGTCGTCCCCGTATCTGCGGGACAAAGCATCAGCCTTATGGTTCTCCGAACCTGGAATGTGAGTGATTATAAAGTCAAATTGTAAGAAGAAGTAGGCCCACCTGGCATGATGGGCATTTGTGCATTCCATCTGTTGAAGGACTTGTAGGTTGCGGTGGTCGGTGCGGATTAGGAAGCTATGGGCCGCACCTTGCAGGAGATGGCGCCATTCTTGGCAAGCTAACTTGATAGCCAACAGTTCTCTCTCAAGGACAGAATAGTTCCGTTCACTGCTAGTCAACGTTTTAGAGTAGTAGGCAACCGGGTGTTCTTCCCCATCATCTGCCTTCTGGAGTAGAATGGCCCCTACTGCCCCAATGGAAGCGTCTGTTTCCAAGATGAACTGTTTAGCCTGATCTGGTTGGACGAGAATGGGAGCTGAAATAAACAAATCTTTTAGTCGTTGAAAGGCTTCTCTGGGTCTTATGTCAAAGATGAATTTGACTCCCTTTTTTAGAAGAGATGTGATGGGTAACACTATGTTGGAAAAATTGGGTATAAAACGTCTGTAAAAATTTGCCAACCCAAGAAACCTTTGTACTTCTTTGACGTTCGAGGGTTCCTTCCATTCCACTATGGCCTTTATCTTCCTTGGGTCCATCTCAATGCCGTCCTTAGATAGGATGAAACCTAAGTAGGATATAGTGGTCACCTCGAACTCACACTTCTCTGGTTTGACCAGCAGTTGATGTATTTGTAGACGATGTAGTACCTCCTTGACAAGTCGGCGGTGGTCTTGTAAAGTGCGAGAAAATACCAATACATCGTCTAGGTAGACGACCACAGACAGAAACAGCATGACCGAAAATATCTTATCCATGAACTGTTGGAATTTAGCTGGCGCATTTACCAGCCCAAAGGGCATCACCCTATATTCAAAGAGCCCCAAAGGGGTACGAAAGGCAGTCTTCCATTCGTCGCCCTTTCGTATCCTCAAAAGATGGTATGCACCTCTTAAATCAAGCTTGGTAAAATAGACAGCCCCCTGGACTGCCTCCAGGACTTCTCGTATCAATGGCATAGGGTATCTGTTGCGAATGGTGACTTGATTTAGGCCCCTGTAGTCTATGCATGGTCGTAGTTCAGAGGTGTCTTTCTTTGGGATAAAGAACAAGGAAGCCCCACAAGAAGAATTGGATTCTTGGATAAGTCTGTTTTGTAAATTAGCGTCCAGGTAGTCTTTGAGAGCACGTTTTTCTGGCATGGATAATGGATACATGCGACCAAAAGGCACCACTGCTTCCGGCGTATGGTCTATGGAACAATCTTCATTCCTATGAGGGGGTAAGATTCTTGGCAGTGTATCTAGGAACACCTCAGCATATTCCCGGTATTGGAGCGGAACAGAAGACACGGTCACTGTTCGGATGGTGTTGGTCTCTTCTTCATAGGATCTTTTGACAGGAAGTTTCATGCAGTTAGATCTGCAGTATGATGAGTTAAAACTCACTCTGTTGGACGTCCAGTCGATGGTGGGGTTATGCCGTCTCAACCAAGGTATCCCGATAACCAGGGGGAAGTGAGCTGCCCTGATAAGATCGAAAACCATATACTCTTGATGATCTCCCAGTTTCATCCTCAATGGAATAGTCTCGTTGATTATGGGACCTGAAGACAAAGGTGTACCGTCCACTCCTTCGACTGGTATGGGTTTTGGCTTAGGTCTTGAGGGTACCATCTTCTTCTTGGCCCAATTTAAGTCGATAAAGTTACCCGCTGCACCGCAGTCCAGCATAGCCAAAACTTCTATGGATCCTGAATCAGATAGCCAAAGGTGTACTCTGAATACCATGAGTTGATTGTCGTCTGAATCCTCTATTGGTTTGGAAGAGTTGCAAGGGTGGCAGGTGGCTCCCCCGATACTTCCCTTGCGTAAGAACGGGGTCTGGAGTTTTCCTTCCTCCTGGGTGGTACTTCTGGACAGTTCCTTAAGAGATGTTTGGACGAACCACAATACATACATAACCCAGCTTCACGACGTCGTCTTCTCTCTTCCTGGGTTAACGGTCCTCGCATGGATCCTATCTGCATTGGCTCTTCCGTAAAATACGTGTTCCTAGGTGATGGTGATTGGGAAGGCGGTGTGGATGTCTGAGGAACGCTGCGATCTCTTCTTCTTTCCTGATGACGTTCTAGTATCCGATACTCAATCTGTAAAGACAATGTTACCAAATCCTGAAAGGAGGCTGGCCTGGCCACTCTGGCTAGTTCATCCTTAATCTCGTCTTGGAGACCCCGGCGGAATATGGTTTGTTTAGCTGAGTCCGGCCAGTCGGACTTAGCGGCCAGCCTCATAAAACGGGATATGCACATCTGTAGGTCTGTGGTTCCCTGCCGTACATCGTGTATCGCTTCCAGAGAGGTGTACAGCACTTCTGGTCGGTCGAATCGCGCTTTAAGCGATTCCACAAAGTGGTCAAAGTTGTTTAAGGAGGGATCATTCCCGGTGACCAAGGGAGTGGCCCAGGATAGAGCATTTCCCATAAGATAGGCGATGATGAATCCAACTCTGGATCGAGCGGTGTCATAGGCATAAGGTCTGAAAGTGAAATGGGCCTGGCAGGCGTCAAGTAAGTCCTTCAGACCCCCAGGATGTCCGTCGTATTTACCGAAGGACAAAGCCATGGGTGGTAAGTCCCCCTGGTCCTCGCGGCGCAGCACCACCTGCTGCCTCAAGCCGATATTCTCATTACGTAAAGCCTGTACTTCAACCCTAAGGTTCTGCATGGCAGCCACCAGTTCTTGATACTGTTCCAAGGACGCCATGGGTATCTTAGGGCGTTGTATGCTGTCAGGTCCCTGTGTACCCTCCCAATCCTCCTCACCTGATTCCACTGAAGTAAGGTCCTCGGATACAGTACCAGATGGTTTGCTCTTCTTTTTCTTGTCTAAATATGGCTTTTCTTTAGGCTTGTGGTCCTTCCGTTCATGTAAATAGGGTCTGGCTCCCCCGGAGGCCACCTTGGCAGAGCTGGAACCTGTCCTTGGGGTACCCCGGGGAGCCAGCCCCAAAGCAGGGAAAAAGCCAAGTGGCGGAAAAAACCCTGATGTCCAAGAGTCTTGATTGGAGTTAAACGTTCCGGAGTGCAGAGTAGAAACAAATGGGATCTTAGAACTGAAACGTGGCAGCAGGAAGTTTAAGCAGCTATTCCTTGGGATAGGAAGCAATCGCCTCAAAAATAGAAACAGGAAAAATCACAGAGAGATTAATGCAGGTGAGTGGTGCGGTAAGGAATAACTAACACCAAACCCAATGATGCGGAGGTCCGCGTAAGGATCCCTGGCGCACGAGTGCTCCTGGCAAAGAGAGCGGAGACAGCTGAAAGAAGGAGGCGAACAGCAGGAAACGAAGGTAAGAAATGAGTGGCGATAGATGCCGGAATAGTACTAGAAGTGAACCGCAAGACAGCGGAAGAAACCCGGGTTCAAACAGGACGCGGATAGTAGGAATGCCGGCAAGACGCCGAAAGAGAAAAAGGTACGGAAAGACAGAAAGAAACAAACCTTAGTAGGGAGGCAGGAATAAGAGATACACACAGAAAAAACAAGGAAGAAAGTCAGGGTGAAACTGACAGGTAAGAGGACTAAAGTTTAAGTCGCACAGAGCGTTGTGCCAAGAACAACAGATACAACGCAATGAGCGCGGGGGCGGGGTCTGGTAATATACTAGACGCCGCCATATTGGATGAGGACTAGAGCGGTAGGAGAGCTAAAGTTAATGCCTCGAGCGCTCCCACAGCTTCCACCCGCAGTTCCTGACAACGTCATCAAATCACCTTCATATTCAGTAGTTTTGGGTTTACCATGGTTGCTATGCCACAATCCAACTATCGATTGGGAAGCACGCACTTTGGTTTTTGCTTCCGCTCATTGCCTCCGGAATTGTTTCTTGCCTGGCAAGCCTCAGAACATCGTCATCTCCACACCTCTTGCAAGAAGCAATAGTCCACCTGGTCTTTGCTCAATGTTACCAATCCCTCAAGTGTACGACGATTTTCGGATGGTCTTTTCCGAGCCAGAGGATATACCTCTACCACCTCACAGAACATTTGATTGTTCCATTGATTTGATACCAGGTTCGGTAATACCTCATGGGAAGGTGTACGCCTCGTCTTTAACCGAGAAACAGGTCTTACAGGAATATTTGGATGACTGCATCAAGAAGGGATACATAGTTTCTTCGAAATCCCATGCTGATTTTCCTTTATTCTTTGTGAAGAAAAAGGAAGGTACTTTACGTCCTTGTATAGACTACCGCCAATTGAACGATATCACGCGAAAAGACAGATACCCACTGCCTTTGATCCGGAATATCATGGAATAACTTCGAACAGCCCAAGTCTTCACCAAGTTAGATCTCCGTGGAGCCTATCATCTGATCCGGATAAAGGAAGGCGATGAATGGAAGACGGCCTTCAAGACTCCATTCGGGCATTACGAATATTGGGTAATGCCATTCGATTTGTGTAATGCCCCGGCCGTCTTCCAGCGCTTTATGGATAGCATTTTTAGTGACCTAATTGGCATTTCAGTTTGGGTGTATCTGGATGATATCTTCATTTTTTCTGTTACCCAGGAACAACAAGTGGAACACGTCCGAGAGGTTCTTCGACGGTTGTCCCAGAATCAACTGTACGCAAAAGCAGAGAAGTGTTCTTTTCACAAGGAAAGCATGGAGTTTTTGGGCTATGTGATCAGTGGATCAGGCATTTTCATGGATCCCGTTAAGGTACAAGCCATTCAGGACTGGAACCAACCTCTCGATCTGCTGAAGTCCCTGCAACGGTTTTTAGGGTTCGCCAATTTCTCTCGGCAGTTCATACCCCATTTCTCAGAGCTAACGACTCCTTTAACTCGATTAACCAGTAGCAAAGTACCTTTTCTTTGGGATTCGCAGGCCACCATGGCCTTTGACACCTTGAAAAAAGCCTTCAGCACAGCACCCATTCTGTATCACCCCAATGACGAGATACCATTCATCGTAGAAGCAGACGCTTCCGATTTCGCTGTTGGTGCTGTTCTCTTGCAGAAGCAATCCGAATCCGGCATGGAACATCCTGTGGCTTATTTCTCCCGCAAACTCACTCCTAGTGAACGGAACTATGCCGTGATTGAGAAGGAGCTGTTGGCCATAAAAGCAGCATTTGAAGAATGGAGGCATCATCTCCTCGGGGGACGGCATTCGGTGGAAGTTCGTACTGACCATCGCAATTTACAGTATTTACGTTCTCTTCAGTGCCGTACCTCTCGCCAAGCCCGATGGGCCTTCTTTTTCTCTCACTACGACTTCCACATAATTTACATTCCCTGTGCTCAGAACTTGAAGGCTGATGCTTTATCCCGTTCTTTGGAAGGAGACGTTAAGAGCGACTGTAGTGACAAGCCACTGATCTCTCCGAAGCATTTTCTACTTAAGCTCTCACCTCATCTCCAGACGATTGTACAGGACACCATAACAGATCCAGCTCGGGCAAGCCTCTTGAAACGACCACAGATCACTGAACGCAATGGGTTGCTTTTTTATCAGAATAGATTATATGTACCCAGTGTCTCTCTTCGGACTCTTGTACTTCACGGGTTCCATGATTCCCGAGTTGGTAGACATCGTGGCATAAAGGCCACTCAAGAACTAATATCCAGGCAATTATGGTGGCCAGGTTGGGCCGAAGAAATTGAGCGGTATGTCAAGATGTGTCCTGTGTGTGCCAAGACCAAGACCCCAAGGAAAAGACCATTGGGGTTACATCATCCCACAGAGAAACCTCCTTACCCATGGCATACCATTGCTGCAGATTTCATTGTTGACCTTCCTCCATCTGATGGATATACCTGCATCATGGTGGTTGTAGACTGTTTCACCAAGACTGCCCATTTTGTCCCATTTCCCAGAATACCCACGGCATATCAGATGGCTTTGGCGTTCTTCCAGGAAATTTACAGACTACATGGATTACCAGAAAAGATCATATCCGATTGTGGATCCCAGTTTCTATCCTCTTTCTGGCGTCAGTTGTGTAATCATCTAGGCATTCACGGAGCTTTGAGTTCGGGTTATCATCCACACACTAACGGCCAGACTGAGAGAACTAACCAAACCTTGGAGCACTACCTTCGGTGCTTTGCTAATGCCACTCAGACCAATTGGAAAACACATCTGGTTCTTGCTGAAGCCTCTTATAACAATACAGAACATTCCGCTACCGGACTCAGTCCGTTTTACTGTTCTTTTGGTCAACATCCAAAATTGGTGCATTTTCATCCTGTACCTCCCAGTGCAGTTCCATCTGCTGATCATCTGGTCGTCACCATCCAAAAGCAACACTCATTGGCACGCAGAACTCTTGCAGAGGCACAGGCGCGCATGAAACAACAGGCTGATAAAGGGCGCACTCCTGAACCAATTATCCATGTGGGAGATTTAGTCTGGTTGTCCTCTAAGAATATGCCAGTGCGTAATCTACCTACCAAACTAGCTCCCCGTTATTTAGGCCCATTCAAGGTTACTAAGCGTTTGTCCTCTGTAGCATTTCGCCTACAGTTGCCACAGTCCTGGCGGGTTCATCCTGTCTTCCATGTCTCCCTTTTGAAGCCTTACGTGCTTGACACATTCCAGCGATCTTTTTCCCGTCCTGCCTCTGTAGATGTCCGTGGAGTTCCTGAATTTGAAGTACAAGAGATCTGTGATTCGCGCATACGACGGGGAGTACTTCAGTACTTGGTGGACTGGAAGGGTTACCCTGCCTGTGATCGCACCTGGGAACCATGCAGTTATGTGCACGCTCCCCGTCTGGTTCGCGAATTCTACCTCCGATTCCCTTGGAAACCTGGGGCCCCTGGCCTTTCTGGGAGGGGACATAGTGTCATGCCACTTACCTGGGGTGCGGGGCGCATCTGCAGGTCCCGGCGCTTCCCGTCCTGGCGCATCTACCCCCGATACAGGTTGGGGGGATCTCAGCCATCTGCGGCTCATGCCGCTTCCGGGTTTTCCCGTTCGCATGGTTCGCGCAGGCGCGGAAGGGCGTGTTTCGCCCTCCGCGCATGCGCCGTCCACAGAGCGCTCGGGAAGTTGCAAGTTTGCTTCCCAAGCCTCGTTTTGGGCGTGTCAGCGTCCGGGGACAGCACGGATTGTGTTCCAAGCCTCCCGGGTGCTGCCTGCCCTATATTAAGGGCGGTTTGTTTGAACAAACCGCGTCTCAATGCGGTTTGTTTCCTGAACGCGTCCTTGCCTGTGTTACTCATTAGTAGCATCTTGTCAGCCTTGCCAGCCTCTTGTTCCTTGTCCTTCCCAGCTGGTGTTCCTTTCCTTGTCTGCCTCTGGGAGTTTCTTGCCTCATTCCTTTCTTGACAGTAGGTTCCCTGGGCCTCCTTTTTCCCACTCCCTTCCTGCCTTCCAACTCATCTCCTTGTTCTGCCCCAGGGTTCCTAGTTTCCCCTGCCTCCTTGCCTGTTGGTTCTGTGCCTTGCCTCCTGCCTTCTCTGGAGTTCTCTGCCTACTTATCCATCCTCAGTACTTGCCAACTTCAGTTCTCTTCTTCAGTCTACTGTTACTTCTGGAGCTTTGCTGTTGTATCTTGCTGTGGATTTTCCATCCAGTCAAGACCCGCCTTCCCTGTCAGTGCTTGCACTGTCCGGACGTCACGCAAATCAGGGAAGTGCGTATCCCTGGCGTTGGGAGCTGGTTCACCACTGACCTTGTTTTGAATTCAGGGTGGGTGTTGCGCTGGTTCCTCGCGTTACACAGTCAGCAACCATCAGTCGGACAGCCTGGCTACTTCACCACGACCATCAACTGGAAGTTCAGGTACTCGGCGCCCACGAGATGCATTTCTTAACACTTGACCACACATCTTCCCAGCTCACAGCTGTACAAATATGTGTTCAAGTTTGGTTTTAAATACATAAAATAATAATCAATTTAATACATATCACTTTAAAAATGCACAAGCGACATGATACATCAACCATTTTGTTTTTAATCCTGAATTGGATGAAAGGGAGAGACCACTCCTGATTGCATATGTTTGCAAAAGGGCCCTCCATGCAATTTGAATTGTTTCCACCAAGAAATGGAAACGTAAATATTAAAACACAGTAAGAATTACCTTTGTGCTTAATTTTTCCATTACATGTCTGGAAGTGAAAGTAACATTACCTGTCTTTTATTGTTTGATACAGTTATCCAGTGTATTACGCATGATGTGGATAACTGTTATATTCCACCAAATAATAAACATACATTAAAATTGCAGAAATCGACTTGTGATTTTAGGTTTGAGAAAACGGCGACTGTTTAACCGAGATGTTGTAAATGCAGTTGAAATGAACAGTGCAGATCAAAACAAAAGCAACACAGGATTGTGCTAGATAGTTGTAGGAAGCCGTCATGAGCAAGTGTGCTACCTCACTTACAGGTGTACATGGCCCTCCATCGCCAATGTCATTTGTGCTTTCATGGCTGTGGGACATAAATCACTGCCTAGGCCAAGTAAACAAACCCTGGCCAGGCCTACTGCAGTGCAGTCCTTAAGGTTGCTAATCACACTGAAGTTGCTGCAGTATGTTTAGAGTGAAATCCCTCTTGCCCTCCACCAACCCTCCCAGACGGGTTTAACACCACTGGCAAGGGCTTCTTTCTAGGGCTATGGCGGGAGAAAGAGGGTGGCCTTGGGGGTGGTGGGGAGGCAGATCTGTCTGTATTGCTTTCACATGTGTGAGCTGGTTACCAGCTACTGATTGACTTATAGTGTTTTGGGAGCTGATATGGGTCCAGCTTACAACTGGTGTCATGGTTGGCAGGTCTGACATGCAATGGCCAGTTTCTAACTCACAGTAGTCTGGATGGAATGATGTTAACAATTGTCATACCCTTACTTTGGTCATTCCACTTGCTGCAAACCCTACTACCTCATCATTTTAAACTGGTGCTGAGTTGTTTTCAGAACTGCACCCTACAGTAGTGAGACTGGCTAGCCGTGGATGACCCTCTGGAGGCATGTTCTAGTGCTGGTGGCAGGATAGGCCTCTCATCAGCACCTCGATAGATGAAATGAAAGGCCAAGACAAAGTGTTCAGAAAAAATGAATAAGCCTGGGACATGCCAAACAAAACAAATAATTAACAAGAAATTCTGGGTTTCCTGTCTAAGGCTATCAGATGTAAAGTTTTAGCACATGTTTTGAAACGTTTGAAATACCTTCAATATTTTACTAATGTCCCTTTTCATTAAGCTTTTTTGAACAGTTGCTGAAATGATGTTCCACTCTCAAGAAATGCACCAATGCATTTAATCCATGATTGTCGGAACGTCAGATGGTGTCTTCTCACTATTGAGAATACCGACCAATAAAAGTCTATGCCAAAATCCTGATCTCCAGAAATGCCCAGTGTAATGAATTTAACCAATGTCAGCCCACTGAGGCCCCGATGCTCATCTTGGCGCAGTGAGCGTGCTAAATAGCACAACTCACTGCGCCATTTCTTGACGCCCAGGCACCACTGCTATTCTCATGTGGGCCTGGGCGTCTTCGCAAAGCACGACAGTGCTTCCGCTGTAATCCGCCTGTTTCTAATGGAAACAGGCGGATTGCAGAATCTTGGCAGCATTTTCGTTAAATAACGAGGGAATAGTTATTTAACGAAAATGCTGTCAATACACCAAAGTGAGCAGCTTCAACATTGCAGGATCTTGAAGCTGCTTACTTTGGTGTATGGGAAAGTGTTCATATACACCTGTGTGGGGTATATGAACACTTTTATTTAAAGCGAGCATCTTCAACGTTGCATCCTGTAAATGAAGGTGTACATATACACCTGTGCGGTGTACATTAACACTTTCATTTACACCAAAGCCAGCAGCTTCAACGTTGCAGAATGTAACATTGAAGCTGCTTGCATTGGTTTAAATAAAAGTGTTCCTATACACCCTGCGGTGTATATGAACACTTTCATTTAAAGCGAGCAGCTTCAACGTTGTATTCTGCAACGTTGAAGCTGCTTGCTTTGGTGTAAATTAAATTGTTCATATACAACCGTGGGGTGTATATGAACACTTTCATTACCCCAAAGCGAGCAGCTTCAACGTTGCAGGATGCAATATTGAAGCTGCTCGGTTTGGTGTAAATGAAAGTGTTCATATACACCCGTGTGTTGTATGAACACTTTCAAGTACACCAAAGCAAGCAGCTTCAACGTTGCAGCAATGGTGAAGCTGCTTGCTAACGTGGAAGCTGCTTGTTTTGGTGTACATGAAAGTGTCCATATACAACACGGGTGTATATGGAAACTTCCATTAACACCAAACAAGGCTTCTTGTGGCACTCCTCCAGTTTAATGGCACTAAAAGGGTACTGTATATGTGCGCTAGTTTAGCACACTTATTAAACTGGAGGAGTGCCACAAGAATAGGCTTCCAAAAAGCCATTTTACATATGTGGCGGTTGCTAGGTTGGTTTCCAATCCATCCTAGCAACCGCCACATGTATTCCGAAAGTGGCGCATTCCTTCTGACTTCGGAAGAATGCACCAGCTTCAGAATAGGTCTTAAGCACCTAAAAGGTTGTTAACCCTTTTAACGCCCTTTTCGGTTCTTAACACCTTGATGAGAATCGGGGCCTGAGAGTTTTTCTGGAACAAAATTACAAAGTTCGCTCATAGAATTGATTGGCCTGTGGAATCCCCCAGAACCTGCCTGCACAGCATGCAAACTGGCAGCATGGTGAAGGTGGTGTTGCCTAGTTTAGGAGATCTATTTTGAGACTTAGAAATGTGCAGGGTGTACCTCAGAATTTCTGTGTCGTGTGAATGTAGGATTTCTGTGGTTTTCTTCTCACAATGACAACAATATCATATGTATGTGTGTTCATGCAAGGTGGTAAGAAACAGGGATTCTCTTCTCTCTAAGTCTAGAATGGCTAAGCCACTTGAAGCGAGTGACATTGCTCCCCTCTTGCTTACCTAGAAATATCATACTTTCTTTCTGCAGCTATTATTTGGTCTGGCCATTAAAAGATGTCAACACAACTTACAACCATTGAAGGCACTGTCTTGCCTCAAAAAGGTAGATTTCTTATTCACATCTTTACTAGGAGCAAGCAGTTTGTCTCTCCACTAAAAGATGGCACACTAATGTACAACCACTGAAGCTAATCAAATCTACGTACCTCCAAACAATTATGTGATGTGCTTCTCCTCACACTAAGTGGAACTTCAATGTGTGTTTGTGTCATGCAAGATGACCAGTCACTTAGCTCCTTTACTCCTATTACTGAAATGGCTCAGCCACTTATGACCACTGAATATAATCACCCCTTGCTCATCAAGAATTATAAGACAATTACTCTTAACTATGATAGTCTGGCCACTAAAGGGCATTAAAACCATATAAAGTAATTGAAAATAAACTCCTTCTGCCTACAAAGAAAAATAAGAATTCTTCCCTGCAGCATGAAATAGTTAATTTAAGCCACTGAATGTGCTCCTTTCTATAAACATTATTCCAAGATGTGTGTTTTTTCCATCTTCACACAAACAACACATATTTGGTCTGGTCAATACAGGACTCAACACTGACATACAGCCACTGAACGTAATCTAATGCCCTCTTTACCTCCAACCAATTAGGTGATGTTCTCCTCCTCGCAGTGACAAAGAAGTGCCACATGCTTTTATGTTATGAAAGATAGTTCCTTGGATTCTTTTCTTTCTAGTGTTAAAATTGTGTAGTAACTAAAGGGCACTGTTTCTCTGCTACTAGTATTTCATTAGGCAAAAAAAAGGCAAGTACCAACCCTCATTGCACTACACTGTTTACAAATAATTCTAATATTTTTTATGCACTACTTCACATGAAAAAAGTATTTGGAATGTTGGCGAAAGATGATTCTTGAATTTATAGCAAGTGTATGTAATCTAACACTCTTCCTGCGGGCAATTCTCTAATAGCAAGATTTTGAATGTCCCATTCTACCATTCTATCTATTAGCTAAATCTTATTTTAATCGTGTAGATGTCCCACAAATAAATCCTGTTTTAATGTTCACCTCTCCTTTATCTCAATTGTATGTATTTTCTACTTGCTGTATAACATAAAACTATTCCTTCATCTATTCTAGCAACATTCTGGCCCTTCCTGAAAAGATTGATAACAAATATTAAACCAATAAATGCCATATCTATACTGTTGTAGCCTGCACCAGTCAAAATACTTTGCTTTCACCACTATAAATGTTTTCAAAATCTTGATTCATCAAAAATGCACACTATGCAGGCGGTTCAGTTTATGTCAGACAAGTTTGCATGCAAGCTTAGTGTCAAAACATGACTGCCACCTGGCAAGACCTGGAGTACTTTTGCCTGAACAATTTCCAGACAAGCAGGACTTGCCTGGATATTTGGAGAATGTAAACAACTAGGTCCTTTAGAATAGGGTTTGTGGGTTTCCATCCTCACACATTCAGACTAGCTAAAAAGCCCCTTCATCTAGCAAAAGCCCCAAGACATTTAAGCATTTCTACAGACCCTGCTTATATGATATACACCGTTAGAAAGGGTAATACGACTTTAAAAAGGGTGTTGATCAGTGTGGTACGTGTTTTATACATTCTGTTGTCCTTTCCTCAAACGTCATCACTACTAGACTATATTGAAGATTTCCAGTAATTACTGTCTTCTGGTGACGGAACTGAAGTCCTTCTTAATAAAGTAGTGTTGCAATTCTGATCATTCTCTGGGGCAGAGTTTCCTTGATCTGGGACCAGTATAGACAGGGAAGAACCACCCTGTGCTTGCCGCTGCCAGAGTAGATTTGTCAGTGTGCCGGAGCGCCCCAAAGCTCAATTCGAACATCAAGCCCCTCTGAAGCAGGATCCCTGCGCTGTGGAGCCAGGACGTGGATGCATCACACTGGAAGCTGGCAATGCAGAGGCCAAATGGGTTGACTGCTCATTGCACAGGGAAGCGAGAAGGACAACATCCACGGGACACAGGTTCATTAGAGCCATTACTGCCAAGATGGCGTGAAGCGACTCATTCTGCAGTGAGTGATTAGAGTTCTGTTGTCTTCCAGAGTGCAAGAGGGCGTGGCTGTTGCACGTTCACAGACAGCATAACTGAGGAAAAGGAGATTTCATAAACCAAGGTTTCCAAGTGGAGATGAGTCACGGTGAAAGGATTGAAAGTTCTAAAACAAGCTATACACCGAAAAGGGGGAAGAGTTTCAATGGGAACTGCTCCAGCACAGTATGTTTACAAAGTGGCACCGTCTGAAGAGATTGTTGGAGCAATATGTTTGAAGAAAATTGAAAGTGTCTCAAAAGTAGAACTCATATCCTATAAAAACAGACAGCCTTAATGCATCTGTAAAGAACACCTCTCTTCATTGAGGCACAAGAACTTCATCAGCAACAAAAAAAGAGGACAACCTCAGCGAATGAAGCCTGCTTGTTGGCTGAGAAGCACCCATCCATCATAAGAGCTTATGGGAAATGTAGTTCAGTAGAAGTGTTGCTGGTATCCTTATGGCTGCATTTGCTGAAGATGGTGTTCAGTGAATGAAGAATATGCAGATTATTCCAATCTCGGGTAAGCGCCGTAAAACAGTAGGGTGATCCCTTGGCCACAAGACTAATCCGCATCCTTCGCTACTGCAGAATGGAGGCACTGGCGGAATCTGTGCTTTTTAATGAACATCCTAGTCAATAAAGTACAACTATCTTCGAAAACAGTAAATTGCTAATGAAGCGAACCGAAGATACACCTAATATGTTCCAATTATGCTGACAGACACTTCCCTCCGTTCTTCTTTATTGTGAAGGGCTGTGAATGGTAATTACCAGCTGTGTTTGCCCACGCTCCCTCAGTGTGTTACTAAAGCATATTGTTCATGATATTTTAGAATGTGTTTCAATCTGAAAACTGGCAGCCTATTAGTTGTGTGTAGGTGTGTAAAGACATCAGACATTCTGAAATGTTTGCTATGCTTATTAGTTCATTTACGTTCTTATTTAGAAAGGAATGCCAGACATCATTTAAAAATAAAAAGATCTTTATAAAATAGTCAGCAAATAAACTGCTTACATTTTACACCAGAAATTCCAAATGAATCAGCTATCATTTAAAACAAAAAGTGAGGTCAGGGTGCACAGCCTCCTCTCACAATACTGGCAGGTGTCATTAGCCACAGGAGGCGGCACCAGAGTTGTACTGACCCTGTGGGGGGAGGAGAAGGTAAGCTCCGTCCTTCACATTGAGGGGTCTCTGTGGAGTTGAGGCCGGGGCCAGCAGCCAGGGCCTATCTGGTAAATGTGAATGTCCACTCCTTCCCCAGACAATGCATTGGGAAAATGACCAGCCCAAGTACCTGTCCCTTAGCTCAAATGGGCCCAATGGACAGGGTGAGATGCCACCACATGGCCAAAGGAAACACCACCCAATGCATAATGTGAGGGTCTAGGAGCAAGAAGCGGACACAAGGGTGGCTGGTTCATCGGCAAAGACTTGTATTAACGAGAGAAAGGGGGGAGGTGTTGGAGGAAATCATAACTAACACAACTAGCTAATGAAACTGTCTGTGTCAGAATGTCCAAAGTAAAGTTTGCCATCTTGAGTCCAAATCCTACCCTGTCTCTCACAAACTAACTTAACATAAAATGAAAAGAGAAATGTCTTTTGTCTGCCGACTTGCAGCACAGCTTTGCAGTTCAAAATGAAAGTTCCATAAAGGTGTCGAAAAGTAAACAAAGGTTCCACAAGACTTGGTGGTTTCCTTTCCCGGGAGTCTTTCCAGTATTACACAAAGTGGTTTCTGTATCTTCACTGGCCAATGATGGATACTTATCTTTGGTTGCTAGGCCTGACTCACAGGCCCCATGATAAGGAAGAATGGCCTGAACACCTTTCCCCAAGCCGACTTGATGGTGCCAGACCCTTTGTGAGCAGACATGGCTTCCAGGTACTGCATTGAGGATGAATTGCTTGGTCCTATTTCCAAAGCCGTTCAGAGGGTCCTTGACCCCTTTTCTCAGTAACCCCTCCTTGGTCCACTCTCCTGCCAAGTAAGGTACTCAACAATATCTTTCTCACTGTGTTTTCCTTCTGATATCACTTCCACCCACAGCCTTAGTTTACACTTACCCTGTGTGGGCCCGAGAACCCCTTCAATTGGTCAGTTCCATAGTTCTCTTTATTAGATATCACTTCCACCCCCGCCTTCGCTTGCTCCCCTGCCAAGGTCTGTGTGGGCAATTTGAAAATGCAAAGTTTGCATCCTTTCTTTTCTGGTATTGAGATATGTGTTCCCCATATGGGGCCCAGACCCCCTTTAGCTTGCTGCTGTGTGACTGCAAGTGTTCAGATTTGGTAGATCCCACTTTACTTTATGTCCCTTAACTCTCTGGGTCTCCCCAAACCTGGCCTCAGATACCCTAAGACATGCAGGGTGTTTGTGGCTGCCTTCCGGTTGTGTTCAGGTCTCCCAGGATCTTCTCCAGCTACCCAGAGCCTTCGCCAGTCTACCGTAAGCCTCTCCAGCAGCCTGACGGTGGGTTTCCTGCACTCCAAAGGTCCTCGCTCCTGGTGAGCGAATGTCTCCCTCTGCTGGAAGCTTCCTGCTTCATTGGAGCTTCACAGATACACTTCTTTCCCTGACTCCATCTGCTTTCCAGGTCAAATCTCCCTTGGGTAGTCTGCAGAGCTCTCAGTCGTTGCAGAGCGGTAGAAGACAAGACACCATCTCTCCGTTTCCTCTCCAGTTTTAAATGACATTGGGACAATCAGCTGATGTGAATGGCTAGACCACATCTGTTGGTTCTTGGTATCGATCCTCATTGCTCTTGGCCGCTTCATCATCCCAGTACTGACATTGGACACCTTATGAATGTCTTTCTTCCCATCAGTTTCCTCCACCAGAGATGTATCACAAAAGAACATTGGAGCAATTGGTGGAGGGCTAAGAGAAAAGGGTTTAAGGGAAGGTGGGAAAGGTCAAAGTGATACTGTGTTCTCCCTGCATGACCACTGCTCTCAATGAGGTCCTCCCTCCCCATGAGATTGTCCCACTGAGTACCACCCCCAGGGGGAACTATCGGACAGTGGTCTCACAACCCTAGCCTCATGAGAATGGGCTTCCCCATCTAAAGCAGTGACAACACCTCAGTATCTATCACATTACCCAAGCAGAGCTGGGTTCAGGCATGGGTGATCCAGCCAGTTGTCCATGGTGCCACATAAACCCACTGACACACTGGGTGTGTGTGCAGAATATCATTGTTCCTTGTGCACTGCCATAGCCAATGCCATCACTGCATGCAGAGGTAGGTTGGCAACTGTGCATGTAACCTTGTACCATAGAATGAATGTGCAGGGGTGCACATGCAAAGTATGTGCAGCACCCATGTGTGTTGATAAAGGCCAAGTGCCAAAGTTGACCCACAACCCAACCACATCTAAAGGCCACCTTGGCAGCACAAGGGCAAGGAGTACTTGTCAATGGGTTGTACACCCTCAGCAGCTTTTATTCAATGGCCTGCAAATTACCATACCCTTCATCCACATGAGTGGGATGTCACTCCACCATGTGGCATGTGTGACTAGCAAGACAACTTACAAGTGTGCATGTTGATTGACAGCATGTAATTTCACACACTCAGGAGCAGGAGAAGGGGGTTGGGCCATCAACATCCCATGGCTAGCCCTCCCGGGCAACACCATCAGCCACCCCTGTAATGCCCAGCAATGGGAAGGGTGGGTGAAAGGGACGGCAAGTGGCACCACATCTGCCAGTGCCAGCACCAGCACTGCACTCATTGGCAGTGATGTGGACACAGGCACAGCAAATTCACCCCTGGTACCTGCCCCCCAACAGCCAGCGAATGTGGTTGTGATGGGGAGTCAGCTGCTGGTAGGCGTTTGGGAGGCACTGTTCATCCAACCACCCAAAAGGCCCATGAAACACTCTCATCACTTAAGTGGGACAGCCAGCATCATGGGAAGTTTGGCCAGGAGACAGAGGGAGACTGAGACATCAGGTCCTATGGGTCACTGTGTTTCAGCCCAACCCTCTCCATAGCCCTACGCTCATTCCCCATGCAACACAGGATGATGCACTGATGAGGAGGCTGGACATAATGGAACAGTGCCAGGTGCAGCTGGCAACACTTGCCGACATGCCTGTCTTCCAACTCCAAGCCATTTGGGTACTATGTCCAGGGTGCTGCATGCAGGACTGTGACTGCCATGGTCTGTGACTGACATTAGGCAGCTCCAACATCTGTCGCCCTGACTGTCTACAAACAAAGGGTGTGGGAATTCACAGACAGCATCTCAACGTTTGCCGAGCCCATGCAAGACACAATGCAGTTGACCATGCAACACCTCAGGGACCCTGAGTATGATCAGTCACCCCCATAGAGGGCTCGTTGCCCAACACCCCAAGGTGCTGCTCGGCATGCATGCTATCCCCGAAGGTGGTGGGGGACACCAGTAAGGAAAAGAGACCACACACGTCACTGGACAATGTAGATAGGTACAATGGTGTTTTGGGAATGGTTTTGTGTGGAGGGCAGAAGTGGGGGGAACAGTGTGTTGGGGGTGATGTTGTGGGGAGTGGAAAGTTCGGGGGACCGTGAAATGGGGATGGGGTTGTAGCGAGTGGGAGGTGGGGGAAGGTATGTTGGGGGAAGGTCTTGTGGGGAGGGAGAAGAGAGAGGGGAGGGTGTGTTGGGTGTCTTCACATTTTCACATTAAACATTTGTTCAACTATAGGAATGCTAGGACATTCCTTTTTGTTTACATGTGTTTAATCCCTAATGTGACAATATATACAGTGGTGCATGGCATGCTGAAAGAAATGTGCTCAGAAAGAATTGTCCCTGAGTTTCTGATTAACCATTCATCCAGCTCTGGCCTCATCCCAGCAAATGCGTGCGACTGCATCAGCCACATGCAGTGTATCCGCCTCTTTATGGAGTGGCTTGTCCAATTCAGGGGTAGAAGGGTATTCCGTCTGAGGCACATATTGTGCAGCATGGCACAGTCCAGCACAAGTTTGCCAATACTTTCAGGTCCATTCATTAGTTTCCCTCTGATCCTGTCCAGGCAGCGGAAACAGGCCTTCAGAAGGACGAAGATACACTCAATACAGAGCCTGACCCTGCTGTGTGCATATTTGTAGGTTACCTTCTGTGGCGTCCCTGCATCCCGCAGAGGTGTAATGAGCCATGGAAGCTGGGGGGATCCAGAGTCACCAGCAAGGACAAAGGTGTTATGTTATGTTAATGGGAATTTGTTTAGCGCCTTTTACTATTGGTATGGTCTCAAAGCTATTTTGGTTGAACGCCCAAGGGGACTGCAGTCCGGTAAGTGGAAATGGTCAGAGAAATAAATAGTGCGTTTGTGCACTAGGTATGTGTGCAGCTAGACTTAATCTATCATGGGGGATAGCTGCATTCTAGTGCTGGAGGTGCTGTGCAGAGTAGGTGAGCCAGGTAGTATGTGCACATCTAAGACGAATTTGCCGTGGGGATAGCTGCATTTTAGTGGAGGTGGTGCTTTGCAGTGTGTACGGAGTATATGAGATTATGTGTGCAGCTAGACCATATTTATCATGGGGGATAGATGCATATTAGTATAGTCCGGATAGTGGGTGTATGTGTGAGTATCCATGGAATGAAGACACTTCCCTGCCCCTGATAACTTCCTGCAACTACCGCTTTAACTATGTGCAATGAGGTATAGGCATCTGGTGTGTCAAGAGCATCTAGGTATAATATGAACATCCGTTCTTTCTGTAGAACATGGCCCGACCTTCCCAGGGTCTAGCCATTCAAGTGCTGTGTATGTCCACCTCCTAGATGCTTTATGAGTTTAATAGCTTCCAGGTGCAGAGGAATGATGAAGGCTATAGTCTTTATTGCAATGCAGGACTAAGGGGGCACAGTTCATCTGTCTCCATTCCCTGTGTCTACCTACTAGGATTTGTTTATCGATTATATGCTTCTAAAGTAGCAGATACGTCCAGGTCTATGATACATTTTTATTTTTGAAGCTTTTTGCAATACGTGTCTGGATCCTCCACTAGCGTAGAGGTTGAAGAGCAGTACCTGACCATCCTCTTAAGAGCTGTGCACATCTGGAATTATCAAGTGCTGTGGATGGCTGAGTCTTCCGTGCAATGGATGGCTATAGTCTTTAGTGCAATACAGGACCAAGGTATCACAGTTCATCTATCTACATTCCCTGAGTCTAGCTAATTGGGTTTGCCCATGGATTACATGTTTCTGGATTAGCACATGCGTGCAGGTCCATGATAAAACTGTGATACTTCCTGCAATGCATGGCCGGATCCTCAGTGAACATAGAGGTTCAAGTACACTACCTTGCCACTAGCTATGCACAAATGAATATTACAAGCGCCATGAATGGCTGAGTGTTCCGTGCAATGGATAGCCAAAATTGCCGAAGCATTGCCCAAAGATCATACTTATTCACAGTGCTGTATAAGGCCAAATAACTTCTAAGTATAGTACATAGGAATACATGATTAAGCCGTGGATAGTCAGCCTGCGAGGTGCTGTTTTGTATTTGGTACGGATGCTGGGTAGGTCCTTTATGGCATTATAGGGGAAGAGACAGATCTTCAGTGCTTTTCAGAATGCCATGTAGCCATGCATGTGTCGAGTGGAAGGACGTACAGAGTTCCAGATTTCTAGCACCAGGGTTGAGAAGGGTTGAGAAGGCAAACCCTCCAATTCAGGGTGATTTGGAAAGGGGGACGGCTAGGAGGAGGGCAGTGCTAGATCTCAGGCTGCAGGTGGGGACAATGGGTCTAATCCCATCTTGTAAGTATTTAGGGCCGATTTTGTGCTTGGGTTGGTTAGCAATGCACATGATTTTGAGAGTGGCTCGCCGGCCAATTGGGAGCAAGTGAAGGGTGCGGAGGGCAGGTGTGATGTGATCTCAATGATTAAATGCAATGTCTAGCCTGGAAGTATGAGGTGAAAGTGGCAGGATTTGGATACAATGTTGATGTGATGAGACAGGTTAGGTTAGAGTCCATTGTTCAGCCAAGGTTTTTGACTGAGTGGGTGGTGGAGGGAGGAGGGCCAAGGTAGGGAGGCCAGGGTGGCGGATGTGGGGATAGTGCAATTTTCTTGCAGACTATGATCTCTGTTTTCCCCGACTTTGAGAAGGAGATGGTTGCTCATCACCCAGTGGTCAATGTCAGTGCAGCATGATACCAGGTCAGGGGGAGGGGAGGTCAATTTGAGAATTCTCAGGATGATTTGAGTGTCATTAGTGTAGTTATAGCATGTATGGTTGTGAAGGAAGATGAGACCAGGCATAGGACTCTTGTAGAGGTTGAAAAGCAGGGGTGATAGGAAAGGGCCTTGGGGGACTTCATTGATCACTGGACATGCAGTGGAGGAGAAATTAGTGATGTGATGTCTGTTCATAAGGAACAATGCAATCCAGTTGAGCGCAGAGTCCTGGATGCCAATGGAATGTAGTCTGCTAAGAAGGATGTTGTGGCACAGTCTTCAGCATCAGTTGTGACTTTAATGTGATCCCAAATAGAGACTTGTGAGGATTCTGTTTTTGTGAACAGGTCCGAAGTCTGATTGCCTGGGTCCAGGAGTTGGTGCGTTTGTGCAACAGTGCAGAGTTAGCTGTAAGCAGTGCGTTCAATGAGCTTTGCCAAAAATTGAGTGTTGAAGATGGGTCTGCAGTTAGAGGGTTGGAGTGGGCCAAGGAATGGTTTCTTTAGGAGGGGTTTAACATGTGAGATTTTGAAAGTTTCTGGAAAAATGTCAGAGATGTGAGTCATTGATGATGGACCTGGCAAGTTTCCCTGCAAATGTTTGTGGTGAAGATTTCTTTGAGGATGAAGGCGGGACAGGGACTGAAAGGGGAGCCAATTGTCGTCTGTCTGACAGAAGTTTGGGAAACTCCAGACTCGAGATGATGGTGAAAGGGCAGAAACAGAGGGTCTAGGTGGACACATGGGTAGAATCTTGGATATCGGGTGTTATGAGGTGTGAGGTGTTGGTTAGTTTAGTGTTGATGGTGGCAGTTCTTTCTTGGGAAGACTCGTGGAAGTGTTCAGATAGGGAATTGCAGTTAGTTTGAGAGGTGGTGTTGGGGGCGGTATATGGTGGGTTAGTGAATTGTGCGATTATCTTGTGGAGCTCTTTGCTGCTGCTGAAACAGTTCACAATTCTGGAATTGTACTAGGAGTGTTTGGCCTTTCAGATCTCAGCTTTGTAGATACGGTGATGGTGGACACATGTTGATTTGTTTTCTGGGGTTCGGGTGGTTTGCCATTTGCATTCTAGGAAGTGGTTTTGAGTTTTGAATGCCTTGAGGTGGAGGGAGAACCACTTGAGGGTCGGGATATGGTGGGTGAAGTGAAGCTAGTTGGGGTGAGACGGCGAAATGACTTGGAGAGTCAGAAGTCAAAACGGTCTATGGGTGGAAGTCTTCTGGTAAGGAACGTGTGGGGGTGGTGGCGAGAAGGGCTTCTGCCAGGAATGGGATTACCTTGACCCTGTTCGAATTATTGATCTATGAGCAAGTGTTTGAGGAGGTGAGGGTATATGAAGAGAGGAAGAGAGAAAGTGATAGCTGAGTGGTCAATCTAAATTAGCGGTCTGGGGATGGAAATGGTAATAAGGTCAGTTGAGCTAAAAAGGGCATAAAGGGTGTGGCCGGCAATATGGGTGGATCCTGTTATCTGCTGTGTTAGATTGAGTGTCTCCAGACTGTCAAGTTGAGTCATGGTCTTGTGAGCGGCATCAAACCAGATGTAAAAATATCCCAGTAGGGTAGGTGTGGGGTAGGTAATTGTTATGGCTACTAGGTAGTCGCATAGGGATTTTGCATATCTGGGGGGCCTATAAATGAGTAAGAAACTGAGGGTGGGAAGGATAGTTTGACTAGTAAAGATTTGCAGTTAGATGTGCATGGCTGTATTTCATAGTATGTGGTGGTTATGTGTGGTGTGTTTAGGATGGCTATTCTGTCTCCTCTTGTGGCTATGTTGTGGGTGAGGAGTTGTCGGAATTGAAACAATGTTATGCCTCCTATCGCAACAATCTTATGTGTATTGGCCTACGCCAAGTTGTCTAAACATCATATGCGAACAAACTCCACGGCAAGGTCTTGACCTTAGAGAAAGTAATGTAAGTCGCCATCTTGGATTAAGCCGCCATTTTAGGTTCTCTTGTTATATGGAAGTCACCCTGAACATCAAAATGGAAGCCGAATGACATTCTGAGTAAAATTCTGGCCGTTGTGACCTCCGTACACATGAATAATTAATATGCCTGCACGCCACTTGTCGGGGTCGCGAAATGAGACCTTGTCCTACTGTTGACCTATGTGTAAATGTACAACTATATCAGCGAAACTAATCAAAATGCATATATTATAGGATTGACCTGGCAAGGAACCCATAGGCCGACTCCTAGAATGGTTAACCCGCGAGAGGGTTGGCCAAGGGCTGGATAAAGCGTATAAAAGACCTAAATATTCCAATGTACGGTCTCTCTAACTAATGCATCGAACCTTGGTTGAAGTTTGTTACGTTACTCTGAGAGCCGAATAGCTATCCGTTTGTCAATTGACTTCGGTAACTGTTGTGGCTTTTAAATAAAGCACTTGTATGTTCTTTGTAACCTGTGTTGGTGTGTTTCTTTTGGGCTTCCTGGCCTCATTTTATTTTTATGTTTTCACAGTTGGCGCCCGAATAGGGACCCTCAAGATTGATGCCGGATCATTGAAGGTTGACGCAGACTATCGAACCGGGAACGGACGGTGTGATACTGCGGGCCCGACCGAACGAGACGCGATGCCTCGGCAGCACTGCACGATCCGATCCTTGGACGATAGTCGTGTAGTCTGACACGCCATCTTGACGAGGGACCATTTTTGAGGCGGGCAGATTTGTCGAAACCACCAAACATAAGGTAAAATTCGTTAGGTAAGTTCTTTGGTAAACCGTACGGTCCTCCTTAGGTTTGGTCAGGTGCAGTCGTGACCCGGCTCTTAATTTAACCCTGACAATTTGAATTTGGCGTATTGTATATGCAGACACAATTATTGACCAGGTAACACCAATTTTTTGTGAAATGCCTGGGAAATTGTCTAGCTGCTTTAGGGCTCTGTTCCGCAGCGATCGACAATCTTTGGAATTTAGCCGCCCGGCACCACAGGAGGGGTCGCCGGCATGTACTATGTACTGTAAGTATGGCATTGGAAGTATAGTATTTAATGATATTTGGCACAGACAAACCAGACATGCCTCCGAATTTCAGTGGCCAATCAATGGTAGTTTCGAGATCCCCCGTATTGAATACCTAGAATCGGTCTTGCTAAAAAAGAAGGCCAGACCTGCAGCATTTGATGTTTTGCAGAATTGGAAAAAAGAAGCGTTGCAGCAGCTTAAAAGTAGGGATAAACATGCACGCCGTCATAAAACAAATGCCGAAAAGGCGTTGTTATATGATAAGGAAAAATATTTGGAGTCAGTAAAAAATATGGATAGGGCTTTCTCCCTAGGTATCCAGAAAATGTATCCCTCTAAAGATTTCCATGTTTCCGAAGAATTTATTGAAACATTGTTAAACGAACGCAGGCCTGGTGCCTCTGCACCACCTCTATATGATCCTCTCCCGGGTGCTCTGCCCATTCCTGCTGTTGTTCCTGCTGTTATTCCTGTTCCCCCTGTACAACCTATTCCCGTTAATCCTCTAGTTGTTCTTCCTCCACCTATCCCACCACCCCTTCCTCTTGCCCCGATAGTTGCACCCTCATTGAATTTGGCCATATCTCCGCTCCCGAGTGGTTCTGTATTGACTAACGTTGATCGGGGTGCGGGGTCAAAGATTGTCACTCGAAATACTGTTTCTGCAGACAAGAAACAGGAATTATTTGCATGGGCTAAGCACTGTATGGAGAAAGGTGATCAAGTCAACGTTTTTCCCACATTATCAAATCTGGACAATTTTCCCGAGAAAAATGTTTTTATCGAATGTTTGGGGACTCATTTATGTGTAATGTGGGGTAGATTACATAATTCGGATCTCCCACAAGGGGTGAGGGATCTAAATACTTTAGCACTTTCGAGGGACACAGAGTAGAAAGTACATGGTCATGTTGAGAGATTGTTTGAGTATAGGAGGGACTTTGAGAAATCACGAGATGAGGATGATGAAGACGACGGTATGTATGTGCAGAAACGGTTCCTTCCGTGTCGTAGATCGGCACCTGAAGAAGTACGAATTTGTACCAAAGATGCGATTCGGTGGATCTCGGATTCATCGATACCGCCAAATGAAGTATATGACACATATAGTTAGTATACAGTAGAAATGCAGAAGAAGGTGATTCGGGTAATGGTACAGTACCTGCAGGAAGAATGTGTAAGGAAGAAGGTTAGTTGTCCTATAGAGTTATTGGGAATTTGTAAAAGGGATTTTTCGCCCGACATTTCTTCGACTGCCTTAGCGCTCGACCTGGCTCTGTTGCTTGGTAAGCGGTCGGAGTTACCTATATCTCAGTTACCTATGAGAGAGGTTCCTCCGACATTTGTCCCAAAGTTTGAGATTCCCGCTAACGCTGGGACTGGTAGACCCGCTGTGGATATCCCAGCGCATTATGTATCACAATGTGTTCACGTCCCATTTTCACGACAGGAAGTGAACACTATTAGACAATCAATTCCCGATATCAGGAAAAACCCGACAGGGTTTTACAAAGAGATAGAGTCCGTTTTGCTGTCCTCTGTGTTCACCCTAAGTGATATTGACTTGCTATTCCCTGTACTCCTGCCCGTAGATTTATGGAAGCAGGTTCGAACAACAGACGATGTGCCAGGATTAGGAGATACGTGGGCTAACATGATTAGGTTTGATGGGGAAAGACCAGCTGGTGAGAAACCACCTCAGGTAATACTTACTTTGCCTGATAGAATTGTCGCAAAATTAAAAACTATAATTCCAGAGAAAAGAATTATTTGGGACAAGCTTACGGCCTGTGTTCAAGGAAAAACTGAAGGTGCCCCCGAATTCTTTAATAGATTCAAACAAGTATTCTCTGACTTCAGTGGACAGGACTTGGGCACAGAGTCTGGGAAAAGGTTGTTTGTGGACAAATTTGTACATGGATTGTTGCCCGACATCCAGTCACAGATTATGTCCTCTGAGAGCGGTTGGCAGGCGAAATCCCAATCTGAAGTTTTGCACATGGCTCAGTATTATGAGAACCGTGTTAATAACGAAAAAGAGAAAATAGAGAAGAGGAAAGGAGATTTGAAGACTAAAGTATTGTTACAACAAATTGTTAGAAATCCCAGAGGAGGTACGTCACAGACCAGAGGTCAGTATGTCCCAAAAGCAAAAGCTCCTTTGGGTTCTGTGAATATTAATCAATGTGCCTATTGCCGCCAGGAAGGTCATTGGCGAGCACAATGCCCCGTCCTTCGACAAAGGTCAAACAATGCGTTTGGGAGTATGGGTAGAAGACCTAGAGGTTGTCCTGGAGCAGGGGGCCCTGATAGAGGTCAGTTTTCGCAAGATCCTCAGCAACCTTTTTCACGGGAAAATCAGACTTCGAGTCTGGACACGAGAAACATATTTGATCACCCTTCTGCTGCCTACCTTTCTGAAGAGCTTCCTTCCGATGACATTTTGTTTTAGGACTGCCCGAAGCAGGGTTTGGAACCTTCACCTATTCCCGTTAATCAGAAAGGTCCCTATGTTGAATTATTAGTGGGGAATAGGAAACATCAGTTTTTGATAGACACTGGAGCACAGAAGTGCTCCATTGATCATTCCCGGGTTCCAAACATTCCACTGTCAGGGCAAACAAATGTTTCTGTAGGGTTTTCTGGTATACCAATTGTTTGTCCGGTTTCTTCGCCGGTGTCTGTTTCTTTGGGTCCCTTTACGGACCATTGTCCCTTCCTTCTGACTTCGAACTGTGGAGAGAATTTGCTGGGGTTAAATCTGTTGAAGAAATTGAATGCAGTAATTCATTGTTCCTCTGATGGAGTACGACTGACGGTTTCACCACAGCAACTTCCCAATTCTCAGTTTTTGACTCGACCATTGCCTCCTGAGTTTAGTGTTGTTCCAGAATGATTATGGGCGGTTGTCGACAATGATGTCGGGGTGCTACAGATTGAGCCCGTTAAAATAGTTTTGAAGCATGGAGTTAAACTACCACGCATTTCGCAATATAAAATATCAGTTGAGGGCGAGCGTGCTTTGAAGTGCATTGTCTCCGATTTTGTGCATCGAGGGGTGATTGAAGAGATTGCAGGTAGTTTATGTAACAGCCCGATTTTGCCTGTATACAAGAAAGGCGACAATGCAATCCCATACCATTTCATAATTGATCTTCGTGCTATTAACAAAGTTGTCGCCCCACAATTTCCAATTGTGCCTGATGTAACAACGATACTAACAATGATCCCTGCTACAGCTACACACTTTAGTGTTGTGGATATAAAGAATGCTTTCTTTAGTATTCCTATACACAAGGAGAATAGATATTTGTTCGCGTTCACCTTGGGGGGACGTTCATTCACATTTACTCGTGCACCTCAAGGGTATACTGAAAGTCCAAGCATTTATAGTAGAGCTTTGAAAGAGCAGCTTGATACCCTTGAATTGCCACCTACTTGTACACTGCTTCAGTATGTCGATGATTTGCTTTTGGCTGCAGATTCTGAAAGTGCTTGTAAAGATGGCACTGTACTGTTGCTTGTTCATCTAGCTAAAAACGGTCATAAAGCTTCGCTCAAAAAATGTCAATATTGTTGTCAGGAAGTCGCCTATTTAGGCTACCTCCTGTCAAAGGAGGGGAGAAGATTGACACCTGAAAGAATAAAACACATTTCTGGCATGTCTGTTCCAAATACACAGAAGGAAGTCAGAGCCTTAATAGGTATGGCTTCTTACTGTAGGTTGTGGATCCCGAATTTTCACTAGCGATAAAACCGATGTTGGCTTTGACGAAGAAGGGCATTTCTTTGCCACTGCCATGGAAATCGGAACATCAACGATCATTTGAGCTTCTCAAAACCACGTTATGTTCTGCACCGGTTCTGGGTACTCCAAATTATGACAAGGCCTTTGTGTTGTTTGTGCATGAATGTGATGGATGTGCTTTGGCTGTGTTAACACAGGAACATGGAGGGAAGAGTAGGCAGTGCGGCTACTACTCTTCCGCCCTTGATCCTGTCGCATGAGCTTTGCCAAGATGTTGGCGAGCTGTCGCTGCTGCTGCCGCATCTGTAAAACAGAGTGAGGGAATGGTCCTAGGCCATGATTTAATTTTGATGGTACCTCACTCTGTAGATGTTCTATTGAATAAAACCCAAACGCAACACCTCACCTCTTCACGACTTATGAGGTATGAATTAATTCTGTTTGCCCCTCACATTCAAATTAAGAGGTGTTGTGTTCTTAATCCGGCTGAACTCCTACCTTTCCCGCAAAATACTGTTTGCGGTGATGAAGAATTACATGACTGCCTGTATACCACTGAACAGGAAACGAAGGGCAGGATAGATCTTATAGATACTCCTTTGGGCAATGCAGAAGGGGAGCTGTTTTGTGATGGCTCCTGCTTCAAACTCCCAGATGGTACATCTACAGCTGCCTATGCAGTTACTACGTTGAGTACGGTTGTTGAAACTAAGAGAATTCCGCATAACTCCGCGCAGGCCGCAGAGATTATAGCGTTGACCCGAGCTTGTGAACTCTCTGAAGGGCATACAGTAAACATATATACTGATAGCCAGTATGCCTTTGGGGTGGCTCACAAATTTGGGAGGCTCTGGAAGGAAAGAGGGTTCCTAACCTCACATGGAACCAAGATCCAGCCCTCTAACTCCCTAGGCAGTTAGCGATCATGAAATGTGCAGCACATCGTAAGGTCATAGATGATGTGGGAAAAGGGAACGCTTTTGCTGACCAGATAGCCAGGCAAACGGCGACAGACCTTAGCGCAGACATGTATGCTCTAAGGGAAACAAAAGATGCCTATGTAATGGATGAGGGTATCGGGTCTGTGCTAGATATCCAGACTGATGCCACAATAGAAGAGTCTAAAAAGTGGGCCGAAGGAATGGGGAAACTGGATGACGATGGGTGTTGGGTGGATACATCTGAAGGAAAATGGTTGCTCCCTGATTCATATGTGCTGGCAATGGTTACGATGGCACATGGTCCTACGCATGTGTGTGCTCAGCAGATCACGAAAATGTTAGAACAAGTCTGGGTGAATGATAAAATTTCGAAGATTGCACAGCGACATGTTCAGAATTGTGTGATTTGTTTACAGCACAATGTGGGGAAGGGGACAGTAACTCCAAGGGGAAGCTTTGGGCCCCCTTCTGTTCCCTTCAAGGTCATCCACTTTGATTTTATTGAGATGGAACGGTGTAACAATCTAAAATATGTTCTTGTGATTATTTGTGCTTTTAGTAAATGGGTCGAGGCTTTCCCCGTTAAAGATGCTACTGCCATGACCACTGCAAAGACTATGGTAAAAGAATTCTTTCCACGATTTGGGCTTCCAAGGGTAATTTGGTCAGACAATGGTCCCCATTTTGTTGCAGCAGTAATTTTGCAGATATGCACAGCGTTACACATTGAAAACCGATTTCACTCAGCTAGACATCCTCAAAGTGCTGGGTTGGTAGAGAGACATAACGGCATCCTGAAGAATAAGCTTGCAAAAACATGTGCCAACACCAAACTGAAATGGCCAGATGCCTTGCCTATTGTATTGTTAGCCATGCGTACCACACCTCAAACTAAGACTGGGCTTTCTCCATTTGAGGTAGTGATGGGGAGACCTGCTAACATTTGGGGTCTTCCGAAGCCTAAAGCCCTGAGGGAGGTAGAAAATGTATTGCTTGTAGACTACTGTAACCAGTTGACTAAAAATCTGTATCTCATTTATCATCAGGTCCAATCAGCTTTACCTGTACGGTTTACGGGCCCAGGACACGATATTCAGCCTGGAAGTTAGGTCCTAGTGAAGGCCTACGAAAGGTCTTCCTGTCTTGTGCCTTGCTGGCGGGGTCCCCACCAGGTACTGTTGGTCACCCGCTGTCATGATGCCTACCCCCGGAGTACCAGGCCAGGCCCAGCACCCCCGGGAGGAGGCATCACGCCCCCGGGTAAAAGCCCAGCGGCCCTTTATAGGGGCTCTTTGGACTCTGTCCTGGCGCCATAGGTGCCAGGCTCATAAGGGGAAGTGTTTGGTGCACTTACCTGAAGCAGACCATGCTGCACACTCACCTGATGCAGACCATGCTGCATGAAGAACCAAGCCAAATGAGGCTTAGGAGGGACTATTTTTCTGAAGGAACTATTTTGTTACTTGGGTGGGGCTGTGGAAGAATACTCACCTGGAACTTCTTCCAAGGCTATTTAAGCCACGCCCGGACAGCCACACGTGCTTCGCGTTGTTCTGCATCCCCGCAGCTGAACGCTCACCATGTCAGCTCCTGCACCTGGACTCCAGCCACACCCGCCTCGAACCTGGAACACCTGTAAGGAAAGAAGAGAAGAGAAAGGTGAAAACGAAGAACTTATTCAACCTTCTTACCTGCATCCGGAATCTTCACGCCAGCATTCCTGAAGGAAGACTTCCATTTAAAAGCACCGCGTTGCTCGCTGCAGCGCCGCGCTTCACTCACCTGTTGCCGAGTCGCCGCCCGGCTCCATCGCGGCTCTCAGCACCAGTCGCCACATCTCTGCACCTAGGGGAGAGAAGAAGAGACAAAAGGTGAGCAAGGGAACACAAGAGGAAAGCCGAATTTTCAGCCATATTACTTACCGGCTTTTCTTGGTGAACCAATCCACATCTCGGGTCGGCGCAGCATCTTTGGCAGGTACCGCACCCCTGCCCCTATGGGGAAAGGACAAAAGACATTACTGGGGAATTATAAAGACATTTAGAGGGGTCGCCCTCATCACTAACCCACCTGATTTTACCACTGGCAATTTAACCCCTCAACGCATCGCCTTGGTTCTGCACCTGAAATAAAGGACAGATCACAGGTTAGGAAAAACAACATAAAAGGAGGCTCACACTTGAACTTTTGCATCTTCATACTTACGGTGTATCGCTCAGAAAAGTCAAGTGGATTTGCCAGCGCCATTCTGAAAACCAGTGAAGTAACTGGAGAAACGCGCGCCCCTGCACCAGAAGCAGGATGGAGAGTTCATCCTTCCAAACCATAAGGTGAGCTTAAACCGGGGGGGGTTGGAGGAAGTCTGAGAAGAACGAAGGGGAAAAGGGGGGAGCAAGCACACTATTCAGCAGACAGTTAATCCCCTTTCTCATCTGCAGAAGGATATTCCTACGGGCCAGACAAGCAAGATTTGGGGGTCCTTTTCAATCGGTGGTCCGAATTCTGCGCATTACGCTTAAAGAGGCCACAGCAACCCAGACCAGACCAGCGCCTCCGTGGGAGCCAGGTGAGCTTTTCCAGAACGCGAAGCCTTCCTACAAATTCCCACCCAGGCGCTATGGAAACTTCTGAGACTGACCAGTTGGCCCAACTACTGGGGGAATTACGGGCCGAAGTACACGCCGCTCGTCAAGAGACTAATGCTCTCAGGAGGGAAGTGATTGTATCAAAGGAAAGAACTGATGACCTGGCTAGACAGCTTTTCCAAGGTCAAGCTGGACAAACTCCTTTACCCGGTTCCGGAGGGAACCCCGCTCCTGTGCTTTCCAGTAACCCGGTGCAGATTAATCTACCTGGAAACATGCTGCTGGCCCCACCCGAACGCTTTGCTGGGGACCCCAAACAATTCGCCGTATTCATGAATCAGACCTGGGGCCTTCCCTAATGACCAGACCAAGGTAGCCTTTGTATTATCATATCTCAGCGGCAGTGCTGCCGATTGGTCAGTTCCACTGGTAACTCAAGATAACCCGATTCTTCGTGATTTTCAAGGATTTCAAGCAAGCATGGAAAGGTTATTTGCTCGTCACTCCCAGGGGCTCTAGATGACGAACTTCTATCTCTGGGACAGGGCAATCAAGACCTCCTTTCCTACATTGCAACCTTTAATAGACTAATTGTGGAAACTGGCTGGCCAGAGGATAAAAGAATCACGTTATTTTATCAAGGTCTATGCGGAGAACTTAAAGATGTCCTGGCCCAAGTTGTAAATCCGCCCCAAGAATGCTCAGAATATATAGACTTAGAGGTCCAATTGGATCACAGACTGCAAAATAGAAAAGCAGATTGGTCCAAGTTTGAGACCCGGGTGTTAATCAAGACCCACGTTAACCTCAAGAGGGCTGAAGCCTCTGAGCCAATGCAAATCGGAGGAGTTAAAGGACCTTTAACTCAAAAGGAACGTGAAAGAAGACGGCAGATGCACTTATGTCTTTATTGTGGATCCTCTGGACACTTTCTACGAGATTGCCCGGCATGGCCACCCAGGAAGGTGGTAGGAGCCGCTGATAAAATCCATGAAACCTCTGTATCGGGAAACGACCCTGCCCGACAAGCATAGAGGTCCGCTTGCCGAGCTTGAAAACGAACTCTCAGACCTCGCATTTCATTGTGCCAATGGTCCTCGTAGATCCGGAACAGCCTAAGCGGTTGCATGCAATAAAGGCATACATCGATAGTGGGGCTATAGGAAACTACGTGGATCGTGAATTGGTCTCCAGGATTAACCTCCCTCTGCGTCCTAAAACCAGCAAAGATGTCATCACCACAGTTGATGGAACCGAAATTGCCTCGGGACCGGTAACACATTCCACAGCTGGGTGACACTTGTAGGTCCGGACGGCCATCGGGAGGCAGTCCACAGTTTCAGGTTATTCTCGGAATCACTTGGTTAGAGACACATAATCCTCGAATTGATTGGCGAGCGAAGTGAATAACCTTTCCGGAGTGTGCACGAACCTGCTACCCAGAACATCTGAAGATCAGTCTAGCATCAGTAACCTCTGTCTCCATGCAACTACCTCCGGAATACCAAGACTTTCAGGACGTCTTCCAAAAGGAACAGGCCAACACGTTACCTCCTCACAGATCGTACGATTGCCAAATCGATCTGGTGCCCGGTGCTCAACCCCCTTGTAGCAGGATTTATGCCCTTACTGAGCCGGAGAATCTGCATTTGAGACAATATTTAGATCAATACCTAGCCAATGGTTTCATTCGCCCGTCAAAGTCTCCGGCATCCTCGGTTTTGTTCTTCGTGCCAAAAAAAGAAGGCGACCTTAGAACTTGTATCGATTACCACGCATTGAACCAGATAACTGTTAAAAATCGTTATCCTCTGCCTTTGATCCCTGAACTCCTTGACCAGGTGAAGGACGCTTGCATATGCACCAAGTTAGATCTCCGGGGGGCTTATCATCTGATACGAGTAAAAGAAGGCGACGAATGGAAAACGGCCTTCCGTACAAAATATGGACTATTCGAATACCAGGTGATGCCTTTCGGGTTGTGCAACGCGCCTGCTGCCTTTCAATTCTTCATGAACGATGTCCTTCGGGAACTCATCGATGTCTGTGTTGTCGTGTATATCGATGACATTCTGGTGTACTCCTCTTCGAAATCAGATCACAGAAAACATGTCAGGGCCTTCCTTGAGAAATTGCGCCAGCACAAACTGTTTGCAAAGCTGGAGAAATGCGTTTTCCATACCACCGAGGTTGAGTTTCTTGGATTCATCCTGACACCTAAAGGGGTCCGAATGGACTCACGGAAAGTGGATGCCATCCTCAAATGGCCATCACCTAGTTTGGTGAAAGGTGTCCAAAGCATGCTTGGTTTTGCCAATTTTTATCGCAGGTTTATCCCGGAATTTTCACGGGTGGTGCAACCCATCACTGCACTCTTGCGGAAGAATAAACGTTTTGAATGGACCGAGGAAGCTGAACAGGCCTTTCAGGAATTAAAAGCTAAATTTACGTCCGCACCTATTTTGAAACACCCGCGTCCTGATCTCCCATATATAGTCGAAACCGACGCATCCATCTTAGCCATTGGAGCTGTCCTGTCCCAGAGAGACCCCGAAACCAACCAACTGCACCCCGTAGCATTTTGTTCCAGAAAGTTTTCGCCACCAGAGATAAATTATGCAATCACCGATAAGGAATTATTAGCCATTAAGTCCGCCTTTAAGGCTTGGCGGCATTATCTTTTTGGCGCCAGGCATACCATCACCGTGATCACTGATCACCGAAATTTACAATATTTAAAAACTGCCAAGGCTCAGTCTTCACGACAGCTCCGATGGGCTTTGTCCTTTGCTGAGTTCGATTTTATAATCACTTACCGTCCCGGCTGTAAGAATGGCAAAGCGGACGCGCTATCTCGAATTGGAATGGGAGAAATGGACACAAACTCAGAACCTGTGCCGATAATTCCCGAACAAAGAATCTTGGGGATAACCACTTTACAAACCCTTGAAGACATTCAAGCACGGGTAAAACTATTCCTGGACTCTTCAGCCTTGCAGGATTGGATCAAAAGGGGGTCTGACTTTTCAATCAACGATGGCTTACCTTACTTCCGAGGACGTTTATTTTTGCCAGAAAAGGAATTGCAAGAACTGGTTATTTCCCGTCATCACGATACTCTGATGGAAGGACATCCTGGCATTGCCAAAACAGAGGAAAAAATTAAACGACAATTCTGGTGGCCGTCCTGGCGAAAGGATATTAAATCTTTCGTGATGTCCTGTGGAGTTTGCGCCCAAAACAAAGGTAAAAAAACAAAACCCGCCGGTCTTCTTCAACCCTTAGACATTCCACCAGCACCTTGTCACACCTTGTCACTAGATTTTATCACGGACCTGCCCTCTTGTAATGGATACAATACTATTCTGGTTGTGGTGGATTTATTTTCCAAGATGGCCCATTTTATTCCGTTGAAAGGTTTACCTTCAGCTTTTGTTCTTGCCAAGGAATTCCTCGAAAATATCATCCGTCTGCATGGATTCCCCTCCATACCAATCTCCGATCGGGGAAGCCAGTTTATTTCTCATTTTTGGAAAAAGTGTTGTCAACTGGCACAAATCGATGTAAGACTTTCAACCAGCCACCACCCACAGACCGATGGTCAGACGGAGAGAACGAACCAGACCCTTGAACAATATCTACGATGTATGTTGCACCAATCGGAGGGTAATTGGAAGGATATTTTATGGGTGGCTGAATATGCATACAATAACTCGATACACTCTGGAACTGGTCAGAGCCCCTTTTATACCATATATGGACATCACCCTCGTACTTCAGACTTGGACTCACCTTTGAGCCTCGAAATGCCCGCAGTGGACCATTTGCATTCTATGATTACTCAAGCCTTCAAGGATGCTACTGCACACCTACAGCATGCAAAAGGGAAATACAAAAAGAATGCGGATCTGCATCGAAAGGAGGCGCCTCCATACCAAATAGGGGATCAAGTATGGTTGGCTACCAAACACTTATCGCTCAAGGGACCTCAGACTTTTAATCCAAGGTATTTAGGCCCTTACTCGATCAAAGCAATAATTAACCCAGTGGCAGTCAAGCTAGATCTACCAGCTAACATGCGGATTCACCCCGTTTTTCATGTGTCGCTTTTGAAACCAGTGCAAGCAGGAACCAGATTAATAAAGCCACCAGAACCAATCCAGATAGATGGCGATCCTGAATTCGAGGTGAAGAACATTTTGGACTCTAAGATCTCAAAATCAAAACTTTTCTATCTAATTGATTGGAAGGGATACGGGCCTCAGGAAAGATCTTGGGAACCCAGCGACCACGTACATGCACCTCGGCTAGTAAAAAGGTTCCATCCAAATTTCCCGAACAAACCGAAACCTCCTGTGGGAACGACCTTGGGAGGGGCCTTGGGGGGGAGTGCTGTCATGATGCCTTCCCCCGGAGTACCAGGCCAGGCCCAGCACCCCCGGGAGCAGGCATCACGCCCCCGGATAAAAGTCCAGCGGCCCTTTACAGGGGCTCTTTGGACTTTGTCCTGGCGCCATAGGTGCCAGGCTCATAAGGGGAAGTGTTTGGTGCACTTACCTGAAGCAGACCATGCTGCACACTCACCTGATGCAGACCATGCTGCATGAAGAACCAAGCCAAATGAGGCTTAGGAGGGACTATTTTTCTGAAGGAACTATTTTGTTACTTGGGTGGGGCTGTGGAAGAATACTCACCTGGAACTTCTTCCAAGGCTATTTAAGCCACGCCCGGACAGCCACACGTGCTTCGCGTTGTTCTGCATCCCAGCAGCTGAACCCTCACCGTGTCAGCTCCTGCACCTGGACTTCAGCCACACCCGCCTCGAACCTGGAACACCTGTAAGGAAAGAAGAGAAGAGAAAGGTGAAAACCAAGAACTTATTCAACCTTCTTACCTGCATCGGGAATCTTCACGCCAGCATTCCTGAAGGAAGACTTCCATTTAACAGCACCGCGTTGCTCGCTGCAGCGCCGCGCTTCACTCACCTGTTCCCGAGACGCTGCCCGGCTCCATCGCGGCTCTCAGCACCATTCGCCACATCTCTGCACCTAGGGGAGAGAAGAAGAGACAAAAGGTGAGCAAGGGACAACAAGAGGAAAGCCGAATTTTCAGCCATATTACTTACCGGCTTTTCTTGGTGAACCAATCCACATCTCGGGTCGGCGCCGCATCTTTGGCAGGTACCGCACCCCGGCCCCTATGGGGAAAGGACAAAAGACATTACTGGGGAATTATAAAGACATTTAGAGGGGTCGCCCTCATCACTAACTCACCTGATTTTACCACCGGCAATTTAACCCCTCAACGCATCGCCTTGGTTCTGCACCTGAAATAAAGGACAGATCACAGGTTAGGAAAAACAACATAAAAGGAGGCTCACACTTGAACTTTTGCATCTTCATACTTACGGTGTATCGCTCAGAAAAGTCAAGTGGATTTGCCAGCGCCATTCTGAAAACCAGTGAAGTAACTGGACGAACGCGCGCCCCTGCACCAGAAGCAGGATGGAGAGTTCATCCTTCCAAACCATAAGGTGAGCTTAAACCGGGGGGTTTTGGAGGAAGTCTGAGAAGAACGAAGGGGGAAAGGGGTGAGCAAGCACACTATTCAGCAGACAGTTAATCCCCTTTCTCATCTGCAGAAGGATATTCCTACGGGCCAGACAAGCAAGATTTGGGGGTCCTGTTCAATCGGTGGTCCGAATTCTGCGCATCACGCTTAAAGAGGCCACAGCAACCCAGACCAGCGCCTCCGTGGGAGCCAGGTGAGCGTTACACCCAAACAGCAGTGCGGGTGGCTGGAAAGAAGCGTTGAATCCACGCGACGCATGTCAAGAAACTTCCTCACCCGACGCCACACGTTACAGAAGAAGCAGAACCCCTCGCTGACGCTACAATCTCTGATCCTGGAGTGGCAAACAGTGCTGTGAGTGCGTCAGTGAATTCCTCTGAGCCCGTGGAGCTTGGGGAACAGTCCATTTCGTTACAGCACTCTTTGAAAAAGTCACTTCCGGAAAACACTGTTTCAAGTTCTGCGACTGTTAAGCGATCCTCTGCACACCGATCCACTGCACACCAGAATACCGCTCACATTTCCCCAACACCTCCCTCCAGGGTTCGAGGCTCATGTGACTCGGTTTACCCAAAGGACCGAAATCTCCGTACCAGGTATGATTTACGGGCTCGATTGCAACCCTTCCTGCACTGGCAGTTGCCATGGAGAACATACAGCAGAAGAGGCAGCGTTACATCTCCACGCCGATCGGTCACTTGCTCATGTGATCCAGAGTGGCGTTCATCACGTGACCTTGGTGGACGTCACATGATCCTGAAAAGCTCAGTATATAGGGCTTGAGACACGGAACACTCATTGCTTCTCAGCTGTCTTCAGACCCTGTTTGGCGTTACGTTTTGGTTTGCTTTCCTGGTTTACCTTGATCTTGGAACTCTCTCTTGGACTCCTTCGGATTACCCCTGTGTACCTTTGCTTGGAACTGTTTATCTGTTGCTGGATTTCGGACACGACCCTGACTTGCCTTTGGATCATCCCTTGGTACCTTGTTGAACTTTTACGCCATTTCCCTTTTTGGGATTCAAGTCACGCCTTCAGTCCTACAGGTGGTTTATCCTGCATCCACACTTGTCTATGGTCCTCATGTTCTAGGGACCGCCTCATCTGAGTCTCGAACCTCCCTCCTAGGTTTCCTGGGTTTTCCAAACACCGGATAGGTAAGGCTATTCAGATCCTTTGTTTATTGTGATTATATACTGTAATTGCCTTGTACTTAACCTCGCTCTTTTTGACAGCAGCATTGGTGTTCCAGAGGTTCCGTGGATCCGGGAAGTAACATCTCCCACCTGTGGCCCCAAAGGTCGCACAGCGGGTTTCTTTTAGTTCCCCTGTGCGTCACTTGAGGACGGAGGTTTCAACGGTCTACACGACACTCAAGTCAGAACAGACTGAGAAGCCATATAGTCGTGTTAGACAATGCAGGGGTCCACGGAAGAACCCATAGCTGCTTTAGTGCAGGCGATTACAGTATTAAGGGCAGATATGGCCGCCCCTAATACGGTGATTCACCAGAGGTTAGATTCTATAGAGAGTGTTCAGCATTCTCTCCCTGCAGACCCTGAATTCGGGGATGCTAGCACTTAACCACACCACCTCTGTCGGCAAGTACCCCAACTCCAGCTCCGGTGGTCCTCCCAACCCTTTCCCCTTTGGCTGCTCCTGAACGTTATCAAGGTGATCCCAAGAAGTTCAGGACTTTCATCAATCAGTGCAAATTACATTTCTTGTGCAGACCTCTGGCATTTCCTAATACCACCGCTAAAGCCGCTTTTGCCCTTTCCCATCTGGCCGGGACAGCTGCCGCTTGGGCTAACCCTTTATTGGAGAACAATAGCCCGGTTCTTTATGATTTTGATTTGTTAGTTCTAGAAATGTCTCGAGTCTTTGATACCAGACATAAGGCACAGTCTAGGGATTTGGAGTTGTTAGAACTAACCCAGGGCAGAGGGACTTTGATAGATGACATCACCCGGTTCAATCAATTGGTTGCTGAGACATCATGGCCAGAAAGCAAGCGGGCAGTTATATTTTATAGGGGGTTGAATAACGCAATGAAAGATGCCTTAGCTGTGATTCCTTCCATGCCCACTCAGTATCAGGAACTAGTGGATCTTGCACTGCAGGTGGATGCACGGCGATCAGAGCGCAGAGCTGAGTTGGGGGTTTCTTCCCACCCTACAGTTGTCAGTACCCCTGCTTCCAGTACTGAAGAACCTATGCAAGTAGGTGGTTTACGTAGCCCTATCACAACATCTGAGAGAGAACGTAGAAGGGTGGATAATGCATGCTTTTATTGTGACACCACGGGACATTATGTGAAGGAATGTCCTCGACGTCCCAGGAAGAGTCAGGTTTTTCTGACAGCTCGACCTTAGATCCGGAGACCAGGTCGAGTGTTCCGTCTTCATCTCCGTGTACCCCTCTTGCCTTTGCTCGTGTCCAGCCCATCTTTGTACAGGCCACTCTTTGTCCCTCTACAGGTATTTCTCATGCAGTCACGATCATCATTGACTCAGGTGCCACTGGGAACTACATACACATTGCGTTAGCCCATTCCCTCAATCTACCTTTAGTGGTAAAAACCCGACCTGAACCTGTTCAGGCCGTAGATGGCACTACACTAGTCTCTGGTCCTGTTAGACACCAAACTGCACCTCTATTGTTGACCATACAAGACATTCACACAGAGACGTTAAGTTTTGACTTGATTACCACACCTCAATTCGGTATCATATTAGGAATACCATGGTTACGTGAAAACAATCCTCTGATTAACTGGCAATCAGGCACGGTGCTCTTCGAGTCTGAGATTTGTCAGAACTATTGTCTCCCAACCCATCAAGCAACCGATACTCCTTCTCGGGCCTTAGGAGCTCTAGCTCAACTCACGCTGAATGATGATGAATCAGAGGTTGTGAATTCCCATACCGTTGGGGGGGTGGTGTCAGGGATTCCATCTGAGTATAAAGCATTCGAATCAGTTTTCGATCACAGTTCTTCCGAGGTACTTGCTCCACACAGACCACATGATTGCCCAATTGAATTAATCCCTAATTCCACTATTCCTTTGGGCAGGATTTATTCCTTGTCTCCCTCGGAAGAACAAGCATTGAAACAGTATGTACAGAACGCCCTACGATTAGGACATATCCGCCCCTCTACTTCACCAGCTGCAAGCCCTATATTTTTTGTACCTAAGAAAGAGGGGGACCTACGTCCTTGTGTGGATTATCGGCATCTCAACGCTATCACATAAAAGGATAGATATCCAATTCCGTTAATCACACCTCTTCTGGACCACTTATCCCATACTTCTGTTTTTACCAAGCTGGATCTTCGCGGCGCATACAATCTAGTGCGCGTTCGCGAAGGCGATGAGTGGAAAACTGCCTTTTGTACCCGTTACGGCTTGTATGAATATCTAGTCATGCCCTTCGGTCTATGCAACGCCCCGGCAACATTCCAGCGTTTTATGAATGACATATTCAGGGACATTCTGGACGTATACATGGTTGTTTATTTGGACGACATCTTGATCTTTTCACGGAATCTTGCTGACCATGTAAAGCATGTCCGGGAAGTATTATCCCGTCTGAGGGAACATTCCCTATTTGCCAAACCCGAGAAATGTCAGTTCCATAAAACGTCTGTTGAGTTTCTGGGCTTCCACATTACCCCTGGGGCATTATCCATGAACAAATCCAAGGTTAAAGCAGTCCTAGATTGGCCAGTTCCTCAAACACTCAAGTCCTTGCAGGCCTTTTTGGGCTTTGCCAACTTTTATAGACGTTTTATTTCCTCCTTTTCCATAATTGTTACTCCACTCACGGCTCTGACCAGCCCTCAGGTACCCTATCGATGGCAGAAGGAACATCAGGAATCTTTTGAGGCTTTGAAAACTGCTTTCACTACTGCACCGGTGCTCCAGCACCCCAATCCCGATCTTCCGTTCATAGTTGAGGCAGATGCCTCTTCTTTTGCTCTTGGTGCGGTATTGTCTCAGACATGTCCTACAACAGGAAAGTTGCACCGGTGGCATACCACTCCCGTAAGTTCTCCAATACTGAGACCCATTATACCGTAACGGAGAAGGAACTCTTGGCTGTCATGGACGCCTTTCATGTCTGGCGCCATCATCTTCTGGGGGCTAAGCATCCAATCACTGTATACTCAGATCATCGAAATCTACAAGATCTGGCCTCATTGAAGTGCATCAATAGCAGACAGGTCCGGTGGCATCTTTTCTTTTCCGCTTTTGATTTCCACATTATGCATTGTCCTGGAAACTCACATGGAAAAGCGGACGCCTTGTCACGTTCCCCGGGTGGGGTCGAGTTGCCAACCTTCCCTGACACTGTTCTTGGAAAGAGTCATGTGATTTGTCTCTGCACTCCCTCTTTGTCATTGTTAGATTCTGTACGAGCTTGGACTAGCAATCATTCCGACCAACTGCGGGATTGGGACCCCGTTTATTCTGATGGTTTGCCTTTCGTGCATGAACGTCTGTTTCTTCCCACACCTGACACTCGTAACTTGGCCCTTGAGTGGTCTCATGATGCTCCCTTCAATGCCCATCCCGGTCAAGAAGAGCGCACTTTGGATCTCCTAAAGCGCTGGTGCTGGTGGCCCTCTATGAAGCGCGATGTGGAATGCTATGTCAATTCATGCGCTGTTTGTGCTCAGGCTAAACATCGAAGAGGACGACCGGTTGGTCTGCTGCTTCCGCTTCCGGTACCTCCAAGACCTTGGCATACACTGACAATGGATTTCGTAACCGATCTCCCCAAGGTACACGGTTTTGACACCATCTGGGTGGTGGTGGACACGTTCACAAAAATGGCTCGTTTTGTTCCTTGTAAGGGTATTCCTTCGGCCCCAGTCTTGGCAGACTTGTTTTTTGAACATGTGCTTGTGTTATTTGGGCTCCCTTCGGTCATTGTATCCGATCGAGGGTCACAATTCACTTCTTGTTTTTGGAGGTCATTGACTAAATTACTTGGCATTGATACTAGGTATTCTTCGGCCTATCATCCTAAGAGTGATGGGCAGACTGAAAGGACAAATCAATCTATGGAGCAGTATCTTCGGTGTCTTATATTGCAGCAACAGACCTCCTGGTTGAGCGCTTTACGGCTTGCTGAGTTCGCATACAATAACGCGGCTCATTCTGCTACGGGTTTTTCTCCTTTCTACGCCCTCTACTGCCAACACCCCAAGGTCTTGCCTGTCCCTGATGCTTCTGTTTCTTCGAATCCTGCGGCCACGGCCTGTTTTAGGGATCTGTCTGCTGTTCATGCTAGTACTGTGGTCCATCTTACTGAAGCAAAGGCTTCTATGAAGGCTCGTGTTGACGGCAAGCGCCTGGCTGCTCCTTCCCTGGTGGTGGGTTCTAGGGTGTGGTTGTCTTCACGTCACCTTCACCTGGTGGGTTGCCGGAAACTTCTACCTCGTTTCGTTGGCCCGTATGTGATCTCTCAGGTCGTGAAGCCAGTGGCTTTTCGTCTAGTTCTCCCAAGTTCTTGGCATATCCATCCTGTATTTCATGTCTCTCTCCTCAAGCCTTGTCCTGATTCTTCCCACCTTCGGGCCCCTGTTGCTCGGGTGTCCCTGGCCTCTCCTGATGTTTTTGAAGTGTCGGCCATTTTGGGTTCCCGTTGGTTTAGGGGTAGGCTCCAGTATTTAGTGGATTGGAAGGGTTATGGACCGGAGGAGCGTTCTTGGGTTTCCGCTTTGGATGTTGACGCTCCTCGGTTGGTGGCTCGCTTCCATAGGGATCACCCGTCCTGCCCACGGGGTCGTGGTGTCGTTGGGGGGGGCTCTGTTAGGCGATCCTCTGCACACCGATCCACTGCACACCAGAATACTGCTCACATTTCCCCAACACCTTCCTCCAGGGTTCGAGGCTCATGTGACTCGGTTTACCCAAAGGACCGAAAGCTCTCTACCAGGTATGATTTACGGGCTCGATTGCAACTCTGCCTGCACTGGCAGTTGCCATGGAGAACATACAGCAGAAGAGGCGGCGTTACATCTCCAAGCCGATCGGTCACTTGCTCACGTGATCCAGAGTGGCGTTCATCACGTGACCTTGGTGGACGTCACATGATCCCGAAACGCTCAGTATATAAGGCTTGAGACACGGAACACTCATTGCTTCTCAGCTGTCTTCAGACCCTGTTTGGCGTTACGTTTTGGTTTGCTTTCCTGGTTTACCTTGATCTTGGAACTCTCTCTTGGACTCCTTTCGGATTACCCCTTTGTACCTTTGTTTGGAACTGTTTATCTGTTGCTGGATTTTGGACACGACCCTGACTTGCCTTTGGATCATTCCTTGGTACCTTGTTGAACTTTTACGCCATTTCCCTTTTTGGGATTCAAGTCACGCCTTCAGTCCTACAGGTGGTTTATCCTGCATCCACACTTGTCTACGGTCCTCATGTTCTAGGGACCGCCTCATCTGAGTCTCGAACCTCCCTCCTAGGTTTCCTGGGCTTTCCAAACACCGGATAGGTAAGGCTATTCAGTTCCTTTGGTTATTGTGAGTATATACTGTAATTGCCTTGTACTTAACCTCGCTCTTTTTGACAGCAGCATTGGTGTTCCAGAGGTTCCGTGGATCCGGGAATTAACATCTCCCAACTGTGGCCCCAAAGGTCGCACAGCGGGTTTCTTTTAGTTCCCCTGTGCGTCACTTGAGGACGGAGGTTTCAACGGTCAACACGACACTCAAGTCAGAACAGCGACTTCCGTCGCCTCCGATACGTCGTTTCCCTCAGGAAGTGACGTTACCTTGTTTCCGGATCAAACAGTTCTGGGTACCACCAGGTACGACCTTCGACGAAGAAAATAGAACTACGGCACGGGTCTTTTTTTCCGTGCATCTGAAAAGAAGAAGTGATTGAAAGTTTTCTCTTGTAAAAGAAAGTTCCTTTCGAACAAAAGGAAAAAAAAGGGATTCTGCTGGCTAGGGTTGGGAAGGACTAAGAAGTCGCGCGACCGTAGTGTCGCCAGCAACGAACATTGGAGTCGTCGATTGAGAAACTACGATGCCTGTCACCTCCACCGCTGCTCCCCGTATTGGACTTGTAAATAAGGGGGTGACCAACTCGGACAACGAACAATGTGCCTGGGCCCCGAAAACGTATTGCTGTGTTGTGTTAATAATAATTGGAATTTGTATAATTACTGCTGTGGGACTTTGGTACTTCGAAGAAATTTACCCTCTAAAACCTCTACTACCAATTGAGATTGTACCTACTGCTTTAACTCCCTCTGTACACCTTCACACTCTGTCACCTAGAGACTCCCAGCAGAGACGAAAGTACCATAATAACACTTTAATGATAATAATGAATTTGACGCATGCCATTTTTAATAAGAGTAATTGCTGGATTTGTACCCATTTACCGCAACATGGGAACAAGGGGCAAGGATGGTATATTCACCCTTTACCTTTAACGACTGCTTGCTATGCTTCTCTTAGAGCACTATTCTTTGGCCGTTGGAATTATAGCATCTCAGGGAACTTTGATGGAACTAATTTAAATGATTTTGAGAAAAGTGAATTGACTCCCCTGGGATGCTCGCTTTTTGCAAATAGAAGTAAACCTAATGTTGCTTCTATTAGGCCATCTGATAAACTATCTCTTCCTTTTCAAACTCTAATTTCCTTTAAAATGGCTCCGATAGGCAATAAGGACGCCGTGCCTCCTTCCTACTCTATTAATCATAGCCCCGATTAAGTCCCCTTCTGTATACAAAGAAATGGCACTCGACCAATGGGAGATTTTGAAGGTTGTGTGAACATTGTAAATTTGAACGGAGAGAACAGGCCTCTGTATGTAGGGGGGCCTGTTTATTTCGTTTGTGGTAATTCAGCATTTCCCTGATTGCCCAAGGATTGGCAGGGAACCTGTTATTTAGGAATCCTGTTACCGGGGGTATTCATAGCTAGTACTTTGGAGGTTTCTAAGGCTCGCCCACGGCGGGACGAGAAAGGAGATACCCCTGGGCAAATATTGGGAGATATAGCAAAATCAGTTGTGCCATTTTGGGGACAGATAGCAAATTCTGAAAATATTAGGGGACTAGCAAGGGTACTGGAGAGAACCATCAACCGGACCACGGATATACTCTACAATATGACATTAGAACAAAAAGCAATAAGATTGGTAGCACTCCAAAATCGGATGGCATTAGATGTCATTTTGGCAGAACGTGGTGGAGTATGCAAATTAGTGGGGTCCGCTTGTTGTGTTTTCGGACCAGATTCCTCGCCGACAATTTTCAAAGCATTACAGAACTTGCACATCCTTAGTTCAGAAGTGCATGTTCCTGTGGGAGATTGGAATATTAGCGCCTGGTTCTGGGATTCTCTACGATCCTGGGGTTGGAAGGTGCTTTCTGTTATCCTGGTTATTTTGGGAATCCTGCTATTCCTTTGTTGCTGTTTCCAATGTCTACCTAGTGTATGTGCAATGCTAGGGGGATGCTGTGCTCAGGCAGTGAGCACAGTGGGGCACAAAATGTATGCCCCAGACACAGCATCTAAAGAGTTTGTGTTACAAGAGGTTCTGATGAACAACCTAATGGCTATAGACATTACAGATAATGATTCAGGATGTATGGACGACAATGCATGGAGTTATTTGCAGAAGTATTAGAAATGATATTAGGGGAGGTCACCAGGGGGCGCACAGGCATGGCAGCCTGAACACGCCGCTCCCGCCGTAACTGGGACACGAAGAGGGATTGAGCCCCCCCCCCGTGACCCCCTCACGAGAGATCTATGGCTCACGGGGCCCGTGAACCTCGAGTGCCCCCCGAGGCGAAGGAGCGGCATCTGGGGACCCCCGGGGGCCCGAGAACGAGGTCCGCGGCCCGAGGGGAGGAGCCCCGGGGAGCTCCAGGCAGCATCACACCCATCGAGAGGGGAAGCGGCGGCCTGCATTCGGAGGCGCGCGCGATCCCCTCACCCCCCCGAACACGGAGCGCGCCGGCGCCCCGGCAGAAGACCCGCCGGCGACACCCCCATAGCACCCTGCCGAGGAGCCGTCGCGGAGGGGGAGTCCCCCGCTGAGGAGCTGGGAGAAACGCGGGCCGCGACCCGCGTAGGGAGAGGCGGCCTGCCCGCGCTCCCGAACTCGGCGCCGAGGTAGGTGGGGGAAGCCCATCCCAGCCCCCACGCAACCCTCAAGGACCCCGGGGGACCAGCTGCGGGACGCATCGGTGGGCTCGGAGGGGCGAGTCGGCCCCGCCCCCCCCTCGCGAGCCCCCCCAAAAAAAAAAAAAAAAGGGTCAGGAAGACGCGGGGGGACACAAATCTTTTGGAGGAGAGTACCCTCGAGCCCATCACTTTCTTAGGTGGAGGCCCCTGGGCTCAACCCCAGGGCGAGTGCCCGCCTGGGGGCTCTCGCTGAAGGAGTCGCGCCTGAGAGCCCCCCAACAAACCGCGATTGGACGACCATAGCCGCTCCCCCCCACCCTAAGAACTGCCACCAAAGACAGAGGCCACAAGGGGGGGAGGGGGTGTGAGGCCCCCACCGGAGGTCGGTGGGGCGAGTGCCCGCCCACGAGAGGCCCCCCACAGAGGGCCACACCAGAAGGCGAGAGAGCGCGTTCCCCGACCGGGCTCTGTCCCTTGCCCCTAGGGACGCATCAGCGGAGGGGAGAAGCAAGAGGACCGAATGAGTTGGCGCCATACCCTCCAGGAGTACCGATTCCAAGGCACCAGCAGGGAGAACAGCGACCCAGACCAACGGGCCGGCATGTCTCATTCCGAGACCCCACCCCTGCCCACCCTCACCATGGAAAAGGGCTTTGCCTCGGTCTTGCAGGAGATCAGGGACATGCGGGCAGACATCACCCAAAAAATGGAAAACATGGACCGCAGAGTGGACAAAGTCGAGGATAGACTGTCACAACTAGAGTCCAACCAGTCCTCAGCAGCGACCCAGGAGCTGGACACGGCCCTGAGACTAACGGCCCTGGAAAAGAGAGATGAGGAGAGGGCAAGACAAATGGACGACTTTGAAAATAGAGAGCGGAGGAACAACCTCAGAATTTTCGGGGTGCCGGAGTCGGAGGGGGAGACGGAAAGAGACTTAACCAGGGTGGTGAGGGACATCATTACCCTCCTCTTCTCGGATGAGATGACAACCGAACCGACGTTTGATCGGATCCATAGAGCGGGGGGAAGAGCTGGGGGCCCCCGGTCAATTCTGGTCCGCTTCCACTACTACACTGAAAAAGCGAAGGTCCTGGAGGAGGCCAGGAAATCCAGGGAGATAACCTATAACAACGCTCAGGTGGCCATCTTCCAGGACCTCTCATCATACACGCTGGCCAAACGGAGGATGTGCCGCCCACTGACCCAGATGCTGAAAACAAAGGGGGTACGCTACAGATGGGGGTTCCCCTTCTCCCTCATGTTCGAATACGAAGGCCAACGAGTGAACCTGATTACAGAGGAAGATATAAGGGGAGCAATACAGGAATATACAACGGACCCGACCCCGCGAAGGGAACCCTCCGGGTTCGCCGCGGATGAAGCCAGAGCGCGCCGGTCACGAGGAGAGAGGAGAAAAAAGACTGGCCCACGGAAATTTAAAAAATTGAACCCTCCATCCCCATCGACGGACAGGAATGACACGGATCCCGGCCAGGGTGGAGCGGGACTGTCGGACCCGGGCGAGGAAGGGAGCTGAGGCATCTCACGGCAGGCGTCATCAGCCTCGGGGGAACTGTGTAAAGAATTCACCACGGGGACTCACCATCTGTTCCGGCCTGCAGACAGGCCGGGCTCCAGGACCATGGGGTCCGAACTTTTGTGGATCCTCCCGGAACAGCAAGTATGAGAGTTACATTGAGGGGGGGGAGAGGGGGTAGGGGGGGCTCATGGAGGCTCTAATTTGGATATTCACCCAGCAGGAGGCGGTAGGCTGGTGGTCCGGCCAGTTACCAACAATGGTAGAACTATTTGGCTGGACGCCGGGGTGGGGGGAGGGGGGTAGGGGGTTTGTTGATATTGTTACGTTCACAGGGGGGACCAGGGGTCAGTTGGGGAAAGGTTACAGGACCACCTGGGGGGGAGGGGGGGGAAGGGAAATGGGAGATCAGAGGATAACACGAAATGAGCCGGACAAGGAAAGTGCCACGAGTCAGCTATCCGGTAGCTGGTTATTCTTAGAAAATGGCTGAGGATCTGCCTACCCTGGGCGTGGGCTCCCTCAATGTGAGGGGACTGAACACCCCCACCAAAAGATCCCTGGTCTGCAGGGAATTCAGGAGGGCTAAACTAGACGTGCTTTTCCTTCAGGAGACGCACTGGGCAAAGGGGAAAGAACCAAAGCTACGAGGGGGGGGATTGGAGAAGTCCTCAGCGCCTCCCACAAGACCAAGAAAAGGGGGGTGGCCATAGTGCTAGCGAGGGACATTGGCTTTGAAGTAGAAGCCTCACTGAAAGACCCAGAGGGACGATTCCTGCTGACGAGGGGCTCCCTGCGGAGCTCCCCTTTAACACTTGCAGTTGTGTACAGCCCCAATGAAGGCCAGGCGCAATTTTGGGAGGGAGTGAAGGACAGACTGAAACTATTCGTACGCGGGCTAATGGTGGTGGGGGGGGACTTTAACATGGTCCTGGACCCGAAAATTGATAGGAAACGCTTGGAATCACAACCCACCAGGGCTGCAGACGAAATGATGGCCCGCTCCTTCCAAAGGGCGAACACAGAGCTGGGCCTAGTGGACACCATCCCGACCCCTAGGGCAGAACACCCCTCCTTCACATACTATTCTGCAATCCACACATCATACTCCCGTATAGACTACATCCTGGTAGACGAGTCCCTGCGCCCATATGTCTCTGGCTATGAGGTTGACCCGGTCCCCTGGTCCGACCATGACCTGGTCCGTACCACCATTATAGGGGAATGGCGAGGTGGCAGAAAAGGGCGATGGAAGTGCAACGACTCCCTGCTGAAGGACGACGTCCTGGTGCAGGAAGTGCAGGACGCCATTGTGGAATACTTTAAGCTGAACGACAATGGCGAGGTGGGTGCGCACGTGCTGTGGGACGCCTTCAAGGCGACCTTACGCGGGGTTCTCATAAGAATGGGGGCTCAGAAAAAAAGGGAAAGGGAGGCCCAAGAAAAATCCCTTAGGGAAAAGATCGCACAGATCCAGCCGGGAGGCCCCCCGGAGGCACCCTTGGCTATGGAACAGATCACGGCCCTAGAAAATTACAAATTTCAATTGAAAGATCTCTTGTTGCATAAAACTGAGCGCAACCTCCAGCTAGTGAAACAAAAATACTATGAGAAGGGGGATAGAGCCGATAAAATCCTGGCCTAGAAACTCAGAGAGGTCCAGCGAAGCAGAATGGTGAGGGCGATCAGAAACGAACAGGGCTCACTAGACCATAGCACCCCAGTCATAGGAGCGGCTTTCCGACGCTACTATGAACAACTATATTCTTCAGAATATGCCGGGGAAGACAGTCAGATTGAGGAGTTCCTGGACTCCATTCAGATCCCGTCCTTGACAGGCGAAATGGCAGAAGGTCTAGAGGGAGGGGTCACAGAGGAGGAGGTGGAGAATGCAATCGGTGGGATGAAGGCGGGAACGTCCCCGGGGGAAGATGGGTTCTCAGTACTCTTCTATAAGAGGTTCCGGTCTATTTTGGCCACACACCTGGCGAGGGTGTTCAATGCAGTACTGGAGGGGGGCACCCTGCCGGAAACGATGATGAGAGCCATCATAGTGGTACTGCCCAAGGAAGGAAAGGACCCCACTGACTGCTCCTCCTACCGCCCGATCTCCCTCTTAAATATAGATGTAAAGATCCTAGCCAAGGTGATGGGTACACGGTTAGAGGGGATAATGCCCAAATTAGTACACGGGGATCAAGTGGGGTTCGTGAAGGGCAGGCAGGGCTCAGATAATATTAGGAAGACTATTGACCTAATCCACTATGCCCAGGAATCAGACCTAGAGGCTAGTTTGCTTTCCTTGGACTCCGAGAAGGCATTCGACAGGGTCGAGTGGAGGTACATGCAACTCCTCCTCCGTCGAATGGGCTTCGGGCCTCACGTCAGGACCTGGGTCTCTGCCCTCTATGAAGCCCCAACAGCGAGAGTGCAGGTGAACGGGGAACTCTCTGACTCATTCCCCCTCACGAGGGGAACACGACAGGGGTGCCCACTCTCTCCGTTAATATACGTCTTGACGATGGAACCTCTGGCCATAGCGGTCCGGGCCCACCCCGACATCAAAGGGATCAAAAGGGGAGAAGTAGAGTTCAAGCTCTCCCTGTTCGCTGACGACATCCTAGCATACTTGGTGGAGCCCAGCTCCTCGCTCCCCCCCCTACTGCGTCTGATGACAGCCTTCGGGCAGTTCTCGGGACTAAAAATAAATGCAGCAAAATCAAAGCTCCTACCCATGAGGGTCCAGGACCCGAGGTTGGACCCCCGGGACAGGTGTGCGGGGATTGCGGTGGGGAAGGATTCCATCAGGTACCTGGGGGTAACCCTGACCAGAGATCTCTCGAGACTGGCCCCGGTGAACTATGGGCCTACCTTGGCGGGGGTTACGTCAGATCTGAGGAGATGGGGTGGTATGATTCTGTCCTGGTATGGGCGCATGACAGCGATAAAGATGAACGTTCTGCCGAGATTACTATATTTATTCACCGCACTCCCAACGGAGGTCCCCACCCAGCTGCTCCGCGATCTACAAAAAGCAATCCGCGAGTTTATATGGCAAGGGCGGGCCCCGAGGATAGGAAAGGCCACTCTAACACTACCCAGAGAGGAGGGCGGGTTCGGGCTACCGGATTTCCTCCTTTACTACCGGGCCGCCCAGCTGCGGGTCTTGCTGGAGCACATGAAGGAGGGGATGGGCACCTACTGGTCATACCTTGAGGATATGGATGCCCACCCTCTGAAAGTGCGCGACCTCCTGTGGCTGCCGCGCAGACTCATCCCTAGCAAACTGAAAGCCCACCCAACCCTGGGAATACTTTGGACACTCTGGAAAGAGGGACCCACAACCTCATACCTCACGACATGGCCCTCTCCAATGTCATCGCTTTGGGGCCACCCTCTCAAACTAGGCAGCAGAGGTTTCAGGAGTGCCCAGTCCTGGTCGGACGGGGGTCTGGAATGGGCGGGACAACTGTTCAAAGAGGGCGAGTTCCTCGAATAAGAGGCCCTGCGAGACGCACTGGGGCGGGAGTCCCTTTCAATCTTTGAATATCTGCGCCTGAAAGGCATCCTTTGCGACCAATCATGGGGCCAGAACCTACGGAGACAGCTGACCCCCTTCGAAAAATTTCTGGACACGGCCACATCAAGGAAGGGGGCGGTCTCCAAAATGTACCGAATACTGAACACCGTTAACTTGGAGGGGAGAAGAGGGTTCCGAGGGTTTTGGGATGACCTGGCGGGAGAACCACTTACAGAGGAGGCGTGGTCCAAAGTCTTTAAGATAGCATTCCATGGGAACCTATTTACATCGGACATGGAACACAACTTCAAAATCTTACAGGGCTGGCACAGGGACCCGTTGAAACTGTCCAGGATGTTTTCGGGAGTGTCCCCCAGGTGTCCAAGGGGCTGTGGCCAAGTGGGGTCGAGGGGGCATATGTGGTGGACCTGCCCCAAGGCGCAGGAGTTCTGGGAGAAAGTACGGGGGTGGATGGCCGAGGTCACCGAGGAACTAATCCCACTCAACCCCCTAACGATGTTGCTGGGCCTCCCCCCGGAGGACACTGAACTGTATAGGTACCCAAGAATGTGGGAGACGATGTTACGGGCGGGTAGAGTGGCCCTTGCACAAAGGTGGAAGAGCCCAGAGACCCCATCCAAAGAAGACTGGCTTAAGAAACTCAAAAACATGTTCTTAATGGATAAACTGACGGCCATGGTAAATAATGAACTGGGCTCCTTTCAGGTTAACTGGTATGGGGTCTACGGGGCATGGGGTTGGGACCCCCACTGACAACATGAGAACACTCTGGCGAGTTGGCGGGGGGTAGGTTTGGAATGCTTCAACCAAGGATGTAGGAGTAGCCCAGGACCCGGGAGACAGCGGATCTCATCCAGCCAATTTGGACGTGAGAGCATAGCATACCTCTGTGGCAACGTACAATGAACTACGATGGCAGCCCCAGCTGTCCGACTTTCGAAGTGACTCTGATCTGGGGGGAGGGGAGGAGTTGGGGTGGGGGGGAGGGGGGGGAGGGAACCTGGGGGTTTTATGTCAATGTTAAAAGTGATGATAACAACGCTCCCAGCGTTGCCGTTTGTTTTTTCCTTCTAAAAACTACTAATAAAACCAAAGTTAAAAAAAAAAGAAATGATATTAGCACTTGGCATAGGCCAAAAGGAGGGTTTGTCGGAATTGAAACAATGCTATGCCTCCTATCGCAACAATTGTATGTGTATTGGCCTACGCCAAGTTGTCTAAACATCATATGCGAACAAACTCCACGGCAAGGTCTTGACCTTAGAGAAAGTAATGTAAGTCGCCATCTTGGATTAAGCCGCCATTTTAGGTTCTCTGTTATATGGAAGTCACCCTGAACATCAAAATGGAGGCCGAATGACATTCTGAGTAAAATTCTGGCCGTTGTGACCTCCGTACACATGAATAATTAATATGCCTGCAGGCCACTTGTCGGGGTTGCGAACTGAGACCTTGTCCTACTGTTGACCATGTGTAAATGTACAACTATATCAGCGAAACTAATCAAAATGCATATATTATAGGATTGACCTGGCAAGGAACCCATAGGCCGACTCCTAGAATGGTTAACCCGCGAGAGGGTTGGCCAAGGGCTGGATAAAGCGTATAAAAGACCTAAATATTCCAATGTACGGTCTCTCTAACTAATGCATCAAACCTTCGTTGAAGTTTGTTACGTTACTCTGAGAGCCGAATAGCTATCCGTTTGTCAATTGAGTTTGGTAACTGTTGTAGCTTTTAAATAAAGCACTTGTATGTTCTTTGTAACCTGTGTTGGTGTGTTTCTTTTGGGCTTCCCGGCCTCATATTATTTTTATGTTTTCACAGAGTGAGTAGTCGGAGGGAAATGTTTCATGTGCACTTGGTTTGAAATCAAACAAGAACCATGTGTCAGTGATGAAAATGAGATCGGGGTTGTCAGAGGTGAGGAGGTCGAAGATGCTATGTCTGTTCCTGACTACCGAGTGGGCATTGATTAGGATACAGGTGAGTTGTTGTGGAGAGGTGGAGTTGGTACTTCTCAGGATGTTAAGGATTGGAGGGTTGAGGATGGATGGCGGGTCGGACTAGGAAGATATGAGAGTCACAGTACATTGTGGATGTGTTGCCATTTAATAAAGCATTTTGATGGACATTCTGTGCATGCATTGTGAGTTTCATCGCACTATATGTCTTGCTATCACAATGTGTGCATGTGGAATCCATCAGTATCTGCATTGTTGTGTTACCCCATACACCCAGCTCACTGCCAGCAGTTGTCGTTTGCAGGGTCTGCTATTGTTATGGCAAGATGTCACAGTGCCTGGTTTGGGACTGTACATTGTTCTAATGCATGTGCCCTGATGGTTGGTTAGCTGTACCTCCACGGGTTTCTGTTGTCTTTTATTTATTACATGATGGCGTCATGTACCTGAGTACTTGGCTGAACAACTGCCAGTCTTACTTTTCTTTGGTGCTCTGTAGCACGGTGTGGTACAGAAATCAGGGATTCATCATGGTGCATTGTGGTACCTGTATTCGGTTATATGTGACTTTACTGACGGAAAATTCAGAGTGGTACATTTCATCGCGACCAAAATACTGATAAACACTGATTTTTCATTTTTTAAAAAAGATTTGTGGGGAGGACCCCCCACCGATTTTTATCCTTATAATGTCACCCCAAACCCATCCAGACTGATTTTAACCCATACCCAACTACCCTATATATGTATTTAATATATTCTGTGTTTTTCGGTGTTATGGTTTTCGGTGAAATGTAACATTCTGAAATGTTTTTGGGAAATTGAATGGGTACCCCTGTATTCATGTGTGTGTTTGTTGCCAGGCTGTTGTGCCAATGTGTATATACATATGCATACAGCATTGCCCATCTTGTCCTAGTCCTGAGGGTTGTAGGCTGCCATTTGTGTGGTGAGAGGGCAGTTCCAGCATGTACATGGCCTTGTCAGCGTATGCATATTCTGCTGTGCCAATCCACCCCCTCGCCCCCTTCACAATGCTTTTCTGTAGGGCAGCAAATTGACAATGTGTGATGGCACTTGTACTCACCCAATACTCAAGTCTGTTGCCTCTGTGCCTCTCTATGTATCCCGGCAGTGTACTGTTTCATAGGACCATGGCATCAATGGTGGATCCAGGGACACAGTCACATCAGTGTATGATGTAGAGGTCTTGGATCGCAGGTCACCTGGACGTTGAGTAAGTGATAGTACTTCCTGTTAAGGTACACCGCTTCACGTGCCTAGGGGGGCACCAATGGCACATGGATGCAGTCTAGGGCTGCAATGACATTTGGCATGTGTGCCACAGCATAAAACCATGCCTTCATGGCATGCTCCTGTGCCGGGCTGGTAGGCAGGGAGATATACTGTGACACATGGTGCAGTAGGGTTTGCAGCACCTCTCCAAGCACAATTAAAAATGTTGGCTGCGACATGTCACGCAGCATGGCCATGGAGTGTTGAAAGGTGCCAGTTCCCAGGAATTGCAGGACAGACACTAGCTTTACCAGTGGAGGCAAGGCTGTTCTGATGTTAATCCTGCTCTCAATATCCCCCTGGATTATGGTGAGCAGCTCACCTTTGGTCTCCCTCTTCAGCAGGTACAATGTTACCAGCTGGATGTTCAAGAGGGTCCAGGGGGGAGGGCCTGACCTTTGGTATGGGTGCTCGCCGTCCATGCTTGTTCCACCTGCTCCTCCTCTTTGCACCCTACACCCGTTGCTGATTTTCCTGCCTCTGTAGGTCAATGCGCAGCGTGAGCAGCCGCATGTCCCATTTTTAAATGGTTAGTGGCAGCATGGTGTTGGAAGGTGTGTTTGGGGAAGGCATGCAGCCTTCCTGAGTAGAGTGGGTGCATCTGTGACTTTATTTGTGGTACCTGTCTGGATTTACCTCCACCTGAAAGGTGGGTAAACTGTCCTGTATTTAAGGTGGTATTACTGCCCAATTTTTTATCACAGTCGACTGTATTACCACTGAAGGTATTATCGCGAACTCATAATTCGGTAGAATGGTAAATGTGGTGGTAATTCCCTTATCTCCACTTTTACAGTACACTGCCAAACTCAGAATGACCCCCAATATATCAGAATTACAAATAGCATTGCATTTCACTTTATTGACAAAGTGTTCCTTGAATACATTCCTCACATCCTTCTCTTCTCCTATTTACTTTGAGAATTTGAAAGCCAACAATCATCATCAATGTGCAAAGTCATCTAAAATAAGTCTAGGTAAAACTAAACATTTACTCCATTATTGTTGTTTGGAAAAGAGTGTCAATAGTAACATGATTCCACTCCAGCAACTGAAAACCTATCAAAACTATGCATCAAATCCTATGGAATCTAAAAAGTAAGATAATAATCCATCTAAAGCCATGTTGGAAAAATACATCTAAAACTATTGATGTGCCCCTGTTGGGGCCACCCTCTCCTATGAACTTGATGCGTATTATCAATCATCCATCAATAAATAGATTTATGTTGGTAAAACGCCTTAAAAGTTCAACATAAAACTAGTTAATTGCAAATATTACAGGTAAAACCCATCATACAAAATTAAGAGTTAGGTAACAAAATAAAAATAGCACAGACTCAACATCATACATGGTGTTTAAAAAGAAATTTCTTAAAACAGCTTTGAATATAAATTACAAGATTGATACAGATTTACATTGTCAGTTTCATGCCTTGCTAAAAAAAACTCATAACAGCAAAAAGTCCTTGACACTTTTTCTGAAATGTAACAAAAGTCTAAGACTTCTGCCAAAGTAGTAATCACATGGGCCTTTAACGTCGGGATCAACCATGACCGTCTGATATCAGTTATCTTTAGAAAAAGAAAGAGAAAAGGTAAATGTGCCAGGATACCGGCAAACTGTATTACTGTTACCAGCACCCGGTATGGTGGTATTAACGCCAGATTACAAGTGCCAGCAATGGTTCTAAATCCCCATTCCATGGTATCCCATTGGACTCCATGGGGGATTTGCTGGTATTACTAGCGATTTCTTCTATAAGAAACCTTACTTACCACCAGTCCTTAGCTGGAGGTAAATCAGGTGCCCCAGCAGCAAACTTGTAGTTGACTGGTGCGGTAAAGTGTCGGTATACGTTAAAACTGCCATATTATGACTGCACTGGCCAACTTATAATGAGCCCCAATGATATTTATTATTGTCTCTAAAAATTACACACAGGGCAAACCTTGGTGGTACGACCTTTCCAAAGGCCAACTAAGGAATTCAGGGAGAGACTACATTGATGAAATTGCACAAATAGATTTCTCTCCCCTGAATATATTGACTAGTCGAGATATGGAACAAGACCCAATTTTAGCTTGTTCTTGAAATATTTCCTAAAGAAGGAGTAATGTTTGTTTCACCTCAAGAAGTCTATTAGTGTCCAGTCTCAAAATAATTCCTTTGTTAGTCTTTATTTCGTACAATCAATCATTTCCGGTCTTTCCCACAAAATGCAAAAAACAGTTTTGAACATTACTTGTTTTTCGGGCAACAACCACACCCAAGGTTTTGCATGGTTGCCATCTAGGACATCGCAAATTGCACCTTTGTAATGTACCTGGTCTAGGCTACACAAGAAGTTGATCCAGAAAAGTAATGGTTAAAATTTAACTATATGGTCAATACCACGTTTTTTATGATTTCATCAACAATTAGCTGGTCTACACTGCTGTGACCCCAAAGTTCTGCGCCATATGTGACTGCTGATTGAATCTGGGCCTTATAAACCTCCATAGTAGGTTCTCATTGTGAAGCTTTATCCTGCACCAGAGCATCTTTTTAAGACCAGATCACTTTTTAAAATATGTGAATTAGCAACCCTGTTTTTATGTGAACACCTGACTCCAGTTAGTCAAAGTAATTCAAATGTTTTCAATATTAACGCCATCTATTTCTATGGTTACTGGTGAAAGCTTTTTTCTATGACCAATTATGATCTTGGTCTTTGAACCATTGTAAATGTATTAAAAGCATTCTTACATCCCTGTGATGAAGCGGATAACAAAACTGCATCATCTGCAAATACAAGAATGTTCAATCAATTCTTACCTATCAAAGGTGCATCTGTGGGGAGTGTCAGTAGTGTTCTTGCTAAGTTAATATTAAAGAGCGAGAACAAATGAGAAGCCATGACATGCCCTGTTGAACAGGGAACGTTTTTTTTTCTTTTCTCCACCCTGTCCTCACATAACGACTGCCACATTTGCAATGAGATCCCTTGCTTATACAAGGTTCCCCTTAGTAAGTTGTAGCTTACATTAGATAAGTTTTTAGATAAGTATACATGTACCTTGATTTTAAAATACATATTTTTGAATTGTTAAGGTCAAACTAAAGGATTGCTCAATTGTTCCAGCTCGCTTGCAAAATAAAGCTTGAACATAATGCAGCATCTTGTAATTCTAGATCCATTGAAGTAACCAAAGAACTAGTACTTAAGCATAGTCTTTCCCCAAAATGTCTAACCAGGATATCAGCCAGATGTTGGCATGATCATTACTGTCCCCCTTTTTAAGAAACAATTTCCTCCATGTATCATAATAATGATATTAAAAATGTTACTAAAACAGGCACCCACATTTGTGGTTTGCTTTTACACAGAACCACAGGTAGCTTATCAGAATCTGGGACTTGCCCACTTTTCTCTTGATTAATTGCATCAGAAACCTCCCTATGCAAGAAACATATGTGGGTGGGGGGCTCCCTTACTTGCTGAGTACTGATGGTGGGAATTTGAACACATTCCTTATATTCGAATGGGTTAAAATGCTTCTACCATACATTAACATTGATTGTTATCAATGGGGCCAGGCTTACTGCAGCCTTCCCATAAGTAACACTTTTCCAGAATTTTTCCTGGTCATGAGCTTGTAGTGGAAATATAAAGACCACTTGATTCTGGTGGATTGATGAACAACAGTCAAAGCAGTAAGCAAAACCAATGACCAATTCAACACAAGACTTCAGTGCAAGATAACCCCTCTCGCTCCTTGGTCCAGGAATCTTATTCTCCCAGCACTACATGGGTGCCAATGGAAGGGGGGTTGTCTTAGTCTTGGCAAGGTCACACCCTTTGTGCTTTATCACTGACTGCAACAAACCCTTCTTGTACAGTGTTTTGGTTGCCAGCTGCATTTGGAAGTACTCGTTAGTGTTATCAGTAAGCAGCACAGCGTAACACATTTCTTCAAAGTAACTATACTCCCTAGTGCATCACATCTCACCTCGAAGCAGGCGAGAGGCCTTGTAATCTGACATCTGCCTGCTAAAACCACCTCAGACTAAAAGACGAGAGCACAAAACACGCTTAGCTATGCCAAAAAGGACATATGTTAGAAGCATGAACAGTGAACGCGAGCATTCTATAAGAATGGGTAAGAAAAACAGAATAACAGAATATACTGTCATACAATGGTCGAGTACTAGGGGAGTACCCATATGGTAATGCGTTATTTAATTCTTTCCCCCACAGGCCCTAGTGGTTGCAAAAAGTTCTTCCCATTTTAAGTCAATATCAGCCTTCTTTTCTGACTCAATTATAGCCTTATAAACAGCTTAATGTCACCTGTTCTGAGTTTTCTTTATATTAGAATAGATAGCAGCTACAATATCTTGTTTGGCTTTCCTACAGTCTTTATCTTACTAAAGACCTGAAGGTACAGGAATAACATACTTTGTACAATTGTCAGGATGAGTCATAAGGGTTCTAATCAAATCCACCAAAATATCATTCATTATATTTCCACATACTCCTTCCGCAAGAAAATCATGGAGCAAAAGGATGATTCATTGGTACATTTCCAGAAACAACTAGGGCCTGATGTTTGGGCTCCATTTGTGATGGCAGAGATTAATAGTGGTCGTTAAATCAGTAGTAACCTGATTATTATTATTACTTTGAAGAACCTCATTATTCACAGTAGCAACTGGTACACTATGATCGTTGTGTGATCATGAAAAACATGCTTTTCCCTTAACATCCGCCATTGGGCAATGTTAATAAGGCAATGATCAAAATTACTGTAGGAGGTGGTTGCCCTATAAGTGAGTCTGTCTGGAATGTCACCCTGTAAATGACAATTCAATGCTCTAAATCCCATTTCTGCAAGCAAAGGAGTCAGTTGAAGAACATGACCATGGTGAGACCTGATTGAGGTTGTCTGAACCTTGGGGACTCCCCAAAGTTCATCTTTGTGATAAAAGTTATCATTCTAACAACTGTGGAGGGTCAGAATAAGGATGCAGACTCTATGAGGATCGTTTCCCTTGTTATTATTAAAGAAATAAGAACAAGGCCTATTTTTCCCTATCACTGTGTGGATGTTCCCTACCTACTTTACTAACTAAGGTGCTCGTCAGTCATCTCTGAATGTCCAAAAAGAATAAGTCCACTGTCCAAAAATGAATACTATTTGACCTTATCACTTATAGAAACAAACCTGGGAGGATAACTCAGCAGCAACGTGCTCGCCTTGGAAGCAAGACAACACGAAGCAACAAAGGTTCGATCCCCGGGTCCACGCTTAGAAACCTCTGGGTATTTAAGTGCATTATAAATACGCAAATAAGACAAACAACTACACAAATAAAACAAGCAATTCCTATAACAGCACCTTGGTGCCCGTGGGCTGTGTGAGCGCTTTAAAAATGTAAAAAATATAAAATAAATAAAATAAGGGAAGGAAAATGACTCCCTTCTGCTGCTGGGTACTTGCTGAACTTGTGTTCTTATTTGCAAATGACTTCCTCTTAATATCCAATTTTTTAAATAATCTTTTTGCGACTCTTTTATCAGTTTGTGTAACTTTTTCCTCATGGCAGTATATTTACTTTACACTTTAGGAATGCCTCTCCTTGACTCAGATTGATGTATCATAAATGCTACCTTGGCCTTCAGTTCCTCACACTCTTTCTTTCTTATCTCCCACTGTTCTGCTTTTGACAAAAGATTTGATTTCACCTCTTCCCAGGGAAGAGATATGTCCGCTTTATTGTTCACTCTTTTGGCTATCTCTGTTATTCACTTTCTCTCTTTGCATGTAGTCAGATTTGTTAATGTTGGTTTTAATCTCTTCTCACTTTCATTGGGATAATTCTTGATTGCTATTTCACTTTCAGATAAAGTTATTATTCTCTTTCTAAGGTGATCACAGTTCAGATTTGGCAAGGATATTCCACTTCCATTCACCTCCCTTACAGGGGATGTTATCATTCTCTTGCTTATGGTTATCACAGTTTGGTTTCATCAAGTTTACTTTCACGTTTTCTCATTTATAATGAGATTAGTTTTTTGGTTCATATATTGATGGTCCGTTGACTTCCCATGACTCCCATGTCCCCCATCACCTTCCTTATTATCAGGGAACTTATCTGGGGTTCTCAGGGGCCTTGCCTCTGTTCTGTTCCTCCACCGCACTGTGAACCTGTTCTCCTCTGCGTCCTTGTTAGGAGGTCTTTGCTCTTCCTCACACCTTCCCTGTACTTCAAAGGAGAGCTGTGCCATTTGCTGCGGCTTCCCTATTTTCGCTTCCTCTCGGCTTCTCTGTATTTCTAAGGGGAGCCAAGCTGATTGTTGCAGCTTCCCTTTGGTGATATCGACACTGTTATGCAGGTATGCTACTCACCACAACTCTCACGAGGTGGTGCCACCACCAACTCTCAAGCCCCATTTGTCCCAGTTTCTCTCAGGGTCTCCACTATGCTGGTCTTTCAGCATTCCATATGCTGCTTCCCAGCAACATGGATTTAGCGGGCCCCACATCATGCTTCTCAGACGACCTCCTCTGCTTTCATAGAGGTTACTCTCTTTCCTCTCTTCTCTCTCTCTACCTGATGAGTGCTCGTCTTTTAATGCACTCGTCACAGAGAATATGTTCGCTTCGTTTAAAGAGACAGTTTCTCTTTCTTCTGGATAATTGCATCTGCTAGCTTCGTCTTCGGCCCAGTCTTGGTACTTAACATTATTTGATAGGTTTGACAGTTTCATATATGCCACCATGTTTCTTGTTACAGGGAGTTACTCATAGGGGCTGGGATGGGGAGAAGAGAGACATTTCCTTGATTTGTCAAACAACTTAGTGGTTCAATTTGTGCTTTCAAATCTCCCACAAACATTATAGTACACTTGGCTCCCAAGACATCCAAGTTCCTCAATAATATCCAACCATGGGACTTCAAGATGGCCGCCGTGGAGGGAGGACGCGTATGAGCCGAGCTCCGTCTCCCCTCCCGCGCCACAGCAGCTGCTAAAGAAACTCGGCTCGCACGAATGACCTAGACTGGGCTTCAAGCCCTTGCAGCACTTGCCGGGACCTCACTGAGGCAGGAAACGAACGGCTCCCCCAGGCGCATCACCCCGAGGGCGGATGCACCAAGACGCGGGAGGGCCTCCCGTCGACCACTGCCGGCGTCCTCATCGAAGGGCAGCGATCGGACCAATGGAGAGTCTGCCCCTCCGACTCACTCGCCGTCGGGGGGGCGTCCACGGACCAATACTACAGCCCCAGGCCAGAATCCAGAGACATACCGAGCGAAAACCGGACCCGGAGGAGAGATCCACCCGATCCACCAGCCCGAGCCGGGTGGCGCATTTGCGAGGCCTACACACTGCAGACGAGGCGGTGGTGGAGGTCGGGCCCAAAGACACGGCTGCTCCGGCAAGCCCCCCTAACACCGCCTCCTTCACCCGCCTCCCCAGCGACCCGATCGGCGTCGCCGCCAGAGGGAACCGGGCGGGGAGAGCCCCCATCAACGGATCGGAGGATCGGCAGTCACAAGTTTCTCCTAGAGGTCCTCCATTGTCGTTGGAGCCCGCGGGCACTTGAGAGACCCCAGGCAATATCGGGTCGCCCCAAACACAGGGGCAGTGACAGGGGAGGTGACCCAAGAAGAACCTCGAGCGAGTGGGACAGACGAGCAACCAGAAGATTCGGAGGGGTGCGACTTAATCTACCATGAAGCAAGCTTCACAGGAAATAAACTCGCTAAAGCCCAGATGTCACAGACAAGAGGGAAGCAAAAACAGACAACCCCCTCGTCCCACACGCAGAAACAGGACCAAAACCTGGTCCACCTCTGGGGGGGAGACAAAGGGAACCCAGATAAGGCCGGAGCGCACAAAGCAACGAGAGGCACCCCGGGAGTAGACGCTCCCCACGCCGAGATGGCCATGAAGGAAGACCTAAAATAGTGGCTTGGGGAGTTCCAGCTGCAGTTAATGGACTCCACAAACTCGCATCTAGATGCCATGAAGAACGAATTTAAATCAGCGCTCCAGGAACTAAGAACAGAAGTCGATGGACTGGGTGAAAGAACGGATACCCTAGAGAAAGTAGTACAGAACATCAAGGAAGAAACGCAACAAATGGCTGAATTGCAGGAACAGCTGGCCCGTCAGACGCATAATCTGGAGATTCAATGCAAAGACTTAGAAAATAGATTGCGTAGGTCCAACATCAGGATCAAAAACATGCCAGAGTCGGTTGAGGATAAAGATCTTAAATCGGCCGTGCAACAAGTTTTCCTAGACATCCTTGATCTGCAGGAGGAAGAAGAAATACTGATAGATCGAATACACAGGGTGGGCCCAAAGAGAACGATGACCCAAGGTAACCGCCCGAGGGATGTCCTGGTGGCCCTCACGAGATATGCACAGAAGGAGCAGATCCTACGGAAGGCCAGGGCAATGGACCATATCCGAATGAATGGAGAGGAGGTACATTTCTATCAGGAGTTTGCATTATCAACGCTTCAGAAAAGAAGGGACATGGCCCAAATCACAAAAGAACTCACCACGCGTCAAATTAGGTACAAGTGGACGTTTCCATTTGGACTACTATTCACCTGGGACGGCGCACAAAAAAGGATAACCCAAAAGAGGAAGGTTTGACCATATCAAATCTACAGGAGCAGGACTACGTCTCCCCACAAGCAAGCGGCACGGTCCCATTCGCGAGGAAGAGCAGGGGGAATGGAAAATGATAAACAAAAGGGTGCGGCGCCCCAGTAAAAGGAAATGAAGATCGACAGAGGGCAGGAATGGTGAAGCAGAAAACATGACAAGGTGGTGCGCAAGGAGCAAAGAAAATAACTGCAGGAAAAGCGAGTCCGATATAACAGGTACCAGGAGGGGAGGGGAGTGAGGACCTGGGGTCACTGAAGTCATGTGGAAGGGTTTAGGAACCCCTTCAAAGTTGTCCCTGATAGTGTTAGAGGGTATGAAGCAAAGGTGACACGCCTGAGCGTTAATAGGAAATCATGCCATCCTCAGGGTTGTTGGGGGAGGGAAGAGGGAAATGCGCCAGTTGGGGATTGTGCACGTTTTGGTGGGGGGAGGGTGTTGGGGACAGGGGAAAAACCGAGCATAACTCAAAAACAGAGAATGGGAGAAAGGATCATTGGACATGCCAGATAGCCCGTAATCACCAATGGGGATAAAGATCTTGACACATAATGTCAAAGGCCACAATTACCCCGTTAAGCGTAAAAAAGTGGAACATTCCATCAGGCAGGGCGCATATGATATTGTAATGCTTCAGGAAACACACATTAGAGATCGGGATAAGCAGAAGGTGCGTCTCAAGGGCTTCAATCAAATATTTCAGGTGAATGCACAGGATAAAAAAGCTGGGGTACTGATAGTGCTCAAATACTCTTTACATGCGCAGGTTAACTCGTCTTGGAGAGACAAACAGGGAAGATGCCTAATAATAACTTTAACAATTGAAGGCAGACCCCTCACTTTGGCCACAGTATACGCTCCCAACTCTGGTCAGGAGGGCTTTCTGAGTGATAGCCTGAATAGAATAGAACAGCAAGCGGTTGGGGACATCATACTGGGTGGGGACTTAAACATGGCGTGGGACCCATCCCTAGACATATCCGGACCCAGACATCGAGATCAAGGCACCCCATCCAAAAACTTAAAGCAGAAATTCACGAACCTAGGGCTGACAGACGCATGGAGGAATGGCAACCCCAAACAGAAAACCTTCTCCTATTATGCACATGTACATAATACTGCTTCGCGAATAGACTACCTATGGGTATCAGTGGGGCTTCTAGGCAGGGTAAAACAGATTGAGATGGAACCCATCACACTCTCTGACCACGGCCCGCTGTGGGCAGAAATGATCTGGTCAAGACATGGCCACCGTTTATGGAACTGGCGCCTCCCAGAGGACATCATTAGAGACCCTATGATGAGCCAGACCCTAAGAGAACACATCCAAGAATACTGGGCCATTAACAATCTCCCCGGAACAAATATGGATACACTATGGGACGCCCACAAGGCGGTCATTAGGGGACATCTCATAGCGCTTAAAACACAGAAAGAGAAGGCGCACCGCCAGTGGGAAAAAGAATTAGAAGAGCAAATTGGGGCGATACAAGCAGAACTAATTCAGACGCCCTCCAGAAAACTCATGCGAACGATGAGACATGTTCAGGGGCAATTGGAAACACTCAGAACGAAAAAATCAGAAAGGGCATTACTCTATGCGAAACACTGGTATTATGTAAAGGCAAAAAAAGCAGACGGACTCCTGGCAAGACAACTGAGGGGAAAACAGCAGGCCCAGACAATACGAGCTCTGAAAGAAGAATCAGGCCACCTTAGAACACAGACGGAAGAGATAGGAAGGATACTAGGCAGATATTACCAAAAACTGTACTCCTCCGACCATCCGAAGGAGGACCTGCAAGAAGTCTTCTTGGCCGGGGTTCACCTCCCCGGATTGACGGAAGACGATAGACAGGCCTTAGATAGGGACATCACCATAGAAGAAGTTTATGCAGCAATACAGTCCCTCCCGAATAACAAAGCCCTGGGCCCGGACGGGTACACGGCCATATACTATAAGACATATAGGGATATCCTCGCCCCGATACTCACATCCCTGTACAATAAATTTGGGGAGAAGGGGGATCTGACACGGTCTATAAATGAGGCAAAAGTGCTGGTCTTTCATAAAAAGGGAAAAGAAGAGCAACTCCCTACCTCTTACCGCCCAATAGCTTTAATCAACCTGGATGCAAAACTGTACACGAAGATCTTAGCGACCATACTGGCCCTAGTACTTCCCAGGTTAATCCACCAAGACCAGTCAGGATTTGTCCCAAACCGCCAGACACGTGATAACATCAGAAGAGTCCTACAGCTAGTTGAAAAGATAGGCATCAAACAAACCCCTGCAGCACTGGTAGCCTCAGACGCCGAAAAGGCGTTTGATCGAGTAGAATGGTCTTACCTTTTTCGGGTTCTGCAAAAGATGGGAATGGGCAAGGGTTTTATAGATAAGGTTAGGGCCAACTACAACTCCCTGTCCATAAGGATAGCGGTGAATGGAGGGTTATCGGACATAGTGTACCTAGGAAGAGGGACGAAGCAAGGGTGCCCGCTTTTCTCCCCTTCTATACGCCATATACTTGGAACCTCTCTTGGCATAAATAATGGATTTGCCGGAGGTGGAGGGAATAGAGATGGCGGGGCTGACCCATAAAGCGGTGGCCTATGCTGACGATATGTTGGTGGCCCTAGGAGACCCAGAGAAGTCCCTCCCACACTTAATTGATACCATAGAACGATTTGGAGAGATTTCAGGACTGAAAATAAATAGGCAAAAATCGGAGGTGTTGATTCTGGCGGGGAATAGAGAAAAAATCGACACAGCAGCCACAGACTGTCAACTGAAAATTGCCACCTCGGGTGTCAGATATCTAGGAATCACCCTCACAGACCACATAGACAAATTGTATTCCCACAATTACATGCAAATCCTAGAAAAAGTCAAAAATGAACTGCTAAAATGGAACCCGTTAGCGATTTCCTCGTGGGGGACAATCACGGCAGGGAAAATGACAATCCTCCCCAAGCTAATGTATATGTTTCAGGCCCTCCCCATAAAGCCCCCACAGGCCTTTTTCAAAGCACTTAGGAAGGCGGTTTCCAAATATGTCTGGCAGAACAAGACCCCAAGAGTTTCTAATGCGGTATTGACAGCTCATAGAAAGGAGGGGGGATGTGCCATGCCTCACTTCAGAAAATACTACGAAGCGCCCAGCTGTGGGTCATGAGGGATTGGATATCGGAACAGGGGGAGAAAATCTGGGAAAGGCAGGATAGGGCAGTAGCGACAACATCCGCCAGGCACATGCTATGGATCAAAAACAATTCCGACATGCAAACACCCACAGTAGCGAAATAATAAAGACGGCATTGGGGGTATGGGACGCCGCCACGACAAACGAAACCCTGACCAAGGATCCCGCCCCGTTCATGCCAATATTTGGAAATCCCGAATTCCCCCCTGGATTGGACAAGGGAGCGTTTCGCAAGTGGGAGGAAGGGGGGGTGCAAGATGGTGGGAGATATGCAACAGAATCAACAGATCAGATCCTTCGAGGATTGCAAAACTCTTTTGAATCTGACACCAAAAGATAGATATAAATATGATCAGATACATCATTGGCTGAGCACTCCACGTATAAAAGAAGCACTGACTGGGGACTTGACCCCCTTTGAGAACTACATCATGATGCACTGTGGATCTCGTAAATTTGTTTCCACCACTTACAAATTTATAAATGCACTGAAAGAACCTACCACAAGGCTATATATGAAGAAATGGGAGAAAACCCTGGGATACACACTCTCCAAAGAGAGGTGGGAATACTTGTGGGGCTTGATGCCAAAACTGACAAGAGCCATTCAAACGAGAGAAATGTGGGTGAAGATGATGGTGCAATGGCACTATACACCGGAGAAACTGAATAAGATGTATGCTACCTCCCCGAATAACTGTTGGAGAAAATGTGGAGGGGAAAGGGAGATTGGAAACATATCTTGCGGGACTGCCCGAGGATAAGTCCATACTGGAGAGAAATTAAAAAATCAAATGATGGAAATGTTCCCGGGAACAGAACACCTGGGAGGGGAAATATGGCTAGGGGGCTTTTGGGATCCAAAAGACAAAACGCTAACTACCCTGCTGAAAAGAAATATTATGGGCCTCCTAATAGGAGCATGGTTGGAAATTGCTAGAAACTGGAAACACGAATCCCCACCATTGGTTGTTGATTGGACGCGAAGGGTCTGGTCACATCTGGCTCTAGAACTAATAACTTATAACATCAAAGTGGATCATGGGAAATTCCGAGAGGACTGGGGAGGTGTACTGGAATTCCTTCAAAAGGAATATAAAGAACAATGGTGCCCACACAATATAAGACTATTGGACTCATTCACTTGAACGAGGAAAAGATCTTCCGATATAAAACATATACAGACTGAGTTATGCAGGTTCGGGGTGGGGGGAGGGAGAGATTTCTTTGTTTTCTTTGAATGAAGTTTGATGCTTGATCCTTGTATGGTTTGACATTGTGCCAATAGAAACTTAATAAAAACATGTTTAAAAAAAATAAATAATATCCAACCATTTCTCTAGACATGCCAGCATAACAACAGATAAAGAACACCCAGGTGGGCAAATATAGATGTTAAAATGAATTAACCCTGGGGCATTGGCAAAGAGTATTTTCAAAAATGGTATATCTGTACATATAGTATCAATCAGTTTGACTCTGCCATTTAAGTAGATTTTAACCAATGTAGCTAAACCTCCACTATCTGTCCCTCCTTTGGAGGCCGAAATATCATAAATTGCTGGTTTCGGTGGAGCTCAGATTTTCCAAGATGTTTGTATGGTAATAATATGGTTAGTATCTAAACATTAATATCAATCTGGGTCATGGATTTTCAAATCGATTCCCACCACATTTTATTGCAAGACCCTCAGGGAAACTGGTCTATTGCTAGACTAAATTGATTCCTGGGAAAGCGAACAAAACAAAGGGAGTCATTTATGTCAGGGTGCATATTTCACAATGGCCTTTCACTCTCTCTCAATTGTTTGTATACCCATTGCATTTTACGGGACCTTACCCTTGGATGATAAATTTGCAGTGTGCAAAGACTCCACACATGTCCTACTCCTCAGTTGAATACTTGAACATGGCGGAGCGAAACCTCTAAAATCTAGGAGGGAAACTTTGTCAGTAATCCTTCAAGTAAATATGGTTAGTTTCACCAGATCAGAGTCTTGGTCACTGGTCATCATGACCTGCGATTGTGGTGGCCCTGACTATGTCAATCCACATAACAGAGATGCAGCTCTAACATGTCTAATGCAGTGGATGCTTTTCTTTTTAACAGAGATTCATTATTTTCAAAGGCAACACTGAGGAGCTTTGGTACTCATGGCATATAAACTCTGTTTGGGTCCAACCTCAACTGTTCTCCCTCTGTCTAGATTGTTTGGTGATAATGGGTACTCCCAAGGGACCAGAATATTGAATTATCAAATTAGATTAAATTGCCCGCTTAGGAGCAGATCCATTATTGCATAAACATTCTAATGGGTGGGAGGTTCTCTGTGGCTGCCTTGCAATTACCTCTAACAATAAGTTGTTATATAATGGTTGTTGCAGGTAATCTGAGGCGGATGTACCTTAGGTTTGAAGGCTACTCCTTTGGTGCTCATGTGGTCAATATGTCATTGTCTTCTCAGAAGACTTGGCCTCCCATTTCCAGATCGGTAAACTACCATTTTCAGTGGATCGCCTTTATAGCTGCTAATCAAATTAGCATTTTCACCTCTATGTGATATTTTGAGGGAGTCTTTCTCCTTGGTTAAGACAGCCAAAAGGTTCTTCAAAAATGTAATCTCATTTTTCATGCGTATAACCTATACACTCAAAACTCAAATGAGAGCATACAATGCATTCTACCTGATTAGTCAGGGGTATGGATTCATATTAACAAGGGGACATAAATCAGATGCACTTTCAACTAATGTACAATTAAATGTGTTATTTATACTAGGGATACAAATAGTTCATGCTTAACTTTGGCCATCATTAATGGAGCTAGAATATCGACCCTTTTGGGACATGGAATAATGGAGTTATTGGAATCAATTAAAGGAATGTAGGGATGGTCATCAACATGTTTTTCAGATTCCACACATACCCTCCCTTCTTTTGCTGTGGATCGTCAATCAGGATTATTATTCGGGGCTAACAATGTGAAAGGTCAAGAAAGTCTCTGCACTTTAAAGGGTGGATTTTAACAACTGTTGAGCACATTTTACCCCCCACCCCACACTTGGCTAGTAGGGAGTTCAACTTCACGTAAGTCATCATCAACTATTTTAAGTTTGTTAAAGATTGTAGGATCTTCACCAGTTAGGGGTCAATACAATATGGCGAAGTTGATTGTACAAGGCCCCTTTTCGATGTCTGATTCTTGATAGACTTAGTAGTGGGATCATTAGGTTTCTGTTTCAAGACAGCACTTGCGAGCGAGTCACACATATGCCCATTAGCCATGTCCTTATTATATAGATCCCCCAAATCACATGGGAGTACCTACATTTCATTCATTAGTAAATTAGCATTATTCAGAGCTGTCATGACTTAAGTGGCCTCCCAGCCCTTATTAAGTTGAGAAATATGGGTTGTTGCATTTCTTTTTGAAATATTAGACAACTAAAAAATAGTTAACCTTAAAAATGATAAAACATGAGAGAACACTGCAAGGTGCATAATGTGCTTATGTACAGATAGGGTGAAGTTAGGCTCTAGGAGTGGAACCTGCCTGTGCTAAGATCCATTTGATTTAAGGTTTGGGAGTATCGCAAGATCACAGGAGTGGTTTTGGGGTTTAGCCTGGACCCCAGTTTGGTAGGTAGGTAAAGAGTTTTTACTCCTGGATATCTTGCTTGGATTTGCTGCAATGATTAGTTCCAACACTCTGGTAGGTACGAAGCAATTCGTTTTTTATTTGGTGGTTTTCTTGGGTGTTTATTTTAATACAATTGTCAGTGTTTAAGAAACACTATTAGGACTTGATGTACCAATTCGGTCAGCCGACACGTGTTTCGACCCTGGGGGTCTTTCTCAAGGCATTGTGAAAAACCAGGACCCCAATGAGGGCTCAAAGAAATTCACACATGACTTGAGAAAGACCCCCAGAGTCGAAACACATGTCGGCTGACCAAATTGGTACATCAAATCCTAATAGTGTTTCTTAAACACTGACAATTGTATTCAAAAAACCACCCAAGAAAACCACCAAATAAAAAAAATGAATTGCTTCGTACCTACCAGAGTGTTGGAACTAATCATTGCAGCAAATCCAAGCAAGATATCCAGGAGTAAAAACTCTTTACCTGCTTATGTACAGAGGTGCAAGGTACATAGATACTAAAGTGCCAGATGCATTGGATAACAAAAATGAATACAATTTTGCCATATACCTCAAGTTAACACATTAATATACACACATGCATAATACATAATACATAAAACCAGCAAGCAAAGGAACATTTTAAGCAATAGAGCTGAATGGTTTTATACATATTGTTAAAGATTGTGTAAAAACTTGCCCAGCATTCATTGATTTTGAAAAATGTTAGTCACTTATGTATTTGGCTGGAATCAAGGGAACGCCTGACTTGCTCATAGGGCAAACATAGTTCGGTACCCTGTCACTCTGAAATTACTACAGATGACCCAATCTTGTAACCAGCAATGCCACAGAGGCTCAAGACCTTCCCTGGGCCTCCTAAAAGGCCAGGAACATTTTCTTAATGACAATGATACCAGCGTTTCACAATAGTTTAATCAGTCTGAACAATGTCGGCGGCTCCTACTGATTTCAAGCAATGTGGTTCAATCCAGAGTTAAGGTAGCTCTTTCCAGTCGAATCAGCACGGGCAGATACCACCAGTCTGAACAATGTGAATCACAGAGACAAAACAAAGAGATAATAACTTGGCTTAACTGCTTGGGTCCTCAGGACAGGGCAAGTAAAGTGAATGACCCTGCATTCTGAGCCTGGGAAGCATATTTGTGTGGTAAAGACCAAGAACGAATGACAAATATTGAGCAATCCTGCTGGCCCTTCTTTTTACGGATTATACAATTTTAGTGTCCATGATGATTATGGGTCTCAGGAAGCAAGTAACATCCTTTTCCAACTTATGCAATTTAAAAGGCCATATCAAAGCCAAAACTATGGTCTGTTCTGGGAACAAAAGCAAGGTGCAAGACTTGAAATTATCTATCAACGGATTCTAATCTTATGACTTTTTTGAGTATTAGTTTTAACAAGCGAGGTCCTTGGAGGGAACCAGTAGTTAACTCTGAAAATGCCAGAGCAGTATTCAAATATGCTCGTGAAGACGGTGGATGGTTGGTTAAACCAGCACTGACCATCTTTAAGGCTAAGGCAATGAAGGCCTGCATTTATGGCTCAGAAATCAGGGGCTATACAGGTTGTGAATGTCTGTCAAGGAGCAAATCAAATTCCTAAAACAACTATTAGGTCTCCCTCTGTCCACCCTAAATATGCCTATCCAGTGTGTACTAGGATGGCTCCCCATAGAGCCATTAATTGCAGTTAAGCCAGTCATGCCTCCCCGGGTTTGTCTGTATATAGAAATGTGCTCAAGCAGTGCCGAGTCCTGCAGATTCATTGCTTTAGCCACGCAAAGAGAGCTCTGGATGATGTTGGTGAATCCGCACTTTGGGAAATCCCTGATAGCATTCATACGAGTCCAAGGCACCTGATCAAAGAACAATTTATTCCTAGCCTGGTCTCAGGAAAGATCACTTATATGCTGCCATAATAACATTGTGTTTTCTAATTAATTGCTTGTTTGTTAAAACGTATTTCTATTACAAACAGAATGTTGATGTGTTTTACTGTCCTACTAACATAACCTTTATGGTAAGACTGTGCCAAGGAATTCTGCCAATAGGGCAATTAATGAAAACATGGTATCCCGATAATTCAGATTTATGTCCTGCCAGCGTACCATGTTCAGAATCTCCCCATCGCTTTCTTTTTTTTATGCCTATCTTACACAGAAAGAATTTGTATCCATGGTTGCAGATGAATCAGATACGCAATCTGTCTTTGGCATTGTATCACTTCAGGTTATTGGCTATAGCTGATTGTATTTATGCCATAGCAACCCACCTCGTCTCCACCTGGCATAGCAGGACTAACTCTACTAAATGTTCTCATTCCCGACATGTGGACTGCATGTTGCATCACAAAGTAATCTTTAAACTATGTATATTTATTTTGTGCATACATGGTCATTAGTATGCGATTTTGTTTGATTTTGTACTTTGATGACAGTAGTCAAAAAACAGTTTTAATGATGATGAACTGCAGGAACTGTTTGCTTTGCCTCACACTGCGCTATGTTGCTGGGAGGCGTCAAATGGAAACAGGGTTTCCCCACCCACACTGCCCGCAGTTTGCTTCCTCCAAGCTCTACCTCAGGAACTATGTGCTTCGCCCCATGCTATGCTACATTGCAGGGAGGCGTGAAATTGAAATTATTATGTGTATTGTGACAAATCCCTAGATGTCGTCACTCCTGTTCAAGGGGGAGCCTTTTCCCATGAGGCAACTGTGAGGAAGCCACTACCCAACAGTCCTCCTGGGAGTGGTACACACCGAGAGGATCTCATGGGGAGAGACTCCCTCTCTGTAAACAGGGACGACCATCTAGGATGTGACCCAGGACACCACACCACAATCATACATCCTCACTCTCCTTTTACTCTTCTGAGAGCTCAGCACCTTGTAGAAATATGTAATATTGTAAGACCCAAGACCTTGTCTATCTGGGAAGTCTTGAGACAAAAAAGAACATACTAGCCCAAGTAGCTCTAGAGATGAAATGATATATACAACTATGTTTGCAGCATGGTATAAAGGTTGACAAGGGACTAGACCTTTTGTTGAATCCAGCTAAAGGAGGCATCAAGCGCCAGGGATCTCCAGCATGGGAGATTTGAATCCTGTGCAGGAGCCGACGTGGAATGGAGGACACAGGCAGGGAGGCACAAGACTTCCTGGAGGGCTTCTCGGAAGTATAACTACGTCAACTCCTCAGAAGAAGGGAAGCTGTGCAACCTGTGAACAGGAGATGCCTGATGACCACAGATGCAGTCATTGATACTCCGGTGAAGCTGAGATGTGCAGTCCAGCCCCAGAATGCCTTGACAAGGTACTGTGTCCCAAAGCAAGATAATGGGCAGTAAAGGAAATCCAGAGGGGGCACAGGGACAGTCACCAGGCAGGCTGAAGCAGCTACCTCTTGGCCTGGTAGCAAACAGACAGCCGCAGTTTCACTGGAGGAGCAGGGAGGTGCTAAAGTGGCACACAGGACATATAATAGGGGTAGGGGAAACCCCAACAAACAGAGAAGAATGGTCTCAGGGCCTAAGAGTTACACAGAGGCAAGTCAACTTCCTTGTGGCAGTACTTGGCAGGAGAGTGGACCAAGTCTTCCAAATCGCCTGAGCAGAGAAATACGAGTCTGGGACCTGCACCCGAACAAAGAAAAAGATAAATGTCCTTGTGTCTGTACTTGACAAGCCAGAAGACCAAGAGGACTATACTAGGGAGTCCTGGGTCAAGAATCACACTTGTACATGAACTGTTGAGAAAGAAGCAGAACAGGGAAACAAGGATCATCAGGGGGGAGGGAGACTTTTCCCCTGAGTATCCCTGAAGGTCAAGTGACTATGAAACCAAGATCCCAGTAAAAGGGAGTCATTCTCCTGGTAGTACTACATCCACAATGAAAATCCAAGAAGCTGGGGAAGAGAGTCATTCCTACAGGTTGAGAAAAAGCCCAAGTCAAGAGAAGGGAGACATTCTATTGTTAATTGAGGGAATTGAGTATGGAACCTTGAGGTAGGAGAAGGGAGTCATTCGCCTTGGAGTGAAGAAATTGGGGATTTTCTGATACAGAGTGGTATAGGATTAACAGTCCTTTGTTTGTGAGGTATTGGGACCAGGAGAAGTGAGTCATTCTCTCTCATTAAGAACTTGCAGCCAGAACTGTTCCGCACAGTCCAGGAGAAGGGAGTCATTCTCCTGTACCAAGAACATTGAAACAAAGTTCTAGTTTAGTAATAAGTGTAAGGGACAGAATTAGATTTCTTAACACAGGACGGTGAACTCTTTAGTTTACAAGGACATTCTGACAAACTCCTTTAGTATTTACGTTGAGGCAGGGAACCCACTCGTAGAAGTAGGGAAAGTTAGGTGTTCTCTTTATTTTCAGGGTGAATAAAATGTATAACAAAAACTATGCGATCTGTGTGCTGGTATCCTCCTTCTGCACCCTTACAGTATTGTGATACTTCGTATCCTGGCTGGAAAAAAAGTACAAGAGGGATCACATTCTTGGATATGTACTACATGCCAGCCTGTGTCACAACTGGGGTCAGTTTGTCCCAAATGTTAGAGAACAGTTTAAAGGTTATCCTTAAAATCACTGTGATCACTCCAAAATCTTATCCAAAGACTGTGTAAAATATCAAAATGAAAAATGTGGATTTAAAAGTCCAATTTAAGTTTCTAAACTCATAAAGCAATAATGACAATTGGAAAACCTCAGAAGCACAACATCAGGAGAAGATTGACAATTCCATGGAACATCCACTCGTCTGCTGTCTTCAGGCCCGTTCTATTCATGCCAGCTCTGTCCTTAATGGAACTGAACCTGCTTGTAAAGTGCCCACGGTCATCTGCATTGTCCATCCCCTTACCTTGTTCAATATAGAGATTTGGGGTGCGACGTGTCATATTTTAGCACACTTACCAGCCTATTCTTGGGTATTTCTTTCGGAATGTCATAAATTCTTTTCAAGAATAACTGTTACTTCTTCAGAAGTAAAATGCAGTTTTTTATATTGATTCTTGGTTAGATGTACGACAGCAATGTGTGTTCACTCATTAGCTACATTGGTGCATTGCTAAGTGTACAGTGGCAATAACTGCCTGGTAATTGGATTTAATAATATAATTAGGTCCAATGAAGAGTTAGTGAAATGCTGCTATGGTTTACTTTATTCATGGTCTTTTGTACTTCGCTGGGAGTGACTCCCTTTAGGGGACAAGGACTCCAATTCCCATGGGAAACTCCATATACACAAGGTATTATCTGCCTATTTCGCAGTAAGAAATACTGACATTACCTCTATGTGTTTGGCTCAAGGTAATGCTGACAACAAATCTCTGTGTTTTGATCAAGGTAATACTAACAATGGCTGTATGCGCTTCGCTCAAGGTAATACTGAACTTTCAATATTCTTGCCAACCTGTGATGAACAATACACCCCATTTGAATATTGAAGCAAGAATAAAGGGTAAATATCCCTTGAATTGAGAAAGAGACACCCAACACTGAGGTGAGACTCAGACACGAGAACGCTAGCAAAGGACAGAGCTATGTAGATCAGCCGAGCCAGCTGCAGCGCAGAAGAAGGTGGACGCTCGAGGGAGTCAGTGTACACCCGACAGGGAATCGCACAGTGCCTAAAAGGCAGAGGCTGTGTGAAGTGAACCAGCTCTGGAGGCGTGAACAAGTATAGGACATGGTGGGCTCAGATCCTGCAAACAGCTGCCGACTACTGGGATGAAGGGAGAACTGGGTCCTCTGCTCTTAGACTGAGAGCCAAAAAGAGAGAGAGCCGTGATGAGCAGAACGTGAAGACCACTTGCATCCAGCACGCAAGAGCATGAAGCAGCGGAGAAAACTGCCGTCGCTGATGGGACAGACTCTCACTGGATCAAGCACTGCAACACAGCAGGTATGCAGGTTGCCCCGGTCAGAGGGAGGAGAAATGAAGAGTGAGTGAGCAAGGAAGAAGGAATGACTGCCCTAGCCCCATTCGAGGGTCACAGGGACCCAAGAGAATAGAGAGCACGAGAAAAAGAGAAGGGTTACAGGAGCCCAAGAAAGCCAAGCAGCATAAAGCTCGAAAAGGGTCACACAAACCTGAGAAATATAAGAGAGCCAGAAGGAGAGTAGGGTCATAGGGACCCTAAAGAACTACTTGAGATATTGGGTCAGGGGTTCCCAAAGGAGCCACAGGGGCGCAAAAGACAGAGTGAAAAGCAAATAACACAGGAGCGCAGAGGCACCCAAAAGTTGGTCGAAGTGTGGACAGATGGACCAAGTTGGTGAACGATGATTAGGGGAAAACCTCTCCACCTAAAAAAGTTTGGACATTTTGTTTTCTAGCAACCTGAGACTTATAGTTTGAACTTTGGGGAACTTTGAGGAACTTTGATAGACTGACAAGAACTGTTTTCTTTGTGTACAACTGTTACTTACTTCTCACCATTGGATCCAGACCCAGGAGGGATTTCTGGGGCGACCAGAGATATCTTGGTGAAGTATCACTCCACCTGTTTTCTTTTATATTTTGCTAAGTGGTAGCCCCTAATTAATTTATAGGTTTGGTCCTAGGTCTATTAGTTAAGTATTATTAGGAAGGCAACTTCCTTTTAGTAGTAGGGTTAGGGTGGAGTTGTCTTCTAATTTAAATAAAAACAATGTTCAAAGCATGTTCTCTGGTCCGAGTCCTTCTTCTGGCTTGCCACAGTCCTTAACACTTCATGAATTATTATTCAAGTGTTTGCAATGAACATTTTTCAAATTAACACGTGCATCTTAACTGAATGTTGGTGTTTGAAAGCAGGACTGCCTCATCACAAGCCACGGCATTAACTGATTCACAAAATAAAGTGTACAAACAACTGTTAGTTTGTAAAATGAACACTACTTTCAAAGCAGGCAACAAGTATGTGTTTGCAAAAATCTGAAGGTAACACGTTTAAATAAGCAGTCGTATTGTATTAGCATTGCCTGTGAACTGCCTGCTCATTCCTGGTTCTTCATAAGAATTAGGTGAATTATATGAAACCCCATCAGCGACAAAACTCTCTAAGGAAAGTCTCAAGTTCTGTAAAATTGACTGAAAAGAGACAATTGAGAGAAAAGACAACAGCTTTGGTGTAGAAAAAAACGTGCTAGTCTAGCACCGGTTACACAAGAAAGTATGCAAGTGTCTTTGGTACATGTCCTTAATGGAAGACAAGCAAAGTTTATAGACCGAATTAGAAACATTCAAAACATTCAAGGCCATTGCACAAGTCTCTTGCCCAGTTGGTTCTGATTATTGTCCAGACAATTGCTTCTATGACAGTTAAAGTGGCCAAGATGCATTTTTATCAATGGGAGAATATTTTTCGGTACATTTCCAGGAAATCTCTGCTGTGAAGAAAGGTGGCTGTTTGTAAAAAACCTTCGGCAAAGAACTGGGTGATGAAGTTCACTCTGATGGTTCTTCATTAATGGTCCCATATCTTTGTAAACATCGTCCTGTTCTGCTTGTCAAATGACTTCCTCTTTGTGGCATTTCTGTCCCAGGATCGGGTGATCAGTCCAAAGCACTTGGCCTGTTGGCATTTGCAGGAGGCACATAATGGGACAGTCGAAGAGCAAAATATAGGTAGTTCTCATGATACTTGAGCCTCTGTACTTGGGTAATCAGCTGCAGGTTTTGCCAAAACAAGTTAAGTTGAAGAACGTTTAATCTGTTCTCACTGTAACTTACACTTGTGAGCACAGCAGTGAGAATTCAAAGTTAGAATCAAATTTAATTGAAGTTTTGGTAGCCCACCTGTGAACGGAATGTTGTTATTTAAAGTCATTTCACAACTGAATAATGCAGTAGCAAATGTTTCGTTTCTGCCATCGTCGGAAGAGCCAGATCATGCAAATTGTGATTACTGTAGCTGAAATGTGGTACAACAAAGGTGAAACCCAAGTGCCCAGTCATGAATGCAAGTCAAGCATACCAGAGCCTGTGTAGAATACAGAGTGTGTCACCCAGTTGGTTACGGTTCCCAGAACTGAAGAGATTTCTGACAAGGTAGAGCTTTGAAAGTGTTTGCTCATGCCATCTGATCAAGTGCATGCACTTTCAGGTATAGATTTGTCCAAGTAGTTTACCTTGCCTGATGCATCCTGCAATGTCTCAGTTGTGGGCCAGTAGGATAACTCCAGGGCAACGCGTTTGTCTTGGAAGCAAGACAACGCAGAGCAACACAGGTTTGAATCCTGGTCCCGCGGTAAGTGCGTAATAAAAAACAGTAATTCATTCATTTTGGCAATCACTAATTTGATGTTCTTAAGGTATGCCAACCTCGGAGACAGGTGCGGGAACTGAAGTTTCCTGAGCTAAGAGTCAGCATGTACTGTCAGCTGGAGAAGGATTGCACAGGATGAGGAGGAGGAGAAGGAGGAGGAGGAAGAAGAGGAGGGGGGAAGAGAGGGCAGGTGAGCAAGAGGAGGCATAGGAGTGGGGAGGAGGAGGAGGACAAGCAGGAGGATGCAGACACTTGTATATTTGCAGCAACCTTCTGGTTGTGTCTTTGTACTGACAATGCAGGGTGCATTCTTCATATAGTTTCCCCAATAATGGATGCTATGTGTTTTTACTGACAAATAGCCCCCGAACATAAGATTTAATGCAGAAGAATGCTTATAAATAGACATAAATCACGTTTTAATGTCAGAATTACAAATAGAACAGGATTGACTAAACATGCTTATAAAAACTGTAATATTTTTTAAAAGGGATGGTGCTTTCCAAACAGAGTTCCTGCCACTGTGATATTCAGCCTTGGTTCCTCAGAAAATGCCTGCAGTTGTAATGACACAAGGCGTGCATAGCGTTTTACAGCAATCTGTTCTGGCGCTGCAAAAGTACGAAGAGTTATTTAGCTTGCCCTGGTGCCATATTTTCCACTCTTAGCATTTCGCAGCTTTCAGTCGTTGTCCCATGTTTCCACAACTCAAACTGTAAAAAAGCTAAAATGGATTGCTAACATCTCATTGGCTAGTATGTCAGCGATATGGGAGGGTGCTAAGGGTTGAGGATCAAACACATGTATTTCGTCAGTAATCTTGTTAAAATATCATGGAAATTAGGAAGGGGGAAAAGGTGGAGCAATGAAATGCATTGTAATTTGAAGAAATAAATACGACCAATACTGCAGGTGAAAGTCTACCCTCTTCCAGCATAACTTGCCTGTCAATGTGCCAAATTATTGGACTGTTTCCCTGAGACGCTATAAGGCAAAGTCTGCATTTTTCATTTTCTAGGTGTAATTTAAAAAATAATAATCTGGGCAATTTTATGACCTTGGAACATTTGTTCCTAATATAGAGTTTTTAAAAAACACCATAATATTGGGTGTGGGTTTCAAAGTCAGTGATAGAAGCTGTTGTTCCAATCTTCAAATGGGTGTTTTGATTTGGCAGGGCTTCAATACCCTGTTCCTGTTAGTTTCCCTAACTAAGTTGACTCACAGTAGTCCAGGAATTTTGATAAGCTTTTTTTCATATCGAGTAAAGTACTGACTTTATTATTAAATCATAAGGACCTTGTGATTGGCCAACAAATACAAAAGAAAGCACAACCAATAATGTGGTATTCCAATTCAGACTCTTGGCGCATCTAATTTGTAGACCGCCTTTTTGTCATTTCCACCAGATGGCCTGCGTGTAATGGTACAAGCGACAATGACTTGTCAATGGTGGGATAGTTTACCTGACTGCTTTCTACTTTCTAAGTGTTGCATTAAAAGTCCATGATGATTTTCTTTCGATGGCTAGGCTGCTTTTTTTGCAAACCACATGAAAAACATCATGGGCCTCATTACGAGTCAGGTGGAAATCTGCCGGTTTTGCCGGACTCAAATTACCATTCCGCCTCCGTGCTTCCCGCAATTACCAGGGCATTACAACCCCGGTGACCCGGGAATTCCGGAGGCGGAATTCGGTAAATCCCCATTCCCATTGAGTCCGATCTCGTGATGGTGCCGGTGTTTCCACATCCGCCTGCAGGCGGGCGGTGTTATATCCGCCAGGTCAGACTTGGCGGGAACAACACCTATGCCTGCAGGACTCCGCATCACCCGGCATGGAAATAATGGTGGCGGCGGGTTTACCGCCACCATTATTTCCATACCAGGTGACTCATAATGAGGCCCTATATATGTCTTCAATGTGTATCATCCCTACCTGTAAAAAGGAACTAATGGCACTATAAATGTTCCATCATTTTCCATGTATCTGCACCTTTCAAATATTCTATGTTTTGGGGGGTAGAACATACAATTATCATGACTTCTTTAATGATATTTTTATATAAATGAAGTGTTTCGTAATTGCTTGTTCCTGGGAGTTCCTCGAGTATACTTCTACTCTCAATTTTCTGAGGTGGTGATGGTAAATCCGCCTTTTCTGCCAGGTCTTTACAGATTTGTCTCTGCAGTAGTACAGGACCAGCCAAATGAAAGGGTAAATCCTTGCATACATTTTTTTTTTATTGCATATTGATTTAAAAAAAACCTTTACAAAATTCACATAGCAAATCGTAGAAAACATTAAAACACAAGTATTAGCCTTCTTATAAAATTATACAAATTCATTAAAAGATTATCTTCTATCTTTACAGTATCTCACAGGACATTAATTCATACTCACGATTTCGCCGATGCTAAAATCCATTTTCAATATTAATGAATCACATATACTTCTTTTAGATTGAAATTTTTCATCTCCACGCAGTCTAAAATTCTTTTTAAACCTTACATTAATAACAGTTCTCAAAATACCAATGATACAATACGACACATATCAATTGCATCACTGCTCGTACAACCAAGCCATGGAGTCCATATTTTCACAGATCTTAAGTATAAACTCTTTCCCTTAACCAATTAGGTCATATTACATATGGTCGTTACAAAAGCTATAACTCTGATCTTCAATGAGATGTCAGACCCATAAAGCATTTCAAACCATATTTCTTCTCTTATCACAAATGATTTGTCATAAGCAAATTCAGAAAAATATGCAAGCCTCTCGTTAATTAGCATAGGACAGACTAGCAATAAGTGCAACAGTGTTTCACTAATCTCCACATTCAAACAAAATCTACAAATCTTCCGATTTTCAGGAATTAATTTTCTAATGGAACACATTTCATTAGTGTTCATTACATTAAACGTGAACCGCATAACACTATTTCGTAGTTTACGAGAGGGATATTTGACAAGATATGATTCAGGTTCCAGGAACCATTTCCACACCGATAAAACTTGGCAGTACAGCTTTGAATTCATAATAACTGCATTACTGGCAACCCAGTCAAACGCTTTAATCAGCAGTTTGATCTTTGCTGGTCCCTCAATGAGACATTTGATTGTAACTCTGATATTAGACAAAATGTTTTCCACCTCTTTTTTCAAATTCATCATGTATTCCTCTGTTACAGCATCATTAAATATTTTATAGAGCGAATTTGACCCTGTTAAGACACACTTTCTGTATAGCATTGTTTTTTTGCATTCCATGATACCTTTTAGAGAGCAAAGACCAAACTCATACCTTATGATTTCCATTGGCATGCATTTAGGTAAAAAAAAAAAAACAGTACCTTTTTCCAGATAGTGGCTTCAATAGATTTTAGGTGTGGAGTAAGTTTATCTGGGTAAAATTCAAGACCATAAGACAATCTCGGAATAACCTTCAGCGTATAAAAATCCCTACAAGCCAATATTGTGAATTTACCGAATTTCCATTTAATCACTCTCATTTGATTACCTGCTTCAATTGCCTTTGAGTCTAGGCATTTTTTCACAAAGCTTTGCGTCATAGTGCTTGAAAAGGAATAACCTAAGTACTTAAATGCTTTCTGCAGCCGAATCCCAGTTCCTTCGACAAACCACACTGGATTAGAACATTTCCTATTAATTTGTCCTAGGTTTATAACAACAGTTTTCAGAGGATTGATTTTCAATTTCAATTCACTTATGAACTTCGAAAACACATCAGTAAGCCTTTGTAATCCTGTTTTGGTTCGATCAAAGAGCAAAAAATCGTCGGCATAGGCAACCCAGTTAATGACGATCCGACCAACCTTAGGAGGTAGCCAACCAGAGGATTCAAAAACTTCATTTGCTCCAGACACATAAAGATTAAGGGCCTCATTACACGGATGGCAGTAAGGATTTACCGGTACCGGTAAAATACCGGTACTGGTAAATCCTTACCGCCTTACTACGAGGTCCCTTTGCAGGTTGGGGGATTTAATGCCTGCTTTTTGCAGGCATTAAAAACCAACCCGCAAAGGGACCCAGCGAGCTAATTACGGTACCGCAATTAAGGGGCAAAAATGGGAATGGGGAAGGGCAATGGTGGAAGGGGGAATTACCGCCCCGCCAACCTTGGAATGGGGCGGTAATTCCCCTTTCCGCCAAGGCGGTGCCGGTATTTTACCGGCATGAACCATGGCACTAATAGCGCCATAGTTCTCCGCCATCTGTGTAATGAGGCCCTAAATAAAATCGCCGCCAGGGCACATCCCTGCTTGAGACCATTCCTAGACCTTATTTCATTTGACATCAAACCCTTGTTGTTAAGTCTAACCTTCTGTGAAAACAGAAAAATAATATGAGGCCGGGAAACCCAAAAGAAACACACCAAACACCGGTTACAAAGGAACATACAAAGTACTTTATTTTAAGGTCAAGCAGTGACAAAGTCAATGACAGATCAGATAGCTATCGACCCTCAGTACAACACAACAAACTTCAATGGGATTCGATGTATTCAGTGAGAGACTCTACATTGGGACAATCAGGCTTATATGCATTTCTCCAGCCTTTTGTCCAACCCCTTCGCGGGTTAACCATTCCATGAATGTATTACTGGTCTAGGGTCTCTGCCAGGTCAACTTTTAATATATACATCAGTATGCGCATAGATCAGTTCAGTTGATACAGGTAATCCATTTACACACAGGTCAACAGAAGGACAAGCTCTCAGTTTGCGACCCTAACAAGTGGCCTGCAGACAAGTTATACATTAGCTGGACTGAGGTCATGATGACCAGATTCTGTTCGGAATGGCATTGTCCACCATTTTGATGTACAAGGTGACTTTTACACAGCAAGAGAGCCTCAAAATGGCGGCTTGATTCAAGATGGCGGCTTACATCAATTTCTAAGGTCAAGACCTTGCCATAGAGAGTTATTCGCGTACAGTTTTAAGCGACTTGGCGTAGGCCAATATACATACAATTGTTACAATAGGAGGCATAATTTAATATCCAGTTTGACAAATCCTCCATTTGGCCTATGCCAAGTGCTAAGACTACTTCTGATCTCCTTGCAAGTAACTCCATAGGTCATCGTCCATACACCCTGAATCGCTGTCAGAGATATCTATGGCCATCAGGTCGTTCACTAAAATCTCTTTTAACACATACTCCTTGGAAGTTTTATCCGGGGCATATAGTTTATGTCCTATCATACCTATCGCCTGAGCACAACCTCCCCCTAGCATCGAACATATACTAGGCAGACATTGGATACAACAACAAAGGAAAAGCAGAATTCCCAAAATGATCAGCAAGACTGAAAGCACCTTCCAACCCTAAGATCGCAAGAAATCCCAAAACCAAGCACTAAAATTCCACTTCCCCTCGGGAACATGCACTTCTGAGCTAAGGACGTGCAGATTCTGAATTGCTTTAAAAATGGTTGGGGAGGGGTCTGGTACAGCAAGCAGACCCTACTAATTTACATACTCCACCACGTTCAGCCAGAATGACATCTAATGCCATCCGGTTCTGGAGTGCTACTAATCTTATCGCTTTCTGCTCTAATGTCATGTTGTAGAGTATATCTGTGGTCCGGTTGATGGTTCTCTCCAGTACTCTCACTAGTCTCCTGATGTCTTCGGAATTTTCTATCTGCCCCCAGAATGGCACAACTGATTTTGCTATATCTCCCAGGACTTGTGCGGGGGTATCATCATTCTCGTCCCGCCGTGGACAAGCCTTTGAAACTTTCAAAGTGCTTGCTATGAACACCCCAGGTAACAGGATCCCTAAATAGCAGGTTCCCTGCCAATCCCTGGGCAACCATGGAAATGCTACATTACCGCAAACGAAATAGACAGGTTCGCCTAGATACAATGGTCTCTTTTCCCCAGTCAAATTTGCAAAGTTGGCACAGTTTTTAAAATCTCCCATTGACCGGGTGCCATTCCTCTGTATGCAGAAACAAACTGAATCGGGGCTATGGTTAGCAGAGTAAGAAGGAGGCACGGCATCCATATTGCTTATCGGAGCCATTTTAAAGGAAACCAAAGATTGGAAAGGACAAGATAGTCTATCAGAAGGCCTAATTGAAGAAATGTTGAGTTTACTCCTATTTGCGAAAAGCGAGCATCCCAGGGGAGTCAGAACACGTTTTTCGAAACTATTCAAATTAGTTCCATCAAAATTCCCCGAGATGCTATCATTCCATCGGCCAAAGAACAGTGCTCTAAGAGAGGCATAACAAGCAGTCGTCAAAGGTAAAGGATGAATATACCAACCTAGCCCCTTATCCCCATGTTGCAGTAAATGCGAGTAGACCCAGCAATTGGTTTTGTTAAAAATGGCATGTGTCGAATTCATAATCAACATCAAAGTATTGTTGTGATATTTCTGTCTATGCTGAGAGTCCCTAGGTGACAGAGTATGCAAATGTACAAAAGGAGTAAAAACAGTAGGTGCAATTTCAGTTGGCAAAAGAGGCTCTAGAGGATAAATATCCTCGACCTACCAAAATCCTAAAGCAGTTACTATAAAAACCCCAATTATTATCATCAAAACACAGCAATACATTTTCGGGCCCATGCACATTGTTCATTGTCCAAGTTGTTCACCCCCTTATTTACAAGTCCAATACGAGCAGTAGCGGTGGCAGGCATCGTAGTCTTCGGATGGAAACCCCAATGTTCATTGCTGGCGACTTCCCAGTCGTGCGGCTTCTTAATCCTTCCCCAACCCTAGCCAACAGAATCCCCTTTCTCAAATTTGGGCAAAAGCAAGCCCTTGATGATCCTTTCCTTCTTTAAATGCACAGTCGAACCATGCCGTAGGTCTATTTTCTCCGCCAAACATTATATCTGGTGGTTCCCGGTACTGTTTGATCTGGAAATAAGGTAACGTCACTTCCTGAGGGAAGCAACGTATCAGGGGCAATGGAAGTTGCAGAATTCGGAGCAATGGTTTCCGGAAATGACTTTTCCAAGAGTGTGGAGACAAAATGGACGGTTCCCCAAGCCCCACGGGCTCAGAGAGATTCTCCGACTCACTCACAGTGCTATATGCTGCTTCAGGATCGTCGATTGCAGCGTTAGCGAGGGGTTCTGCTTCTTCTGTAATGTGCTGTCATGTGAATCAACCTCTATGTCAGAATCGTTTGTTCCACTCTCTTCCTCACCTGAAGAAAGTGTGGCGGGGGTCTTCGTCTTCTTCTTATCTTTTTCTGTAGCTTTCTTTTTATGCAGGTATGGCCGGCAGCGGTACGAAGCCACGCAGGTTGCCGGAGAATATCCGGGAACCAGAGGCCCCGGATCCACAGTCGCCAGAAGGGGAAAAAGCAGCGAGGGCAAAAAAACCCAGAGAATATGGATCTGTCGGTGGAGATCTTCCGAACTCTCAGGTAAGTAATGAATCCAGGAATAGAACTGCTCCACACCATTACGAGAGAAAGGAATGAGAGCGAGGGGGGAAAGGAAACCCCAGGAGAGTGGAGGGAGAACGGGGAAGCCAGGACACAGGAGCCGAAGCGGGACAGGCAGACGCCGATCCGGGCAAGGCAGAGAGGCGCCGAGAGCAAGAGAGCCAAAGGGTGATAGGAAGGAGTGAAGGATCAAAAAAGGAGAAAGGCGAAGACGCCAGAAAGGAGGGCAGTAAGCCAAGGAGAAAACTCACGGAAGCGCTGGCAACGAAGGAGAAACAAACCAGTTGCAACGCAACCGCCGCAGGTCGGAGTGAAGAAAAAGCCGGCGGTGTCGGCCATGACAGAAGGGAAAACTAGACCGCTGAAAGCACAGCGGCGCAACATAGCAGAGCAATTCAATGGCGGCTGCGTCTCCATCGGTCTCATACCCTTACATAGAAGGGGCGCATGACAGTATACCCCCCCCCAGATCGGGCGAAACCTGGTTTACCCGGATGGGCCTGGTAGAATCTCCTCACCAAAAGTGGGGCTTGGACATGAGAACTGGGTTCCCAAGAGTCTTCTGATGATGGATAACCTTTCCAGGAAATAAGGAATTCCAATCTCCCTCTGTGGTAACGTGAGTCTTTGATCTTTTCCACTTCATATTCTTCTTCAGCCGTGTCCTCCACTCCCCTGCGCCGAGGTACCAGGGTAGTGGGAATGTCTGCCGGGGCAGGACGCAACAAGGAGGAGTGAAAAACAGGATGTATTTTACTCATGTTCTTGGGTAGCCGGAGGCAAAAGGCCACCGGATTGATGCGAGATACTACAGTAAAAGGACCTATGAACCTAGGAGATAACTTGGAAGGGCGTACCCATCGAGGTAGGTATTTGGTGGATAACCAAACTCTGGAGCCCGGTCCAAAAGGTGGGACTTCCGTTCTTTTTCGATCCGTCCATCTCTTGTAACTTGAGCTAGCCTCAACCAAAGCTTGTTCAACTGTCTTGTGGGCTTCCTGGATCTGCAATAAACGAGCCTCAATGGAAGGGCACACGACTTCGGAGGATGATATTGGCAGAATACCCTTGGGGTGTTGCCCATAGGTACAAAAGAAAGGACTGAGACCAAGAGCGGAATGTGTGGAATTGTTATATGCATATTCTGCAAAGGGTAATACATCATAACAGTCATCTTGGGCCTTGTTAACATAGCATCGAAGGTATTGTTCAAGAGTTCCATTAAGTCTTTCGGTTTGACCATTAGTCTGTGGGTGGAAGCCTGATGAGAGGGCCCGAGTGATTCCTAACCGATGACATAAGGCTTTCCAGAATTTGGAGGTGAATTGACTCCCCCTATCCGAAATGATCTTGTTGGGTAACCCGTGAAGGCAAAAAACATCTTGGATGAAAACTTCTGCCATTTCGGATGCGGAGGGTTGGATTAAGCCATTTTTGAGGTTGGCATCCAGGTACTGTCGAAGGACCGATTTCTCCTTGAGGGATAAGGCAAACATCCTACTAAATGGAACCAATGCCTCAGGAATAAGCTCAATGGCACAGTCCTCCGGGCGATGTAGGGGAAGATCATGTTCCATCTTTTCAACAAACACTTGGGAATATTCAGAAAATAGCCGTGGAACTGAGTGAATGGTACGAATGGGAGACTCTGAAGTCCGTAATACCGCTGTCTGATATCTTTGAGAACTCAAGCACGACTGGCTGCAGTAGGGAGAGAGAAAGCTGAGGGTATTAGGTCGGATTGTGACGGCGTAGCCAGGAAATGCCCAGAATTATGGGGAAGTGGGCGGCCCTAATGATATCAAACGACATCTTTTCCTTATGTTCCTGAATGGTCACCCGAATGGTTTCTGTGGAGTGGGTGATCGGCCCAGAACAGAGAGGAGTGCCATCCACACCTTCCACCTTGAGGTTCTCCTTATTCTGGATTCGTTGGATACCCATATTGCTGGCCCATAATGTGTCCATAAAGCTTCCCGCGGCGCCACAGTCTATTAGAGCCAGCGTGTCCACAGATTTTTTCCCCCAGGACAAATGCAATGAAACCACCATAAGACGAGCGTCTTCGTTCAGGCGGGAAGGGGCGACTGACAAGGTTACATAGGGACCCTTGTTTATTCCTCGAACTGAGGTCCCATTTAGGTTCGAGGCACCACGTTTCCTGACCTCCTTGGAGGGACATCGGGGCAATCCCTAAGCAGATGAGATGCAGAACCACAATACATGCAGAGACCCGCTTCACGGCGTCTTTTTCTTTCTTCTGGAGTGAGTGGCGCCCTCATTGAGCCAATCTGCATGGGTTCCTCTTTAGAGAAATTCGGGGAAATCCTCGGAGTTACTGAGGGACTGGGAAGGCTGAAAGCCCCTCTGGCCTTCTTCTTCTCTTGCTTCCTTTCATTGATACGATGTTAAATCTGTAGAGTGACAGACAAAAGTTCTGAAAACAAGGCCGGACGAGGAATCCTTGCAAGTTCGTCCTTCAATTCCTCCTTAAGTCCCCTCTTGAAGATGGTGAATTGGACTTGCTCCTGCCAGTTAGCCTCTGTAGCAAGCTGTTTAAATTTGGTTATGTAGGATAGAAGATCCATTTGTCCTTGATGGACCTCCAGCAATTCTTCACAAGCCATATATGTGACTTCTGGCCTTCCCAAGGTCTGTTTAAACCTTGCAATGAAAGCGTCACAATTCCTCAAAATTGGATTGCCTGCTGTGACCAAGGGACTGATCCAGGCCAAAGCGTTTCCTGATAAATTAGAAACCAAAAACCCGATCTTACTTAGATCGGTGGAAAATGTAGTAAGTCGAAAGGCAAATTGTATATTACAGGCCTCTATACATTCCTTGAGTTTCTTAGAAGATCCGTCGAACTTTCCCGATGAAAGTGGCATGGGAGGAAGATCCGTATTGCGGGGCTCTCTATTCACCACTAACTGTCGGAGTACAGTGTTTTCGGCCTTGATATTTTGTAACTCCTGGTTTAAATTTCGCACTTCCATATTCAAGGATTGCACAGCCGCTACCAGCTTTTGGACCTGTTCAGCGGTTGCCATCACGGGATCTTTGTGGCGTTGCAAGCTGTCATGTGAATCAACCCAGAATCGTTTGTTCCACTCTCTTCCTCACCTGAAGAAAGTGTGGCGGGGGTCTTCGTCTTCTTCTTATCTATCTCTGTAGCTTTCTTTTTATGCAGATATGGCCAGCCGCGGTACGAAGCCACGCTGGTTGCCGGAGAATATCCGGGAACCAGAGGCCCCGGATTCGCAGTCGCCAGAAGGGGAAAAAGCCGCGAGGGCAAAAAACCCCAGAGAATACGGATCTGTCGGTGGAGATCTTCCGAACCCTCAGGTAAGTAATGAATCCAGGAATAGAACTGCTCCACACCGTTACGAGAGAAGGGAATGAGAGCGAGGGGGGAAAGGAAACCCCAGGAGAGTGGAGGGAGAACGGGGAAGCCAGGACACAGGAGCCGAAGCGGGACAGGCAGACGCCGATCCGAAGCAAGGCAGAGAGGAGCCGAGAGCAAGAGAGCCAAAGGGCGACAGGAAGGAGACAAGGATCAAAAAAGGAGAAAGGCGAAGACGCCAGAAAGGAGGGCGGTAAGCCAAGGAGAAAACTCACAGAAGTGCTGGCAACGAAGGAGAAACAAACCAGTTGCAACGCAACCGCCGCCGGTCGGGAGTGAAGAAAAAGCCGGCGGCGGCGGCCATGACAGAAGGGAAAACTAGACCGCTGAAAGCAGATGTGGCGTAACGTAGCGGAGCAATTCAATGGCGGCTGCGTCTCCATCGGTCCCATACCCTTACAAAGAAGGAGCGCATGACACGTGCGGCGTTGGGTGAGGATGTTTCTTGATATGCATCGCGTGTATCCAATTCTTCTTTCCAGCCACCCGCACTGCCGTTTGGGTGACCAACAAAACCTGGAATGGTCCCCGCCAGGGAGGCGCGAGGCAAGAGGACCGCTCGTATGCTCTCACCAGGACCCAGCTTCCAGGCCGGATATTGTGACCTGGGCCCTCATAGCGTACAGGTAAAGCTGATCGTACCTGATGATAAATGAAATACAGATTTTTAGTTAACTGGTTACAGTAGTCTGAAAGCAATACATTCTCAACACTTCTCAGTGCTTTAGGTTTCGGGAGACCCCAAATATTGGCAGGCCTCCCCATCACCACCTCAAATGGAGAGAGCCCAGTCTTAGTTTGAGGGGTAGTGCGCATGGCTAGTAACACGATCGGTAAGGCGTCCGGCCATTTTAGTTTGGTACCGGCACACGTTTTAGCGAGCTTGTTCTATAGGATACCGTTAAGTCTCTCTACCAACCCGGCACTTTGAGGATGTCTAGCCGAATGAAATCGCTTATCATGTAGTGGCGTACATATCTGCAAAATTACAGCAGCAACAAAATGTGGACCATTGTCCGACCAAATGACTCTTGGCAACCCAAACCGCGGAAAATATTCCTTTATCATAATTTGAGTTTTGTTCAATAGAACATCTACAGAGTGAGGTACCATCAGGGTTAGATCATGGCCTAGGACCATTCCCTCACTCTGCTTTACAGACGAGGCAGCAGCAGCGACAGCTCGCAAACATCTTGGCAAAGCGCATGCGACAGGATCAAGGGCAGAAGAGTAGTAACCGCACAGCCATTCTTCCCCTCCATGTTCCTGCGTTAATACTGCCAAAGCACATCCATCACATTCATGCACAAACAACACAAAGGCCTTGTTTAATTTGGTGTACCCAAAACCGGTGCAGAGCATAATGCAGTCTTGAGAAGCTCAAATGATTGTTGATGTTCCGATTTCCATGGCAGTGGCGAAGAAATGCCCTTCTTTGTCAAGGCCAACATCGGTTTTATCAGTAGTGAAAAGTTTGGGATCCATAACCTACAGTAAGAAGCCATACCTATTAAGGATCTGACTTCCTTCTGTGTATTTGGGACAGACATGCCAGAAATGTGTTTTATTCTTTCAGGTGTCAATCTTCTTCCCTCCTTTGACAGGAGGTAGCCTAAATAGGTGACCTCCTGGCAACAATATTGAAACCTTTTAAGTGAAGCTTTGTGACCATGCTTAGCTAGATGGATGAGCAACAACACAGTGCCCTCTTTACAAGAGCTCTCAGAGTCTGCTGCTAAAAGTAAGTCGTCAACATTCTGAAGCAGCGCACAAGTAGGGGGTTATTCAAGAGTATCAAGCTGTTCTTTCAAGGCCCTACTGTAAATGCTAGGACTCTCGGTGTAACCTTGAGGGGCATGATTAAATGTGAACGAGCGTCCCCCTAAGGTGAACGCGAACAAATATCTACTGTCCTTGTGTATAGGAATACTGAAGAAAGCATTATTCAGGTCCACAACACTGAAGTAGCCGTAGCTGGAATCATAGTTAATATCGTCGTCACATCAGGCACAATTGGAAATTGCAGAGCTACAACTCTATTGACGGCACGCAAATCAATTATAAAACGAAACGGAATGGCATTATCGCCTTTTTTATACACGGGTAAAAGCGGACTATTGCACAAACTTCCTGTAATCTCCTCAACCACCCCACGATGCACAAAATCGGAAACAATGCTCTTCAAAGCTCACTTACCTTCAACCGAGATCTTATACTGCGGGATGCGTGGCAGCTTAATACCATGTTTCAAAACTATTTTAACAGGCTCAATCTGTAGAACACCGAAATCATTGTTGTCAATTGCCCATGAACACTCTGAGACATTACTGAATTCTGGTGGCAAAGGTCTAGTCAAAAATTGTGAAACAGAAAACTGCTGTGGTGAAATCGTCAAACGCACTCCATCAGACGAACAATGAATTACCGCATTTAATTCCTTCAACAGATTCAACTCCAACAAATTTTCTCCACAATTCGAAGTCAAAAGAAATGGACAGTGGTCCGTAAAGGGACCCAAAAAAATAGGTACCGGCGAAGAAACCGGACAAACGACTGGTGTGCCAGAAACCCCTACGGAGACATTGGTTTGCCCTGACAGTGGAATGTTTGGAACCCGAGAATAATCAATGAGCACTTCTGTGCTCCAGTGTCTATCAAGAACTGATGTTTCCTATTTCCCACTACCATTTCAACATAGGGACCTTTCTGACTAACGGGAATAGGTGTAGGTTCCAAACCCTGCTTCGGGCAATCCTAACGAAACAGATTATCGTCCAAAGGAAGCTCCTCAGAGAGGAAGCAGCAGAAGGGTGATCGAATATGTTTCTAGTATCCACACTCGAAAGTCTGATTGTCCTGTGAAAAAGGTTGCTGAGGATCCTGCAGAAACTGACCTCTACCAGGGCCCCCCACCCCGGGGCGACCTCTGGGTTGTCTACCCATACTCCCAAATGTGTTATTCGACCTCTGTCGAAGGACGGGGCATTGTGCACGCCAATGACTCTCCTGGCGACAATAGGCACACTGGTTAATGTTCACAGGCCCCAAGGGCACGTTCCCTTGTGGAACATATTGACCTCTAAACTGCAAACTACCCCCTCTGGGGCCTCTAACAATTTGTTGTAACAATACTTTAGTGTTTAATTCTCCTTTTCTCTTATCGACTCTGTCTTTTTCATTATTGACACGGTTCTCGTAGTACTGAGCCATGTGCAGTACTTCTGATTGGGATTTCGCCTGCCAAGCGCTCTCGGAAGACATAATCTGTGACTGGATGTCAGGCAGTAATCCACGCATGAATTTGTCCACAAATAACCTTTTCCCAGACTCTGTGCCTAAATCCTGTCCACTAAAGTCTGAGAATACTTGTTCGAACCGATTAAAGAACTCGGTGGCACCCTCAGATTTTCCTTGAACACAGTCCGTAAGCTTGTCCCAAATAAATCTTTTTTCGGGAATTATAGTTTTTAATTTTGCAATGATTCTGTCAGGCAAAGTGAGTATCACCTGAGGCGGTCTCTCGCCAACTGGCCTTTCCCTGCCAAGACCAGTTATATTAGCCCACGTGTCTCCCAACCCAGGTGCATCATCTATTGTTCTAACCTGCTTCCACAAATCTACGGGCAGGAGTACAGGGAATAGCAAGCCAATATCGCCTAGGGTGAACACTGAGGACTGCAAGACTGACTCTATCTCTTTATAGAATCCTGTCGGATTTTTCCTAATGTCGGGAATAGATTGCCTAATAGTGTTCACTTCCTGTCGCGAAAACGGGACGTGAACAAACTGCGATACATAATGTGCAGGAATGTCCACAGCAGCTGTACCCGCTGCAACATTAGCGGGAATCTCAACTTTTGGGACAAATGTCGGAGGTACCTCTCTCATAGGCAACTGAGATATAGGCAACTCCGAACGCTTACTAAGTAACAGAGCAAAGTCGAGCGCTAAAGCAGTCGAAGAAGTGTCAAGTGAAAAAGCTCTCTTATAAATACCCAGTAACTCTGTGGGACAACTAACCTTCTTCCTCACACATTCATCCTGCAGGTACTCTACCATTACCTGAATCACCTTCCTCTGCATTTCTAGCGTATATTGACTGTATGTGTCATATACCTCAACTGGAGTTATCGATAAATCCGAAATCCATCTAATCGCATCTTTTGTACAAATTTGCGCTTCCTCATATGCCCATTTACGACATGGAAGAAATTGTTCCTGTGCATACATACTCTCTTCTTCGTCATCCTCATTCTATAACTTTTCCAAATCTCTCCTATACTCAAATAACCTCTCGACATGCTCATGTACTTTCTCTACAGTGTCTCTTGAAAGTCCTAAAGTATTCAGATCCCTCTGCCCTTGTGGGAGATCCACATTATTTAATTTACCACACATTACACATGAATGAATCGCTAAACCTTCAATGAAAACATTTCTCTCAGGAAAATTATCCATATTACACAGTGTGGCGAAAACATTCGCTCGATCATCTCTCTCCATACAATGCTTAGCCCATGCAAACAAATCCCGCTTCTTATCTACAGGGACAGTGTTACGAGTAACACCCTTCAACCCCGCACCCCGATCAACTATAGTCAGTTCGGAACCACTCGGGAGTGGAGATGCAGTCAGATTCAATGGAGGTGTTATTACTGGTGCAATGGGAAGAGGTGGTAGAGCAGGCGGAGGAACAACAGCCGGAAGAATGGGAACAGCAGGTTGAGCAGGGAGAGCAGGAATAACATCAGGAAGAGGCAAAGCAACAGGAAGAGGATCATACGGAGGTGGTGCAGAGGCAACAGGCCTTCGCTCGTTTAACAATTTGTCGAGAAACTCGTCAGAAACATGAAAATCTTTAGAAGGATAGATTTTCTGAATACCGAGTGAGAAAGCCCTATTCATATTCTTAACTGACTCAGACTGTTTGTCCTGATCATATAACAACGCCTTTTCAGCGTTCGTTTTATGACAGCGCGCATGTTTTTCCATACTCTTAAGCTGCTGCAACGCTTCTTTTTTCCAATTCTGCAGAACATCAAATGCTGCGGGTCTGGCCTTTTTCTTTAACAAGACCGACTCTAAGTATTCAATACGAGGGATCTCAAAACTACCATTGATTGGCCACTGAAGTTCAGAGGCATGTCTGGTTAGTCTGTGCCAAATATAATTATATACTACACTTCCAATGCCATGCTTACAATACATAGTAAACTCCGGCGACTCCTCCTGTGGTGCCGGGCGGCTAAATTCCAAAGATTGTCGATCACTGCGGAATAATGCCCTAAAGCAGCTAAACAATTTCCCAGGCATTTCTCAAATACTTGGTGTTACCTGGTCAATAATTGTGTCTGCAGATACAATGTGCCAAATTCAAATTGTCAGGGTTAAATTAAGAGTCGGGTCACGACTTACCTGACCAAACCTAAGGAGGACCGTACGGTTTATCAAAGAACTTACCTAACGAATTTTACCGTGTGTTTGGTGATTTCGGCAAATCTGCCCGCCTCAAAAGTGGACCCTCATCAAGATGCCGTCCCAGACCACACGGCTATCATCCAAGGATCCGATCATGCAGCGCTGTAGAGGTGTCGCGTCTCGTTCAGTCGGGCCTGTAGTATCACACCGTCTGATCCCGGTCCGATAGCATGCGTCAACCTTCAATGATCCGGCATCAATCTTGAGGGTCCCTATTCGGGCGCCAACTGTGAAAACAGAAAAATAATATGAGGCCGGTAAACCCAAAGAAAACACACCAAACACCGGTTACAAAGGAACATACAAAGTACTTTATTTTAAGGTCAAGCAGTGACAAAGTCAATGACAGATCGGATAGCTATCGGCCCTCAGTACAACACAACGAACTTCAACGGGGTTCGATGTATTCAGTGAGAGACTGTACATTGGGACAATCAGGCTTATATACATTTCTCCAGCCTTTTGTCCAACCCCTTCGTGGGTTAATCATTCCATGAATGTATTACTGGTCTAGGGTCCCTGCCAGGTCAACTTTTAATATATACATCAGTGTGCGCATAGATCAGTTCTGTTGATACAGGTAATCCATTTACACACAGGTCAACAGAAGGACAAGGTCGCAGTTCGCGACCCTAACAATTGGCCTGCAGACAAGTTATACATTAGCTGCACTGAAGTCATGATAACCAGATTCTGTTCGAAATGGCATTGTTCACCATTTTGATGTACAAGGTGACTTTTACACAGCAAGAGAACCTCAAAATGGTGTCTTGATTCAAGATGGCGGCTTACATCATTTTCTAAGGTCAAGACCTTGCCGTAGAGAGTTATTCGTGTACAGTTCCAAGCGACTTGGCGTAGGCCAATATACATACAATCGTTACAATAGGAGGCATAATTTAATATCCAGTTTGACAAATCCTCCATTTGGCCTATGCCAAGTGCTAAGACTACTTCTGATCTCCTTGCAAGTAACTCCATACGTCATCGTCCATACACCCTGAATCGCTGTCAGAGATATCTATGGCCATCAGGTCGTTCACTAAAATCTCTTTTAACACATACTCCTTGGAAGTTTTATCCGGGCACTTCAGGACTGTTTTGGAATACAGATGTATAAGCATTGCAAGTAACCCCCTTTCAACAAGCCTTCTGCATAGTAGTGGTCTATCAACCAGGTCGAAGGCTGCAGAAAGATCCATTGATGCAGCATACAATGGTACATGCTCGGATTTCAATGCTTTGTTTTGAAAGGTGGAGACAATTAAACCCCCGGAATCAGTCCCCAAACCTTTCCAAAACCCAAACTGCTGCAGATCAAGGATTTCATTCTCATCCATCCAACTTGGCAGATTTTCCAGTATAATAGATGAAAATATCTAAGTTTCGATATTAATCAATGAAATAGGTCTATAATTCATAGGACTCAGGCGATTACCTTTTTTGAATATCAACAGCACATACGATACTTTCCATGAGTCTGGCATAGACTGTGACTCAATCACATCTCTAAAAATAAAGCAAAGTATTCTTGCCCACAAAAGTTCATTCTGTTTCAACATAGCACAGGACAGATTATTGGGACCAGGAGTGGCGGAAGCTTTCATCTTCCTAATAGTACACAATATTTTTTCGACAGATACATCTAGTACCCTTTTATGTTTCTTCCAACCTGGTAATGTCTCATCAAAGCAGGAAGGAGCATATAGATTCTCAAAGTAATCGCACCACACTGATTCACCAATTGGGTTGATGTTCAGTTGAGCTTGTGAGACCTCAGTACTGTTAATGAGAGCCCAGTAGTTTCTGGAGTTTGTCTCCTTCATTGCCTTAAGCATTGCCTCACCATTATTCTGCGATAGGGAGGCGCGATGTTGAATCCTCCAGTTCTTATAGCGCTGGTGACTCAATCTACACTGTTCTTTATAGGTAGCAGGGGACAAATTTAATCTTTTTATTGCACGTAATTCCTTATTCAACTGGGCTCTATGTTGCTTAAACTCTATATCAAAGGCATGTTTGTGTATTCTTTTCCGAGTCACTACTCCAGAGGTTGATTGCTCAAACCTAGCAATCATTGTGCCCAGTAATCCCCCCAATGAAGAAACCGAATATGATTCTTATTTTGATTCCATATATCTTTTCTCGAAGTCATGCAACATCAAGTTATTAAATTTAGCTGTCTGTATAGTGTTCTATTTTACTCTGGTGGCCCTAACATTAACAACAGTTTGTGCACAATAGACATTTCTGTGATTAGATTTTTTCCCTTTAGTTCGGATTGATTGATAACATGGCGTGGTCACTAACCGAGTCGGATTGAACAAGCATATTTTCGGTTCCCACAATTAGATGTTCGCTAGCGAATATGAAATCAATGATGGACGCCTCACCACAAGCATTCCAAGTGGATTTGTCATTAAACATCATTGACAAACCCCATGATCTTGTGAAGCTAAGCCATAGAGCACCTCTGTAGCGTTTATTGCCTGTTTTAGAACCATTGGAACCAAGAGCCGTTAAATTCCAATCTATCTCAGTGCTTGATAGATTACAATCAGCATTCATATCACCGGCCAGGATAATAAGTCTCCCAGGGATGGATACTAGCCACTCCTCTATCAAGATATTCAATTCATTGATCATTTTTGCCAACATTAGATCATCATAATCAGCACTATTCTAATACGTGTTTATAACTATTAGGCCAACAGGACAATTTTGAGTTGCAATATGAAAGGTGGCAACTATACAAGAGGTATACAAGTGTTTTTCCGATAGCATACTGATGTCTTGATCATTGCGAAATGCAAGCGCTAAACCGCCCTTAGGGCGGCCTCTTGGACCACAAGTACCAAAAAGACACAGTACAACATATCCATCCCACAACAGTGGTCCACAAGCCCATGATTCCTGTATAAGCACAAAATTAAAATCCACCAGCATTTTACAAACTTTCTTATTTAAGGCTAAATGAGTGTGCCCTCTAGAATTCCATGTGACAAGCTTGAATAAGTCACCTTCGCTGAAGGGGCTTACCCAAATTCTACAATTGATCAAGGGAATCCCTAAGTGACACCGCCAGGGTTCTCCATTCCCTCATATCGTTTAGAGACATTACATCAGCTTGCCCCTGAGCGGTGACCTCTCCCTTATCTAGTTGAGGAATATTTTGCGGTAGATGCTCAGAGTTGTTTGCCACCCCAATTAATCCTTGATCTTGATAATTGTAAGTGTCAAATACCCTCTTCTGTAAAGAATCAGCTTCCTTTAAAATCAAAGAGCGAACTAAAGGTGACAGAATTACCAAGCCTACAAAGTCATACCTATGGGCTCAAGATGTAGGGTCTGTTCAAGATGGGAGAATAACCATCGTCAAATACATAATACAAGATCAAACTTGGATCATTTGGAAAATGAGGCTGACGAAGATTTTCATTGGAGCCGCCATTAGGAAATCTACTCTGTGCCTTTCGTTCATATATGTTATCCTTGATCCTCCCCTCCCCCTGGCATACTGGGGATTAAACCACTCCCTCACTCCAGTATCAGACTCAGCATTTCCTCCCACCTGCCCTCTGATTTCTTGATGAGTACTTATGCGTGTTCTTGTCTCGGGCTCAGGAATAACAGTGTCAGCAGATATTTGATGATTTCCACCTACTAAACTTTCTGTAAAAGGCATTTTCTCGACTTTCTGGTTGAGTATGTCCTTAATAATGGTTTGCACAAAATCTTCTGTGAGAAAATTGCCTGTTGTCACAGGTTCAGACTCTTTTATAGGGTCAGAGTTACAATTGTTAACTGGTCGTGAATTTAAAGGTAGCTCCATGTTTACTAGAGGTCTCTGCAGGTCATCATTACTTTCTGACATCCCTCCTGGGATGGAAGCCTTGCCACTACCCACCGCGTTAGTACATGATCCTTTGTTTTGGTGTTTGACCCCCATTATTTCCTGAACTCGCCTCTTTATCTCCTCACATTTTCTTTCTGCCATGCATACACCTTCCAATAAATATGGACAAACATAACGCCCTTCTTCATCCCTTGATGGTATCATTATACGAAGAGGGGCATCACAATTCTTGAATAGGTCGAATATATCCAACATTCCCAGTTCAAGGTTCTTTAAGTTGGTATCAATTCTGTCCGTTACTATTTTATTTTTTAAGGTATCCGACAAACCGGCTACAACCGGCACAGGAGCCTCACTAGATTGCTTTCTCTCTAGCTGTTTCACTGGAGCGTCTGTTACCAATATTGCATCATTTGCAACAGGATTCCCATGCATAACATCACGCAAGTTACAATCCCTCAAGAACTTGCGAGAGGATAGATTCAATGCCTTCTGTGCTTGTGCCTGTTTGTGTCTGTTTTTTTTTTCATTTTTTTTTAGGAATATATATGTTAAATTTTTCAGCAACCTTTTTAGGAGCATTAGCAGCAGTCGGGATCTGTAAATCCTCAGCATTGAGACCTGAAGTCAATGAGTCAGGCAATACAATCACACTAAGCTCCTTCTCCTTAGGTTCATCCAATGGCATACAAAAGGGAGCAACATCTTCAGTTTGATATTGCGCATTGGGATTTGCTATAGGTAGTTGCTTTTGTGCATTGACGTTTTCCCCCCCCTTAATGGAAGGATCATCTTCAAAATATTCTCTGCAAACATTTCAGGCCAAGCAGTTAATGCAAGCAAGATTTAATTTAGAATTCTGGTCTGCGTTTTAATTTCCTTTAATAGCTAAAAGTCCCCTAATCTCGTTTCCTTATTGCTTGTTTCACCAATAACTATTTCCGGATTTGCTAGGCCTGTAGGATGGGAAATCTGTGTAGATGCATCAAAATCCTCAGATAGTCCAAGCAACGTTATTTCCCCGGACGCAAATATTGGAGGGGTATCCATAAATGACGAACCGAGATCTAATCTTCTTGGTTTGTTAATATCAGGCGGTCCCACAACAAGGCCGTCACTTTTTCCAGGTCTCCTTTCCTCATTAAAAAGAGACTGCGAGCACTCTGGCATATCGTCCTGACCCATTTCCTCATGTATTTTTTGGAGGAGTTTTGTGCACACTCCAATAAATCCTCATCGGTATCAGAGGAGTCCGGTAGTGGAAACGCTATGGCATGAGCAGTACTCATTCGCCGTGTTTTGATGGTATTAGATGACATAGCACAATCACGTTTACCCCCTACAATTTTTCTTTTCATTACACCACAGAGCATACACCGATCGCCAATATGGGCAAACACTCTGACTTTAAAGTCCAAGGAAGACGCTCTTTACTTCCCAGAGCCTTCTAAGTACTGCAAGCAATATCTTGTTAAATGCCGTCAACGTAAACAAACATCCTCACAATTGGGTGAGTTATTCTAATGATTACACTTAGGGAACTTACAGAAACATGTTTCGTATTGGAAACCGTTCGGTTTTCATTTGCACTCAATGGCAATATTTAATTATTGCAAAAACTGACGGTTCAAACCTATAAATGGTGTTAAGAGCTATGGCTCACTGCACGCTGCACAAAGCAGCAAACAGCCAACAGTGTACTTCAGGTACTTCCGGGTGCGTGCGTGGGTGCGCTGCACAATCAGTATTTCAGACTGCAGAGAGGAGGGTCAGGGCAGGGCTTTGGTCACAAGGCCAATCATTCAGTAGCTGCAATCAAGGGAAAGGGAAAGCTGTTATGGCACGTACACTTTTTGGAAAATTGTAACACACAGCATCAGTGTCTCATTCTAAGTCCTCTGCACTGCAGAGGACTATTGATTCAGTCACTTGGTATAATTACTTAGATCAGGCAGCTTCCGTTTTGCCGAAAAAGACGTCCTCTCCTCGTCTGCGTTGCGTCGCAGGAGAAATGTCCTTGCTGAAAAAAGAGTTCACAAGCAGCATGAGCGATCACTCCAGCGTTCAGAACAGCCAACAGCGTACTTCAGGTACTTCCGAGTGCATACATTTTTAATGATTTCATTTGTTGATGCATCACTTGGGCTCATCTCCTGTTTAATGACATGTATTGTTCTGCTTAGATCAATCTTTGTTGCTTTACGCATGTGGCTATGCTCAGTTTCTCTGATAATATCTCTGTCCGTTGTGCTAGCTCTTCCTCAACAGGCTGTAGTACAGTTTGCATTTTTCACAATTTTGTTCCCGTAAAGTCTTTTCTTATAAAAAATATATCCTATGTATACTAGTTTTGTCCTCTCTCAGGATAAGATGTACTCCATATGAAGGTGTTTTCTACAAAGAATGAAAATCTTTTGTTAGTATCAAATTTCCTCATATAGACAACAAAACAAATTTCCATTTACACGTACTGATGGTTTACCTTGTAAAAACCAGTATATAGAAAGTCAGTGGACAACTATGTTGCATTCAATATAAATTAATCCTGTGAACTATTTTCTGATAGTGCCATCTGACCAAATAATAAGGTTGTCCTGTCGATTTACCTTTATATCTCAATTGATTTGATCTTCTTCAGGAGGCTGAGACAGGGACTGGGACCAGGAAAGAGCTGCATGATCCCTAATTGTGGTGTGTTGCATGTTTATGGAACTGCATTGGTTCCACAATATATGATCAGTATAGACATCATCTATGCGTGTCTTAGCATTTCCATTCATCTGGTGCACACGGGAGTGTCACTACCCTCATCTTTATTTTTGAAGCAACTCAAAACATGAATATTCAAAAATTGTCCCAACCCACGGTCACCCCTGATATTGCTATGGTCAGAGCAATGCATCATACCCATCAGGGACGCCATTTAGGGGTCGCACCAGCAACCCCTGAGGTCTCCCTCACCGTTGTGGTCTCTATTGCTACCCCTAAAAAAAGAAGAAAAAATACATATTTTTTAAACAATTGAGAATCCTGGGCTGTGGTCAGCAGCATGTGGCTCTTTGGTTCTGGAGTGGCTGGTTTTCTGGTAGCTATAGCCCTTGAGATAGTTAAGTGTGTTTAGCGCTCTATGCTGCAATGAGTGTGTGATCTGCAGGTTGAAGGTTGGACTCCCGGCAAGGTCAACTCAGCCTATCATCCGGCTGAGGTTGATAAATGAGTACGAACACAGGTTGGGTGATATTGTTTGTATATCTGCTCTATATGAAGCATTTAAGTGTTAGTGCTATATAATAACACATTGGGCCTCATTACAACCTTGGTGCTAAGTGCACCAACTTTACCACCATGGTGTAAACTCCGTTTACACCATGGTGGATGGCGGATTTACCGCCCCATTCCAAGGTGAGTGGGGCGGTAAATCCCCATTTCCCATTTTCCCTTCCCCATTCCCATTTTTGCCCCATAGGGCATAATGGGAGTGGGGAAGGCGCTAATTACGCCGCCGTAAATTACGGCGGCGTAATTAGCACCATGGCAGGTTAGCGCCATGGATTTTAACGCCTGCTAAAAGCAGGCGTTAAAATCAGAATCAGGCGTTAAGGGTTAACGGTGGCGTTAACCCTTAACGCCTGAGTTGTAATGAGGCCCATTATTGTCGTTTGGCCTTGGTTGTCTGCTTGCATTCACAGTAATTTGGTAATATGGGCCTATCCGCACTGACATTAATGATCCATATGGTGATCCATTGTATGAAATGTATATCACTTTACAGTGCTATAGTAACCCTGTTTTTCGTAGTGTATCTAAACATTGCTATGTGATGCCACTTCCTGCTTTGTCAAGAGGTGAAAGGTCATGTTCTACCGCTTCCCATGATGTCACATTGGAGTGGGGTCAAAGGGCTGAGTGATGTCACGTACGCTACCCCTGGCATTCTGGTGAAATGCCAGGGGTAGCGTACGTAATTACGGCAGCGTAATTAGCACCATGGCAGGTTAGCGCCATGGATTTTAACGCCTGCTAAAAGCAGGTGTTAAAATCAGAATCAGGCGTTAAGGGTTAACAGTGGCGTTAACCCTTAACGCCTGAGTTGTAATGAGGCCCATTATTGTCGTTTGGCCTTGGTTGTCTGCTTGCATTCACAGTAATTTGGTAATATGGGCCTATACGCACTGACATTAATGATCCATATGGTGATCCATTGTATGAAATGTATATCACTTTACAGTGCTATAGTAACCCTGTTTTTCATAGTGTATCTAAACATTGCTATGTGATGCCACTTCCTGCTTTGTCAAGAGGTGAAAGGTCATGTTCTACCGCTTCCCATGATGTCACATTGGAGTGGGGTCAAAGGGCTGAGTGATGTCACGTACGCTACCCCTGGCATTCTGGTGAAATGTCATCCCTGCGTAACACCTTCGAGACCATTTCAGCACTTAGGATCCTGGGCCATGCTAGCTAATTTCGACCAAAACCATGAGACCTATATCAACCAAGGGATACCACCTGCCTCTAGAGGTTGGGTGCTAGAAGTCACGTGCAGAGGCAGGGGAGGGTGGAATGTGCTGAAAGAGTGTTTTCATTAAATCGCCCAAAGCAAAGCTCTGTATTATTGGAAAATCGTCATATCACAACAAACTTGCATTTTCAGTTTTTCCTGTCGTTTATTTTTCCTTGCCGATTTCATATCTGTGCTTTTATTAATAATGCATGTTTATGCTGTTATTTATTTACAGTATGCAGTGGTTCTTTCAGTGGGGGTGAACACTATTATACTTAATAACATTACAAGAAATGGAAATTAAATGGTTCAGTGGTCCTCGTTAATTGCCTGTTGTCTTCCGGAAGACACCCTGCTGTTGACCTCTGGTGAAAAATGCATTCCTGTCCAGTTTAATAATCTTAAAGAAATTGCAACTGAGAACCAGCAGTGCGATGGGACCTTTAATACAGGGCAGATGCTGTCCCTGCTTCCAGAATGATCTTTTCTGATGATGCCAGACTTTCTGATGTTCACAATTAGCCACTGTGCTGCTTGTTCTGCACAGCTGTAAAGCATAATGTACCAACCTGATATTTTTAAGACTTTTTTTAGATTATTCACTATAGTACAGCTGAGATTCGTGTCGCTGTTGCAATTTGTCTGAATATGCTTTTATCAATGGCCCTCATTACAACACCAGCGGTAACCAATGGCGCTATTAGCACCATGGTTGCTGCCGGTATTGTAACGAGTCCGCCATGGTGCAATGGGGAATTACCACCCCATTCCAAGGATTGCAGGGCGGTAATTCCCCATGCACCATTGGCCCTTCCCCATTCCCATTTTTGCCCCATAGGGCTCAATGGGAATGGGGAAGGCGGTAATTAAAGTACCGCAAATTGAGGTACCGTAATTACCTCCAAGGTCCCATTGTGGGTCCCTACTTTAACGGCTGGTCCAGACCAGCCATTACGGTCGGGAGCCGCAAAGGGACCGCGTAATTAGGCGCTAAGGAGTTAACGACGCCGCTGAATTTTACGGTGCCGTTAACCCCTTAGCGCCAGGGTCATAATGAGGCCCATGTCTACATAAGGCTCTCATAATGAGTTGGGGCGAATTTTGAGCAGGAATACTGGAGACGGTAAATGCAACCTCTGCTGGTTGTATTCCTGACAATTCACACATTTTAGAGATTAAAACTTGTCTGATGTTAGAATACCACTGGTGGCATTACAGCTTGGATATGGTTCCTTTTGTCATAGCCATTTCCACCATTGTATTGTTGGTAAATATGGACAATGCACGTATAGTCCCTTCAGAGTATCAATTTTATTTATTTGCATTTTTAAAGCACTCACACAGCCCAGGGGCATCAAGCCGCTATTACACTTAGTTGCGTATTTATAATGCGCTTATTGCTTCCAAGGCGAGCACGTTGCCTGAGCTATGGTTTCCACTCCCCAAATAGCTGCCTCATGCAACAGTGCCCAGAAGTTTCTAAGCGTGGACCCAGGGATCGAACCTGTTCTGCTTGTATCATCTTGTTTCTAAGGCGAGCATGTTGCCGCTGAACTATGGTTTCCACTCACCAAATGGCTGCCTCATGCAGTATTGCTGCTGCTACTTTCACATATTGTATCTTGACGGTACTAGTAGTGACTTTCCTCTGTACATGTTGACGACATGAGTATTGTCTAACTCCGCCTTTTCTTGGTTGCAGCCTCTTTCACGCGTGATATCGAAGAAAAGCTCTCCAAAAAAGGGATGACACTTATTTCCATCAATAAACAAAGGGTTCTTCTTCCAAAACTGACTGTCTTCGTTTTTTGCAAGTTAAGTTAAGATCCAGATTGTGGGCCTAATTACATGGTAGGCGGAGGATCAAGGTGCTATTAGCACCTTGGTCCAATGCCGGTAAAATACCGGCACCGCCTTGGAAGAAAGGGGTGTAAGAAGATTCAATTCAACACTACAGCTAAGTCAATGCTTAGTCTGGGATACTGAATGGAAACCCTTATTGATATATCTTTATGTCCAGTTCATGAGTTCTGGGTGACTACCCCTATATAACACCCCTCTCTTAGAATCCCCCTGACTCCACTGAGCCAAGAAGTAGTTCTGTTTTGCAAGTTTAAAAGGTTTATTTGAAAAAAAATAACAGTATATATATATATCACACTTTTATAATGAATTAATAATTAATATCACACTTAAAACATGAGCAGTGATCAACAGTGAATAATGTCCTACTAGTAAACTGATTTGGTTACCCAGGAGTAGTATAAGGATGAGGTAGCACACTTGTGAATAGGAACAGAAGAATAAGGTGAACATAAATTCAGATGGATGCAATGTTGAATGAAAATGCAGTACAGAAAATACTCAATATGATTTCAACAAAACAATGTAATCACTTTTCTCTGGCAATCCACTCCCCCCCTTATGCAATGTAAGGAAATGAAGAGTAACACACAGTTCTCAGACATGCAATCAAATGTAATTCAGTTCAGCCCAGCAAGCTTAGACTACGGATAGAAGTTGAAACACAGGCCCAAAATGCTTTTATATGTGCTGGCAATGAAGTGAGGAATATGCTGAAAATTGTTTTAATTCCCTTTAGGAGGTTCAGGGTGAGTGAAAGATACTTGGGATGAGCTCAGGCTCCCTTTAACAATGCTCTAGGAATAACTAACAGGTTAAACAAATTTTTGGCAAAGGAAAGCAAGGAAGCTGCTGTTTTCACACGTGGCTGGATTTTTAACCAAATCGCGAATCGCGGCAAAATTCGCGAATGCGTGAATCACAATTACGGCAAAAGATATGAACGATTTTGTAAGGATTGTTTTTCGAATTTAAAGTAACTCAAATTGACAGGTGACAGCTTTGCGGCTGCAGAATTGACAAGTGACAGTTAGGAGGCAGTTCTACTTAGATTAAATAGATTGAATTATATCACTGGAAACTAATAGATTTGGTTTCACACCGTCCTAGCTATAATCACAATGTATTTGGAAGGTTTAGGTCTCACGGATCGGGTCAAGATGGCTTCGGTTCTGGTTTCGCCCCGGACGGTGTCTGCGCACAGCGTCTGGTCTCTGCTCTGCTGGTCTGGTCTGACACTGCTCCTGGCCCGGCTCCTGGATCTCTTGGTACAGCGTCTGTGCACAGCTCCTGATCTTTCTGCACAGCTTTCTCTGGACACAGCGCTGATCTGCACGGCTCCTGGATGCTGCTACCGCTGTTAGGTTTGCTGGATGCTGAGGCCTGCTGAGAAGAGTTCTCAGTTTGTGGGTTTAGGCCCTTGCTTTGAGTTCTGAATCAAGTTCTTTGGAGTTTTAAAGTCTAAGTGTTGGATCTGGTATCTTCTGGATGTTGTGTGGTCCGGCAGAGAGCGTTGCAGCAACTGGATTTGAATGTCTCTACCTGTCCCAGCAGTCTCTTTTTATGTGTTTTGAAAATGGGTGTGTGCCTGGGCCTAGCTAAGCCTGCCCCTCTCTACTTGTCATTGGCCCAATTCTCCCCTCTCCCATGATTGGGGGAAGGAAATGTGAGTCAGAGTGATGCTGTAGGTTTTATGGGTCAGAGGATCCTCCCCTGGTCAGTTTGCCCACAAATCTATATTTGATTCAAATACATATTGCACAGATACACAGTTGTTTATAATTACATGCACCCACATGAGGTATACTCTGTTCAAACTCTGCTCTTCCTGGGGGCTTGCATTCAGAAATGGCAACATTTTGCACGTAACTGTCGTAGGGAGGAGAACGTTGGAGCAAGCCTTGGAGGTAAGGTCAAGGGACTAGAGGACTTTAAGAACTTAGTCAGGAGTGTATTCAGAAGCTGTTGCAGAATGACCAGATTGAGGGACAAAGTAAATCCAGAGAAAAGATCCTAAGGGATTTGGGGTATAAGGCAAAGTTAAGTTCAGAGGGTGGAATTCTAACGGCCAGTTAAGAGGAAAAAGGCCTTAGTACTTTGGGGTCCAACTGTTAATGTCTTTTCTGATGCCCGACTTCCATTAGACAAGCGAAGGGTGCTGTGTGATTGTGCATTGTAGCAGATTCCAGATAGACGAATGTGAGAGCTAGAACTCCCTTTCTCTTTTTTTGCCTGTATCTATTAACTGTTTGTGGGAGTGACTGGAACTGCTGTGCAAGGCTCTTTGAATAGTCTCCAGGGTCCCTTAGCCTGCATCTATCAACTGTTTTTGACATCTCAAAAAACATACACTATTCAACAGTTAGTTTACAAGGCCGATCTTAGTGAGTTGGCAGTCTATGCCTTTTTCGATCTACTTTCTCAAATCAGGGATGCCTAATACTCTTAAGATATCTAGTGTCTGCCTAACTTTGAAGTCAACGCCGGTTAGATCTACACCGGCCAATGTCATTAAACGCAAAATGATTAATCAATCTCTTGCCAACTCTGATAAGAAAATGTGTGCAGGTGACATTCGTGACTTTTGCAAGCCTGTAAGTCCAACTATTATTCATACAGTGCACACCCTTACGCAATCAGTTGAGAGCTCTTTTCCTGTGCCTGAGTTGACTTTGGTGCCATTGAATGTCACAGTTACCGATACACAACTATTGTCAGTGGATGCCACTCTAACATTGAACTTACCTTCGACTACTGAAATTTTGGAAGTGTCACCGTTGTCACATGTACCATCACAATCTGCCTTGCCTGGTAACAACTTGCACTACAAGCTATTGCCTTCAATTGGTCGCATAGCAGCAGAGCACTCCATATAACATACCAGTTTAAAGACTGTTGGAAATATTTCTATCATTGTGTCATCTTCCTTGGTCGAATATTTGCCACACAGGTGTAGCTTCTATGGGGGTGGTTAACATTCAGGCTGCGGTTGGGCTTAATAAAATTGATGATGATCTCAGGTTGTGGAACTGTGAAGTTGAAACAATGGTGCCACACAAACTTGATGTTTTCTCTAATGTTGAGTCACTGAAGCCCAATTCTAGTGTACTTAACTCACACATTAACACAAGCGACAAATCCATTTCCAATCCATCTGAGGCTGCATTCAATCACCAGTCCAACCTTAGGCTACAAAGTTTAGTCAGTCTGCAGATGGATGATCAGATTGCCAAGGCTGTAGAGCTCTATGTAAACCAGACTTTTGCTACCAAGCCATTATTGTCGGGAACTTTAGACTTTTGTAGCAAAGAACTGGTAGTGCTGCGTAGCCTTGATGTAGGAGATAAGGAAGGAGGGTACTGTAGCTCAGCTGAGGGGTGTGTTAGCCACAATGGCAGGTGGCTTCATCAATAGTTAAAAAAAGCATTGGGACAAGTTCCACCGTCTCATTCTCAAATGCCGCCCAGGTCCTTATCCTTCATATGCTATGAATAGGACTAGCATTTTGGGAATATGTGAAGATGTTGCCTCTTTACAGGAGATCGCCGCCTTTGAGTAAATTGAATTCATCATTGATAGAGATTCCTCCATAGTAAGACTATGGTTACCTTCTATTTTAGTTAGAAATGCTCTTTGGCAGGAACGCATGGAGTTATTTGCCCTTGGGTTCGTGTTGGAACGTGACCCCGTCATGATGGACAATAATGATGAGTACAGATTAGGGAAATTCACAAACTCTGTGACACCTGCACTGCAAGAAGTACCTGCACAATATGGGGAAAGAAATAATATTGGTCATGGCTCGCCCAGTGACTTTTGTGACAGAATGTTCAAGCCTAACTTATAACCGTTAGTCAAACATGCATATAATTCCATTTCTCTCATCAGCTGGAACACCTGTGGGTTCTCTCACTTATTGTGCCAAAGTGCTGCTTTTCTTGCAGATCATGACATCATAGTTCTGCAGGAAACTTGGTTACTTCAGCAACCAACTTGGGAAGACCACATCATCATATTACATGCTGCTAAATCATCCGGTCGGGGTCGTCCTTCCTCCGGAATCCTAGTTGCCATAAAAAAATCATAAATATTGGCAGCTCTCTCTTTGGGCTGCTCCCAACTTATATTTACTTATGGTGAAACTATATTTTCCTGGGAGTGTGGTAGCAATTATCAATAAGAATCCTGGGGGGGGTGACAGATGTCAAATTCTTCGCTGATTTAGAGAGCTTGATGAACATTATTGCTGAGGCGAGTGACATAACAGGTGTCATTTTGATTGGTGATTTGAATTTGCAATTGTTACCTGTGAATAATCCTAGGTTTAATCTGACGTGTTTGAGATGGAAGTCATTGATGAATGATAGAGGCTTAATAATGTGTAATGGGGCTTTGCCTGGGGACATCCCTTCTAAGGTCACGTGGTGTAGTTGAACTAGTGAGTCTACCATTGATTATGCCTTTGTTGACTCAGGCATATTTGAGGCAGCCATCAGCTTCAAGGTAATTTCTCAGATTTATAGTGACCATGAAATGTTGAATCTAAATTGGCAGCTGAACAATCAGGTGGTTGAGTCTGTTTCTTCAACCTTTAAACCCGTTGGTCAACAATGGTCAACAATGCGAGAACACGCTTTATATGGAACTCGCATGCCCTAATCTCCTTTAACACCAATGTTGAGAATGCTTATCGTGACAGCATTGCTTCAACAACTGATTATACTTCCTTTCTGCATTTATATCAGACTCAGGTTTATTCAAACTCGTTGGCTCATTACAAGTCCACACATGAATTTGACTATGCAGTTCAGCAAAAGAAATATTTATTACACAAGCAGAAACAGATTGTTCTTGCTTCCAATTTTACAAACAAGCGTGAACTGATTAGATCCTTACAATGCTGCTACAAGAACTGGCTTCGTGCACATTGAATGGTCATGTTACAGCTGATGGGGAGGCCATGTTGCGTAGTATTTTACAAAAAAATACTGCTCAAATATGGTCTCTAATCAACATTGCAAACTATGCTGCTCAAAAGCCGATACAACTTAATGGGGTGATGAGCAAGAGTGGGTGCTGTTTTTGATTCATCTCTATGCGAGACCATCACTCCATCAAGATGGACAGATCTCCGAGGTGCCAACATTTGAGGGTTTAGTGATCTCCGAGGAGGATATTTTGTTTTTCATTAGTAACCTTAACAACTCACAGGCGCCGGGTCCTGACGTCCTGTTTAATCTGTATTTCAAACAGAATCATCCTATGTGGTCTAACATCATGTTTAGCGTTTTCAACCAAGTTATAAGATGTAACACAATACCTCTTGGCGCACCTCAGTGATCGTCCGCATCTTTAATAAGGGTGATTGCTCACTTCCTGGCAACTATAAACCCATCATGCTTTTGGACGCGCCTGGTAAACTCTTCTCCAAATTCATTTTGCGTGACTTCAATAAATGGTCAGCTGATCAGCAAAAGAGGGACCCCTTCCAAACTGGGTTTATTCCAGGCATGAGCACTGGTGTGAATCTATTAACACTCACTTCACTTATAGAACATCATCGCACCGTGAACCAACCATTATTTGTCACCTTTGTGGATCTAAGAAGTGCCTTCACCTCAGTTTCGAGGGAGCTCTTGTTCCAAAAACTGCGCTTGCATGGGTGTCCTTCATACATTGTGTCGTTTATTGAATCCCTTCACATGCAGATTACCATACGTGTGAGATTAATATATGACGGTACACTATCTGAACCCATAGAGACGTTTAGAGGGCTGAGACAAGGTTGCACCTTGGCCTCTGCTCTCTTCAACATTTTTATTTCAGACATTGGAAGAGCTTTTTTAAATCTTCTCACTGACCCTCCTAAACTGGCGAACAAGGCGGTGTTATTTTTGCTGAATGCTGAATGCTGATGACCTTGTGCTCATTTCTAAAACACCGAAGGGTCTGCAGTTAGCTCTGAATGCACTGGCCACATATACTGAATAAATCTTCTCACTATAAACTTGGAGAAGACTAAGACCATGCAGTTTCTTCCAGCCAAGAACTCCATCAAGAGAACACCGAAATGGTTTTGGGTTGGAACTCAGCTTGAAATTGTCCAATACTACACCTATTTGGGCACTGAAATCACCAGCCGAAGAGATTTTTGTGCTCACCAACAGTTACTACAAGACAAAATTATTACCTCCACTCATCAAGTATTATTTATCCAATCCAAGTTTGGCATATTTACGATAGTTCCAGCCTTGACTTATTATTGGCAAAAGATTACACCCATTCTTCTTTATGCATCTGAGTCAAAATTGACCCTATCAAAAGTGTTCTGGTCAAGACTCGAGGGCAAATACTGGTGACAAATTTTGCAACTTCCACCGTCGACACCAGTAGCATTGATTTGTAATGAATTAGGTTTGATTTCCTTGTTTGCTTGGTACATGTGGCAGTTAGTATACCCAACACAGAACAAGTTTGAAAAGCAATCAGACATTTTCTGAAGAGAGCAACCATCAGAATTTGTCCTTTCTTCGACCGATTCATTCATCTCGAAGTGGCAGAAGTTAATCATCTACGCCCTTGCACTTGCCGATGTTTCTCTAGTCACTCTGATTCAAAATCCTAATCAAGTTAAGACAAAACTCTTTCAGAAAGGCTAACACTAGAGCCACATCTAGTCAGTACCGAGATTTTGACCTTGATCTGTTTGCCATAAAAAGATATTGCAATCTCCATCGCCTCTGCACAGAGATGACTTCATTCGTTTGAGGCTGAACTTGTGGACAACAAGACAGGTTTTGGCGCGGCAAAAAATTATCAAGAGCACAGCCAATTACTGTTGCTTCTGAGAGAGACAAGATCACGAAGAAACGCTAACCCATCTCCTGACTGAATGTGATGCGCTTATCTACCAACGACGCACACACTTCAAATACTAGACGGAACTTTTTAGATTCCTTACTCCTGAAACTCTATGGAAGTTAATACATTCCGAAACTTACACGCATACTACACTAAAGGCAATTGCGTTTCTTTGTGGTCTGAAACTACAGGAGAGTAATGAGACTATTGTCAATGAGATCATCTCAACCCAGGTATAAGCATGAGAATAGTGTAGTGGATGTGAGTGTCTTTGGATCAAGAATCCTGATGTCTGTCTAAGAACTGTTTAGACCTCACTAACAGTGGCTATAAATTGATTTGAAAATTGGTTGTGTTAAACTTGGGTTCTGTGATTTCTTTTTTTTTGTGTATGCAAGTTTAGCATGTTTGTCTTAAAATACGTTTTTTAATGTCTTTCTTTTTTAACTTTCAATAGTATAATGTCTTTTTTACTATGTTTTCTCTTATGATGATATTGTAAAGTTGATTTATATCAGCTATGTCAATAAAAAAAAAATCCCTTTCCACGGCCAATTTAGACACAGAGCCAAGAAATATTTTTGAGGAAAACAAATTTCAGAGCCTGTGAGTGACTATTTGAACCACGTTGGATGTTTCCTTGAAATAGGGGAACAAGGGAAAGAGTAATGAGGAAGTTAAGATCGTGTTGAGCAATACACTGCTCCTGATAAGGCCCTTCATGTCATGACATACCACATCAGCAAAAACCACTCACCAACATACTGCACAAATGGACTCTCTAATACAACCAAGAAACTGTCAAAAATGTCACAGACACAGATCCCTAAACATACAATTAACTCATTAGTATTAACACATGTAGCTAATGAGAGAAAATAGTTGATGAATTCTTAGGCATATCTTCCGGATATTTCCAAAGCACTGACCAGTTTTGATGTAACTAATTACTTAGAAATATCTTCATCAGGGAAAGAAGAAATGCTAAAAGAACATATCACGAATGTATACATTGTCAGAGCTAGAAAATACATCTGTTTGTGTACTCGAAAAAAATTGAAAACATGCTTACAAATCAATCACAGACGCATAATTAAATGGGGCCTATAAATAATCAGGAAACTAAAATTAATTAGGACACCTGACTATCCATGGGGCCACTTAACAAAAGTGCACTAACCAATAGAAACACTACTAACCCAATTCAATGGAGAACGGCAAAACCCAAACCAAAATGATCTCAAAATCCCCAATAATGTTGAATATTAAAAAATGATAATTAAAAAGTGACTTACATAGTCAAACACCCACAAGACTGCATCCAATGTGCAGAAACACAATTAACTACCTAGGCGGTGGTGTCATGGAAGAAGGGAAGGGAGGCGTATGCAGTGCTGGGTACCTGACTCCACTACCTGGCGTTCCAAAGAGTCAAACTCTCGGCTAATCAGCTGCTACCGTGCACTCCAATGAGCAGAGACTCAACTCTAGGCTGCCCGGTGAGTCCAAAACGATCATAGAGAAGGAAACACGCCACCTGAGACGACGTCAGCACATCAATCATTTTGGGTTCTCTGCACCAAGAATATAACACAAGAAGCAGTGTGCTGATTAGAAAATGACTTCCAAAGATTAGAAATCAATCAGCATGGACAAATTGACAAAATAATTCACCAAGCAATCTACCAAAAATGCATCCAAGCAAAGATGGCAGAGAAGTCCATCTGCCGAAATATCCATTAAGGCCACATCCCATGGCCACAAGCCTACCATGCACAAACCTTGCACGAATAATGTCCACCTGAAGTTTCCTTCCCTAGATTTCAGAAAGCAGTCAGAAATGGATGGATCCAGTAGGTACTCCCACTCAATGCAGCCATATTGTTCTCCCTCAAATGGACAAAACATTTACCACAAACCAAGGGGCTTCTTCAGAGTCAACCAGGTGAGGGCTGTTGCCTGAGGACAATAGGGGTATACTCTGTGAGGATTGTTCTTGAGAAATTAGAGGCTTTGCAAGTACATGTTTGGATTTGTCTGAGGCTCTCGGGTCAGAACATAATGGCAAACATGACCTCTAGTAGAAAGAGGTCAAGACATTGCAGGGATTATGCAATAGGCGTGCTTCATAGGACATTCTGTAGCATCACAGTCTCAAAGAAGAAGATGTGATTCCTGAAAGTTATAGCCAATGGTTAAATGAACTCCAAGCTAAAACAAGTTTTAGTAAGATACATATTTGAAAAGATTTTAACTCATCAAAGTGATGCTTTATTATACTTTGTGTGGAATCACTAGAAACAGTTTACCAGGCATTCCAATAAGTCACGATGACAGAGTCATAAAGGGAAACATTCAGAAGAAAAATCTTAAATAAGGACTTTCATTTGTTAAAGTATGAGCTGTGAAACCAATAGCACCGCATGGTTTGCATCACAATGTAAATTTACCAAAGATTTCCACCCATGTCTGTTTCTTATGTTATGTTATGATACGTTATATGGCATTTGTAAAGCACCTAATGCCATTGGGATGGCCTCAAAATGCTGTCAGTGAATGCCCTTGGCAGATCAAAGTCTGAAGCATGAGAAATGAAAGGATGATTTCTGTGTGCATTTTAGCCAGTACAAAGGTAGGTACAGGAAGTTCCTGCTAGCGACCCATGGAGATCTGGCTAGTGGATGGGTGCTATGATAAACGGTCAAGAGGGTAGGCGAGGGCCTCATCACGAGTTGGGTGGTAACGCCGGCGCTAATAGCGCTGGCGTTATTAGCCCTACCACCAAACCCACCGGCGCTATTAGCGCCGGGTCACGGGTTTGGCAAAACGGGAAATTCCCATTCCCCATTGAGCCCATTCAGGAATTCCGCATTCCCCATTGGGCTCAATGGGGAAATTTCGCGCTTTTACAGCCAGCGGATTTCCCGCTGGTGGTAAATGCACCAAAAATCGGCCAAATCTCAGCAGATTTCCCCCAGCTCAGAGCTGGGGGGGAAATCAGCCGAAGGCGTGATTTGGTGGACCCTTAAATCCAGCTGTAACAACGCTACTGCTGGATTTAAAGGTTACCACCAAACTCATGATGAGGCCCTGAGTATGTGCCATCTGAACCGAATGTAGTTTTGTGGGACTCAGCTGCATAATGGTGGCAGAGGTCATGTGCGTTATGAAGTCAGGTAGTAAATTATTGCAGATGTATGCGAATTGGTGGCCAAATCCCGTGAAAGACACAGCTATGTTTCATTGATATGGAGGGCTGTACGAACCAGAGAATCAAATCTGCTATCTAGTTGAGATGAGGGTATGCAGATCATATCATACAGATTGATTCCTTTTCGTGCCAGCCGAGTACTGTCTTGTTGTCTCCTCAAGTGACTCATTGGTGCACCCACTGAACTGTCAGGGTAGATAGTTTCCCAGGAGGTGGATTTGGTTTGACAATATGCAGAGGGGAAGAGCCAGATCTTGAGTGCCTTCCGGAAAGCAATGTCATCCTCTATGCGGCGGATGCTGAATGGAATTGAAATGTAGAATGTGCCATGTAGTGCAGCGTCTGTTTTTTAGGAGATTCTGGGGGGCATGGTGTGTGTGTGTGTATGAGGGTTGGAGGGGCGGCTGAGCAGGGGATTATGGATAGGATTGCACAGAATGAGTTTAGGGGTGTAAAGAGAGGGTCATAATGGCATGGATGAAAGGAGGGATTGGGTGTGGGGATGGAGGTCTGGAGGATTGGAGATGCATGGGTCGGCTTGAAGGTAGGGCGAACTGTAGGCACCTGGGAGAGTCAGGTGGGGGGCATGAGTGGATGAGGTTGGGGATGGGTCTGGGAAGGCTGGGGGCAGTGTTCACTTGTGGGGGTAAGGAGGATGAGGGTGGGGTTGCATGTAGGGGTGGGGTATGGGTGAAGGTGTGGTGGTGTTTCTGGTGAACCAGAGTGTGCCTCTAACTTTGGAGCTCCTAGGCATGACAGCGGAGCTGTAACCTTGACATTAAGGGAGAGAGGTGTAGGAGTGTGGGAACAGAGCAGAGCAGCAACGGCAATGAAGAGGGAGATCCGCACTAGCTGGTTGGGAGTGCAAGTGGATCTCTAGTCGGAAGTACTTTCTAGCCAGTGCAGTAGAGTTGGATGGGGTGGGAATGTGGGTTGAGAAACCAGCACCTAAACCGGTGATAAACTAAATGCAAAGCCTAAAACACTATCCCTGAGATGCAGAGTAGTGGCACAACACAAAAACGAAATTAGAAAAGTGGAACCTAAAACACTATACCTGTGGATCAAGATGCAGAGTAGTGGCACAACACAAAAACGAAATCCTTTCTGTGTTGTGCCACTACTCTGCATCTTTCTTCGCAGGGATAGTGTTCGAAATTCGAAATGCAGAACCTGAAACACTATACCTGTGGATTAAAATGCAGAGTAGTGGCAAAACACAAAAACGAAATCGTTTTTGTATTGTGCCACTACTATGCATCTTTCTGAGACAGATAAATCCCTTCAGACTCTCCCCACGGCTTCTAGATAATTCTGCAGGTTCAATAGCAAGAACATAAATTGTATCCATTCCAAAATGTTACTTGATCCCCAGCTAATGCATGCTAAGAAAAATACATGTTACACGACATAATAAACGTTTAAAGGGATTTAAGAACTTCTCATAGGCAAAATAGCTATATAATTCAGGTTGTCTCTATGGACTTTTAGTAGGTTGATCATAGGAGCCAAGTGCTTTGCCAATCTAGCAGATGATGGCCAGCAGGAGAAATACATGGGAACCCTTGATCACTCCCACTTAGTGCACATTGATTGACAGGAGGCAATAATTTTACACCCTTAGACTTCAAGGCACTGGGCATCAGTACGGGTCTGGCGCTAACCCTGCCGGTTGTATCGGCGGGTTGCAGCCGGACCTGTATAGTTTACCGGCGCCTGACTTCCCGGTGCCACCAGTAGATTACAACTCCGGCGGCCCGGGAACTCAGGTGCCCGCAAAATGTAAGTCCCCATTCCCATGGGAGTGGGGATACAGATGAGCCGGCACCGTTGCTAACGGTGCCAGCGCTTCCGTGAAGCATTTGCCTACCGTGGCCACTACGCCCGGCAAGGTCAGACCTGTTGGGCACAGTGGCCATTGCAGGCAAACACAGAGTTTGCTGGTCCAGCAACAAGGGTGCCTTTGAGCTTACTGCCACCTTTGTTTCCGGACCGGCAAACTTATAATGAGACCCACTGTCTCTAAAAACTCAGGTCTTGAAGGTAGAAGACAATGGCACTATCCCTTTAAGAAATTAGGATTTGGAGAAATCTAAACTATCGATAGCGTACAGTGTCCATAGATCCACTGTTCTGCACCACAGCCCACTCAAAACACAAAAGCCTTATCATGATTCCCATGTAACCTTGCTCTGAGGCCACCACAGACCTCTGAAAGAAGCAGAATTTCTCTCTGTGCCTTAAATAGTGAAGCTGTAGTTACCTCCAGCCAACTGTCAGACTGTGCTGAGTCTATGAACGGATCAGGCAGTAGGGATGATAGGAATGCGAATTTAATTACACTGGGTGTGAATGTCGTTTACAATAAGGCATCAAATAATTGTGCCATGGCTTCTAAAGCCAAAGGGAAACAATAACAGAGGCACAAGTGAAACCTAAGATGGCCAGTCAGTCACATGAAGTCTTGGCCTGGCCCAACACAATTCATATGTATTTATTTATTTTATTTATATACTGGAGGAACAATACTCTTTTGATCACAAAAGAACTTACAATAGATACGGAATCAGATTTGACAGGAAGCAGTGAGCTTCTTACAATGGTGTGAGTTTGAGGGACATTCTGACCAGATTGTAGGGGGGAGTAAATGGAACAGTCACAGGGGACAATACATAAGTAGACATAGATAGATTAAGGACAATGAACAATTGACATTTTTACGTCCCGTTAGGCGTTATGGCCAACTGTGCTTGTGATAGGACCATGATGGATGAAGTGCTAGAGTGGAGGCAGAGGAAGTGAGGGACAGAGTCAGGCTAGGGTCGAGGAAAAATGTTAGCTAGCTGGCAGATGATAGGTAGGTTAAGAGGGTAACTTGGAGGCAAGGAGATAGGCATTTATTTTGGTTTTGAACACATTGTGTGGACTGTTCCTCATATGCCCGGAGGAAGAGAATTCCCTGTAAGTGGAGCAAGAAGAGAGAAAGAGCGGAAGCAAGAGGAAGAACAGGGAGGGTGAGGAGCCTCAGTGGTAGCTGAGGAGGCAGAGCAGCTATTATGAGAAGCCTTCTAGAGTTGGATAAAGGAGGATAGATACTGTGGTGCCTTACAGATAGCAGGCGAAGTTTGGTGCACATCAGAAGGAGGAAAGGTGATATGGGAGGTGGAGCCTGGTGATTTTGGTGAACATGAGTACGAGGTGGAAGAAGTGATACAGCCAGAGGAAGGTGGTGAATATCAGGTAGAAGTGAATGGAAAGAGACAGTAGGAGGAAGGTGGTGCCCATCAGGAGGAGGGGAGGTCATAGGGGAGATGGAGCAGGAGTAGGGTGACAGACATCATGAGAAGAAAAGGTAAGAACAGGGCATTTAAAGAAAGCACATCTGTTCCAAAGCAGGAGGCAGACCCCAATATAGTAGATTCTGACCTTTGGTCAGAGGAGGAATGAGCATGTGACCTTGCCTCGAGGAGTGTCGGGTCAAGCACAGGCACAGGGAGGGGACAGGAAGGGTAGAAGATGGTGGTGCCAAGACCCTTTTCAGTTCACGGGGATATTCAGAGCAGGTGCCCCCGCCTGAGCCTGACTGAGAGTTCCCACCTCTACAACCAGCTCTTGGAAGAAAACCGGTAACCTCCAAACCCTGCATAGGAGTAAATTGCAGACGAGCAGTAGAAGGGAACAGGAAACCCTGCAGCCTCATCAATGTGACCAGCAGCAGAAGAGCGTGGGAAACCCGAAAGTGTGAAGAGATGGGGAACTCTGAATTCCGTTGCAAGTATAGAACAGAGGAGAAGCAGCAGAAGTAAAGTGAACTGTGACCAGGAGGTCTGAGCACTGGCCTCGTAAGAAACTCTTTTCTCAGAGCTTTTTGTGGGAGAAAACACAAAATAAAACATTTTTACCATACTGCGGTGTGCAGTCCCTTTGTGCAGCCATCTCAGCTTTATGACACAACGTGCCTTCCATCAATTCCACATATAAATGTCAACACATCCATCACATATGGGCAGACATCTCTCCATGTTAAATTTGTCGCAATTCAATGGAAACAATTGACAAAACACCTGTCGATTCCCAAAGCCGAAAAAGCAGCAAACCTGGGGTCATAAAACAGGTAAACATTGACTGAGTTACTATGCAGAACATTGGCAGTGAGAGCTGCTGCAAAAAGACGTGTGCAATGCAAAACAAACGCGAGGCCTCTTTTCAGTAACATTTCACCTGTACAAATGCAACTATGCACAGTAGTACCCCGGTGACTAAAAATTAGCATTGTGAGGAAAAAAAAAGATATCTTCTGTCAATCATTAACCTGGTGCAGAAATGCATGGAAAGAATGCAAATTTTCACTAGGAACATATTTGCTGCAGTGCTAATACCTTGCAAACTGCAATTGAGTTGGTGGACATTTTCTGTAATGAGGCCCCTGTTAAATAAGTGTGGGGTCAACCAAGTGCTGTCATTCAGCAATTAGCACCTTCATTGACAATGAGACAGGCAATATTGACCTCCCAGCTGAAATGCCCTGCACCATTAGACCATGATACTCCAAAAGGGAGACAAAAAGATGCTGAAAAGGAGCCACACACATCTAAAGTACGATTAATAGCTGTGAAACTAAGAGAAACTGAATCATCCACTCTAGAAAAGCAGTTTTAATTTAGTGTCGCAATCAAAGGTCAATACTACTACTCTCGCCAACCTAGAAGAGAGAGGATCTTTTCCAGAACCAATATGTGGAACTCCTGTAGAATTAAATAAAGATGTGACAAATAGGCCCAAACAACCTAAGGGAATTGCTCCTGGAAGGGGGTGTAATTGGAAAATCTGGTGCTCATTCTTTTCTACTGCACCTGGTGTGTTGAGCCAGTGCAACATAATGGCAATGGGAAACAATAATCTTCTGATCGGGAGCCATGTTCCCTTATGCCTTGAGAATAACAGCCTTTATTGGAATAACACTTTTTCTAAAAATGGTTTATTGGTTAAACAAGTTAACCTTTAACAAATTCCAAAAATGAATAATTTACAAGGTATTAAAACAATTAATCATCTGTTTTACCGCCATAGAAATGAAAAAATCAAACAAATAGCAAAAAGAATCAAGCAAGTTGTAAAATCAATTCATCAAGAAAAAACCTTTTAATTTCTTTTTTCAGCTTAGACCTAAAATCATATCACACACAAATACTTGCCACCTACAAAAGTGCGAGCACAAGCCCCTACATGATTATCTGGTGTCCTCGACCTCTATTCTTAATTCTTTTACAAATGTAAGGACATAACACAATAAATAGGATAGATGCTCAGTGTAAAAATAAAAACATAAATCAGGACACAAAGAGATCCCATGGCGCACCCATTAAGGTCACCGAAAGCCCCAGAGCGCATCTGAATCAGCGGGCCCCAAAGACCAATATTTTAAACATTAGCACCTGTAGTGGTGGGTGTAATAAACAGGATGCTTGGAAAATGAGCTCGCTCTATTGGTAGGTTATTTTCTCAGCTGCGTAATAGCCACTCACTATTGCTCCACCCACTCCTACTTCAACCCCCAATAAAATGAACAATTAGAATTAACGTACATCTCGCCCTTGTTCTTTGACACCTTGCCTCTGTCGCTTCTCTTCCATCTTTTTCCAGACAACCATGGCAAGAGAAAATGATTCACTGGTAGAGCTGGATCACATTTTACACAGCTGGCCTTCCTTTTTGTATTAATGTGTCATGGGAAAGCGTTTTGTAAATGTGTTTGTGCTGCCAGGTTGAGCGACTTTGCTGGTTGAACCCTCCGGTGCCTCCTGTGATGTGTGGCTCTGGGCTGGCAATCTCCCCTCTTACCTCTCAGTGCCCTCTATGGTGCTTTCAATCTCTCCCAGCTTCTGAAACTGCTACTCTATCTCTATCCACTCCCTCTCACTAAGTCTGGAAGAAGAAAGTTCAAGAGGGATATCGGGGTGTCAAAACCAGGCCTTCTAATCGCTGATACCTACACCAGAGCTCCCTCCAAACTAACTTGCACCGACATTCTCTTTGTCGTTCCCTCTCCAGACCTATGGACCCTTCATATGGTCTCTGTTCTTTCTCCTTTCTCCTCTTCCCCCATTCAAGGTGGCACACAGTGGCAGGCCCTATTAGCCTACTTCCAATCTTCTAAGACCATCATCATTGTCTACCTAAATGATACCGTCATGGCCCAGGGCCTTAAACCCAATCTCCCCCTTCTTGATAAGTGTCCCCCGTGTCATATCAACGTCCTCCCTTCTCCAGCTACTCCTTCACCTGCACCTCTGTGTCCTCTGCCACCTATATCCTCCATCTCAGCCTCCGCTCTGGCACTTCCCTCTCTGACCCATATGCCACCTCTGTCTACTGCCTCTGCCAACTCTCAGGCCCATCTGCCGCCGCTTCCGTTGGGTGTACCTCACTCCTGTACCCCACTCTGGAAGTCTTGCAAAAGTGGCAACATGCTCCAAATCGCCCCTTTCAACTCTCATTCTGCTGTCAAATACTTCTGTGTAATCTGTCGCCTCCTCGAAGACCTTGAACTGGATGTCTTCGCACTCACCGAGACTTGGATCACGGCCAGCTCTGTCACAAGTTTTGACACTCTCCTCCCTGATGGCTAAAAGATCCTCTCTGAGCCCAGAACCAACCGGCTCAGAGACAGAGTGGCACTGATCTTCCCTGAGTGGGTCCCTGCTTCTGTAATTCCTACCCAGGCCTATTCCTTCTTTGAATGTCTGGTCTTCAGACTCTCTATCTCTCCTGGCCTCTCTCTTACTGTGGCCATCATCTACAGGACACCTAGCCAGATCACTCTCTTCCTCACTGAATGGGCTGACCTCTCCTCTTCTCTCCTTGCCTGTACCTCTCAACTTCTCCTCTGAGACCTCAACATCCACCTCGATGATGCTAAGCCCTCCTCTGGGCTCTTCTGCAACCTTTATATTATGTTATGTTTTTTGCACTTATATAGCGCCTTATATACCATCAGTTTTTATTTTTTTTATTTTTTTTTATTTTCATTTAGTTTATACAAACTTTAGAAAATCTTTTTATATCAAAACTTATACACTATAGAATATACAATGTCCAATTGCCTCCTCAGCTCTGTCCGAGGCTCACATTTTTCCCTTAGAATTCCTCTATTTATAATACCTCGTCCTCATTTCTCAATGTCTACCATTAGTATTGTCTGAAGGTGCTGGTAGGTTGAACCCCCTTGGGAACCGAAGTTCAGGTCAGTAGAGACAGTAGGGAGAGTCAACGGCGCATGTGCGCACCGGGTATGTGTGCAGCTGGTGCGGTATTCGTTAAATAGCTGCTTCTTAGCGGTATGACTCTCTCTCCCCCTCCATTCTACCCTCTGTACCGACACACTCTACCGAACACACCTTGGATGTTCTCATCTCCTCAGACACCCCCCTCTCTAACCCTGCTACTATTCCTCTCTCTTGAACTGACCACTTTCTACTCTCCTCCCACCTATAACTTCTTGACCCCCAGGCAAGGCCCTCCCCAGCACTGCCACCCTTTTTTTGGGTCATTCGCACCATGAAGCAAGTGTCAGTGGCCTCCATTGCCTCAACGTTCTCTGCTCTTCCTACTCCTGTGGCTGACTCCCACCCTGACACAGCCCTTTCTAATCTGCATCTCACCATCTCCAGAAACATTGACATTCTTGCCCATTCTCATGAGAATCTGTCTGAAGCCTACCTCCAAGTGCAACTCTTGGTATGACTCTGACCTCACCGCCCTGAAAGACAAGTGCAGGGTGGCTGATAGGAAGTGGAGGACTCCGGATGCATCCTCTGATAAAATGACCTGCTGCCTGCTCCAAAGGGAATACAGAATCTCGGTCTTCTCCAAGAAGAGGGTGCATATCCAAGCCTGCATTTCTGTGGCCTGAAACTACACGGCTAAAATCTTTAAAATATGCAAGGAGCTGGCCAATCCTACTACATTCTCCACCTCTCCTGTTCCCTCCTAGTCCCGCTGTGCTGTCTTGGTGTCTCACTTCACCACTAAAACTCAGGACATCCTGTCCTTGCTTTCCTCCTCCTCTCTCCCTGCCTCTACTTCTGCCAGGTCCTCTTTGACCACCTCTCCTCTTCCTTTCTCCTCCTTCTCTCCAACAAGAACTGACAATGTTTCCAGACAAGTCCTTCCTATGAAAGTTTCATCCAAACAGGTGCTCCCCTGCTCCTCCAGAACTACTAAGGTCCACGATCCACCCTTGCACTAGCCTTGGCCAATTTATGTAATAATTCTTTCGCCACTGGATCTGTCTCCTCTGTCCTCAAGTATTCCCTTGTGTACCCCTTCTGAAAAAAAAGTCTTCTGCTGATCCTAGTTGTCCGGCAAACTATCACCTGATTTCTGTCACTCCTTTCCTGGAAAAACTCCTGGAAAAGTTGTCCATCTCCGAGCTTACTCTACACACTGAATCTGTTGGTAGTATCCATGCTTCAGAGGCATGAAAACTGCTCTCCTGAACACCTGTGAAGATCTGCTCTCTGATCTTGATTCCAGCTCTCCCTCTCTGTCCTCATCCTCCTTGACCTTTCCTCTGCTTTTGATATGGTCAATCACGCCAGCCCGGTCAATCGGCTCTGTGAGAACCTGGGCATCATGGATCAGTCCCTGACATGGCTGACCTCCTTCGTCCTGGACCGACCCTCCCAGGTCCAACTTAGGTCTTTTCTCTCCACCACCTCTCTCTCCACATTTAGTGTCTCCCAGCACTCTATCCTCTCACCCTGGCTCTTCAGTGACTTTCTGGACCCTTTGGCCCACCTGTTCTCCACCTTCTCTTCTAACTTTTGATGTTATTCGGATATCACTCAGCTCTCTTTCAGGCATCCCTCAGCCTACTCTCCTTCCTCACTAATTCCTGATTGTCTATCGACGATTCAGGATTGCTGCGCCTCCAACGATCTCTGCCTTAATGTCAGTAAGACTGAGATACATCTCATTGGAACCCCCACTCCCGCTTTCCCACTCTCACTCTTGCTGTGATCCTTGGGCCCTCTTCTCTCGCCTTCCTGTGAGGCAAAAAACCTTCGAGTCATCTTCAACTCCACTCTCTCCTTCTCTCCTCACATCACGGACCTTGCCAAGAAGGCCCACTTCCAGCTGCACATCCTCAGAGGTATTCTACCTCTTCTCACCTTCCCCCAGAAGCTCACTGTCTCCAGAGCCCTGGTTCTCTCAGGCTGGACTACTGCAAAAGCCTCTTTTTCAATCTTCCTAATTCTTCTCTTCACCACTACACTAATCCATAACAGGACTGTGAGACTTATCCTAGCCAGACCGCCTGAAGTTGCCTTTAACAAAGTTTTTTCATTGAATTTCATAGGTTTTTAGTAGTGCAACTTAACCATAACGTCCCTTTAACAAAGTTTTTTCAGTGAATTTCATTGGTTTTTACCAGTGCATGCTCTTTTCCTACAGCTTACTAATATCATACTTAGCCAATAAGCAATATTGTTGTCCAATTTACAAAGTTTCACCTTAAAACTCCTTGTAGCATAATTTTTAACACATCTATACACTTTTTGCAACTTTTTAAAATAATTTTGCACCCGTAGATGTCCGGGAACCTCTGACTTAATCTTACCCTCAGAGTCTCACTGTTTACCAGGCTCCTCCATGACCAGTCTTCCTTGCACTACCTCATGGGCTACCGTGCACTTGGTGACTGTAACTGTAATCCAACAGTCCCCTTGCCTCCTTGCACTCACCCATAGCTGCACTGCCCTGGCTGCACTTACTCAGAGCCATGCTGCCCTAATCGCAGTTCCCCCTAACTTTCCCCTGCACTTCACCTCTCCCTTGTCCCTGCCCTTCTCTCTGTCCCAATTGCACGATCCCAATGTCCCAAGGCCTACTAGGATTGTTTGTCTTGTCTCCCCCCAGTCTCCCCTCCCTTGTCTTGTGGTGCCTAGAAATACTTGTGTACAGCTGCGTTCTAAACACCATATCATATGATATCAGAGAAAAGAACAAAAACAAGCCTCAAGATGTTTTGTCAGGATGCTCATAGTGATAATGACCTTGTTTGAGCTGATTACATCACTATTGCCCTTGATACTGGCCCGAACTTAGATCATTACGGGCTGCTGCTTCCCTCCCCCTGGCCCATTATTACATTGATCAAAGGGCAGCAATTAAGATGTGGTGACACCAGAGAGACCGGGTCCTGAACAAGACCAACACTGATGCCCACTCCCATCACTCAAAATCCCTAATGAACCACGGAATGTCAGAATCTTCAAGCAAGACAACAATGTATGCCCATGCCAACTGGTCTCAACTTGCCAGCCACAGCAGTAGAAGGACTGTTGCATCCCCTCAGGATGCTGGATGGTGCCACTTCAGGTCTATGGTATAATCTTGTACTCAAAAGTCTGACAGTCAAATGTGCAAATGCAAACAAAACACATGTAACATTGAAATTCTAAAAATAAGTGCAAGTTATTACTAGATACAACAAATGTCCTACACTACAGTGAAATAAAATAAGCCAAAGGGCATTATCAGAGTCTCACATCAAAGTTTAAACTAGGCAGACTTTTAAAGATACTGGATTATGTAAAGTGTAGTCTATAAATCTGGGGCTTAGTTGGGTCCGATTGGGGCAAAGTTGTCTAGTAGCAGAATTTGGTGATGTTGAACAAAGTGATCTTCATTGGGGAGATTTGGTGGATACTCCTATGTAACTTCAATGTTTAGAATCTATTTAGTATTACATTATTCTCCTACTCTAGTCAAAGTACCAGCCATTAACTGAATGTCTCTGGCACTTTGAAATTCCTAGAGTGTTTCTCTGTTTGTGGACAATTTGCAACAAGTCTTGTAAGGAGCTACCCAATGATCATGGAAACATTCTACAAGATTCACCAAGGCAAGGTAGCGGTCAGTCACTCGACTATTGGCCAATATGTAAAAATAACACAACTTCCTATATACAGGTAAAACAGAAATTAAAGCACTCCATGTACAGAAATGTACAAAAGGATACCTGTGGGTGCAAAGATGATACCTGATCTGAGAACAAGTGGCTTTATATTAAACAAGGATAAAGTGAAAAGAGTCAACACCATATAGACACAAGTACAAAATATAAAAAGGGTCCCAAAAAGAATTCTAGAATTCCCATATGTAAGTGTTTCATGCAGATGAAGAAGCCAAGATCAAAAGTATAGATCTGTAAAACAAAGCCCATAGTTCAAAATATTTAGAAAAAATTAGGTAGAAGAATTGGTATCAAGTGAAAAAGTATATATTTTTTTAACTTTAAAAAAAGACTGATTTAGAAAGACCTGTGTGAAACCACTCAGAGTGATGTGGCGGGCCAGAAGAAGGATGTGAACACTGTACGGACATGTTTACCAAGTGTTTTAATAAAGAATATGATAAAGCCTATCTTTCCCAATCACTATGGGGTGTTCCCTGCCTACTATACTAAGGTTCTCATCAGTCATGAGTAATATTCCAAATAAATCTATCCGCTCCTCAAATCTGACCTAGCTGACCCTACCACTATAATAAACAACTAAAGTCAGGAGAATGACTCCCTTCTCTTGACTGCTGTCTCTTGTTCCAGATGCTTTCTGGATTTTAATGATCTATTTAGTAGACCACATGTAAATAGTCTCTTGTCACATGTTGAATTAATTTCTCTAATTCCCTCAGGCGATTGTCCGTTTCTCCTTCCCCTCTCTCAGGTGGTGTCTTATAGGACTCAAAGTTCTCCTGTATATGGTGACTGATTCTCAAATCCTCATCATCTACCTCTTCCCAAAGTGTTCTTTGATATGTACAATGTATCCTTGTGACCCCACTGGGTATTGGTTCCCAAATGTCTCTCTCTCGTATCTCCTTCTGATTATTTTTTGGGTATTGGGAATCATTTCCTTTCCCACTTTATTGGAGTTCCAGTTTGATTTTTCTCACTCTCTGTGATTTTTATATTTCTCTGTATCCCATTGATACATTTTTGACTTATTAACTTGTTTCCCATTCTTCTCACATGGGTTTCCCGGGATGAGATTCTCTCAATTTATAACTCCCTCTCAGTGTTCCGGTAGTCCTGTTCCCCTTATTACCTTCTGCACTGTGAGGTAACATCACTGCTACCTGTAAGGGTTTTCATTCTTTCTCCGCTTCTTGGCTGCTCAGTGGTTCACTCACCGTGGCCTCTGCTTCATATGCGGCCAGCTCCAGCTTCACTTCGGATCTGTTTGGGAGTTGCTTTCTCCCAATGGTGGTGTTGGCATTGTTGCCCGGGCTAGCTGCCCACCATGGTTCTCATGTGGTCACACCTCCACCCAGCTCTTTACTCGAGGGCCCTTTGACTTATCCTCTCCTCATAATCTGGCCTCCCAGCGTTAATCTCAGCATCTCTCGCCCTGTCATCTCAGCAGTGTTTCGAATTATGCAGGCTGTGCGCTTCATACTTGTTATTGCCTTTTTCAGCTGTATTATGCACAGGGGGCTTCCCCTGTCACTCTCTGCTCTCTCTCTCTCACTGGTGAGCTCTGCCTTTTCAACCTCCTCGGCACAATCCCTTGCAGGGTCTCATTTAAAGGGATACCTTCAATTTCATCTTGACATTACATTGGTTCATGTTATCTTTGTTTAAATCATGGAACTTGTAATGTACTGGTGGTTCAGTCAAAGTCATCACATGAAGGGAATTAGGGAGTTCCTCACAGGAAGGGGAATCCTTGTCCCCAAAGGCAGACTCTCTCTTGATCCCACTGGGCCTTGTCTCCTATGGTGTTGCAGAGCAGCTCACCTCCCTAGCCTTACAGGGGTGGTGTTCCCCCTTGGGGATAAGAGACGATTCTCTTGATTCATCATAGCAGTCTTTCTAAATCTAACTGTCATGCACCTGTCGCTCATGAGTGGGCACAGGGGCTGACAGGAGGGGCTGAGATGGGGTGGGATTTGCTTGAAAAGAGATCTTTATTAAATGCTGCACAAAATCAGCTTCAAAAAGCTGTCTTTTTTGTGTGTAGCCTTTAATATTCGACAATATCACATACAACCAAAGAATAACCAAAGCACCAAAACAGAAGTGGGTCCAGATATGTGGACAAACAAAGCAAATCAAGTAACCTGGGAGACCACAAAGACAGGAAATTGGAGAAAGAAAGCTACACACAAAGTACTGTGGACACCAAATGTTAGGTCACAAAAACGACAGTCATGGAGTCCAATGGCAAAATCAACTGCAGAGATGTAAGCCAGCACACACAGAATACACAGTGCAGCAGGTTCAGTTCTGTGAATTCCAGACCTAAATCATGGGTGTTGCATCCTGGCTCATGTCTGTTGGTTACAGAGGAAGGGCTACAGGGCCAGTCACAGACCCTGAGATGCCCTTCCCATGAGGACTCACTCTAGCAGATGTTTTATTGAAGGGGACTGCTTAGTGACCTGGATCCAGTTGTAACAAGTTCTCATGGCTTCTAGTTTAGTTTAGTTTCTTTATTTATACCTCATGCCGAACCCTGAGGTAACTGGGTGCCAGAGACTTAGAGCGAGTTCAACAAGTTACATGCATTTTCATACGATACAAGGCAGAAAAAATAAGTGCAGGTGACCAAGTAACATAATGGTCGACGAGTTGAAACAAGGTGAAATGCAGTACAAGAGAGAAGCAGTGGTTAATCAAACAGTTGCGCAATTCTTGTTAGCAAGCCAGGACTTAGTTCTGGCTCTGAAGGTCCAGAAAGAAGATTCCATTCTGAGGTTAAGGGATATAGCGTTCCATTGTTTTGCAGCCAGGACCGGGAAGCTGGAACTGACCGTTTTTTTAAAAAAAAACCTAACCTTTACAATACATCAGGACTGCTTCACTACCTCTATCAATTAACAGCTCTATGGATGGTCATACCGGGGAGAGCTCACCCCTTTATTGAATTTATTTTTTTTGTCAATAAATATAACGTTGGGAACTGAAGTTGGCCGCGATCAAAAAATGGCTGGCCACAAAAGGTGTCATCAGTTGACAGTTGCCCAGTGCTTGGCACTGAACGAGCGCATGGCTTGTTGGATCAGTAAAGATGGCAGTGCTATGATGTCCCATGAGGTTGGCTGATATGTGTTCACTCTGTCTCTCGCCTCTCTGAGGACTGTGACCAACTGGTACGCAACTCATTTCTCTCTAGTTGATGAAACAGACAAAACATATGAACACAACGTTTCTAGAAAGTTGCCATTGGTCGGAAAAATTACCATAGAGCCGTGTTTTAGATGAAATCGCATAATCAATAAAAAAATATTAAAAGGTCGTTTTCAGATATAAATACTCACTGCATGATTAGAAACGACGAACAATACTTAGGGCCTGATTCACAGAAGCATTTTATAATGGTGCAATCCCATAGGAAAATCTTCTGTGAGTCAGGCCAATAATAGGATTCTAATTGTCAGTTAATATTTCCTGGTGCACAAAGCATTTGCCGGAAAGCTCTGAACAGCCATCAGACCATTTTCCCGCATTGAACCCCCATGATTTCAGGAGTTCAGTAATATCTTCGGTATATTACAGAGTAGTAATTGTAACATGTTTTGGAATTTGAATAGACACTGTATATGCATTTTCCAGGAAATACCATTACATACCCAGTTACTCAAACCATTTGCTAGCTATTGCCCTCTTATGGCCAGAAAGTAACATGATTTGCCAGGTATTGCCATTATATACCAAGGTGCACATCTAACAAGGCGGTGCTATAGCTAGCAATCTCCCATGCCTAACTTATTACACAATGGCCAATACTTGCTAGTGTTTGTACACAACGATTGACTATAGAAGGATGGAAGGATCATTAAGGATCATTCACGTAGGTTGCTAGAAACAAGAGTGAAATGAAAAATACAAGACAACTATCAAAAACACTTTTCAGCAGAGAATAACAAGGAGTAACACATTGATTTTTTGCTAAATATCATTGGTAACCAAAGGACCATGGCTGGGTTTTCACAACTCCCTGTTGTATCATGCCCCGCAGGTATTTGGTATTAGTGGCATAGCCCTGCCATTTGACTGTTGACACCGTATTCATATTGCACCAATGCGAGATGCTGGGTGCAGCGTGCGGTCGGTAAAATGAAGCCTGCACCAGGAGTGAGTTTTTTTTCATCATCGTATAATTTCTATCCGTCCTGATAATGATGATGGAGATGATTGTGTCTGTTCTGCAGAAAAAAGCATTCCTTTCCTCATGACAATACCTGCCCAACAGTATGAAAACAGTAAGGGGCCAAAAAGCATATGAGGGCGTATTCATTGGTGTTTAACATCAGCTGGTAATAGATGAGTGGCAGATCGAGTGGCAATGGAACAGCAGATGATGCCCAGGAGTAGCAGGTGGAAACACAGTTGGTACTACAAAATACACTTGGACGCATGCCTAAGAGGTTCCGGGGGCATGCAGCACAGCTGTGCAGTGCAATGGAAGGGTTGGCAGCTGTAAACTCAGGGACGTCATTTAGGGGTTGCCAGAGGTCGCAACTGCGACCTCTGAGGTGACCCTTGCGACCTCTAAAAAGAAAATGTAATTTTTTAATTTTTTTTTTTAGTAAAGCAAGCTCCTGAGCTATGGCCAGAATGTGGCTCTTTACTTTTGGAGTGGCTGGCTTTCTTGTTCAGGCCCCTTAAAAAAAAGAAAAATAAGAACAGGAGTGCCACAAGTCTAACACTTTCAGCACTGACCCTAAATAAGAAAGAATAGGAATACCAAATAATGTGTCTTTCTGGAATTCTATACAATAATTGCTAGACTCATTAAAGGTTTATTTCAGGCACACTTCAGGGGGTCAGTCACTGATTTAGTCTGTTCTTAAATGCCTCAACTCAGCCTTTCATCCTTCTGAGGTCGATAAATGAGTACCAACACAGGTTGGGTGATATTGGGTATATATTTTTTCTATATAAAGCACTTAAGCATAAGTGCTATATAATAACACATCATTATCATTTGGTCATGGACGTCTGCTTGCATTCACAATTATTTGGTAATATGGGCCTATACACACTTATCTTAACGATACATATGGCGATCCATTCTTGTATGATATGTACATCACATTATAGTGATTTCGTAACCATATTTTTCGTAGTGTACAATGCTATGTGATGCCACTGCCTGTTTTGTCAACAGGTGAAAGTTCGTATTCCATCGCTACCCGCGATATCACTTTGGGGTGGGGGTCAAATGACATAATTTCCTGTGATTTCATCAGGGGTCAAGGGTTGCGTGATGTCACTTCCGCTACCCCTGGCATTTTGGTGAAATGACGTCCCTGTGTAAACTGCAGCATATGTAGATAGTAGAGTACCGTTTTTGGTACACAGCAATATCTTTAGGCACAACGTCAAGCACAAAGTCTTCCAAAATGCAGTGATTGGAATGTGCCATCAGGCTCCTGGCATCCCTGCAAACAGGTGTGCCTCTTCGGCCACCAGTGAGCATTACATGTTTGCGTGTGGGGGGCTGAAGGGGGTGTGGCAAGTTGCCAGTGCAGTGAGCATAGGGGTGTACGGATTAAGGAAAGAGTGCTCTGACATTGCAGTTAACTGGTAGTTTTTCCTGAAACGGTGATGGGGGTTTTGTTACATACATAGCAAACAAAACCGGGCAGGATGCTGGTGGACACAATTATCACACTGTGTGCAGCAGGGCATTGTGCGCGGCAGTGGGTGCTGGTAAAACCAGGATGGAGTTAGACAAGTGGTACCAATGGGAGGTGTGTGCAGTGTAAGTTGCCCATGCTTCTTGGGATGTTTGCTATGTTGTAGAACCTACATGTGGTGGCAGTGATGACATTCTGAGGGGTGTAGAGTGAAATATGGCAATGGGCATGTTTCAGGTATGCATCACGCACCTGGGCTAGGAAATCATTCAATGCAGGTTGTGACACTCAATGCCTAATTCACAGAACGTTTTCCAATGGGGGTTTGCCATTGTAACACGCTTCTGTGAATTAGGCCCTGAATGTGCAATGCCAATTGAGTTTTGGAATTTGCCAGTTCCACAGATCATATATATATATGGATGGTGGTGTGGCTGAGCGGATAGTTGATAGCACTTTGTATGACACACTTCAGTATGGTATTCCTTTTCATATTGGTAAAACCTGAGTGTCCAGGGTTATGTTCTTATAGAGAGAAGAATGACTGCTGCATCCTATTTGTTCTCCTTGGTGGCATTTTGCATAATATGCAACATGCCATCTGAGGATTCTACATCTGCCTCTGTCCCTCAAAGAGCATCATAAACTCATTCATGTGCTGGTTCAGCACTCTGCCCACCTGCATGATGTTCTATAGTCTGATGAAATACTCTTTAGCCCTTGTCTGAAATGAGTGTGTGTACCTCTGCCTGACTGGGCCTCACCAGCCATTCATCACCCCCATCTTCTACCTTGAGTCACAATGTGGACATATTTTGAGAAGATTCCATTAGATTTTCCAACTCATAATCAGGTGGTTAGTAATGCATATGGTTTTCTAAAAAATACTGTGTGATATTTAACAAATGCATGTGTCAACAAAATACTGCAAACATATATTGTTTTAACACCGTCCATGCATGTTCTAAATGGTTGAAACTTTCTTTTGTGTGTTTAAGTTAAAAATGCAATTTGATGTCTGTTCTATTTGGAGATTCATTTTTAGAAACACGAGACACAGATGTTCTCAGTGTGACTGAGTGTTGTGGGATGTATTCACCCACTAGGCTCTGCCCTGCGACACCACTGTGCGCTGCTTTCACTAGAACCAACAAAATGGCTGCAAAAAGCCTGGTGCACACTAAAACCGCTGAGAAGTGCGCAGTGAAACTGGAAAAACTAGATGCCAGTATACTTTGCCTGCGTCAGTGGTAGAACAGCAGACCGCACTGCCTAACCTGTCATTGGGCTGCCCACAGAGGGAAAATGGAGACTACTGAAAGGCAGTGCTTCATTGACAGGAAAACCAGAAGTGCTCTAAAATCCGTTTTTCCTTGGCTGTTGAAATTGCAAAATATTGGTTCCCAAACATCAGAAAAGATCCAACATCCTTGCTGGGTGCTGACCATCACCTTATTTAAGGAATATCTATAAGAGAATATCCACATTAAAAAGTGTGCTTGCTTGTGGAAATCTGTCAGAATATGGGCGCAGTACCGCCGCCTGCCTGCATGACAGCTGTCAGTTAAGTGCATTAGGAGTTTAAACTTGTGCATTAAAATCAAACTGTTGAAAAGAAGTGACTTGCCATCAAAAGCAATATAGGTTGCCACTATTTAATTTCTATGTTGAAAAAGACTGGAATTGGAGATATGTTTGCCTGTTTTTAAAATTGTAACTTTAATTTCAACAAAGAACAATGTAACAATTTACTCTAAGTAACCTGTTTCAGCAAAACTTCAAAGAAGCTTCCCCCACTGGGAAACACACCACCTTCTCCTTCCCACCAAAACGGTAGGAACTCTCAGTTGGATGTTAATGGAGGGGGGAGGATAGTTTGCTCTGCTGTTCTGGGAGAGACAATAGACTTCCTGGATTGAAAGGGTATGCAAATTCAAGTGTCAACAAGAACTCCTGTCGGCAGGAAGAGAGGCCTGGATTGCTCTTGGCCCAGCAAATCTTTGGGGGCGGGACAGACAGATATGTGTATCCTTCAACCACAAGAAAGTATTTTTTTGAAAAAGACTGACAGAGAACTGTGCAAGATTGTAAAAATCTGTAAAATATAGTGTTGTTAACATGAAAATTCTGGTCACATTTGAAACTGCTCAGAACTCTGTGCTATGTTCAGAGACATGACTACAGAAATTGTGATTTTGTAGAAATTGTGATGATGCTAGAAATATGAAACTTCACAGGATTATGCCCATATCTCATGCACATATATGTATCAAAATGTAGACAAATCTGACATTGGGTACCCGACCAAAAGCGAAAAAAAACTGTCAAATCTGAACCAAAGCTCTCACCGAGATAGGACTCGGATGAATACTTGCTCCTCTAAATCTGTGATGTAAATATGTTATTGCTAGCAAGTTGGTAATATTGTAAATATGCTTTATATGAAAAATAGATTTACTGTGCAGAAACAAAGGGGAGGTTCTCCTTGGTTTGTAAAATACAGCATCATCATGACACCAGATTTCCTTCTCAAATCAGGGGAGAAGAAATACTCTAACTAGGCACACCTTAGAGGGTATAATTCAGCCTGCCCACCCCTTAGGGAAATACATAAATAGAGACAGCTTAGGACCTAGAGACAGACATTCACCCATCAACTGATTGCTGGTGGAGCACTTTGCAAGAGAAGTCCATATCCATAGGCCCATTTCCAAAACTGAACCCTTCTCAGCTTGGCCTTTAAAATCCTGAAACCAGATTATACCCCAGACCTCCAAGGGGAACAACAAAAAGAACAGCCTGGCTGTGCTGTTTCTGTTTTCTTGCTAAGAGTTCTTGCTAGAATCTAGAGATCCAAACCAGTAGAGCAGAGCTGTAACCAGATAGCTGCGAACCAGAACTAACCCGTCAGATCCAGTCCAGAGTGCTGTGCAGTTTCCAGAGTGCCGTGCTGAGTGCAGAACCGAGCGCCCTGAATCCCGTCCGGTGGGCTAGCAGAATTCCAGTCCATAAATCTTTGACCAGATCCCTGACGGGCCCATTCCAAACAATAGTTGTGAGTATCTATAGCATACAATTGTCCCTGGGCAGTATCTTATTCATAAGTAATCCTATCCAAACCCATTCTATCATATCCAGAACTGCATTTTAGAAAATCTTTTGTTTTTCCTGAATCTTTCTCTCATTCCTATAGTCCTTTGATAATTGTAGTGATAATATCATCTTTGCGCTAATATATTTTCTGAAGAAAGGCAAGTGTCTCGTCAGGCCAAATCAACCAGTGATATCCTGGGCTGGTGGCTGCGCTGTCATGTAGCTTGTGGCTTCATAGTCTCCTTAGTGTAACGAAACATTGTTTGTAATATTCAAAAGCGCATCTTTCTCTTGAAAATGTTGACTCTTTCGGAGAAAAACCGACCTTTACTAAAAACCTTCATATCTTCCGTACCGTGTATGCTAGAAACAAAATTTAAGTGTCAAATTGAAGCTAACATCCTCAGGAAAAGTATGCCACGAATTTCTGTTTGGCTCAATTTCATCACATGTAAAACAGCTGTTGTTTGCATCTGAACACAGAAATTAGTGTTCAATCTGCTAGTTAGTCAATAATCATTGCTAGTGTTTATCTGAAACCAAACAAAGCGGCTCCAATTTAGTGAATTAAATCCTTTTTTCAGTTTTTTCCCATTAATTCAAAACCACATTCAAAAGCGTTTTGATTTGTTTGAAATCATTCCTGTTTCTCTCTGAGTTTGCTGGGGAAAATTGGAACTGAAACTGTAGGTGTTGAGTTTGTATTCCTGAAACCTATTTTCTCTCATTCCATCTCTTTATCTTGCATATTGGGGGGGATTGAGTTGTGTGCAGGGGGAAAGAGTGACATTGCATTTGACTGAACCCACACAAAGTACTATTCTATGCTGCATTACTTTTTCTATCCATACTCCTTCTGATTAAAGAGATTTTTGATTGTAACATCACCCATTGTTGATCATTGTATAAATATTAAATAGTGTGATATATATTATGCAATCCATAAAATACATCTTTTAACTTTGCAAAACTGCCTGCTTCCTTGTTCAGTGAAACCGAGGGGGAGGGGGGATTCAAAGAGAGGGGCGTGATATAAGGGTACATCATTCAGAAATAAAAGAACTTATAGATAAAAATAGATAATTAAGGGTTTCAATTGTGCATCCCATGCTAGGCATTGACTTAGGTGAAGTGCTCGGTTGAAATCACTTACAGTGTAACATTTATGTCTTTGAAGAAACCTAGGCCGAAATCTCCTGTCTTTCTACAGTGAATGTTGTTTATTATGTACTATAGATTTCAGTATTTAAATTAATGATTTTTCTACACTTAAAATGATAAATATACCTTTGAAAACACAATTGATTGGTTGCTCATAAATGCATCTATACAAAAAGCATGATATAGATGAATTGAATAGAATATTCATTAGAGGACGATCCCAAGGATAGTCATTTTATAATATTTACACTCCTTTACTGAGTACCGGCACAAAGATCACTCTGGGTGACTGTGCAGTCTACAACTTCTATACTACACCATACCCACAGGTTATTAAGAGGACCTATCAAAATGTTACATTAAATAGATTATACTATTTTGACATGGAGGGGATCGTATTAGAGCTACAAAAAAAATAAGCTATCTACTGGTCAGAGGATTTTCCTGTCCCACTCCCTCCCGTCTTTTGGCCTGATGGTGGACATCTTGGATTATGAAGCTTTCCACTTACAAAAGGAAGTTCCTCCCACTGTGAGGGGAACCTGGCATTACATTGTTTAACTCCTGATGACATCAGCTCCAACCAGACCAATAGGGAATGATTGTCCTTGGTCCATGTTTCTACCTCCCCTGCATCGTCTGGTTTTATATCCACATCCTCTCACTCATTGTTAATAACATCGGTCCTCTGCTCTGTAAATCATTGTCAAAATGTTGTGTAAGCATTTGTGTGCAAAAAATGCATTGCTTTCCCTGTAATTTTAATTCAATAAATAATAATACAAAATTGAGATGTGAGTGCAGCAGGGCCTATCCCCAACTGAATGGCAGAAGGCAGCTGTGTTAATAGCCAAGGACCCACACTACAAATTAACAAGCAAATAACAGCCACAAAAGGAATGTGCAATGTATCTGATGCTTAGAAGACAACACAAAACCCACATTGAAAGTTTGAGATGTGAGCAAAAAAGTGTATTGTAATTCAGTCTTTAAAAGGTTTGCAAACAAATCATAGTTTACAAATTGTAATTTTAGTTAAAAAGTACCTGACCTTTGTTGTTTCATTGAATGTTGTCGATTTCCTCCCTATTCTTTGAAATCACGCCCCTTGTTTCCGTCTTCCTCTATTTGAGGAGGGGCTCACACATACATCCCTTCAGCGCGCCCCATTCCTATTTATACCTTACTCCTCTCACCTGTTATACATTTTCAGGCACATTTCCAAAATCAAATTTAGGGTGTATGTTGTTCATTTATATACCAGGATCGATGAAACAATACAATTCCAACGTTTAATTTGTTGCTGCCACCAATTCCTCACCAGCAATGTGGCTTGCACTACTAAATGTTACTGAAAAACGATGGACATTTTGCTTTCAAGAAAGGTGACTGGTGACTTCACAACAGGTTGGGGATAGTCCTGAAACCTTTGATATGATGATATTACAAGTCATTTATAACGCGCATGCACACAAGTGTTTCTAGGCATGACAAGGCAAGGAAGGGAAGACAGAAGGAGGACAAAATAACGATCTTACTGGGCTTTGCGTCATTCAGATCGTGCAAGTGCAGAGGGGGAGTGCCAGGGGGCAGGGGAGAGGGCAAAGTAACCCGTAAGTGTTGCAGGGAGGTGGCTTATACGTGCAGAGCGTCTGGGGACTGTAGGGTTGCAGATACAGTCCCTGAAGTGGTTGGGTGGCCCGGAGATTGTGCAAGGCCAACTGATTGTGCAGGAGCCTGGTCCCGTAGGTTCATTGGGTGGCCAGGTAACCAGAATGTGCAGCATGATCTGGACGTAGGATCAAGGTCTCAGTATATTTAAAATTCCAGTGCACTGGAAAATAAAGGTTTTGGCAGACACAATGTGGCGGCAAAGAGGCAGTAACAGAATGATTGCCTCTTTACTGCCACTTTTTACCACAACGCACTACTTGTAATGAGCCCTAACGTGCATATAGTGGGTACATAATTAGGTTTTCAAGCTCACTCGAAAAGCAGATGTTTCACCTAGAATCCATGTGAGTAGCATTACTAATTAATAAGTCCATACAGGTTTGATGGTTGTAACTTTTAAATCATGTCAATCCTTTCAAAATCGTGATCCTAAGGCAAGTGTCAGATAAAAAGGTTTACCTAGCCAATCAGGATCACCCACGCAGTAAAATGGGTTCTTGTACCTTCTAGGGTCTGGTGCAGGAGCATATTGGAACGGAGTGGAAAATAAAATGCATTAGTGCATCACCATGCCAAGAGTTTTGGTGGCAAGAAGGATTATGTAGCTCCATTACAAAACCACAGGTACACCATCCACTGTAATACCGAAAACCATCGGATTTACTGCATGGAATTACTGCTCCTGGTAAAGCCAACAAAAGTACCCTTGAATCCTATGGTCCACAAAAATGGAAGCTAACACCCCCGTGCCACCACTCATACTCCCTTGGTAAACCCGCGTGACAGAGTGGAGGTAACGGGAAGCCATTTTAAGCAGTAAATTGGAAGATTTGCTGCCAATATAATGCCAAGCTCGCGACAAGGCCCTTTACCTTATCTTCTTAGACTTAGAGACTCCCTTCTACTTAGAAATGCGTTGTGAGATTTAAAAACAAGAAATGATGTGTAAACTTCAAAATATAAAATCCACTCCTATTGTACATTTGTGTGCAATTGTTTTTGTGCATAAACATCCGAAACATCATCAGTGTTATAGGAGTGTTTAAGAAAATGCCTTCATTGCGAGAGTAGACTATGCCATGTCAGGTATATAGCCGCACATAGCACACAGGAGCCTCCCTGGAAGTTCAGCTCTGCTCTACAGTCACTGAGCAATGCATCACAGCTGAGCACATTAGCTGTAAAGCAGGTATTTTTGCTGCAGAAGATTGTCTTAGGGCGGTGCTAGCTATTTTATACCTGGCTTTATCATTCCTCGACAGGTAGCTCTCAAGAATGCAGACAGCTTCATGTGTTCTTCCCTTTCATTAGGACTCATCAGTGTGTTTCAGCTGGACATCTTCGTTATTGCAGCATTGAGCTATGGTTAACAAGAACCAACACTGTTAGGGTGGGTTTAAAGAGTGCATGCTTCCTTTATGAAACATAACTGGCACATATGTTTAGGTGTGTTCCCTTGCATTGCAACCATACTGTGTCACTCACAATGTTTTTTTCATTGATATTATATACATTTTTATTAGGTCCACTTCACTATAACGTCAATTGACACACTTCTTTAATTGAATGTCCATTTGTTTTAATGCTATACATTAAATGTACAGTACCCAGCATGCATGCAGTACTCCTAACCCCATTAAGCATTCCAAACCGGTCACTAGTCCAGGCCTTCGGTAAGGCCAACTGGCCACATTAACCCCGTGCAGGTCCATGAACCACATAAAGCGGTGATTGGACATGGCCTCTGGCCACGCCCAGTGCCCACTTTGCCCTATTGTAGCTCTATGGGCTAGCATCCATGGCATGCAGCCATGTCCATTTTGCACTTCGCCTGATGCACCACCATTTGCTCTGTCATAGTCTCACCTAGTCAGCCTAAGTTACCACGTGCCCTGGCCTGTGTTCAGGCACATGCCCCATTGGCCCTATTGTGGGTTTTTGGATCAGTGGGCATGGGAAACATCCACTCTGCAAGAGGCAAGCCACAGTACCCACCCACCCAAAATAGACACTGGGTCTGGTCATTGGTTACTGGCCACAGGCTACAACCTTGTCTTGGTTGGGGGAGTTGGTCAGAGGACTGCATTGTACCAATTCTTTTGCGTACAGTGCCCTGCAAAAGCACGCAAAGAACAGTAATAGCATAGAAATAAAAACCGTGCGTGGCCCCAACCGTCATATTCAAATGGAATGTTTTCCAACTAGCCACCCACTTGTCTAAAAATCCTGCGAACATGAAACACCCAGATTATATCCGCAAACTGAACCAAAATATCACTCATTCATTTTTGCCTGATGGGTGGCTTTACACCGTGGGCCTCATTACGACTGAAGCGGAACGGGTTAACGGGCTTCGCTAAAGGAGGCGGACCCGTTAAACCCGTTCCGCCTCATTACAAGCTCCCCTCGTGGGACCCGGTAAGTAACGCCTGGTCAAACCAGGCGTCCTTACCGGGTCCCGCGAGGGGAAGAGGGAGCAAACAACGGGCCGCTCATAATCGGCCCGTTGTTTGCTCCCTCTCCCATTCCCATTGAGCTCTATGGGGCTCAAATGGGAATGGGGAAGGTCCGGGCCCGGGTTCCTGGAGGGAGGAATTACCGGGCCCTCCGAACTCGGAATGTCCCGTTAATTCCCTGTTCAGGGAACCTGGACCCGGACCCGATTTTGGTGGCAGCCATGCCGCCAATAGCGGCATGCCTACTGCCAAAGTCATAAAGAGGCCCCGTATTTGTGAAAGCTCACTTTTAGAACCAGACAGCTACTCCACATGGATATTTCATGCGTATTTGTCGAGTGATACGTTTTGTAGGCATGACAGACATTTTGTCTTCAGAAAATGACTGACAAATAAATACAAACATAGAAAGGCACATGCCACAATATGGCCGAACCTGGTTTACAACTTCATTACAATGCCACCTGTATCCCACTTTAACCGCCCACCGCCTCTCGACGAAACTGCAAGGAACGTTTTAAAAAATGCAGGGTCTGGCCTTTTCTTTGGACATCTTTGAATGTATTTGTGAAAAGGCAGAACGGTTATGAGCTGCCTAACGGGGTGTTTCCATAACTAAACGGTCTGGCCTACACCTGTCCTATAGATGAGACACCAATGGGGGTGTAAGCTTGAAAGACACAACTCTAGTGGTTATAAACATAAACGCACAGGGAACTACAATTACAAATATGTACGCAATTTTCTGCACAATCTGCCTTGCTTAAACAACATTCATGTTGCCAAAATGGCCCCCAAGCAAGGCTTTAAAAGCATGCTAAAACAACGTGCACTGCTTAATGTCAACAACTGTATTAGTTGACTTCCAGTTCATTGCATAGAAGTACAAGACTGGCTGTCAAAAATCTCACCTTTTCTATTTCCCTAAGCGTTCACATTATAAACCTATACATATCACTCTCAGGCTGTCATGTTTTGATTAATCAGCAGTTCAAATTTATATTTTATAATTCTCCCGAAATGCCATACTGCAATTAACCTGGCACTGGTTTTACTGGAGCCCATAAAATCCTACACGTTTGTAAGCAGAAAACACGCTTCTTCCATCAAATACCAAAGTGCTGCTTTCATCTCCCACAATTCCTTTTAAAAAATGGCAGTGAGGAATCTCCTTCACCAGCCAGCACCTCCACCAGCTGTGAGTCAAGACGTCCACACGTACCTCGCTCATGCACCCTACAGGACCACCAGAAAACTGAGATCCGGCACAGCTCCCCTCCTCACTATCGCAGTCGCAAAAACAATGAGAATTCGAGAATCTTATTTCTCAGTCCAAGTTCCCACAATCTGGCACTTCATTCCATTTAGCATCCTCTACATAGAGAATCACCTTGCTTTCCTCATCCTGACTAGCCAAGTCCACCTCCTCGGTGACCTATCATCCCAGACATGAATGCGGGGGCACCCGATGAGCCACCTGAGGGGACAAGGTGCTACCCAAACCGCACAGGAAGGTGCTCCAGTCAAACCTTATGATATGGGCTGTGGCCAGAGAAGCACTGTGGGCTAAGGACAATACGAGGCACTAATGGGAGACAGTCTGAGACAGATAGAACACGGTTGATGCTGAGCCCCTATAAACGGGTAACTACACAGCGACGTAGCGGGGCAGAATAACACACGTAGCCGCCATTACTTTGAAGAGTTCCCTACAAGGAGAGTGCATGTACAATGCATGTACAAGACGATGCATTGTTGACCCAATCCTCCTGTGATCACGCCTCCATCAGCTAAGATATTTGGTCTACGTTGGAGACACTCAAAACCTTTCGTGTTAAGGATACTTTGATAACACAGTTTCGACTCTTTACCAGCCTTAGTGTTGGTTGTTTTTAAAGTCACCCACACCTTGATGGTGTTGGATTTGCACCTTGTTCTGTTGTGCTGGTTGCTAGAGAGTGCAGTTGGTTCCCCTGAAGAAGTTCACGGTCTATCTCGTTCAGTACCATCGGATGAACGAAACATGGTGAGTCTGTTTACACTGTAAAAGGAAACAGTGCTGTCAATATCTTATTGTGTTGTTTTCTGAGCCCTTGTAGCTAAGTAAGGGCATCCATTTTCAGCAAGACCAGTCATATAGGTCTGGTGAGGTTATCCCGTAAAGAGGAGCCCCCTGGTGCTACTTACCACTGCTTTGTTTTGCACTGAACTATTGTACTGTAGTATGTTGATTTGTTGCACTGTCACTTTTAGATTTGTATAGGTAAGGTGTGTTTTAGAAATTGTTCTATATATACACTAGGGTTAGTAAGGTTATTTTAGAGATGTGTAACACACTGTTACACGTTTTTTAATGCCTATGTGGTGAAATGTTTTTTTTTAAAAAGTGTATTGATTGAATTTATGTTGTTTTCTGAATAAATGTATATTATAGATCTAAGAACATTATTTGGTGCACAAACTGGCTCGTCCTACCATCGGGAAGGAAGGTTGAGAGACACTTGGGTTCTTCAGTGTTTGGTTATCCATTGCTGTTTTAGGAGCAGAATCCCTGTGTCTTTAATTTCTCCCCGTCTCTTCTTGTTTTGGTTGTTACGGGCTGCATAACTTCATGGTAAATAGGTATCAGGCTTGATTCACTGGTACATCTAGCACTCCACCACAATGGAACATAGCTGTATCCCTCCCGAGGCACAGCCACCCACCTGCATACATCTGAAATAACCACTACTCGTACTGAGTCCCACAAAATAATTGTGGTCCAGCTGTGCACATAATCATTCACCTCACCTACTATCCTGACAATCTATCACAGCACCCATCCACTACCCAGATTTCAATGGGGCACTATCAGGGACTTATCCACCCCTGCCTACCTTTGTGCTGGATACAAATACAGACACGTGTTCTAGAATCCTCCTCCACATCTCACATCTTGGACCTCAGTCCTCCAAGGGCTTTCACCCCATTGCGCTTTGAGGCCATACCAATGGCAGTAAGCACTATACAAATGCTGTATAACATAACATACAAAAGGCGTGATGGCTGGAAGGTTTCAAATTACTCTTAACCTCTTGCATTGCTCTGAGCAAACCCCAGCCCATCGTTCTTCGCCTCCCAAACCATTACAAAAGAGAAAATAGCATATGCAAATCAGGTTTGTTCCCACCATAAAACCTTTTTGTTTTGCGAAAGCCATCCCGAGTGAGTCAGGTATGCCCAGACATCGGTATAATCCTGCTCGGCTTCGAGACTCAAGCTTGTGATCTCGTGTAGAAGGGATGTGACCAAGCAGTTTGGGTTGGACTACCCCTTTTTGGGTAGGGATAGGCATGATTTGCATATGGTATTTCCTCTTTTGTAATGGTTTGGCAGGTGAAGAACAATGGTCTGGAGGGTTGCCCATAGCAATGTCAGAGGTTAAGATTAATTCTAAACCTTCCAGCCATCACCTCTTTTTTTCATTGCTATTGTCACCCCGAGTGTGAAGGGTATGACCAGAAATGGACCCCTGCCTTCTGGGCTAGAGATTGAAGCTACTGCTGACTGATGAGGCCCAACGAGGTGGAAACATGTCAGGGGATGCTTGTGGTCTTGTGTAGAAGGGATGTGATCAAGCAGTTTGGAATTACTGCCCCTTTTGGGGTAGGACCAAGCCTGATTTGCATTTGGTCTTTCCCCTTTTCTAATGCCTTAGCAGGTGAAGAAAGATTGTCTGGAGGGTTATCCACAGCAATGTCAGAGGTTAAGAATAATTCTAAACCTTCCGGCCATCAAATTTAGTTTTGACATAACATACCATTAGATAACATAAAACATCTCCTCCTTCTTTTAATGTACTTTTGTACATTCTTTGCCCTGAGCTTCAATTAGTCAAATACATTTTTAAAGCCAAATATTAAAGGGTAGTCCTAATCTTAATCGAATGAATACAACCCAATTAATTCCATTTGGGAGTTCAGCAGCTTGCTACATTGTTTTGATCATTAAGTCAAATACTGAATCATGTCTGGCTACACGTGTAAGTACAGAAACAAAGACATAATTTCATGTCTCTAAATGAATAAACAAGATTGGGAAATTATGAGGAAGGCTGTCTTTTGTTTACATATTGCATGCAGTGGCTGGCAGCTCTCCTTGAGCTTGGCCACCATGTTAAATTCAGATAGTGATGTAATATGTATTCTGTCTTGCGGCTTTCACTGCACATGCTCTATTTCTTTCATTGAAAGCTACTTTGAAACTTCGACATTACCCTTGGCCTGAGGCCATATTATATTATCGACTCGACCATCAATGTTGCAAAAGGTGTAGATGGGACAAGTAGCAAGGGTTCCAATAACCAGCTAAGTGGATGCCACATACTTTTAGAAGATTAACCCTAATGGTATTCTCCCATCCCACATCACCACTAAACCAGTAGTACATTCATTATTGTCCCATTTCAGGTCCAAGTAGGACACATGGAGGCGACATGAAGGAAAATAGCAAACTCCCCACTGAAACAAGGACGCACAATGAACTTCAAGAATGACATGAGGCTGCAGCTAATGGGCTTTGGGATTGAGACATAGTCAAGATCTACACAAAAGGTCCATAAAGTCCCAGTGGCCAGCACAGGGGAATAATAGGGAGCGAAAATCCAAAGGGAAACAACCAGGAGTCCACACATGGTCAGGTTAAGCACACAGGAGAACAAGCTGAAGCATAGCCAAGAAATTGACCATGTTCAAATACATTGTTCCAGTCAGATCCAGGTTACCAATCCATGGGGAACAGGTAAAATCAAGTCCAGTGCAGCATGCAGTGGGACAATCACATAGATATCAACATAATTCCAAAGGCCTGTTGCCGAGGGGCCAGGTAGGTGAGGTTTTGGGAAACAAAGTTAGCAGCTGGCAGAGTAATTAACAAGAGACATAGCAGCTGGACATCGAAAACTCACTGCATTTGAGTGGCGTCCACCTTAAGGTGAGTCTTCTTTGAAGGTGTGCCTGCTCTGTGTTCACTGTGACCCAGAAGCACCAACCCGAGTCACTACACAATACGGCATGGCTGTGCGGCGTGGGGGGCCTCTGGAAAGTGTAGGCTGCTCCTGCAGGTGCCATGGCAAGTGCTAGGGTCTGCATCCTGTCACCGGGATGTGCTATCTGATCTGTGACACAATATTGCACTCGGATAGCTTTCCTTAATGAGCTCTTGTCTGCACCCAGCAATTACAAGCTAGACCAGGAAAAGCTTTCACAGTTGTTTTTAAGTGTTTATATAATCTCTTAATGTGTAGCATTACATCTGAAGGCAAGTCCCTGAACGCTCACACCAGAGACAATACAACCAGCTAGCTATGAAAGGCCCAAGACAATCTTGTAAAGAAAACAAGTTTTTAATCTCACGCATAGAGGAGAGCAACAGCAAAGAACTCTGTAGTACAAGCAGAATATTAGACTCAAAACATTGATATACATGATGCAATACATAGGGTAAAATCCCACATGGCTGGTTGGTATGCGCCTATACAGGATCCGACTGCCCCACTATGGATGCCAGACCATTGGTTCCAGCCCAGTCCATCCGTCTTCCATCATGTGGGTGCTGCGCTGATCATCTTCTTCTCATGTCGAAGGTCAGAAAACAAATTAATTATATTCCTATCATACAACTTTTTTATCACTCATACTGTGCACTTGGCCGGCCTTAAGACAGGCACAAAGGAGGTTCCGAGGCACTCTAAACTTCACACACACATTTCACATTTCTCTTGGAAGCAAGATGACACTGAGCAACGCAGATTCGATCCCCGGGTCCGTGCTTAGAAACCTCTGGGTATTAAGCACCTTATAAATAACCAATCATATCATATCACTCACTCCCCTCTGCGCCATCTGGCTCCAAGGTCTCCACCCTCATTTTGAACTATAACCTATCCCTCACAGCACCTTGCAATACAAATCACGTGTTTGTCGCTTCAAAAATATGCCATGTCCGTCCTCTTTAAACATCTCATGCCTTGAAATTCAGAGGTATTACGTTTTAGTCACTTATAGGGGCTATAACTCATGGTCACCTGGGGATGGGCCCGGTCATACTTTGGCCAGTGTGGGATAACATGCACACCAGGTGCTGGTCTGTGATTGTGGCCTTTTAGGGCACATTCCTCTCAAACATCTTTGGAACACTGTTAGAACAATTAATAGGTGTTGTGGCAGTTGGGGGTGTGGGCTGTCCTCATGGGAGTTCGGGCATGGCTGTAGATGTCTCCTGCCTTGCAATTTTGGGCCTACTGCATGCAATGCCTCATTTACCATGCAGGCCTTCCCTTCTACCAATGGTTCCTAATATCTACGCAACATAGCAATACTGCTTGCGCCTTATACTGTACTATGTGGATAGACTATATTTGGTTATATTGGAGTAGGGTCTTGTTAAACTGAGAGGTGTCCCTCTCACCCCCATCTCCCACCCTGGCCCATCATAGTGCTTCAAATCCATCTCGCCTCACTCTAAAGCTCCAAGTAGGGGTAGGGCGGGGCTGCCCCCTTCCCAACACATCCTGATCGTCTAGATTCTTTGATCATGAGCATAATGTCGAAACTGCCGCATAATGCAGCGCATGTATACATTATCACAGTTCCATCATACTGGAGCTATGGACCTTTTTAATGTAATACATCAGATTGTTCAGCAATCACAATATTGTGAATGTGCTTAGCAGGCTGTTATGCTTTATGGGGGAGCTGTACATTCGGAGAACGTAAAATGCAGTTCACTTCTTTTTTCATATTTGCATTTATTTGAAGAACAGGTACATCAATTACGATCAGACAAGACTTTTAATAACACATGTACATAGGGGGGAGGCCATTTCTTAAAGGCAGCACAAACAGGAGAGCAAGTGGTTGGCCAGTTTACAACAATACCAACACAAGAAAATATAAGACACATTTGACTTAAAATAGATTTAATGCAAGTTATTATATATAATCTCCTGCTTACCAAGCATTCTCATTTTAGGGCTCTTCATATAGCCTGCAGGCTTAAGAGTCATGACAGGGAGAAGTGCTACACTGAACCCAGTGGCTGATTTGAGGGAGTAGGACAGACACCAAAGGCAGATCCAAGTGTGCACAATAATGATAGTGCAGGCATGTCTCTATTTACAATCCTTCACTCGAGTCATGCAACAGACTCTTCGTCAATTACATAGACCTGCACAACCACATGCAGCAGACACCTGTAGCATTCTAACTGGCAAGCAAACCCAAAACACAGAGAAAATAACCCACCCCCTCTGCTGTCTGGCACTCCTGGTGAGGTCGGAAGTTGTACCCTAAAATCAATTGTCTGCAATCATAAATGGTGACTATAATATCGAACAGCTGCAAAGATCTGCACATCTAAAGCCCTGTGGCGTGGCTGTTATGATCACCCAAAAGAGATGGTGTACTTAAGAGTCTTTGCGGAACAGTTCCTTGTCTTTTCTACAGCAAGTTTTGCCTCTTAGATTTCGGATGTACATTTGTGGGGACGGCTATAGGTGGCATATTGGCCTTTAGTTATAAACCAGGTTCGGCCACATTGTGACACCTTCCTCTCAATGTTTGGTAACGTTTGGTGAATTAATGGAAACAGTGTAAACATCATTTATGTTAGAGGAGCATAATTGACACATTTAATCAAATCATACAGGCAAAGCCTTTTTTATGCAGAGGTGACAGGCTCGAAACTTTGTCAGGGTTCTGCATACTTGCGATAATGATGGGAATGCATGGGTTGCACTGTGTGTAGCAAAGTACTAGTTTCTTGCACTCTTCCCTTTTGCTTTCCTTCAGATGTGTTGAGTCACTAGGCATGAAGCCTGCATCTTCATGTATGTGCTTCCTTTCATTGTATTTTGATGTGCAATTTCATGCCTCGCTTGAGATGGTGCATGCCGTTTCTATGTACAATGGATTGTACAAATATTCCTTTGTTTGCAATGTGGTAAACTGTTCAGTAGATGTGTCATGCTCAATAGAGTATGACATTAGATCGAGGAGCGAATGGAGCATCCTGGGGGAAATGTATTGAAAATCACTCTATCTATTTTTATCAATATTTGTGCACAAAGACATGACGGCCAGTTCCTCGCCAATGGAATGCTGTCACATGATCCACATCAAGTCACATTGAACGTGGAGCCCTGACTATGAAAGCAATTGTCCTTGCACTAGAAGAAACACGGGCCAGGGCCCTTTGATCTTTCGCATGGAGAAGAATTGGGCATCCCCATGAGCCTGTTTGGATGCTCGAAAACCATCTGCATTCTTGAGTGGGAGCTCAACAATCCACAGGAACGCCCTGTGCTTTCATCTGGCCAATCACATCCCTCTAACCTCACAGGGAGATCCATGGCTCTGTGAAAAGTTCTTCTCTCAGTCAAAACTAGTAGTGGCCTTTAAAGTCTGCACAAGTCGTTTTCGATAACGTTAACCTAATTTAAATAAGGACAAGATTAAAAACAATAACAGGATGTACGTCATTGTATCCGTGGGCTTAAAGTAGGTCCAACCTTTCTCTGGGTATCTAACGTACTAAATGTGTATCATTATTTTTATCACCACTGGAGTACTAAAAGAAAGGCACACTCACACACTTTATTGTTTGTGGAAAAAAAAGTTTCTTTAATGTAACATCTGAAATAAAAAAAAAATAATAACAATTTCAGTCATATGCTTACTGTGTATACTTTTATTTCTATTCCTCTGTGAACACCCTGGCAGGAGTGCAGGGGGTTTGGGGGGGGGGTGTTATATATAAAGAAATATGTCATTGTGATGGTGATGCACAGTCATCTCAGTGCCCTTGAACTGGCTGCAAATGGGACCTTCCCTTGCAGGAGCCCAGTGGACACAGGTCACTGAACATGTGTCCTCTAATTCTAGGACTCTGTGTTAGCCAAGGAACTAGGGGGGTAATGGATGTGAACCTCTGACAACATGAAGAGAAAAGAGAGCTAACGCTGAGGGTGAAGAGAACTTAGGAACCATTCAGCCCTCAGGGGCATGGAAGGACGGCCTGAGGACTATTTCTGGATCATTAAGTGAACTGGGGAAGCGCTGTCATAAATGAGAAGTTTGGTTGGGGTCCCTGGTGGGTAAAGAGGGGCAACCCCTACCTAATTGCTGCTTTGCCCGCATCACGTGTTTATAGTCCCTTGGGAACAGATGGTCCATGAATATCATTGGGGGAAGGGCATCCATGTTAATACCAGCCCTCCCACTTTATCTACACGCTATTGCTCTTCAATGTACAGGTTACAATTACATAGAAATAACACACAAGACATTTCCAACGTGAAACATGCTTCTTAAACTTAAATCCACCAGTTTTCGTTACACTGAGTTTAGTTTTTTGCCAGACTACCCCCACAAATACATTGTGCCCTCGCCCTTGAATTTAGTTTAGCAGAGTTTACATCTAAAGGTGTTATTTGCTTGTTAAACCTCTTAATTGAAAACAATGCTTCTACTAGGAAACTGAAATGACATGAGTGTCAACTTTTAATATGAAGGCTGAAATTCTCGCACTTGGACAAAAATATGAGCAAGCAACCAGGCCAATCCATCCCCAATCGTTGCATTTAACAGCAGCTATTTTTTATAAAGAATTGCAAAAAGCTGTACGATTTGCAGCCAACCTTTAACGTATAACTTTTCAGCAAGTCACTCAACCTGCTGAGCAATCTTGGTAACTTTCTACTTTGCAAAACATCACTCTACCTTCAAAGAATTCAACATGATATGGATCGCTATTTGTGCTCAAAATTACTGCATTAATAACAGTGCTGTTCATGCACGTGACTTTAACGTTAATCGTGTTTCACCTCCAGCCACACTGACACTGTGTATAGTCTCATTTGGGGTGTACAGTCAGAAACTGAAAACTGTAAACATATTTCTGGAGCAAAGTGAGGCCCTACCCCAGTTGCTAAAAAACTAAACGGGCATTTGCTCCATTTTCTCTTTGTATTTGGTGCATATCGATGCCATTGCTGCTGTCAAACAGACTGCTTTGACTACCTATCGTCGAAACCGAGCTATGAGTGATATCTCTACTATTAAATAGAATGTTTTGACAGCATATTATTTGAAGCTGAGCTAGGGGTGATATTTCTTATGCTCAATACTATCTCCAACTATATAGTATGTAAAGCTGTGCCAGGAGTGATACCTGTTTCAGTTAAAAGTATATAGTCTCCTGCTGAGTGCACAATATTAGTTGTTTGAACTATGCATGTTGTCTTCTCATTAAAGATTTGCTGCCAAGATCGCTATTTTTGAGTATCACTTGCTGTGCTAACTCCTCTTTCTTAAGTTCAGCTTCAGTTTCCAACTTTTTATATTCAAAGGCCAATTGCATCCTCAATAATTCAAGTTCCAAGGAATTCCCTGAAGAAACAGTGCTGGGTTTCGGAATAGAGGCAGAAGGAGTGGTGGCACTCCCAGAAACAGATTCAATAACAACCCCAGGGGCAGGGGTCTCAATGGTTCCACCTCCCCCCTTCATTAAGAGCTTCACAATCAGTCTGGTAGTCCACCAGGGCAGCTACAAGCTCAGCCCTAGATTTATCCTCAAAGTCTAACCCCCTGGCTTCACAAGCACTCTGGAGAGCCTGTAAGCTCATCCTATTCAATTTACCATTTGCCATAGATCCCATTGCTTGTAATGTAGTTATCTTAGTACACAACTAAACCTCAAATTCACAAAGTGTGGATATTTTGTAAGTGGCAAGGTTACACACAGATTCTTAAAACCATTAGCATCCCACCACTGCCACCAGTGTAAAGACTGGAGGGGGATTTCTGTACTCCTGCCCTTTATATGGCAGAGTAGAAGCACAGAACACCCCAGCCAAGATTCTCTATGCAGTAGCAATGGACGAGCAATCAAGGCTTAAGCTCTCAGGAGGTGATGTGGGCTGGTTCTTAAGTACAGTGTAGTCCCCAAGCCCCCACAAAGGAATGTCCACACACTAAGTTATGTGATAACACAGTTCTTTATATCAATAAGTTTCAGAATATATACACAATAAATAACACACTTTGTGCTTTGGCAATACTAAAATGATAAATATGTACAATATCTATATGGTACCACAGTTAACTCTTGATGCCTTTAAAATGCACCAACTGCTGACAGTTTCAATGGCATACCAATCAAACAGTAAAGTGAATCAACAATAGACATAAGAAGGAGGACAAGTTGGGTAAAACAAATGGCAAACTTATTTGTCCCTATCAAAGACACAGTTCTGTGTGAGGATCCCCCCACCTAGGCAACCTGTAAATAAAGTGTCTTAGGCAATGGAGCGTTGCGGCTCCAGTCGACGAGGTTACAGCGGTCCTCCAAACCTCGGTCGACGGTGATGGTCGTCAACGGCCTTGGCGTCCTGGTGCTTCACCTCAGATTCCTCTGCGGTCCCCACCTCCGGTCGGCAGCCTTTCAGGGAATGACATTCAGGGAGCCATGGTGAAGATTAGCTGGTGCACGATGTTCCCTCGTAGCTCGGAAATAGGACTCCTAGCCAGGTCCTTTCTTAGATCAGTTCTTGGAGACACAACAGCTTTCGGATTGCATCAAAGGAAAGCAGCAGCAAAGCCTTCTTCTTCCAGCTGGCCTTTAGGTTAAGCATCAAGTTTCGACTTCAGCTTCTGAACAATTCCAGTAAGTGAGAAGTTCCCAAATATACTGTTTTGTCTCTCATTCACACTGCTGAGCCAGGCTCAGGCAGCCAAACGTTCAGAAGGGCATTCAGCAGGCAGGCAACCAATCTGGCTCAAAGTGCATTTAGGCCATTATCTTCCATTCAGACACTCACAACAAGGAATGTGGATTGGGAAAAGCACCCAGCCTTTCAGCACACCACACTGCATTCATACCAGTTTCTGGCAGGGCTGTCTCATTCATTGGGCCTCATTATAATTGTGGTGAGAACGGTATGAATGGTGCCGGTAAGGCACCGGAACCGTTCATACCATCCCGCCGCATTACGAGTTCTGCTCACGGGATCCTGACAGCCTGCCAGGTGTTACCTGGCGGGCTGTGTGGCACCCGCAAGCCGAACCTGTGGGTGCCGGTGCAACCATGCTCCCCACCCCCATGGGGATCGGGAGCCCGGCAATACCAGCACCCGCGAATGGACAATTACCAAGCCATTCATCTCGTAATGGGCTGGTTATTGCCCAAACGCGGGTGCGGGGCCGGTAGCGAGCATGGCGGTAGCTCGTAATGAGGCCCATTGTGTCACACACCAGAAATGTATATTGGTCACACACTCCATTCACCCAGGTCCCAACCCAAGGGCGTACCCAAAACATATATTCATTGGGAAGGCTCCAGCCAGTCTGTCATGGACTTCCCCACAATACCATATATGGAACTTACATCCAACAGCCATTTAGGAGAAGGGACAGAGTCAGGGCTTCCCAGGACTTTGTGAAAACAAGGTAACAGGCAATAGAAAGCAAGAAGCCACAGGGGCCATCTTGTCTCCTATCAGGAATCAACTGATTCCAATGGCAGGGCCTGGGTATCCCAAAATGGAGGATACCAGAGCACCTGTGAGTTTCAGCATGGAGCTGCCACCATCCCATACCCTGCTCTGTGGGCCACACAGAGGTGCCCAAAACATACACTAGGGGACAGGGTCGTACCCCCACCCATGGGTGCCACAAGGGTATCCCAAGGGTCTTTTCATTACAACCAAAGAGGAAGAGCTGCACTGCCAGGAGTCCCACATGGACTCCTGAGCAGTAAACAACACAGAAGACACATAATATGGCAGTACAGGACAAGGACATGGGGGCCCTGTACCTCCAATTCATTTCCAGTATCACACCGAGACCTTCATCTGTCAACTTGCTTGTGGCCTTGATGCTGCTGCTGTGTCTGGCTGCACCACGGAAATAGCAGGTGCACTGTCTAGTCAAGCTAGGAATAAATGGTAATTGTTCTGATCACATGGTAGAGGACCACTACTTCAGTCCTAATTTTCATCTATTTATTGAGTTTCCACTATTCTAACCCATATGTTATGCTCTGTGTGTTTATGTATTAAGAGGCAGTTTGGGACGGTAGCCTCTTGAACCTGGCGATCAAATAGTTTTCTGTATTTTCTTACTGCTACCAATAGAAACTAATTAACTTTTAGAGTTACATGCTGTGCCCTTCTGGGAAATGTTATCTAGTGGTTTTGATTACCTTGTTTCATAACCTTGATGACTGAGTGTCTGTCTGGATATTGCGTGGCTTGGGGCTGTGTGTGTAAAACAGTTTTGATGTCGGGATTCAGTATTTCAGAAAGAAGGCCTTTCACAGTTATGGCTTAAATGGCGGTACATTTGTTCACTCTCCACCATGTTAATGTTTTTCATGTCTTGTGCATTGCATGCTTCCATACGTTTAGTCCCTGCCCATGTATGATCCCACCTACTTCTACCTATGTTCATGTCTATGCTAGGCGTAATCCTATCTTTGTCTGCTCCAACCTATTTAAGCTTGTTTTTGCTGTCTACTGTTAGGCCCTACATTATGTGGTGCAACATATTCTACTCTTTTTGGTGGCTGCATTGTCCCTAATGTTTAAAGTAACTCTTTACAGATCATTTGTCATATTTGTCAGCTTATACGTGTGTTCCGTTCTGTGAATGTCTAGTTGCGTGCCACACCTGATGTTGATTTTATCATTACATAGGTCTTGAGCTTTTCCATCTAGAACAAATATTTAAGTGTCAATGTCACAGACCACATACAACCAAACCAGCACTCAGGACTCTGTTACTTCCAACCCACACTCATCAACACCCCATGTCTAGTACCTGCTGTCCCATATAACCATCCCTTCTTCGTTTTGGCAAAACCACAAGCCACTATGCCACCACAAATTTCATAAATGCTATACAATACCAATTTACAATATATTACATTACCAATAATTTGGCTAATATTACCTTTTACAGCACTTAAACAAGGTAGGTATCCGCCATGAAGCACTATATAAAAACATGACATTATCGGTAAACTTGAAAAACTTGACCAGGCTTAGATGGAGCATTGTTGTGGATTAAATGTTCAAAATACTGAGTGGGCACTTTAAGGAAAATAGTTGAACTGTCATGTTGGTGTTGTAATATGTAGACTTGGCTGAGGTGCCAGTAAGAGATCAGTGGGTACAACCTTGAAAGTACCTTATGAAATGGAATAGTGTGGGGGTGATTGCAGATGTACATTGGTTTGTTACATACTTTTTCATTGATTGTTTTAAAGCTAGTGACAATACTATGTGTAAATAAAAACACACAGTAAAACATGTTTAAGACTGAGCATATGGCCCTTTGAGTATCGTGCATGCAATGGATGGGGTTGAAGAATAACTCTGACATAAAATAATCAAACCAACTCAGGAAGATGGCAAAGGTACTGTTTTATTAACAATGATCTAAAACAGGGAGGTTACAACAGACATCAACAGACGTTCGCTCGAGCTCTCAATGCATTTCTCATAAAAACATCCTAATATGCAAAAAATACATCAGGCATGATGTCATACTGCGTGACAAATAGTAGAAAACCTACTATGAACTGTGATAGGCTTAAGGGGAACATCTAAGTTTAGTTATTGTGGGGTCGGTCCCTATTGGTGCGCTAGTGACCACTCTCAGAATTCCAACCCAAACGAAAGATTAGTGTAGGTTACCTCGGCAGCCAAACAATGACTGCCCCCTCAAACTTCCCACAAAGTTTGTGTATAGCAATGAAGAATTAAAGATTTGGCTTCGGGGAGTGTATTGCGCTCAAGGTGAATAGTTCTAATTCAAAGAAATTGCAAAACAACGTTTCCATAGTCCAAATCCATGTGCAAAATAAGGTTATTTTATTGTCCAAAAGGCGCAACAGCCGACACGTGTTTCAACCCCTGGTCGTTTTCAAGGCCTGAGGTTTAGTCCATTAAACTATGACAAATAGTGCTTGTGGATTTCTCATGGGCTGCACTTAGACATCATAAAACTTCCAGAGCGAAAGATTTTAGTTATACCTTAATATGGAATAATGGATTGGATGAAACTTCATTTATATTGACCGATTATGTGGCCTGAGTCACAGGGATAAGTCCCATGTCATTCTTTTTCCGGATTGCCTTTCTACTACTACTGTAGTGAGCTGCCGAAAGGCAATCTGGAAAAGAATGACATGGGACTTATCCCTGTGACTCAGGCCACATAATACCATTCATACCAGTTACGGTCATGATGACTAAGTGCAGCCCATGCGAAATCCACAAGCACTATTTGTCATAGTTTAATGGACTAAACCTCAGGCCTTGAAAACGACCGGGGGTTGAAACACGTGTTGGCTGTTGCGCCTTTTGGACAATGAAATACCCTTATTTTGCACATGGATTTGGACTATGGAAACGTTGTTTTGCAATTTCTTTGAATTGGAACTATTCACCTTGAGCGCAATACACTCCCCCGAAGCCAAATCTATAACATCTAAGTTTACATTGCATAGGAACTGGGATTATGATTGGCTGCCCACTGTCAGGTGGCCAATATTTGCCTACCTCTAAACATGTCATCTTCAACACTATTAAGTACACAAGTTATCATTGGTCTTTAAACTATAAAACCCTTCATTATACAGCCCTCTACAATTGGTTGGCACACACGTGCCATGTCTGGAACATTCGGTCCATTTAGAGCATGTACGCTCAGACCCATGTGCCAGGAGGTGGACTTGACTTTACCTCCACACCCAATTAGCCCAACATCTCTATCACCCATGCATTCTGCCATGAAATTGTCTTTTAACTTGGCCTTGCAAAGTATAATTGTCGCTGGGACTATATTGGAGCGCCGGCTCTCACTATTGTTGTTCTAGAACTCCAAGCTCAACTCTATTTCCATCCTTGGCTCACGTGACAGGAGACCACAATTTGGTCCATTTTGCAGCATTTAAATTTCTTAAATTAATACAACTTGGCAAGCTTGGTATTCTATCTTTGCAACTTAACAAGGGATGATTCATCCTTCGCACATTCACTGCTTTCGAGAATAGATAATGATACCAGGCCAGACAGCCTTGCCATGCTCTTCCACGATCTCAGTTTATTCTTGCTGTGACACAATTCTCTGCCTTTCCTCTCCATGGGTCCTGGCTTACTAAATTCATAACACTGATGTCCAGTTTATATACAATGGCAGCTTCGCCTGCAGTCTATTCACTACATATAGCAAGCTTCTATGATGACTTAGTCTACTTGTATTACAGCATCTATACAATTATTGAACGTTGATTTTCTATAGCACTTCGCACACGTGCAATCTTCTTTTCACATATGAAAATGTTCTCAATTCTTAACTTTGTCATCAGTTTCTGTAAGATTCATGCATTCTCTTTAGCCAGTATTCTCAGTGCGTCATGCATGTCTTTTGTGAAGTCACCAGCTCCTCTTTTCGCTCCTTTTCACATCTCTTCACGGATTATAATCTCTTCGGGGATACATTCGATAGGTCTGTCGATAGGGCTGTCTCAGTGGGTACCTTCTTTCTAATATCCACTGCGGTATTGGCACAGCTGCTTATGTCAAGAATGGTACGATCTCAGGGTTCTAACATAGGGGAGGTAGGGAGCGGGATTTCCCACAGAGGCATGTAACTGCTCCTCTACATTTCCCCCTTTGGTCGAGGACTGTACCACCTCCTCAATTGTCTCCACATCTTGATACTTTCTCTTAAATAAATGCTTCTTGGGAGTCCAGATCTTCATCACCCCCCTCAGGGTGCCAGCTGATTTAACATGCTCATATACACTCCAGGTCATGTAGTTGCACTGTCCATTTGGATTACAATAGAACCATCAACCCACGTATTTCTTATGGTTCTTTGGATACTGGAACTTCGTTCCTTCAGGTGCTATGATGCTGACCTCTATGTATTTTCTGACATCTTCATCAGTCAATTCCTTGGGTCCAAACCCAGATTCAACATCAATCATGATCTTCATTCCTACTGTCTTCTTCGCAGTCTTCTTGCTCTGGGCAATCACTATCCTGATTACACAGAATCCAAACATCACCATCACGAATATTGCTCCAAGAAACTTGAATATGTTTGCCATTCACTGCGGAATCCATGAGACTATGGAAGCAAACCAACTGTCATCCTCAATGTCCTCTGTTTCGTCTTCCATCTTGGTATGCAGGTTTGTTAACAACGCTATGTCCTCTGTCAATGTCCCATTCTCGTCATTGTGAGAAGGTATGAATGTGCAACATGTTGGCCCGATTGGGGCGCAAACGCCTCCTTCCATCGCAGTGATCATATCAAGGACATAGCTGTTCTGCGGGGTCATTAGTCGTGTGGCTCTCAGCCCTTCCTTGATAGCATTGAATCATTTTATGGTGGTGTTAAAGCTCCCATCTCGTAATCTGCAACCATTTAACATTGGACATCGTCTGGATCCCAGGCAAGAATATAGTCGTAAATATTGAGGCAGTCTTGCTGAACAATCCTTGGGCAACTTCATGTAGGCCCTAGACCCACAAGCCAATATCGATCCATGAGGATGGCTGTCCATTCTCCCATCCTAGAAACGTCAATTGTAGTTTTGCAGTCTTTGTTATCTCCCACGTGATTCTTTCTGTGTCTTTGGAAGCACAATGTTGCATTTGCCAATGGGATCACAACCAATGGACCAGATTCATCTTCTACCCATGTCAGCAGTTTGGCATGTTTGGCCCAAGACTTCAAACATCCATTGTTCACCCTTTGCACTTTTTGTACATATTCTAGCTTCAGTTGATGAGCTGCACAGGACATCAATACTTCTTCCCATCCCTTCTTAGATTCCACTTGTCCTATACTAAGACTTGAGTTTGCGTCTAACATCCAGGCGATCCAGCTATTTCTGTCACATCAGGGCAGTTCATTTTATTCATCTCTTCCATGACCACCTCATCCTGTTCTGCTGCAGGATACAAAAGCATCTTGCTCTTACATCCAGGTTCCTTTTCCATCTGTGTAGTCTTGATATAGTCATCCTGGTATGGAAATGACCATTTCAATCTCCATCGAAGAGTGGCCAAACTTCGCCGAAATTGTCCTCTGGTCATACATGCTGCAAGATGACTGAGACTCCTGGCATTGTGTTCTGGGACTTCTCTGGAGATGAAAGTATGCACTATATTCATGGTATAGGGGATGAGAGAGCAGACATAGCACCTCTCCTTAGATGTTCTCATGTACTGATACCACATGTTATTCCCCAAGTGAGCTGCATTATGTAGATAGGTATGTATCCCCTCATTATATGCCTCTGCATTTCGTTTGTGTCTTTTTGAAACCTTGTACCATTCATGAAATATGTCAAAAAAAGTTCCCAAAGTAGGAAGAACCATAGGGACCTCTACCTCAGTAGTAGGGGTATCAACATGATAGAGAATGTGATAGATGAGGAACATAAAGACAAAGAGAGTAATCATACAAATGTATAATATGTACAAAAACATAGGTACCCATTTCTTGTGCCATCCTGTTACTTGTTACACTAGTTCATTCTCTAGAACCGTGCTATCTTCTACATTTCTCATTTTTGATACAATCATCACATTTCCTTATACTTGCAAGTGTAGAATCCACTCAATTATCGCTATAAAGAGCCTTGATATTAGTTGGCCATTTTTAGGATCCTGTAAGAAAGTGTGAATATCAATGTCTCTTCTAACAAGAGCAGGATAAGCTTGAAGTATAAAAACAAAGATTGCAAGGTTAGTACCATATATTTAACTGCTTAGAACAGGTATTGTTCAAGAAATGAATCTGGATACTGATCTTGTTTCCAATTTCTGACTAAGAACTGGCATTTAGGCATAACTCTAATGCATCAATATATTTCTAAAAGTTCATTTCAAAATTTTTGAAATTCTCTGCAAGTTTTTGTCCTCCGTGCTAAAAATATCTATAAGGAGTGTCCACTGAATTTCAGCCCAATACAAAATCTGTATTAACCGCTGGTTGCTTTATCATCCTTTTTCTTTGTCATTGATTGAGTCTGCACACACTGCAATTCTTCTTCTTGCCTTGATTTTGGATCAGCAATGGTGGGAGGGTGGCTCTCACCTTTATAGGCTTTTTCGTCACCCAGGTGAAGCCAAGCTCATCTTCCTTGGGCCTTCAAAGCTGAAGGGGTTATATTCTCCACGCAAAAAGGACCATTGAAACCTGGGCCACTTTCTAGCAATGTTTTTAATGAGAACTAGGTTTCCAACATATAATTTAGGTGCTGATAGTAGTACAATTGGGTTGGTTGTTGAATTGTCTTCTTCTGTGTTCTGATACCGACCCCCCTTGCGCTTGACTTGATCTGAAATAAGAGAAATGCTAGAGGTCATACATGTCAAAGAGTCGTGCATTTCATCAACTAACATTTTTGCTATGCTCTGGGCATCACTTTTTCTTCGAGATAGAGGAGTGTGGGGCATTCTCATTTAACGCCCTGTCACTAGTTCATGCGGGGTGAGGTGGTGGTCTGATCCTGGCTGATTCCGAAGGGCATATAATGCCAGGGGTAGAGAATATAGCCATTCCTTCATGAAAAGTCAATTTAATCATGGCAAGCCTTTTTTTAAGGAGGCCGTTGAGTCTTTCACATATCTGTCCACTTGCAGGTGATAAGCAGAAGAAAATGTGTGCTTTAGTAGAATTCCTATCTGTTCGAATAGCTCATTAACAAAATGGGGCCCCTTGTCGAACCTCAGCACTTCACACACACCCCACCTCGGAAAAATGTTGCACAATAAAAGCTTATCTGAGCAAGTGGCATCAGGGTGTGTGCACGAATCTGCCTTGATACACCTAGCGAAGGGACACACCACCATTAATAGGTACCTATATCTATTAATTACTTGCATCATATTGACATAGTCATAAAAGCTGAAACTGACCATTTGGTTGAGCTATTATCCCTCTAATTGTCCTTTTGAGACACAATGCAATGTACCATAAATAATGCAACATGCTCTAACAAATTAGGAATAAACCAGTCTTCTGCAATTGTAGCAGCAAGACTCTCGCTAGTTACATGCACGGGGAAATGCAGCTGTTCAAGCGCGACCTTTAATATTGCAACTGGCATCACCGGCTCTCCAGTGCGGTCTTGTCGCCATAATGTTTCGGTGGGGGATAAAGAAAACCCCCTCAATTTCCACAATTCCTGCTCTTTCTGTGGTGCACGCTCTTGAATCTCCATTAGTTGGGTTATAGACAATGTATTAAAACCTTCTTGCACTAACATGATTGTAACTACTTTTTATTTAATACTCTCAGCAAAATGTGAAATGTCTTGGGAATGTGCAACCCTTTTGGCTTCTACATCTGCGACTTCGTTCCCGCAAGAGATAAAATCTGTTTGCTTAGTATGTGTTGCGCATTTAACGACCGCTATGGCCACTGGGAGTTGTAGTTTGTTTGTTTGTTTGTTTATTAATTTCTAATGCGCACCAGACCCAATGGTAACAGGGCTCAGCAATATGGAAATGCAGAGCTTATAAACTTGCAGATAGATCATGATATTACAATTAAAACAAAATATAAAGTATAATTACAAGAATGAATACATAGTGAGGTATATACAGGTGTATATATTATATACAATTCAGGTCCTGGATCACAGAATATTTACATGGAGAAGCTTGGGCAATGTGCATGGGAATGGAAACTAGTGGATGGTGGAAATGAGCAGGTTGATATATAGTTTTTTCTAAAGTGTAAGTATGGTTGGTCTGCCTTAATAAGCCTATCCAATAAGGATCTGTGCTACACTGGAGTGCCATCTGCGTGGAGGTAGTCAATCCTTTTCCAACGTGCTAATCCTGCATCTATAGTTGACCTCACATAGGCAGTCACTGTACACCGTCAATTCCTTCACTTTATGTTTCTAGACCGCAACAATCAATAAGCGCTACTAATTCTGCTGCTTGCACTGAAAAGTGAGACAGTAGTCTTGCACTTGCTACAACTTCAAATTCTCCATTTAATCTGTGTCGCACTACCGCAGCGCCTGAATGCCTTTCCCCAATAGTCTGATCAATTTTCAAGAACCATCAATAAAGAGAAATTCCCCTCCCGCCAAAGCATTTTCCTTCAGATGTGGTATATCATCATAAAATTAAACATAATTAGCACAGTCATGTACATGATCGCCTTCTTCTATTGGCTCAGTTATAAACATGGCAAGGTCCACTATTTTACATCTTACAACCTTAATTGTTGGACTACAAATCATTATCTCTTAAAGTGAAATGTTTTGGGATGTCAATGTGCCCTTGATTTTCTCTAAAATGGCAAATAAGCATGTTCCATGAAGAGAGTCATAGAGCAGCCCATGCCAATACTTGTAGACTTCTCAATCGTGAATGCGGCAGCAGCCAAAGATTGTTCGCAATGGAAGTGCCCTTTCATAACTGGGTCTAAAATCCCACTGTAAAACGCTCAAGGTTTGTACCCCAATGTAGTTCTCTACACAAGCACTGCTGTCATAACTGTCTCATTTGTGTGTGAAAACAAATAAAATGTCTTAGCATAATTGGGAATTCCTAAAACAGGGGCTGTGTAAATTGCTTTTTTCAGCTCCTCAAATCCTGCCTCATTGCTTCAGTCCATTCTATTTTTATTTTACCCACTTGTGCTTTCTTTAAAGCTTGCAATAGGGGTCTTGTGTATGTAATATAATCAAACACCCAGGCTCTAACATAGTTGCATAACCCCAAAAACGGTTGCATTTGCATCTGTTTCACTGTATTTGGCTTTGAGGTTTTCATTATCGCATTGACTCTTTCAGGTGTCACCTTCTTTCCTTCATGTAAAATCAGCTCCCATATGTATAACACCTCTTCTTGGCAGTATTGTAACTTCTTCTTGTCTACCATATATCCCTTATCTGCTAGAATAGTCATCAACTGCACAGAATCTTGTCTGAACTCATCCACTGTGGTGTTACAAATTAAAATGTCATCTACACACTGTAACACCACACTCTTAAGATCAATATTGCCTAAATGTTTCGTGCTCTGAAACACCTGTGTAAGAGCGTGATATAAATAAAATATCAAATCATATCATAAATCCATCTGTAGGACTCTGTTAAAGATATATGGGGACTCACAGTACCCTTGGGGCAGCCTAGTATGATTCAGTTGAGTTTGGCAGAACATAAAAGAAGTCAAGTCTTGTGAGTCCTTGTGCAATGGGATTGAGAAGAATGCATTCTTCAAATTGACCACCGTGAAATATCGAGTTTCCACTGGGATACTACACAGTATCATCGCCGAAATAGGAACTAGAGGAAACTCTGCATCTATAATCTGGTTAATCATTCTTATATCTTGTATAAATCTCCATGACCCTCCTTTAGATTTTTTGATAGGATACACCGCAGTATTACATGATGATTCCGATTGCACCAGAATCCCTTGTTTCATCAGTGCTGAAATGGTCTGAAATATGCCTTCAGCTGCCTCTCAAGACATGGGGTACTGTTTTCCTCGAGGTAAAATTGCTCCTGGTTTAAGCTTTATTTTAACCTCCAATATTCCCGTCAATAAACCTATGTCATAAGGGCCTGTGGTCCAAAGGACGCTTGGCACCTTCTCGAAGTTTATCTGAAAAAATGCTGGATGTTGCCACATTTTTGCCATTTGCTGTGGGACTTCCCTCTTTTCTATCTTTATCCAGTATGTGATGCTCATAAAGAACACCACTTCATCATATGTTTGGTCTTCACTGAACATGTTGTCATCAGTTATGTCAGTCAATCTGTACCGTTCCTAGAGCGCTATTACTTTTCTCCATGTTCTTCCCTCATCATCTACTCCTTCAAGCATTGTCATTTCCCTTTGTACTATGGCTGCTTCCAATTCTATAGGGATAGTCCGTCCCCCCTATTCATTCATAGGTACATGGTCTAAACAAAAACTCATAAGGTATCCTCACAATTTTTCCCATCAAGCCAGGTAACCATGTCATTAGAATGTTTACTCCATATAGAAAAATCTCTGGATCTCATGGAACGCCTCGCAGAGCCACTTGCCCTGTGAATGCCAGTATACATTCCCCCACATTTAAATAGTGTATTCCTGGAGTGGAGCACACTATTCCTTGTTCAGTGAATGAGATTAGTTTTGTCTTCAAATCTCTTCCCAAAATGTTAACCGGTTTTCTTTTGTGAATATACAGAGGGACAGACATGTCACATTTCCCTATAGAGACTGATAATTCATTGATAAAAGTTACTCGACTCGTAGCTCCAGAGAACCCTTGAGAATTCATGGCAATTCCTGACATTGGATATTTTCCTTCTCCTATTGTCACATCGACCCTTGGTTCCTCTTGGGGCTCCGGTGTCACAGATAGTACTGAACACATCAAGTCACCCTCTGAGCTGTCCTATTGTGGGTACAGGTTCATCCATGTCCCTGTGAAAGGATTTCCTCCTACCACAGTGACACCTTCTATCCTGGGTGTCAGAACTTGTCCTGTGTTTGCATCCCGCTGTGTCTGCATAGGGGCTTGTTGTGACTGCCATAGTGGTGGTTTCATTTGCACTCATTCTTGATGCTGTACCTGCTGTACTTGTGGTGCTTGTGGCTGATAAAATGTGTGATCTTGGGCAAACCATTCTCTAGTTTGTGTGCTATATGGTGGAGGATAAGCTGTCCCCCCTCTTGAAAATTGGCAATTCTGTACATTCCCTTAGCTTCCACATATGCGTGCAATATGCCCTGTCATCCCACAAGTCCAACATACTTGGGATGCCCGTCTGATGAGTCCCCCTTGGTTATATCCCCTCTGGGTACTCTGATTTTAATTCTGTGTACTCTGAAACCCACCATGATTATTTTGGAATTCACCTCCTCTTACTCTATAGCCCATACCTCTGCATAGTGACACAAACCCATATCCACCTTGATCCATCTGGCTCTGATTACTCACCTGCGATGCACCCATTGTTTCCTGCATTCCCAATCCTTCTCCGCTAGTCAATACCGCCCCTTCTAAGGCAAAGATTGACCATTTTTTCTGAACTAACTTGGCTTCCTCGATTTTCCTATTCTCATCTTTTTTCTTATCTTTCCCTTGTAATAACCGATAATGGTGTACTATCATCAGTTGTAGCCCATGGTTTTGCTTCCGCCCCTACTTGTTTTTTCATCTGCCTCTGTACTGTCTCAGGCAACCCCTGCCATAAAATGTAGTAAAATAATGCCACTGTCTTATCCCACAGCTCGCGAGTTTCAAGTTGCCATTTCTCCTGAATATTCTGAATATAAGCAATAAGGCCTTCATCTTCCTTCAACTTACATGTCATAATTGTACCCATATCAGATGTTTCAGGGTACTGTACCCCGAGAGCCCTCCAAACATATGCTCTACAATTATTAAACAGCACTCCATCATGTGTTGTATTCTGTGCTGTCACACTTGAATATCTGCTCTTCTCCATAGGCCATCTGCCCTCTCCCCAAGAATAGCTGCCAGGAGACATTTAATGTCCCCTATGGTCAGCATGTGTCCTCCTGTCATTTTTTCTAATTCGTATATCCATTTCCCAGTGCCCGAAGTCAAACTCGGGAGCTTACACCTTAAATTATCTGTCCATCTGCAGCCATGGGATATACTGTGGTCTTGCTCCCTCTTTTTCCAATAATGGAAACTGAGTGAACCCCAACCCAGTGTTGGCTCCCATCATTATTCTATCCATGGCAGGGATGATCGTCCCTGTCCGTCTCCTTGTGGGTAACAACCTTAACCTGATAACATATGGCAGCGATTCTCCCTTCTCGCTATACAATCGTTCTTGGGGATACTCTGGATATGTTATGGGATCTGGCATCCTATCTTTAGGTTGCTTGAAATCCGACCACCTCACTTCTTTATTCATTTGCAGGCTTTCTTCAGGGGTGCAGACGCTCCATCCTTCTACCCCAAGACTGAACTCTCTTTCCTCATCTGATATGTCTTGTCCCCAACTAGTGTGACTATCATCCCCTTCACCATTATCCAAATTCAGTCTACTTAAAGAAATTGCTGTATGTCCGTGACTGAACAGATTTTCTTCTTCACTTTGTATTTTAAAAACTAGTGATGGATCACTCTCCTCTCGAATTCCATACTTGCTACCTTCCTTTAATTGTTGATAGACCTTGTTGATCTTTTCTCCAATGCTTGCCGCTTCAAATCTTTCTTCTTCCAATACTAATCTAGATGTTGTTGGCATTGCTTCCTTCATCGGAAGAATCTCTTCTTTTCTGTCCCATCATATTTCTGGGCTTGGCCCTACTAGTTCCTTATGAATGAGACTGGTATCAAGACCTTGTTGTCTTCTCTGCCGTTCTATTTCTTCATCTTATTCTCTTTGCTTTCTTGCATCTCTTCTAATTCTTTCTTCCTCTTGCCTTCGTTCTTCTCTCTTTACTTCTTCACTTCTCTCCTCTTCTTCCCTTCGTCTCTGTAATCCTTTGTCCCTTAGTCTTTGTGCTTCCTCCTCTTTTCTCTTCCTTTCTTCTCTATCCCTATCTTCTATCGCTCTCTGTTTATTGTCATACTTTCTTGGTTCTTCTGCCTGTTCTTCTTTTTTCTCTTGCTGCTCCTGGTATATCTACTCTGGTCACTCCCTGCACTTCCTTCTCTTCTCTCATTCCTTGTCTTTTCTTTCTTGTTCGCCCTTATCTTCTCTTTGCATAACTTCCTCGATACTGTTCCTGTTTTTTTAAAGTAATATCTGTCCTCCCATCCATTTGTTCTGCACAAGCGTTATCTCATCAGCTTTATCCTTCTCCCCTTTCATCTCTTAATCTCCCTGTCTATTTCTGTTGACAGATTCAACAGCTCACTCTTTTCTTCTTTGTCTTTTATGATCTTATAAACCTCTTTTTTTCTCTTATTCTCCTCTGGACTATCATCATACTGTACACGGGGTGTTCGTATATCGGACTACTACACCCTTTTGCCTCTTTCGAATCCCTTAAAAGATATAACCCTATTTCTTCCATACTAGCGCCTTTTGCTTCGGGTGAGGTAAGGAGAGATGAGGGCTCAACACCTTCCTCCTTACTCTGACTAAGCATCCACTCATCAGGTGGCAGACCATCTCTTTCTTCTTGGTACATCTTCCAGAGCTCTAGGATGACTAACCTTTTCTCTAATTTCTTCCCTGTGTACGCAGTGTGCAAGTATGTGGCCATGTATTGAAATACCGCTTTTGACAATGGTCCCCCTTGTGGCCCCGGCATGAAGATTTTATCTGCCGCGCATTTCACCAATTATGCACTATACTGTTTGAATGTGGGCATGTGCTTTGGTAATGTTTTGCATAAGTGCATAAGAGGAGTGTCTCCCATGATGGCAAGTCTCACTTAACTGTCAATACTTACCAAACTGGTAAATAACATTTATAATTTTGCTTAAATCACCACTTTTCAATGTTTTAAAACAACAAATATGAGCATGCACCATCAATCGCTGCTCAAGCCTCTAATTTCAACAGTCTACCTATTTTCTTACTCAATACATCTATTCTCTTGATTGGCAATTTCTATATTCTTGATTGGTGCCAATCACTTCACTAAGCCTCGATCACTGTTGCTCCTCAACTTTTTCAATGTTTTCACTTCTATCGCTATTCACTATTTTTACTCAACAAACAACATTCAGACAAGTCGACATTACACATTTAAAAACACTGTGATCACCTAATCTCTCTCGACTTTATTCTATACCATATACATGGTTTGAGATGTCACCTTACATAATCCTAATTATGCGTTATATGTTTCTGTTCTACCCCCTCTGGGATTTGAAACATCTCCTTCTGAAAGTCCCTTGAGTCAGTACTCCTACGCGCTACCTTTTTTCTTCACAATATTTCCTGTTACTCAAAAATGATCACAAACCCACCCCCTTTATTTACCATTTCCCTTTGAGTACTCATCATTTGTTAATCGACTCGAGGCCCTCGGTATCGACTCCTCCTCCAATACGACCACTTCGCCTTCAGTCCGCAGAGCGCCAGTGGAACCCGGTCAGGGATTTCGTCAAAGGGTGACGTGCCCACCGTCTCGGTTCTTCTTGCAAGTCTATTTCTATCGGCTGCTCTCCACAGGAAACCCAGCAATCTTCCGGCTAATGGCAGAGGATGCCAAGTCGTCTGAAATACTGGAGCTGAACTAGTTTGGATTTTTTCCAACCATCCTCTGCTACCGTGTGAGCATATGGCCCTTTGAGTATCATGCATGCAATGTATGGGGTTGCAGAATAACTCGGACAACAAATAATCGAACCAATTTAGGAAGATGGCAAAGGTACTGTTTTATTAACAATTATCTAAAACAAGGGAGGTTATAACGGACATCAACAGACATTCCCTCAAGCTCTCAATGCATTTCTCAGAAAAATATACACGCATGCAAAAAATACATCAAACCTGACATCATACTAAGTGGCAAATAGTAGAAAACCTACTGCCAACTGTGATAGGCTTAAGGGGAACATCTAAGTATACATTGCATAGGAACTAGGGTTATGATTGGCTGCCCACTGTCAGGTGGCCAATATATGCCTACCTTTAAAACATGTCATCTTCAACACTATTAAGTAAAGAGGTTTTCATTGGTCTTCAAAGTATAAGGCCCTTCATTATTCCGCTCTCTACAATTGGTTGGCACGCTTGTGCCATGTCTGGAACATTGGATCCATTAAGCAGCATGCAAGCCCGGACCCAGGTCCCAGGAGGTGGACTTGACTTCACCTCTCCACTCAATAAGCCCAACATCTCTCACCACCCTTGCCTTCTGCCATGAAGATTGTCTTTGAACTAGGCCTTGCAAAGTATCTTTGTCTCTGGGAATGTACGGGAGTGCAGGCTCTCACTTTCGGTGTTCTAGAACTCCAAGCTCAACTCAATTTCCATCCTTGGCACACGTGACAGGAGACCACGATTTGGTCCATTATGCAGCCATTAAATGTTGTAAATCAATACAACTTGGCATGCTTGGTATTCTTTCTTTGCACCTTAACAAAGGATGATTCATCCTGTGCACATTCACTGATTTCAAGAATAGATAAACGACCTTGGCTGCTTCAATTTTGATACAAAGCCAGACAGCCTCGCCATGCTCTTCCACGATCTCAGCTTATTCTTGCTGCGACACAATTCTCGGCCTTTCCTCTCCATGGGTCCTGGCTTACTAAATTCATGACACTGAAGTCCAGCTTCTACACAATGGCGGGTTTGCCTGCAGTCTATTCACTAAATATAGCCAAATTCTATGATGACTTAGTCTACTTGCGTTACAGCATCTGTAAAATTATTGAACAGTTGATTTTCTGAAGCACTTCGTACACATTGCAATCTTATTTTTGCATATGAAAGTTTACTCAATTCCTAACTTTGTCATCAGTTTCTGTAAGATTCATGCATTCTCTTCAGCCACTATTCTCAGTGCATCACACACATCTTTCGTGACGTCACCAGCTCCTCTTTTGCTCCTTTTCATATCCCCTCAGGGAGTTCCTCCCTCAGATTATTGATCTTCAGGGATACATTTGATAGGGCTGCCTCAGTGGGTACCTTCTTTCAAATATCCGCTGTGGTATTGGTACAACTGCTGGTGTCAAGGATGGTATGATCTCAGGCTTCCAACATAGTGGAGGTAGGGGGACAGGATTTCCTTCAGAGGCATATAACTGCTCCTCTACAAGACAAAAGGAATTTGGAACTTTTTTGAGGGTCCTTTTGCAACTGTTGAACATTATTTAACTTTTTAGGGTGTATATTTACTTGATGCAAAACTATGTCTTAGACCTACTCCTTCTCTGATGTCTGAACCATGTTTGTAAAATGTAGTTTTACTAAAACCAGTGTGCCCCTTATTTGATATGCCACCAGCTTGCTCCATTATTCTTTTTGCTGTCCTTAGTTCATCCCCCAACCTCTAATATTGATTTAATAAAAGGCTTCAATTGACTCGTGAGCCATCTCTTTGGATGCTGTAATGGCGATTTTCTTCAACCTGAAACCTGGAACTTTCCCGGGGTCCGACCTGCCAGGCACACCATTGGGCACCTATATATAAAAATACCTTCAGGGTTTTCCAAGCCATGTCTGCCAAAGCAACCCAGCAGAAGAAAAGCCTTCTGCATTCTCTGATTCTGACTGTACTTAAGCACAAGCGTGGGATAGACACCCTGTTATTGACCCACCAGAACAGGAATACATGGTAACAAAAACTATTATAAAACAACGCTGTGTTTCTATCTAAATGAATATTAACATTTTTGAAAAAAGAAAAATTAAATTAAGGAATTTTAGGGCGAGAAAAACATTAAATTGATGCTGCTGCAAGAGACACCCATTCCACTGCCAATCACAACGGGCCTCATCACGAGTTTGGCTGTAGCCCTTAAATGCAATGGTAACGGTATTACAGCCACATTTAAGGGCTGGCCTGGCCCTATCATGAGTTGGGCGCTAAATGGGCTGTTTTACCTCCTGCCTTCATCTAGAGGTGAAAATCCCCTGTTTTCGGCTGTATTACCGCCGGCTGTATTAGCCTGCATAATTAGCGCTGAAAATGCCCCATTGAATCCAATGGATCCAATGTGGAATGGGGATTTACCGTTAACACCCAACCCGTCATCTGACTGTAATACCACCGGACCGATCGGTGCTAGGGCTAATACAGTCGGGCTGTATTACAGGCGGGATAAAGCCCAACTTGTGATGAGGCCCTAAGTGTTTAAACAGGAACCTGCCTCAACAAAAGATATACAAAATGAGGCCTCAAATAAATATAATGAGAAAAGCATTCCTGGCAAGATCAAGAGAAATGACATGCATCGACTCTGACAATGACTGGCGGTTCCTACTTCTTGATTGCTGACACTGTTAAAAGGGCAATTGCTGAGCAATTGTTAATTATCTTGCCCTTACATATTTTCTTTCAGCCATTGGGCAATCTTCAGAAAGTGTATTGGAAATGTATTTCCTATTTGATGTCCACATGTTCAATGTTTTTTCTCTAACTATGATTTGTGTTATGTGTTTTCATTTGTGATGTGTCTTTTAAGAACTAACTCACAGGGCCTGTGGAAGCTTAATGAGTGAACCATGTGCTGGCCTATGAGAGCATGTGTTTTCAGAATCTCTTTGGTTGTACTATAGCACATAAGAATAAATCACTTTCAGAAATGACTTGCTGACCGATATATATATATATAAGATATATGTGCATGGGGGAACTAAACTATTTTCAACATCATACATTTAATAGGTGTTTTGTGTACATAGAGTATTACTGTAAACGCATATTTCTCATATGTGTGAATTCCTGAGCCAAAACTTTAAATTTATTTTTAATGTATTTTATTGGCATTTATAAAGTATAGCTGTTCATACATGAAATGCTCACTTCATAGCAAGAGTGACATTCTTAGTGAAACATTCCAATGTTAACAGTAAACAGAATAACAACAAACAACGTTCTTCACTTGTCAGACTTTTTGTGCGCATCATTGTTGGTTACATGTGGAGTAGCAGGGGGGACTAAAGCGATGAGGATATCAGCAGTACAGCAGTAACACCTTAGTTCCTTCTAAGTGTGCAGCAGTTTTAAACAGCTAAGGACTGGCATTTACGAACTTTCAAGCACAGGATATTACACATTTTGCAGAACACAATAGTAAGAAGAAACAAAGCAGAGTGTAGAATTAAGCATAAAAAGAAACTTTAATATTTAGAATGACTGCCATCATTTCAAAGGATAAGCCTTGCCACATTTGAAAGGAAGGTCTGCATTGCAAAATGAATAAATTAAACCAAGAGGGACTGAAATTAAATAATAGAAGTGAAATCGTGTGTACATTGAAATTATCATTTGCACAATGTGCTGAAGAGCTCAAAGCTTCCAGTCTAGTTGGAGCCAGTCAGAAGATTATTAAATGTTATTGTCAGGCCAAATGGTTTTTGGCAGACCCTAAAATGCTCCACCAGTGTATTCAAGACAGGTTTCAAAGCGGGTAAGCCCTATACATCTACTCCAGGCATTCACTAATTGCCACAAGGTTTTGACTTCAAAGAAGGTCTGTCAGTTGTTTTACTTCACATGAACTCATAATAATGCATTAACCATAAGAGGCCAACAAAGAAGCTGACTGGTATTCAGATGACCTGACCAGGCACCTGACTTGGATTAGTCATGGTGAAAGGTCATTGAGAATATGCACACTAAGAGAGTATTACTTCTATTTCTTCAGAATGAGCAAGCTCCTTCCTACTTTTTCTAGTCAGGTGGCTGGAAAAACGCACCTCTACCAAGGCTTGGGTGGAATTAGAGGGAAATATAATCGGATACCCATTGGACAGAGAAAAGAATTATGGAATATTGGAGAGGAAGCTTGTGAAGGGGTACATACTGGAGATTGAAAAGCAAAAGCGCTGATTCTACCAGACGGAAGACTTGGAAGACGGAAGACTAGGCCCTTGACTCAGGAAGAAGGAAGAGAGGAAGAAGGAAGAGAGTGGAACAGCCCACAAAGGGAGGACCAGTCATTGCTAGGTGATTGATTTCCAAATAGGCCATCTCAATTGAGGGTTTGCTTAGGGAATGATGCCTGGTTGACTGGGTCGCTTGCTGGTCCTCCCAAAATCAGATGTTGCATCTTAAAAGGTAAATCAACCCCAACCTCCAAATTGTCCAATTTTGATCAGGGTACCGTCTGTGAAGGTAACAGGACTGCAAGAATGTGCAATTTGAAAACAGGGTGACATGTGCTAATAGGCCAATATCACACACAGTGAGATGTAGTTTCTTTAAGCCCTGTCCACTCTGCAGTGAAAAAACCAAATCCAAACCTGAAAGCATTCTGCCTGCCACTTTAAACGTTTAAACCTTTATACGTTAAGTATTATTTGAAATATAAGTAGTGGTTTAAACTGGTGTGGAGTCATGGTGGGTCATAGTGCAATGGTAAGTACTATAGCCTGGGATGATATCATGCCATCAATGCCACTGGTGCAGATCATAGTATAGACTGGATGTTTCTGTAACAAAATGCATGCTTGAATAAATGTATTCTACTCATTAAGAACTCTGCGAAGTGCAATTCACAGCCTTTCCCTGTCTTTAAATTCTCAGGCAGAGTCAGGTGTAATGTGGAGGTTTCAAATAAGTATCTGTTACTGGAAAATAGTACTTATCCAGCCCAGAAGTCTAAAGAGACTGACAGCATTATATTTAGGCCCTTTTAAAACTGTGCATGTATCTGGATTTAATGGGATACATTCAGGGTCAAGGAAAGACGCACACATAGATAGATGAAAGAACAAATCCATGTTTAATGAAAGCCATACACATATGCCTATAGAGAGCTGCACCCACACATTCAGAAAGTGTAGGATACATGTGGACTCAGTACAGAACATATAGGTTCCCAGGGAAATTACCTATAAATTCAAACTTACATGAGCCAATGCAAACCAGTTCCCTTTCTATGTACCCATCTTAACACACAGTCGCATGCTAGCTGGTCATTGTTTATATGTCAAATGACCTATACACAGTTAATACATTCACCACATTACGTCCTACTTAGGTGGGTTGGTAAAGTATAGGAGTGTCTTGATGGTTTGGTTCCCATCCATTTTTTTATGGTCCAATCATTGTCCTGAATCTGAAGAAAATCACATGTTTGATCATACTTGCATTATGTGAAATAGTTTTAGTTTGGTGCTATAAACAAACCAATGACAAGTAGAATGTTACAATAACTTTTAGAGTATCATAATATTTAGAGGAGGTATTTGTGATTGAAAGTGTAGGCATTTGTGGACTTATAATAGTGACATTCATCTAGGCAGGTAACATTATGTTTTGTAATGTTTTGCACATAGACCATATTCTAGTGATCTACCGGGTACATTTGGAGACCCAGTTGTAGGAAACTGAAATCTTCTTTTAAATAAATTTCAATTTTGTAATACCTCACTGTCCATTATTTGCCGTTAACTTTGGGGTGGTGTTGTATAAATGGAAGTATTAGATCAGTGTGTCATGTCAGAGTGAACCACTAGCCAAAATATAGAAAAGGAAATTAACAAACGGTAGCACAGGTATATAATGTATTCCCCTTTACTTCATGTTGTATATTTTATTTTACCTTACAGTATAGGCGGAAGGAGCTTTGATGCATTCATTTCATCATGAACTCATCTCTACGTGTTCTTTCTTAGTTATGGTTTGAGGCGATTTGCATGCTTCTAGGTTTATTCTTCTCTGCACAAGGTCATGAAGGGGTGGGAGGGTCAGGATCAGGGAGCATCTGGCCAGACAGAGATTAGCTGTGTTTGTTTCTTTTTCTCTGATGATTGTCTCTTCACCCGACCAGCCACAAGTGGCATTAACATGCAGGAAGATCTTATTCAATGTGTGCAGGCTTTAAAACAGCCAGATTAGCTGGTGCTGTCACCTCCCTTGCCAAGTGTCTACTAGGCATATAGTACAGCAGTGTTGGGAAAAACAGTGGTAATGCAATGGTAACTCTGTTAGTACTGCATTACTGCCACATTACCGGTACCGCTGTACTATAACTTTGGCGGTGAGGCAGAGGAAAAACCTCCAGAAAAATGCTAGAGGTAATTCCACTGCTTTACTCCCAAATTTCAGCAAAATCGGCGGTATTGCCACTGGCAGTAATTCCACCGAAATTCCCATGGAGTCCTTTGGACTCCATAAATGGGGGCTAACAGTGCCATACTCCCCCCTTGAATTCCAGTCGTAATTCTGCCCGACCAAGTGGCAGTAAAGAAAATCCTGTTTGGTTGTATTCTGGAGGATTTACAACCGTAAAACCGCCAAATGTGAAATGAGGCCCATAGTCTTGCCCCTAGATCCCCTACAGAATGGCCTCACTGGCAAGGGCGGGTAATGTCGCTTTGTTGTCCTTTGCCGCGTACTTACTTTGGTTCATCTATCAAGGCAGCAATGTTGAGGCTGGGAGGCACATGCACTGTTAGTGATATTCTCCAAGCATAAAAGATGTTCCTCATCATGAGTTGGGCTGTATTCCCGGCTGTAATACCGCCGACTGTAATAGCCCAAGCACCGACCGGTCCGGTGCTATTACTACCGGATCACGGGTTGGGTCTTAATGGTAAATCCCCATTCCCGATTGGGTCCATTGGATCCAATGGGGAATTTTCAGTGCTAATACTGTAGGCTAATACAGCCGACTGTAATACCGCCGAAAACAGGGTTTTTCACCTCCAGAAAAAAGCTGGAGGTAAAACAGCCGATTTAGTGCCCAACTCATGACAGGGCCAGCCCTTAAATGCGGCGGTAATACCATTACCGCCGCATTTGAGGGCTACAGCCCAACTCGTGATGAGGCCCAAAGTAGTGTGATCAACTGTTGGTAGGTGTAGCTCCAAGCACAACTGGCGTCTTTGTGGTTTTGTTCTCTAGGTGGATCGTGATATCATCCACAGAGGTATGTGTTTCCAGATGGGAAACTTGAGGGGCTGGGAGTATCCGTGTTTTTTTGGCTGGTGGGTGGTGTACATTTGTGACTATGCTGGGGTGGGCTGAGGGTTTTGTCCTAACCATTTGTGCCAGCTAGTTGGTGAGCATGTGCTAGGTGAATTGGTGCGTTAGTTTGGCATGCTTGCCATATTTGGTAAGGTTAGTTTGATTTGTAAAATCTTGTTGTGCTGTTCTTTGCGAAATTTGATCACTGTATTTAGTGGAAAGGGTGTGAGGTATTGTGATGGGGCCTGGGATGTATAAAACATATATAGCAGTCTCAGTTGAGAGTTTAAAGCAACCTTCAAGCCGTTTTTCCCCCTACGGTATTGCTAGTATTTTAATGCCTTGTCCACTAATCCAAATGATGTTTTCTGGAAGTTCTTTGGGAATTGACAAATGCCTACTTTTGCAGGTTGTCAGTTTTCTCTTTAGATGCGTCTATATACCCAAGGTCACGGGTCCCAAGATGGAGAACTCGGGGTCATCTCTACTGTGGTGGTGCAGCCATAGTGCATTCATTTCTCTTATAGGTTGCTCACAAGTTGTTTCCTTTGGAAGTGCAGCAGGTGCGCTCACATCTTCATATATCTGTGTTTGTTGACCCTAACCCTTAGATGCACATGGCACCACATCTTTCACCTCTTCTTGAATTTGGTGACTATATCAACATGGCTAATTCATTGCACATTATTATCATCTCTTTGAAACAAATGCTCTCGTAGCATAATAAACATGCATGCATTCACCTACCTACTCCAGTAGGTGCAACTCCTCCTCCACCCCCTCCCCAATTTGGCCAACTTAAGCTAACAAGTGTTGCAATATGCAATTGGTCTTGTGAGGCTGTAGGAGTAAGAAACAGACACAAGGGTGTCGTGTTGATTGGCAGAGACTTTTATTAATAACAGAAACGGGGGAGGGTGGAGGAAATCCTAACTGACCCCACCTCTAAGAAGGGTTTCCATGCCTGAACAAAACTAGCTAATGAAGATGTGTTAGAACGTCCAAAGTAAAGTTTGCCGTCCTGTGCCAGAATCCTAATCTTTTCCTCACATGCTAAACTAAATATAAGGTGAAAAGGAAAATGTCTCATGGCTGTCTGTCTGCAGCCCAGCTTTGCAGTTCAAAACAAATGTTCCAAAAAAGTGTATTAAAGCAAGTCTATCCACGTTGTTCCAGCCTGTCTCTAACTTTGCTTGGCAGGCCTGGCTCCCCGACCCTGTAACACAGAACAATGGCCTGGACACCTTTTTAAAGCTGTCTCTGGTCCCAGACCCCTAAGTGATCAGACCCGACTACCTGGTACTGCACTGAGGAAGAACAGCCTGACTCTCTCTCCAAGGCTCTTCTAAGGATCTTCTTTTCCATTGCCATGGGTCCCTGAGTCTGTTCTCAGTACTCCTCCTCTTATTCAACTCTCCTGCCAAGTGGGGTATTCAACATTCATGCCTTCACAGCTCACTTTCACCCACAGTCTTGGTTTACTCTCCTACCAAGGTCTCTGAGTGCCAGTGGCGCTCGTATCCTTTGGATTCCGCTTTATTGCAGTTTGGGGAAGATCTCCCCAGCATAGGTGCCTGACCCCATTTACTTGGTTTCTCTCACAATGTTCCTTGTCAAACCACAGCCTTGGCTTACTCCCCTAACAGGTTCTGTAAGTGCCACTTGTCTGTGTAAAGTCCATATCTATCTTAATTGCTGTTTGGGATATTATTTCCCAGTATGGGTCCCAGACCCCTTCACTTGATTGTGTTCACAATTCGCCTTATCTGTTTTTCTTCACCCCACAGCCTTGGTTTACTCTCCAGCCAAGGCCTGTGAGCACATCGTGTGTATGCAAAGCTTGTATTCTGCCCAATTGCTGTTCTGGGAAATTTCTTGCCAATATAGGTCCCAGACCCCCTTCACTTGGTTGCTTTTGTAATTCTCCTTATCTACTTTTCCTTCATCCCACAGACTTAGTGTATTCCCCTGCCAAGGCCTTTGGGTATCTCCTGCATATGCAAAGTTTGTATTCTGCTCACTTTTGTTTGAGATACTTTTTCCTAATTTGGGTCCCAGACCCCCTTAACTTGGCATCACTGCACTGGTGAAAATTCCTTCTGTTCTTTAGATTCAGCCTCATGCCTCCTCTGGGTCTCCCCAACCCTGGGTTTAGCTGCCATTTTACCTGCAGGGTCCTGGCCATCAACCTCTGGTTGTTTGCAGGTCTTCCAGGGACTTTGGTGGCTTCTCTGGTTCGCCCAGGACCTTCTCTGATCTTCTGCTCTTTTCCTCGAGTAGCCCAGGCACCAGCAGAACCTCACTGCTTCTTTGGTGTTCCGTCCACCTGCCGGTTCCTCCCTGAGTGCGGCTCTCTTCCAAAAGCATGTACTTCTTCTCTGCCTTATTGGTTTGTGTGGTTCTTGCCAAGCTCTGAGCCCCTGCCAAGTCAAACTCCGAAGACGCCATGACTCCCATCCCTCTCTCTCTTTGAATGACAGCTGGACAATCAGATCGTCCAAATGACAGAGCGGGTATGTTTGTTCTTGTCATTGATCTGCGTTACTTGTGGCCTCTTCCTCATCCCAGTAGTTTCTACTTGGGATATATTACAAAGATACATGGGAGTATTGGGTGATGGGGAATTGAAGAGGTTTTGAGGGAAGGTGGTAGGGGGAAGGGATACTGCAGTCTCCCGAGATGGTCACTACTCTCCATGGGGTCCTACCTCCCCATGAGATCCTCCCGCTGAGTATCACCCTCAGTGGGACTATTGGGTGGTGGCCTCACATCCCTGGTCTCATGGAAAGGGTTTACCCCATCTAAAGTAGTGACAATACCTCAGGATTCAGCACAGACTCTGGATGTATTATGGTGTTTCATACCAGTCTGCTGTAAAAATCATACCATGTAAGTGAACTTCAACTGAACGCAGTTCTGTATGAGGATTTTTCTGGAATAGCCCTCTTTCTGGAAAATAGAATCCGGGAAGCATGTATATATAGGCACCTAACAAAGGCTCAATAAATAAATATCACCGCCCTTGCGTCTGTTTCAAACTAGGGATGTGTGAAACTGCTTGGAAAAGATTCCTACACATCTAAACAATAAGGGGCTTAACTCAGATCAAAAGACTTTAGCCATTTGGAATTGAAGCTCAAAATGGTTTAAAACTTGTCAACCAGAATGTGGGCCGCTAGAGATACTCGTCTGTGCTAGTTTGGTAATACTGAATTTCTTCAGCTACCAGTAATACTGAATTCTAGGATACGTGTGCAGTATTCTAGAATTCAGTATTACTGGTAGCTTAGGAAATGATACAAAAGGGCAAAAAAATGAACTCAACTGAACAAAACGCATGCAATTCACTTTTCTTCTTTCAAGTTCGTTTCAGAAATGTTCAGACCAGCGTTTCCTACAAAGGTGTCCTGCCCATTTATGGAGGACGCGGCAGCAGTTGTAATGATGCATTGGCCAGCCCCCTTGTGCACATCAGTGTCAGTAGCGCACTCCCAACACTAATGTATGACAGGGTACCAGCAGCCAGGCAGGTGCTGGGAGCACATTTCATAGTGAAAGGCCTTTAAGGGCCCATCACTGTGCAATTGTGAAAGAAAAACACATATGACTGTCCCTGGCTGCTTGAGGGACAGAAATGCAAGTGAGGCAGCAGTGGTTTATGATGCATGCTGTGCACATCCACTTGAGCCTATTCCAAATAGGTTATTTTCTTTCCATTTTAATGAGCATTATATTTGTCGATTCAGGATACACACTGAAAAGCAAAGAAACACTACCTTGTTTGCGCAAATGCGAATAGGTAGCAACAATTGTTCACCTTCTCATTTGGGCAAATATGCATAGGAAGTGAAAAGGTGCATCTAAATGTTGCATCTCTGATGCACTAGTGTATCTCATCATTTGTGTCACAAAAATGATCTCCTTATCCAAAAAGGTGACCTGTACATGTTAGGGGGCATTTGTGGCAGTGCAAATGATGCACTTGTCAGGCCCTTGCATAAAGTAGTATCAGGCTCATGCCCCCAACACTAATGTATAACAGGCTCCCAATTCCTACATGTTCGAATTTTACAGTGACAGACACTTAAGGAGCCCATCAGTGTGAAATGCAAAAAGGAAATTAAAACATTTCTATTCCTGTTCTAGGGATAGAAAGTGGGAAAGCAATGGTTCATAACGCTACTGTTCCATTTAAAAGAAAATGCATGGCAGGTTTGGTAATGACCCTAACATGCGTTGAGCATCCCCGCACCTATTCCAAACAGACGCAGGAGAATATTAATATTTTCTATGCATTTTGATGTGCAGAAATACCCCATTATTGGTTTGAAAACAGGCTTCTGAATTGTGTTTATCTGTGATGACAACAGGGCACATACGTTTTTGGTGTAAGTGATGAGCTGTCCATCTGCTGCATCAAAAAACGTTTTGAGAAACTGCCCCATCCTTTCTTAAAATCCACATGGATTTTAAACGTTAAATGTTTTTTTTTAACCCTATGAGAATCATAGTGATGCAAAACTCAACTTGGGTCGAGCCAATTCGAGCCACATCAGACCTATAGTGAGCCAGCTTCAATTAATTCACGAGCCACCTCTTTGGAGGTTCGAATGGCTCGTGATGATTCAAATCTTTTCTTCAAATAGTCAAGCTGCCATTCGAGTCAAGCACCTACTTCACACACCACACTTCTCTCTACCCATTCAAATACAAATCTTTCCGGACCAACACCAATGTCCTAAGTCAAGTTAAGGACAATGAGTTCACTCCTTCAGTTTGACCAAGCATTAAAGACCTTCCTGTTCAGACAGAGAAGCTTTTGCATCCAGGGGTTCTGTATGGATTTTGTTGTTTCTTTATCAATTGTTGTCACCATCTGTGCCGCTATACAGTTTATTCTGTTCTGTGCGCATTATAAATACCAAATACAATACAAATACAATCCCATGATAGGTCCCAAGACATCTAATGGCTCAAACCGCTATATTTTGGCGAAATCTGTGGGTCACAGGGTTTGGACGGCTGACTTTAACCCTTTCCTTGCAAGAAACACATGTAACCACTTTCTCAACATGTTCATAATCCCCTGTCCACCAATATTCTTCAGGAACTCTCCCTTTGGTCTTGTCATTGCCCGTATTGTACATGTTACTGCCTGAGATGGAATCAACGTGTTGCTCTTCCACAAGACATCTTTATCCATACTGAGATCAGCAGGCACCAACGCAAATGAAGACAACGCTTTAAGGCCCCAAGACATAACTAGTGAAGAGGTACATTTCTGGACCCCTAGTGAGTGGTTGGAGTGAACTAGACATGTGACAAATACCATAAGAACACACAAACACAAAAACAGTAAGGTTTGTAATGATCACAATCATACAATTAAGACAAGGTCTCATTGAGCAGTCTAGATGATATTGTCTACCATGTGTCACTATTTCGGAGATGCCATGGGGTTGTTTAGAATAATGAACAAACCTCTGTTTTACTCACTGAATTTTCTACCTATGGCCCCATTAGTCTATACCCAAAATGTACCACAATTGCACAGTTACTGTAATGCCTCACTAATCATTAGAGGCAGGAAAGCCAATATTTAACCCAACAAAGTAATTATGGCCTTAAAGGTAATAATGACCTTGTGACAAAATAACTGTTTTTCCAAAGCCTACTTAGCCCTCACACTACTCCAAACCAACCATGATCCCAATCATAAAGCTAAAACCAGCACAGTTAAGAGATAAACATCCTTTGCCTTTGTGATAACGTGGGCAGAGGACTGGATATTCTCTTAAGAGGGCTGTGAATATGATACACACAAATATGCAATATAACTGCCTATAAAAGCACTAGCAAAAAACAATCCCCGTGGAAAGAACACCGAAAATGCAGAATGGTGATGCAGCAAGCACTCTGGGCACCGTATCAAGGCTGTAATTCAAAAAATGGACACTAATAATGATATGTCTTAGTAGACAAACATCCAAATAGATGGATCAGCAGTCAAAAGCGTCCCAAATATGGGCCTAGGGGGCTGCACCTCACAAAAGTACCTTAATCTGTACTTGGTTTGATAACGTCAAACAAGGCTTTAGGATGCTATCTTTGCAGGTTGAATCAGGTTCGGAGATGGGGAGTCTTGCTGGTTTTGGCAGCAAGTTGTTGTTGAATAGGGTTTTAAGCAGGGCTACATGTGGTTCAAAGGTGACGGTCAAGTGATGCAGTTTGATGAGTAAACCAGAGTTAGTTCACAGGTTGAGCCGGTTCAAAACTATGGTTATCGATGGGTCGAGTCAAGGAGTGACACGATACTTCCAACATTTCAAGTCGCAGTACGGAGCGGTTCAATGCTGTGATACCAGTGATTTGATTCTTTGTTTGAAGAGTCACTGGGTCGAAGTTGTCCATAGTGGTAGGCTTGTTTTCAAGCTGGACGGGTGGCATGTTCTTCTAGAACGATGCAGTGTCGACCCGGTTTGATGAATGTAAAGTAGCAGTTCCAAAAGGTTTGAAGAGAGTGCCAAAGGCAGCACCACAGGTCCTGATGACCTAAAAGCATTCAAACACAGTTAACTTGGGTTTGAGGATGGTTAAAAGAGGCAGAATCCAGAAATCCAGCTGCTTTGACATCCTCTGCTGCTGTAAATGCCAATCAATGGTCTCAGGGACAAGATAAGTCATTTTCCCCTACACTCAAAGTCCATGAAGGTTAGCTGGCACCTGCAGGAGTCCTTGCCCTTTAGTCAGAATGTTGGCTGCCGGTTCAGTTGGCAGAGAGTGAAGGTTTGGGTCCAACAGCAGCCACCCCTGTTGTTCCATGGGGTTGACTATCAAGCAGAGCTTGCCTTTGCCTTGAAACCTCTGTCTTCACCTCTGGGAGAGGGCTGCTCTCCCAACAGGGCCCAAACAAATTATTCTGTACTTCCTGAACCGTCCGAAGGAACCAAAGGAGTGGGAGACCCCTTTCTTATAAAGGTAAAATGCCACAACGTTTTGGATAAATGCAAGCCTATTTAAAGTGTCCAATCCCTAATAGTGGAGGAGGAGTCAAAAAGTACAGAGAAACCCACAGGAAACCAAGGTGGAGGAATCCTTTCTCCAGTCACTTCCACTCTGAATCCTCTAACTCTGGCCCCTTCCCAAGCTTGCAACTTCAAAGGCCCGTTGGTATGCAACATCCTAGAATGAGACCAGCCCTTTTGTTATATGGTGCCTCTTTGAAGTATGGTCCTGGGGAGTTCTCCTGCTGAGAGTTTGTTGGGCTCGAGGGATCAAAGATTCCGCCTATTGTCCTGCTGGCTGAGTCAAGGGCGAGCAGTCTGGTTAGAATCCACATAGCCTTTTCATAGCGGCCGTTGACAAGAGTATGATACAGAGCTGATGTTGCTTTAATAATTGTGTGAACTATCAGTCACCATACCATGACCATGGTATGGCTTATTATTCTAGATCATGCTGCCACCAGATGGATAGTTCTTCAGAATTGTGTTGGTTTTGGATCAGAGGTACAGATTTAAATGCGACCTCTGCAGTGACGTTGGTGTCACAGCAGCTGTCAAACAAGGCACATACCACTGAAGTGCAGGAAATGCAGATCAGAAGACTGATGTAGCAGGGCACATGTGTTCAGTTTGATATTTGACATGCGCCATACTGAAAAAGAGTCTGTTTAGCAGACAACCATTTCTGCGATGGACATTCTCGCAAAATTGTATCATTTTATAAAAATCAAAAATGCTAGGGCTTTATCACACTCACAATATTGCAATTCCCCACAGATCATGAACAGGCAGTATAGTTATGGACCCATTAGTCATCTTAATGAATAACATGTGGCACTAGGTGGTAGTGGAATAGACACATTGAACAGTAGAGATTACATCTCCACATGTAAGCATCAGAGATAGCAATGCCTGTATACATTCCCATTACCCAGTATTAATATAAATGGTCCCCTCTGGGAAGTTGGGTATGATCCACATAAATCAAATAGGTAGTATTACCCCCCACACCAACACTATCAGCCGGTGGCAGTGGTCAAAATGAAGCATGAGGCAGTACCCGAACAGTTTCCACCAGATTGCTGCTCTTTCACCTTTGTCTTGGCTCTGCTATACAGTGGAATCTGCCTCCAGAGAACGCTTCCATAGTTCCCCCTGTCTCCATGTCACTGTACAGCATTAATAGGGTACTGTACTGCAGGCCAAAGTTGCCGGCGAGAATCAATCACATTTTCAAGATAAACTGCTTCCAGTCCCTCTCGCACATCATAGCCCCTTGAAAGCTGTCCTTGTTGACTCAGTTACATCTTTTCACCTTGTTTTGGTGTTGATAAACTGAATTCATGCAATGTGCTATGGTGTACTTTTTAGGGAGCACACACATCTTTGCCGATTTCAAGGGAACCCTGATATCTGTTAAAACTATCAAGGGGTAACATTACCTCTGGAACAGTTCCTCCAAACAATTAATAACATCCTGGGTGGAGTTGGTATTGGTGAAACCTATGTCAACCCAGTGTGTGAGGAGGGTCTACCCACCAGATGCAGTGCGCATGGGGGAACCAGGAATAGGGCTGACTGTTAAAGGGCAATGACTTGGCTAGCTGCAGGCTTATGGACAAAGTGGTTGATGATTTGTTAGTATGAAATGACGTGTGCTAGAGGTGCAAGCAGCTGATGTCATTTTTTTTTAAAATATTGAATGAGTAGAGCCATAGGAGAAAGGTGTTATGAGATTTTGAATATTTATTGAATGAGGATGGGGAGCAGTTGGACTTATATTGACATGCTAATAAGATTTTGAAGAGGCTTGAAGCAATGCTTGTCATTTGTGGCAACCATCTTTAAGTCAGGCTTTCTGTCATTTTCACATGTCACAATGTTTTCAATGCATGGGTGTAACTTGACCACTGTAATGCTGCAGATTCCTTTCATACCGCACACCAATGAGATTAGGACATACAATATGCCAATGTAGTGAGGTTAAACTCTACATGAGGCCCACAATACTTGCATTCCTCATCGTAGACTAATTTAAATACAAAAGGGGACTATTTCCACTACATTCCACATTAACATATCTTCAGTTACCTTTGGTTTTTGGGAAGCATTTGATTTGCTAAAGTATGCTTCAATGAGTACCTTGAAAATAAGTAACAGTAATATGCAAATAATGTGAATAGTGTTCGGTGTGGCTACATCAATGCTGAGGTAAGATAAACTCGCATTTATTGCATACTTTCTCTCAGCCCCACCAACATCTGGCTGGTCCAGACCAAACCAGCCACAGCGCAGGCTGCAACTTTAAACTTACACAATCTATTAACACTCGACACATGCCCATCATCACCCAGATCCATGTGTAACCCCAATCATGTTGGTAGGTTGAGACCACAACTCAGTAATGGTAGAAGTTTCATTCTGACTAAATCTCCCACTCTGACTCTCGACATGTTTTCGGCATGGCACTGGTCAAAGGCCCTTTTATTACTCAACTGCCTACCCGTAATATTCTCCTGTACCCAAATGCTGGTGGCTCCTTTCAGCCACAGAGGGAACACCCTTCTGTTGGGTTTGCTCCCCCTTAGCATCTCGAATAGGGACACTACTCACCACTGTAGTAGAGCATGGTGTGAGCCTATGGCCCACTCGCTTTTCTCTAAAAGCTTGCTTCCAGTCCCACCCAAGCGTTAGAGACCCATGAAAACTGTCCTTGATGATTTTTCCACCATCTCCCTGTTTTGTCGTTTGACAGACTAATTTCATGCAGTTCGCTATGGTGTACTTTTTAAGGAACTCACACTACTTTGCTGATTTCAAGTGAACCCCATTATCTATTAAAACTATTGAGGGGTAATTCTCCCTCTGGAACCCATCCTCCAAAAACGTAATAACATCCCTGGTGCAGTTGGTGTTGGTAAAGCCTACGTCAGCCCCCGTGGTAGGAGGGTCTATCAACCCAACACATTATGTGTAGGGGTTTCTCCTGTAAATGGGTCTTGTGATGTAGAGGCACCCCCTTTCCATGGAAGGCTAGGGATCCACATGACTTTTATCACTGTTCTTTCATATCATGCAATCCTTAAGCACCCATTCTCTGTGGTTACCACTCCCTGGCCACCATACGCAGCTGCCAATTTTTGGAATTGCTTAGTTGCCCCTCATGCGCAAAGTCTATGATACACCTATGAACACCTGTAGATGGTATTAACCTATGACATCTAATTACTCACCCGAAATCGGCACAGGTTCATCTTAAACACTTTTCTAAATGCACAACAACCCCGGTCGTCCCTCAACAGTGCTCATTGCACTCATTCCTTTCTAGGGCATGACTGATTTTGATCAACATGTTGTCTGCCATCACTGCATGTTTCCATTCCTCCTGCAAACCTCCACCTGTTCCACTGCTAGGATCTGGTCTTGGTTGTTATATGTGTGGGGTTTGTTAGTCTTGGTACGAAATGTGCTGCTTTCATGCCTGCTCCCACTGTGTGCACCATGTCACATGCATATTCCTGCAGTGCTCTGACTCATTTGTGAATGTCAAAATGTCTTTGTATGGTCCATTTGAAAACCAAGCCTTGTTTTCCATATTAATGGCCTGAATTTATCAACAGCCCATTTTATTAATAGTATTTCTTTCTCAATGGTGGAGTAGTTTGCGTCTGCACCACTTTCTTTATTTATTTATTTTTTTATTTATTTTTATTTATTTATTTTTACATTTGGAGAGCACCCAAGCCCAAGGTCATTGGGGCGCTGTTGCACCCGGTTGCACTGAGAATAGTGATGTGAATTGTGTTCGTAGTTGGAGGTCGGCATGTCTTGCTTAGGTGAAAAGCCAGGTTTTTAAAGCTTTATGGAAATGCTAGTAGGAGATCACTGCTCTCAGTTCAGGTGGTATGGAGATCCAATGTTTAGCTGTAACTGATGGGAAGCAGGAGCCTGCTCCTCTTGCCCTATTTGTATTGGGCATTTTTAGTCGGTTAGCTCAGATTGTCCTTACTGGTCTGGCAGACGTAGATCTTTCGATCTTCTTGAATAAGTGTTGTGGAGCTGTGTTGGAGAGGAATTTGTGCGTGATGGAAAGAGTTTTGAAAATGATCCTTTCCCTAATAGGTATCAAATAGACTTTTGTCCTAGTGTCTGAGGTATGGGGCCTCATTACGAGGTTGGAGGTAGCCATGTCGCTATTAGCGCCATGGCTGCCTCCAAACTCATTCCGACTCCGCCCTGGTGAATGGAGCAATTACCAGTCCATTCCAAGGTTGGTGGGACCGGTCATTCCCCATTCACCAGGGCCATTCCCCATTCCCATTTAAGCCCCCATTGGGCTCAATGGGAATGGGGAAAGCGCTATGCAAATTGTGGTACCGTTATTAGCTCTAGAGACCCTTTGCGGGTCCCGTCCTTAACGCCTGAAAAAAACAGGCATTAAGGAAGGATCCGTAAAGGGAACTCATAGTAGGGCGGTAAGGGATTACCGGCACCGGTGCCGGTAATCCCTTACCGCTCACCTGCTAATGAGGCCCATGGTCTCTTTTGGATGCATTCAGGGCTGCTCAAAGAGCATTGTTTTGGATGACTTGGTGTTTGTCCACATTGTTTAGTGAGGTTTTGTCGAGAAGGACATTACAATAGTCAAGTCTTGCTCCGATGGTTGCTCTTGCAATGGTTTGGCAGCTTGCTGTGGAGAGGAAATGTCTGGCTGTGTTAATGAGTTTTATCGTGTATGTGGCCAAGGAGGTGATTGCGTTCACTTGCATGGTGAAAGAGAGGGTAGAATTTAAGTGTACCCCTAATATCTTCACTGAAGTGAATATTGGTATCCATAGACCATCAATGAGGAAGGATGTGTATTCCCCTCTGAGTTTCTCGAGTCATTCAGGAATAAGTGAGAATACACTCATGGATCTGTTGGTTAGGAAGGAATTGACCCACGACATGGCTTCCAGTCAAAAGTTGGTGGAGGTGAGATGGTGGCAAAGGGTGTCATGGTCTACCCGGTCATAGGTCTCCTAGGTCATAGGTTCAAGAGAAGGATGAGGGCTGGTTTGCCTTCATCTTTGAAGGAGTGAAGTTGCATTTTTAAATCAAGGAGGGCCGATTCTGTGTCATATCCTGAGCAGAAGCCTGATTGGCGAATTCCTAGGATATGGTGTGCTTCAAAGTAAGCTTGAATTTGTAAGTAAGATGCCCTATCCAAGATCTTGAGTAGAAACGGTACTGTAGTGATTGGGCGATAGTTGTTTGGGGAAAGTGGGTCAAGTGAAGGTTTCTTTAGCAAATGGAGTACCCAAGATTCTTTTAGGATGCTTGAGTGTAGGCTAGTGGTGAAGGAGGCATTGATGAATTTGGTTAGGAATGAGACAATAGTTGCAGAGCAGTCTTTGATGATCATGGCTAGGCATATATCCCCTTTTTGAAGGTTTAAGGGTTTTGAATATCTAAGATGTTTCCTCCTCAGTCACCTTTCTGAATTTGAAGGAAGGAGTGGTTAGATATAACTTTAAGGAGGTATGCTGTTTGGTTGTGGTGGTTCTTGCTTGCCTCTTGGCAATTCTGAGTTGAAGGGACGTTAATTTGGTACGCATCGCATCCTGGATAATACTTCACCAGGTTTGACCCTTGACGAGGGCACTAGGTGAGGCATTGGGTGTCTCCAGTTCTTTAAGTAATTTAAAGATCTCTTGCGAGTTGGAATTGGTGTTAGATATCCTAAAGTTGTAAGATGAAGCTTTGGCTTCAATACTGGCTGGCTTGTATTCATTGGCTAGGCTAGTAAAGGTGGCTTTGGTGGTGGAGGGTTTTTTCTTCCAGGCACATTCCACTGATCTCTTTTTGGAGCATAGGGCTGAGAGGTCTGAGGAGAACCAGGAGTTGATGTGACTTGAGGGTTTGGCCTTTCTATGGATAAGGCGGGCAACTGTGTTAACTGCATTGGTGAGGGTACTGATGTCGAGGTTGGCCAGGAGTTCTGAGTCGGATGAGTCTGTTTAACCTGAGACAACGGGGGTGAGGAGGGGTGCAATGGTGTCTTTGATGATGTTTCTAGTGCTGCATACTGGAATGGGTGGTAAATTCTTGGTATTGGGCGGTGAGTGTTTTAGTAATGGGAGAGAAAAGCATATGACATGATCGTCTGACTAGGGGTAGGGATTAGTGGACGTGATGGAGATTTGGCAGTCCAGGGATCTCCCTTTGATGTGGGTAGGTTCGCAGACTCACTGAGTGAAACCTAGCTCTGTGAGATCCTTTGCAATTGTGGCCGCAGTTGAATCACGGGGGTCAATGCGGCCTAGATTGAGGTCTCCTTGGAGTATGATTCTGGTGATAGGTTTGAGGTTGGTTCCTATTGAGTGTAGAAGGTCTTCTTCAAAGGAGATGGGAGGGCCAGGTGGTCTGTAAATTATGTGTATGGTGATAGCATCCGATGGGGTGGATATGAGTTTCAAAGAAAGACGTTCACAGTTTCTTACCATTGTGTAGTGGGTGATTCGAAATTTGAGGGAATCTCTGTGGATGAGGGCAACGCATCCACCCTTGGAATCAGTTCTATCATGCCTGAGTAGGGTAAATCCCTATGGTAGAGCCAAAGAGAGTGCAGGGCCTGAGACAAGATGGAGCCAGGTTTTAGAGATGGCTAGGAAGTCTAGTTTCTGCGATGTGATGAGGTCATTGATGTCCATGGCGTGTGCAGGGAGTGATCTGGCATTGATAAGGGCTGCATGGAGAAGTTGAGGCTTAGGGGTGGCTAAGTGTTTGTTATTTGTAGCTCTAGTAGTCTGGGATGTGTGTGATTTTATGTGCTTGCGTGGTGCAGGGTTTGTAGCGTATGTCTTGGCATGATGTGTGTCTATGATGGTAGGTTGTACAGAAGCTTTATTGATTTGGTATTGGAGACCATGTGGGCTAGATACGGAGACAATGGGCCTCATTATGGGTCTGGCGGTAACTGTGCTGGTTAACCAGGCAGGTTGCTGCTGGATCTGTAATGAATTACCGGTGCCTGACTTCCTGGTAACACTGAGGTATTCCAATCCCGGCAGCCGGGAAGTCAGGCGCTGGTTATTTTGTAAGTCTCCATTCCCATGGAGTCCAATAGGACGCCACGGGAATGGGTACCACGGAAGCACCCGCACCATTAACAATGATGCCAGTGCTTCCATGAAACTCTGCAGGCAGGTGCTGTTCCGCCCACCAGGTCTGACCCTGGCAAGCGGGACGGCACCCTCCCGCAGAGTCATACTTACCGGCACCAGTGTTTCCGGACCGGTTCAGTTGTAATGAGGCCCAGTATGTATTGTCGGGCTTACAGCCTCTGCCATATTGGTGATGCTAGTCTCGGTATGGGTTATTTGGTTGACCATATGGGAGGATGCTTGGAATATGTAAGAGATTAAATGTGTGTTATTTGTCAGGTTTCTGGCTCTGAGGTGCATGCTTATGGTTATGAAAGTGGCAGGGTGACATAGCGGAGAGGCTAATGCAGTTTTCAGGCACAAAAAGGAGTTCCTGAAAGCAGTAGGGGCTGGGGCGGCTGTGATGTCCTCTGTGGATTGTGTTATACGCGTGGGGTAAGGAAGGGGGTTGAGGTCTAGTGTGTGTGTGTATGTGAGGGTAATTCTGTGGTTAGGCTGTGTAGTGTGCCTAGCTGTGTGCCTTGGTAGTCATGGCACTGATTGTGATTGGTGGTTGGGGCGGAAAGCAAGGAGGTGCTAGATAAGCCCCTCAGGGCCAAGTTCTGTTGGAATATGGGTTTGAGGTGGTGGCTACTGAGTGTGTTGTTGGGGGTACTGTACAGCAGTTTAGGTCCTGTTTTGTGTCTGAGTTGGCATCGCAGCAATAGGGCACTTGGTTAGCGTGCTAGTGGCTGCAAAGAGGGCTGACGGTACTTTGAAGCAACTGTCTTGTGTAATGTGGGTTCGAGTCATCACTTGTAGTGGTGGGCCTGGCGGTGTCTGAAGGTTCTGTCAGGGATGGAGTTGGGTGCGGGGATACACAGCGGCACGTGGAACGCAGGAGATGTATGTAGGAAAGGAGTTGGGCAGGGTAAAGGCTTCAATGGTGCATAGGTGCCATTAGTACATGGTAGTACAGAAGGCTTACCTTGCAAACTTTGTGCGTGGTGGGTCGCTGAGGAAGTCGAGTGCTGTGTCTCTCTCGGCGAGCAGCTGAGAGCTTAAGAGAGGTATGATGGCCTTAGCTCACAGCCTTGAGACACAGCCGGCTCTGCATTCTGGCTTCGGGGAGAAGAGTGCCTTTCAGGTACAGCTGGCCAATCTGAATGATTTGTGGAGCCCAGTGTATTTGGGTGGATGCTGGTGGATATTGGTACGGCCATCTTGGCAGGGGTTCTTTTGCCTGAATGTTGCTGTAGTCTGACATGCTCATGCATGTCCACTGGCTTTATTAGTGATACTGATGTGGATCCTGTTCACAGAGGAGCTGCAGAGAGGTACAATGGTCTTAGCTCATGGCCTTGGGACACGGCCGGCTCTGCCTTATGCCTTATGCCTTCTGCATTCTGGCTTCGGGGAGAAGAGTGCCTTTCAGGCACAGCTGGCCAATTCGAATGATTTGTGGAGTGGGTGCTGGTGGCTACTGGTAAGACCATATTGGTAGGGTTTATTTTGCCTGCATGGTGCTGGGGTCCGACATGCTTTTTTAGACTCATGAATCAAATGTGATGATGAGTTCTCATCCATCCATTAACTGCTTATGTATGGCAGACCTTTATTTATTTATTTATTTATTTATTTATTTATTTATTTATTTATTTATTTATTCATTTAATTATTGTTTGCATGTTAGGTGCTTATACAGGAAATCAATTCTGTTTCAAAGCGCCCACAGGTCTGCAGGGATAGAAAATGGGATAGCAGGACAATTAAATACAAAAATTCCAGAGGCAAAAGGGTACGGCCGAACCTACTATGCTTTGTGAGTATTCAGAACTTGCAAGTGCAGGAGGGAAGAGGGCAGTGGGGTAGGTGCAGTGCTATCTGTGCTTCAGGTGAGCGACAGATGAAGTTCAAGGTATGCTAAGTGCTATGTGGCCTGGAGCCCCGTTGGGTTGAAAGTGCAAATCTCCTGTGGGGAGGGTGTGCTGAGGCAAGTGCTGAGGAAGACAGAGGATGCATAAGGGTCCAAGACACCAATCAAAGCACCTGTGGGATTAGCAGAAGAAATAAGAAGGGAAGGAGGAGGAAATGAGGAGAGTCTTGAGGTGCTTTCTGAACAACGGAAGGTCCTGCTCAAGATGTAAAGGGAGGTAGAGGCTGTTCTAGAGAAGGGATCCAGCTGAGGAAAGCAAGCACTCTCCTGCTCTCTGTTTAGCTAAATGTTTTTCATACAAAGAGTTGGTGCCAGAGTAGTGTAGAGATCTAGAAGAAGGGTATTTGGTAAGTGAGAGTTGCAGATACTGTGGTCCCCGGCCCCAGACAACCTTGTGGATGATGCAGAGGGATTTGAATTTGATCCATGCAACAACCGGGAGCCAGTGGAGGCTTTTCTAAGGCAGGTGAGATGTGGTCCCTGGGCTTAAGGCCATGGATAAGTCTTGCTGCTCTATTCTGGATTAGCTGAAGTGCTCAAAGATAGATTGAGGAGGAGGCTGTTGCAATAGTTAAGGCTAGAGAGAACCAGAGCTCCGGAAACATTGAGCTTCTGGGTGAAAGTGAGAAATGGGAGAATTCCTTTGAGAATGAAGAGTTGGAAGTGGGACTGCTTGGCAATGTTCTGCATGTGAAGGGGGATGGACAAAGAGGAGTCAAAGATGACTCCAAGGTTTCTGGCTTCAGAAGAAGGAGCAAGGGGAGAGCTCAAAGTGGGAGGACAGAGGGAAGGGAAGAAGGAGGGAGCAGGGGTTCAAAATGGAAGGATCTAAGTTTTTGCTGGCATTGAGGCAGACATCATTGGAAGAGCACCAAGCCTGGATTGCAGCAGGCAATCAGGGATGAAGGAAGGTGTGAGTGAGTCAGCAGGAAGTCTGAAAAAAAGTTGAGTGTCTCTGCATGACACTGGAAGTTAGGAGAGAAGGAGGAGATGAGGCGTGCCCGCTGAGCAAGGTAGATGTTAAAGAGCCAGGGGAGAGGATAGATCCCTGGGGCACACCACAGGTATAGAAGGAAGTAGGAGAGGCGAAGGTGGCCAGGATGACATGGGAAGAGCGGACAGTTATGAAAGAGGTCAGCCATTCCAGTGACCATTCTGAAAAACAAGGATTATCGTGGAGCCTTTGTATGAGGATGTCATGGTTTCATACAACACATAAGATTAAGGGCTGTGGTGCTACCACTTGTTCATAAAGTCAACAATATCCAGTTATTACCAGTTTTTATGGTGCGAGCAACTGATGGGGCATCAGTTGAAATGCTAGAAGAAAGATTCCTTCACAACTTAAAAGAAACAATAACACCAGTTTACTTTATCCTATGCTGTGCTGAAATGACATTAACAGAAAACTGCTTTCACTTCAATGGAGCTTTCTATTGACAGATTCATGGAACTGCCATCGGAGCAACTTTGGCTCCCAGTGTAGCCAACCTGTTTATGGGATCTTTTGAAATCAATAAAATCCATAGTGAGAACATCCCTTACAAAAAACACATACATACACGGAGAAGCTATATAGACGATACCATGGTCGTATGGAGGGGTAGCGATTCAGAGGCTAAACATTTGTGTGAATGGATTAATTTACACGATAGATATTTGAACTTTACTTACAATTCGAGCAAAAAGGAAATTAACTTTGTAGACATCACAATCACCATCGAAGAAGCAAAATACTATTTGTGAAACCATTTCACAAACTGACAGATCGGTATTCACTGCTCGACTACAACGGTTTCCATCTATGCCATGTTAGAGATAATCTAACATTTGGCCATTTCCTTTGGTTGAAAAAGAACAGCACAAAGAGACAAGATTTCAAGGAATAAGCTTGAGACCTGAGAAACAGGCTACACTTTAACAGCGAAAGCCCTAAAAAGAGTGAGTAATAACAATCGTTACTCCCTATTAGAGTACAAATAAATGCAGCAAACCACAAAAGATGAGAAACTGGTGTTTGAGAACACCTACAGTAACCTTTTGAATTCAATAAAAAAGATCATCAATAAAAATCTGAAAATCCTGGAAAAGGGAACATATTCACTCAATTAACTGATTGTGGCATATAAAAGAAATAAGAATCTTAAAGATCAAATATCACACAATGATTTAAATGTGAGGGACCAAACACAACCAACTCTACCAGAAAAAAAGGTATTCCATCATCGAAGAGACATTATCCCTGTTGAACATATATTCATATTGTTCATCAACCACCAAAAGCAGATATTAGATATTGGTCTTCCGGAACCATGGAGACAGTTACATTTGACCAATTGCAATTCCAAAATGGTCTTCTATTGGACATGGTGCCTGTGTAAAACATTCTACATTGGCAAGGAATATCAAAACAAGGATAATTGAACACAAGAGCTGGTTAAAAAACCATATCCAAAAGACTCCACTTGTAGCCCACTGGATTGAGTTCATTCACACACCAGAAGAAATGAAGTGGTCAGTATTATTCCTACTTAAAACTGGTAGGCATGCCAGATAAGAGAAAATTACTTAACAAAGAACAACAACTCATCCTTCTAACAAAAGGCCTAGAAAGTGGTCTTAACGAGAAAATAGAATGGTTGGAATGTTAACTGCCAAGAGACCTGTAGTGCTTGCAGTACAAGCCTTTCTCAAAACATCAGATCCAAGTCTTTTTGTATAGGTAATGTTGATGAACCTGTAACTCATGAAAATATACCTTTGCATCCTGTTAGAACGCATTGACACCTGTGAAGACATAATCCATATATGCGGAGGACCAGTTTGTCTCTTTGCCAAATACCAGCTATCCTCCTTAATGGAGTGTAAACTTATAAATGAACATGCAACAATTGAAATGCTATATGACCGTGGAGTATACGCCCCTAATACATAAGGAGCCACTTTACGGCAACATGAGCCTGCAGTACAATCTGGAATTACTAATGCACTAAGAACCACCAGTTCCTCCTTGCGTGTAAAGCTTTAAGGATTTATCAGTTTATAACACAGGAACAGTCTCTAAATTACGATAAGAGTAAGTAATGGAATACTAACCCCATAGGTTGGTTGTGGTTCAGTAATGACCACAGTCCGTCAACACTGAACAGGACCAGGGGCATGCGGTGCGCTTTGCATAACCCATGGGCAACTAGCGACGTGAGGGTCCATTGTCTTCGATCCGAGTAACACAAAATTAATAGAGATAGAAAGAAGACTCACCAGAACCAGATTATGTCCCTCCGAACAGCAATTTTCCACAGTAATGTTCATCGCAATAGGACCAATGTAATGTGACCAATAGAGCCCCAGGTATAAATCTCCTGCAGGAAGAGCAAGGCTGACACCACTGACCCGCCCAGAAAATTACTAACACCAACCGAAGGAACAAGTAAGGACAAGTAAAGAGACCCAGGAAAAAATTGGAGGAATATCCCACACCAGATAGGTGAGTGGGCGCTAAAAACTGAGCAAGTGTAGATTGAAGCAGAATTTAGGTAAAAATAATGAAAGCCCATATCATGATGTTTGTATGCTACCGAGCCTACCTCCTCCGCTCTTTGTCCACAGCAACAGATCAATTGTGGACTTGCATAGACGGAACATAACTGCGCTCGAAACTGACATCTGGATGTTTACCAATACAAAGGCTGTTTAAAACGAATACTCCTGATTAGGTAAGGCCATTATACTTCTCTGATCAATTTAGAGAAACAAGAGCCTCCACGTTAAGTTAAGTTTCGTAACCTTAGGTTACATTATTATAAGCGGGATGAGTAATCAGACCACATTTGTCCTCCAACTAGGTTCAGGGACTGGATGAGTGTCCCTCCTCTTCCACCCCACGCTCGATGTCTCCCCAGACGTGCACACCACTAACATTGCACTCAATAACAAATGAGCCGTAGGTAACCAGTCATATTGTCGCTATGTGACACTGCTAATCTGCATTAGTCCTTGCACCCCAAACAAGCACTCTAGATCAGTGAATTCTGACTAAATTGGGACCAGGGATGACATTTGAAAACTAGAGAGTGGTGGCGAAGCCTGTGTTAATTATGGAATCAATATCAGTTTGATTTATAGCACCCCACACACTTTATACAAGTGCTTTAGACCAGTGTAATCTGAATGAATGGTGTTAATACTTTCAGAACAATAACACTAGACCATATTGCTAAACGATGACTAACACTTCAATAGCTGTAGCCTCGAATTCTACTAAACTTTTTTAAGTTACATAAACGAACACAGATAGTCTTCCCTATGGAGGAAGCCATCAAGAGAGATGAAGACAGATTAAAGCGCGCATAAGTCACAGAGTATTTTTTGTTAAGTTCTTTGATCTATATTTTATTGCAAACAATATGTAACCACATGAAATTAAGTAACATTAATCATCTCAAGGTATTGTTGACAACATGAACATATGGTAAATTGAAACCAATGTTCTTGTTTTTCAGGTGAGTAATTTGGGTCTGACAGAAGCAATGAAAGCTTAAAACGTCACGGTGAAGCTAATTTGGCCATTCCACCAGTAAAGGAAGTGAGAAATAAGTCCCAGCAATTGTTGCTAATCAAAAAAGGAGACAGTTATCCCCTGATGAAATTCAAATAATCTGAATGTATTATCAGACATAAAGGAATTAACCATGTTGGGATTGTTTGTGTAGTATGAAAAGTATGAATGGATGACATTGAGTCTTGAGAGTGAATGATTAGTATGTGCACTTTCTTGTAGGAAACTATACAGCACGTAGCACTGACAATTGTGGCTGTTTCCTATATCTTTTACCATTATTAACTAAATCAAAAATCAATAAAATATGTTATTTAAATCATTGAAGAGACAAGTTGAAGTATTAGAGCTCTTTTTTCTGTTCGGGATCCAATGAAACACATTCTACTAAATTAAGTGACTCTTACTCCTCTCAAATTATTCAGATCCCTGAGCATTGTTGTTAGTTGTAAAGGTTTGTAACCTAAAGAGGTCTGAAATACATTCTAGCCTCCTTTTTGTTGTAGAGCAACCAACTGAGCACAAGAACGCTCCTTTTCTAAGAGAAATACACTTTTTCATCTCCACAATCTCGCTTTAAATCCCTTTTTCTTTGTTGCTGAAACTGCAGAATGCCGGTACAAAACACCCTCAAACATCCTAATTCTTGCTGGATGCTACATTTCACTTAGTTTAAGAAATCATTGTGAACTTGCAAGGTCCTGAAAAGCTATAAGCAGAAAGGGATTTCCACAGCAAAAGTGGCCTCTCTGTGGATGTCAAGAATCTCTGTGCAGCAGAGGACTGCAGGGATGACAGCTGTCAGGAGCCTGCCTGATTAAACTTTAAACATGTATAAACTGAAACCAAATGTTTGCAAACTAAGAGGCCTGTTACTGAGAGTAACCTATGTTGTAATTGTTTTGATCCTATGGCTTAAAATCTTGAATAAGTATTATAGCTGCTATTTTGAAATCACAAGTTTGTTTTAAGCTAAGGGAAAATGCAATAGAATTAACAATTAAATCAAGCCTGGCTAAAAGCTACCAAACTGGAATATCAGGTTTCCTCACAGAAGGAAGGCCTTTCCTTCCAGCAGGAAATCACATTGATGCGATAATTATAAGGTTTGGAAAGCACCTGGTCTACAGAGGAAAAAGGGAACAATGAACAGCTGCTGCTAAGGAAATGCAAGGTAGCAGGACAATCATAAATGGCCTCTGCCAAGAACAAACAGGGAGGAGACTGCTTCTGGACTGCAGGGAGACAGAAAGAGGCAGAGACAAACAACCATCTGTGGCTGAACATTAGCAAATAACATTTTGTTTAAAGACTTATAACTCGCCAGTTAAAATTGTGAAAAATACAAAAGTAACAGATTTGTGAATCTAAATTTTGGCTGCACATTTCAAGAGGCGTCAAAATCATGTGACATGTTCTGGAAAGAAACAGCAAGAAATGTGATTTTACACAAAATGTATTTCTGCTAGAAGTATGAAACTTTATACACTTATGCCCATGTTAAACGTGCACACTTGTGGAAATTTGCTTATAAATTGGACATTGTGTTCCTGATGAAAAGGGCAAAATTCTGTGAAAAGCCTAGACAAGATCCCACAGCTATGGGATTTTGAGGGATAGCTGCTATATGAAATATGTAATCTGTATATGTGATTGTTATAGAGGTTGCACATGTGTAAATATGTATGGTGCCAAAAGTAGATTTTGTGTTCAAGGGGCTAGGGGTAGATTCTCTGCATCACAAAATCACACCATAAAGATGACACACTGTTTCTCTCCTCCTAACAAGGCAGAGAGGAGACTCTGACCCAATCACCTGTCAAAGGAGCGAGCTTAGGATAAACCAGCCCACACACCCCCTTTATCATAGCATAAATAGAGACAGCTCACCACCCAAAAAGGACAGACATATTCACTCACTATCCTGATACTGGCGGAGCACCCTACTGCTGAATTCTACATCTTCCTTGCTCCAGACTCCGGAAACTTGGCAAAGCAGAAACCCATTGCATAGCTGAACCATTTTCAGCCAGTCCTCAAATTCCAGAACCAGAACCCCACAAACCTAAGGGGAAGCATCAAAATACAGCCGGGCTGTGCTGTACTGCTTGCCTGCTGAAAGAATTATCATCAGAACCAAGAAGGGCAGATCCATTCCAGTCCTGTGCAGTGCTGTGACCAGAGCGCTTTGCCGATTGCAGATCCAATCCGATGTGCCCAGCCGTCTGTCCTAGAACCAGTTCCAATTCCCTGACCAGAATCATGATGGACCAGAATCCTGACGGTTCTGTTTAAAAACATATCTAGTGAGTATCTATAGATAGAACGGTGTCACTAGCATATGTACCTTGCTTAGTTAATCCTTATCTTAAACCCATCCTATCTGGTATTCAGAACATGTGTTGTTCAGAATAGTTTAAATTGTCTGAACCCTCTATCCAATCCCTCCTACCTTCCTCTAAACTAGTATTGCTAAAACGGTCTCTGCGCTGATCTTTTCTCATCTGAAGAAGGCGAGTCCTTAGCAGGCAGTCATTCTGATCAAGTGGCTGTGTTCCTGTGGGGTATTCATTTTGTTCATAGACATCCTCTAATATCAGAAACCCATCTGTCATTTTTAAAGTGCATTCCTGTTTTCCATTATTGCGCCTATCTCCAAAAAAACTACCTCTACTAAAACATCCATAACGTCCTCAGTTTTTGTTCTAGAAACAAATCTAAAACCGCATTCCAAATAAAACACGGTTCTCCCATTATCGCGATCATCGCGCAGTGAAAAGTTTGCCACAAATTTCGTTTTTGGGAAATTCTGACATGTGTAAAATGGCTTTTGGTTGCTTCCGACATGAATTTTAAGATTTCAAATTGGTTCTTGGTATTAAATCATTGCTTGTGTTTGTGTGCAACTATCCAAAGTGGCTCCCATAAGAATTTACAGTAATTTCAGCAATTTTGACTATATTTAGTGTTTTTGCCGAGTCTATTCTAAGATAACTTTAAAAGCCATTCTGACAGCTAGACAGTCAGTTCCATTTTCTCTTGTGTTTGAAAGGGGGAACGTGGGATTGATATTCTGTTTGAATTCTGCCATTCCTGAATACCTGCTCTCTTCTCCTATCTCTTTAAATTGCCTATTTGGGGTTGAGGGGTGTGCAGGGGGAACCTTTAACCACAGTGCTATCTGATCTGAACACACACACAAAAGTATTATTTCTGTGCTGAATTGTTTTGCTCACTATTACTCCTTGTGTATTAAAGAGATTACTCAGTGTTACATCACCCCATTGATGATTATTGTGTACACATTAAAACATAGTGTGATTAACTTGTAAATACATAAATAAATATTTTAACTTTGCAAACCAGCCTGATTCCTGGTTCAGTGTGACTGGGGGGAGAGGGGATTCCAGGAGAGGGGTGTGATATGAGTGGTATATCGTTCAGAATAAAGAACTTTTAGACAAAAAATAAATAAGGATTTCAGTTGTGCATTACATGCTAGGCATTGCCTTGGATGTGTGCCGGATTGAAATCACTTAGATGTTCAAATCGCGTACCTCCATAGGCTATGCACTTGATGTCAATCCTCTTCAGTTGTTTCTGCTCTCCAAATATCGCTTCACATTTTCTCTTGGAGGCAATGCGTTTTGGGTTCTCAAATCTGCTTACCATCAACACCTTTGCTTGTAATGACTTTTCCCATTTACTCCTCACAGTGTCCAATGGCAAATAAGGTATGATGTCCTTTCATCGCAAGATGATTTTTTGCAGGGTTTTTTGACGCAAATCTATTTTCGAAAAAACCCATCAAATTTTTTAGGGGGGTAGTAAATTATATATATGGGGAGTGGGCGCTTGGGAATACATTCAAATGAAAGAAAATGGGGGGTTTTGGGGGAACCCCCCCAAAAATAATTTTAAAAAAATGTGATGTTTTTTTTTGTTAAAAAAATCGCAGTAAAAAACCCTGTGAAAAAACATCCCAAGATGAAACCGGCAAATAAAGCCTCTTTGTGATCCTCACACAATTCCTGTACCACATTGGTGTTGTTTGCCCTTGCAACATTTTGCCATGTGACCTCTCCTCCTTCATTCCCTACATATCATTTTGATAGCTCGGCACATGTCAAAGCTAGCTAGGTTAGATGGGCAATCACACCTAAGCCCTCTCTCTCCTATGCAGGTGCCTCCGTCTGGAATGACCTCCCTGCCCCTCTCAAACTTGAGCCGGACCACCTGAAGTTCCGGAAGCTCAAAATGTTTCTCTTTGCCTCTGCTTTCTCTCTCTCCCTTCCCTGCTGACCGACATGACCTACCTGTTTGCTGCATCGACTGCTTGCTTGGCTACCCTCAGAGTCTCACTGGGTAGCAGGCTCTTGCTTGATCAGTCACCCCTGCACTGCCCCCGGACCTTCCTCGTACTTAGAAGCTGTAACTGTAACCTCTACACTTACCCAGCGCTGCTCGGCCCTGTGCTGCACTTACTTGGAGCATTGCTGCCCTGTTCCCTAGTCCCTCTCCCTTGCACTTCTCCCCGCTTTCCCCCTGCACTTTACGTTCTCGCACTTGCACGATCTGAATGACATGTCGTTCCTCTGTCCTCCCTTCCTTACTTGTCTTGTAGTGCCTAGAAACACTTGAGTACAGGTGCGTAATAATGATTTATATCATATCATATCTCTTCATGCTCGACCCTGTTACCCCACAGGTTTGGGTTATATGGCACTCACCATGAAGCTCCACCTGCCTCTACCAATGTTTCCTCTTTGTGTGCCTAGTATTTTCTCTACAGAAAGTACTATGTGAAAATGTTGGTCAGAATATGTCCCTTACCTTGTTGTCTCTACACTCACGCCTAACTTGGTCCCTGAGGCGAAGTTCCAATTGCACCCCCAAGCCCTGTAGTGCTGCAATATATTACTATGCCATCTCCCCCTGTTCATGTTTTGTCTTGCGAAATGGCTGCTTTTCAGCACATTCTAACTCTCCTTTCATAGTGATGTCTAGCATGCTAAGTATTTCTCACATTCATTAAGTACGTGAGCCTTCTTTGGATACAAAGGAGACAGATTGATGAATTGCCAAGGCAGTGTATCAACAATTATTTATTTATTTCATCTCTGAAATGTGTCCCATACACCGACTGCAGGTAATTTTCAAATGCTCTCTTTTACCTCTTCCATGGTGTGGGGGCTTTTTCTGGCATTGCTATAAGACATTTGTTTAGGGGAGTCTCTGAATAGTGACATTGTGAGGGGCATGCTTCCATGTCTGCCTTCAGATGTGGCCTCAGTCAAGAGTCATGTAGGCGCCTGCATTCTGCATGATGATAAGCTTATGCTTGTCCTGGTGCCTGTTTCAATTCCCGTTTCGTTTTCTGGGATGCTTTGGTCCCTGCTGAGAGTGCATTTCGTTTTTAAATGTTTTTATTCATTTTCTGGTGAAAGCTAACTAATGATAGTCTTAGGTGTATGTAATATTGGTACTTTGCAATTCGTTCAATCCTTATTTTGTTTGATTTATTTCTTGTACTGTTTGTTGGTATTCCAGTAGTGTGCCTCCTGCCGCTAAATCCTCCCCATCTCTGTTTTGGTATTGCCAGGTACCTAGGCTGCATGCAAGCATCTTCAACATATGGCAGTTGCATGGCAACAAGATGATGACTGAGCCCAAGCTGAAGTGGCTTCATAAATGCTGCAGTAAGATAATGTTGCCCTTATTATGTGCACTCTCTCAGCCAACTAGTCCACCCAAACTGCCCATTAGTTCTCTCCATCCCATGTAACCTCACAAACTTGCGGTGCACGAGTAATCCTGATGTCACATGGCATTCTGCAGTTTTGAATCCTTTGTTGTATTTGTTTGATAAAAAGATATATATGCACCCTGCAGGGGGGGGGAGCCAACCAATCAGGAGTCTAGGAACGCAGGCTGAAACTGCGGATCTAGCCCGCGTTACAAGCTACCTGATGGTGGTTTCGCCAGCCACCATCTTCTCCCCTTTTTAACAAATCTGCTCTGCTCCGTGAGGCTGCTATGGAAATGGAAGAGGGGCTCTGTACCGAGCCCCGCCTTCCAAATCCCTGGCATCCATCTTGGAACAGTGTTTTCTTTCCATGAACAGGATGCTGTGAGGCGAAGTGATCACGGAAAGCAAATACTTCAAATTATCCACGTTCCAGACTATGGAGTGGTTGCTAATAACATTAAATACCCGTTCCACAGGCTATACTGGGGATAACATCCCGGGGCCTGAGCTAAAGGTCCTCACTTTGCTCGAAAGGGTGGGTATGTATGTATATGTATATGTATATTATGTAATTTGTTTAAGGGAGTGCATGATATATAGGTGGATGGGTGTGTGCGTGAATGGTGGATGGGTGCAGTGCAAATGAGCATGTGAATGGTGTGCTTCTATTCAATACCTAGATTACTTACCTGTTATCTTCAGTACTCCTAGTGCTACTCTTCCTGGTCCCAGTACTTGCGTATAAAGTACCTTGCCTCATACGTAAGTACTGTGGTGAGGAAGAGGGTTTGTGGAAGTAATGCTGTGTTCAGGGGCTGAGCTTGCGGTTGAAGGAAGAACTGGAGGGATAGGGGATGCATCAGAAGGGTGGGGCCGGTGGGTATGCGCCATCACGTAATGGGCATTCATGATAAAGCAGGCATGATGAGTGTTATTAGTGTCTAGACTTGCATTTTGGTACAACACGTCTAGTCATTTCTTAATGCAACAACTCATTTTTACATGGAACCTATGATAAAGTAAGCATAATAAGTGATATTACCTGTGTAGACTAGTATTTGGGTTCAGCCAGTATAGTCATGTCTTACTGTGTGGCATGACATCTTTACAAAACATCTATAATAAAGTAAGCATGATAAGTGTGTATTACCTGTCTAGACTGGCATTTGGGTGTAGCCAGTCTAGTCATTTCTTACTGTGGCATGACATGTTTACAGGGCATCTCTAATACAGTATGCATGATAAGTAGTATTACCTGTCTTCACTGTCATTTAGGTGCAGACAGTCTAGCCATTTCTTACTGTGTCATGGCATCATTTTCTGGGCATCTATAATGAAGTAAGCATCCTAACTGTGATTAAGTGTCTAGGATAACATAGATTCATCATTTAATACTGTGGTTTGACATTTTGTACTGGGCATCTCTGACACAGCAATTATGATAAGTGAAATGACTTGGCTAGACTGGCATTTGGGTTCAGTTAGTCCTTACTGTGTCATTGTATATTTTTCTGGGCCGCTATGATAAAGTAAGCATGATAAGTGTTATTATGTGGTACGATTGGCATTTTGGTGCAGCCTGTGTATGTGTTTCTTCCTGTGGCATGACATTTTTTAACTGTGCATCATCAAGGAAATAGCAAACATAATACGTGTCATTTCACATTTGTCCTACATTGTACAGACAATTCAAAATACAGTGTTTGGATTTCAATACAATAAATAACTTTGCACTACAAACATACAATTCACCATCCCTTTGCTAGACATTTTTCCACCCCCCTCTCCCTTTCAGCTCCCCCCAGCCTCCAAGGAACCCGTTATCATTCACAGAGTTCTTGATTGTAACATGTGTGAAGCTTTCTCGATTTATCAATAGTCAGTGGCTTTGACCGCCTGATTGGGACTTGTTCAGACATTTATTGTGGTCCTCCTCTGTGAAACATCACTGTAATGTAAGGTAGTCTTCATTGGACATGCCCATTATGGTACCATGATTTGGGATCTTCATCTTAATACGGTTGGGCCACTCAGGCGTCAGGCATATGTGTTTCCATAAATACGCCCCATAACTGTTCACACGAGGCAGGTTTCCCATGTAGGGCTGCAGTAATTCTTTCCATTATACATATGTCCGTGGCCATGTTAACTCATTACCTCTTTCCCGGCACCCGCATTCCTATTCATCTCATCACAAGGCAGGCCTTTGCAGCCAACAGAAGTGGAGCCGCCACCCCCATCAATCACCTGTGTTCTCCTTCACACTCTTCCCGGCCAAATAAAATGAGAAGGGGTTCAACAGTGCGCTGTATCCCATCCAGTTCCCTGATCCATCTCAAGACTTCATCCCAGAACACCTTAATACGGGGGCAAACCCACCAAATATGCCAGTAATTGGCCACTTGCCTACATTGGCGTCAGCACATGAGGCTCGTGGATTGGAACATCTTTGATAGCCTATGTGGGTCGTACTGCCACCTATGTAAGAGTTTCACAGCATGCAGCTTCTACTGGCATGCTATTGATGTTTGTGATGCCCTCCACATATCTTATCCCATAGGTCGGGTTCTATTTCTGATTCAAGCTCCCTTTCCCAGCTGAGCTCCAGATGTTCAGTTGACCCCTTTCCAGTATCTATCAACACCGTATACATGGAAGAGATTAGGCCTGTGACTCCTATCCTTTTGTCTAGTAACTCTTCAAAAGGGTAAGATCTCTCTTGATTTTCTCTCTCCATTTGTCCTTAATGAGTATACCTTTAAACTGGATGAAGGGAAAGATTTGCAGGGGGCCTAACCCTAATGCCTCTAGTAGTTTTGCGATCATGCCAAAAGTGCCCCCCCTCCAGAGTTGGCCCACCCTCTCAAGTCCCACTTCAAACCAGAATTGGAATCTCTCGGGACTGGGAATATCTTCTCTCACCCCTTGCAACCAGATATGGCTCAGCGGAGAGGGCCACAAAGTGGTCCCTTGCATGTCGGCCCTGTCTCTCCAGATCTCCAATATAGTGTCCAATATCGGGTGTTCCCTTATTCTATGCAGCAGCTTATTTCTCGGGACCCATAGTCATTCCACAACCATGGCTGTAGCTAGGTGGAAATTATCTAGATCTATCCACTGGAGTCCCTTCTGTCCTCTCAGATGGGGAACAAGCACTCTTATCTGTACTGCCAGATAATACATGTGTAGATTTGTTAAGCCCCTTTCCTTTCCTACCCTAGCCTTCATCCCCTGCCACAGGAACCTCATAATTGCCCTTTTCACTTCACCAAAGAAGGATTGCGGGAGTCTGATCGGGAGCATTTGGAACGGGTACAGGAATCTAGGTCGCCACATAATTTTCACTGCATTTAATCTACCCAGCCAGGATATCGTGAGTGTTTGCCACTTTTCTAGATCAGCTCGAAAGCTGGCGAGCAGGGAAGGGAAGTAGGCTTTGTATAGGGCTTTTAGGTCCCTTTTGAGATTTATCCCTAAGTAGCGAAGGGTATCATTTCCAATCATTAGACCCAGTGGGGCAAACCTGTTTGTTTCACTTTGGGCAGAGTTCTGCAATGGGAACAGGATTGATTTGGCTATGTTGATCTTGAAGCCAGATAGCTCCCCATCTTGTTCAATCAGACAGATCACTCTAGGTATGGAGGTCAATGGATTTTGAACATGCAAGAAAAGGTCACCTGCGTATAGGGCAACCTTGTATTCTTTCCCGCCTACCCTGAGACCTTTATCCTGTTGGTCCCCACTAAGACTCTGGGCCAAGGGCTCAAGTGAGAGGGCAAACAATATTGCTGAAAGGTGGCAACCCTGCTGCGTTCCTCTACCTGGAACAAACCATCGGGAGCAGTCTCCATGAATTGTTACTGATGCTTTGGGGAGCATATACACTGCCTTCACACTTCTTCAGAATCTAACACCCTGTCTCACTTTGCCCAGGACTGCCTCTTAAAGCTCCATTTGACCTTGTTGAATGCCTTCTCTGCGTCAACCGAGAGGAGGACCGGGTCTCCAACCATAGTTCTTAACTCATGAATCAGATGCAATGTCTTTCGCATTGTGTCCACACCCTGTCATCCCAGTGTGAATCCAACCTGGTCTGGATGTATCAGGAAGGGCATCAATATTTCTAATCTCGCCGCAAGTACCCTTGTGTAGATCTTGGTGTCAAAGTTTAGCAGAGATATGGGGTGGAAGGGTCCGCACAGTTTGGGGTCGCGACCCTCCATGTGGATCACTGTAATGAGTGCTCGTGAGAAAGAGTCTGGGGCTGCACCTGTCGACAGGATCTCGTTGAAGAGTTCCACCATAAATGGGAGGAGCGAGGAGAGGAAGTACGTATAGAACCCCGCTGCATAACCATCTGTTGTAATATATGCTAGGCTCTGGTGTGGAATTCTACAGCTGTAGAATTCCACACCCTGCCGTTCTATGTTTGTTTACTTACGGGAGTGTGGGCGAGATTCCGGCTTCGCCAGTTGAAGGGAGACTGTGTGGAAGGCAGAGTACCACTGGGTCAGGTTGATCAATAAACAGGTTTGCCTCCACTCTGCCGTGTTTGCTTCATCACAACACTGGCGACGAGTGATCAACATGCCTGACCCACGCGCCTTGCAGCTGGCCCAGCTTTCCAGCTTTCCCTTGTTGTCGGTGTGTCCATCGTGGTGAAAGATCACCGACACTCTGTGCGGTGCCGTCCCTGCAGTTGCCCAGTGTTGGGAGGCAGTGCTGGGAAGTTGACTCCTCCTGTGCCAGAGCCGTAGACCACCTGCCGGTGTTTGCAAGGACGTCCAGGGGCCCAGCGTTCATCTCCGCAGGCAAGCCTGCGCTCCCCAGTCTGGTAGAACGTAGCGCTGGCGTTTCGTGTGCTGTCTTCAGTGCTACAGGTGAGGAAGCCGAGAAGCCGTTTGGTGGTGCGCAGTTCCCCTTCTCCCAGCCAGCGTCTCCATCCCCGCGTCATCGCAAGCCCTAAGGTAGGGGAAGGAGTGTGATCCGCCTGGGTAATCTGTCCTCCAATCAGCCCGCTAGCTGCAATCGAGTGTCAGGGAAGGGCAGACCCAAAAGCAACTGCGGAGACGTTCGTGAAAGCGTTAACCCTTGCTGGTTTGCAAGTGTCTTCTGTACCAATTCTGTTCGTGAGATACTTTAACCCTTAAGGGCTAGTGGACCTATTGTGGTCTCAATAGACTCGACGCTCAATTAACTTTGGGAGGAAATATTAACCCTTGTTTGGGGCTTGAAGTAACTGGTTTAACTATTCCCACAGGAACCCGGAGAACTGCTGCCAAAGTGCCCCTAGAGGCCAATAATTTATTATTATTTTTTTTCCCTTTCAGCATTTCAAATATATTTGAAATTCGTCACTCCTGCTTGAACTCTAGTTGGAAGGATCTCACCCCAAACTGAGTTAACACTTGCAACTCCCATTGTCCTTCAACAATGCAGCACAGCAATGCGCACCCCCCCTACCTTCCTACCCAACCCTGGTGAACCAGCCATTGCTTGGGAGTTATGGGTGGACACATTCAAAGTGTACCTCAGAACTTCCAGAGGGGCAAAACTCTCACATGATGACAAGGAAGCGGCTCTACTGAATTGCCTGGGTACCGAGGGCCTCAGGATCTTCAGACATCTGCCTGGACCCAGTGTATTTGCCCCTCCCCCCGAGAATGGCGAAGGAGGCGATACTTTTCAAGGTGTCGTGCTTGCACATGAAACTGCCCTCTGCAAATTGGAGGGGCGTTTTGGAAAGAGGGCCAACGTGGTACTAGAAAGGTACCATTTTTTCTCAAGGGCACAAGGATCTGGCGAGGGCATCGACTCTTACATAACTGCTCTTCGTACTTTAATAGCCACATGCAAATTCACTGGTGTGATAGACAAATATATCCATGATCAGATTATGATGCGGCCAAGCGACTCCAGGGTCAGGGAAAGACTGTGGATAGAGAAGGACCCACCCTTAGAGAAAGTGATCGAAATAGCTTGGGCCATGGAATAATCCAGGAAGAGCGTGAAGGAAATGACAGACAAGGCTGAGGTTGTGCATGTTGTATTACCCCGCACGAGTGATTATTCCAGAAACAGGGACAAGGACACCAAGGGGATGTTTGCCTCAAAGGTTGTGTGCAAGAGGTGTGGTTGGCGTGGATATTTCCCAGGGTCGAAAGAATGTCCTGCTGCCACCGTAGTGTGTAGGAAGTGCAAAGGGAGAGGGCATTATGCCCATATGTGCAGGAGTGCTGTTCCCAGTAGGGAAACCGTGAGAATGGTGGATGCTAATGATGAGGAAGAAGGTGTGACTGTAGTTGGTTACATAGGGTCTTCTCAAACCACCTGCCGGAGTACCAAGGAGGGTTTGTTGTTGAGTTTAGGCCCTGGAAGAAAGAGTGCGTGGGCCACTCTTAGGGTAAATGATGTGCCTGTTAATTTGATGGTAGACACGGGATCCCCCTATACGATGATCTCTCCCGAACTCTATTGTTCCAAGTTCCCAAAGAGGGTGACTTATCTGTCTGCTTCGGACATCAACCCTTGCGCCTACGGCCACGTTCCCATCAAGGTTCTGGGTTTTCAATGGGTTGACATAGAATTTCAGGGACGCAAAACCCGGGGAAAACTCTGTGTGGCCCATAAGGGTGATCCTGTAGTGGGTTGGGACAAGCAGGCTGCATTAGAGATTGAAATACGTCCTGGGAAAACAGTTCCAGTTTTGAAAGTGAGTGATGGCGAAAGGAATACCACTGCTTTGGGCATACCCAAAGCACTTGAAAGTAGGTTTCCTACAGTTTTTACTTCCAAATTGAGCAAGTTGAAGGGTTTCGCCCACAAGATAGTACTTAAAAGAGGTGCCACCCCCGTTGTCACAAGGTCAGGAGGGTCCCTGTTGTGGCTCGGGATGCTTTAAAAGTAGAACTCGCCAAGCTGACAGAGGCGGGAGTGATTGAAGTGGTGGAGTGTTCAAAATGGCTGGCCCCGGAGGTGTTGGCACGCAAGTCGGATGGAGCATGAGAATGTGTGTCGATCTCAGGGACGTAAATTCCAACATGTGGATCGACAGACATCCCTTACCTAACATCAATGAAATGCTTTCCTTGGTGGGTGAGGCCTCCTGTTTCTCCACTTTTGATCTCTCATCCGCCTACCATCAGATAGACCTACATGTTGAGTCCCGTCCACTTGCCTCCTTCGTCACTCCTTTCGGGGTGTTTCGCTTCTGCAGGATGCCCTTCGGGCTGGCATCCGCCTCCGCCGTATTCCAAAGAGTTATGCAGAAGTTGTTCGCTGTTATCCATGGGGTGGAGTGTTTTCAAGATGACATTTTGGTCTGGGGTAGGTCTTGTACTGAACATGACAGTAGGATCATGCAGGTGATGGAGGTGCTTAAGAGGAGTGGCCCTACTGTCAAGCTGAGTAGGTGTAAAGTAGGTGTGGCAAGTGTAACCTACCTCGGACACACGTTAGATGTCGACGGTATTCATCCCAAAGAGGATTTGGTAAAGGTATTACGCAATGCATCTCTTCCAGTTAATAAGGAACCGCTGAGATCCTTCATGGGACTTGCTGAGTATTATAGCAGGTTTGTGTCTGCATATGCTGACAAAACAGTTAGTATGAGGGATTTGCTCAGGAAGGGTGTTCATTTCGAATGGTCAGATCGATGCCAAAGCGAATTTGAGAATCTCAAGGAGGAAGTGGATCAAGCTCCTTCCTTGGGTTCCTTTTGTCCTTCGAGGAAAACCGTTCTGACTGTGGATACTAGTGAGTATGGAATTGGGGCGGTGTTGGAACAGAGGGAAGGTGCCGTGTTCCATCACATTGCGTTTGCGTCCAGAGTTCTCAAAGAGGCTGAGCAAAAGTATACAGTGATAGAGAGGGAGGCCCTGGCGGCCGTCTGGGCCTCGAAACATTTTAGGACATTCCTGTGGGGTGTTGAGTATACATTGCGCACAGACCACAAGCCCTTGGTACATGTATTGACGACTAAGGGGTTGTCCCAAGCCTCTTCTAGAATCATGAGATGGATGGCTGACATGGGGGAATTTGATTTTAGAGTGGAATGTGTTCCCGGAGTAAAGAACACTGTCACAGATTGTCTGTTGCGATTTCCGCGTTCAGGTTGTGTTGATCAGGATCAAGAAGTTGTGGGTGATGACTGTACTTTGATTGCAGGTGTTGCTCCTGCGGTTTGTGAACAAATGTGGAGTGAGGAGTTTTGCCGGGACCCAGTGTTAATTGACATCAGGACTGCACTTAGGAGCGGTACTCGCAGTGATGAGTTATCCAGGCTCTATGGCCATGCGTGGCAGGAATTATCCGAGGGTCCTTGGGGTGTCGCCAGGGGTTTAAGGTTGATTCCACCAGAATCGCTCAAGGGTAGACTTGCGGCTCTTGCTCATGAGGGACATCTGGGAAGGTCCATGACCAAAAGAAGGCTGAGGGAGGTGTACTGGTGGCCCAAGATGAATGATGATGTGGAAGCTGTAGTTAAGGATTGTGCTGCGTGTTCGGCTAGTGATAAGAGCAAGATGCCTATTTCCCAGCCAGTCTACCCTGTGGAGATTCCTGAGAATGTGTGGTCCAAAGTGGCTGTCGATATAATGGGTCCCATACACACCTTGGTGGGTGGTTTGAGATTCATTGTCGTGATGGTAGACTATACTTCTAGGTGGGTAGAAGCCAGAGCTTTGTCATCCGCGACGTCTGAGAAGGTTGTGGAGTTTCTTTCTGCTGTGTTTGACAGAGAAGGCATTCCTGCTGGTGTGGCTATGGATAATGAGGTGCAATTTGTATCGGGTGTGATACAGGAGTTCATCAAGAATTTGGGAATCCACCACCATAGGGTGTCCCTGTATAACCCAGAAGCCAACAGCCTAGTGTAGGGCATGAACTGTTTTGTGAAGGGGGCCATACAGTTAGCTCTTGCTAATGGTCTTCCGTGGAGCAGTGTGGTCTCAGAAGCCCTTAAGGCTTACAGGGTGACTCCTTCTGCACACACATGTTTTTCTCTGTTCGAGCTTATGCGTGGGAGGAAGCCTGGTTCTAAATTGAGAGTTCCGGCGCTGGGCGGGGGTACTCAGTCGCAAGTAGGCATGCAAGAAGTTTTGGATAGGGTTTGATGGAAGCAAGCGTCTTTCTGGCAAGGGCAGTTAAGGTGCAGGAAACCTGTACATGTAGAAGTAGGAGATCGGGTTGTAATCAAATACCCGAGGTTTGTGGCTAAAGGACTTAGTAGGTACATGCAACTGTGTATGGTGGCCAAAACAGGGCAAGGATATTTGAAGCTGGTTGACGGTTCCAGGTGGAGCCTTAGGCGGGTAGTTGTTGTGGAAAGGGGTGGTGTATTCCGTGGAGATAGTAATTCCACAGGTGCAAGCGTCGCATTACGTAGTGACGGTATTGATGTTGGTCTTGGCGGTGGCTTTCATAATGAGGTACCTTCCGTTACGGTTGACTCTTATGGTTCGGGCGGAGTAGATGTTAGAGTGCCATTGAGTTATCATGACCCTGACACTGTTCCGGTTCCTGTTTCTGTTGAGAGGGCGGGTGCCAGAGGGGAGGATTCAGGTGGTGCAGAATTAGCTGCCATGGATCCAGGTGGTGTAGAGTCAACAGTGTTGGCACCTAGCAAGGGTGACTCTGTTCTCGGCAAGCGTAAGACTTATCCTGCCAGGAAAAGGAAACTTCCTTCTAAATACAATGAGTATGTTGTGGGTGCTGTTGCACATTAATTCCCTTGTACCCCGCTTCCCCTTTCTTTTGTTTCTATATTCTTTCCGTTTTTCCTCCTAGCTTTTCCTTTTCCTTCCTGGGTTCGTGGCATTCTGGTTTTGTTTGTGGTGGTTATTGTTATGTGAGTAAAGGGGGGAGAAGTGTTGTAATATATGCTAGGCTCTGGTGTGGAATTCTACAGCTGTAGAATTCCACACCCTGCCGTTCTATGTTTGTTTACTTACGGGAGTGTGGGCGAGATTACGGCTTCGCAGGTTGAAGGGAAACTGTGTCGAAGGCGGAGTACCGGTGGGTCAGGTTGATCAATAAACAGGTTTGCCTCCACTCTTCTGTGTTTGCTTCATTACAACACCATCCTCCCCCAGGACTTTTCTTAACTGTAGTCTTTTCACCGCTCTCTCAATTTCCTCAGCAGTGATTGGAGCATCGAGCTCATCAGCTTCTTCACAGGAGAGTTTCGCCATCTCTATGTTGTCCAGGTATTCACCTATTCTCGAACTAGCGTGGACAGTCTCAGATTTGTATAGGATCTCATAAAATGCCACAAATGCCTCCGGAATCTCGTCCATCCCTGTGTTCTGGGCACCCTGCTCCCTTTCTATAGTCATCAGTGATCTCTCGGCACATTGACCCTGTATTCTGGCGGCCAGCAGCGCATCTGCCTTTGCTGCCTTCTCATAGTGTTTCTGCTTGAGAAGCTGTAATTTCTGAATTATCTGGCCTTCCTCTAAAAGTCAGCGCTCCTCTCTCTTCTGCTTGTCCTCTAGGATCTTATCATCCCTCCCCTCAACAGCATTTCTTGCCACCCTATCCAAATGGGCTATCTATGCCCTCAATCCGCCTTCTATTAGGGCCCCCTCCCTTTTTTTACTGGCTCCCTCCTGGATCAGGATCCCACGCCACAATGCCTTTCCCAACTCCCACACTGTCATACGTGATATCTCCCCAGTATTATTAGTTTTAAAGTATTCACTTATTTCAGCTCCCATTTCGGTACGGAAGGCCTGGTCTTTCCAGAGGAACTCATTGCATTTCCACTCAGAACCTTTGTGGGGGAGGTCAGCCCAGTCGAACTCCACTATGACCATGTTGTGGTCTGACCATGTGATCAGTGAAATCTCAGAGCCCTTCGCTACATCCCACAGGGCACTGGAAATTAATAGTCAATCCTTGTGAATGTGCCATGAGGGTTCGAATAAAAAGTGTACCCTGTTTCATTCTGGTGGAAACCTCGCCATGCATCCTGTAGCCCATAGATATCTAACAGTTCAATGACCCCAGCTCAACCTCTGTCTTGTGAGTCACGTGTTTCCGGGTTACCAGCCTGTCTATCCAACCTGACATCTAACCAGAGATTAAAATCCCCTCCCAAGACTACGTGTCTGGAGGCTTCCAACATTATTTTCGGGAGTATTCTCTGCAGGAATCGGGATCTACCTGTATTGGGTGAGTACACTGTCGCCATTGTGAAAGTCACTTTCTGCACAGCACCCACCATCACGAAGGCTCTACCCTCTACATCCGCCCACACCTTTGGTACCTTGAAATTGAATCCCCTTCCAATAAAAATCCCCACTCCAGCTTTCCTTATGGGGCAAGAACACCAGTATTCCACCCCAGGTTTCAAATTCTCTGTTCCTCCCCTTGTGCATATTTGGTCTCCTGCAGAAACATTATGTCAAGACCAGCCCTTCGGAATTCTCTAGTCACTAGGGACCTTTTCGTTGATGAGTTCAGTCCCTTAACATTTAGTGCTCCAACCCTGAGGAGGTTACCTTTGGAGAACCTAGTTCAGTCGCCATTCTCCCTCTCCATTCACTTGTCGACCAGATGGAAATCCCCAGCGGCCCTGGTCATAGTCCAGGATGCACGATACAACCTTTTCTTGTTCGACTCGGATCCCATTTCTTCCCCTTCTCCGCAACCCTGCCCTCCCAATCCACAATTGCCCGGTTTGCCCGGTTAGCATCACCGTGGCGAGATCGGACCGCCAGCGGAGACCGGATATTTCTCGATCCTAATCTAAAAAAATCACCTTAACATTGAGCCCCTTTATCCCACCCCTTAATTAACGTCACACATTTCAAGTCAAGTCAAGACAAACAAGTTTATTCGGATTAATAAAAAATCCATTAAACGACAAAAACACTGTTATGCACATATAAAATTACAGTTTCATCAAAACTTCTAAATAATTAAGAACCATGAACATTCAAAATGGATAACCTGCAATAAGATCATTGGTCGTATAGTTTCATAAATAATGGCCCCATAACAACACTAACAACATCAGTTAAAAGCACAGAATAAACGTTAAATACCAATTGATAAAAATTGTTATAAAATTCATAGTACTAGCTAGCATCACCTTGCAGTTTTAATATGCGTCACACATTTCCCCAAGTCCCCAACTCCCCAACATTTCACAAAACGAACATTACCGAGTGGCGTATACATCACCCAGGTCACGAGGGTTCAGGATGCACAGCGGTCTGCACATCAAAGTACTCCAAGGTCTCTAGAGACAGAACCACTCCCAGATCCTCAGAGCATTCAGCTATCATTCATTAGTTCGGCAAATGTACTGCCTTCTGCCTTCAAGTACAAGTACCGGGCTACGCAGATCGCATCTCGATTACGGAGTCTTTAGTGCACACTCAGAATACACGCAACCCTGGGTTGCTCAGGCGGGAGCAGCGCTCGGATCTGCGTCATCAACTCTAGGTAGTGTGAGGAGCACTCGCTACCCCTATGGCAGTGCCTCAATGTTCGGCGGTCTTTCACGCCTCAGCCCCTGCGGAGGCATTTATTCTTCTATATTTTCTAGAGCCTGCCATGCATCGCCGTCTTGGACATTGGATTCTCCACAGCCTGTAGTTGTCTCTCCTTCCATCTGGATTTTCCTCCTCCTCCTGATTGCCCAGTAAATCATCTATACAGCTTTTTATGTCTCTCTTTGTTTTCAGTCTTTCTTTGTGCCCCTCCAGCTCAAATGACAGAGAGAAGGGATAGCCCCACCTGTAACAAACTCCTTGGTCTTTCAGCCACTTCGTGAGAGACATGCACATATGCCTCAGGGCCATACTTAACAAAGACAATTCTTGGAAAATTGTTTTTCTGGCTGCGTCAAGGTTAACCAGCCGGCCATGCTTGGCCTTCTCCAAAATTCTGGCTCTGTCCTCATAATTATGAAATTGGACTAAGACAGTCTTTGGACCTCCAGCAGCTCCTCCTGCCCTATGTATCCTGTCAATCTTTGGTTCGTCAATTGAATCATCCTCAAATAGGATTTCATGATTTCATGGAGGGTCCTTTTCAAGTCCTGTTCGGACTCCCCTTCCCTCTCCGGGATACCAAAGAGTCGTAGGTTATTCCGGCGTTCACGATTTTTACAAATCGTCCATCTTCAGGTGGAAATCCTCTTCTGTGGACTCTATTTCGGCAATTATCTGATCCATTTGCGTTTCAAGGGTGCTCAAAGAAGATTGGTTGTTTTCAATATCTTCAAGCCTCTCCTCCATCTTGTCGATCCTTTGAGTGATTCTGTCAACCTTACTCCCAATATCAGCCCTCATGTTCTTAATTTCTCCCAGTAAGGCTGCCACATCTCGCTTGGTCGCCGCGGCGTCAGTTGCTGAGGTCGCCATGATGGGTTTTTGGGGAGTCACCAGCTCTGTGGGAAGCGGAGTGTACCTATATGCTGCCAATTTTTGCCTTGCTACCATGACTTCAGCAACAGGGCGAGTACTTGATGTCGCACTGGCTCCTCTCCACTCGTACAGTTTTGGTCCCCACTTTTGCTCGGTGTCTGCCTTTCCTTGGAGGGGGGAGACTACCAGGGGGAGGTGCCCTGTTCTCCTTGATCAAGGTGCCAAGTCGATATCTTCTGCCTCTTTCCCGTCTGATTCTGGAGGAGGGCACACGCAGCAAGGCTGGGGGCCCAACCTCAGGGCGGGTAAGATCTGGGTCGCTGTGCTGTCGGGGTAGTCAGTCAGCGCTCTGGATTTGGTGTAGTGTTTGGGGTCCATGCTGCATGCCGGGGGTCGTATCAGCTCAGATCTTTGCCCTCATCCAGGATGGTGAGAAGTTGTGAGATCTGCGTTCTCTCTGCACGTCCGGAGCCGTGTTTACAGCTGCTCAAACGGATCTCCGCCAAAGTTTGCAAAGGAGGGCACATGCCCCAGAACTGGGGGCCCAGCCCTTCGGTATGATTATTCAGTGAACGGGGGGTAGGATCCACACAAGACAGTGCCCTCACACAGGTCAGGCCTCACTGCCACTGGGAGAATGCGTAGTTGTTGCCAGATTGTGCTGTGCAGCTTCAGGTCTTCAGGGTTGACTCTGTTCACGTGGATAGGGGCCAGTGCCCTACCTTGCTCTGGGTGACAGATACGGCCTGTATACTGGATCAACTATCACCTTTCTCAGGTTAGTAACTGTATGGCGTCCCAAGAGCACAGATTCTCTCTGCAAGTCTTTGGGTACCGTATCCGCTGGTGTGGGCACCTCTCAGCCCCTCACCCTTATCGGGCATCTCCACATACCATGTTGAAAACCCTTGAAGTGTGTAGGGTATAAAATATATTCAGGGCCGCCGTTCCTCCGTTATATAAGGAGCACTCCTTTTGGGGGCAGTCTCTGCAGATATCTTACTTGAGGCTTCTCTGCCAAACCTCGGTGAGACCTGGCCCACCGCACACTGTTTGAGGCCACCACTGTCCCTGCAAGTTGAGGGTGAAGGTCGGGAGTATTTTGGGAGGTTTCCTACGCAGGGCCTCAATGACCTACTGCTGTTCTTCAGGGCCTCCTGCATGTTTGTATGTCTGCAGTGGGAGCTGCACATTATAAAGACTGCAGGACTCCACTGAGGGTGCCAATTTTAATAGTGGAGGGCCCGATCTCAGGGCAGGAGTGCCACAGCCCTGATATGTGTGTGGGGGTGACTGCTGGGCCTTTAATGGCAGGGAATATGTTGGATTAGCTGGTGTGGGTTTCACACCGGGTGGTCCCTCTCACCTCAGAGTATGTTGTGCCGTTGAGCAGCCCCACGGGGCTCCCAGTTGGCGAGCCTCTCCTCCTTTGTGGCAAGGACAAGCTCTGATGTTCCTTCGTTGGCAAGCTCACACTGGGAGAGCGAGTTGGAAGCCCCGACCAGAGACTGGACTTGCTCCTCTGTAGGGCCTCACCGTAGGGCTCAAGAGAGGTTGCATGGGTTGCGGTAGCGGGCATCTGAGGAGGCCAAGCCTACGTTCCAACAGTGCTCAAAATGGTCAGCCTCAGGAGTGTTGTGGTAAGTTTTCCCCACTGTTGGTCAGTATCCCAGGGTCGCGTTTGTAACCTCCGCCTGTGGATCTTCAGCGGGTTAGATGAGTCGCCCGACTCACACACGGTTGTAGGCGGCAGGTGACAGGGGGCCGGATGCTTATAGTTTCTTAGAGCTGGCGAATAGGGATGATGTATTGCATCATTGTACGCAGCTAACCACTCTGTCTTCCTGCGTCACACGGCCTCACCAAAGACGGAGTTCACTTTTGCTTTCGGCTATGGCTCCGAGAGCCGTATCTTCCTCATTCCAGAGGGGATTCTCTCCCTCTTTTTCACGGCTTGTTCAGGGAGTGTTCCCACACCCATTGGGTCGTTCTGTTCGGGGGTCGGGACCCTCTTTCAGGACCCTTGGTCTGGGAGCTCACGTGAAAGCAGACTGCATTCACGCGCCACCTGGTGGCCACCTGTACAGAAAGTTTTAACATGCTTTTGTATGGTGGCATTGCATTTTTAATAGCAAAGCAGTAAGATAGCTCAGCCGGTTGAGTGCTCTCTGCCGTGATCTGTGATTGAGCTGCAGGTCGCATGTTCAAATCCTGGCAAACCAACTCAGCCTTTCATTCCTCCAAGGTTTGTAAATGAGTACTAACTTCATTTGAGATGATAATTGTATGTAAATATGAGCTACGTCCAGCGCTTTGGTGAACGTGCAATATAAATAACAAATCATTATCATTAAAGCATTAATGCTCCTGTGCACTGAAAGTCACTTGTATCTATTGGATTTTTGGATATTGTATTATCACAGCAACTGGCAATGTAGGGGATGTACTTTTCATATAGAGACAATACCCAGCATACAGCTATAATTGGCATATTATGGAAGTAACTGGCCATGCAATGCTGAAGTGCCATATCTATGGCCTCAAACTAATTTTATGTGTTAATAGTTTATTAAAACACATTTTTAATCATATACTTCACAACTCTTAGTTCATTACAAATGGCAACAAATTACATCAGGCACAACATTCTAAAACAAACATTACATACATTAATTCATTCAACACAATGCAATACAATATCATATACTATATACATATCAGGGCCTCCCTTTCTAACCCCCAAGATTACATTTCCCACCTATTTCCCTAATGACTCTCTTCCTTAATTCATTATTGTGGACTAATCGAGAAATATTCTTTACCCAAACATTTTGTTTATCAGTATTAAAATATTCACTGAATCAATGGTCATTGAGCCTAGCCACTTGACTTCACTCTTTAAATCCTCTAATCTCCTCATAAACTTTCACAACCACATTTTCCTCCACCCTAATCTTGCGCTACAGCCACTCAGCCAATGTTTTAGCTTTTCTGCTGCCCCCAGCTTTTTACAGAGCCGACAATTTCTTTCCTGCCAAGGGATTCCTCTCATGGAACCCCACCTTTGTAGCGAGCATAGTAAGTTAAGACGAAAGCGTATTTAAAAGTAACAATATATTGACCCTGGGAATCTGATCATGGAGGACTGTATCTCTTTATATTTCCTCAGGTGTGAGGTTAGCTCCCTTTGTAGTTTATACAATGACATTCTCTGTATGTCTTTCACCATTTTGCAATTTTAATTTTTTTGTACATCTTCACTGGGCTTTCCATGTATGTAAGCTTGTCTGGGCCCATCTCAGCAAGAATTTGGTCACAGCACTCCCCAAAATTGCTCAATGCTTTGTCTTAATTATTGCTTAAAGACATATTTAAATCTTCCGATTGCGACCCCGATGGTGGAATCAATGTTGCTTGACTGATGTTCTAAAATTGGGTCTAACCCTATTATATCATGACCCCATCTATGGCATGTGAGGGCAGAACCCTTGTTAAAATGTGGTTGATATCTAAAATGTTCTTGTCTGTTTTTTTATGCACTTTCTACTCCCTCAAACCACTGTCGGTTATGTCACCAGGGTTAAAGAGGAACTGATGCCATCCGGGACAAAGGTCAAGTAGCATCACTTCATGTGATGTCATCAGGTCTGTGATGTCAGTTCCGCTACCTCTGGCATTTTGGTGAGTTGACATCCCTTGGATCTGTTCCAGAGATGCATTGAGCGACAAAAAGTAGTGTTGCTCTACTCTTTTTTGTCTGCAGTTATTCAAACTGTAGATTAGGGCTGGTTTGTTGACTCTGCAATCCAGTCATCTTTTAGGATAGGGATAGTAAGAATGAAAGAGTATTCTTTACACAATAGTCTGATTCTTAAACATTTGCACTGGAACACATGAGGAGATGCTCCTGATCATTTCTTAATTATGCCTTCTACATTCTACCTGACTCCTGAAGATTATAATTGGAGCAAGTCACGTTACCACAGAAATGCTTCTGCTGTAAAGGCTTTCGCATACCACTTGAAACAAAACGGGCATCACTGAGTTGTTACCCGTTCAAAGGGATGGTGTGGGATATTTCAACCCATGCCAATGCGCCCTACTACATCTCTTTACCAATAGGGGAAGGAAACTGCCAAAAATGAGGGCGCTAACCCCTGTGCGTGCCAAATCTGAAAAACTGTGCAGGGTTCATAAATCACAAGAAGGCTGCATTACCCTGCCAAACACAGGCAAAGTTGATGGCAAAACAAGAACTCCCTGCAGGAGAATGCCAGTTGGTGCTGTTACCTGTCAAATGAATCAAGGCCACAAAAGTGAGCTAAAATCCTAAAATGCCTTTAAATACAGCTTCCCAATCAATGGCAACCTTCTAAGATCAAGCTCTGCCGGCCTCCTAGTCATCCCAAAAACCAACTCAGTCAGGTTTGGTGGATCGTCATTCTCAGCCCTGGCCCCCCTCTGTGGAACGCACTTCCACCCCACATCCGACTCACCGAGGACCTCATGTCTTTTCAGAAAATACTGAAAAACATGGCTATTCCCCTAAAATCGACCTTTAACTCAAACTAGATAACAGCAATCAATGACCTTAGCACATAGCTGCTATATCATAAATAACAATCGAGCATCATGATCCGAGGGAGTAATCGAAAACTAATAACCGCTAATGCAAATTAAAACGGATAAACTGAATAGAAAGAATGAAGTGGATGAAAGTAGTGAAGTTAAAGTGGTGAAGTGGATGAAAGGAATAAACTCGATGAAAGGAGTGAAGTGGATGAAATTAAGGAAATGGACGAAATGAATGAAATGGACGAGAGGTAAGAATTGGACGAGAGGAATAAAGTGGACGCGAGGATTGTAATTACGAGTACATGATACGGATGGAGTGCACGGAATAGATAAAATGCATGGAACGGATAGATGGCATGGAATGACAGAGTGCATGGAATGAACGGAATGAATGGAATAGATGAATCAAGTGCATGGCATGGATGGAGTGCATGGATGGATGGAGTGCATGGATGGATGGAGTGCATGGACAGATGGAGTGCATAGGATGGATGGAGTGCATGGGACGGATGGAGTGCGTGTGGTGCGGATGGAGAGTGTGTGGTGCGGTTGGAGAGTGTGTGGGGCGGATGGAGAGTGTGTGGCGCGGATGGAGAGTGTGTGGAGCAGATGGAGAGTGTGTGGAGTGGATGACAAATGTGTGGGGCAGATAGCAAGTGTGTGGAGCGCATGGCGAGTGTGTGGAGCGTCTGTGGAGCAGACGAAGAGTGTGTGGAGCGGATGGAACCAATTGAACAGATAGAGTCCATTGAACTGATGGAGTACATGCGACGGACGGAATGCTTGGAACAGATAGAGGGCATGAACAGATAGATGGCATAGAATAGCCACTGTGCAAGAATGGTTGGAGTACATGGAACGGTTGGGGTGCATGGAATGGTTGGGGTGCACGGAACAGTTGGAGTGCACGGAATGGTTGGGGTACACGGAACGGTTGGGGTGCATGGAACGGTTGGGGTGCACGGAATTGTTGGAGTGCACGGAATGGTTGGAGTGCATGGAATGCATGGAGTAGTCACTATGGATGCTGTGGACTCAACAGATAGAGTTGAATAGACGAAGCTGACTGAACAGACTGAGTGAATAAAACAGATAGAATAAATGGTTCAGATGTGCGCTCGATCTCAAGCACCTATTGAAAACCACCTTATAACATCACGACGCTTACTCTCTTCTATACACCACCACTCAACTAGAACACAGTGATACTATGACACATTCGGTATAGCTGTTCTCATACCAACACCTCCCATATACTCCCCATCATCCTAACTAAAACACAACTGGCTGCATACCCACCAGCCTAGGCGTTCTCCTCAGGCCTAAAACAGCCAGAATCAGTCTGGATATCACCCTGCCAGAACGAACACATACTCCTGATCTCCCAACCACCACACCTAACGCTAAGAAGCAGCTATCATACGAGTGCCACACCAGCTGCACACATAGCCGTTACTCACACGCACCTTATGACTCTCTATCTCTACTGACTTGAACTATGGTTCCCGAGGGCGTTCAACCTACCAGCGCCTTGAGATCCTACCAATGGTACATAAGGCATTATATAAATGCAAAGTAACATAACATAACAAAGTGCTGTTTTGGCGCTAAATTCAGTCACTTTCCCAGTGAATTATTGAAAGGGAAAGTTTGCTGAAATCATAGATTGTCCAGGCAGTCAGAGGAATCCAGGCCTCACTGACTGACAGCTGCATAAGAAAATTAGATGTGAAACCCAATTTAATGGTGTTTCTTTTCCTGAAGAAATTGCAAAATTTGCCTATTTAAGCATGTTTGTTTGCTTAATTCTTTTAAGTGTCCAAATCCCTTATAAACTGTGCTTATTTCTATATGTGTTAAAGAAAATACTTTATTGTGAGTTTTAAAGCAACCTAGTGTTGGAGTTAAATAACTGTTTGATTCTGATTGGACAGAGGCCAGCTGGGGAAAGTTTGACATTTCAGTTTGACAGCCCCATGCTACAGGAAGGATAATGGCTGAGGGAGGTTCCCGCATATTGACAACAAGGAGCACAATGAGACCTCATTAGACATTAATTTGGGGCTGAGTCAAGAACTATGGCAAGCTGCCCAACTGATCTCTACAGGACTGTGTTAGCTGCTGCCTGGGAAGGGGAAGTTACAAAGGAGAACTTTGATGTTTAAATCCTTATTTGTGGTCAAGTTTAAAACTCTGTAACTGTGCAACCGAAAGAAGGATAAATAGGATAAATCTGAAAATTGGTAGATGTTAACCTAATTTCAGTCTTTTGCTGTGAAGACATTGATGAAACCTGTACCACTTAAGGGACCGAAGTTATGAAAAAAAACTCTCATTGTAGCAGAACTATTAATGTTGCAAGCCTAAGATTTTATGTACATTATCCACTGATAAGCAGCCAGAGATGTACCTAATTAGAAATTATTAATCCAAACTGTTATGATTAAAATTGAGAAAATTCTATAGAATGAGAAAGACAGCTCACACGGTGTCACGCCGTCCATCCCGGGCTCGTTGCAGTCCACTTACCTGATGCGGCGTGCAACGTCCTGGAGGATGTACCCCCGCTTTCGCCTGGGAAGTATAGGGCAGTCTTGGGCACCGGGTGCTCCCGGGCCTTTGGGACGCATAGCTTCGCGCTTGCGCGGACGGCCGCTCCGGGTTCTGGGCGCTTCCGGGTTCCCGGGCGTGCCGTTCCGCGTGTGCGCGGTCGTCCGCTTCCAGCTTTCCACGCATGCGTGGTATTCGATGCACTCGGCTGTGACAGGTCTGCTGTCCAAGCCTCACTTTGGGCCTCCCAACACCTGGGGAACAGCACTACTTGCGTTCCAAGCCTCCCAGGTGTTGGGGGCCATATTTAAGGAGGCCGGCAGTTCGATCAAATCGCGTCTCAACGCAGTTTGATTCGGATCATCGTTTTTCGCTCCTGTATCTGCCTTGTTCCTGTTCCTGTCTTCCCTGCCCGCTCCCTGTTCCTTCCTTCTGTCCTTGGTCCTGCCTTTCCCTGCCTGGGTAGGGGGTCTTCCTGCTTCCTTGTTCTTGGGCTCCCCTCCTCTCTGCCTGGGGTGGTTCCCCTCCATCTCTGGTTCTCTGGGTTCCTTAGTCCTTCCTGTGTCCCTTGCCCTCTGGCCTGCTCCTTCATTGCTGTCTGCCATCTACCTGGAAAATTCCCACTGGATTTCGGCTCGCCTTCATCTTGATCCAGCTGTCATCAGAGAACTTTGAACCTAAAACAACAAGGCTCCCCCTGTCAGTGCTTGCACTGTCCTGACGCCAGGCTAATCAGGGGACAGCGCACCTGTGGTGTTGGGAGCTGGTTCACATCCAGTCCAGTTCCAATTTGGGCAGGAGTTGGGCTGGTTCCCCGCGTCACTCACCCCACCTCCTCAAGACTCCTGGCATTCTGGCATCATCTACAAAGTCAACAACTGGACGAACAGGTATGCTGCGCCCAAGTGACGCTATCTATAACACACAGAGATGGGGATGGAAGGTGAATATAGCCCATCAAATATGAAATGCATATGTCCAATTCTATTAGGCAACATAATTTTAGACATGTACCTTTGTGCAATGTTAAGTTTCGGTCAAAATCAATGTGGGAGTTCCTAAATCGCATCATAAAGATTACAGCTCCTTTCAGACCGCCAACCAGGACAAGGGAAGTGCCTGTGGCCACTCACAGTGAGGGGGTGTGTTTTTGAAATTCTGCCCACACCATAAACTGGGTAATGTCATTTGACAGTATAAATATAGGAACTTCACACCACACACACACACACTGCTTCCAGAACACATCCAGATTTCCGCGCAGCACCTTGTTCCAGAAATCTTCACCTTGTACCTGACTCCAGACTTCTTTGAAGATCCAGATTTCTGTGCAGAATCCAGACTTTAGCATTGCTGAACTCTTTCTAGCTAGACCCAATTTCAAACATCCAAAACTTGAAAGGATTTAATACTGATCCAGCTTGGCTTGCTACCACTAAGGCTTGCCCACTGAAACCTGCATCCTGTAATCTGCCGTGTCCAGTGACCAGAAGGGCCCATCCAAAATCCAGTCTGAGGGGCCGTCCAAATTGACCAGAACCGTGCTGCTGATCCAATCCCTCCAGAAGTGACCTGCTGCTGGTAGACCTGACCTGATCCAATGACCAGAACTTTGACGGTCCAATTTTAATTACAAGGGACTGTAAGTATTATTGGGAAGAACAGTGACCCATATTATATTTGCTTTGTCTTATCCCAATCTCAACCCATCCCATCTTTAACTTCAGAACCCTAATATTCTCAGAACCATTCTTGCGCTGATTTTTCCCATCTGTTTCATTAAACCATAACCCATTAGTAATTTGGTATAAGTAAAGTAATTCCCATACAAAACAGAAACTAGAGTATCGCACGTGAGGAGTTACGAGCGGCCGTGAGTAACTGATTCATGCATGCCATTCTCTTTTTCATAGTCATTAATATAGTTTAATGAAACCAATCTGTCATTTTTAAAACCGAATTTCTGCTTTTCGCACCTACTTTTCCAAAAACGCCTCTTACTAAAACTTCTATAATTTCTTCCATTTTAAAGATAGAAATTTAATTTCAACTCTCACTGATACCTAAAACCCTTAGCTACATCCACAACCAAAAACCGCATCACGGAACAGAGTATTTGACCCGTTTTCTTCAATATCACATAGTGAAATTTACAAGTTTACACTTGTCTTTTTCCCATTCAAAGTGTTCTTCAAATTCCATACTGATCTAAAGTGTGTACTGTTGTTTATATTGTAGCTCATGTGTGTAAGGACCTGTTTAGTGTTGCTTTCGTAAGAATTTTTATCCATTTAAGCATTTTTGACCATTTTGCAATACTTTACAAAGCCATTTTCACCTGTCATTTCAAAAGTGTCAAGTTCCAAAAATAGTTTTCTCTCTTGTTTGGGGAGGGAAGATTGCATTCAACTCTATACATTATCTTTCATTCCTGAATACCTGCTTATTACTGACATCTGTGTAGGATTGTTCATATGTCCCTTAAAGAACTGTGCAGGGGGAAATATTAACCTAAACGCTATCTGTTCACAAACCAAAACTGGATTATTATAAGTGAATTCAATTGCTTTACTTATTTTTGAATTGTATTGTCACCGCTTTGTGATTGCTGCCCCACACACACATATATATATATATATATATATATATATATATATATATATATATATATATATATATATATATATATATAAATGTATGTGTGACTTGAATATTAAATACATAAATACACAGTTACCTTTACAAACTAGCTTGATTCTTGGTACACTGTGACCTGGGGGGTATTTTGAGACTGGTGTGATATGAGTGGTATATCATTCAGAATATTTAACTTATAGACACAAATAAATAAGGGTTTCATTGCACACTACATGCTAGGCGAGACCTGGGTGTGTGCCTGATTGAAATCCTTAACAATGGTGGGGTGACACGTGATCCCTCCCGAACAGTAAAGGAGGAGGGAGATCAATGGACAGAACAGGTGTTGCAGAAAGGTTACCTGCGAAATAGGAAAAGCTACTCCCATCTCCATGACTTTCTCTGTAACAATAGTTTGGGCCAAAGGAAAAACAGCATTTACACAGTGTAACCTGTAGAAGTTTAAAGATTAATTCCATAGGGGCAGGCTGTCTTGGAGTCGTTCTATGGTAAAACATAAATTGTGAATCTGCCATGCCGAGTGTAGCCAAAACACTATCAAATGTATCAAATGTGTTATTTTCAGTTATGTTTAGGGCTTCCCCAATGTATTTGAGAAATGCTCTTGTTGAAAATGTAAGATGTTGCAAGAAAAAAATCAATGTATTTGCCTGTGGGATACAAAATGGAGCCACATAGGTTGATAATTGGTATTACCAGAGGATTGAGGGGATTTCTAGGTATTTTGGGTAATAGATACAATTTGTGATATTTAACACCACGAGGAGTCAAGAAACGAGCCTCAGCTTTTCTGAGAAAGCCCTGTTGGCTTTTCCAGAATGTCAGCGGGAATATTAGCGCGCTAAATTCATTGCTAAAACATGCAAGCTTCGCATCTATGGGCGATGTCTTGTGCACCCCCAAATGTCAGCTCGTTATGACTTATTTGTCCTACTTTAATGATGGCATATACAGTACAGTGTTAATGATAGGTCACTCTAAAACGGTTTTGCATAACCGTGAGAAGCCTCTTTGAAACATGGATTCCAGGATTATTACAAGAAGAGGTAAATATCTTAAGGTTTTGTATAATGAGTGCTATGTGTCAAAATGGAAAAAGCACTACATTTATGTTCGTTTTTATATTTATACATTAGTATTTGGTCCCGAGGAAGACACTTAATCCACAATACTGGATTTTGTCGACACCAGCCACATTGGAGTCCCTAACAAAAAGAATCAGCCAGCAGACTAATCTGCAGACAGATGGCTGAATGTCTCAGCTAGTAAACAGAACATCTATGTTCTCATAACGAATATTTATAGGTTTTGTATACATGCCACAGAGACAGAAGATATTGTGTAGAGTGAAAGGGAAACATATCATTGTTGGATTTTCTATGAGTTTCAGTATTAGTACTTGTTTTTATACAATATACACTGTATACCGTTCATACACTTTGCACTTTGTTGCTGCTTGTTCCAGGTATTGCGACCATTGGTTTTTAGTATGGTTGTCATTTGTACAATACAGAGAGTATTATGAATATATGTTATCTGCATTAGGAGTTAATCAGCTTAGAGTTCTTTGAACATAGTGCAGAATAGAGTACATACATGTTTTATAATCTATCCAAGAGTGGTGAATCGAGTCGGGGGGCTGTTGGTTTCTGTAGTCGCCAAATAGCTACCAGGCCATGCAAGGACATCAGTGCTTGTACCCCACTCTTTGCTTCTTGATTGCTTTCTTTTGAGGTTGAGCTTCTGTCGAGTTTGTAATCATGGGCTAAGTTGAAGTTTCCACCAATTTCCTAACAGGTTATCATTTTTTATTTCTTTGCCTTTTGTAAATGCTCATGTTTAGCAAACAAATACAATCAGAAGCACTAAGGGAACCTAGGAAGGTGTAAAGGTTTGAAAACTAGATACAATTCTAAAATTAGAAATTGATCATTTATGGGCATCATCACATAAGATTTCTTTACTCAGAGTTTTCCTAAAATCCCAAGAGCATTAAAATACAATTAATTAAATATTGTTCACAACCTCTGCAGCTGGAACTTTACTTGGTTGATGCAGATCAGAAAAAAAGGTAATATGCCTCAAGATTGTTCCAATTGCTCTGGCTGAGTTTTATTCAGAATAAGAGTTACTAGCAACCACAACTGAGCCACAGCACATGATAAATGTGCCATGTGTCTCCATCTTGCAATCCTTTATCATTGGGCATATTTATTTTTTTATAATTTGGTAACAACAAGAACGTTTACATGATCAATCTAAACTAGGTTTTGAGTTTAGAGAGAGATTATTTTGGGCACATTTAAGGAACTCGAAATTGCCATGATGTGGAATTTGGAAACGAATATTATTTTATAACGTTAGTGTACAATACGACCAGTAAAATAAAATGAAAATCACGTTCTTATAAGGAATCACATGTCATGATCCGGTCCCAAACACCCCCAAATAAACTTGATACCACTGATATGGTAAAACACTGCAGGGCTCATGTTTGTTAAAGAGTAACCTAACTATAATATATCAAATGAAAGCATAAACATGTTGTCCATTACTTAATGTGACTCCTCATTTTAATGCATTGGTGGAGATGGAGCATGGATCAAAAATTACGATTCAACCTCTGAATTCCTCTCCATCGTACACACATTTACACATTTATGCCAGCCTTGCATTTTCATGCACGAGTAATTGTGTGGATTCTGATGGAGCCGCCTGCTTTTTACACCAGCAAAAATGCGGCCGATTCCATACGCTTCTATAGAAAAAGCTCCCTGCCATGCATAAATAGCAGGCTGTGTTTACTCAGTTTGCAATGCGAGTGCAAAAGGGAGGCGTGACTGTGATGCGACATAACTTGGCAGCTACATTTTGCAATCCGAAGTGCAAATGCTAACAATTAAGTGGGGAGGACCTGTTGGCACCTAACCGTAAATGTAATAGGTCCCCTCCATGAATGTGAGACCCTTTTAATCATATTATACAAATGAAAGGCATGCAATTATCGATGGGGAAGCTCACTGCCTCTGGAAACCTACCAAATCAATGTTGTTTTTAAAGATAGTCATTGTAGGTAGCTCTGCAAGATGTTCTTAGTCATAATGGTGTGCAAACTGTTATAAAATACAGAGTCACACCATCACTTTACATGTATGTCTCAACTCCTATTTAAGTCCAGGTCAACAGTGAGTGCCATGACAGCATCCAGTCCGACAGTCTCAAAGATTAACAAGCCGATTCATGGAATTAATGTGCGCAGAAAATTCCCGCGCGATTCGCAGTAAAAGTGCGAAAATCGCAGTGCAACTGCGAAAATCGCAAGGAAACCAGCGCACATCGATTCATGGAAGTCCGTGCGCGTGAAAAATATTGGATGTGCGCTGAAAAAGTGCGTGGCGCACGCTGGCGCATAGGTCATCCAACGGCGTACGCCACGGGCGCTGCGAAATCGCACATAGGGAACAACACGTGAAAATATGGGCGTCACGGGGGAAGTACAGGAGGCAAGTGCGTGGAACGCCCACACGCTCGCCTACAACTCGTATTCATGGAATCGAATAGGGCAAACCAGCGCACGGTCAAAGACGCGCACAGGGCCAAACAAGTACGCCACAAGAAAGCAGGCGGTAGCGTCCCTGCGCCTGAAATAAATGTGCGCCAAAATGTGCGCTAACAAAAAGCACCCATATACAGCTATGATGAATGATCCATACAGTGGCCCTCTAGGACAAATGAGGTGCAAAGGGGTACGGACAAACACGGACACCCGCTGTGTGAAAAATAGCGTGTGCATGTATTACGGGGTTCGCAGGAAGTTCCACACGCGATTGGCCTGGGCACGTGTATTCCGGGGTGCGCGGGAAGTTTCACACGCGAATTTGCAGGGTACGTGTATTTCGGTGTGCGCGTGAAGTTCCACACGCAATTTCAGCAGCCTACGTGTATTTCGGGGGTGCCGGGGAGTCCTACACGTGAATTGGCCATGTGGGTCCTCCCAGCTGTTCCCTCTACACCCTTCACGGCCCCTGCAGGTGGCCCACACCACAGGGGACTACCCTGCACCCCTGCACATGTCCCGCAGGCAGCCCATCCACCATGGCCATGCCCCCCAGCCAACCCACATGTCACCTTGCACTACTGCCCACCAACGCATGTCACCTAGCACCCCCACCCCCCTGCATCCAGGGGCACCCTCCACCAGGCCCCCACTCATGTCTCCCAGCACCCCCACCCCCCTGCATCCAAGGGCACCCTCCACCAGGCCCCCATTCCTGTCCCCCTGCACCCCCACCCCCCAGCATCCAGGGGCACCCTCCACCAGGCCCCCACTCATGTCCCCCTGCACCCCCACCCCCCTGCATCCAGGGGCACCCTCCACCAGGCCCCCACTCATGTCTCCCAGCACCCCCACCCCCTGCATCCAGGGGCACCCTCCACCAGGCCCCCACTCCTGTCCCCCTGCACCCCCACCCCCCTGCATCCAGGTGCACCCTCCACCAGGCCCCCACTCATGTCTCCCAGCACCCCCACCCCATTGCATCCAGGGGCACCCTCCACCAGGCCCCCACTCCTGTCCCCCTGCACCCCCACCCCCCAGCATCCAGGGGCACCCTCCACCAGGCCCCTACTTATGTCCCCCTGCACCCCCACCCCCCAGCACTGTGGGGCACCCTCCACCAGGCCCCCACTCATGTCTCCCAGTACCCCCACCCCCCAGCACTGTGGGGCACCCTCCACCAGGCCCCCACTCATGTCCAACTCATGTCCCCCTGCACCCCCACCCCCCAGCACTGTGAGGCACCCTCCACCAGGCCCCCACTCATGTCCAACTCATGTCTCCCAGCACCCCCACCCTCCAGCACTGTGGGGCACCCTCCACCAGGCCCCCACTCATGTCCCCCTGCACCCCCACACCCCTGCATCCAGGGGCACCCTCCACCAGGCCCCCACTCATGTCCCCCTGCACCCCCACCCCCCAGCACTGTGGGGCACCCTCCACCAGGCCCCCACTCATGTCCCCCTGCACCCCCACCCCCCATCACTGTAGGGCACACTCCACCAGGCCCCCACTCATGTCCCCCTGCACCCCCACCCCCCTGCATCCAGGGGCACCCTCCACCAGGCCCCCACTCATGTCTCGCTGCACCCCCACCCCCTGCATCCAGGAGCACCCTCCACCAGGCCCCCACTCATGTCTCCCAGCACCCGCACCCCCCAGCACTGTAGGGCACCCTCCACCAGGCCCCCACTCCTGTCCCCCTGCACCCCCACACCCCTGCATCCAGGGGCACCCTCCACCAGGCCCCCACTCATGTCCCCCTGCACCCCCACCCCCCAGCACTGTGGGGCACCCTCCACCAGGCCCCCACTCATGTCCAACTCATGTCTCCCAGCACCCCCACGCCCCAGCACTGTGGGGCACCCTCCACCAGGCCCCCACTCCTGTCCCCCTGCACCCCCACCCCCCAGCACCCAGAGGCACCCTCCACCAGGCCCCCACTCATGTGTCCCTGCACCCCCACCCCCCAGCACTGTAGGGCACGCTCCACCAGGCCCCCACTCATGTCGTCCTGCACCCCCACCCCCTGCATCCAGGGGCACCCTCCACCAGGCCCCCACTCATGTCCCCCTGCACCCCCATCCCCCTGCATCCAGGGGCACCCTCCTCCAGGCCCCCACTCATGTCTCCCAGCACCCCCACCCCCCAGCACTGTAGGGCACCCTCCACCAGGGCCCCACTCCTGTCCCCCTGCATCCCCACCCCCCTGCATCCAGGGGCACCCTCCACCAGGCCCCCACTCATGTCCCCCTGCACCCCCACCCCCCAGCACTGTGGGGCACCCTCCACCAGGCCTCCACTCATGTCCAACTCATGTCTCCCAGCACCCCCACCCCCCAGAACTGTGGGGCACCCTCCACCAGGCCCCCACTCATGTCCCCCTGAACCTCCACCCCCCTGCATCCAGGGGCACCCTCCACCAGGCCCCCACTCATGTCTCCCAGCAGCCCCACCCCCCTGCATCCAGGGGCACCCTCCACCAGGCCCCCACTACTGTCCCCCTGCACCCCCACCACCCTGCATCCAGGGGCACCCTCCACCAGGCCCCCACTCATGTCTCCCAGCACCCCCACCCCCATGCATCCAGGGGCACCCTCCACCAGGCCCCCACTCCTGTCCCCCTGCACCCCCACCCCCCAGCATCCAGGGGCACCCTCCACCAGGCCCCCACTCATGTCCCCCTGCACCCCCACCCCCCAGCACTGTAGGGCACCCTCCACCAGGCCCCCACTCATGTCCCCCTGCACCTGCACCCCCCTGCATCCAGGGGCACCCTCCACCAGGCCCCCACTCATGTCACCCACCACCCCCACCCCCCAGCACTGTAGGGCAACCTCCACCAGGCCCCCACTCATGTCCAACTCATGTCCCCCTGCACCCCCAACCCCCAGCACTGTGGGGCACCCTCAACCAGGCCCCCACTCATATCTTCCAGCACCCCCACCCCCCTGCATCCAGGGGCACCCTCCACCAGGCCCCCACTCATGTCTCCCAGCACCCCCACCCCCCAGCTCTTTGGGGCACCCTCCACCAGGCCCCCACTCATGTCCAACTCATGTACCCCTGCACCCCCGCCCCCCAGCACTGTGGGCACCCTCCACCAGGCCTCCACTCCTGTCCCCCTGCACCCCCACCCCCCAGCATCCAGGGGCACCCTCCACCAGGCCCCCACTCATGTCCCCCTGCACCCCCACCCCCCAGCACTGTAGGGCACCCTCCACCAGGACCCCACTCATGTCCCCCTGCACCCCCACCCCCCTGCATCCAGGGGCACCCTCCACCAGGCCCCCACACATGTCCCCCTGCACCCCCACCCCCCTGCATCCAGGGGTACCCTCCACCAGGCCCCCACTCATGTTTCCCAGCACCCCCACCCCCAGCACTGTAGGGCACCCTCCACCAGGCCCCCACTCCTGTCCCCCTGCACCCCCACCCCCCTGCATCCAGGGGCACCCTCCATCAGGCCCCCACTCATGTCCCCCTGCAACCCCACCCCCCAGCACTGTGGGGCACCCTCCACCAGGCCCCCACTCATGTCCAACTCATGTCTCCCAGCACCCCCACCCTCCAGCACTGTGGGGCACCCTCCACCAGGCCCCCACTCATGTCCCCCTGCACCCCCACCCCCCTGCATCCAGGGGCACCCTCCACCAGGCCCCCACTCATGTCTCCCAGCACCCCCACCCATTGCATCCAGGGGCACCCTCCACCAGTCCCCCACTACTGTCCCCCTGCACCCCCACCCCCCTGTATCCAGGGGAACCCTCCACCAGGCCCCCACTCATGTCTCCCAGCACCCCCACCCCCATGCATCCAGGGGCACCCTCCACCAGGCCCCCACTCCTGTCCCCCTGCACCCCCACCCCCCAGCATCCAGGGGCACCCACCACCAGGCCCCCACTCATGTCCCCCTGCACCCCCACCCCCAGCACTGTAGGGCACCCTCCACCAGGCCCCCACTCATGTCCCCCTGCACCCCCACCCCCTGCATCCAGGGGCACCCTCCACCAGGCCCCCACTCATGTCCCCCTGCACCCCCACCCCCCTGCATCCAGGGGCACCCTCCACCAGGCCCCCACACATGTCTCCCAGCACCCCCACCCCCCAGCACTGTAGGGCACCCTCCACCAGGCCCCCACTCCTGTCCCCCTGCACCCCCACCCCCCTGCATCCAGGGGCATCCTCCACCAGGCCCCCACACATGTCTCCCAGCACCCCCACCCCCCAGCACTGTAGGGCACCCTCCACCAGGCCCCCACTCCTGTCTCCCTGCACCCCCACCCCCCTGCATCCAGGGGCACCCTCCACCAGGCCCCCACTCATGTCCCCCTGCACCCCCACCCCACTGCATCCAGGGGCACCCTCCACCAGGCCCCCACTCATGTCTCCCAGCACCCCCACACCCCAGCAATGTAGGGCACCCTCCACCAGGCCCCCACTCCTGTCCCCCTGCACCCCCACCCCCCTGCATCCAGGGGCACCCTCCACCAGGCCCCCACTCATATCTCCCAGCAACCCCTGCATCCAGGGACACCCACCACCAGGCCCCCACTCATGTCTCCCAGCACCCCCACCCCCCAGCACTGTGGGGCACCCTCCACCAGGCCCCCACTCATGTCCAACTCATGTCCCCCTGCACCCCCACCCCCCAGCACTGTGGGCCACCCTCCACCAGGCCCCCACTCATGTACCCCTGCACCCCCATTCCCCTGCATCCAGGGGCACCCTCCACCAGGCCCCCACTCATGTCTCCCAGCACCCCCACTCCCCTGTATCCAGGGGCACCCTCCACCAGGCCCCCACTCATGTCCCCCTGCACCCCCACCCCCAGCACTGTAGGGCACCCTCCACCAGGACCCCACTCATGTCCCCCTGCACCCCCACCCCCTGCATCCAGGGGCACCCTCCACCAGGCCCCCACTCATGTCCCCCTGCACCCCCACCCCCTGCATCCAGGGGCACCCTCCACCAGGCCCCCACTCATGTTTCCCAGCACCCCCACCCCCCAGCACTGTAGGGCACCCTCCACAAGTCCCCCACTCCTGTCCCCCTGCACCCCCACCCCCCTGCATCCAGGGGCACCCTCCATCACGCCCCCACTCATGTCCCCCTGCAACCCCACCCCCCAGCACTCTGGGGCACCCTCCACGAGGCCCCCACTCATGTCCCCCTGCACCCCTACCCCCCTGCATCCTGGGGCACCCTCCACCAGGCCCCCACTCATGTCTCCCAGCACCCCCACCCCCTGCATCCAGGGGCACCCTCCACCAGGCCCCCACTACTGTCCCCCTGCACCCCCACCACCCTGCATCCAGGGGCACCCTCCACCAGGCCCCCACTCATGTCTCCCAGCACCCCCACCCCCATGCATCCAGGGGCACCCTCCACCAGGCCCCCACTCCTGTCCCCCTGCACCCCCACCCCCCAGCATCCAGGGGCACCCTCCACCAGGCCCCCACTCATGTCCCCCTGCACCCCCACCCCCAGAACTGTAGGGCACCCTCCACCAGGCCCCCACTCCTGTCCCCCTGCACCCCCACCCCCTGCATCCAGGGGCACCCTCCACCAGGCCCCCACACATGTCTCCCAGCACCCCCACCCCCAGCACTGTAGGGCACCCTCCACCAGGCCCCCACTCCTGTCCCCCTGCACCCCCACCCCCCCTGCATCCAGGGGCACCCTCCACCAGGCCCCCACTCCTTTCCCCCTGCACCCCCACCCCCCTGCATCCAGGGGCACCCTCCACCAGGCCCCCACTCATGTCTCCCAGCACCCCCACCCCCCAGCACTGTAAGGCACCCTCCACCAGGCCCCCACTCCTGTCCCCCTGCAACCCCACCCCCCTGCATCCAGGGGCACCCTCCACCAGGCCCCCACTCATGTCCCCCTGCACCCTCACCCCACTGCATCCAGGGGCACCCTCCACCAGGCCCCCAATCATGTCTCCCAGCACCCCCACCCCCCAGCACTGTAGGGCACCCTCCACCAGGCCCCCACTCCTGTCCCCCTGCACCCCCACCCCCCTGCATCCAGGGGCACCCTCCACCAGGCCCCCACTCATGTCTCCCAGCAACCCCTGCATCCAGGGGCACCCTCCACCAGGCCCCCACTCATGTCTCCCAGCACCCCCACCCCCCTGCATCCAGGGGCACCCTCCACCAGGCCCCCACTCATGTCTCCCAGCACCCCCCAGCACTGTGGGGCACCCTCCACCAGGCCCCCACTCATGTCCAACTCATGTCCCCCTGCACCCCCACCCCCCAGCACTGTGGGCCACCCTCCATCAGGCCCCCACTCATGTCCCCCTGCACCCCCACCCCCCTGCATCCAGGGGCACCCTCCACCAGGCCCCCACTCATGTCCCCCAGCACCCCCACCCCCTGCATCCAGGGGCACCCTCCACCAGGCCCCCACTCCTGTCCCCCTGCACCCCACCCCCCTGCATCCAGGGGCACCCTCCACCAGGCCCCCACTCATGTCTCCCAGCACCCCCACCCCCCTGCATCCAGGGGCACCCTCCACCAGGCCCCCACTCCTGTCCCACTGCACCCCCACCCCCCTGCATGGCCCCCACTCATGTCCCCCTGCACCCCCACCCCCCTGCATCCAGGGGCACCCTCCACCAGGCCCCCACTCATGTCCAACCCATGTCCAACTCATGTCTCCCAGCACACCCACCCCCCAGCACTGTGGGGGCACCCTCCACCAGGCCCCCACTCATGTCCCCCTGCACCCCCACCCCCCTGCATCCAGGGGCGCCCTCCACCAGGCCCCCACTCATGTCTCCCAGCACCCCCACCCCCCTGCATCCAGGGGCACCCTCCACCAGGCTCCCACTCATGTCTCCCAGCACCCCCACCCCCCTGCATCCAGGGGCACCCTCCACCAGGCCCCCACTCCTGTCCCCCTGCACCCCCGCCCCCCTGCATCCAGGTGCACCCTCCACCAGGCCCCCACTCATGTCCAACTCATGTCCTCCTGCACCCCACCCCCCAGCCGTGCGATTTGCCTGGGTACGTGTATTCCCGGGGTGCGTGGGTAGTCTCACACGCGATTCCATCAGGGTACGTGTATTATGGGTCCGCGTGAACTTCCACACGCGATACCAGCCGGGTACGTGTATTACGGGGTTCGCGGGAAGTTCCACACGCGATTGCCCTGAGTACGTGTATTTCGGGGTGCGCGGGAAGTGTCACACGCGAATTTGCAGGGTACGTGTATTTTGGTGTGCGCGTGAAGTTACACACGCGACTGGGCCTGTGAGAGTGGGGTACATGTATTCCATTTGTGGGCGGGAATATTTACTCGCGACTGGGCCTGGGAGAGCGTGTTACATGTATTCCTGGGGTGTGCGGGAAGATTTACAGGTTGCCTACAACGCGCCAAAAAATAAAAGGTCCAATCCTGAAACACGTACGCCAGCATGAAGCAGGCGCACGTCCCGCGCAGCATAAAAGAGTGCGCAAACAACAAACAAGCTCAGACGCCAGGATGAATATACTGTTCCTAGCAGCAGTGGCCGTGGGATACCGCAGGAGGAGGAGAAGGATAGTCAGGGCCAGAATCTTCACACCCAGAACCAGCCTATTTGGTATGCCTGATGACCAGGTGTATGGGAGGTACAGGTTTCCACCACACATAATACTCGACCTGGTCAGTGAGTGGGAGGATGACCTCACATCACCCACCCTGTGCTCCCAAGCACTCAGCCCCCTGGAGAAGGTCCTCAATGTACTGCACTTCTTGGCTACCGGATCATTTCAGCAGACAAGTGCCATAGTGGGGGGGGTGTCACAGGCCACGCAGTCACGGTGCCTACACCAGGTGTTGGCCATCATCATTGCACGCCCATCAGTCCGCAGGCACATATACCTGCCCAGAACACCTGCAGAAAGGCAGGCTGTCAGCCAGGATTTCTACAGGGTGGCACAATTCCCCAAAGTGCTAGGTGACATTGATTGCACCCATGTGGCTCTACGTCCCCCCAGGGCATCTGAGCACATCTATAGAAACCGCAAGCACTGGCATTCCATCAACGTCCAGGTAGTATGTGATACCAAAGGAATCATCACCTCAGTATATGCCAACTGTCCAGGGTCCACCCATGACAGCTTCATTTACAGGATGTCAATCCTAAACAGGGACATGGAAGCTGGGCGACATGGCGATGCATGGCTGCTTGGTGAGTATAAATGCCACAGCACACGCATGCATGACAGATACAGAGTAATGCCAATACCCCACTAATGATCCCCATCACCACCTCCCCAGGGGACAGTGCCTACCCTCTGAGCACACACATGATGACGCCAATTCGGAACCCCATCACGCCTCCCGAGGTAAGAATCAACACAGTCCATATTGCAACACGGGGCATAGTGGAGCGCACATTCGGAGTGCTCAAGTCACGCTTTCGCTCCCTTGAGCGTTCTGGTGGGCAGCTGTTATACGCTCCCCCAGTAGTGTGCAGGATCATAGTGGCAGCATGTGTCCTGCACAATGTTGCAACACGCCGGGGCCTGGCTGTGGACATGGTTGTGCCCCCACATCCCCAACTACATGCACGCCCGCTGCGCATGGGAGGGGAAAGGGCACGGGGTGAGGCAGCCCATACGCAGCTGGTGGCTAATTACTTCACATAGAAAGCACACCCTGTGGAGTGCACACAGCCCTGGCACATACCATCTGACAATCAATGATGACTCAATCTGACAATTCTGATGAATTAAGGGACAGTCAACTGTCAGAACCAGAGCAGCCTGAGATTGTTCATCTGGAAGTGTCACAATGTGTGCATCCCTACCTAAACAAACACCACCAATGCAGTGTCATCAAAAGACCCACTTCCATGCAGCAAAAATGAATACCCACTTGCAAAATACAACATGAGAACAGTGCCATGTCACCCAACCCCTCCCCGGCACGGCCACACAACACACCATGGCATGTCATGCAGTGTGAGAGCAAACAAATTAATCCCCACAACATGCCCCACGTGTCACCAACTACACTGTCCCTAATGGAAACTGGCCACACATGAAATGCTCAAAGTAATGCAGGACCAACAACACACATTACCAAATACTTACCAATAATACCAATCACCTACACAACCTCCAACCTACCATAAACATGACAGTACGGACTTAAAAGATTGGTAGCCTCACTACCTGATAATGCCAGCACTTCGAACACTTCCAACTATACAGTGTTAGCGCCACACAAGAGTGTAGGTGCACTGCCAACAACATGGATTCCAGTTCCAAAGTAGACCGCCTTGTGAAGACATGAGAAATGGACCTGCAAACTAACAGGATGAGATGGATGCAGAGGCACATATCAATACACCATGTAGTGTACAATACAACAACAATATGCACTAGGAATGTATACACAGTATTGACTACAGACTGCCCACACATCACATGGGAGTCCAACGTCACTGTGTAAGTCAATGTCACTTGGGCACACCCTTTGCAAGCCCATGGAAACGGGAAGCAGGAGGGGTGTGTGTCACACAAAACCAAGCATCTGACCCAAATTCAGGACAAGCCTGCATGTGCCCAGCCACAATACAGCGTATGCCCACGGGAGCCACACAAGGCAACACACTGTCCAAAAACTCAAGAATAAAAAAAAAAATTAAAAAAAAAAAAAAAAATGGCCATGAATGGGCCCGGGGGGGGGGGGGGAGGCCACCCAGGAGGTCCGAGGACAGGGTGCACACCAAAACCCACCTGTGTGGATCTTGCAACAAAAAAAACACCTCCATGGGCTCATGGCCTGCACGGCTACCCTATTGTGGGAGAATCGCTGCTGTCGCTCTCCTCACCCTCTGCAGCTGCATCAGGAGGTGGTGGCACTATGGGAGGCAGCCCACGCAAAGCCCTAGTCTGGTCCTCCATGGCAGCAAGCATGCGGGTGTGGAAGGTCTGGTTCTGGAGGATAATTGTGCGTAGGTCCCCATGCAACAACTCACGGGATGCCCGGACCTCCTCCCTAGTTGCCTGCATCTCAGCTGAGAGCGTACGTGTGAGCCGCTCCAGCTGCTGTTCTGTCCTCTTGTTAGCTGAAGCCTCAAGCTCAACCAGAGTTGCCCTGAGCTGACGGAGTTCCACCCTCAGGGCTTCCCTGTGGCCCTGGGACTCAATAGAAATGGCTTCCCCTGTTGGACGCCAACATGTCCTCCCTGTGTGACTGGCTAATGGAGTCTGTTGCCTGCTGTAGTTATTCAATTAGCCTATCTTGGTGGACAATGGATGTGGCCACCCTATCCATGGCCTGAGCCATCATCTCAGTTGATGCTGCCTGTTGGTTTGCCATACCGTATATGGATTGCTCCCATGCGGTATTGCCAGGTGGCATACGGCCACCGCGTCGGCGGGCACCACACCTGTCTGGGGCAAGGCGAACTGCGCCTTGCTGTGCCGGCACTGCCTGAGGCTGCAGGACTGCATTCCCCCTCTGATCTGCTGGCCCAGGAACAGGATCAGATGTGGCAGAGTGTGACCCTGCATCCGTAACCACCAAAGGCGGACCTACCAACACTGACATCCCCATTGAGGGTTCTACCCCTGGTGCAGGTGGGTTGGACATTACAGAATCCCTCCCAGAAACACTTACCTGCGACGGCACATAGGTCTCATCATCTGAATCAACACCTGAATAGAGCTTGGGGGAAGTGCACCCAGAGACACCCCTTGAGATGACGGCCTGCAGCAAGTGTGGGTTCTCACCCACCACCACACCACGTTCCTCACTGGTGCCCGGTCGGGCCTGACATCCCTCCTGGGTCTGCACCATCTCCACAACCCCAGCAGTATCAAGTGCGTCATCCCCTGCAAAGACATGAAAGAAAAGAAATGGGAACAGGCATTAGCACCATGGAACACAATTAGGACTGAGAAGCAACAGAAACAGTACTTCATTGACACATGTACCACATGACTGTAACCCTCCCATCCATGCACTGTCACTGCGTATGAAGGGGAGGCAAATGGAACACATTGATGGCACCAAGATGGAAGACCAACAAATTTGCTGCATGCTGCCTAGCAGTGCCATCACACATAGGCCTGTGATTGGCATGTCCAATACACATACATGACACATGCCATCACACAGATGGCATGTACCCTAGCCATGTCACACATGTGACAATAGGACTGAGAAATGCCTAGTGAAAGTGGTGGAATGCAGACAATCAGCATGAATGAACCCAGAATAACATGAAACTATGTTGTGGCCAGATGACACTTCAAGGGCAACTGGCGTGAGGTTGGGCTGAATGTCTACTGTTGCCAGAAGGGATACTGCAACACCCAAATCCTGGTGCGCAGAATGTATTGGATGAAGCACATGGGTGACCCAAACCACTCAGGCACACACCCCCTCACCTGGCACTCAATCAGAAGCACTCACACACACACCATGCACATGGATGACACACACATGCATGTGCACTCACCGGACAATGCCTCGTAATCTGGCAGGTCTCCCACGCCTTGGATCTGTTCCTCCGTGACGTAGGTCCCAGCAACATACTCATGTGGAGTGAGTTCCATGTCCTCTGCCGGAGACCCACCTCCAGTCACTAGAGTTGCGGCATGACTTGAGGCCAGATTTTTCTTTGCCCTGCGCTTAAGGTCATTCCAGCGCTTGTAGCAATCATTAGCTGTGTGCCTCACGAATCCAAGGGCCCTTATGAGTTCCGCAATGGTCTGCCAGTGTGCCTGACGTTGTGCAGGTGTGGTCTTGCATCCTGCAGTAATCACCATTTCGCTGTCATGTGCGGACACATACTCCACAAGTGCATCAAGTTCGGCCTGATTGAAGCTGGGCTTCCTTGGTGGGCCGGACTGTGTAGCGGTATCTGGGGCATCAGCCTGTACTGGACGAGCACTCTTCCTCTTCGGCTTGGAAGGTGGTGGTGATACTGAGTGTCCTACGCCGCTCTGGACACTAGGGGCAGGAGCCCCGGTGTACTGTGGACTAGGAGTGTGGGAATGAACACTTACCATGGGATTTGGTGCAGGCATAAGCTGAAGTGTGATGTAGTCAGGGGGAACGTCAGCAGGATGGACTAGGACCGACACTCTCCTGGCTGGGACACTCAGAGCTGGGGTGGATGGAGCTGCAGCTGCCCCTGCAGCCTCCCCACCCTGCCTACTCGGGGCAACAGATGACATAGCTGCCCCTGATCCACGTGGGCTGGTGACACCAACGTGCACCGCCACACGTGGCCTAGACCTGCTGACCTGGAAGTCAGCCATGGAGTCACCCTGTGCCAGGTCTGGTGCCACAATGGGCTGGTCCAACAAGGGCTGAGCAGGGATGGTGTCAGCCACGTTACCCTCAACCGGGGGGAGCATGGGTGTCCCTGACTGGACACCCACACATGGGGGGCTAGGGGCACCCTGCAAGTCCTGGCCACGTCCCCTACCGTATCCACCACGGCCACCTCTTGTGGCTCGCCCACCTTTGCCACCCTTACCGCTTGCTCGCCTTCCAACCATGGCACTGATGTTGTTGTGCGTATGGGAGTTGCAGTAAACTATTGTTCTGGGCAATTGGGGGTCAAAGGGGTAGGGAACTAGATGGAATTCGTACCCTAGTGCTCTAGCAAGGCTGTATGTGACCCCTGGGGGAAGATGACGGGTCACATAATGCACAGGCACCCCAAAAAAGGGAGATACTGTGCACGCAACCCCTCCTAGACCACGTGCATGGAAAAAAAATCCTGCACTACGCTGTGGCACGCAGAAACACAAAAATGAACGTATGCGTGTCACACGCAGCCTAGACTGACCTCTGAAGGGGTAGGCAACACACGGGGCAAGCACAGATGTCAAATACGTGCGCGACTCACCGTCTGCCAGGAAAAATCGCGTGAAAAATACGCGCGTGTGCGCGTTGGCAACACCCCCGCCAAAAGAAGAATTGTACGCTGTCTGAGGAGACAGGACAACAGGAGAAGTGAATGCTGTTTGAGGAAACAGGCCCAGGAAAAAGACAAGAAGACAAAAAGCTGTCAGAGGTAACAGGGAGTACGAACTTGGAACACCGTGAAGTAAATCGCGTGTGAACCAACAAGAAGTACAGATTTCACCCACTCTCTCTCCACAAAAAGCAAGTACAAGGAAATGGCATTCTACACGTACCTTTTAAAGATGCCCACACGTCCAGCGTCACTTCCGCGTGTACGCGCTAAGGCCCCATCCTCCAATTACACGAGCTGACACTCTGACGTGCAGTCATTGGATGTGTAACATGCACCCGTGTACAGGGAAACGCCCGCGCACGCATGTCACAGACGCGCATACGCTCGTGGCCTTTGGGCGAATGAATTCGCGTACGTGTGCTGATGCGCTTACGCGCTAAGGCCCTTTCCTTGAATTACACGCAGACGTGCTGGATTTTCACGTGCCAAATCACTCCGTATCAAGCTGGCCACGCGTAAGCACACGGAAGACCACGCTCCTGCCCAGAAGGCCGGATTACTGCCCCCCAGAGCCCCGAGCACGCTCCCACCTGCCATCTGCTGCTGCCTGATTGCCTGCTGCCCACGTGCCCTGCCATTTGCTGCCTGCACATCAGCCAGGGGTTCTGTTGCTGTGACCACCCCTGCTGTAACCGAAGACTCCCGACTGGGATTCCATCGCTCCACAGCCCAGCCCCAGGACCCAGTTGCCCACCCACTCCTGCCTCTGGGGTTGTCATGTCGGGCACTGAAACATCTGGCACCACTGACAACCCCCGGCCAGAGAGGCAGAGGGGCACCAGGTTCACTGCCACCGAAGTTGGTGTCCTGGTGGAGCAAGTCCTGGGGCAGTATGATGCCCTCTTCGGAAGTTTGCGCGCCGACAAGGAAGGACGGACTCGGATCTGGACGGACATCGTGACTGCCATCAACGCGGAGGGGGTGGCAGTCCGACTACTCCATCATGTCAAGAAGCGCTGGGAGGACTTCAGGTCCGGGACCCTCAACAAGGCCCGGCACCTCTTGAAGGCAGCGGATGCTAAGGGGCGCCGGGGCCACTTGTCGGACGATCAGATGAGTGTCCTGGAACGCATATCCCCAGCGCTACACGTCCAGGTCCTTGAGAGGCAGACCTGTCTGGAGTCAAGCGGTAAGTGTACATGCATCATGATTGTAAGCTGTGCGTGTGGTGATGTGCCAGTAGTGTGCAGGTTGCACATGTGTTTGTATGGGGCCAAGTATGGGTGGGGGTGTACAGGGCCGTGAGGCTAACACATGCGAGGGCTCTCATGTGTGAGACATGGATGGTGCTTGTGCGTTTAGGCTTGCATGCCAAATGCAGTTGTGTGGGCACACATGTTTGGATGAATGTGTATGTAAGTAGGCATGTTCGTGATGTCACACATGGATGTTGTTTTCAGCTGCATGTATCAGCACTGTGTATTTGTGCATGTGTGTGTATTTGACAAGGGCGCACACGCACCTTTGACCCTCTCTAATCTCTCCACTGACCCGAACCTCGGTTCCCAAGGGCGTTCAACCTACCAGCGCCTTCAGACCATACCAATGGTATATAAGGCGCTATATAAATGCAAAATAACAATAACAATAACAATAACAAGGGTGCAACAGTGATGCAACATGGATGCATGTGACAGCGGGATGTGGAAGCCGGATTGGCAGATGTGACATGGATGCCGATCTGAACACTGCGACAGTTGGCAGAGGTGTACACATGCATGCAAGTGTGGTGGTGTGTGTGCATGTGTAGTGCACTCCCTGTGTTGCATGTGATGTCTGGCTCACCTTTGCCTGCTCATGCTGTTGTATGTGTATGGATGGTGCTGGCTGTTGCGATATGGCTGTGGTATGGCTCATGTGTGCAAGTTGAAATGACATGTGTGTTGGCGATTGTGATGCCATGGCTGAGGTTTGCCAATGCCACTCATGTACAACTGTCATGTGTGTATGTGTCCATTGTACAGTGCCCTGATGCCTGTGTTTTATTTCTCCCTGTCTGCAGCGTCAACTGATGAAGAGGGCGGAAAAGCCGCTGTGGAGCACAGCGGCGGGGATCGCACCGCCAGCCGGAGACGCAAGGCCCGGCTCCCCTCCCAGGTTGTGATCTCGTCGGGGAGTGAGGAGTCTGGTGCCACGTCCCAGGCCACAGCTGCCGGGGGGAGGTCCAAGAGGCGGAGGTCGGAGTTGGACTCCTCGGCAGCAGAAGGGGCAGCTGGGACCCCACAGGGCCCAACGGGGGAAGATGGCACGGAGTCATCCAGGTTGGTGGGGGGTTTGGTGGAGGAGGAGGCCGTGCAAGCAACAGAGACGGGGTCTGCAGGTGGGGGTTCCACTGGTGCTAGTGGTGCAGTGCAGGACCATGGACAGGAGGCAGCACAGGCCGCCGCGGAAGTGCCTGTGTGCAATCCTGTCCCTGATCCTGTCACTGCATCATCTTGCACCAGCAGTGATGCCTACGTTAAGACCCGTTTTCAGGCAGGGGATGAGCTCACGACAACTGGCCATCCTCTGCCTGCAGACGTGGCTATCCAGGTCCGGGTTGAGCCTGTCCTGACTGGTGTGGCGTTGCGTCAACGGGCCATGCGAGGTGACCTGCAGTCTTTTCATGAGGAGACTGCACGTCATCTCGAATGGCTCGTTGACTGCGTCGGCCTACTGGGACAGGTCAACCAGGATGGATTCCTCCGTTTGATGGGGCTTGCTCCGACCCCCTCCTCAACTGAACCCCCTATGCGCCAGTCGTCCTTCATGCCATCTTCCCACCCATCAGTCACCTGGGTGCCCTGTGGAGCTGCCTCTGACAGTGCGGCCAGGCTGGTGGAGGAGGCATCCCTGCCACAGTCGGGAGTCGGACGTCCAGCAGGGGTGGCCACATCAACGACTGCACCCCAGCTGGTGGAGGATGTGCAGGCAGCAGAAGCCAGGGCACGGGCACAGGCACAGGAGCAGCAGCAACAAGGTGGGAGCCATGATGGCTCGGGGCCTTCGACATCGGAGGGGCAGGCATCGGCCGGAGGGCAGGAGGACCCAGGACGGGAAGTGTCTTCCGTGTGGCAGCGGTTGGGCCACGCCATAGATGCGGAGCGGCAGCGGGTGGAAGAGGCAGGGCTCACGATGGTCAGGGCGGAGAACTCCATGCGGAGGGCCCTGAGGCGGGCCGAGTGCCTCGAGGCAATCCGCAGGGAGTTGGAGGTGAACATGTCGACGGCCCTGCGGACCCTCGGGGCCATGGAGGAGGACCGCCTCCGGAACATTGAGCAGGAGTTCGATGATGCCCTGGCCCGGAACATCTCAAAGTGAGCCGTCGGACTGGCCCGCTGCCCTTGTAAATAGTTCTGTAGTTAGTGTTAGGTTTCCTTTGGTTTTGCATTTTTTTTGGACCTTTTGGACAATGGGCCAAATTTTTGTATATAGTTTTTTTTAATTAGGTAGTGTTATTAGATAGGTTTCATTTCTTCTGTTGGGGTTTATCTGTATATAGTTGACTGTTGGATTTTCTATTTTTTTTTTATAATTTACTCATGGAGCAATGGTTTTCGATTTTAATTTTCCATTGGATTTACTTTTGAGAACTGTGACATTGGACACCTTTGCTTTGGATTATGATTTGTGGTTTTACATTATTTTACGGACATGCTGCTTTCTATTTTTTTAATTCCCTTTTTCGTTTGTTTATTTTTGATTCTATTTCTGTTGCTTTTAATACATATATTTTCTTCAAACTTCAATGTGTAGTATCATCTCATTGGTTTCATGCATATCATGATATGGGTTTTGACATTCACTGACACCCATTGCCTGTATGTGAGGGACATGTGTTCATTTACAAAGTTGCCATTGGGGTTGTATCATGTAATTGCCATTTCTAAGTGGGTGGATGCAATACTTGGGTGGGTGTTTGGCATTTGGAGGCTGCCCATAAGGCCCAGGTATCTAGATTGTGATGATGTGTTGGCTGGGGGACATGAGTGGGGGCCTGGTGGAGGGTGCCCCACAGTGCTTGGGGGTGAGGGTGCTGGGAGACATGAGTGGGGGCCTGTTGGAGGGTGGCCCACAGTGCCTGGGGGTGGGGGTGCAGGGGGACATGAGTTGGACATGAGTGGGGGCCTGGTGGAGGGTGCCCCACAGTGCTGGGGGGTGGGGGTGCTGGGAGACATGAGTGGTGGCCTGGTGGAGGGTGCCCCACAGTGCTGGGGGGTGGGGGTGCAGGGGGACATGAGTTGGACATGAGTGGGGGCCTGGTGGATGGTGTCCCACAGTGCTGGGGGGTGGGGGTGCAGGGGGACATGAGTGGGGGCCTGTTGGAGGCTGCCCCATAGTGCTGGAGGGCTGGGGGTGCTGGGAGACATGAGTTGGACATGAGTGGGGGCCTGGTGGAGGGTGCCCCACAGTGCTGGGGGGTGGGGGTGCTGGGAGACATGAGTGGGGGCCTGGTGGAGGGTGCCCCTGGATGCAGGGGTGTGGGGGTGCAGGGGGACAGGAGTGGGGGCCTGGTGGAGGGTGCCCCACAGTGCCGGGGGTGGGGGTGCAGGGGGACATGAGTTGGACATGAGTGGGGGCCTGGTGGAGGGTGCCCCTGGATGCAGGGGGGCGGGGGTGCAAGGGGACATGAGTGGGGGCCATGCAGGGGGGTGGGGGTGCAGGGGGACAGGAGTGGGGGCCTGGTGGAGGGTGCCCCTGGATGCAGGGGAGTGGGGGTGCTGGGAGACATGAGTGGGGGCCTGGTGGAGGGTGCCCCTGGATGCAGGGGGGTGGGGGTGCAGGGGGACATGAGTGGGGGCCTGGTGGAGGCTGCCCCACAGTGCTGGGGGGTGGGGGTGCTGGGAGACCTAAGTTGGACATGAGTGGGGGCCTTTTGGAGGGTGCCCCACAGTGCTGGGGGGTGGGGGTGCAGGGGGACATGAGTGGGGGCCTGGTGGAGGGTGCCCCACAGTGCTGGGGGGTGGGGGTGCAGGGGGACATGAGTTGGACATGATTGGGGGCCTGGTGGAGGGTGCCCCACAGTGCTGGGGTGTGGGGGTGCAGGGGGACATGAGTGGGGCCCTGGTGGAGGGTGCCCCACAGTGCTGGGGGTGGGGGTGCTGAGAGACATGAGTTGGACATGAGTGGGGGCCTGGTGGAGGGTGCCCCACAGTGCTGGGGGGGTGGGGGTGCAGGGGGACATGAATGGGGGCCTGGTGGAGGGTTCCCCACAGTGCTGGGGGGTGGGGGTGCAGGGGGACATGAGTGGGGGCCTGGTGGAGGGTGGCCCACAGTGCTGGGGGGTGGGGTGCAGGGGGACATGAGTTGGACATGAGTAGGGGCCTGGTGGAGGGTGCCCCACAGTGCTGGGGGGTGGGGGTGCAGGGGGATATGAGTGGGGGCCTGATGGAGGGTGCCCCACAGTGCTGGGGGATGGGGGTGCAGGGGGACATGAGTGGGGGCCTGGTGGAGGCTGCCCCACAGTGCTGGGGGGTGGGGGTTCAGGGGGACATGAGTGGGGGCCTGGTGGAGGGTGCCCCACAGTGCTGGGGGGTGCTGGGAGACATGAGTTGGACATGAGTGGGGGCCTGGTGGAGGGTGCCCCACAGTGCTGGGGGGTGGGGGTGCAGGGGGACATGAGTGGGGGCCTGGTGGAGGGTGCCCCTGGATGCTGTGGGGTGGGGGTGCAGGGGGACATGCGTTGGTGGGCAGTAGTGCAAGTTGACATGTGGGTTGGCTGGGGGCATGGGCATGGTGGATGGGCTGCCTGCGGGACATGTGCAGGGTAGTCCCCTGTGGTGTGGGCCGCCTGCAGGGGCAGTGGAGGGTGTCGAGTGAACAGCTGGGAGGACCCACACGGCCGATTCACGTGTAGGACTGCCCGGCACCCCCGGAATACACGTAGGCTGCTGGATTCGTGTGTGGAATTTCCCTTGCACCTTGGAATACACGTACCCTGCTGAAATCGCGTGTGAAACTTCACGCGCAATCCGAAATACACGCACCACGGACAATCGCTTGTGGAACTTCCCGCGCACCCCGAAATACACGTGCCCAGGGCAATCGCGTGTGGAACTTCCCGCGCACCTTGGAATACACGTACCCTGCTGAAATCGCGTGTGGAACATCAAGCGCACCCCGAAATACACGTACCCAGGGCAATCGCGTGTGGAACTTCCCGCGAACCCCGTAATACACATACCCTACTGATATCGCGTGTGGAAGTTCACGTGGACCCATAATATACGTACCCTGATGAATTTGCGTGTCAGACTACACACGCAACCCTGATATACACATACACAGGCGAATCGCACTGCTGCGGGGTGGGAGGGTGGTAGAAAGGAGTGGGGGCCTGGTGGAGGGTGCCCCTGGATGCTGGGGGGTGGGGGTGCTGGGAGACATGAGTGTGGGCCTGGTGGAGGGTGCCCCACAGTGCTGGGGGGTGAGGGTGCTGGGAGACATGCGTTGTTGATCAGTAGTGCAAGGTGACATGCGGCTTGGCTGGGGGGCATTGCCATGGCGGATGGGCTGCCTGCGGGACATGAGCAGCGGTGCAGGGTAGTCCCCTGTGGTGTGGGCTGGCTGCAGGGGCCATGGAGGGTGTAGAGGGAACACCTGGGAGGACCCACACGGCCAATTCACGTGTAGTGCTCCCCGCGCACCCCTGAAATACACGTGCCCTGATGGAATCGCGTGTGATACTTCCCGCGCACCCCTGAAATACACGTACCCTGATGGAATCGCGTGTGATACTTCCCGCACACCCCTGAAATACACGTACCCTGATGGAATCGCGTGTGATACTTCCCGCGCACCCCTGAAATACACGTACCCTGCTGATTTTGCGTGTGATACTTCCCGCGCATCCCTGGAATACACGTGCCCTGATGGAATCGCATGTGTTACTTCACGCACACCCCTGACGTACACGTACCCAGGACAATTGTGTGTGAAACTTCCCGCGAACCACTGAAATACACGTTGCCCGCTTGGCGTTTGCTGTTTCGCAGCCCTGTGAACTGGTCCAGGGTTAGCGCAGCCGTTTGCGATGAATTGGGAATTTTGATGGCTTTTCCTTGCGCGAGGGCGTTTTTGGGGGCGTAACTGGCGCTGCTGCAGGGTCGCTGCGCCACTCTGCACCACGGCTGGTTTTGGAGGCTAAAATCCATGAATACGCTATGCGATTAAATGGATTTTATCGCACGCGGCTGGCGCAGTGTATCGCACGGGGACACTGTGCGCCAGCCGCGTGCGCCACTTTTGTGCACAATTCTATGAATTACCCTGTAAATATCTGTGGCATACCTAGCTGGGTTGACTTAGCTTATGGCATATGAAAAGATAAGAAATACAGATTGCTGAGTGTGTTTGTAGAACACATTTTTACAACTGTTTTACAAACCTCATGTCTTTACACTGTGGTCCCGGGCTTCTAGACATGGAAACATATTTTTTCTTAGTAAAATGGGATATCCAATGAGTTGTGCCATGCACTGATCATGCAATCATTTCCTGACACCAGTGATATCAAAATAGCTGTATATTGGGTAGATTCTCAGCCGGGACTCCAGCTGCCTTGTCCTCGGCGGGGGGGCGTGGCAGCCCCTCAGCCAATGAGGAGGCTCGAAGCGCGGCCATCCCCGCTCCAAGCCTCCCACAGCTGAGAGGCTGCCTCCGCCCCCCGCTGGGGACTTGGGTAAGCTTTTTTTTATTCCCCTTCCCTCCCTCCTCCCTACCCCATCCCACTTACCTTCTTGCTCCTGCGTCCCTGGCGGGGGACGATGGCAGCCTCCAGCAGTGTGGAGACTCCGAGCCTCCACACAGCTGGAGGCTTCCATCGTTCCCTGGCAGGGAGGAAGGTACGTTTCCCCCCCTCCCTCCCTCCCAATCCCACTTACCTTCTGCTTCTTTTTTTTCGGGAACGGACGCGCTGGGAACACTTGTGTTCCCAACGCGTCCGCTCCCGAAGGCCGCCATGGAAAGAGAAAACGGACTCCCGTTTTCCCTTTCCCGGCGGCCATTTTCTTGGTCCTTTTTTTTTTTTTTTCTGTCCCAAAAAATGCTTTTAGTGCCCCGGTCACGCACATAATGCGGGCCGGGGTACTAATAGCAATATAACCCTCGCGGCGGGGGCATTACCTGAGTCGGTAATGCCCCCGCCGCTCGGGTTATATTGCTTAATTAATGTATATGACCCTACTGGCTCCGCCAAAACAGATGACATCTCTGATTTTGTATTAGGAGTGATCGGTAACATTAAGAATCCAGATGAGCACGATCAGATTTATGTTGGGGGGATTTTAATGCCAGATGCCAGTGCTATAATGAAATCCAGGAAACACACTTTGCCGAGTGTAAGACTGTACTTTAACAAAAAATTCTGCCAAAGGCAATATGTGGGTCATTACTTTGTTTGAATGGGATTTCTACATGATGAATGGAAGAGCTGCAGGGGAAGTCCCAGGAAAAAGTACCTGGAGATCTGGGACGAAAACCTCGAATCTGGATAATCTCTTCTGTAATTCCACGGCTCTACCACTTACCTGGAAACTAGAAATAATGGACATGTCGTACAGTGACTATGCCATTCTTACTCTGCAGATTCTATGCAATTCTGTCACTGGTGAACAAGGGCGGGTGGGTGATCTTGAAAGAGACCCTGCTGGTAGTAGGATACGCTAGAATGATTGAAGCTTTAAGAATGGTGGTAACTATTTTATCTTACAGGCAGAAAAATAGTTGTCTGTGGCGCACCGTTTATCAGCCGATGGAATTCAGGATTTGATTAAGGATTGCACATCTACTCTAGCGGTGCAAAAATGCCATTACACATTGTTAAACATACTACCAAGAAATATCGATTTGATAAAGCTATCCAAGAAGCAAAAAAATCCTTAAGGCAGGAATGATCTGAGATCAAGAAAAATGGGGGTACACCTCAGGAGGTAATGGTCGCAATACGATCTGCAAAAAATAGATACAGCACATGGGTAAAGGACTGGAATTCTTCCCGGTAGAAATGCCCAATGTTAATACCTGGTCGCCATTGCGAAGACTAGGGATTCTCGGAAACTCTGAAAACTGTTGAGCACCATTAATTCCAAAATGGTAACTCATGAGGCATGTGCCATCCATGAGTACGAGTGGCTGAAGCATATTAGTAATGATTTTTACGACCCTGCTTCCCCTATGGGAAACCTAATATGGCCTGGAGCCAAGTTCAGATTGAGCTTTACACGGGCAGAGATCCTCCTGAAAATAGGTGCTTTGAGCCCCTAGCCCTACTGGGCTTCCCAATGTAATAATAAAAAAGAATCTGATATTCTGGCGAGAGCTAATATACTGTTTGTCGAGTTAGGTATGGCAGGAGGGCCTGATTCCTAAATCATGGCGCTGTTCTATTCTTGTGCCAATACACAAGAAAGGGCCCAGTACACTCCCTGAGAACTTTAGGTGTCTAGCTATGCTAGACACAACTGGCAACATTTTTGCTTCTCCATTACTTGACAGACTAACTAAATGGGTGGACTCTATAAGTCTGTTGAGTAAGTTCCAAATGGGCTTCCGAGCAGGATCAGCCCATTGTTTGTGGTTGTTAGATTCCCTCATCAAAACAGCCAAGACGAAGGAACAAATGGGCCTCTATGTAGCCATGATTGACATCCGGGCAGCCTTCGACACAGTAAATAGAAGTAAGGTATGAGTCAAAAGGAATCGTTTGGGAGGTTCCATGTCATTTCATCGTGGGATGTTTTTCGCTGGGTTTTTTACCGCACATTTTTTTAGTGAAAAAACCCATAATTTTTTTTTAAAACCCCACATTCCATTAAATGTTTGAGCTATACACAAACATCCACACCCCATATATATAATTTTCTAACACCCCCTAACAAATGAAATGGGTTTTCTCATAAAAATATTTGCAGTAAAAAACCCAGCGAAAAAACATCCTGCGGTGAAAGGACGTTGTACCGTTTGGGCTGCCCATGAGATTTGTTACTAGCTATCATGGGTTTACATGAGAACACTTCACTGCAAATTAGGCTGGATAATAGGGGCTTGGTGTCTGCACCAGTCAGAACAAATTGAGGGGTGAAACAGGGGTGCTCGCTTGCCACCCTGTTATTTAACATATATCTGACAGAATGACCAGTCCGGCTTGAGTCGACAAATAGCTGTCCACCTAAGCTAATGGGGGTCAAGGTCTCCTGCCTCTCTTACGCAGATGACTTGGTCTTGTTTGACCACACATTTGCTGGATTTAAAAGATGGAAGCGCTACAAAGGTTTGGCAAGGACCACAATCACATTTTGAACTATGAGAAGACTAAGGTCATGCATTTCTGAAACAAGCGTGTCTCTGTTCCAAACTTGGTCATTGATGAGAATATCATTGAGCAAGTCCACAGCTATAAATATCTGGGTGTTGAGTTTACCACTAGGAGGGATTATGGAGAATTGGTAGACATCATTAAACGAAAGGCAACTACCAAACTGAATATGATGCACAGATGTGTGAGAGCGGCTTCAGGTTTTAGCTTCCAGGGTATTCTCACTCTTTATAGCCAGTGTTTCTGCACCTCAGTACTATATGCCCTGGAAGCAATTACTATGAAAGACTTCTCCCTTGACTTGACGTGCTAGAGGGCAGATTTTGGCAGAAAATGCTGGGACTGTCGAAATTATCCTTTTGGAGTTGGGACTCACATCATTGTCAACTATGGCAATGAAGAGGAGAATCATGCTATATTTGAAATCACGTAAATTCTTCAATATGTCCATTGCTACAATTACGGGGCCAGCAAGTGCCATTTCCCATTTTGATTCGCTGATATCGTTGACTCTTGCAAGTTTTGAAAATATGGTATGGAAACCCGGTTGAGAGGGCAGTTTACAGGAATTAATTAAGAAGTCTTCCCGCAAGTTGGAGTAATGGGACTGGTGGGAAAACTGTTCACATCTTGCCACATGAAGCAGCTATAGCCCCACTATCGACCAGCTTGTCCATAGATACAAGGTACCTCAATGGTATATCAATCTATGCCCTTGCCCAGAATTACAAAGGTTTGTATTATTATTACTACATATTGGCAGACTGCCAGTTTTAGCTTCTATCGGTCCAGAGCAGGGAATCGCAAAAGAGGGGAGAGGCTGTCACTCGTGTGGCTTAATAGGAAAACTGGAGACAGCCCAACATGTGCTGATGGAGTGCAGGGAATATGGCCCTCTATATATAAAGATGCTGGGTACATTTATAAATATTATATCATATCATCATTTGTATCTGATTACAACAGCATTAAGAGTGAGTCATTCTGGTGATACTGTTTGAATTCTGGACACACATCTATGCATATAGCACTGTTCAATATCTGGAATGTAATTTTCCAGCTAGGAAAAGTGGGAAAAATGTCCAGACTGAATAACTTAAGCTGGTAGCTTATTTTTGCTTTGTAATCTGACTATTGTCTGGTAGTAGTCATACAACCACGAAGGATCTGCTTATAGACCAAGGTGTATTTAACAAGGGCATTGATGAAACTGCAATGACGAATAATCCCAACCAGTTCTCACCATACGCCTTAGCAGCAACAGGACGAAAAACTGATATGAGACTGGTCTGTGTATTATGTCGTGAATGGCTATTAGGATCGGTTCTGTATTGTTTTAATGAGTAATGTAAATCAGGATGTAATGAAGTGTGATGTGTGTATTTTATGTACGTATTTGTGATGAACTGAATATGTGTATTTTAAATGTATTAAATGTATTGGTTTGTGCATTGTGATAAAGCTCAATTTGAGCTATAAACATAATAATACATTATATAAAATGTCAGCTACTTTCAGCAGTTGAAATGAGGTCAGATGCAAGTGGATACACCACTGCCTCCTTTTAAAAAAGCTCCACCAGCGTGGCTAGTGTCTGCAGTGTCCTAGACAAAAAGCAACATCAACTAAGATGACCTCATAGCTAGTGGGTCAGCATGGGGGGGGGCGGGTTGGGACAGTGAAAATGTTGAATGATTCATAGCAAAAACAATTGCTGCTTCGATTGTGGGGTTGCCCAAATCGTGGGTAATATAATGGTACAGCACCAGTCAGTAACCACAAGGTGCACATCAAACACTACTACAAGTACTGAAAGATTTCAAACAACGGTTCTGGTGGTAGCAACCAATGCGCCTCTGGCCTAGCTGTTTCTGCCACTTTACTGCAACCTGACACCCCCAACTTCCCTAATATCAGAGTCTGGCACAAGTGTGGATATATCCCATGCTGCCTTGCTGCAACAGACCAGCGTACACATACAGATTCTGCAGGGTTCTACTGATGTGCCAGCTGCCTAGGCTGTCACTAAATCTGTATCAGAAGGAAGAGATGCTCTTTTTGGGGAGGGGGTGTGGATTTGCAGCTGTCAGCAGTAGGTCAGGGCAGCGAAGCCAAACCTAATTGCCCATGTTGATGTAGCAGAACATTTCTCAGCCTAGCATACCCACTGCATCTACCATCCCTTTCACTCCTTCGGCCTCTAAAGTTGGTGATGGCAATGGTGGCGATGATGATGAGGATGATAATGAAGACCAGGATGTTGAATACAACCAACCATCTTGCAAAAGAAAATCATGAAAGGTTGTCATGGCTGTGAGCACTGATCCTGAATGCACCCTTAGCAGTGACCCAGAGGGGGGTTATAGGAACAAAGAGATCTTGAAAAGGCACCTACTACCACCACACACCCATCATGGCTTTAGAATGTAGAAATACCCCCATCATTCTGTGCATTCTTTTTTCTGACACATGTAAGGTACTAAGGTGGCAGTGGTGTATGTTAATCAATTATAGTACCTACTAGACGATCACAATACCAACCTCTTGTAACTCTTTACCTTGTGAATCACCACATTCTCTTGTGCATGAATCTGCTCAACAGCCAATGACACCTACTGCAAATCATCTGCACATATCTACAGATGTGGGTCCTGCGAAGAGGACAAGGTTTGTGTATATGTGATGGCTTGAAAAGAATTGGAATGTGCGCTACATGCAACTGAAGGCATCAATCCCATCAATGCCAAGGGACATTTTCCTGCATTCAACCTTTTACCCAAATCGTGCATGGCTACCCCTTCAGAACAGAGGCCTACCTCTGATGCTTGCATTGGTAACATATACTGTGATCTACATCCACACAGTTGCAACTGCACATTGATGAGCAATGCCAAGAGGAGAGATGCCACATCCTTAAAATGCTGGGAGTGCAAGATCGAATTGTTGGGATGACTGAATGGAACCGGAAGTAGCATCTCTTTCAGAAACCATGTATTGCAATGGCTCAAGCGTTCTTTGGACCGCAATGAAACTAAACAGAGCAACATTGATCGCCAACTGTTGTGTTATTTATTTATTCAAATTTTTTTTACAGGGGTTCCGGCTAATCGCATCATATACTTTTCTCCCAAACCTTACCAAATTTTGGACGTGCATGGGGGATGGGCTGTTTCTGATATGTTGTCCTTCAAACAACTTCTAACATGGTATATTGTATCTTCTGTATTCTGAAATGGGGTGGGTCATCCTGGTGGTCCAAGGGTCTGTCTTCTAAATCTCCTGCTGACACTGGGCACGTACATTGTTACAAATAATTGGACACATTGCAGCAGCTTTCACAACGTTGCCTCTTTTATTTATTTATTTGTTTTTTATAACGGGCTTCATACCTGAGTTCGGATTCCAAGCCCCGATCCTGGATTCAAACCTGTGTTGCTCTGCGTGGCCTGCTTCCAAGACCAGCACGCTGCCCCAGAGCTTCTGATCTCCACCAGATCCTTCTCCTACACTGATTCCTTGAGAGAAATGGGTTCCGCTCTGCATGCTAAATTCCTAAGAAGCCAGGACAACTCTTAACCGTTCTAGTGCAAATGAAAAACCACTGTCTATTTATATAGAAGAGAAATTCCTACAAATGGGGTCCCCTTCAGAGCGCGTGGGTCTGGGGACGGTCTGCCTGCATTCATGTTTCCAGAGTCTTCTTAGCTCTCACATATCCCTCCTATTGATCCACCCTGTTAGCTTGCATGCATGTGTATTATTTTTATCCCACTGTCAGTTTTGGTATCAACATGCACCGGAGAACTTGGCTGGAGCATGAGCAGACATGTTCACTAGACGGAGAAGCCTCTGGGGTCTTTGTTTAATGTTGAACACACTGCCATGTATCTCTGCCTTGCACTTTAGACCTGACACAGTTGGATGATGTATCAAGCCTCCTGACCATCTCCCACCCTCCCCGCCACCATCGATTACCCCATTTCCCCCTTTTTACTACCTTTTAAATTTCTACTTGAGATATTTATGTTCTTTGGGATCGCAGACTCTTCAAGTTTATGTATTTTTAGTGAAGGTTTTAGCATCAAATCCAATGGCCGACGATTCTATATTAATCAGTTGGGTTCTGTGTAGATGGCTGTACAGTCCAGTACTACTCAAAATGCTGCATATATTTGGAAAGATGTTCCCACCCAAATGATTACCTCCTCACATTCTCAGAATACAGCTTTAAAACAGTAATGTAGTGGAGATTGAGATGTCTCAATTAGCCTAGAAATAGCAGACATTTAGCGGGGCACAGAGTGAATTTTGTGAATGAAGTATGGTTGGATAAACCTTAAGGGCGTAATTCACAGATTGTTTTCCCATGAGGTTTTGCCATTATAAAACGCGTCTGTCAATTAGGTCCTAAGCATTTAATCATGTAGCCCTTTTTTATCTTTTGCAATAACTAAGTATTCTAGGGATGATATCATGTTTCTTTAGATCTCTCGAGATGTTACCATAGCATCTAATGCCCCTGTGGGTATAAAGCGCTATGTGTGTGCATTAACTCACTCTTGCTGCAATGATGATTGACTGGCAATCGCCTCACTCTAGACTAGCATCAAATGAATCCCCTGACCCAATCACTTGGAAAGATACGCCAGGTCCCTAGGAGGTAAGGGAAGGCGCTTTGGAAAGTTTCTGTTTATATCCCAATAATCTGCCACTAAATACATTTATTTTTTTCTGGGAAATCTCTGATGGTCCACATTCGTATCCATTATTGGGACATCATCGGCCATTCTTAAATTAGAAACGCAAACACACACCCTTTCAGGACGTTGTTGTGGCTTCTAAAGTGTATTTTTGTTTAAAAAGAACTCTTTTACTAAATCTAAAACCGTTATATAAAGTAAATAACAAAGAGCTGAGCAATGCACCCTCAATTTGTGTTTTCTCTGGCCAAGCCCAGGAAGTTGCTGACCCGCTTGAAATTGCCATCAGAGAGTGCCGCCTTTGCATGCCTTTAATGCAGCGGGATGGATAACATCTCCCCAAGGTTCAGCCACAGGGTTGTGCCGTTCTGCTCTCCCTGAAATAGTTACCTGACCTCTCAATTGAAACGACCACATCAGTTCCACTCTTCATTAGAGGAGCTGGCCCGCTACAAAGGGCTCTTAATTGAACAATGTGCGGCGGCGCTGCAGCTCCTATTGTGTTTCAAAAAGAACAAGGGAGCGGCCCGTGCTCCTTCCCTGACATTTCCTAGAGCAGCTCAAATGGAAACAGTTTAATGAATACATTGTGGCAATTTCCACTGGCAGATCAGAAATAGAATTCAGCTTCATTGAGGAAAGCGGTTTACCAAATACTTTGAAGAAATGCTTCAGACAGCAGCACCCGCCTCATTTTGTTTACATCTTATAATTCTTCCAGGGGATATTGTCAGTAAGAGAGAAGAGCAGTTAAGACTAGGGAACAGAAGCGAGATGTGATTTCAGTAAGTCACGTATGTGGTTAAACAGTAGAGGGAAATGCGTCAAATTAACGATAATTCATAAAACCCAAATTTGGTGGTGCAGTAATTGCAAGTTAATTGCTGCATTGTATCATCGATATTTGTTAAGACGGATTTCTGAACTCTGTCCTGGCGGCGCAGAAGTTCAGAAGGCCAACCTAATTACTTGGAACAGGGTAACCTCTGGACAAGCCAGACCAATCAGGGTAGCGATCGCGGCGGTCAAGACTAGGTCTCAAGAGGTGTGAGGGTGACTGAAAGCCTGCAATGAGCACACAAAGCAAGGACACTTACAAACTACTCCAAACAGGTGTTATATTAAAAATATATACACATTTATTCCAAGGCCTTTGCAATAATGACCGTAGCGAGAAATCACAATAAAACTCTAGTAAACCAACACATACCAAACCAATACAATATATATACAAATACAAACGAGTCTAAAGCGTTAGAAGCACGAAATGTGTAGTCCACCTACAAGGGGAGGAAAACAGGCAGTGCGAAATAAGGATTAGACCCAGTCCGCCTTCAGAGGCACCTAACTAAAAGGAAGTCCAAGCCCTACGAAGAGTGGAGCCTTGTGCTCAAAAGTACCTGCACACGCTGGTGCCAACGGGCGAAAAGGGGAGTCACTTTGAGGGAATCAGGCAGTTCAGTTTGGTGCACAAATGAAGAAGAACAGAGTTCCGCGACTCAAGCGCAGCCTCCACTGTGGGCAGAAGCAGAGCGCGAGTACGGAAAGGCGTGCTGTTTTGACACAGCGGGGAAAAGCTATGGGCTCCTGCAGGAGGGCGACCAGTTCCTAGCTATGCTACTCACCGGTCCCCGATGCAAGCAGACCCAGGCTTCTCTGTGTCAGTTTCAGTGCTGGCAGGTTCAGGAGAGCAGGGGACGTCTTGTCGTCGTGTAGATTCTGCAGCAGCAGAGTTGAGTTAAAGATGTCCCAAACAAAGTGAATCCGCACAGTTTGTTACCACAGCAGGGCAACAGAGCGGCCGTGTGCATCTCAGCCAAATGTACACTACTCACTTCAGACCTGGGAACGCCAAGTGTACAATCGTGTGAGAGTGACAAGGACTAGAAATACTACACAACCTGGCGGCGGTTACAGAGCAAGACTCCTGGGTTGGCTGGTCAGTCTGCTGGATGGCCCAGAGACACTTCCGAAGGCTTACGTGAAGGAGATGGTGAAGATGCCGAGAATAGCTGTCCCCGCTATTCTAAGGGTCGAAGTACCAGTACAGGCCTTCTGGTTCGATCAGAGGTAAAAAGGGTTTCACAAGGCGACAGCAGTGCAGAGGAGCAGTCCTTCAGTGGGTCACCAGCGATTCCTCGGTTCAGCCTCGTGGTTGCAGGATACTTGACTCCTGTATTCCTTTGTTCGTGAGAACTCAGGAGATCGACATGGTAGTGGCGTTTCCAGCCCCCTCTTATCCACGGTTCCCTTCGCGCCAAAACGGAGGGGACCCAATGGGAGATCTGCTCATCAACACTCACACCATATGTGGACCTATCACGGACCACAGTGGTCCCAGGCATTCACACCACCCTAGACTCTCTGTCACCCAGGATGTGTATTGGGGCCAGACATCCCAGCCCACATCCTGGAGGCACACACAAGGCCTGTAGAAGCCCGCAAAAGCATCTGTGTTTTGCGGGAAAGTACATGCCCAAATAAGGATGGCCCTGGGTCGGCTCGACCTGGGGAAGGTGAAGGCAGCAAGACGGTCAGCGGACAGGACAAAGGAGCCTCGTGGTCTGGACATTTTGTAGCCAGGCCACCATTTTTGGCTAAGCGTGAAAAACGCGCTTAAAACGCCAAAAGGAGCTCAAAACACAAGAAAAGATCGCTGCCACCATTCCCATCCGTGATTCACTTGCACCGATCAGTTACAATCCAAAAAGAGTATCTAGGACCTGTAGAAGGCTAGAGACCCAAGAGAGCAGTAACTTAGCTTACAGTGCCCTCTTGTGTCATGTTGCACGAAAGCTGCAACATGATAAAGAAACTACGGAAAACAGCGTTTCCCGGTACTGACTGTCTTAAGGGCATGTCAGTTTCCCCGTAAGAATGGAGCGAAAGCCCAGAGGAGTGCGGCAGAAGGCTGCACTTCTCTGGCAAAGTCTAGATCATGGTGAAAACAACAGCAAAAAGTTTAGTGGTTGCCACATGGAAGGAAAATTACCCACAATTAAGAAATCTTTCCTAACACTAATATATGACACGTGTTAGTAAAAAGTGAAGGCCATTCATCAAAAGATAGATTATTGCAGCAGAGACTACCACGTGTGATTCATGGACTTAAAATTCTCTGAAAAGTTAATGTTAATGTTGAAGTACATTTGTACCGAGCACTATCACCACCAGAGTGGTCCCCTGGCACTCTGGCGGATCTGAAAGGAAAGGGAGGTAGGTTAGGGCTTGTTAGTAGGACAACGCTTGGAGAGGAGCAAGGGAGCGCTGATGTACTGTTGGCAGCTTCAGTTCGGTTAACACCATTCGCTGAGCTTTTTTTTTTGTGGTATCCGGTCCGAGTCCGTTGTGTGCTGTTGAGTGAGGGTCTGTGTGGTATGTCTGTTGTTGCGATGTCATGAAGTGCGTGCGGGCTGCTGCGGATTAAGAGGCGTTGTTGTGTTTTATTAGAGTGTGAGAGGTGTGTGAAGAGGGAAGAGGTTTTTAGAAGTTTTTGTAGGGTTGGTTGGTAGCCTTGTTGTCCCGGGAAATGCACACTCCTATTGTGTGTCTTTTGAGATTTAGACAAGGTTGTTTTCCTATCAGTGATCTAGTTTCAGCATGATAAGGTTGCCTCTCATCTCTCTGTCATTATGTTAAGTTAGCTAGTCTTTGCATTTCTATCTTCCTTTTGGCAAGCCCCTACATCCCAGTTTGTGCTTGGTGCAAACTAGTCCTCTCTGATCAATTAACATGTGACCTACGCCCATACCCAATGCCCTGTCTGAGTGGGCAGGGTTGGTGGTTGTGCCTTTGTGTTAGGGTTGTTTGCTATTGTTCTGACCTGATAGGGATGTTGCTCGTGGTCGGTTCCACCTAACTTTGTCTCTCTTGTTCTTGTAAGTATCCCTTAGCCGGTTCTAGGTGTTGTCTGTGCCGTTGTGGATTCTGTCAGCCTGTTCTTGTGTATTTCCTGTTCGATTGTTTCAGTTGTTTCCGTCTGGTTCCGAGGTGTTGAAAAGCCAGGTTTTTTAGTAGTTTTCCAAACTTTAGGTGGACTTTGGTATTTCGTATTCCTTTTGGGAAATAGGAAGGGGCTAGTAATCACAGTACTATCTCAGAGAGGGGCAGGCCAGTAATCACAGTACTATCCCAGAGAGGCAGAGGCTAATAATCACAGTACTATCTGAGGGAGGCACAGGCTAGTGATCACATTACTATTCTATTGTGGTGCTTTCTAGATGTGATTCAAATCAATATGAAGAAATCTCTAAGGGTGCAACACAGGCTAATAATCACACTACTATCCCAGAGAGGGACAGGCTAAACATCACACTACTATCCCAGAGAGGGACAGGTTAAAAAGCACAGTACTATCCCAGAAAAGGACTTGCTAATAATCACAATCCTATCCCAGAGAGGCACAGGCTAATAATCACAGTACTCTCCCAGGGGGGCACGGGCTAGTAATCACAGTACTATTCTATTGTGGTGCTTTCTAGATGTGATTCAAATCCATATGCAGAAATGTATAAGGGTGCAATGCAGGGTAATAATCACAGTAATATCCCCGAGAGGGACAGGCTAATAATCACACTACTATTCCAGAGAGGCACAGGCTAATAATTACAGTACGATCCCAGAGAGGGACATTGCTAATAATCACAGTACTATCCCAGAGAGGGACAGTCTAATAATCACAGTACTATCCCAAGGAGGCACGGGCTAGTGATCACAGTAGAATGCTATTGTGGTGCTTTCTTAATGTGATTCAAATCAATATGCATAATCTCTAAGGGTGTGACACAGGCTAATACTCAAAGTACTATCCCAGAGAGTGACAGGCTAATAATCACATTACTATCCCAGAGAGGCACAAGTTAATAATCACAGTACTTTCCCAGAGAGGGACAGGCTCATAATCACAGTACTAACCCAGGGAGGCACAGGCTAATAATCACAGTACTATTCTATTGCAGTGCTTTTAATAATCACAGTACTATCCCAGTGTAGGTAAGTTTGCTATATGGCTGGGCTTTTAGGGTAGAGTGATTGCTCTACTCCCCACCCAGGCCACTCTTACCTTTATAATCACTGCTGGTTGATGGCTGGCCACTGGCTTCCCCTGCTGACACCTGCAGACATAGGGCCTCATCACGAGTGCGGCGGTAACGCTGGCGCTAATAGCGCTGGTGCTATCTGCCCTACCGCCAAACCCACCGGCGCTATTAGCACCGGATCACGGGTTTGGTGGATTTGGAATTCCCCATTCCCCACTGAGACCATTCGGGAATGCCCCATTCCCCATTGGGCTCAATGGGGAAATTTAGCGCTCATACCGCCGGTGGATTTTTGCTGAAAAAGCACATAGAATTTTTCTGCGGGTGGGTCGAAAAGGGAATATAAAGGGTTTGTGCATAGGCAACAGTAAAAAATAGGGGGCAAAGGGGGAGGTTGGGTGAAATTGGTGGGGGAACCTCCCTCCCTCCAAAAAGAAAACATTTGATGAGTTTTTTCAGCAAAACACAAGTCGAAAAAAATGGGTGCAATGAAATGACATGGAACCGGCAGGTCAATGAGTCCTGCTAGACCATCTTCTTAATTTCAGTGAGACATTGACTAGTAGGATATGTAGGATATGCACACCATAGGCGAGCGTTTACATCTAGAGAGAAGTTGCTATAGTGTGAGATGGAGTCTGTCAGAGACTCCTCTGTGCCTTGCCTTTTGAATTAGATGTCAGAGAACCAGAAATCTGCCAGTGTTGCTGTTGTGGAAATGTAGCCATTGTGCCCCTTTTTTGGGGCCGTTTGGAGGGAAGATCTGCCACCAGGATTCTTCACAGGCTTGGCAAAAGCAAACATTAACAAATCACTTTATGTCTCTGTCAGCATCGTGTACTGTGCTGCCCAAGGATGGACTAGCCTTCTCATTTCAGTCATTTAAGGACTCTTGGAATAAATCCCAACCGACCATGTGAGTTATCCCTCTGATGTATCGTTTGGTGCAATCTGCAAAACATTTGGTCAGAAACCTTAGTACATTTGCACCAAATTATTAGTCTTAATCACCCACATTTTCCCAGTAATCTGGAACCGCTAAACTCTTAAGAAATTGGGCCAAACAAGTTCAGCCAGACAGACTCACTTGCATATGTAGATAGAAGGGCCTATTGGATTTCTTCAGCAGTCAATGGGAATCCTTCAGAGAGGGAGTTTTTTTAGTTACAGCCTTTTGGACTTTTAAATAAAACATAATTGTATGGTGTTCATTTATATATTAACAGGGAGAGAAAGAAGCATTTAAAAGGACATTAGAGTTCAGTTCAGTTCATATAAGAGAACTTGGGTAGGGTAATTTAATGCAGTGCTTAAAATAATATAATTGTGTTTTATTTTTGCAAACGACTCTTACAAGCAATCTGAATTTCATAAAAAAGCAAGCCAGTTTGGTAATATGAGACTTCACTCACTCTTCCAGACAGCTCAACAATGTATATTACACATATGCAACAGAGAAGCTTGATTGAACACACACTCATACGCAAGCAGTTGAATTATAATGATTTGCAACAGTTTTGGGTTCACAGAATATAAGTGGGGTGCTAAACAAATGTTGGAGGTGTTGATCACAGGCAGTGGATATTAATGGTGGGTTGATTGGCTGTGTGGCTCAACACAGCACCTGCTTGAGAGCAGTAGGATTCAAGAAAAAATGTGATTCAACCAGTGTGCACATTTCAGTTATTTTCAGCAGTTGAATTGAGGTCAGGTACAAGTGGAGACACCACTGCCTCCTTTTAAAAAAAAATCCACCAGGGCTGCCAGTGTGTGCAGTGTCCTAGACAAAAATATTTGTTTTCATATTTTTATTTTCTTCAAAAAGTCTTTCATCCTTCTTAGGTCGATAAATGAGTACCAACACAGGTTGGGTGATATTATATGCATATTTGTTGTATCAAAAAGTGCTTAAGCATAAGTGCTATACAATAATATATCATTTGGCCTTGGACGTCAGCTTGGATTCACAGTAATTTAGTGTACTTAGGAACAATGCTATTTGATGCCATTTCCTGTTTTGTCAAGGGGTGAAAGGTCTTGTTTCATCACTTCCCGGGATATCACTTTGGGGTGGGGTCAAATGATATCACTTCCGGTGATGTCATCAAAGGTCAAGAGTCGAGAGGCGAGTGGTCGGCCATTTTTTTGAGGCAAGGGGTCGGCCACTTTCTTTTGGGTGACAGGGCCTATTTCTTGTCCCAGTCTGACCCTGACGACCCTCCCCAGCACCATTGATGACCCCATTTCCCCTTTTTTCCTATCTTTTAACTTTCTACTTGAGATCTTTATGTTCTTTGGGATCGCCAACTCTTCCAGTTTATGTTTTTTAGTGAAGGTTTTAGCATCAAATCCAATGGCCGACGATTCTATATTAATCAGTTGGGTTCTGTGTAGATGGCTGTACAGTCCAGTACTACTCAAAATGATGTATATATTTGGAAAGATGTTCCCACCCAAATGATCACCCCCTCACATTCTCAGAATACAGCTTTGAGACAGTAATGTAGTGCAGATTGAGATGTCTCGATTAGCCTAGAAATAGCAGACATTTAGTGGGGTAGGGAGTGAATTTTGTGAATGAAGTATGGTTGGATAAACATTAAGGGCGTAATTCACAGAGTGTTTTCCTATGGGGTTTTGCCATTATAAAACGCTTCTGTCAATTAGGCCCTAAGCACCTAATTATGTAGTCCATGTTCATCTTTTGCAATAACAAAGTACTCTAGGGATGCCAGAAGTGTTGCCGTAGCACCTAATGCCCCTATTGGTTTAAGGCACTATGTGAGTGTATTAACTCACTCTTGCAGCAATGATGATTGACCAGCAATCACCTCACTCTAGACTAATGAATCCCCTGACCCAATCACTTGAAAAGATACGCCAGGTCCCTAGGAGGTAAGGGAAAGCGCTTTGGAAGGTTTCTGTTTATATCCCAATAATCTGCCACTATTTTTTTTTCTTTTTTCGGGAAATCTCTTATGGTCCACATTCGTATCCATTATTCGGAAATCATCAGCCATTTTTAAGTTAGGAACGCAAACACACACACTATGGGGATGTTGTTGTGGCTTCTAAAGTGTGTTTAAATAAAAAGAAGGACTTGTTTACTAAATCTAACACCATTATATAAGTAAATAACAAAGAGCTGAGCAATTTACCCTCAATTTGTGTTTTCTCTGGCCAAGCCCAGGAAGTAGCTGACCTGCTTGGAATTGCCATCAGAGTGTGCCGTCTTTCCATGCCTGTAATTCAGCGGAATGGATAACATCTCCCCAAGGTTCAGCCAAAGGGTTGAGCTGTTCTGCTCTCCCAGAAATAGATACCTGACCTCTCAGTTGAAACGACCACATCAGTTCCACTCTTCATTAGAGGAGCTGGCCGCTACAAAGGGCTCTTAATTGAACAAAGTGCGGCGGCGCTGCAGCTCCTATTGTGTTTCAGAAAGAACAAGGGAGCAGCCCGTGCTCCTTCCCTGACATTTCTTAGAGCAGCTCAAATGGAAACAGTTTAATTAACACATTGCAGCAATTTCCACTGGCAGCTCAGAAATAGAATTCGGCTTCATTGAGGAAAGCGGTTTACTGAATACTTTGAACAATTGCTTCGGACAGCAGCACCCGCCTCATTTTGTTTACATCTTATAATCCTTCCTGGGGATATTGTCAGTGGGTAAGAGAGAAGAGCAGTTAAGACTAAGGAAAAGAAACGAGATGTGATTTCAGTAAGTGATGTATGGGTGAGTGGGTAAACAGTAAAGGGAAATGAGTCAAATTAACGATAATTCATCCTGAAATTTGGTGATGATATGATATTTATTTTTTGATATGATAGGTTATTTATAACGCGCTTAATACCCAGAGGTTTCTAAGCGCGGACCCAGGGATCGAAGCTGTGTTGCTCCGTGTCGTCTTGTTTCCAAGTCGAGCATGCTGCCGAGCTATCCTTCTTGCAAGTTAATTGCTGCATTGTATCATCGAAAAGATATCACACGTTTTAGTAAAAAGTGAAGGCCATTCATCACAAGATAGATTATTGCTGCAGAGGCTACTGTGGTGTCTCGTGCCCAGTTATTTCCGGGTCACTTGACACGCCGGAAATAAAGGAACCACCGGAACTGGCGTTAGAACGCCACTCCGGGTTTATGCACCGTACAGAGTGGTCGCGTCTTTCTTGCCTGTGCCCCGCAACGCTCTGCGCGCCCGAGCTGGCCTACCAAGGCCTGCTCATGAAGGTCGGGCCCGCACAGATCACTGCGGCCCGACACCACACTGGCGATGAAGCCGTGGAAGGAACCACGTGGGACCGCGCCCCCTTTATTCACGCGGAGGCCGTTTGACTCCGCGGAGCCGCGCGGTCATACGTGCACCCGCTGGCCCTGCCTCGCACGCGGAAGTGGAGCCGAACATTCCGCGAGGCCACGTGTCGGCCACAACAACGCGGGCCGCGTATCATACGCACACAATCAGCACACCACCTGTCATCCACGTGTCGGCTGCAGCAACATAACATCGGCACTCCCTTCTCAAACATTCTAGGAGGCCGCATATTCACACGCGCACCAACGGGGCCCTCGTTTTCATTTCCCAACGTTCTGGCACCATCCCTGAAGAGAAAAAAAAAAAAAGAAGAAAGGACTTTCGCTGGCCTAACTTTCTCGTGCTTTCTGGGTGAACTGTAGCACTTTGGAAGCCCCGCCTCCCACATAACATCCAAGGCCCCGGATAAACTGTGGCAACACAGGAAGCGAGAAACCACCGGTGAGTGTACCCAAACAACCGCCATAACTGTAGGTGCCCCCCCTCACTCAGCAGTTCCTTCGCAACATGTCCAGCTCCGAAACTAGCCCCGCGAGGGCCAGTACGAGCTCGTCCACCAGAAGGAGCCTCACAACAGATCACCCGGACCCAGCGTTGACCACGCTCATGCCGCCATTTGACCCATTCACCACGGGGGCAGCCATTAGATGGGAAATCTGGTTGCAACAGTTCGAAATGCACCTTGATGCCAGGGACATCATTATAGCGAAAGAGAAGCGCACTTTCCTCTTGCTCAGCGTCGGGGCTGCCACCCTGCGCCTGTTTAACGCCACCCCAAACCGCGGAGACGACAACAACTACAATGCGGCCAAGGCCGTACTCACAAACATGTTCAAGCCAGATCTCAACCCGGACTATGAACGTTTTCATTTCTGCATGGCTAGACAGTGTGAGAAAGAAACTGTGGACAAATTTCATGCTCGCCTTCGCGAGATGGCAGTAGGCTGTGAGTTCCCAGACGAAGAGTTTGCCATCCGCCGCCAAATAATCAATGGCATATCCTCAGAAAAGCTGAGAAGAGCTATACTCTCGGAGAAGAACATACGCCTGTCTCGCATCCTGGAAATGGCGCGCCTCCGTGAGCAGACGGAAGACCAGGTAGCGGTGATCGAGGCAGCGATCCAAAGACTCCCGCTTGACAGCCCTAAACCGACGGAAGACATTGCGGCCATATCCATACACCAGAGCACTCGTATGAAACATGGCCAGAAAACCCACATGCCGCAAGGGAGAGACAAAGCCTGCAAATGGTGCGGCGGCCCATGGCACAGAGGAGAATCCTGCCCGGCATGGGGGTCTACTTGCAGAAAATGTAACCGGCTCAATAATTATGCTGCAGTTTGTCTAAACCCGCCAAACCGAAACGACAAGGAAACTACCCCACGACCAGCACAAGAGAGCCGGAGGAAGTTCGCACCAAGAGAGTCTTTGTACCAACCTGACCGAAAAGGGAAAGCCAGAGCAGTTGAGCATTCCCAAAGATCCCCAGACACTAGTGACAGCAACGACAGCAATGACAGCAAATCCCCCGAGAGGAAGGATAAAGATAGACGGAAGAAAGGGAACAAGCGGATACACTGGGTGCACCTCAAATCAGCCATTGAACCGCATCGGTCACGACAAAGAAAGAGGCCATCGTGCATGCTCATCTCCAATGGTGAACCACTAAAAGTAGTTATTGACACTGTCGCAACAGTGAACGTAATGCCAGCGACGGCATTCAGCGATCTTCGTCCGAAGCCCACACTTCACAAGAAGAAGGTCCATCTATACGCTTACGGATGTAAGAAACCCGTACCCATGCAAGGGTCCTTCAAGTCAGATTTCGCCCACAAGAACACTAATTGCCGGGCACGCATCTATTTTGTGGATGCTGGCTGTGAGACGCTGCTAAGCTGCAAGACAGCGGAAAAACTAAAATTAATCCATTTCGCCTTCGACCTCCAACACAACGAACTCGAGGACTTACTAGAACAGCACAAAAAACTATTTCAAGGCATCGGATGTCTAAAGGGCCGAACCATCAAGCTTCACATAGACCCTACCATCGAGCCGAAAGCCGTATGACACTGACGGATACCGTTCCATTTGAGAGAGGCAGTGGAGAAGGAACTGGCCAAGCTCGAACAAGCGGGAATAATAGAAAAGTCATCAGGCCCAACCCCGTGGGTATCGCCCATGGTGGTAGCCCAAAAACCCAAACAACCCAACGCAGTAAGAATCTGTATAGACATGAGGCTTCCCAACGCAGCTATTGGAAGAGAATGCCACATAACTCCAATGATAGACGAGCTCATTGTGGACCTCACAGGAGCAACAATATTCAGCAAACTTGACCTTAGATCCGGCTATCACCAGCTCAGATTAGCCAGAGAGTCCAGATACATCACCTCATTCTCCTCTCACCTTGGTCTAAGAAGATATAAACGGCTTAACTTCGGGATATCGTCAGCTGCAGAGGTATTCCAACACGAAATCTGCAGAGTCATCACTGGCCTAGAAGGCACCACAAACATCAGCGACGACATTCTTGTATACGCGTCGAATGAGAGAGAGCACCACAAACGCCTGGCAGCAGTCCTAGGCAGATTGGAAGAAGCGGGCCTGACGCTAAACGCGGAAAAATGTGAGTTCGCAAAGAAAGAACTATGTTTCTTTGTATACATCTTCAATGCAAAAGGCGTATCCCCTGACCCTTCCAAGGTGAATGACATAAAGAACACCAAAGCACCTCAATCTGCCACTGAGGTAAAAGTTTCATGGGAATGGCGACGTACTGCGCGGGGTTCATTCCGGACCTCGCCAGTATCGCAAGCCCACTCCGAGAACTGACGAAGAAAGACCAGAAGTGGGAATGGACATCGACAAACCAGCAGGCGTTTCAACAAATTAAGGACACTTTATCAGCCTCCATAACCATGGCGTTCTTCAACATAGAAAGACATACAGAACTCCTCGTTGATGCCAGCCCGTTTGGCCTTGGGGCGGTACTAACCCAAACAGACAATGAAGGCAACGTGTTCCCCATCGCATTTGCCAGTCGAGCACTCACTAAACCTGAGCAGAACTATGCACACATAGAGAAAGAAGCCCTCGCTATCCTATGGAGATACCGTCACTTCAAAGTGTACCTGTTAGGCAAGCAAGCAAAGGTTTTTTCGGTTCACAAGCCCCTGATCCCGATATTCCGAGGATCTGCTGCTCACCCACTAGCACGCATTGAGAAATGGATGCTGCAGCTGCAGCCCTACAACATAGAGGTTGATTATCGCCCAGGGACAGACAACCCAGCCGACTACCTGTCCCATCACCCGAGGCCTGCCACTGAGGGAGAACAACGCCATGCGAAGGAAACTAATGAACATGTATGTCATGTGGTCGCCTGCGCCCGACCACGGGCCCTGACCCTACAGGAGGTAGCATGTGAGACGGAAGCGGACACCATCCTGCAACATACCACCACTGCCATCCAGTCAGGAAATTGGAAGAACTACCTCATGTCCATAGCCCAACGCACCACGTCAGCTCAGACCAAACTCCGAGCACTATTCGGGATCTGACATGAGCTCTCCGTGGCCCCCGAAGGGGTGCTCCTCAAAGGCCACCGAATCGTACTGCCTGCGTCACTTGAGGAGAGAGCCCTCCGACTAGCTCACAGCTGACATCAGGGCATTGTCAAAACAACGGCGTACCCAAAGTCCAGAATGTGGATGCCCAACATACAACAAAAGGTAGTGGAGCTAGTGGAATCCTGTGCAGCCTGCCAAGCGTCCAGAAGACCCGATAACCCAGAACCTATCAGCAGCGCTCCAAGAAGCAGCAAGCGGTGGGATGCAGTCAGCATGGATCACTGTACAATTGCCGGAGAAGGATATGTACTCGTGGTGATTGACGAGTTCAGCAGGTATCCTGAGGTACAACACGTAGCATCCACTAACGCAGAGACCACAATCCTCACGCTAGAAAAGATCTTCGCAACACACGGAATCCTGAGAAAAGTAAAGAGCGACAACGGTCCATCATTCGCCAGCCAAGAATTGCGTGAATTCTTTAAGGATGTAAACGTTAAACACAAGCGAATCACCCCAAGATGGCCCCAAGCGAATGGCGACGCAGAAAGGTTCATGGGGTCATCAATAAGGTCATTCGCATCGCCAAACAATGAGGACATCCATGGCTGAAGGCAGTATATTGAATCCTAAGAACCCACAGGCAAACCCCTCACTCATCCACAGGCATCAGCCCTGCTGTCCTCATGCTCGGGGTACCCATACAGGCCGAGCTCCCCATACACCCTCAGTGGGTAGCTCCTGAACCTGACATCCCGGCTATAGACGCCATGCGACAGAGGCGAAACGAACAAGAAAGCATTGCCAGGCGAGCCTGCCACAGAGAGCTAACACCAGGGGACACTGTTATCGTCAAGAACTGAGCAATGCCCAAGAAGATGTCCCTCAATTTTGAGCTTCAGCCGTGGACAGTCAGTGCGACAAACCACAGCATGGTTACCGCCACCCGAGGGAGCGAAACAGTGACAAAAACGTGTCACATTTCAGGAAAGTGCCATTGGAACTATGGGAAGAGCACCCAGTGCCCCCGAGAGGAGAGATGGTGACACCTTGCACGCCCAAGACAAAATGTCACCCAGAGCCTATGCCACGCCAGGAGACTCCGAGGCACCACACCAGCAAGAAGATAGGACTGAACTCGAGACCCCAAGGGCAGACGTACCAGAGAGAGGAAACACCCGATACCTCCTGAGAAAGAGGCCCAGACCATCATCCCGTCTCCAAGGATACGTAGTAAACGGAGTCTACTTACAGAAGACCCGGCCAAGATGAACTCAGAGTAAATTTGAATGTGTGGTACCCGTTCAAAATGTTCGTTGTTAATAGTAGTGTAAACACCTCCAATTTGGGGAGGAATGTGTTGTCACGTGCCCAGTTATTTCCGGGTCACGTGACACACCGGAAATAAAGGAACCATCGGAACTGGCGTTAGAACGCCAGTCCGGGTTTATGCACCGTACAGAGTAGTTGCGTCTTTCTTGCCTGTGCCCCGCAACGCGCTGCGCGCCAGAGCTGGCCTATCAAGGCCTGCTCATGAAGGTCGGGCCCGCACAGATCACTGCGGCCCGACACCACAGCTACCACATGTGATTCATGGACTTAAAATTCACTTAAACCCGGCAAATGACATGGCAGGTTGGTATGACGTCCTATCATCGACACCTGTTTTTTTTACGGGTGTTTTTCAGAATCTTTTTTTGCAGAAAAAAACACGTAACATTATTTTGTGGGGGCGTAAAGGGCATATAAAGGGTTTGGGGCATTGGGAACAGTCACAAATAGGAGGAGTGGCTTGGTGGGTGGAACCTCCCAGCCCCCAAAAAATAAATATTTCAATGAGTTTTTTCTGCAATAATTGTTCAAAAAGAAAACAGTTGAAAAAACGTGTGTAGTTGATATGACATGGAACCGGCAGGTCAATGAGTGCTGCTAGACCATCTTCTTAATTTCATTGAGACGTTGACTAGTATGATATGCACACCTTAGGCAAGTGTTTTCATCTAGAGAAACGTTGCTGCACTGTGAGTTGGAGTCTGCCAGAGGCTCCTTTGTGCTTTGCCTTTTAAATTAAATGTCAGACGACCACAAATCCGTCAGTGCTGATGTTGTGGAAATGTAGCTGCTGTGCCCCTCTTTTTTTGTGGGGGGATTGAGGGAAGATCTGCCACCGGGATTCTTCACATGCTTGCCAAAAGCAAGCACTAACAAATCACGTTATGTCCACACAGAGTCTCTGTCGGCATCTTGTACTGTGCTGCACAAGTCAAAATGCATCACTGTGTTCCCAGCATTCTAAGTATCCTGGTATGAACACAGCACAGCCACATTCATTACCCATATGCCTGCTGGGAGAGACCTCCTCACAAAGCCTCAATCATCTTTATTCCAGAACATACTCTGATTTCCCGGTAGCTCACCCAAACCCCTCTGACATTTTTCTGAGTTTGCCATGGGTCTTCTGAAGTGGTTGTGGAAGGCAGGTCTCACAGAAGATGCAGGCTGGACGCAGGAGCTGGGAGGAACCGGATTTAGAATACCTGATTTAGCACTGAACATGAGCAATGTGTTAGGGAGTGCCTGGCATCTTGCTTGCTCTAAGAAGGTGTCATCAGTATTTCTGGAAGCAGGCTGAGAGGGTGAAGTGTGGCCAGAGGGTCCTGTTGTTCTTGGGACAGAGGTAGAGTAAACAAGGGGGGAAAAGACCACATATTATGACCCCTCAGCTCTACACTCCAACAAAGTGATGGATAGTGTTGGTCCTGGTCCTAAGTAAGTGGACAGATACCCGCAGCCAACCCTGATTAGTGAGGAGCCAGAGTTGGACGATCAAACTAAAAGGGGGTACTAATTAAGTTGTCTTTGCTGCCATTACTGCAATTTTCATTATCCAATAAATGCCAGTCTATGCTTATCCACAATGAATGTGGTCATGCACATGATAACCAGCTTACATGTGGGGGACGGTGAAACAGACAATGATGACAACCAGCCTCTAAATTAAGAAAAGGCACAGTTGTTTCTCCTATTGTCCATTTTGCAAAGCACAGAGAAGCAAACCATCACCCTATGGTGGTTAGAGTAATGGGTGGGTACATCCTTATGCAAGCACTCCAAGAAAAATGTATATAAGGAAAGTGTACAAATAAGTGTCCAGTTTATTGACACAGAATAAACTGAACTATTTTTATATGATTAAGAAAACCACATATATCATATGTTGTGAGATTTGTGTTAGTAAGTGACAAGTACAAACATCTGTTTCAACATGAATTTGTTGGCTCCAGTTTGTGGCAATATAACAAGAAGAGCAATTGCCAGCTGCGTGGCCAAAATGTGTGCCTGTCCGGGCTTTGTCAAGGCATTGTTAGTCAAATATTATAATGGTACATCATACATTTGTATACATTTCTGTAGTTTTGCATGATTTCTAACCATAATAATATATTTCATTTAGTCTGTGAATTCCTAGGGGAAAGAAAAAGTAAAAGGAGAAGGGAAAAGATAACAGGAGGGGGAGAAGAGTAAAGTTTATGTTAGAATGAGCTCATATCGTTTCAAATACTCTGTACTTCCTTGTGGCATTGAGTGAATGCATGAATTGCTCGCTTGGTTATTGTCCTGTGTGGGGCGGTGAATAAAAGAGAATTTGGGGTTGAACTTAGAGTGCAAATTGGAGTGCAGCCTGGGAGACTAATGGTGGTTATGCACCGTGATATTACAGAATATGCCATATTATTGTGTTCCAGAAAGAGCAGCTATGGCATAAGATAATACCTGTCATACTTACATCCAAGTTTGTATAGGATAGCCTATATAGTGGCATGCATGGGTCACATGTCTGGTGAATATGGATGCCTAAATTTGAAGGAAGATAACCAATTAATTGTGGTACACTGATTATTGTGGTAGTTAAGGGTTCTGGTGGCTATGGATAACTTACTTGAGCAGAAATGGGTTGGCCATAGAATGTAATTAACTAAAAACTGCCATTGGTCTGGTGTAAGGAGTTGTCAAATCCTGGCTGGAAGGCAATGTGTATCCCAAAAACTGTTGAGTGTGACCTTTTAAAGGAAAATAAAATGAAGATTAGCTGCCTTAGGTTTAAAAAATGTGCGCCCAGTGTGTGCACATGTGCCTTCAGATGGGGTGCCGGGTTGGTGTCCAAGTGTGGAGGAGGCGTGGATAGCGTGGGCAGCTCTGAAAGGGGGCAGAACGAAGAATTGTGGTTGCTTATAGCAAAGACAGTGCCCGGGTGTAGATTCAGGTTGGTCAGGCGACTACTGTTAAGGAGTTGTGGGATACCTGGAGAGTAGTCCTGAGGTGGGGCAAGGAAGTGCGCTGCTTGTGTATACAGTTGTGAAGCTGGTTAATGCATGGCTCTATATTAAGGACTTGAGTGGATAAAAGTCAGGCAATCAGCAACTGATCATTTAATATAGTAAGCTGAATTAAGTGCTTCACGTCACTAATGAGCAGTTTGCTCCAGAATCGGTACATTCCTTGAAACCACAGGGCTGTGTGGTGCTTGATAATGCCATACTGAAAAAATAGATAATTAATCGCAAGGTTGGACGATGGACACCCTATAGAGGTTCATCATCACGCTGATCTTCATAGTACCAGAGTAAGAATGGATCAATGGTTTTAGGAGATTCAAGAGGATTCTGAGGCACATGAGGATTGCTGATAGATGAAGAGCTGACATGGGTTAACACAAAGGCAGACATCTTAAATGACCAAATCAAACAGCTGGCTCTGCAGGTGGAATAACTAGAAATGATTGTCTCATTTATTTTCTGCTTCGCTATCCAAAATATTGTTGTAAAATGAAATTATTGGCATTATATACTGGTGAATATACACAGGGCTCTTCAACACTGAAGGCTGAATAGTGAAGAACAGCAGTTCTGCCAGTCAATTTCACACACAAAAATCTGTTACAAACTGATATGTATCACAAGGAAGAAAGCCAACATCACTGCAGGACAGTATGCATACATTTATCTTGTTTGTATTTAGAATTGTTCCCAGAACCACTCAACGTAGCTGAGAACTGAAGGGGGTGCAAAGCACACTCAATAACTTGGGGATGGAAGAGGGGAGAGTTAGGGGGCGATTAAGAGGCAGAGTTATTCAGGTTCAAGGTGTTTACAAGATATCAAAGGCTGTCTGTGCAACGAACACAGTGTATTTGTAGGCTGGGAGTCGGGTTGTCCCTCGTGTTAGGATCATGGGTGAAGGTTGAGGTTTGGTGCACATTTAAAACTGGAATGTCAGTTTTGAATAAGCCCAGTGAGTTGAATAAGTTGTTAAATCAATAGAGCCCATCATTGGTACATTGCCCGTCTACAAGAGATGCATTGTGGGTGTGGAGACAGAAGTAAACTGTAGTATTTGGTTGCTATGATACATGGAACATTCAGTGCACTTATCGTTTCCTTTCTTGTATATACTCTTTGAGTTCAAGTGGCCAGGTCCAAGATAGATTACAAAGGATGCTGGGTTATTCTGGAATCCACAAGTTTTGGGGAAGTGTTTTCTTTTGTATCTCCTCTTTTCTTCTGCCTTCGCTCCCCTCTCCGCTGCTGATCTGTTCTCTCTTGGCATTGTGCACCTGGCCACCCTCTGTCCTCCGGGCCCAGGTACCTGCCCATCGTGCTACCCTCCCGCACTGTCTCCGGGCCACCCCTTGCACTTGCACTGTATCTGTACCCATACAGCACCCCCCTTTTTCTTCCTGCACTTATCAGACTTACCCTGTCTGCTACCTTAAACCGAGCACTTGCAAATTGCTGGCTGCATTACCACTGTTTGTTTCCTATATTATATTATTAATTTATTTATTATTATTTAACTGTTTCTTCTTTGCGTCGCACTTTCCACTTCTCCCACCTTCCATGCACTTTTCCCCTCCCCCTCTCCCATGCACTTGCGCGTTCTCAATGTCACTGGGCCTAGTAAGATCTCTCTTTTGTTCTCCCCTGTTCCCCTCCCTTGCCTTGTCGTGTTCTGAAACACTTGTCTATGAGCACGATAGAAATAAAATATCAACCAATCAATCAATCAATCAATCTGTATATGCCAAATACACATCTTTCAAGATCTAATTTTCGAGCTGGGTGACCGTACTTCACTGGTGTTTATTTGTATGTTTTTAATACTGTCCAAGAGTCAGTGCTTGATTTAAAAAGAAATAAGTGCCAGGCCCAAAACATCTTGGTTCCCTAATGCCGGCCACGGCAGTGCTGTGGTCTAGGCGTCCTGGCTCAGCTCTAGATCGGCCCACCACCAGCCCATCACACTGCTGCTGCTCAATGTCACATATTTGGCGCTGCCGCAACTGCTGGCATGGGCTAGTAGTGGGATGGATGGGGAAGGACCACACATGGGTTGAGGAAGTATAATGCTTTAAAGATGGAAAACAATTCTCATGGTAGGTTTAGTGGTGCTGGCACCCCCAGAGTGCATTTGAACATACATCTAGACCATACGTGTTACACATCTGGACCATACCTGCTGTCCTTGATGTAATAATATATTTGATAAAATGGTCAAGAACCTATGGATGTTATCTTATTTGTCCATTTTGTAAAATGCCTCCCAGTGTCCCAAAAGGCTCTCAGTGGAGCTAGAGTAGAGTCTCTTGTGTGAGCATGTTTTTTTGTTGTTGAAGTAAACTAGGAAAATAATAAACTGTAGTTCAAACAATAGGTTTGCTTGAATGAAAGTTAACAGATGCTGCAGTAATTAAGAATCTGAGACATCCTCAAAAACACGTTTTTATTTAACCTCTCACTGATTAAAGAATAAATAAAAACACTAAGAAATAAAGACATTGAACATAGAACCAAACAGAAAAGCACAAGGTGCCATGTTTTGTTTTCATTTTAAACTTAGAAAAGCAGGAAGTGGTGAGATAATGCATCAGACGCTATATTAATGATATCGAATGTCAGATGCTATTTATATTTTGTGTTTATTAAAAGTACTTTACATTATGCCAGCCAAAGTATTTAGCATAACATGGCAAAATATTTGTTATAACATTTCACAAAATGCCATAACTCCAGTTACAGATTCCATCACAACTTTGCCAACCACTGTTTGGGGTCACCATGAATAAATTAAGCTGTCACAGTCAACTGCAAAATGCATCATATGGATAAACAAAAGAAACACATGCAAACAGCAGTCAATAAATAAAGTACAAACAACATATTAAATAGTTACAAGTGCAGTAGTGTTTGCATAGTTGTCTCTATTGAATCTAAGGGATTTGGCCGCGGTTGAAACTACCGCAGCCAAAATGTTTGCATGAGAAAGGTGCGAACTACCAAAAGTATAGTGAGCGGGGGGATTCAGGAGATCACCCCCGCAGCCCCTCTTTTTTTTATTTTAAATGGAAGGCTGCAGGGGTGTCCCTTGCAACCCCCGCTCACTATACCATGAAGTGTAGTGAGCGGGGCGATGCGTATGACACCCCCGCAGCCCCTGTTTTTTTTTTACAATGCTACCACCAAAGGTTAGAACCTTTGGTGTTTGAACTTTTGGTGGTAGCATTTTTAGAACTTTTGGTCATTGCGACCATTTTTTGTCGGTCAAATCGGTTTATACTGTCTCTATTCGCTCTTAAAAACTCATAAAGTGTCTACATTTGACCTGGCTGTGAACTCCTCTTTTCGTTCCTTAATCCTAGTGTCATCAGCAGCTCTTCATCCTTTTGAAACCCATGAATTGACATAGGGGATGGGGTTGAACTTCTTCAATGGTGGGCCAACAAGATTAATGAATAATAAGGACAAAATGGTCTCAGTATTCAGGGATGCTCTTGTTGATGTGCAGACAAGATTCATTTGTGAACACTCTTGTTCACACTCAGCAATGGAAATAGCAATAGTATTCACAGCGGTCAAAAGTTTCTTATAGTGTCCATGAACTTCTTTTCCACCTGTCTCCCTATGCTCCCTGTAAGCCCGAATGGTTTGTCACCAATATCAAATATTTCACACATAGACTTTATCTCACTTTCTCCATACATAGGTGGTAACTCATCTGACCAGTACTGCTTCTACAAAAGGTTTACTTCACATATTAGTTTCTGATACCCAACTTTGTTGTCAGCAGCAGCAGAAACTCCTGTAGATGAACGAAAGGGAATTGCAGCAACAATATGGTATTGAAAACTTTAGAGCTTCTGACTTTGTAAAGCTTAAACATGCGATTGGCGTTGTGGATTTGGAGAAGAAACTTGCGTTGGATCTGTTTGCAAGGAATTTGGTGGGATCGGGTGAGGGACTGGCCAGTAGCCTGTATAAGGTGTTTGTGTCGTGTTTTCAAGGGAATGATTCTTTAAGAGAGGAGTGGGCAGGAGAATCGGGTTGGATGTCACGAAGGGCTTGTGGCAAAACATGTGTATGAATGTGAAGGTGTGCTCGCTGGGACTCACGGAAAGATCGAGACAGACTAAAATTCTTAATCAAATTTATTGGGCACCTGAGAGAATGTATAAAAGAGGGATGTTGGAGAGTGCAGAATGTTGGAGATGTTCATGTGAAATCGGTACGCTGGAACATCTACTATGGGATTGTAGACTGGTGAGGCTGTTTTGGGGCGAGATTGGACGTTTATGTGATGAAGTGATTATTGGTCTCCCGGTCTTGGATTTTAGTGTGATCATTTTGGGGAGTGATGAGTCTTTGGGTGATCTCACTCGGAGTGAGAAGAAGTGGTTGTTCAGAGGGGCGATGACTGGTAAAAGAATTATCTTGAGGAACTGGAAGAATGCTTTGACATTGAATATTGAGACGTGGTTGTCTGAGATGAATGAATTGGCAAATATGGAGAGAGTGATGTATAGGAGACTTGGTAAATTGGCTTTGTTTGAGAAAATATGGGGTACATTTTTGCAGCTATTTTAACTTGGCATTGTAGTTGTTGGGTGGGGGGGTAATTGAGAGATGTATTTGATTTGTTGGCAGTTTACGGTGTTGTATATCTCACTCTGTACATAGAACTGTGCAAAATGCTGTGCTTTTCTTGTGTAATTTGCCATGTTTTATTTCTTATACGCTGATTGTCTTGGGTTTTGTAATAGATGTTTTGTAAATAAGTTTAAAAAAATAATTCCATACAATTTTTGCATAACTGTCCATGTTCAATTCTTTTGTTGCACGACTTTCCTTCATGCAGGGTCACTCCTTGGAACCTATTTTCTTCTTTGGCCTTCTCGCACTCGGAAGAATGTTTTCCTCACTTTTCTACCATGGCCTCAAACACTGATATTTGTCAGCAAATAGCACGATGTGCATCAATGGTAGTGCTATCAAGTTTTTGTAAGTCAAGCGACAATTCTGATAACTCTTGAACTGCATCAAACATAATGCCAAGTTTAGCAACAAACTGCACAGACGATAGGCGCCTACATAGTCCAGTGTACATGTTACATGTTGTGCCATCGCGAGATCCATCACTAGATGCTAAGTTAGAGTTTTTGTAAACAGCAGGATAAGCATTACAAATAACCTCTACTGTTCTGTAGCTTGAAGCAACCCAGCGAGTATCTAGCACTGTACCTATTTTACAAAGCTGAATGCCAAAAGCATCTGCACATTCTTTTAGCTGCAAACAATTGTTTACAGATGTGCTAAAAAGAGAATACAGTTTGTCTTGCAATGTTTTGAAAAGATTTGTATCTCTGATGTCCTTCATGACATCATTGACTGCAAGTTCTAAGCAGTGTGCTGAGCAGTGCCAGGCTACAATGTTGGAAGCAATTATTTTTTGTAAACTTTTCACAACCCTGCTATTGTAGCCAAACATTACTGATGCTCCATCACAAGTGAATGATGCCAGACATTTGGTAGAAAGTCCTCACCAATGTTAATTGGGTCTTTTTGGAGTGCAGACAGCAAACAGTTTACTATACCTTCAGCAGACACACCATGTGCTCAACAAGGTCAACATAAATAGTTGACCTTGTGGCGGTGAGTGGCAGTCTTGCAGTCTCCCACCACCAGTCTTTTCTTCAGCTCTATTGTTGGAGGTGTGTTTCCTGCTACACCCAACACTACAAAGCCTCATTTACTCCACGGAGCGGACGCAGAGTGGCGGTGAGTGGCAGTTTTGCAGTCATGCCAGGCAAGACGGGCCCGGCCGTCCTTTCACCATCTACGATACAGCTTTTGGACCCAGAAGATTCTACAAGCCGCTGTCTAAGAAGTAACGCAAAGTTGTTGTCCAAAAACACAATTGCACCCCTCACACAGACTTTCAATCATCCCCCTTTGACTCCTACTGAAACAACAGCATTTGGCATATCCATTCGAGTCCAGGGCTCGACACACCAGTACACCTGGGAAAAGGACATTGTGCTGCTAACGCTCGAGTCCTCACAAAAAAGACACTGAAAAGCTTTTTCGCTTCACCAACAATAATCATTCATCATACCAACATGAAGCTGACTTACCCGAGGAAAATGTCGCAACCTCGGGTGCTTGCAGCACTGAACCTCCTCCGACCTCCGTGCCTGCAGTGATCGCCGTCCCCCTGCATGCCAGGTCGACACTTCCCGGAGCTTCGCAGCACCCCGAGGGGGGGGGGGGGGGCGCGTTGAGTTCTCCGGCCGTGCTGCCCGGCCTTCCATTGGGGCATGTGTTGGCTATTCCAGATGCTGCCGGCGCTTAGCGGCCCTCCGGAGGGGGGACCGCTTTGAGTCACGAGCCCGCGCTTCCTGATGCTTTGCAGGTCCTGGATGGCTTGATCCCCACCGCGGCCGCAGCTCCGCGGTCTCCCGGAGGGGAGACAGTGTTGAGCGGGCAGGTGGCACCGAGGCAGGGGAGGCCCGAGATGGGAACGGTGGAACCGGAAGAGACCGCAGCAGAAGGTGACTCGTCTGTCCTCCCATCGGGGGGGAGAGAGGTCCCGCTGCCTGGTCCCTCTGGGAGGCCATGTCCCGAGGAGAAAGAGCAGGAGCACTCGAGCGGGCCAGGAGCCGCTGGCGTGACACCGACTCCTGCAAACGAAACCGAAACTGAATCTACTGCAGCACCACCTATTGCCGTAGTTAGGGCAATAGCAACACTTCACAGCGAAAATACTTCCAACCTGCCACCAGACAATTCAAATCGAGAAGAAAAAGTGATGACTGTATCAAGCCTATCTCTGCCTCAGGAAACCACGGCAACATCACCTGAAAACATAAAAAAAAGAGACCTCGGCCCCTTGACGATCTAACCAAGAAAAACCCTGTCTCAGACCCATCAACTAAACAAGTGAAACCCACGAGCTCTGCCAAATCCTTACCTAAACAGGCCAATTCCACCAAAACGCCTCGGGCAGGCCCCAAAGGAACAAGAAAGGGCTGCAAAAAACCTCAACGCCCCCTGAAATTACTATCAGACTTTTTCCATAAGCACTCTAAAGCCATTTAAGAGAAGTGTAAAGAACTGACAGACGCTGAAATCCTCGAGGCAGCCGACGCAATTACACCACCGAGTAAACATCGTAGGCTGATACAAGCCCAACGAAAATCTTCTTTTTCCTTTGCAAAAGAAGATAATAGGCCAGCCCCCAATAAAGACCTGACAAAATGACACTTTTCAGGCCAAGTGACTTCATTAATCCCACAAATTACGTCCGAAGAACTGGAGGTCCAGCACGCTCGAAACCCGGCTCTACCACCAACACCCATCTATACACCTTCTTTGCCAAGTGCCAACATTGCAAAGCCTCCAATCTCAACTTCTATCCTGTCTCCCCAACAAACCCCTATTATCATCGATCAGGGAGTACAGAATCAATGACAGACTCACATCCAAGAGCAAGTCGAGGCAGAGAGTCCCACATCTCTTCCGAATACTCCGACGTCACCGAAGCAAGTCGGCTCTGCCCTAATCGGCCCCATTCAACCTTTGCCACAAGACCTGTCGCTCGACTGCGAATCAACACATCGACCAAGTGGTAGTATCAACTACAAAGAACAGGCACTCGAGACCTCACCACCGTCATTAGGAGAGTCCCACAAACCCACTCCACAAACCCTAGACAAAGACCTTGGAAGCAAGTATCCTGCAAAATCAAAAAACAGACTCCAGTTTGAGAAAACCTTAGACTCCTTTTACTCAAACTTAGACAACTACAATAATCAAAGAAGACACTCCTCAGACCACCCCCCAGAAGACTATCAGCTATAACTATGCCAATAACACGACCACCATCTCCTACGAGAGGCAGACGAACCCCGCACTGTCATACTCCTTCGAACGATTCACAGTCAAAAAAGCTTGACACCTGCACTTTGATGTCAGCATTATCGACAGCCCTCAACCCATTTGTCAAACTGTACGAAACAATCAAAGATACGATGAAAGATCACACATTGATTCAAACTTCAATGCTGAACAAATTAATTTTTCTGGAAGGTTATATTACTGCCCTAGAAGCAAAGATTCTTGCAGCCGAGAACAAATCAACCCAAGAACCATCTATCTCACTATCTCAAAAACCGGTTTCATCCATGTGTCTTACTCCCCAGGACAGGCCACAAACAAACTCAGAAGGCACACAAACTCTTCCATTTATTGATCTAACTGTCTCATCAACTCTCTTGACAGAAAAAATCAGGTCGCCAAAAGGAGTGATAGAAGTCAACCTCAAACGAAAAGGATCAGTCTCACTAGAACCAATCTTCCAGCAACCAGATCCAGCAAGTTCAAAGTCATAGCCACCCAAAAGGGCTCCACAATCCCGTCTTAACTGAAAGGGAAAGCAAAAGACACCCGGGAGGCTAGTAGGGTCGAACGTGAGACCCTTAATCATTCCCCTAGAGGGGTAGAAGCCTTCTTGAACAACGAGGACATGATGAACATTACGCAATACATTACAGACCAATCAACAATTTCTAATCAGGATTTACAAGAAATACCTGACTCCACCAAAATTCTTGCATCATCACAAAGAAACTTCAATAAAGAAATGGAGATCACAGAATCCCCTTTCCTCACCCTTGAAGAACGAAGACTGCGAGTGATTACGACCAACCACAACTCAAAAGTCCATTTACCCGGAGAGTCCTCGGTAGCACCCAAACTCAACCCCCAAAAACAAGAGAGAGAAAAACGCGATAATCACTCTCATCGGCAGCTAGCAAGACAGACCCACAGATCGCATAGCAGCCCTCATACTTACCGGCCAAAAGTCCAGAAAAAGAAATCTCCATCAATTGTCCCCACAAAGGAAGTCCCGAGCACGACTTTCAAATCAAAAACTGCCAAATACCATTCAAAACCTCAAATACGATGGATACTGAAACTAGAGCAGATTCCTAGGAACTACGACGAAGTGATATTAAATAGAAGAGCAGTTATCGATTTATTCAGTTACATCCCGAAACTCCATTCAGTGAAGTCAGCCGACCTTCAGATTGTCGACCCGAGCCATCAGGGTTCCAGGGCGATTTCACATCTATATATAGCGTCACAAACAACTAACAACGTCCTAAAATCTGCCCTGGAGGAACTTCTAATAATGGGCTACGACCTTACTGAATCCTCGAGAGAAATCAAAACATGCAATCATCGGAAAAACAAAGATCCCCAGGAGTCCACAAAAGCAATTGAGCATCCTCGACCTTCACGCCAAAAACTTCGTTCTTCCCCAAAAAAATCAACCAACACTACCGTTGCGGACCAAAAACCGAGCACCAGCAAAACGGCTCAGAAACAAGAAATCACTCGGCCTGCTAAAAGTTCTGATAACTTAAACCCAACGTTCAAGATAACTAAAGCTTCCGAGTCGCTCGCCAGACACAAACATTCAAAAGAAGGCCTAAAACTTCAAAGGATAGTCCAGAACGTGTCCTACCCTGCGGAAACAATTCCACCCTCAAGCTCGTCTCTGCACTCCCTTTGGTCGTGGTTGCCGAAAGCCCTAAAGTTAAACCAACAAAAATAGCCATTCGAGAAAACGATCTACTGCAACACATCAGACTGTCGGAACCAAAACGTCCAAGACCAAATAAAAATGTGCTCATGGAACACTCGAGGTTTCCTTCACCTTACAGCACCACGTTCCACAAACTTAACAAACTACGATATTATCTGTCTACAGGAGACATGGCTTCTTCACCCTCCAGTCCTTGACGGTTATGAGATTCATACAGTGCTGGCCAAGAAGGGCCCTCTAGGCCGTCCAACAGCGGGCCTTCTTATTGCGATCCGCAGTGGACGAGGCCTAATCAATTCACAAAAGCTAAAAGAAAATCACTTCATGCTGATGGTAAAGCTAAACTGGATTACAAGAGATAGAGAATCGAACAAAATACTGACAAAGACATTATTAACCGTCACTGTCTATTGGAACCCAGCTACCATTGAATGTGCGAAATTTATCAACACAATTGAACAAGAGTTGGATTGGGTGCAAGTCACACACCAACCGGACCATGTAGTTCTATGTGGTGACCTCAACATCAACTGTCAATCCCCTATGAACGCAAAGGGACTCAAATTGAAAAAACGACCAACTGACCAGAGGTCAACCAAATGGCAAAACCTTATGAATTCCAGATCTTTTGACAACTTGGATCAAGTCTTCTCCGACCCAAACAGACTACCAACTTGGGAAAGAGCGAAATCAAACACCACAATTGATCACATCCTTGTATCACGTTCTTTATTACCTCACATCAATTCTTTCAAAGTGATCAAAGCAAGGGAAAGCGATCATAACCTTCTTGAAACTACTTCCACTACGTCCACAAACTCACCGACTAACCACACCATGATCGCAGACATCGAAGTCACCACGCAAGGAACAAGACTCAGGATAACTGAAAAGGCAATAACTACCATAACAGCCCAATACAAAGACCGCAGCAATCAATCTCCCAGGACAGATGTGGACTACACGCCATTATTGACCACCTTTAGAGTCCCACAAAGAAAAAGGAAGTCAACAACATCAGATCAAAAACATACTTATGACAAACTAGTCACCGAAAATAAGAGAGAGCTGAGAAAAACAAAAAGACAAGCTCGGAAACTTGACTTCCCACAGTCCTCCGTCATTATCAAAGCTGCCGTCAAAAACTACAAATCTTGGCTAAGGGGCTACCGCCATAAGCTCTACCAACAAGATGCGGAAGACATCCTCAAGGCTATTAATGGCAACCACGCCAGAGACTTCTGGTCCTTGCTCCACTCAACAGCGCCAGGTGCTCGGCCATGTCAACTGAACGGTATTGGCCAATAGGCTTGGGAAGCTCACTTTCGAACCCTTTTCAAGAGCCTTACAACCATAACTCCCTTGACGGACAACAACGACACCTCTTGGATCTGCTTGGACAACATCAAAGACATTGTAGCTTTAATCAAAAGTTAAAACCATCACATGCTCCTGGACCTGACGGCATTACGAACCTCGACTTGAAATCCCATCCCGAAGTCTGGGCACCTCTCTTGAGCCAAATCTTCAAACGCTGTTCCACCACAAAATCCATCCCACCATCGTGGAAATGCGCAAATGTAGTGCCTATCTACAAAAAAGGAAACAGGTCTGACCCAGTCAATTACCGCCCTATAGCCCTCCTCGACCCAATAGGCAAGATGTTTGGGTCCTTACTCCTAAAACACTTCAACCCTTGGGCCAACGAAGCCTCGTGCCAAGATAAGCTACAAACTGGCTTCAAAAAGAACCTGGGGACAAACGCCAACATCTTGATATTGAGTTCTCTCAAAAGCAAAATCTTGGAGGGGCGTCCGCGTCTATTTATTATCTTCGTTGACCTAACACAGGCGTTCGATAAAGTAGATCGCGACAGATTGTGGAAGAAACACGCCCTATGGAAATGTCCCCCGGACATACTTGACCCAATCAGAGCTCTCTACTCTAACACTTCCATGCGGGTACGCCTTAACCAGCAAGGAGCACTAACAGTAGAAATAACAACGGCCAGAGGTGTTAAACAGGGCTGTCCTCTGGCCCCGGCCTTGTTTTGGTCCTACCTAGGCGATTTTCAAGAATCTGAAAAAACGGTTCGAGCCTTTCCCCCTAAACTTGGAGGAGAACAGATCAGCTGTCTACTTTATGCTGACGACCTAATCCTTTTGGACAACACCCCAATAGGCTTACAACGCCAACTCACAAACCTACAGCAATACATGATGGCAAACAATTTGGAAATTAACGAATCAAAAACAAAAATGATGGTTATCGAGAAATTTGCAAAAAAGAAAGCCACATTATCTCTAAAACTAGGCTCGACCACCATCGAGAAAGTCTCAAGCTTCAAATATCTTGGAGTCACCTTAGACAGCTCACACAGAGAAAAAGCAATGCAAGAGGATTTACACGCTAAAACTACCAAACTGGCCACACAAAGGAAAGCAATTGACATCAAATTTGGCAGATTCTTTATCATAACTGTACGAGACTTCTACAAAAAGAAAGTCATACCATCCTTGACATATGGCGTCGACGCAATGCCGAACCTTCCATCAGAATTGTGGCCAAAACTAGAAGCAACTTTCTGGAGATCAGTTCTTGGTCTCCCAAAAACAACTCCGATAACATTAATTAGACATGAACTAACTCTCTCTTCGTTAAAATCAACTACGGACTGTAACAGTGTCTTGCTGTATCGGAAGTGCATACAGAAAGATGCCCCATATGCTTATCAATTGATAGGCAAAGCAATTCGACTTGGTAGCTGTCAAATGCTCGCTCGATGGGAAACCAAAGTCTTGACCATCTTGGACTCAGTCGCCTGCAACACAGAAGAACTAATCACCAATCCAGTCACAGTTACCAAAAAAATCAAAGAGCTGGACTGGATTGACACCAACGAACTTGCTATCAAGTACAAACTTACTAGCCACCTTCCTCTCTTCTCCAAGAAACTAGACTCTATTCAACCGTACTCGAAATTATTTCCAAACAGATCAGCACGAAATTACTTTTTAAAAATCAGATTGAATCTTCTGGAAACCAACGAAATTCTGGCGATCAGACAATTATCTCCGACCAGCTGCTGCCATTTCTGCAATTCTGCTGCGGCCAAGGAAACTATACGCCACCTACTTTTGAACTGTCCTGCGACGACAGATATTCGCCGCACATACCTGAAGGACATCTTCACAAATTTTACCCTTCGAGACGAAGAATCGTGCTGGAACAAACTGCTGGACGGTGATAAATCGGCATGGCAGTTAGCCACAATAAACATCATGAAACACATCCTTAACGTGCTCCTCCCGACGCAGATCTAATGCAATGTTCCACCGATACCTTTGGATCAATTCTTTTTCTTCTTTTAGAACTTTGCTCGTCCTTCAGGACACGCAGGACAGTGCGAGATGTTCTACTAGCACTTCGAAATTTTGTTAAAAAATCTATAATGATTAAATACAAATAAAAAAAAATAAAAAAAAAATATTATTTGCTGGAGACTCCATATCCTGTATCTGAGTATGTAGGTACACAATTAAAGCACTTTTTTAAAAATAATTTAAGGCAGTTGCCTCATCCAGCAAAAGTCTCACATTAGGAGAAAAGGTAACTATTTTGCCAAACACCTTTTGTATCATTTCCAATGAAACGTGTTGCTGTATATTTAAGCAAGCTGCATTGGAATGTAAAATGCTTCCCATATCTAGCCCATTCAATTGCCGGCAGTCTATATCAGATTAAAAACCATAGGCTTACCTGCACCACTTTACTTCTTTATAAACTGCACAGAATATTCTAGCAGGCAAATATCTTTTTGCTGATTGGGCTCTAGCAGTTACTTTCAGTGATGTATCTATTTTTGCCTGCTTCAATATTTTTGACGCTGTGATGTGTGCCTTTGTTAGTCCATTTTCGGTAATCTTCTTTCATAAGGATCTTTGTTGCTTGTCTTTGTTGGTACCGTATGTGTTGCACTTAGATGCAACTTGGGAATGTGTGATGTGTTGCACTTAGATGGAATTTAGGGGTGGGCAATTTGTTACACTTAGATGGAATTTGGGGTGGGCAACGTGTTGCACTTAGATGGAATTTGGGGGAACTACAAGTTTTTATAGGGATAGCCTGTACACTACACTTATAGATCTGCGTGCACTAGACGGGCTACAATCATATATCTTGTGAGTTACCCCATGTATTTCATATAGAAGATATGTACAGGTAGCCTTGAAATTGCACCTACATATTTCTGAGTGTACCCTGTATATTGTGCTTAGAAGATGTATTAGTATAGCCTGTCTATTGCACTTAGCCTGGTACTGCACCTAGAAGATCCATGATGTTTGCCTGTCTATTGTGCTTTGAAATTGATGAGGATAGTCAATGAATTGCACATAGAGGATATATGCGGGTAGCCTTGAAATTGCACTTAGAACATTTCTGAGGTTGCCTGTCTATTGTGTTTAGAAGATGTATTAGGATAGCCTGTCCATTGCACTTATTAATGATATTCCACTTAGAAGATTTATGAGGTGGGCCTGTCTATTGCACTTAGAGGATGTATTAGGATGGCCTGTCTATTGCACTTAGCCCTGATATTGCACATAGAAGATTTATGAGGGTAGCCAGTCTATTGTGCTTAGAAGATGTATCAGGATAGCCTGTCTATTGCACTTAGCCTAGTACTGCACCTAGAAGATCCATGATGTTTGCCTGTCTATTGTGCTTTGAAATTGATGAGGATAGTCAATGAATTGCACATAGAGGATATATGCGGGTAGCCTTGAAATTGCACTTAGAACATTTCTGAGGTTGCCTGTCTATTGTGTTTAGAAGATGTATTAGGATAGCCTGTCCATTGCACTTAATAATGATATTCCACTTAGAAGATGTATGAGGTGGGCCTGTCTATTGCACTTAGAGGATGTATTAGGATGGCCTGTCTATTGCACTTAGCCCTGATATTGCACATAGAAGATTTATGAGGGTAGCCAGTCTATTGTGCTTAGAAGATGTATCAGGATAGCCTTTCTATGGTGCTTAGAGGATATATAAGGGTGTTATTATAAAGAAGATCTGATCACAGTGCTACATCAAAAACAGTGGACATCTGCCGCAGGCATAGCTACCCACCCATAGGCATCAGAATGCAACGACATCCTATAACAAATATTCAGGTCTAGCTCGACACATAATGTGTCAATTTCATACACCAGACTAAAAACACAAAGCACAACACCTCTGCTATCAGAATGCAATGACGACCTATAACATAATTTGGTCAAGTTGGACACATAACGAGTCTCTTGCGCTTGCGCACTTTCCTGAATACTTAAGCACCCATCCGCATGCTTGTCCTTCATGGGTAGCTTACTGGTGCTCGGCCAGCCAACCTAGCTCCCTATTTTGGCCAAATGCACACATGCATTCTAATCATTCAGATAATTATCCCTTACCTTGGACCTCGCCCCCCAAGCGTGTTCCCATGCATGTTGGGGCCATACTAATGAGATAAAGACGCTTTAGAAATGACAAACTACTTTACTACTAATATGGGAGCGGTTCCCGGAGCCAACTGTCCCACTATAATGTAATTGAAATGATCTGGGTCCAGATCAATACTGTCCGTCAACAAACCATAAATGCAATAAACATGAAATCAATCAGCATGCCCTACAGATCAACAATTACAGATTAGAAAATAAGAAACAAATGCTATATTTCATACTTTAAGTAGAACCAGTTGGGGTATTTCCTGGGCCCCAGAGACACAGGACTTGCTCTTGTAAATCTTATATTGTGATAATGAGCGGCAAGCTAAAAACAGGACCTGGTGTGTACTAGGACCCCATCTTACACTTTGGTGGTATGGTGTATAAACTTATGGCGCATAGACTTACCAGGTCACCTGAAGATTGTAATATGGGGAATCATCTCTTTATGATTTCCCCCAGTTTACATTGTTTTGGTGAATCTTGCTTTTTACCGTCAGCGGTAGTAAATATACCTCCTTAGCTTTGTACCTGTCTATATGTCATCACAAGTAACTAGACCACACAATAAATAGACCAAAACTGATCTAATTCTCTTCAGGTACTTTATAAGCAATTATGGTTTATGAGTAATAAAAACGACATGACATGTGCAATGCAATTTGTTCATTATGACGTCTTCTACAATACAGAAATGAAAGCGCACACAGCTATTACATATTTTCCCTTTTTCAGTGATAGCAAATGCCACACGTCAGGTCAAAACAGAGCTGTGGGCACACTTCACAGTAACTGCCTCCGCCACGATAAAACACTTGCTCCCACAATATATTTTAATTAAACTTCTAGTGCTGCCATCCAAAACACTGCTATCTAAGGGCCTTGAAAAGTATTGTTCACTTTAGCAGAAACTGAAGCTTTCAGTTTATATATGTGAAATCTGCTTCTTGGACGGTGAAGAAAAACACATGAAAATAGCTACCTATGTTGGTAAAAACTACACACACCTCACTTTGACTTGTTTCTCTCATCTAAATAATGCTTAAAATATTCAGACCAGCCGAGTCAGCAAAGCATCGGTTCAGTGTGCCCTCTGTGGGGCATGGCTGGGACTCCCCCTTAGCACTCGCTCCTTCCACTGCAGCAGCAACAAACCGAGCAAGGTGCGACAGTCAGCATAAAAAGCCAGTTCCTCGAGAGACAGTCCTTTTGAGAGACAACCTTTTTTTGAGATACAGTCTATTTTTTTCTCTCTGCACATCCCCTTTTAAATGCTCGCTCCTCAACCTGCCTCTTATTGGAAATTCCCCTATGGCAAGTGTAAGAATTTCCTGTTCCTGACTCTGATGTCACATGTCAATTAGACACCATCTCCTCCGACCAAACCTCCTGGAACTGTTCAGAGAATACCTGTTTTACCTGCCACCTTTCCACTGAGATTCAGGGCAGCAAATGATGCCAAAAGTTAATTTCTCTGTGCTAGCTTCCTGCAGCAGAACATGAACAATGGGGCTTCTATGAGCAACGTCACTTTTCACATTCCTTAGCTCACATCTTCATGCAGAAGCAGCTTTTGTACGTTTATTTTCCAAGCAACATCACAGGGCTTGTGCTGGCAAATCTCTAAAAGTTAGCCAATTTTTACTAACAATCTGCACCAATATTTTTCACCAAAGAGCTATGGACTGAGTTGTAAATATTAGCAAGGGATTCGTGATTAGTAGGTTAGGGGTTAGGAGTTAATAACTGTTAATCGTATACTTCATTGCACATAATGAGTCTCTTGCACTCGCTCACTCTCCTGAATATCTCAGCACCCATCCACATGCTTGACCTTCATGGCTAGCTTACTAGAGCTCGGCCAGCCCACCTAACTCCCTATTTTGGCCAAATGCACACATGCATTGTAATAATTCGCACAATTTTCCCATACCTTGGACCTCTGCCCCCCGGGGCGTTCCCATCACATGCAGGTTGAGACCATACTAATGAGATAAACACGCTTTATAAATGACAAACCACTATACTACTAATATGGGTGTGGTTCCCAGAGCCAACTGTTCCACTATGATGTAATTGAATTGATCTGGGTCCTGATCAATACGGGCTGTCAACAAATCATACATGCAATAAATATGTAAACAATTGGCATGCCCTACAGATCAACAATTACAGATTATAAAATAAAAAGCAAATGCTTCATTTTATACTTTAGGTAGAACCATTACAATGCAGCGTAATGATTTGTAAACAAAATATAAACCACTGTTGCATTGTAACATTCCAATAAAAATTAGTCTTTGCTATATTTATTACACTAAGCTATCAAATGCTACCTGGATGTGTGGGAAGGAAAACACCTCTTGAAGGGCAGGATGAGCCAGGACAAAGAGGCTGATGGCCAGCCCCTCTAACTCGTATATGTGTTAGGATTCCTTCAGGATTGCTATGGAGGAGATGGAGGAAGCACCACCCACGTTATGGACAATGGAAAGCAAGATGGCACCTCCTCGGTTCCATCTCAGTATTTCCTATGGAGCAGTCTAGTCTTTTTTCAGAATGGTGATGTGCACCTTCCCCTTTCTATATCTGTCAACACTACGAACGGGTAGGTGTGTCACTTCTGTTTCTCTTCGTGCTGACTTAAGCTCTTGAGCCTCAGCACTGTTTCTTAGTTCTACTTCTTAGTGTTCTTTTTTCTTCAGCCTCTGACTTTGACCACGTTCCTTTCTTCGTCTTCCTTCACCGTGTTACCTCGTGGTTCCTGTTCCCCCCTCTCCTCGGTTCTGTCTCTTTTCCCCCTCTCTCCTGACCGCGCTGTGATATTTCTTCGTGGTTCCTTTTACCTGTTTGCTTTATCCCCTGCTTCTGGCCGCTTCGCTCGGCAACTCTATTTTTTCTCAACTTGCACTTTCTTTAGCTCTTCCTCTCTCGGACGCCCCTTGCATTCTGGCGACGTCCCTTGTGCCACCTTCTCGGCAGTAGACTACCATCCTGAAATTTCATCCCCCTGCCTGTGGTATTCTGCAGCCTCATAGTGCTACTTTCTCGGCAGCACTTCCCATCCAGAATTCAGCTACAAGCTGCTCTCGGATCGCAGCGGCTTACTTCTGGAGAATACTTGGAACATCTGACTGCTTGCCTGTTCCATCTGGATTGTTTCCTATTCCACTCCTCTACAATCTAACAGCTGCACCCCAACCTCTTTCCAACTGGAACTTGGAACCTTTCTCGGATTTCAAGACTTTGGGTTTTCTTCCCCAAGAGGGTTCCCCAAGGTTGCTGCCCCTGAGGTGCACAGAGCCCATTTATTGGCCTCTGGATGCTTTGGGGGACATATTCCAATTTCTCTCCTTTCTACACGTCAGCCACAAGCAACACCTGCCAAGAAGAGCAACTGTGAGTAACCAAAACTTGCATACCTGTAATAATATGAGGGTTTCTCCAGTGACACAATTTGCACCCCAAATTCCTGGAACATGCAGTGATGCACTTTACGCTTCGGCCATGCTTGTTATCCCTAGTGGCTGCCAGCGCTCAGGTTGTTGTGTCTTCTCCTGTATAACAGTTGTGCTTACATCTTAAGCAGCAATAAATGAAAGCACAAACTATCATTTTTCTTGAAACATTGCATGTGATCTTCACACAATCCAGGCACAGAGAGATACATTTTAGTGTATCCTGATTCGCCTGGCTTGATACAGTTACACTTTGGCATATTTTAATCGACACCATCCAAGCCCAAAGGATCGCAGAATACAGATAAAATAAACTGTATCTTCATCAACATTTATTATGTTCAGTCCCTGCAAAGGGCCAAAGCATAAAATCCCTTTATTCATCTTTTGATGGTGATCTATTGGTACATCTTTGAAACTCTGGGGGGCAGGTCTTGATAACAAGCTACGTAACAACAATAAACTGCAAATTATTTTCTCAAAGGCTGCTTCATTCCGCAATTATACATAATAACCTCATTTTTCGAAAAAAAATTAGAGACCTTGGATGTAACACTCTTTCTTCTCTGAGAATGTAATGAAAACGCAACAGGCTTTAAAATGGTGCGATCCATGTTTTCGACAAGCTGGCACCTCGCAGTGCGAATCTCTTGCTGTGCGGCCTAATCCACGCGTTCTTATCTTCACTCATTAGTAAACAGCTACACAGCCGCGCAAGAACATTAAAGAATTCCCTTGTTGAATGTTGTAATATACAAGAAGAATGCACAACCTTTTCTGAGCGTCAGGCAGAGCTGGTAAAACATCACTCCATCTAAAGTAGGTCATAAGCCAGGCCAACCGGAGCAAGATGAACACACTCCTGAAACATGCAGGAAGACACATCCCTATAGAAGGTGGCACAGAACCTTTCAGAGTAGATTGCAATGGCAACTAAAATAGCTTGAAATACCTGAATTCCCTGCTCTCGGCCACCCGAAGGTGCATCTGTAACAAGTCGAAGACAGGTAAAAGTTTATGAATAGAAATATGAATCTTGTTCACAGCCAATCCCTTTATCAAATTTCATGGCAATATATATATATATATATATATATATTTTTATTTTTGCATTTTTAAAGTGCTCACACAGCCTGCGTTTCTCGAGATGCTGTTACAGTGCGGACCCGAGGATCGATCCTGTGTTGCTTCATGTCGTCTTGTTTCCAAGGCGAGCACGTTGCCGCTGAGCTAGCCTACCGGGACATATGATGGGGCTCATTCCAAGTTTGGCAGAGTGGTAAAAAATGGTGGTTACCGCCACTTTTCTTTGGTGATAGCAGAATTACTGCTGTTTTTACCACTCTGCCAAATCCCAAGTTTGGCAAGTAAGTGGAGGACTTTCCTCCAGCATGCTGGAGGTAAATCCTCCACTTTAATCCCAAAAGTCTATTGAATTACCATGCGGCAATCCCACCAAAATCCCCATGGAGTCCATGGGGACTGACACTGCCCTTCCTCCACTTTTAATCCTGTGGTACACCCTTTGAACCAGGTGGCGGCAACGGTAATGGTGTGTAGATTTAACGGTAAGAGGATCTCATGGTAATTCAGCAAATTTGCTGCCGAATTACCACCAAACTCGTAATGAGGCCCCATCCTTTAAAGGAATATTAGGAGTGAGCGTATCTATGTAGGGTACGTGCAGTCTCCTGAAAGCAAGAGCATTTTCCAGCGGCATCTCTAGGGTGGGGCAAGAGTACAATACCCCCCTCCTTTATAATGTCTGGCCACCTCCAACACCGCTTGCAATGAGCAGCAGAAGGGCACGGTGATGGCCACACGCAGCCTACAGGGCCTGCGATAAGTATCATATTGTGACGAGTTCCTTTCTTGTCTGTTGGAGTCAGATGAAGTGTGCACATATTGTAGTTAATGTGGGATGCACTATGTCACTTTTACCACACTGCAGCCTACCAGTGCATGAAACCTTCCTCATTTCACATGTATTGTGGCTTTTTGTCCGTGGCTAAGGTGCTATATTTGCAGGCAAAACGGTAGAGAGGAGGGTTTGGCTATGTAGGGCAGGAAGTCTGCGTACCCTGAGTGGTTTTTATGTAGACTCAAGTTGATTGTTTTGTGTCTTTGTTGTCTATCATTTTGTGCAAACACTGAAAAGAGCAGGGTAACTCTAGCCTCTGGACCGGAGTATTATAATAACATCAAAAAGCAGAAAAGATATGTCCAGAGCAAAGTATGTTTAGAAAAAATGTATCAAAATTTATTTAAAGTGATACAAAAATTGAAAACTAGTGAATAAATCACAGAAAATTATTATACACTGATTATTTTAACATAGCAAAACAGCAGCATGACTGTCTGTCGAGCATGACGTCTAAGTATTTAAATTCCGAGACTTGTTCCACTCTGACGCCTTCCACGTACCAGTTCGATTTTTCTCGTTTCCTGTTCAGCTTTTCCAGTATCATTATCTTTGTTTTAGACTTGTTTATTTCGAAGATCATTCCCTGATGTATATTTGGCTGGAGAGTCAAGGCTGTTTTTACTTTGACATCTCTTAATGAACTAGATTTCACCATGAATTGGTGCAGTGAAAAATAAAATTTGAAAATCGTATATGTTTATTTTGAGATATTAATGATTTAAAATGTATCTATATATGTCGCATGTACAATGACAAAAAAGTCCATTAAAAAATATGTGATTACAACGATACTGTATTTGAAAAACATAAAAGGTGTACGCATCCTGGAGAGCCTAAAAGTGTGTTTGCCTGGAGACACCAGGCGGTGAATACAGGATTGAATTGGAACTGGACACCGTTCTGCACGATACTGTTGGAAGACGCTAATTGCTGGAACCCACGCCCCCACTGTGAGACACTCCTATTTGAGGCATGTGACACATGAATCTACGCGCGCGCATCCCGGAGTACCCACGAGTGCCTGTTTGCTGTCCAATAGGTCATGGGGGAGGTAGGGTGAGTTGATGCTTGTGCCTCCATTGTTCTTACACTTGTAATTTCTGTATGCTAGGACAAAGAGGTTTTACTGTTTTCGGGCCACCTCACAGATTGTAGTCCGCACACTCAAAGGGAAACTGAAACCAAATACCAGGAAAGAGAAGTCGGATGGGGCAGGGCTGTACCATGATATTTTGTCTGCTCTTCTAGTCTTCACCCCTTCCCCCCCGAAAAGAAACACCATGGCAAGAGTCCAGGTGCTTCCGTTGAACTTCACCCTCCCCCCCATCGAAACTGGAGGAGGCTGTATCTGCTCATCAAGGAGGGGAGCTCTTGCTGCTCTTGTTGGAATCAATGGCCTCTTCCCCTATGCCTGCATCTGAGACATGGCCTGCCATTCATATCAGCCAGCAGGCTCTACCGTCTACTGGTCCAGTAGATCTGTCTTTTATGGACACCCCCCATTTTTGGTGTAGGAGAAATGTCACTCTTGGCCCTGTTTCAATACCCCTTGAGACAGGGAGAGCGGATGGATGCTTCCCTTCCCTCGGATCAAGGGCCAGTCACAATCTCGGAGAAAGGGACAAACTCAAATGACACTGGGGGTTGCAAGATTCTATCCTATTGGGATTAAGGGAGCACACAAAGTGCTTACGGGCTATCATTACCCAATAATTTGGCCTTAATACCATGGGAAGAGAGAGATCAAGTTAATGGTGTGCAATCCCTTCCTCTGATATTGTAGACTTTCCGACGTACCCAAGCTCGAATGCTGAAATGGTTAAAAAGGAAGGTTCCATAGACAATAGAGAAAAAAACAATAGCAGTCCGCAATCAGAAAATACATCCAGTCTAAGGGATAGTTATTATCTGACTAAAAAGGGGCAGAAAAAGAATAAAGCTGGAGACTACACCAGAATGAAAAAATCTGCCATCTGCAAAGATATTAATAAACCTACTAGAAATTTGTGGTGAAATATAGTAAGGGAAGAGATTGCGGATAGCCTCGATATCAATTCTGACTGTTCTTTAGTTAGCGAGGTGGATGATTGTATCAAGATTGCAGCCACTGATATAATAAATCTGGAGGTGAGAAAGGGGTTTGCCCTTGGACTGAAAGTTTATCACAGGGCCTCTTCATTGATGCCATGGATTCCTTGACAAATGCCATGAAACACAAAGGAAAAAAAGTGAAAAAAATCAATCTAATTTGCGTACTGTTTCTGCAAATCAAAACCAAGAAAAAGGAATTTAGGGTAATGGGGAAGCCTTGGAAGGTTCCGAGGAGGTTAGCGAGATCACATGGATAACTGATCCTAAAAACAGCACTCCATAGACCAATGACCTCAGAAATAGAACCAAAATTGGTTCTGGAAGAAATCCTTAGGCTAATAACCCGAGAGAGGACCAATTGTCTACCAAACTAATGATGGAGAAAATGGTGGACACAGTGAGAAGTACGAATGATCAGTGAGCTAGGACTGGGTCATGCGTAATTGAAGATCTTCATGGTGGGAAATTACTTCTCTCAAAAGGGGAGGAGGCAATCCTTTCAAATCACCCCATGTCAGCTCAAGGACTTGAATCAAACATGACTGCTGATTCCTTGAGATTTCAGCGTTGCGATTCACATGGGACAGTCCCCTTAGATGATGTGAGCCAAAGAGTCAGATAGCCAATCCCAGAGTTGCGTCTGTAATAATCTTAGGCCTGGGGAGAAACCAGAACTAAGTTTGGCTAATACTGAGGCCACGACAGAGCCTATGGGGCCCAAGTTAGTGTTCAATAGTATTCTAAATAAGGTCCAATGGAGGCAAGCATGCTACCCATATGATCCGAGTGTGATCTTGCATTATATGTTTGGTTATGGCGGCACAGACACTCTGAATAGGTGAAGAGTGTTAGCACTCCAAAACGAAATCTCGAGCCTTAGACTCATTACCACAGCAGATATAAAATTGGTCGATTTTGTCCATCCTGAGCGATACGACCATGTCCGTTTGGTCTTTCATTTTCATGCAATTTACAAAGCTTTCATTAGCAGAGGTAAATCAATTTAATACGTTAGGATATGATCTCCTAAATTTTAGTCAACGGTTTTCGAATTTGCAGTATACCAAACAAATCATTCCTTTAAGATCAGGGAAACAGGGCAGGGAGGTAGAGCTGAAGAGTGGTAGCTGTGCTCAAGGAGAAGAGCAAGACCATAATTGGAGGTGGCTTGCCCTCAGTCTATGAGATTCCATCTCCCAACTCCAACTCTTAAAAACCGAGCTTTAGCCAACCCCACAAGTTTTCTTTAATATTTTGGAATTCTAGAGATTCATCAAATTTATTTGCCTCCTTGGAATTATGTTACTTGTTAAGTCAATATTCAATAATATGCATCCAAAAAACATGCTTGACCACCCCTCAGAGATTAGATGGTTTTGACGTACGAGCAGAAGTGAAGAAATGTGTACATGTATCCAAAGGAGTGTTGGCTGTGTTGTTGGAGTTAATGTTAAGATCATCTTGTCAATTTATCTTTCTTTTAAATATATATTGGAATCCTCAATCTAGCCTTCTTGTGACCATAAGAAAGATAAATGTTCTCATTGAAGACTGGCTGTTCAATACATCCGGGGCACAGACAATCATAGCGGGTGACCTAAATGCAGAAATCTTGACGTATAGAGTGAATGGTGCTGACAGTGAGTCGGGCTTAGGACTGCTGACCCTGGTCCAACTAAATAATAAAAACATCATACTGGGCAGTCCCCCGGCGGGTGTAAAAGGAAGACTCTCCAATGTCAAAATCTGGCAAGAAATGTTTTCAAGTTGGGGCCTCTATTCTGTAAATGTACTTCAAGACATAGCCACAGACCCTACTACATGGTCAGATGGTAAGCGGATATCAACAATTGACTATATATTCATGTCAAGAATCCTAAGTGATCTCTTGAAAGAGTTTAATATTTAAAAAAAACAAGTTTAGTGACCAGGAAGTATTATAAGGTACCACTCATTGTGAAAAATAACAAATCGAGAATCTTCTGGCATAAGTTGAATGTATTTAAATTAAATACTGTATTAATGGCTGACTTCAGTGCCTCTAATATGGATACTAATCTGTCATTATGAACAAATACTTGTTTTGGTCCCTATAGTGAGTCTCTAATTAAACAATCTGTGAAGAGACCACCTGTGATGCCAACAACTCAAAGGCATAAACATGGTTTTGACAGTGTGGTACAAGCAGAGAAAAATATATGCTGCAAAGAAATTTGTCAGATTTGGAAAACATGTAATTCATTAAAAGCTAAATATGAGGTGGTCAAGAAAGCAAAACACAAGCTGAAAAACTGGCTAAAGGTGTATCGTATGTATCAGAATGACAGTGAAAAAATGATTGCTGCACTAAAAGATGGTAGCTCCAGGCAATTTTGGGTATAGGTAAATGCTGTAGAAACAACACAATCGATAGTTCAAACCAATACTGTCTCGGAGGAGGAGGTGTGGGGTGGGGTAGGGGGGCGTTTCAGATCTCTTTATGAATGTAAGGACCAGACACACCCTCATCTGGAAGGTTTGAAAGACTGTGCCTGGGATGTTAAGTTCACCATTGAGGACATTATGAAATTAATAATGTATCGTCATTTTTTTTTATATGAGAAAGTAAACAAACAAATCGCACACATGAAAGAAATAGATAAAAACATCGGCACATTTTCAATGCTTCCCCTGATTCGTTTTTACTCTTCAACGATCATACCACAATTGTGCTATGGCCTTCAATTGGTCCCAGTAAGGATAAGGGATGAGATGAACAAACTGGAAGCATTGATTTGGTGTTCCACTACATACTGCCTACCAAAATCTGTTCCACTCTCAGCAATCAGATGCGAGCTGGAATTGCAATCTGTCGAAAGTATGGTGGTATGGAGACGGTTGTCCTTGTGTCAGAACCTCTATGCTTGTCTTACCATAACACTATATGCACTATTAGGTAAAGGGCTGTGCCAAGATTTGATAGAGACAGTTTATGTATCAATGTTAAAAGAAGAATATGCTCAGTCTCTTGCAAAATTGGGGTCAACAGTGGCTACTTTCCTATTTGATCCATTAAGGGTGAAAAAGGCTTGTACAACAGAATGATTGGGCCTGAACAGTGAACACAGTATTGGCTTCCAAACTGTATTCCCAGCTTGTCTGTCATCAAAAAAATATGGGGTGTCTTGAACCTAATCTGGTAAGATTCCCAGATAAGGATCGATGACATGATTTTATGAGGATAAGATTTAATGGCTTGAAGACAAGAGAGAACATGTAGGTTTGTGGTGACATAACTGCAGAAATGTCATTCTGCAGCTTCTGTAGAGTGGCGGATTGTAAGGAAACATTGTTGCATCTGTTGACAGAATGTCCAGCTCTTAGGATGGAGTGTATTCAACAATTCAAAAATGTTGTTCTGAATCAAGAACAAGTTTATGTGGCCACTTTATGGTGGGATATGATCCACAGTAAATCAGTCCTGATAAAAATAGCAGTATTACACTTTCTTTCTGAGGTGTGTAAACTATGTCAGAAGTCAGACTGACAAATTGATGCTTGTAAATATGAATTCTGTTTGTTTATATTTGTATTTTAATGTGTATTGAGGAAGGTCCATCATTAGATCTGTCCTTTTTTAGATATGAAGTGAATATTAGTGTATATGGTAAATGTTTGATTTTCTGTGATCTATGTGAACTATTTGATATTACGGCTCATGTTGTGTTATGTGAATTTGTAGAACTTATTGTCAGTTTAATTTTATGATGAATTATTTTATGATGAATTATTAAGTTTGTTATGTTGACTTAGCATGCTGTTCTTTTTAAAAATGTTGTTTTCTTTTTTTGTAGAGGTTATTTTATAACCAAAACAAATAAATAAATACAAAATCAAAGGTGTACACAAATACATACACTGTGCATTCTTTGAACTGTAGAATCTGACCTTGTCAGACAAGAGGTGTACGCAGGAACATACACTGCGTATGGCTTGAACTGTGGAATCTGGTCTTGCCACATAAGTTGTGCAAACAGGAACTTGCACAGCGTATTGCTTGAACTGTGTAATCTGACCTTGTCAGAGTGCAAACGAAATAGAGCTGAGTCAAAATCCTAATAGCTTACTGGGCCTAACACTTAGGAAAAAATAACAAAAAAAGGAGGCTAAAGCAATAGGCCATGTCCTTGCCTTCTGCCTGGCCCATTCACTTGGATCTCTTTTCAATAGATTTTAAATGATCCTCAATGTCCCACAAAACTATATGTCAAATCTCAGTTTTGTATGATTCTCTCTCTCCAGGAAGAAAAGGGAAAGGGTTATTCTAATACAATTCTCCCAGTTCCTGACTTGATGGTTGACAATGATTTTGTTTTAAACCTAAGGACAGGGGTTCCATGTGATATTTTCGCCGCAAAAATATCGCCATACAAAAATGTCCCCATATTTTTGCGGCGAAAATAACACATGGACCCTGCGGGGGACACCCCTGCAAGCCCCGCATCATTTTTTTATGTGCGGGGGACACCACCGCCACCCCCGCACCTAATATTTTTGACACCAAAAATATCGCCTATGGCCGTTCCCGACGACCATATGTACGGCGATATTTTTGGTGGTGAAAATATTACCTGATACCAGGACAGGAACACTCCAGGTTTTCTCTCTCTCTCTCTGTCTCTCTCTCTCTCTCTCTCTCTCTCTGTCTCACTCTCTCTCTCTCTCTCTCTCTCCAGTTCTGTTAATTATATTTCAGAGTTCTTGGAATTCCCAAAGTCCGCTGGCCCTCTGACAGGCTTACTTTCGCTCAGTCTCAGTGGGGCGTCTGCCCCTTCAGGTTTTCTTGGCTCCTGTAACCCTTGTGCTTTCGCCACCCTTGGATATTACTGTTCTCGCCTCTCCTTTTCATTAGCTCTTCAGGAGCATTTTCTTCCCTTAAGCTGGCGAGTGCTCGGCTCTGCAATTAGTTGGGGCTAATTTACTAAATTAAATACATAGCTTAAGTAAGTGCCTAAGTCATTTTTTCTACTTACATCTTTTTTTTTAGCTTAGTACATTTAGATTTATTTACAGTATTCTTTTTAGCTTTGTAAATCAGCCCAATACAAATATATACGTGGGGATGATTTACTAAGCTAAATTAGTGGCTTAAGTAAGTTCCTAAGTCATTTTTTCTATTTACACCTAAAGCTAGCTTATTAAATTAGCCCCAGTTCACTCCTATTGCCGAGCTTGAAAATCTGGTCACTCCACTTTAGTCTGGTCTCGTCATCAGTTAACGAGGCCGAGGCTCACAACAGCATCCATGTGATTGCACCACCAGGCAAGATGGTTGCTTTACCATCCCCATCTCTTGACCCAGTACTCCTTGCTGGTCAGGATGCTAGCCTTCCAGCGTCTTGTGAGTGTTTTGGTTGCTCTCCATGATACCACTGTCTCTGTGGGCTATCGTGGCTCTTCCCCTCCAGGGCATTTTACTTTCAGAAACTCTCCTCTGGGTAGGAATCGCTCGTCTGCTTCCACATCCCTTGCGGTTTTATGTACATCATTACAAACAAATGGGGTGTGACGTTCTTCTTTGACTGTGGTATTGTGCATTACCTGAAGCCAAAGAGATTGAAGAAATGTCACAACCAGGAAAAACCAAAATAGAAATAAGAACAGTCTTTCCAGTCCCCATGTAGGCGGATAATGTGTTCTGAACAGGGAGTTCCTTACTGAAATGGGAGTTCTTGCCCCAGAGAGGGGAGTCACTCCCAATTAGGTCCCACTTGCTCAGACCCCTAGAGCGGACTCACCGCGCTAGCCTCAAAGGGGGTGGATCCCTTCTGGGGAGAAGGGAAAAATAGTCCAGATAGATCGTATACCACATTAACGTCATTTGCTGTGTCCACCAAAATAATTTCTTTACAGTACAACGAAAAGTCATTTGAGGAAGACGTCCTAGGTAAGATCTTGTCTTGAAGCACAACCAGAGTATTAAGATCTACTCCTAGTAAATCCTCCAATTAATTTAAACAATAAAATCTATTTATGATAGGTATAGCTGCTCCTCCTGCCAGTGAACAGAAAGCCGGGTTAATTGGGGGGTTATACAACAACGGGGCGACAACTGCTTTCCTTTTGAGACAAAAGCAGCCTTGCAGCCATAAACTTTACTGCATTATGATCCACCAAATCCGTCTGTTTTAGCTTGTTGCCATGCATTATTCTCTGGGAATTGTTGGGCCTTTGGGCACGTCCACCGCATGTGGAAAAAGGACCCCGAATGACTGCATTGTCTCCAGCAAGCAGGGTCGAGTGCGCGGTTCATATGGTGGAGCCTAAGGGGGGTAGTACCAGTGCAGCAAGATTTTGTAAGCACATTCCCTGTTAGTGACGCAGGCAGATGATGAGTGGGTGCGGGTCCATATGTCTACCCAAGACTGATCCTTCACAGGGTGGCCTAGGTCTGCCTCCCATTGTGCCATGCATCGAGTTTTTGAGGCGAGGAAGTCTCCCTGCAAGCGTCTATATAAAGTGGAGGTCTTGCCTTGGGTCGGGAGATCTTTGAGAGTCAGTTTGAGGGCCGTAGGGGGGGCGAGTTGCTGCTTGATGGGTTTGCAGGTGGGAACACCAGTTGTGAAGCTGGATGTAGGAGAATCTTTTTCCTGAAGCCGGAAGGCTTCCTTACATTGTTTGAACGTACAGGGAAGTCCCCACTCAAAAAGCTGTCCCAGAGTCTCCAGGCCCCCTGAAATCCAAGTTTTGAAGTTCTGGGGATTTGCCCCGGGTGAAAAAGCTGGGTTAAGGAACACCGGGGATGAGGGGCTCATTCCTTTAGGGATCCCCTTCTGCTTTAGGGCCCTGTCCCAAGTGCCTATAGTGTGCCTGGTGGATGACAGTAGTCCCTCCCATTGCTGCCGCATCAGGGGTGAGATGTGTAGGAGAGAGCGCAGTGTGAGAGATAGGCGTGATTGTTCAAGCTGCACCCATCTAGGGTGACCAGTGGATACCTGCCATGCTTGGGTGCATGAAAGTTGTGCTGTCATCTGGTATCCCTGCAGGTCGGGGACCCCCAGACCGCCTAGTCTTGCATTACCTAGCATCATTTTTTAGAGAATCCTAGGCTTTTTTCCCATCTAGATGAATCATAGCATTTTCCTCTGCAAGTCGTGGAGGGCTGGCGCCGGGATTGTAACAGGGAGGGATGAGCAGGCATACAGGAATCTCAGGAGGAGGTTCATTTTGCAGGCAGTGATGCGGCCCATTAGTGATATTTCTTGGGACGTCCAGCGCTTCAGGTCGTCTTCCAGTTCTTTAAAGAGTGGGGGGAAATTTACGCGATAAACAATCCTCGGGCTTCCTGTTCCGCTTGGGCTATGCCTATCCCCAGAGCCGCAGACTTGTCAAAGTTGATGGAGAAGCCAGTGACCCTTCCTTAGCTGTCTATTTCGACTAGGGCATGCGTCAGTGAGGAGCAGGGCTCTGAGATGTGAGCAGGACGTCATCTGCGTACAAGGCGATTTTATGTTGTGAGGGGTCGACCTGGAGACACTTCAGAAGGTTATTCAGCCTGATTCTTTGGGCGAAAGGTTCCATGATCAATGCAAATAGGAGCAGGGATAGCGGACATCCTTTCCTAGTCCCACAGGTCAGGGAGATTGGATTGGAGAGGGTGCCATTGATCTTAAGGAGGGTCTTTGGTGATTTATAGTTAGCCAGGACCATGGCTTGGAACTCTGGCCCAAACCCAATGGCTTCTAAGGTGAGTCTCATAAAGGTCCAGTCCACCTTGTCAAACGCTTAAGTAGCATTGAGGGCCATAAGTACTAGTCCCTGAGAGTCCTGAGCGGCCAGGTCCACCTAGTCCAGAGCTCTACAGATTTTATCATGTGTGGATCTGTTCTTAATAAACCCGGTCTGGTCAGGATGGATTATATCAGGCAATATGTGAGAAAGACACATCGCAAGGATCTTAGAGTAGATGTTGGCACCAATGATCAGCAGGGCATTTGGTCTGTAAGAAGCAGGGTTCCTCGGGATCCCCCAGGTTTGGGTAGGAGGACGGTGATTGATTCTTGCATGGAGGGGGTAACCGCGCCCATGTCCCTAAAGGAGTTAAAGAGCTTCACTAGTGGAGTAAGCAGTTGGGGCCTAAAAATCTTGTAGAATCTGGTGGAGTATCCATCGGGGCCAGGAGCTTGGGATTTAAGGGATTTTATTGCTTCCTCTACCTCCTCACCTGAGATAGGAGCGTCCAGGATGTCTGGGGCTGAGTCTCGCAATTGGAGAAGAGCTGCTTTCTGCAGGTATTCTGTCTGCTCCTTCAGGTCTCTTGGTAGTGCGCTCATCACCAGTGCCAGGTGGTTCACTGCCAGCCGTAGTTTTGTCAGTTCTGAGTACAGTATTCTGACCTGCAGGTCTCATAGTCCGAAGATTGTGTTGCTCTCTATATTTTGGCAAGTTTAGCCACCAGTAATTTGTTCCCTTTATTGTTCTTTGCATAGTAGAATTGCTTGGCTTTCGCCAGTCGTTGTGCTATATGCTCGGCATAGTGAGCCTCAATCTTTTTCTGCGCAGAACGGATAGCTTGTTGTGTCTGTGGGGACTAGCCCTTCTCTTTGTGAGTCTCTTCTGCTTTCCAGAGTTCTTCCCCGAGGATCAGGTGGGTTTTTCGCCTGCTCCTGTGGAAAGCCACTCCTTGGGCTATCAACTCTCATCGAATTACCGATTTCATAGCATCCCAGGTATTTGCAGGGGAGGTATATTTGCTAGGGTTTTCTTCGAAGAAGTTCTTAATTGATGTTGCTATTGCGTCTCTTAGCGGCATCTCGTTAAGTATCGGGTCATATAAAGTCCATCTGCGTTGGACGGTGGGAGTTGGCTTGTGTACTCGGATCTCCGGGGTTACCGGGGCATGGTCGGATAAGATCCTTGATCCTATAGACACCTCATTGGCGTAGGCGAGCACTTGCGGGGACGTCAAGAGGAGATCTATTCTTGTATTCTTGAGAATGTTCTATGGACATAGGAATAAAAGGAGAAGTCTCTCTCTGAGGGGTGAAGCACCCGCCATGAGTCTACCTCCTCTAGGGACCTAAATAGGCGTAGCAGTCCAAGTGCCAACGTAAAGTCTCCAGGGGAATGTGGGTGCGATTTGTCTTTGAGGGATCCGGAACTCCATTGAAGTCACCCCAATTACCATTGGCCCTCTATAAAGGGAGAATGAGTGGCACCCAGAGCCTCATAGAAGGCGACTTGACACATTTTGGGGGCGTACACTGAGATGAAAGTATATAACTATCCCAACAATAGGCATTTCACCGCCACAAATCGACTGTCTGGGCATAGTTTTGTTTCCAATATCTGGGTGTTTAGCCACTTCCCAAAGAGAACAGCGGTGCTCCCTCTCTTGGTGCCACCTGAGGCGTAGAGTTGGCGCCCAAAGTCTGCTGGTAATAGGTGAGCTTCCTGGAGCAGTATCACTGCTGCATCTTCATCTTGGAGCTTTTGTAAGATCAATTTGCGCTTGGCAGGGGAGTTTAATCCTCTGACGTTAAGGGAAACAAATCTCAGAGCGTGGTGTTCCCGGGCGGGAAGCGAGGCTGCTGCTGGATTTGAATAGGGGGAGTTGGATGAGTGTGGATCAGCCATTGTTTTGGAGAGTCTGTAGCTGCTTACCATACTGCTCTTGGTATTTTCGCCCAGGCCTCCAACGGGAACGCTGAGCTTTAACCGAAGGGGGGCCGATTTTGTGGGTCTGGCACCACCCCAGGCCAACTGGGCCAAATAACCACTTTCAGCCATCATGGCTGGAACTAGGAACAAACGTTGTGTATAATTCCAAGGACTCATAGGTGGATTGTACCTTGGAAATGGGCAGGGACCATGGCAGGGGAACACTGAGTGTGGAGGTTCATATCTTTTCCCATGGGCGACGATGCTCTATCGAGGCCGAAGAAGGTTTTGGGCCAAGAGGAAGAGCAGAGTTGCGCCGGATGTGGTTATAGGTGGGCAAGGGCACTCAAGGCATGTGTTTCAGGCCTCCAGCCTCTCAGCGTCTGATGCTCCTGCCCATGTGCCTCTCTCTTGTGCCAGTACATCTCTTCCTTCTATATATTGGGACTCTTGACCATGAAGTTTGCTTTTCTTTTAGTGGGAAAGTAGGTTCTTTATCAACAGTGTTTTCCAAAACTGTGGGCGAAGAGCCCCCGGGTGATTTTGGGTGCATGATCTTTTCCGCATCCTCAAGGTGGCTGATTTTCTGTAGGGTGCCTTTGTAGGTGAACTGTAGGGCTGTCGGGAAGAGCCACCTATAGCAGATCTGGTGGTCCTGAAGGAAGAGAGTCAAGGTTCAGAGGGTCCTCCTCTTATGAAGCGTGAGAAGAGAGAGGTCCTGGTAGATCTGGAGAGTAGAGCCCTGAAACGTTAATTCATCCCGGGTGCGACTAATTGTCGAGATGGCTTCCTTCGTGGTGAAAAAGTGCACCCTGGTTATAACATTGGGGGGAATCTGATTCCACCCCCCGACGTGGGTGCAACCTGTGGGTGCGGTCTAGAAGGAGCTGAGATTTGTCCAACTGCAGAAGCAAGGACTGGAAGAGGTCTCCCACGTATTCGGGCAGATTTTTTTCTGGGACTGAGGGTGGAATCCACCGGGTCCGGAAGTTATTGCGGCAGCTCTATTTTCAAGTTCTTCCTGTTTAAATTCCAGGATTTCACATTTGTCTTGCAGGAATCTGATCGAGCATTTGAATTCGCCTAGAGCGGCCCTGTGGTCTTGGGCTCGGTTCTCGACCTCCCCCAGTCTTTGTTCTGCCTCCGTCACCCTTTGGTCAGTGTGTTCTAGTTTTGTGGTAAGTTCGGTCATACAAGACCTGAATTCTGATTTATTGTCATCCAGTATGTCGTCCCTTGTCGCGAAGGTCTCCCGGTCTTCCGTGGCCTTCTGCGGAGTAAGGTTGGGGGGATCTTGTTTTTTCCCTTTGTCAGCCGATAATAACATTGTGGCTATGTCCCAGTTCTTACTAGACTTTAACTGCTTGGCCATTGCGTCCTCTATATGTGGAGGGGGAGGTACAGCGACTCCCGAAAAGGACAGGGTAAGTAGGCTGTTGTCCAGGTTTTTGTTTTGAGGTGACCCGCTTATGTGTGGCTTCACTGGCTTCAGGTACAGTTCTATAGTTTGTGCTTCAGGTACAGTTCTATAGTTTGTGCGGGTGATGGGGCTGCTGGTGGAGGAGAAGGCTCTCACTTCTTTGGATCGTGGGTGAGGTTTAGGTGCCCCTTTCGGCCAACAGAGAAGGAGGGGCAGGTGGCATGTGGGCGGCTGTGGCACCCCAGGAGATGATTAAGAGAGGGGGGAGGCAGAGCCACTGTTTGCACGAGGCAGGGGAAAGTCTTGGTTCCAAATGGAGCTTCCCAAAGTTTGTTTGTGCGTGCTGACTTTGCTTTACCTGGCGAGGGATTCCGGTGGCAGTGAGAGTCCCGTTGATGATTCTGTAGCATGACTCAGTGCTGTGTTGGTTCACTGGGTCCCCCTGGGTGGAGCATGGGCAATTTCTACCTCCACGGATGACCGGTCTGCTTATCACGTGTAGATGAAGGCAGGCGTATGAGGGGGTTTTCTCTCCTTCCCTCCGAAGTCTGCAACTCCAGTTCCCCTTCTGTCAAGCCCCCCTCTCTGGGGCCGAGAACGGCCTCAGGTGGACCTCTTCCACGGGTCGCAGGATCGGTCCCAATCTTCGTGACCATATTTCCAGTGCTGTCATGTCCCAGGCTGGAAGTGCGAGTGGGGTTACCCCACCAATGGCACCTTGAGGTGGCCAGGAAGCCCCAGAGATAGAGGGTAGAGAGTCAGAGCACCTAGGTTCACTCACCTCCACCAGAGGTTTGTTAGTTAATGATTTCTGGACAGGGATTCACCACAAGTTGCCGGGGGAGGTTCGATTCCTCTCAGCACTCCCCTCCACCGGTACGGGTCATGGGGCCCGGGCCGCACCACCACCTCCAGAAGTTGAACTCCCCTCTTCAGAAAATAAGTACTGATCAAGTATGTACGATGACAGACATTTGACCAAGTAATCGGCCATTACGCAAAGTCGCTTGTGTCCAAACAAATTCACATCAAAATCTTTATAGCTCAGGCAACTATTTTGATTTTCAATCCAGTCATGCTGATACATTTTTATTTTAGACCGTGTTGGATTTTGTAGCAAGAGTTCCAAAGTGATTGATGCATCAGCCAGAGCATTCAGAGTATATTTACACCACAATTTAGTCAAATCATGTACGCGAGCAAGCAGATGTTGTGCTGAGATGCCCAATATGCTACCTGTAGACAAGCCCAAGATAGATTTCCTAAGTAATGAACACATTTTCCACTTCATTTGCGATTGCAGAGATAATAAACCTGATTCAAATCTAATAAGTGGCAGAGGAGTGGACTTTGGTAAATGTAGCAATTGCTTCCAAAAGCAAGCTTCTAGTTGATCCCACCACTTATATTCCTTAGGCATAAATGCTTCAATATCATACGTTATACTAGGAATCACTTTTTGTTGATAAAATTGCATAATGTTTTGTGAGGAGAATTTGCCATATTTATCTCTAAGTATTTTTGCTTGCGAGATTACAGTTTGTAATTTACGAGTTATCTCAAGTTCAAACACTTCATTGGACATAAAGTCAAATGTTGTGATTCCTAAATACTTGTAGTGATGGACTTTTAAGAGATCTACATTTTGTATCTTTCACTTATAAGATTTTATTCTGGCCCTGGCATTTTCTTTACACACCATGATTTGCATTTTTTACGTGTTAATCATCAGATTATTGTTGTTCACATATACAGTTAAATCATTTAGCAATTTCTGCAGACAAATCAGTGTTTGTCACATAAGTATGAGATCGTCTGCATAAAGCAGATAATGGATTTCTTGGTCACCTAATTTAGGAGGATCACATTGGACATTTTGAAGAGAGATACCCAAATCAAACAGGAACATATTAAAAACTGAAGATACCAAGATACATCCCTGCTTGAGTCCACAATATGTATTAAAGAAAGTAGATACATTTCCTGCTAGGGTCAATCTGACCTGCATTGTTGTATTCATGTGTAATAGCATAATCAATGTGAGTATCAAAGCAGGGCAGTTGTACCGCAAAAGTTTGTGATACAATAGAGTGTGATCAATGGAATCGAATGCAGTTCGAAATCAATTAATGCTAAATATAGCAATTGATTTTGAGTCGCATATTTGGCATGTTTAGCGTGATCAAATTAGGAATGGTTCCAAGGCCAGCCACGAATCCTGATTGGAATGGATCTCTAAGATGTTCTTTGAGAGTCCACTCATTAATTTCTTTTAATATAATTCTAGAGAAAATGTTTCCCGGAGCGTCCAGTAAAGCTATACATCCATAGCTGCTTGGAAGCTTCCGAGGCTTCCAAGCAGCTATAGATGTATAGCTTTACTGGACAATCTTTTTTAAAGATCGGAACCAGAATGGAATACTTCCATGTTACTGGCAAAGATGGTGATTCATTTATTAAAGAGAATATGTTGTATAGTATGTTTGGCCACAATTCTGGATGATTTTTTCGGTTGGAAAGGCCATCTGGGCCGCACGCTCCTGACTGGCTGGCCTTATTTATATAATGGCAGATCTCATCCAAATCACAGTTTAAGAAGAAGCATTTAGGAGCATTGATGGATTCCAATGAATGAATTTTGTGGGAGGGTATATAAATTTTAAAAATGACTAATCCACATTTGCTCGGTATCGTTATTAGCTTGGACGATGGCCTGAGAGCCATGATGCACTTGATTCAAAATAGCCCAGCTTTTCGCAATGTTTTTGGTTTGTAAGGTACACAGCATAGCCGCTCCATCATTTTGATATATTTTGATGTGCTTGGCCTTTAACCAATTTTTGTATTTGGTTCTGATATTGGCCAATAAGGATGTTCTGTCGGGTCGGCTACAGGTTGTTTTAAGACTTCACGCTTTTGCCATCAAAATAGTGCTTTTCTTGCTTTTACCTCCTGATCAAAGACATGCAATTTGGGCTGAGATGGAGTAAAATGAAAAGTCTTGGTAGAGGCCCTTTGAAAAAGTTGCAACATGTCGGAATATACAATATCATGGGGGAGATCTCCTGTTTGGATTTTATTAATCTGACTAGTCGGATATTTGTTAAAGTAGGTTAAGGATTTCTCTGACCATCATAGCCTATTTCCACCAGCTTTGAGGGTTAATTCCGCTTGATGATACCTACTACGAACAATTACATTTGATTTAATAATTGGCCATTGTGCCATCAGTTGGTCATGATCGCTGGTGGTGGATTCAATTATGCAAAAGTTTGAGATACTATGAAATAACTCTACATTAACATAGATATAATCAATGGCTGAGATGCATAGGTCTTGTCTCCATGTTGGACGGGGGGGAATATCCGATTGAAATTCTCCAATGAGATTATGTAACTCATAATGTGACACAAAACAGTGCCATTTTGCCAATCTAGTGTTTTTGGTAGCCAACTTCCCGGAAGTACAGTCAAGATTAAACTCTCCAGCAATAAGTGTCTGTGAGACTGTTGTATCCATTATAGTAAAATGTATGAGGCCACCAAGATCTTTTAGGAAGCAACTATCGGATATTCCCACCGATTCCAATACACATTTAACAATGCATAGGTGGTGTCATGGATTTTCACTTTTACCAATTGCATGTTTTTATTTGGAGCCACCCGCTCCTCTGCAGTGATATTTTGATCCATTTTCATTGCTATAAGAAGGCCTGATGTGGGTCTCCCACAGTTTTCTTTGGTCGCTGGATTCAAAAAGATATCATAATTATCCCACAGAGGAACAGATGCTGACCCATGTCTCCTGGAACATAAGGATATTATATTTAGTTAATGAATTATCATTGTTGTTAAGTAGATGTTTGAAACCTCTTGTTTTCTCAGCTAATATGTGATAAATTCAATACTTCTATGGGTTGCACTAGTTCATTTGATTTTGATATACATTTATTAGCACATTTCATTTGGTTACATACCGATTACTTTTGTTGGGAAAAAGGAGTGTAGACTTTGTTTAAATTACTTTGAACTTGAGGAGTATTCCCAAAGGCATTTATTGTTGCAGGGTCAGTCGTAAGTTCGAAGCCCAATGCATGGAGATGGTTTTTTGCCATCCAAAAAGTATTCTGAATAACTCTAGACTGCATCCAAATTCTGACTGAATTCAAGTTGGTTTTGTCAAGATCTCAACCAGAGTGATGTCTGAGGTTATAATGTCCTCAAGGTGAGGAATGTCAGAGAATATGGCTAGTATCGACTTTCGATTCAGATCATATTGCATATGTGGACTGGGCCTACAAGCCAACTTAAGGGAAAAGGGTGCCAGGCATTTCTTGCTCTGCGGTCCCTTATTTCCGCTATTGCCTATTGATGACTTTTTGTTAGAATTGAATTTGGCATTTTTTTTGGCTTAGTTTCTTCATGTAAGGCTGTTTGGATCAGTTGCAAGATCTCTGGAGTAACCTCTGCTAACAAAGCACAATTCTTCTCAAAGGCCATTTTAGAACTACAAGTGACTAAGGGGACAGATTTTTGAGCTTGCTTGATGCTCTCAGTTTCCTGCTGAGGTCCCGCCAAACCACCCGAGTTGAAAGTATTGGTTTTTATGGGAATCAAGTTGTACTGTTCTTTGTCTCGTTGTAATGGCACTAAGCAACCCGCATCCCACTGTTTAGCACAGGTCTTTAGGTAGGTAGTATTGTCTACTTCATTGTTTTTATAACATGGGGGGTTGTAGTTGACCAACCATATAGGCGTCTACTGCTCTTCTAATTTCCTGCCGATGAAATTCTTTGATTTTTAATTCTAAGCAAGGCACACTGTCAGTGGACCCTAGTTATCCTGAATTGTCTCAGTGTGTTTGAATGTTATTTGCAAGAAGGCTCTTGGGCCACCACTGCCCGAACATGATCATCTAAGGGGGCATATGGTTCCATTTCCTTTGGTGCTGCTGGCAAGGATTTCAGCACTCTATTTTGATTCTGTTGGTGGTCATTTTTCGAGACTACATTTGCCGCCAACAACGCACTTTTACTCGGTACGTTTATGCTCTTAAAAAAGTGCTTCATTTTTGTGGTATTATTCTTTTTACGATCTTTTTGATTTTTTTGCAATTTAATTTGAGTATTAGGACGTGAAGATGACTTTCTTTTTGTGTCTTTGGTAAAGATGGTATAAGCAACTTTGGGAGCTTTCCCTTCCAAAGGCTCAGAGCAAATGGCTTTACCATCCTTATGTGCTGCCTCAACATTCACTTCAGTTTCAGAACAAATGATTTTCTCTATCAATGGAAGTGAGCTGGTTAGTGTTTTTGTATCTACAGCGGGCGGCTGTGTAGCCGACATCCCTACTGCTAAATAAAGGACATTTGGGTGTGGACAGCTGCACATATGGTAAGTATTTTAGATTCTGAGACTGATTTACTCAGCTTTTGTTGTGGCAAATTAGTTGTTTCATGGTGTCACAATAGTAATTTATCAATTGCAATGCTTGCTCATTTAATTTAGCATTAAGAGTTTCAAACAACTTTGACAGTGTTAATAGCGACAAATGCATAGCGTTTAATGCAATTTCTATTAAATGAGAGCCTACTTCCGTGTGGTTTGAGAGAATAGGGTCACTAGAAGACACTCGCGTCATATTTGATCTTGGCGGGGTAGGGACACAATAATACACTTCAACTTCAAAAGAATTTTATTTGTTGTCAGAAAACATACTAGGAGATTTTGAGAAATTATTAGAGAGCATGTTCGGAGAAAATCGAGAATTGCTCGATTTTAAATCTATTATAGCCACATCTGAGTTTACTGGCTCAATGGTATCAGCTATGTGTGCTGTTGGTGGAACACTCTCTAGTGAAGTGTCATCCATCACTGTGATATGTTCACCACAACTGGCATGCCACAAGTGGCACGCTGCTCTGTTCCCCCACCATTTGCTGTTTGTTCAGACATTCTGTCAGTTTCAAAAGAGGCATCAACCTTGGAGTGCGTGTTTACATTATGTGGTAGTTTTAAGCTTTTCCCTACAATTCTTGGACAAAACGTGTTTGAAACTACAGTAGGATCTAATACACCATCTGATCACACTGTTATGGAGGTGGAGGTGGGTTTGACTTTCCAATATTTCCGTATATCCGACATTATCAACTCTTTATGCTCAGACCTTGGGGATTTAGTTGTGCGAAAGACCTACGGGTTGGAGTAAGTTTGATTCAATGGGCGCTTTTGAGAGTTCACAGGATTTCGCTTAGAATTAGCAGCACGTTCTTTCGACATGTTACCCTCTGGCATCCCAGTTTTTAAAGTGGGATACATTCCGCTCAAGGTCGCACAGAAGCACCGGAGAGACCCAGAAGAGTGCTGCCTAGCCAAGTTGCCGAGGCGAAGAGGCAAAGAGGGACTTCACGGGGCTTCTCTCGGTACACGTGCGCTGGTGCGCGCGGGTTCCCGCTTTTGAAGTTATGTGTTCCAAAGGGGCGTTGCTTGTTTACAAATCCGTAATTATACCAAAATGTGCATTTTGCACGCTTGTAAATAAAAAATAAAAGACAAAGTGTGAATTATTTCGCCACGGTTTAGTCTGTGGAACTGTCTTGATGAAATCCTGGTAATATAAAAATACCGTATGCAGAAAGCACAGTCCACTGAGATCAGCAAAGGAGCAGGACTCCGGGCAAAAAAGGACTTAACAGGGCTTCTCTCGGTGCACGTGCGCTGGTTCGCGTGGGTTCCCGCTTTTGAAGATACGTTTTCCAAAGAGGCGTGACTTGTTAACAAACCGTAAATACACCAAAATGTGCTTTTTACATGCTTCGTATGAAGAAAGCACCGTCCTCTGAGATCAGCAAAGGAGCAGGACTCCGGGCAAAGAGGGACTTCAATGGGCTTCTCTCGGTACATTTCCAGCAAGCACTTTTCCAAGGATAGGATGAGCAGACCATGACATGTTTTGATATGGTGGACACAGTTACACTTGATCTTCAGGTTGGTTTGACTAGACATGTGAACTTCACCAATGGCTCTCCACAAATCCTCCAATGTAATTTATGATTGCATTTAATCATTTTGATAATCTCTAGTAGGCAGCAGTCAAATGCACAGTATTTTGGATCCCTTAATATTCAATCGCCCTATACAGTGGTTTGTGATTCGATGGTGGTGGATATGTCCTCCACACTAGGAAGTCGAGATCATGAACACATTTGTCAGTCAATTGCGAATATGCTTCAGTTATTTCAGTCTGTGATATTTCTGGATTTTCTGTATGTATTGGGGAAACAGGGAACATTGTCTTTTTTGTTGATTGACATTTCTTTAGAGGGTGTGGATTTTGTGAGCGGGTTTTCAAGCAATTCTGAAACAGCTGTGTTGTCTGTCTCTTCTGGGGGACGTTGTGTGCTGTAACAATGATCTATGGTTACTTTCCATGGGTCACTGTTGACATTCAATTCAAATTCTGGCCACTGCACATCTGCATCATGACTCTGAATCTTACGAGAACCATGCTGAGCTTCAAAATGTATTTTCTCCTAAGGGACATCGGTTTGGGAAGCAACATCTTTAGTTTGTGTTGAGGTCTGAGTCCTTCTGTTCCTCTTTTTCCTAGGCCTCTAAAAAACATGCTTCGTTTAGAGCCCACCTACAGAATTCAATATCAATTAAATACATTTTAAACTACTCATTTAAAATAAAGCCTATTTGTTATTTACCCTGCCTTGATACAGTCAATTTTGACTTGCTGACTTCAAGACCATGGAGAAAAAGAGCATTTTGAAAATGTATAAGCCAAGCATTTTACTCTTCCATTTCAAAATTACATATATACATATGTACAAATAGAACCTAATGTCCATATGTAAAACATTATCACATAATAAAAAATGCATGAAAAGAAAAATAGATGATATCTGATATTTTACCATAGGTCCATGCGTCTCTTCAATTTTCAACGATTCAGTAGAAGATTGCTTGTACATCACAAATTCAACAAAAATAGTTTAATGGTTAAACAACTCAATGTTAAAATCTTTGATCGCACCATGTACATCTTGAGAATGTAGTTTTAATGATTGTCAACCTTGCAACATTAGTTAAACATTAAAAAACGATAGGTCAATCATTGGAATACATTTTTGATTGAACACGTTTATAACACATACATTATTAATAAGATAAAGTCAAACACTGTGAAGATGTAACAATTTAAAATGACATATCAACAGGAATCTTAATGCTCAGGATCATTATGTAAAACAAAAGGTCACGACAGCTGTCTCACAGGCACGACTGATCAAAGCTAAATATTGCAAGTTCTCCTTGGTTCCAATAATTATTTACTATAAGCAGAAGTTTGTTCCAGTAATAACTTATGGAGTGGAGGCTTCATTGAAGAAAACCTATATTTACTGGACTGCCATAGAGGGATGTTATTGGAAACGAGTCTGCCCATACCACTCTCCTATCCCATGTGTATTGTGAGACCCGAGTTGGGCCTAGTGTCCTTATATGCCATTTGTAAATGGAAAATCTGTTCACTTTATAGGAAATGTGTCATGGCAGATAATAAATCGGGTCTAATTAAAGCGATTGCAAAGTATCTCTTACACTCAATGGATGCATTTCCCCAGGGTTGGAGGCAAAAAGCGCAGGAGATCATTACCGAGACCGGGTTTACAATAACACTGTTGGTAGAGAACCCGAACCGAGCAAAAATACGATTATGGGAGTACGATTGGATACAGACGCGACGTGCGTGCACCCATTATCAGGTTTTTGTAGATACTCCATTTAATCTTAAACGCTATGGTGCAGTCGAAAGTTACTTAGCCTTGTTTCCCAGTCCTCGACTGCGTGATGATTTCCTTCGCTATCGATTGACTCTTTGGCCCACAAATGAGTTACTGTACAAATGCAAATTAATACCTGAGAATGAGCGCCTTTGTCGTTTTTGTAAGGTTTCTCCAGAAACGTTGAAACATCTGTGCTCAGTCTGCCCTGCGTTACTCATTCAAAGAATCAAGCATATGAAACCCTTGCTGATAGATCGTATAATTCTTACCAGTGACAGATTTTGGGAACTGCTATTTCATACTAACAACCAGCCATTGAGATATGCAATATTGAATTTCTTGTACAGTTTGAAGTTGAAAGACAAAAGATCGACTCAGAGTAAATCATGATTTCATGCATTTCTTTCCTGTGATATTTTATTGCTTATCATTTTTTGTTCAATGAAGAGCTATTGTTGTTTCATATTGCTAGTTTGTCTGACCAAGTTGAGTTGTTATTTTTATCATTTTATAGTTTCCCTTTTTTTCTTTCTTCTTATGTTTGTTATTCTGTTTGTTTGAGAGCTTGGTATTGTTTTAATGAATTTCAATAATATTATGTAATTGAATTTGTTGACAAATCAAATTTACTTGATTAAAACAACTTTCTAATAAAAAAAAAAATGACATATTTGAAAATGTACCTGATAAGCTTCTCAGATGCCATAGGGAGTCAGTGTGAGATCATGCTGCAAAACAAAGTGAGTACATTGTTGCTGCCTAAGGTAAATCACCTTGTTTTTTTGCTTTTTTGTTACCTATTGAGCTTTGGATAGGCAGCGAAAGATTATTAACAGACACAAAAACCATTGAGAAATTGAAAGATTGCATGAAATTAATTTACAATGCAAATGTTTCTGATGGGTTACTTTCATTGTTGCATGTGGGTGGTCAATGAACACAACAAGGTTGTTGATTGAATGCTTTGCATTTTTTCGAAAGAATTATACATTCTAAATAAATTATCACTTTTCTTAATCTTAAACAAAATATTATTAATCAATAATAATTAATATCATTCAATACATTCTCACTTCTCATACCTCATCCTCTAGACCGGCTGCAATAGAAGAGTAGGACGTTGTAAAATTGTCAGCACCCGTCCTACATCAAAATAATTGTTATAATTTTGATGTAAAAGCAATATAGTAAAAACTTTTCATGCAAAAGGTAGTCGATGATCAATATGTTTAAAGGCGAGCTTGACCGTATGTCTGATGGATTAGTATACACAATTACGTGAAAGGTAAGTGAGATTGATGTTGACTCCGGAATAGTTGTCGAGATTGTTTCTTTCCTAAATAACTTTGATGTTAAACTATTATGCTCCACACTGAACAACACATCCAGAAATACCAATTATTTTCTACTGTGTACACACGTTAGTTCCAAATTTAGATTGTTAACATTGAGAGTGTGGACATAGTTGTGTAGCTGTGTCTCGGTGACGTCCCATATGATGAAAAGGTCGTCTATGAAAGTGACAATAACGGGACCATGTCTGCTGTGGTGAACAGATGCATTTTGCATAACAAGGAAAAATTGCTTAATTGAAATGCACTTTATGAATGCCTTTTCAGTGTAATTTTTAAAGGGAAATTATTCCAAGTATGCCTTAGTATCGTGCTAGATACTGGACTATGCTAGATATAGTGTTTCTCCACCAGAAGGCACTATGTCCCTCATACACAATGGAGAACTATGGCTATAAAAGTAGTATGTTGCCGTGCCGTGTTTAGCTTGTAGCACAACACTACAAACCCAGGGACGTAATGGATAGACTCTCATCAAGGAGATGAGGTCTATCCATTTGATAGAAAGGCGCACTTGCGCAATTAAGCACATGATTGTGGATTCTGAATATGAAGTTTTTTAATTGAGGAAATGCGGCATTGAGCGAATAACTCATTTCCCTATATCTGTCATATCAAGGATGGCATCTAATTCATGGCCAGCGCACTGTGTTCATAGTGAACACACTTACTAAATAGTCACCCCATCATGGTGGCCCACTTAATGTGTTCTGCAATCCGGTATTACGCCATCACTTGATCGGATATGATGAGAAGGGGGTGGAGCTGCTCGCTCGAGCCGCTTTCCTTTTGTTTTAAATTCAATGTGTTTTCACAAATGTGGAGTTTGATCAGCCCGAGGAAGCTTGGTATAACCAGGCGGAACATGTGGCGATTTTCCACCATGGGGGGTGAGTGTTGTTTAACCTGTATGCTATGAGGAGGTTTTCGATTTATACCTACCCTATATTGCAGATTTGCACTGTTGGTTGTTTGTTTTTATGATGAATAAAGACAAATTATTTTTGTAAGAAGGTGTTTTGGTCTTGAGTGCTGGGAATTTTTGCAGCATGTTTTGTGTTTTTTTTTTTGTAGTGTTACAACCCTCCATACACATGTGTTTTTCTATATATTAAGGAACCTAGCCATAGTTTCCTTTCCTAGCACCAGCTACGAGTTAGGCAGAGCTCTATTTTGGCTACCTCGTTTTTTTCATATATATATATGTGTGTATTAATATATATATATATATATATAACAAATAATTAAGGATCACAGTGAGTAAATACAGCATCACATATATTTGATAGTGACATTTTTTTAGACTTTAAAATGTGCCCTGTAACCAGGTCTAACCAACACAGCAATCAAATTAGTCAAAAATCACTGATCTACGATACGCAGAAATTCCTTACTTACACATTGAACAACCTTTGAGCCACCTAAAGAAAACATGCATATAAATAATCGATTACCAAACATTCTATTTGCAAACAATATGCTGTCATATGATGTGCTAATTCCAGAGATATAAATACATCAAAAGGTTGGTAATGATGAAGTCTTTGCAAAATATTTAAATGAGAATGCGATGTACATTGAGTGAAAAGCAATAGAAAATTGCTGAGCTGAACATGATGACACTCGAGAAACCAATAGTTGACCAACTTTTTCTTGGAAAAACAGATGAGCCGATTCAGCAAGCAATGTAAAAAGTGTATATATAAGGATTTCCATTGAAGATTGCATAGATGTTTTCTTGCTAACTTTGAAGGTGTATAGAAATGATTGGAAAAGTGGGTGTGTATGTGAATGTCTGACGTTTGTGATCCCACCCACCCAGCCTCTGGGGGAGTTTGTGATGTCTTTGTTCCTGCCAGTGCAGCCCTCTTGCGAGCATACAGTCACAGGTATAAACTGCCATTGACACCGGAGGGGGATGGATGTGGATGAGGCAAACGCAATAGGCCTGGAACCTAGTCAAAGGACACAGATATATGTTGATTGCAGGGATGGGGTCTTCAAAGAGGAGTCTGAAGACAGTTGCCCTTGGGTGGCCATGTGGCCGATGCTCCCCATACGAAAGACCCCTTTGAGGTGTTCTTGCTGTACAGCACCTTGAGCATTCCCATCCACCCAGCCCCCTTGCGAGTGCACAATCACAGGTGCCAACTGACACTGATATCGGAGGGGGGATGGATGTGGATGAGACGAGCGCAATATGCCAGTAAACTTGTTAATAGATACTGATCTTTCATTGGTGTAGCATACATTTGTAAATATTAGATCTGTGAATATGTTGGAGACTTACACAAAATTTCAAACAACTTTTCACATTAACTCATTTCCTTTTTTTTGTAAGGTTGATGGCATTGACAAATTACAAACTGTACTGATACGGTTGAGGTACTGTCTTTATAAATCCCTTGTATTGTCCGTAGTCACTGGGGAATTTCTCACGAATGGCTCAAACCATAAAGGCAGGTATTACTTGTCAAATGCGGAACCCAATCTTCCATGATAGTCACTGTCCGACACTAGTCACTAGTCACACACGTGTTGAGCACAAGTGCGTGAGCTGAAATGTGTGGCTGTCTTGCTGTCTCGCGGGATAGCGGGGGCGGTGGCGATATTGTTTAGGTAAGGCGATTACGATTGTAACTACAATTATAACTTTGGAAATAAAGCAGTAATCCCCTATACAAATAACATATCATCCAATGCATATACCCTGAAATCAAACATGCCAAATATTATAATGGTGGCATCTAACAAACCAGAATGTAATGGTAAAAAAAACAATGTATTTGAGGGGGAAAGAAATAAAATGTTTGAAACTGCAACGCTCTGTTTCACTTACGGCTGACATCCGGGCGTTTTGCCAACTGGATTCCATTTGTTTAAAAGGTCCGGTGAATTAAATAGTCGTGTGTGACTCAGCTAAGGCCTCTTCTCCAGTCATGGAAGAAGAAAGAAATCTAAATATTATTAACAAGAGTCCTAAGAGCACGTATTGATGTGACAATTGAAAGTGCTTATAATATAGGGGACATACGTCTGTCGCAACTGGTTCAGTCTAATGTTATTCCAATCACTTCCAGCTGTATTCCTCCACCAATGCAGCCTCTCCCCTGCACAGTGCAAGCACAACATAGGTTAAGGGAGGAATATGCTAAATTAACAGTAACAGGGGAGATAGATGACGAAATCATGGAATTCATGAATACTACAAGTAATCAAGGAAGGGACTCCCAAGAAGTAAAATATATTTGTTTCTAATGCAGGTGATTTAATGCAATTTGAGGGGGGAACCGATGTCATGGTCTCGCTGTCGAAAAATGCATCTATGATATCTATAAATAGTGAGAAACTCAGAAAGAAAGCCCATGATTTATCGGGTTCACCTGTAATGTTTGATAGGTCCATTGCTAGTGGGTCAAACAGGTAATTATCCTTCATAGCGCCCACACCCTGGCAGTCTAGATTTAATAACCCTGTGGACGAGCAACCGTTTTTTATAAGAGACCAACACCTGGGTCCGATAGTCACTGGGGAATTGTTCACGAATGGCTCAAACCACACAGGCAGGACTCCCAGTCTTTGATGAATCCACCATACAAACGCTCAATAAGCCACAAGCATGCACAACCCTGTGTAAGCGATACAGAAATAGTTTACTTGAATGATCCCAATAATTGCATTTATTTGTTTGCATTGCTTTCTAAAATATTTGGCGTTATGTTTAAAAAGTACCTTTTCAGGCAAAGTATTGAGTGTACTTTTGTTTTCATTTAGGGATGAATTAGAAATGTGAATGCCCATTCCAGCTAAAATAGTTTTGAGCATAGGGAAATATTGTTTTTAACTTCAAAATGAAAGGAACTTATTTTTTTGGATGTTAAATCTAATGAATAATACTTTGGTTTGAGTTTAGAAAGAGAAATGTATTCAATTTACAGACAAGATCTTTAGTCCGTGATCCATCGAAGTTATAATGAAGTACTCATTACTTGGATTACGAGGGTGAACTGTAGCTCGAAGTTCATGCATAAGTCACATTATAATTACAAACATGAATCATGTAAGGCAACCTACCTTGAAGTCATGCAGCTCGGTAAAGCATAGCTGAACTCTTCATCGGCTATGTAGGCCAAGCAGCCAGAGTTTTCTCTGCAACAGCAGTTATCCACATCAGTGTGGCATGACCAGTCAATGATGGCAGGTACACAGGCTGGAAAGGTCTTCCATGCGACTGGGTACAAGCTCCGGTGATTGATCATCACGACTTTGATCTGATTGCCCAAAATTTCAGCTTCTTTCTCTTTTAACCATTTTGTCTTCTGAATATTCAGACTCGTACAGGTAGGGCTACATTGTTGCCATAGTTCCTGAACATATCAAATCAACAGTGAGAAAAATAAAAACAATTTTTGTTTGTATTCATTAATAAAATGAGGTTTTACGTTAAAAGCCATTGTAAAAGAAAAATAAGAGAAGAAACAGCCATGCTACAAAAACCCACATTGTAAAGACACTCCATCAGCAAATCCCCCTCTTTCACTTCCACCCTATCACTGACGCTGACTCCACCAACATTCTGAAAGGCCTCAAACCCTAGAGCTGTGGAGGGGTTACCTGCCCTGCACCCCTTATGAAGGAATTCACTGACCTCCTAGTACTGCGATTAACAGCCATCATCAATGCCTCATCCACTTCCTCCGCAGTGCCCAAAAGAATCCTGGGTCTCAACTCCCCTCAAGAATCCTGAGCCCTGAACACTATTCGTTGAACAATGATAACCACGCCATCCATATATCTCTCTTCGTCAAAACGCTTGTCTTCTACCTGAATGCCATTGCCTGATCAGCTATGTACGCCACCCAACTTATCACGGCCAGCAGACTCTTCCTAAGCACAAATAACTGCCTCGACATCACTCAATCCCGTATCGGATCCAAAGCCGACTATTGGAATGTGCTCCTCACGGGTACCCCCAAGAAAAACCTCAACAAACTGCAGACAGTACAAAAAAATCCCCTCTGCCTAAACAAACACATTCATGTCTCTATCGCAAGAAGAAATGCACACTGGCTCCCCGTCAAAGAACACATTAAGTAAAAAATCCTCACCATCACAAACTGCTGCTTCTCTGACATAGTCCCTCGCTACCTCCCCCAACAACTCTCTAAACCCACCCCCACCAAACTCACTTTTACCACCTAATGCAACTGCCTGCACATTCCCAGACTCCAGTGGCGGAGGGTTACGCTTCCCTGCATCGGTGGCTGAACTTTGGGAATCAAGATCAAGACCCTCATACAGTCTATTTCGAAAACAATTAAAGGCCCATCTGTTTGACTATGCAGTACTTGCTAAACCAGATTTGGATATATGTAAGTTGTATCCCACCTGTAACTAGTGCCTAGATGTCTCAGAGCTAAGTGCAACTGAATTAATGCAAATAAATGAAAGCAAATAAAAAAACAAGAATAATAGGCACAAACTTTGAAATATCACATTGACACATGTAAAAAATAAGCCATGTAAAAGTAGAATTTAAATATGGTTTGGTAAAGACAATTGTACATAATATAAGAAATGTGTACATTAAAACAGACAGAAAATCCATTGTTGTCTTTCCAGAAACATTTGTTTATACTTGTCGAAGAAAGAGGATTCTTGACATTTCCATGCCGACACGTCATTAGATTACGCACAGAGGACTTTGACATGAGCATCTAGTGATGTCAGCATTAGGGGCATGTGATCTGAATTACTGCTGCGAGGGCACTTGAACTTAGGGTGATGCCTTAACAAATATGTTTAGCACATGATGGTGGTAACAGACCCATCAGTTTCGCGTGTGTAAACGTGAGAAAAACTAAGGTTAGATTCTTTTTATTTTTTTTTATTTACAACTGATTGATGTATTCTCAAAAATACATGCCCAATCAATTGGGTCAATAACATTTCTGAGCGAACATCCTCTTTAAATCTATGTGACGTAACTGCACCTTAACTAAGGTTTTTTCATTAAATATATATATATATACACTAACTATAAACAATATGGTTAAGTTGCACTAGCAAAAACCTATGAAATTCAATGGAAAAACGTTGTTATAGGGACGTTATGGTTACAGGTAAAATCGAAAGCCCCCCGAAAGTCAACAGTTATGGTCAGCTAAGCAACCATAACTCGTGCCACCAGTGTGCACTGCAAGGACTAACACCCATGACATCAAAGATGCCATCACAAATATCATTCATGACATCACTGATGACATCAAATGTGTGTCTCCCTCTGTTTTATTCACTACCATAAGTAGGGCAGGTGCTTTTCTTCGCTAACAGTCAGGAACAAACAATTCAAAAGGTTCTACATTTGTGTATGGCACCCTTCTCATATGTTCTTACACTAATTTCATAGGTTTTTAGTAGAGCACTGTAAACAGGACGTTCCTTTAGCATAGTGTTTTCTGTAAAGTAGACAGGTATTTGGTACGGCAACATAACCATAGCGTCCCATTAACAACGGTTTGTTACTGATTCCTTGGCTGCCATCATGATAAATGTGTGGAAGGGGCAAATTGTCTGGTGTATGTATCCATTTGCGCTACCTCTTACTTTTCCGAATATTGTTGGTGTATCGTAGCAACTACAGATGTACATAGTAAATGTTGTTTAGTGTGTCAGTAGGCTCTCTTTTTGCGTTAACAGTGTATGATAAATCTGTGCCGCACACTACTGGCCGAGATGACTACAGATAAGCAATGTGGACGTTTCCTAGGGAGACTGCACCTGGTTGGTTTATGTGCAATCACACTGCAAGCATCCGTAGGACTCCATTAGTGACCGCATATTTGCATCTTCAAATGCACTTTTAAGTAGTTGCAGAAGCACATGTGTTTCTGTTCCACACCTAGACTCATGCATAGGTCATCCACTGTATGCTGGTAACACTGCCCCTGTCGCCAGCCCTATGGATTCATGCAGTAGGCTATCACTTGTAAAAAACTGCTGCCGACTTTGTGGGTGGCTCTGAAAACTCACCAATGTGTGGCTAAAGCACTCCTAACTGTATAATGGCCACTGCTAAACAAGGAACAGCATCCTGCAGTCTCACGTGGGCTTGTTAAATGTTACATGTCTTTGATTTATCTGCTGCTTGCCTTTCCATGACCCATGAAACAGATAGATTTTGTTTGCACTCAGCAGTGTGATGGAAAGTATCAAGAGGTCGCCTGCCGGTCATACAGTTGAAGAAAACATGTAACTGCAAGTGAAACAGTTTGTAGTAAGTCTGCAAAATGGCAAAGCCAGTGCACCTTCCTCACACACATAATAGTGCATGTAAAGGCATGTAAGGAAATAGCAGAATATGCAGAGCACAAACAATCTTAGTGGTGGTTAGAAAAGCGTTGTAGCTTCATGGGTCGCACACAATAAATGGCTTCCTGCTGCACATAATGAAGCTCTGTTTCGTGTTGTTGTAAACATTCTTGTATTCCAAAATGTATGTATATCCGTGAATTCTACCCCTAACACTAATGGCGTAGCATAAACTATTTGTACTGCATGTCACGACAACTGAAATGAAAGCACAAGGGACTCGTGGGCAGGCTACCGCCCTTCCAACAATTACATAGGGTACTTTCATGTACAGCATTTGCCACATCTGCTGCTGACAACAAGAGGGGCACTGCTGTAGGGCAATAGAGCTGTAAAACAACCTTTGCAAACCATATGCCACGTTCAAGACCCTTACCCGGCAAAGAGCATTGTATTGTGCATATACTGCATTTCACTACTGTGAGGGAAGGTACTTGGAAGAGTGTGGGAGCGGTCCTTACGGGCGCATTACAATGACTGCCACCTATGTAGGTGAGGGCCACACAATAATTCTGTCTCCTGCCATGTCCCTTATAGTATCCATTCAGGTGCTGCCCCTTCTGTACCTGACCTTTCCTGCCGTTCCTTCTGTGGCATGTGTGAGAACACCATAATAAATGAAAATTAACTGGGAAAGGAAAAAAGGTAAATAAAGAAAGCACCTTTCACAGATCAACAACCGAATTGCCAATGCACGAATGCAGGGCGGGAGGCGTGGCAGTGTGGTAAACACTGTAGTTCAATCGGTTAGAAAGGGGGTTGCTGTACAAAGAGGTTTCTTCACGTGTTGCAGAGCTTTTTCAAGAGAATCAGTGCGCAACATGTACTACAAAAAAAATCACTACTTTCAAGAAGGGCACCAAGCCAGTTTGGATGGGGTGTGTAGAAATAAGGCTGGGTGGCATAGTAAAATGAATGTTATAGCTTGGGAAAAGTATTTGTGCTGTGAAATGTCATATTCCCATGGGCGAAGTATTCCATAGGCACATGTCGAACAAAAGCACAAATACACTTCTTTGCAATGTACCGAGCTGTCTGCATTCACAGACCAAATAGAAAATGGCGCTGCCACATCAGTGGCTGCATAATGCGATAGAAACCTATGCAAGACATCAGAAACAAATGTATGACCTGGGCAAGTGCCTCCTTCATCGCAAACAGCGCTGAAACTCGTGTAACATGTTGTGCAATTTTCCCTTTACAACGAACAACAATAATATCAGCATGATTGTGTGTCACCGAAGTGTCACAGAGAGAAATCAAATTTGGGCACTTCATTGTAGCTAATCCATACCAGTATCCATGCACATTATAGATTGTAAAATGTGTAGCCACCGCAGAGTAGTTTCCATTCACTTTCAGTCATTGTATGTTGGAATCCCCTAAAACCTGCATGCTGTGCCTCCTGAAACGCACAGCCATAACTGCACCCTCTGCATTTCTTTCGACAAATACCCTGTGTAGCACAGTCTGTCCGTACACTCACAACTTTATTGCCCAATCCCGAAGCCTCTGCAGGCCCATTTCTATGGCCGTCATCTTCAAAAGGGGCGTATGCAACACGTGCCATCCTGCAACTATCGCAATATTCGGGGACATTTTGTGCTGTGTGCATCACTCAAGAAGTCACACATGCTCCTGTTGATGAGACCCCTGTCGACCTCTGACTGGTGACAGGAATCATTGGAATACTTCCACACTATTCTCGGGGGTACACATGAGAAAAGCAGCTTGGCAGTAGGAAAAATGTGCTGCACTGCTTTCATCATAATCTTCAGTTGAGGAAACACACAGGAACAAGGCATGTAACCCAAAAAGAAGGCTCCAAAGTGCACAATCACAAAATGTACAGTTGCCGAACAGGCCATGCATCGACATTCTAAAAGCAGTCCCCGAAACAGGATGATTCGACACTACACCACAAAGCGTCCACTCCCTCCAACCCGAAATTGCCAGACAAGTCTTGTTGGAGGACATAGACGCACAGATCCTCCACAAAGCCATCACCCACGATGAAAACTCTGGGGATTGCCATGTTTGCCAGCTGCAGTACACAAAGTAATGGAAAAAGTGAATGCTGCTCTTTGCTGTGACGCACACCCATAGCACCTGATTGGCCAAAAGCCATAGTCCCATTCCCATTAGCCACCATGGTGAGAAGCTCAAAATGTGCCACATGCCTTTCACCAATGACTGCGAAGGCCGCACACCAGTGAAGCTGGAGGACTCCTTCTCCCTATTGGTGCTCTTTCCTGTGACGTACACCCTGAGCACCTGATTGGTCAAAGGCCATAGTCCCATTTCCATTAGCCACCATGCTAAGAAGCACAGAATGTGGCACATGCCTTTCTCCTAGTACCGCGAGGGCCACGCACCAGTAAAGCAGGAGGAGTCCTTCTTCCTATTGGCGCGCTTTCCTGTGACACACACCCTGAGCACCACCTGATAGGACAATGGCTACAGTCCCATTTCCCTAGGCCAGCATGGTGAGAAGCGCTGAATGTGGCATATGCAGGTCCTCAAGTACGTCGTGGGCCAGGCCCAAGTGAAGCAGGAGTCCCTCTTCCTATTGCCGCACACCCTAAGCATCTGATTGGACAATCCCCACAGTTCCATTTTCGTGGCTGCCACCCGCAAAATCCCCAGATGTGGCTTTCGTGCTGCGTGCGGGCATTGGGGAATAACTTGCAACCAGGGTAGGGGGGAGTACGTGGTAAGGGGCGACTCTTAAAAGAGCCTGTTGTTTTTTGTTTTATTTAGATGCTTCTACAGAAACACTTTTTTGGTTTTTATTAGCTTTTGTGATTTCTTGTGCTCAGATTAGTACAGTAAACTCTTCATGGCATCCTGTAGACGAGCAAACAAAACTGCATTGCCAATGGGTGACAACAAAATGCCATTTTCTTGGAAAAACTCAACATTTCCACAACTAATGAGGTCATTGTTGCAGAAGAACAGTCCACGAGCAGACAAAAAAGTATACATGCTTCTGTTGATGAGACACCTTCCTGTTCTGGCTCGGAACAACATCCATGTGCAGTGGGCCATACTCTTTGTGGTATTATGGATGAGAAAAGCACCTTGGCGGTGGGAAAAACCATCCTTATGACATCCAGCAATCTCCCCAGTCTACCGAACAAATCTAAGCAAGCCAGGTAACCCATATGACATGGTGCCTTAATGGATGACGATAACATCTACTACTGGAAAACTGACGAGGTCTTTGCAAAGTGCATAAATATTGGCAAAATTGCACTCATACACAGCGTTCCACAATGCGTTCACTCCTTCCAAACCAATATTGCTGTCAAAGTGTCTTTGCAGGGCATAGTTGTGAAGATCTATGACAAAAGGATCACCTACAGTCAACACAATGCGTTTCACCATGTCAGCCACCCTCAGTACGCAGAGTATAATGTACAACAGATTCACCTCTCCTTCCTGTTAACCACACCCACACTACCTGATTGGCTAATCCCCACACTGCCATGACAATTGGGCAAGGTGGTGTAAACAGCAGATTACGGCATGTGCGCCTCCCAAAGTAGCGCAAGAGCTGCACCCCTGTAAAGCTGGAGCAGTCCTTCCTCCCTTTGCACTATCTTCTCCGCAGCTCTACTTCATTGGGTTTCGCGTAAATAGGTACCCACACATCCACCAATCGCATCGAAGCCGCCATCATACAACACTGTCACTCCTGTACAACACTTGAAATGTGCTGTTAGACATTTACAGTACAAATGTCGTGCCTTTCCAAAGCACGTCCACTACTAAGTTCAATGAAAGTATGCACAATTTCTCCATACGCAGACATCCACATAGACACCCAGGATGTGGCACATGTAATCCTGAAAGTACAGCGTAATCCACTACCTTTTCGTGATAGTGGGAGGGGGGTTAACAATATCAAACTGGGTAGGGGATTAGGTCTTCCATCGTAGATGTAAAAAGGTTTCTTTTTCTGTTTTTTTTTTTTACATGCATGCAAGCTACTTTTTTGTATTTTCTCTTTATATGCGTTTCTGTTTGCCTCTCCTCACATTTTTACCACATTCTGGTCAATGCTTCTTGCACAGTGTAAAAGAAAACGGCATTGCCAATGGCGCTCAAATAATGCAATTTCTATGGAACCACTGCATGTTTCTCGAACTCATGATCTCATAGTGGGTGGAAAATATGCAGCATTCTACATAAGCTCAAGCATAATTCTGTTTATAGCACACCTTTCGTCGTCTGGCTGGCGACAAATTACACTGTCATGGACCCATACTTCTCTTGGTGTTATGCATGAGAAAAGGACCTTGGCAGTAGGAAAAATATGCATCACTGAGGTCAGCAACCTCTTCAGGTGATGGATTAATCGTCCACACGACATGTAACCCAAATGTAGAGTTCCATAGTGCTGCACGACAAAGTCAATATGCCACATATCTGCAAAGGCAAACCATCCTGCCGAAACTGCAGTCACCCTGACAGGCCCAGCAAGCGTCCACTCCTTCCAACCAGAAATTACCAGCAACGCCTCTTTGCACACAACACCTGTACAGATGGCGCACAAAGGTGTCACTAACGATAAGCACTGTGCTTCTCTCCATCTCGAACACCCTCACGACACAGTACTGGGACAAAATGGTTCCTGTGACCCAAGCCCTAAAGTCCTATTTGCCTATTTCACACAATTCCATTTACCTTTCCACACTGCTCATAATGGCAGGATGTGCATGTGCTCTTTCCCATCTACAGTGAGGACCACGGCCCAGTAAAGCTCAGACAATACTTCTTCCTATTGCACGGTCACCTTTTACAGCACTCCCCCATTGGGTGCTGTCAAAATTTCAAACACGCATGCAGCAATCACATACAAACCCTTTGCATTGCACACTGTCATTTCTATACACCACTCCATATTTACCTTTAAACACTCTCAGTACATGTTCTGTTTGATTGCAAAGCACCTCCACTAGAAGCGCCTGCTAAATAATGCTTGATTGCATCATCCACAAAAATCCTAAGACACACTCAGCACACCTTTGACCATGCACACAACATTGCATCTCTTTCCACACCCACCACAACACTATACATCCAAGCCAGCGACCATGTGGGCACCTAACATTATGCACAAATGTCACATACATAGCAGCACTTCTACTCAACTCCCCCACACTATAAAACACCCATTCACAAAAATGTGTCTCACTTAGCAGAATCCACAAACATACTACAGCCTACACCACCCCTACGCACTGCCATTCACAAAGTATTGTGTCACTGGCAACCTATGCACAACAACTTCACAACTTTGAGCCTACTTCAATAAATCTGCACACAGCAGAGTAACCACCCACATATAAGCTGCACTTCAACAATACCCACTTCCATACTCACAATACATACACACTGCACCCTGTGGGCACACTACACAACTTGGCACTGCACCATCTCCTGCCGCACACTAAATACTGTAGCATGATGCAACTATTACAACAACCATAGAATGCACAATACATACTTTGCAACTCACTTGTGGTGCTGTAGCACGTCGACAATGTGCTCCACACCCATTCTCCAAAGATCACCACCCTATGCCTCATGCACTGTCAAACCTGCATTGCTCCAGTGGGTATGCTCCTTCAACACATTCCCCACACTGTAATGCAACCATGCATGTCAGCATGTCACCAACTACCACTATGTACACACGCCCCACTGGTACCAGCACTGCTAACCAACCTCCACACTGCAATGGACATGCACAGCATTACATGCAACAGTTGGCATAATCTATAAACAGTACACTATCTTCGGCACCCCTACTACCTTTCATTCACATACTACTGTCTTACCCACTTCCACTCATTGCCCATACTGCAAGCATTGTGCCCACCGCACACTATCCAAGCATACCCTCTACCATACTGACAGTGGGCAAACAGTGCACCCAGTGCCAACACTGCATGACTTTTCACTGCAGCATCTCCAGCCACAGTGCACTGCCATGGAACTATGCAGCAACAAAGTGCAACAGTTACCTTAATGTACAAACAAAACACTCTCTGCTGCATCCCTCTGCACGTTCAATCACATACTATGGGCGTACCCACTTCCATTCACAAAGTAATGTGCCACTTCCAACCTACCCACATTTTGTTTGCAACGCTGGCCTATAACAGCTGAATTTTGCTCAACAACCATTCCTTACATGTCACCACCCTCTAACTGATGCACAATAAAAAATCTATTACTGCCTTGGTGTCCTCAAGGGCTAGGCCCTGCACCCAATAGGCTAGGCCTTGAACACACCCACAGCAAAGTAATACCACCATGCATGTCACCATGTCAGCAACTACGACAATCCACATACACACCATTGCCACCAGCACTCCTACCCAACCTGTTCACCACCATGGCACTATATGCAGCAACACATTGCAACAGTTAAAATAACGCCCATGTGGGCAGCTAACACTATGCACAAACGTAACATATGTAGGTAGCGGCACTTCACCCCAACTCCCCCACACCATAAAACATGCATTCACGAAAACAGGTCGCAATTATGAGAATCCACAAACATATCACATCCTCCTCCACCCCTACCCACAGCCATTCACAAAGTATTGTGTCACAACATTGAGCCTACTTCAACAAATCTGCACACAGCACAGCATCATAATACCACCATGCATATCACCATATCACCAACTATGACCATCCACATACACACCACTGCCACCAGCACTCCTACCCTGCCACTGCCAAACCTACCCACATTCTGTTTGCAACTCTGGCCTATAACGGCTGAAATGTGCTCCACAACCATTCCTTACATGTCACCACCCTCTAACTGATGTACAATAAAAAATGCATTACTGCCGTGGGTGTCCTCAAGGACTAGACTCTTGATTGCATGGCCTACGGCCTATGGCCTTCGGCAATGCACCCAATAGTCTAGGCCTTGAACACACCCACTGCAACGTAATGCCACCATGCATGTCACCATGTCAGCAACTACGACAATCCACATATACACCACTGCCACCATCACTCCTACCCAACCTGTACACCGCCATGGCGCTATGCAGCAACAAATTGCAACAGTTAACATAGTGTACAAAGAAAACACTCTCTCCTGCACCCCTGTGCAATTTCAATCACATACTATGGGCGTACTCATTTCCATTCACAAAGTACTGTGTCACTGCCAACCTACCCACATTCTGTTGGCACAACTGGCCCTACTGCAACCAATCTGCACACACCACACTATGCAAGCACCACCCTCTACCGAATGCACAGTGAAACATGTGTTCCTTCAGTGGGTATGTTGCAGCCCTACGCTCTTGAGTGCATGCCCTACACCCTACAGCCTTCAGCCATGCACCCAATAGTATATTCCTTCCACAGACCCACCACACCTTCATTCACCCATGCATGCCACAATGTGCCCAATTGCTGCATTCCATCCACAGTGCACAGCTACCCGCGCTCCCGCCCAACTTATGTCATGTGCAATTCAGTCCCCTTCTGCAATTGACCTGCCACCACTCACCACGAAAACAGGCCGCCGCACACAGCTCACGGCAGAAGCTATGGGACCGCTACGACAGCTGCCTCCAATCACTACACAAAGTACTCGCCTACATATGTCACATGAACCACTTCTCACTCCCCCACTCATTTCCTCCCTTATTGCTGCCAACACATTCCGTACGGTACATTTTCCAGACCATTCCGCCACCGCACTGTCCTCCGATACACCATGGCGTCTTTCCCCAAAAATGTAGACACACACCACGCTTCACTCCAGCCAACCACTAGCCGTGCCCAAACTTCTCCGACAGCACGCCGTACTGTGAGCCAATGACAATTCTGTCCGCGGAGCGAATTATGGAAATGGGTCCGCAGAGCAGACCCAGATATCAGACATTTTTTGGGACGTGCATTTCAGTTCTTTGCAACAAAAGTACTGGTAGGATTTCCACGAAACACACAAAAGCACGCTTTCTGACCCAAACCCCCGCACATGCCGCAAATTTGGTGAAAATCCATCCAGCCATTCGGCCTGTAGCTGTACGCACATTTTTTCCCCATTCAGTCTATGGAAAAAACATATTTTTTGGGACCCCCTATAACTTTTAGAGCCGGCCATACACTTTTTTTGCACATTTTGGTGAGGATGCGTCCAGGGGGAGCAAAGTTATAAGACGCCGAAAAAGTGCTCTTCCTATGAGTTTAGCAACTTAACCATAACAACACGGGCCGTAGCCGTGTAATGTAAGTGTTTTTATAAAATATTATTTATATACATATTATTAAAAATATCAGACTCTGTGATAAACACATTCCACATAGACATAGGTTGCTCTCTGTGTTAGTCCAGTTTGAAAAAAAATCTCAAATGTCTTGGTTATACCTTTTATTGATGTAGCTGAACATATTATGCTCAAATGGGATAATGCATGAGTTTTCAAAGACACATTGATCTTTGACAGATGGCAAAAAGCAAAGTTATGGGTATGAACAGTAATGACGGATTTACATCCAAACCTGGAATTCATGGAGTTCAGTGTTATGGTGACAGGTTGGGGGATGGAGAGAGAGTTGATAAAGACTATACCACATGGTTAATAATAGCTGTTTCGTCTGGCCCTGGGGTTGGTCTGACCGAGGCGTTCACTTCAGCTACTTATTCATTGATTCAGGTAACCATTAATTCATTCATATTTATTCGACAATCATCATAAAACAACAGGAAATTCATTACATACATCACTTACAATATTAACAGCTTTGAAATTGATGCATGCTCAGCATTAAGGAAAAGCTACTCAAATGTCAGCTAATTATTATTATTTTTTTTACAAACATGATGGTGGTTGTCAAGGGGATCAGAATATAGACATTGTAATCCATGGAATTATCCTCCACCTCTCAAGTAAGTGAACTTCTGCCCTCAAAAACCCAGCTGTAATACGAATTGCTGCCACAAGCATACATATGCCGTGTCTCCATATTGTCATTTTTTTGTACTACTATCCTTGTCAATGTGTAAACAAAAGAAAACAATCAAAAAAACATACAAACTGCCAATTTAAAGCATTGGCAAAGGTAATATTCAAAGGCAAGTCCAGTATTATCCCCCTTTGTGAAAGGCAAGCATCTAAACCATTTCACAAGCAACACTAACCTTGAACCATGTAAAAGCATTCTTGAGCTTCAACACAGCTTGGCACTTCATCATACGTCACCATGTGCTCAGCTCTGCCAAACCCTTTCTGCACTGTAGAATCAGAGGAGAGTTCTTAGTTTCTCTTTCGGTTATCAGGGATGGAAAGCAAGAAACAAATAGAGGGCATTTTCCGCTTCATGTCAAGGTGCAGGGGTCAGCCCCTGGAAGTGATCTCTCATATTTATGTTTCCCAAACCTTGGCAGTCACAATGCATGGTGCTGCTCTTTGGGGTTTTCAGAGGGCTGACGACATCCAAATTAAGGAGAATACATTTATCAGGAGACTGTTGGGGCTCCCAAACTCCACGGCTTGTATTGCAATCCATAGAGAAATGGGATTGGAGTTTTGGGAGGACCAATGGACACAGTCTCCGACCTTATTTTGGGTCCAGTTGTGGTCAAACGAATTTGCCTCCCTCTGACACTTCATTATTCGGTCTGTGTTGGGAAGGGTGGGGTGGCAAAGAATTCCATGGCTTGACTAAATTTCTAGGGCACATGGGGAGACCAATCTCAGTGATCTGTTCCCGCCAGCTGCATTAGTAACTATGGCAGAGGGGATAAGCCCCAAATCTGTGTTGACGGAGGCAGTTTTAAAGAAAAGAATACTTTTAGAGTACGGCAATAAATCTGGTCAATTCCATACCATGATTAGCAGGCCTTCTGTGATCCAACCTTATTTCAACTGGAGCCCCACAAAAAAGAAAGTTGGCTAATGACCAGGGCGAGATTTGACTGTCTTCTTTTGTAAGGGAACACACCTAATTAGAAAGGGTTCTCGGACTCTGCTAGCTGTCCGGTGTGTGGACACCAGCGCAAAGATTTGGCTTACGTATTGTTTTTCTGCACTGGTTATATAGGGATACGAAGAGCTACCCTGTTACCGGCCCTAAAGAAGACAGAGATCTGCCAGTACAAAGTGGCACTCGCATTCCTCCTGAGTGCTGACTCTGTTTTTATGGCCTGGGCCCTGCTCTCCTTTTTAAGGAGAGCTCTGTACTTTAGAAAGGGGTTGATGAGGCTCCAGGGAGCTGGTGGCTCATAATGCAAGGGGAGACTGAAGGAGGCATTGGCCCTCATTACGAGTTCGGCAGTAACCATGCCACTATTGGCGGCATGGCTGCCGCCGAAATCGCGTCGGGGTCCGGGTATTCGGAATGAGGACTTACCGGGCCATTCCGAGTTCGGAAGGCCCGGTAATTCTTCCCTCCAAAGACCCGGACACGGTCCTTCCCCATTCCCATTTCAGCCCCCATAGGGGTGAATGGGAATGGGAGAGGGAGCTAACAACGGGCCATTACGAGATGGTCCCTTGTTTGCTCCCTCTTCTCCTCGCGGGACCCGGTAAGCACACCTGGTTTTCCCAGTCCCGCGAGGGGATCTCGTAATGCGGTGGTACGAGGTGAACGGTGCCGCCACCTTTTACGGCGCCGTTCACTCCGTACCGCCAGGGTCGTAATGAGGCCCACTGTGTTTAAAGTGTCCTAATCTTTGGATTAGTGGTGTTGTAATATCCATCAATATTACCCTACTGTGCCCCGTTTTAAAGTATGTTTGTTATGACCTTTTGTGCATGATTTTAAGGATTTTTTAATTCATTGTGAAATCTTTTTGCGATGTATGTAATGTTGTTTCTGTGTTTGATGGATTTTTTTGCATCCGAATAAAACTTGTTTGAATGACTGAAGAAACAAATCAACCAGTGGTTACTTACTCAGACAAAGACTGTCCAATCAGGGCAAATGGTGCATTGCATGTTACACTACACTACACATGTTGACGACGAGTAATGTAAGGTTGTTTTCCATTGGCGGTCACAGAGTTATGGCTAATTGTTTTGTGTGTTGTTCTTTTGCATGAATTCCATCATTTTGCAACCATTCCTTTAGGGATTTATTTTGGTGTTGGCCCTCACATATAATTTAAGGTTACCCTAACCGGTTTGGGATACACCTGTTTGCTTTTGCCCTTTGTGTTGCTCATTTCATGTACTGTACTAATTGTGGATATTTGTATGTCATTTATACTGGCATTTGTGGCTACAGCATTAATACTTGAGGCGCCTGACAAAACCATTGTCACCAGTAATAGGATAAGCTATTATAATCATAATCATCCAAGAATGGTAGCACCTGTCAGGCACACCTGAGAACTGAGGTACTTGTGCAGGCTGAGATCGGCTTCTCTTCTACCATCAGTGTGGTAGCATGTGCATTGCATGGGACAGAAAGCTGGTGAGGCATTGGAGTGAGGTATTTTACCTACTTTACCCCAGGCATCACTTGAGATGCACATCAGTTTGATGGCAGAAGTAAACATTAGCTCTTTCGGATACAAAGCATTTCCCTAATTAGTTAAATCTATGTCATAGTGTTTTTTGTTTCTGTCAGAGTGTTTTTGTGTGCAATGCATTCTGATTGCTTCGACCAATGCTGGGGTACAGTTTGGACGGGAGAGCCAGCTAGATAGAAAAATAGTTATAGCAGGAGGACATGTGGGTAGCGCAGATAGGTAGATGGATGGAGCAGTCAGATAGATGGATAGAGTAGACAGGTAGATGGATAGGATAGACAGGTAGATGGATCGAGTAGACAGGTAGAGTAGACAGGTAGATGGATAGAGCAGACAGGTAGTTGGATAGAGTAGACAGGTAGATAGAGTAGACAGGTAGATGGATAGAGCACACAGGTAGATGGATAGAGCAGACAGGTAGTTGGATAGAGTAGACAGGTAGATAGAGTAGACAGGTAGATGACAGAGCAGACAGGTAGATGGATAGGAGAGACAGGTAGATGGATAGAGTAGACAGGTAGATAGAGTAGACAGGTAGATGGATAGAGCAGACAGGCAGATAGATAGAGTAGACAGGTAGATGGATAGAGCAGACAGGTAGATAGATAGAGTAGACAGGTAGATGGATAGAACAGACAGGCAGATAGATAGAGTAGACAGGTAGATGGATAGAGTAGACAGGTAGATAGATGGAGTAGACAGGTAGATGGATGGAGCAGACAGGTAGATAGATAGAGAAGACAGGTAGATGGATAGAACAGACAGGCAGATAGATAGAGTAGACAGGTAGATGGATAGAGCAGACAGGTAGATAGATAGAGTAGACAGGTAGATGGATAGGAGAGACAGGTAGATGGATAGAGTAGACAGGTAGATAGATGGAGTAGACAGGTAGATGGATGGAGCAGACAGGTAGATAGATAGAGAAGACAGGTAGATGGATAGAGCAGACAGGTAGATAGATAGAGAAGACAGGTAGATGGATAGAGTAGATAGATAGATAGATAGATAGATAGATAGATAGATAGATAGATAGATAGATAGATAGATAGATTAGACAGGTAGATGGATAGAGCAGACAGGTAGATGGATAGAGCAGACAGGTAAATGGATAGAGTAGATAGATAGATAGATAGATAGATAGATAGATAGATAGATAGATAGATAGATAGATAGATAGATAGATAGAAAGATTAGACAGGTAGATGGATAGAGCAGACAGGTAAATGGATAGAGTAGATAGATAGATAGATAGATAGATAGATAGATAGATAGATAGATAGATAGATAGATAGAGAGATAGATAGAAAGATAGATAGATTAGACAGGTAGATGGATAGAGCAGACAGGTAGATGGATAGAGCAGACAGGTAAATGGGCAGATAGGCAGGCATTCTGTTAAGTGAAACGCACCTGTGCATGCGAGTGATACATTGCAATGTGTGCACTCTGCTTGAAGAGAATAAAGATATCATCAACAAATGTAGATATTGAATTCACCTCGTGCTGCTGTGGTGAATGCTACAATTACATTTTGGTGTATCCATTATGATCACCGAAGATGAATTGTTCCACTCGTCCCCATCGTTATATGTTCATTTTCTTACTTTATCCTGTTTTAGAATGACCTTGCTATCTTTTTGCCTGTCATACCAGCCGGAGTCTATTTTCCCGGAGAGAGTTCTATAAACTGATTTACTTTTGCTAGCATCAATTTACTAGATTGGATCACGTGGAGATGCCAACGCATTTCAAAACCAAACCAATTTTACAATTGGCTTTGCGATACAGTGGGGGCATAAATATTCATCAAACGTGTAGTGTAAATCTTTCTCTTTGGTAATGGAGCAAGTTAAAGCAAACTGAAAGCTTTGCTGCCACAGCTTTTCTTGCACTTTCAGCACTGAGTTATAGTAATGACTGCTAAGAAACAGAAGAGCACTTACCAAACGGTGAGGGATTGTTCGCAGTAGCATGACTTCTGAGGCCACCTTGCATACACACAATCATGTGTTTACAAATAGCAGGGATTAAACTGTGGTTAATGCAATTGTTAGACATGCTCACCAATTTGGTTTGAACATTGAAAGAAGTGCATTTTTGAGATTCTGGGCATTGCGAGTGTTAGGTAGAATCATATGTAGTACCCTTTGGGAACACCACACACAATTAAGACTACAAGTGCAAGTAAAATTTCACCTTTGGTACAAGCCTGTACTACACAGTAAAGTGGTAACGATGGCTGAGCAGCCAGACTTATCTCAAGAGTGAAGTGAGCAGTATCAGAAGTTACACAAAGGACAGTAATTACTATGGTTCAAATAAACACTGATTCAAGGTTTCTGAGTAAAAGAATGTACATTTAATTACACCATCAGTTATAAAACAGTTCACTATTGTAAAGCAGCAGAAAATCGCAATCTTAATACACTACAATAACCCCCAATCAATTCTAGACAAGTTAAGCTCAAAATGCAGTGGGAGCAAAATGGCACTCCAGCAATTTAAAAGGGAGGAAAAGACAAGGTTATCCAAAATCAACAACACCAACAAGTGATATTTGTTTAACTGTTTGCAGTCCTTTTCGGCTTTTACTTCCTCTTTGGGCGATTTCTAAGTGCAAATAATAAACTGTTGTTGTCTTGGATGCTGCACCCTTAAGTGAGTATTGCGGCTGCTGCAATATATATTAAAATTTTCTTTTTGGAAAACACTTAGGTGGAATGCGCTTCAGGAAAAATAATATATCCGTCACACCAGCAAATTCACTTTTTAAGTAATATTTATTTTTTGCATTAGTAGCATGCAATATCCTTTTTTCCAAACACTGATTCACAAACTGATAGTTGTTTTGCCTCTCAACAAGTGTTTCCCCACGTCTTATGCTCGTGGTTCATCAGGAGAGATGCTAAGTTCCTTATTGAGTAAACATATCTCTGATTAATAATTCCTCTTTCGTTTTGTCTCTCTCATTTTTATGAGTTCTTTTATTAGTAAATTTCTTTTATTTTTACTCTGTACGATTGCCTTCAGTCCGCCATAGTCCGCGCTACGTAGCTGTGATGTGAAGCACCTATTGCAGAGCTATGTGTTCATATTCAAAATTAGAATATCACATTCCAGCAAGGCTTGCTGAGCCTTTCCTATGTCTGATAACCCTGCCTGCAGATGTACTTGGTTTTGCAGAACAACATCTACTATTATCATTAATGTACCTGCACCAGATAGGGGTTGCTTTAAAATCTAACATATCATGCGCATGCTGAAGGTCTAGACATTGGTTTGTTCAGATGGGATGTTGTAAAACCTAGGCAATCACCTCCAACGATGGCATAAACGTTTAGTCTAAGAGGTGAATAAGTATCCAAATTCAAGACTATGGAAAACATTTGTTCATGCTTGTATCCTGGATTTGCCAGGAGATGATATAGTGATCCTGGTCAAATCATCTAATATTTGTCACATTACTGTGTTGTCTTCTGTGAGGTTTGCCTTCTTGCATGCTGCTGGTATCGTTTAGCCCATTACTTGATCTTTCTTCTGATGTAGGCCAGTTGGGCGGAAGGGTTGGTAGACAGAAGAGAGGGGACCAGATTATGCAGGCCTCGGGCAAGCATATATTAAGGTCTGCTTATTTGACACAAAAAAAAAACAGTTTGCCTGTTGGTAAAGGTCAAAGGGTTTTATGCACTTTTATAGAAGAAAATGTCACAAGCCATTGTTTTGGAAGTATTTAAAGCATTAAAATACAAAAGACAAACCCAGATTAAATCTGTTAAATCACATCGATTGTTATGCTGGTATTTATATACTTCCGTTGATGATGGAGGGAATGAAGCTAGAATCATTCCCATTTTGCATAACACCCTTCTATAATATTTTGTTTAAAAATGGTCATGTTTTTTAATGTGGTATGTGCACTTTCCAAGTCCGTTTTTATAAAATGAGATTGTTTTAGTGCATGGTAAGAACTGTAAAAGAAAGTGTTCAAATGCAGAAATTGCAGAGTTGGCACAAATCCCAGCTTCACCCCTTCACCCCTTAACCAATGTGTGATCCTAGGCATATCATTTATTCTTGTATTGCCTAACCTCTCAATATTGCCAGTCCCTAAAACTTTCAAAATTGTCAGTCCTTCAGAGTCATGTCCTTCTCATGGTATGATCTTCATAAAAGCATTATTGATGGTTTCACTGGCTATAGGGTTGCTTTCACTTTAACAGTGATCATATTTGTATCGCACACCACAGGCATTTGTTCCTTTGATATCTAATAGCAACACTATTTGAAAACCATATCCCATTTCTAATCTCAGTCTGTCTAGATAAAGACACCTTCCTGGTAGCTTCTAATCTGCATCCACTATCCATGCTACGGTATGTGTAGCTTTCTCCTTCCTTCCAATTGGTCTCCTCTATTTATGCTTGAGCACTTTTGCAGTCTGTGAGGCAGGTAATCGGAGTTCTCTGTCTATTATGGGTTACATGTACCTTTTACATACAGTCCTGCATTAATACTACAGGCTGCATACCTTCCTGGATGCCATCAATAGAAAGTATCCTGTATGTACTAGAACAGTAACCTCTTTGTAGACTGCTAATGTTGTTCTTCAAATGCTACTTGTTTATCATTCTGATTAGAGCAAGAATGAAAAGGGTAAGGGGACTTAAAGGGAGTAAACGTGCATATTATGCTGGGAGACAGCAAATCAACCTATAGGTTGTGAGCGTGACTGGTGGGGAGTGGGGAGTGCAACCAGTATTCTTGATTCCTTTGGTTTGGTGGAGGGGGCTCCAAAGAAGTCCATGCACAGGGCCCCAAAAGTGCTTAAGATGGCCCTGTGCAGAGGATCACACAGTTCAGAGTAGTTTGAGGTTAAGTCTTTGCCAAGAGTTCAAAACGAAGTTGGTCGGAGGAAAAGTTATTCAAAAGAGTAGAGAAGGACAAACCTTGGAGAGGCGAAAGATTTCAAACACTTTCACCACGGTCGGATGGAACGAACGACCGGATTTGCACAGTACCTTAAATGAAGAAGAATGCTGTAGCTGAGGCGGTTGTTCCTGGCAGTTCCTGCAGGCTCATGGTTCCTGAAGTGACTGTCGTGGTGACAAGAAGGAGGAAGACTAGAGGGTCCTGCTGTCATACACAAACCAGTCCCGCCACCAGGCGCCCTTTCAGATACACCAGCACACACAGTTACTGTCCCCGGGTTGCAGCCCACCTCCCGGGACAACTCCTTACCTAGGGTGCGAGGGAGTCGCCATAGTCAACGAGGACGGGCAGCGCGGAGAGTTCGACCCGGTTTGCTGCCTCGCTTCCATTGGCAACTCCCATGGAGGCTACGTTCGGGTTGGAACACCCGATTGCGGTTACTTCCTGGTTCCGCGGTGCTCTCCCGATCACGTGCCCAGAGCTCCGCTCACGTGATCGGGAGCCGGCACGCATAAAGCCGGGAAGTTCGGGTTCACTCACCGCTTCACAGCTGTTCTACGACTCTGTTCGGCAATTGCAGCATTCACGTTGATACTACGGATTTGGACCTTGGCTTACGGAACACGGACTGGCTTGCTGACTCCTCGGATCTTGTCGCTCGGATATTGGTACTTTGGACACTCGGCTTTTGCTTAACGGATTGTTTTCGGATTGCCCTTTCTTGACTCTACGATCTTCGGCCACTGGCGCTACGTGGTAAACTCAAGTGCCTACCAAGTTACAGCCAGGTTACAGGTGCAGCCGGCTATTATCACCTGGGACACGGCTGACTCGGCTGTCCGGATCTACGGCGCTCCCCCGCACCAGGCCCAACACCCCATTATCATCCCGGTTGGGTTTAGGTAAGAGATTATTACACGCTTCTGCATATCACAGTACTGTGTTTGCCTGTGCTAACCTTACCTTCCATTTAACAGCCTCCGGGGTCCAGGACGTCATCAGATCCGGCGAAGAAACATAAACACCTGTGGCCTCAAAGCTCGCACAGGGAGTTTATTTACTCATCCCTGTGGGTGATTTGTGGACAGAGGTCCATTACTCTCCACTACGCGGCAAGTTACGACAGACTGTGAAGCCGTTGCGTCGTGGAGAGTATGGAACCGGAGGACCCCGTGGCTGCCTTGGTACAGGCACTCACATTACTAAGAGCAGATATGGTTGCCGCTACTGCTACAATACACCAGAGGTTAGATTTGATTCAGAGCACACAACATCCCTTGCCCGCTGATGCGGAGTTCGGGGAGGCTGCTGCTGCAGCGCAACCCCCAGCTGTCCAGCCGATTATACCTCAGCCTCCTACTGCTCCTGCAGCACCTCAGGTTCCGATACTCATGTCCACGCCTTTTCCCTTGGCTGCTCCAGAAAGGTTCCACGGTGACCCTAAAAAATTTCGCACATTTGTAAACCAGTGTAAACTGCATTTCCTCTGTAGACCTGAGCTTTTCCCTAACGCCACCACTAAAGCGGCGTTCACCTTGTCCCACCTGGCCGGCACCGCGGCAGAATGGGCCAACCCTTTGCTGGAGAACGACAACCCCGTCCTATACGATTTTGAACTACTAGTCACAGAATTGTCCCGTGTGTTCGACACGCGTCACAAAGCCCAGTCTCGGGACCTCGAGCTGTTAGATCTGACTCAAGGGAGGAGTTCTCTCCTTGAATACATTGCTCGTTTTAATCAACTAGTCGCTGAGACATCTTGGCCTGAACCAAAGAGGGCGGTCGTTTTCTATAGGGGGCTTAATAACACCATGAAGGATGCTATGGCCGTGGTTCCATCTTTGCCCACTACCCACACTGAGTTAGTGGACCTCGCATTACAAATTGATGCAAGACGTTCCGAACGTCGGTCTGAAACAGGAATCCCCATTTCACCCTCCTCTTCCTCTGGTACAGGCATCGAACCCATGCAAATAGGTGGCATTCGCAGTCCCATCACGCAATCAGAAAGGGAACGCAGAAGAACCGACCATGCCTGTTTTTACTGTGGTCTAATTGGCCATTTTGTAAAATCCTGTCCCAGACGCCCTAAACTCAAGAATCCGGTTTTTCCGAACGCTCGACCCTAGATCCGGGGACTGGATCGAGCAATACTTCCATTTCCCCGGATAGGAACCCCGCTTTTGGCAGGATCAGGCCAGTGTTGGTACAGGCCATGCTTAACCCTACACCCGACATATCCCATGTCGTCTCGATTTACATCGATTCAGGCGCCACGGGCAATTATATCGATATAACTTTGGCCAGATCCTTAAACCTACCTCTGATCACCAAGCAACACCCTGAGCCAGTACAAGCAGTGGATGGTACAGCACTGATATCAGGCCCTATCAAGCAACAAACCGCCCCCATCACCCTCACTATACAAAACACGCATCAGGAAATCATCACATTTGATCTGATTACGATGCCACAGTTCGGAATCATCCTGGGTCTTCCTTGGTTACATCTACATAACCCCTTGATTGACTGGAAGTCGGGGCAGGTCCATTTTGAATCTGAGACGTGCCAGAATTTTTGTCTCACCGCACCTGACGACGCAGAATCACCCCCACGGGCCCTAGGGGGCATAGCACAGCTCACACTGCAAGAGGATATCCCTATGGCTCTCGAGCCTCATGTAGTGGGAGCTGTTGCCGTTGGTTTCCCTACTGATTACCGCGATTTCCATGAGGTATTCGACAAGGGTTCCTCGGAGGTGCTCCCACCACACCGATCCTATGACTGCCCCATTGACCTAATTCCTGATTCCGTGATTCCCTCAGGCCGCATCTACTCCTTATCTCCATCAGAAGAACAAGCGTTGAAGGATTATATCCAAGTCTCATTGAAGGTCGGTCATATACGTCCCTCCACCTCTCCGGCTGCTAGCCCCATATTCTTTGTCCCAAAAAAGGAGGGCGATCTGCGTCCTTGTGTGGACTACCGCCGACTTAATTCCATCACCATAAAAAATCGATACCCAATACCATTGATCACTCCCTTACTGGACAGGTTAAGCCATGCTACCATTTTCACAAAGCTCGATCTCCGCGGGGCCTATAACCTGGTTAGAATCCGCTCCGGAGACGAGTGGAAGACGGCTTTCTGTACACGTTACGGATTATACGAATACGTGGTCATGCCCTTCGGGCTTTGTAATGCCCCTGCTACCTTCCAACGTTTCATGAACGAAGTTTTTCATGATTTGTTGGACGTATGCGTGGCAGTATACCTTGACGACATCCTCATATACTCGCAGGACGTAAAAGAACATATAGTGCACGTCCGCGAAGTGCTGTCCCGTCTCCGCCAACACTCACTCTACGCCAAACCCGAGAAGTGCCAGTTTCACACTGAAAGCGTTGAATTCCTGGGATTCCACATTACACCTGGGGGTTTGGCCATGAACCAGTCCAAAGTCCGTGCGGTTTTGGACTGGCCAAAACCCAACAGTCTCAAGTCCTTGCAATCATTCCTTGGGTTCTCGAATTTCTATAGGCGTTTCATCCAGGACTTCTCGTCTCTGGTAGCTCCCCTCACTGCTCTAACCAGCCCCAAATCGCCTTTTGTCTGGTTGGTTGATCACCAGGCGGCTTTTGACGCACTGAAAACTGCATTCACTACTGCCCCTGTCCTGAAACATCCCGACCCGGAACTCCCCTTTATTGTGGAGGCCGATGCGTCCTCTTTCGCTCTCGGGGCAGTCCTGTCCCAACGTTGCCCTCATTCAGGTCATTTGCATCCGGTGGCATTTCATTCCCGGAAATTCTCTGTTACGGAACTACATTACACCGTCACGGAGAAAGAACTGCTCGCCATCAAAGATGCTTTCTTGGTCTGGCGGCACCATCTGTTGGGGGCGAAGCACACAGTCATGGTGTTCACCGACCACCGCAATCTCCAGGATCTGGCCTCGCTCAAGTGCATCAATAGTCGGCAGGTGCGGTGGCACTTATTCTTTGCGGCCTTTGACTTCCAGATCAAACACCGTTCCGGTCTGTCCCATGGGAAGGCGGACGCGTTATCTCGCTCTCCGGGTGGGGTATCCTTACCTGTGTTCCCAGAAAACCTGTTAAACCAACATGTTATTTGCCTTTGCACCCCACCTTTGTCTCTGCTGGACTCGCTTCGCACATGGGTTTCACTACATCCCGATCAGGTCACCGAGTGGGATCCGGTGTTTCATGAAGGGTTGCCCTATATCCAAGACAGGTTGTGGTTGCCTTCGACCGACACTCGCAATCTTGCTCTGAAATGGTCCCACGATAGCGCCATCAATGGCCATCCGGGACAGAAACGCACGTTGGACATTCTCAGGCGTTGGTGTTGGTGGCCCTCCATGAAACGCGACGTAGAAGGGTATGTTAACACCTGTGCTATATGTGCCCAGTGTAAGCATCGTAGGGGGCGTCCAGTGGGGCTCCTACTTCCGTTGCCTGTACCCCCCAGGCCCTGGCACACGGTTTCCATGGATTTCGTAACTGACCTACCCCGGACAAAGGGATTCGACACCATATGGGTGGTGGTCGATTCGTTTTCCAAAATGGCTCGCTTCATTCCTTGTTCTGGCATCCCTTCTGCCCCAGCTTTGGCCGGTCTCTTCTTTAAATCGGTCTTTTGTTTCTTTGGGTTGCCCACGATTATTGTTTCGGATAGGGGACCCCAATTCACTTCTCGGTTCTGGCGGGCTCTCACGGCTCTCCTGGGTATAGATTCCCGCTTTTCCTCCGCTTACCACCCGGAGACGGACGGCCAGACTGAGAGGGTGAACCAGGCCATGGAACAATATTTGCGTTGTCTGATTTTACAACACCAGCAATCCTGGCTGGGCTTGCTGCATCTTGCTGAGTTTTCGTATAATAATTCCACACATTCCTCCACTGGCTCTTCCCCCTTTTATGTTTTGTATGGCCAGCACCCACGCACCTTACCTATCCCGGACCTAGCACCCTCTGTCAACCCAGCTGCTGTCGCCTGTGCCCGCGACTTGTCGGCTGTTCAAGCTCGGACCCTTACTCATCTTCAGGAGGCCCGGGAGTCCATGAAAGCCGCGGCGGATCAAAGGAGGGCGGTGGCACCTTCCTATGTTGTGGGGGATAGGGTTTGGCTCTCTTCTCGTCACCTTAGGCTGTCTGGTTGTCGCAAACTTTTACCCCGTTTTGTGGGCCCGTATAAAATCACTGCTGTGATCAACCCTGTAGCCTATCGCCTCTCAGTCCCTGCTTCCTGGCGCATCCACCCCGTATTCCACACCTCATTGTTGAAACCCTGTCCGGCCCCTACTCGTCTCCGGTCTTCGCCTGACCCGGTGGCGGTGGGTGACTCCGTGGAATATGAAGTTTCTGCTATCTTGGGTTCTCGCTTTATCAGGGGCGGGCTTTAGTATCTTGTTGACTGGGTGGGTTTTGGCCCCGAGGAGCGCTGTTGGGTTCCTGCTAGGGACGTCCATGCCCCGAGGCTTGTTTCACATTTTCACCGGGATCACCCTTCCTGCCCACGTGGTCGTGGGCCGTTGAGGGGGGGCTCTGTCATACACAAACCAGTCCCGCCACCAGGCGCCCTTTCAGATACACCAGCACACACAGTTACTGTCCCCGGGTTGCAGCCCACCTCCCGGGACAACTCCTTACCTAGGGTGCGAGGGAGTCGCCATAGTCAACGAGTACGGGCAGCGCGGAGAGTCCGACCCGATTTGCTGCCTCGCTTCCATTGGCAACTCCCATGGAGGCTACGTTCGGGTTGGAACACCCGATTGCGGTTACTTCCTGGTTCCGCGGTGCTCTCCCGATCACGTGCCCAGAGCTCCGCTCACGTGATCGGGAGCCGGCACGCATAAAGCCGGGAAGTTCGGGTTCACTCACCGCTTCACAGCTGTTCTACGACTCTGTTCGGCAATTGCAGCATTCACGTTGATACTACGGATTTGGACCTTGGCTTACGGAACACGGACTGGCTTGCTGACTCCTCGGATCTTGTCGCTCGGATATTGGTACTTTGGACACTCGGCTTTTGCTTAAAGGATTGTTTTCGGATTGCCCTTTCTTGACTCTACGATCTTCGGCCACTGGCGCTACGTGGTAAACTCAAGTGCCTACCAAGTTACAGCCAGGTTACAGGTGCAGCCGGCTATTATCACCTGGGACACGGCTGACTCGGCTGTCCGGATCTACGGCGCTCCCCCGCACCAGGCCCAACACCCCATTATCATCCCGGTTGGGTTTAGGTAAGAGATTATTACACGCTTCTGCATATCACAGTACTGTGTTTGCCTGTGCTAACCTTACCTTCCATTTAACAGCCTCCGGGGTCCAGGACGTCATCAGATCCGGCGAAGAAACATAAACACCTGTGGCCTCAAAGCTCGCACAGGGAGTTTATTTACTCATCCCTGTGGGTGATTTGTGGACAGAGGTCCATTACTCTCCACTACGCGGCAAGTTACGACACCTGCACTGCCCAGGGAAGAAGCCAGCAGCAGAGCAAAGCGTTGAATAAAAGGTCTGCTCCTTAAAACCCAAACAGGTTCTGTTCCTCCTGGTGATCCGGTTCACTGCTGCGATGCACAGCAAATTCGACCAGGAGAGGGAGGCCAGCATTTGGTGTTTGGCGAGATGGTTGGTCCCACCAAGCTCAAGGGAAGAAGATTCCTTGCAGATCTTATCTGTCATCAGAGTTTCGGGCGATTCGGACCTGCAGCATGTCTTCACCGGGATTTCCAGTAGTTGCAGCAGTCGTCTTCTTTCAGCTCCTCATTGGTTTTCTCATTCCAGTGCCAACTCTGCCTTCCAAGTCCCAGAGTCCTGCTTTTAAGCAGTTTTCTCCAATTCACACAACCTAGCTGTCAATCACACATCAGGGTGGCTGTCCTCCAGGACTGCCACCTAGCCAATCAAGCAAGAGTGTGACTTGGGTCTCCAAGGAGACCCTGTGCAGGGCATCTCAATCCCCTCCCTCACATCCTGTCCACCCAGACACTCAGGCGCCTAAGGAGGGCTTCTGTGCAGAAGCCCACCAAAGGACGGCGAACAAAGGAACCAAATTTGGTTAGGCACGCAGAGTAAAACACAAGAAAGACCTTTACAAAAAGAAATAGTGAATAAACCCGACCAAAACCAAATAAAAATAAATGGGGTCCAGCGGGTTAAAGTTTGAGGCTACCACCATAGCCTCTAACAGTACTGAGGCTATTTTCATAGTCTGCGGTAGAATAAAAATGGTAGATACCACTGCCACCAGCCAAATCTTAGAGAAAGGGGATGAAATAATGTTCCATAAGAATCAGACAAAAAGAGATAACTATTAACCCTTCCAGTACTCTATTGGAAGATAGGTTGTACTGGATCTGTAAATTTAAAAAGACTAGTAAAGTCAATGGCACCATTACATGTTCTGGGAGACAGTAGTCAGTCCCAGAAAATGGAGTTTAAAGTGGGAAGTCTAAAAATACAACCCTGTGTCACTGCACTAAAAGTGCTGTGTGACACACGGTAAAAAGATGATGCCTACGGAGTGGGTGAGACGCCATAGTCCATGAGCAAAAAATGGTACAACACACAGCAAAAACACATGTAAGAGTGGGGAAAAAGGCTCACACTCTTACCAGGTGAACAAATACATCCTAGAAATCCATAAAAGCTGCTGAGACACTCAATAGGTAAGGGAAATTAGCTATTCTGGAGAATTCTCCCTAACAGCGAGAGAGTTGTGTGGGCCGTATAATACAATAGAACTGATCATAGGGTTTGAACTCTATTCTGAAATCATCATTCAACCATATTGCTGATTCCAGCCACATTGAAATAAGTTATAGTTGCTTGCTATGTGACATCAAGTCGAGCTTTTGACAGTGGGTGAGACCAATATTTGCCTTTCGCCATGAGTTGTCCGAATATACCGCAGCACGTAAATGATGTAATCAACATGCATAAGAGCATGGACCATAGATCAATATTGGCAGACATATTTATGGATACCTGTCTTTTTGCTGAGCCACATAATTGGCTGTGCCGTCAAATCTCACACAGGAGTTGTGTGTTACAGAGGCTCTGTAACTTCATCCCAGATAATTAAGAACTCGATTTTCTATAACATAGGAGCCATGCTTGTGTGTATGTCGTGGAAAGATTTTGACTTACAACAGCAGAACTCAGCACATCATTAAAGACTACATGCAAATATGCAAAACCATACCTTGCCCTTCCCAACCTTCTGCTCTGGGAGATTAGCTGAAATGCCACACCTGGAAAGGAGTCTAAAGCACTACCCAAGGGGAACAACTAGTCCACAGGAAACTCCATGGCACTCAGCCACTGATGACAAGATAAACAAGAACTTGTGGAAAGGTGATAAGGTAGGTTAACTTGGGAAGGTTTGGCGGACCCAGTTGTGAGAATATGACGAAGCAGTTCAATGGCTTGCAGAGGAAGGCCAAGAAGGAAGCCAAAAGGCGTTTGAAGGTGATTGAAACCAACCAACTAAGTAGTAGCTCCTACTCACATCATATGAACAATTCTGAACAACATGCACCACCAACAGCAGGGAGCAGTTGGCCATACCTCTGGTCTTCGAACCTGGTGAGACAGGGTAGTTGCTGGCCTTCTGGCATGTGTGTTGACAAGTATGACAGAAACACTCACACAACTCACACAACCCTTTCTCTCAACTATTTTCTTCTCAGCAATCTCATGGCACTCAACATCCCTCCTATCTTCTCCAACTGCTACACTATAACCTACCCACCCTCTCTTCCAAAGTCTGGACGGAAAAAGCACAAATAAGACATACTGAGATCCAACCCTGGTCTACCCAACGCAGACACCTATGTCAGTGCAACTTCCAGAGAGGTCTTCACCGACACCCTTTCCTCTGTCCTTTCTCCAGATCTTTGGACTCCTCATTTTATCTCCACTCTCCTACCTTTTACATCCTCTCCTATTAATGGTGGCACCAAGTGGGAGGTCCTCTTGGCTTGCTTCTCACCATCATGCTGCATCATTAATGTCTACCACACAGTGACTATCTTAGTTCAGGGTCCTCAACTCAAACTCCTCCTCTTTGACTGGTGCCTGCGTCCCTCACTAACTACCTTTACCTGACTCTCCCCCTACCACTATCTATGTCCCTCCCCCTCTGTCTGATGTACCACGTCCCTGTACTCCACTTCAGAAAACCTTCAAAGGCGGTTACCTCCTTCACCTGACTACTCTTAACGCCTGTTATGCCAACAATCGCACATGCCAACATCTGCCTCCTTCTTGAAGACACTGACCTCAACATCCTCGCTCTTACCGAGATATGGTTCAATGTCAGTTCAGTCACTGCTTTTGAGTCCCTTCTCCCTGATGGCTTCAAGATCATTTCCAAGCCACAACCTCACTGTGGGGTTGCCTTTATCTTCCCTGAGTAGGTTCCTTCCTCCGTCATACCCACCCAGCTCTATTTTTCCTTCCAGAGCTTGGTCTGCAAGTTGGTCATCTCTACCTCCTCCTCCGTGACCATTGCTACTATCCACAGGCCTCCCAGTGCTACCAACCCATTCCTCTCTGAATGGACTGATTTTTGTTCCTCCCTACTCTCAGCCACATCCAATCTCCTCCTCATGGGCGATTTCAACATCCACTTGGACTCCCCTTTCACAGCATCTACTCTCTTCCTTTGGTCAGACCATGCACTCTTCTCACCTGGGTCCCCTTGGCCCTCTGACCGCACCTCCAAAAGCCCAGCCAACCTCTGCATCCACCTTCATCCCTCCCACCCCCACAGACTCCACCACCGATCCTGCTCTCAGCAACCTCCATTTGGCCATTACCAACTGTGAAAGGGTCAATCACATGAGGGCTTATAGTATATGAAACCAGGGGATCTTATCTGATAACATCCGGCCTCACAGCACCTCACAGCACCTTACAACATTATTCAGAATAAAGGAATGAGTGAACGAGGGCGGGACATATACATGATAAAGGACATTTTTAACTTGTGAATGGGAGAAGAGATTAACTTTTTAGGTGCTTTTATCCAAGCTAGTCTCCTGTGTGTTCTGGTTGCCAGGTGACGGAGGATGAAGAGAGGGAGAGCCGTTATGCCTGGGCTTATTAGAAGGTAGTCCTGAAAAATGATCTTCAGTTAAAGAGTTGGTTTTAAATAGTTAGAGAAAGAAACATTGATCGGAGTGTGAGCTGCGCTGGAAGGAATCCTGAAGTCAAATCCACAGAAATAAGTTGCTATGCTTATAGACATTGACTTTGTTGTGGTCTGTGAAAGGAGAAGCTCCACGAACAGCTGATAACTGACAGCTGAGTTTGTGAGGAGCACTGAGAGATGTGAAGCAGAGAAGTGATAAGGGACTGAGCCGAGCTGAGAGATCGGGGAGCTGAAACAGCTGATCTCATTTCCCGAATGTAGGGAAAGGAAAGGCCCGGGTTGTGAGGACCTAGGAGCCATCAGTGGAACTGCAGGTACCAAGAATTAATGTTAAGCCTGCTGCGAGGACCTCTAGGAGCCATCAGTGGAACTGCAGGTACCAAGACAAAAATTTAAGCCTGCTGTGAGGACCTCTAGGAGCCATCAGTGGAACTGCTGGTACCAAGAATTAATGTTAAAGCCTGATGCGAGGACCTCTAGGAGTCATCAGTGGAACTGCAGCTAGGAAAAGAGACGAACGAAAGGATAAAGAGAAAGTCAGACTTTAATAATAAGAAATAGAGTGCAAATTTGAAGGAGAAAATAATAAAAACAAAGAAGAAAGAATGCAAAGACTTTTAAGATGGGATTGAAAGAGGCTGGAGAACATTCAAGTTAAATTTAGTGAGAAGTTGAGAGAATGATTCTGGCACAGCTTCTGGAAGAATCTAAAGACATTTCACTTCAACAGTGAAGAGAAGCTAGACTTCTAAACAACTACAGAGAAGCTATCTTGCAGTTAAAAGTTTGTGTTCAGTTTTTACAGACTATCAAGAGTGATTGCCTTTATTCCCATTTAGAAACTTGACACCAATACCCTTGACACTCTTGCTCCAGTCATGAGGATCCACCTGAAACCTGCCTCCAAACATAATACCTAGTGCGACTCTGAACTTGCAGCCTTGAAACGCAAGTGCAGAGCTGTGGAACGGAAGTGGCAAACCTCAGGCTTACCCCCTGACAAACTGGCCTGCCGCCCTCTCCAAAATCAATACAGACTCTCCATCCATGCCAAGAAAAGGGCCCACATCCAGGCACAGGTATCTGATGCATCCATCAACACGGCTGAACTCTTCAAAATCTGCAGGGAATTAGCCAACCCTTTCACAGTCTCCTCCTCCCTTCTTCCTTCCAGGCCCTCTGCAATGCACTGGCCACACACTTCAACACTAAAACTCTGGACATTGTTAGGGGTTTTATCAGAGAGCTATTACATCATTTAGGTGGTATTTTAGTACTGTGGTAAAATAGTGGTAAAATAGTGCTAACATGTATTTATAGTGATGCCCTATATGATGTGACAAGACTCCCCTCCTCACTCTGTAATCTACTTAGGGTCAACTGTAAGTGCAATATAGCAGACTTTGTACCTGCAGGAACTTGACCGCAAACATTCCAGTCACTTAGCTGAGCAGATCTGTCAAAGACAGTAGTCGAGTTTCAGATGTGTCAGCATGCACAGCCGAGACATTGCACTCACACAGTGTGTCTATCTTTAAACCCACAGTAAACAAATGACACAACCCTGTTACCGTGAATAATGTATCAAGATACGTGGTGACTTTTAGAATTTGCATTTATAATTGAACTTACCGATTGTAAAAGAGCAACATTGAATAGCAACACCAATAGTCATGGGAATATAACTCCACAAAAATAAACAATAAGAGAAACATTTCAACATGAGGACACAATGAAAGTTTCACCCACTTCGACCTTGGGTCGTGAACATTTGGCAAGAACCACGTTTAGTATAAAATACAATTTCCCGAAAAGAAATTTTAAAGATGCTGAATTCTTTTACATGAAAATAACACTTTCCTGGCTATCTCAGAGTACATTCGCACACGTGCACCTCAATTATCACAAATATACTCACATCAAATATGGAAAAGGTTCTTTGTTGTCCTGCCAGCATAAAGCAGTGTCACAACCCCCACGCTCAGGCAACCCAGATAGAAGGCTGCAACCTCTCTCCAACCCGTCTTCTCAGACGGCTGCCTGGGAGAATCTTGCCTCTCTGCACTGCACGGCTCTGCTCTCTCTGCTGACAGCTGCACTCCTGGTCCCCTCTGGACAAAAAGACTAACTCCACATAATCTGTCTTCTAAATTTACATGTTAGCCCTGTCACTCAAACTACAACCGGCCTTTCTTCTGGTGTCTACATATAATCCGAGTTGATTTATCTACATTTGCAACAACACTTCCTCTGAACAATGGAACTGTTCACCAGAGCACTTACTTCTTCTGATAGTTTGTGCACTGAATCACAGCCAGCAAATTGCTTGCACGTTAAAGCAGCACATTATTTTGACATTTCATCTGCCGCATTTTGCACTGCTTCGTTAAGGGTAAATTATCAGTTGTGGGCAGTGTTTGTTGATTGTTAGTTATGTTAATAGGTGTATACAGTGCAAACTGGATAGATGATCTATTCACCCTAAAGTGGATAATTTTAGACATGCTTTATGTGCATTCCCGTTTGCATTTTGCATTCAGTTTACTGCCTCCACCGATAGTAATGTCACATACTACAACATCCTGAGCACCCTTGCTACCCTCTCACCCAACCCATCCTTCACTCCCATGATCCCCATGGCTTCTCACCCTCCTTCTTGCTCTCTCTTCTTCTTCTACCCTGTAAGAAGTAAGAGTTGTCCGCTCCATGAAGGTCTCTTCCAAACAGATTTCCCCTTGCTCATCCAGAACCATCAAGGACATTGGCATTCTTGCCCTTTCACTAGCTGATCCCTGCAACCACTCTTTTACCACTGGATCTTTCCCCTCCTCCCGCAAGCACTCCTTTGTGCATTCCCTCTTGAAAAAACCTTCAGCAGACCCTACCTGTCCAGCTAACTACTGCCCTATTTCTATCAACCCCTTCATTGGATAAATGCTGGAAAACCTGGCCTTTCCACAATTTACCTCACACACTGAACTTATTGGTGGTCTCCACGACAATCAATCTGGATTCTGAGCATCCAGAGGCATGGAAACTGCTCTTCTGAACACTCATGAAGAACTGCTTGCATCTCTGGATTCTAGCTCTCCAGCTGTCCTCATCCTACTTGAGCTCTCCTTTGCCTTTGACACGGTCAACCATTCTATCCTCATAAAACTTGGTATCTTGGAGCGGGCACAAGAATGGCTGACCTCATTCCTAACTGACCTTTCATCCCAAGTCATTTTGGGCACCTTCTCCTCACCTACTTCCTTCTTCACCTGTGGTGTCCCCCATTGCTCAAACCTCTCCCCGGCTATTTAAAATGTACCCTGCCCTGCTGGAACTCTCCAACAAGTTCCACTGCTATGCAGATGACACACAACTCTTTTCAAACTTCCTACTGACCCCCTTGCATCTTCCATCATACCTGACTGCCTATCTGCCATCCAGTCTTGGTGCACTTCCAACAATCTCTACCTCAATGCCTGCAAGACTGAGATATTTCGCATAGGGATCCCTTCTCCCTTTTTTCCCCCCCTCACTTTGGCCATCCTCTATGGGCTCTCCCCCTGATCGTTCATCTGAAGCCAGAAACCTTAGAGTCATCTTTGATCCCTCTCTCTCCTTCCTGCCTCACACTCAGGAAATTGCTTAGAAGTCCCACTTTTAACTGTTCCCTCTCAAAGGAATTCCCCCTTTTCTCACTTTCCTCCAGAAGCTCAATGTTACCCAAGCCCTGGTGCTCTCTAGACTTGACTACTGCAATAGCCTTCTCCTGAATCTACCTTCTTCCACTCTACGATCCCTTCAGATAATCCAGAATAGGGCAGCAAAACCTATCCTTGGCCTTAAGCCCAGGGATCGCATCTCTTCTTCCCTAAAGACTCTTCACCGGCTCCCGGTTGCTGCACGGATCATATTCAAATCCCTCTGCATCATCCTCAAGGCTCTCTGGGGCTGGGGACCAAGCTATCCGCAACTTTCACTTATCAAATATTTTCCCTCTAGACCTCTAAATTCCTCTGGCACCAACTGTCTGAGTGTAAAGCATTTTGCAGAACAGAGGGCCAGAGGCAGATCTCTTTCTTCAGCTGGCTCCCTCCTATGGAAAAGCCCCCCGTCTGCTTCATCTTGAGCAGGACTTCCTCAAATACTGGAAGCTCCTCAAGACTTTCCTCTTCACCTCCTCCTTCGCTTCTTCCCTCCTTTGCTAATCTCACAGTCGCTGTGATTGGTGACCAGGACCCTTATGTATCCTTCGGGGTCCTAGCCTCCCACAATTAATTGCCCTCTTTAGAAACCCACAACCGACCCGTCCTGCCCGGCTAACTATCACCCAATCTCCAACAATCCTTTCCTGGGCAAACTCCTGGAAAAGCTGGCCATCTCCCAGCTTAATCTTCACATTGAATCTGTTGGTAGTCTCCATGACCATCAGTCTGGCTTCAGAGCTGCCAGAAGCACAGAAACTGCTCTCCTGAACATCTGTAAAGACCTGCTCTCCAACCTCGATTTCAACACCCCCCTGTGTCCTCATCTTACTTGATCCCTCTTCTGCCTTTGACACGGTCAACCATGCCATCCTGCTCAACCGCCTCCATTATAACCTGGCTATCACCAATCAGTCCTGGCTTGGCTGACCTCATTCTTCCCTGATCATCCCTCCCAGGTCCAACTTTGGTCCCTGCTTTCCTCTATCTCTACCTGTGGTGCTCCCCAGGGGTCTAACCTCTCTCCCTGGCTGTTCAACCAATACCTGGCACTTCTTGCCTACCTCCTTGCCGCTCTTTGCCCCAACTTTCAGTGCTATGCGGATGGCACACAGCTCATTCTCAGGCTCCCATCCACCACTTCTTCTCCTTCTCTCATCTCTGACTCTCTGTCTGCTTTCCAGGAGTGGTGTGCCACCAATCATCTCTGCCTTAATGCCAGAAAGACAGAGATTCTCCTCATCGGCACACCCGCTACCTCCTTTCCTGTCACTCTCTGGCTGGCCTCTCTTGGCCCTCTTCCTGCTCCCACCTGTGAGGCTAAACCTCAGGGTCATCTCTGACTCCACACTCTCCTTCTCTCCTCACAGCTCTGATGTCTCTAAGAAGTCACACTACCAGCTGCACCTCCTCAGAGGTATTCTTCCCTTCCTCTTCTTCCCCCAGAAGCTCACTGTCTCCAGAGCTCTGGTTCTCTCTAGGCTTAACTACTGCAACAGCCTCTTTCGAAATCTGCCTGCTTCTACTCTCTGCCCTCATCCAGAACAGTACTGCGAGACATGTCCCTGGCCTCAAGCCCAGGAACCATATCTCTCCAGGACTGAAATTTCTGCACTGGCTCCCAGTAGCTGCGAGAATTAGATTCAAAACCCTCTGCATTGTCCACATGGCCTTCTGCGGCCTGGGGCCTCAATACCTTCAACTCTCTCTTCCTAAATATCTTCCTTCTCAAGCTCTTCGCTCATCTGCCTCCAACTCCCTCAGGGTCAGTCGCTTCTCCAAGCAACGAGTTGGTGGTAAATCTCTTTCTTCTGCTGGGTCCTTCCTCTGGAACAGCCTCCCTGCCTCCCTGAAACTTGAGGAGAACCATCTCCGGTTCTGTAAGTACCTCACAACCTTCCTCTTTGCTTCTGCTTTCTCTCCTCATCTCCCCTGCTGAACTCCTGGCTGATACTGAAACTGCACTGATCACCTGGCTACCCTCTGATCTCAGGCCCAGGGCCCCTGCCCTGACAGTTGCACACCTGCACTGCCTCCCTGGCAACCCCTGCACTTGGGGACTGTTTCTGCATCCCTACAGTCCCCTACCAGCTCTTGACACCTGATGTCTGTACTTACCCTTGCACTTGCCACCAGCTGGCCGCATCCCTTACATATTGCTTATTTATTCTATTTATTTTTACGGTCGATCTATGTACTGCACTTCTCCCTCCCCCTCCTCTCTGCACTTTTCCCCTTGCCCCTTCCCCTGCACTTGTGCAATCTCAGTGTCACCTGGCCTAGTAAGATCGGTGTCTGTCTTCCCCTTGTTCCCCCTCACTTGCCTCGCCGCGACTTGAAACACTTATGTATAGGCACGTTATAAATGCCATATCATATCATATCACCCCAGCCTCGCTCTACTTCACAGCACTTGCCTTGGCACCCACCGGCCTTCATCCTGAATGCTTGCACTATCTACTCAATGCGTCTCTAGACTGAATAGCACTTACCTAATTACGCACTTCATCTGCTGCACCCCCTGCCGAGCACAGACATTCCAGCATCTACTCCCACTTCCCCTCTTCTCACTGTACTTGCATATTCTGAATACTCACAAGGCATAGTATACCATGTTTCCTCCTTGTTGCCTTGTGGGGGTTTCGAAACAGAATTGACTTAATAAATGAGTGCCTAACAAATGCACAATAAATTAAAATAAAATAAAAACTCAGTAACGTGTTCTAGTCCAACTCAGAAGTTCTTGCATGAATGTATCTGCAGTATTTCGAGCAACTGACCATTCATAAAGTATTCCCACTAGGCAACCTCATCCCTTGTAATGGTCTGCGGCCATCTCAGCCACCATGGTTGAATCGGCAGTCCAATGCAATTCTTGCTCCTTCATCTTTTTCAGGCCAACCCTAATCCGCTTGCTTTATGTCTGTACTTGCTTCACCTTCATGTAGCTGTGTGCCGGGCGACTTGGAACTGAGGATGACACACCAGCTCAGATGATGATGACAATAATGTGTTTCCCAGTACATGTCAGAAAAGTGGAGGAGTGGTGTTTTTTGGTGTCTGTACATTTGAAAATATATAGTTGTAGTATCTTTGTCTGTGAATACGAGGCCCTGGCCAGTTGTGTGTCTTACACACACACTAGCATTCACTATAGTGCAAGTAATGTTTATAAATCATGATTACACCCTTGTCAAAAGGTTTTCATGTTCTTCCACAGGATGAGCCACCAAGGTTCTCAGGTTCTCCCACAGGGCACAGCCACAGGGTGGAGCCACCACTTAGGTTTGTTAATTCTATTCACAGAGCACAGCCACCCCTTAAAGTTGACAGGGTTTAATTGTCTACGTCCTGAGAAAATGGCAGCAGAGCACAGACTCTTTGAGGATTTTATAGCGTTTTACACAATGCAAATCAGGCATTAAACAGTAGGATACATTTGGTCAGTTACATTTAAGCATTGCACTTTCTTAGCGGAACATCCCATGATCTTAGGTGCAACTGACGTCTCACATTGACATTTCCTCTGGTTCTCAGTTGAAACAGAGTCTCTCCTTCATATATGACTTGCCACTTCTACGTCACTGGGCATGTCTGTTTTTATTTATTTGTTTATTTATTTAACAGTTGTAGAGCGGTTGAAGTGACAGTCGCACACCCTTTTGGTCTTTGTGGCAACCAATTGTGGCTTTCCTGCACCTCAGCAGCTTCATATCATTAAGCATGGCTGTGGCACTGCCCTGTTCGGGTAAAGCTTCACTTTCAGTGCTCATAGAAGCATACAAAATATTCACCAGTACTCAGAGGCAGGAGGTGATTGGGAGATGGAAGTTGACAAATTTGCCCAGCCTTTGATGTGCCAAGCTTTATTATGAGTGAGGGATTGGAGAGACATCTTATGCCACTTCTGGAGAAAACAGAGATGTCAAGTTGCTCGACATGCTAGAAATGTTCCACAGTACAAGCCCAGTCCCCATTTGCTCTAACCCCATGGACTTTTTACTTCAGCAGGTTTTACAATTTTTCTGGAGAGGTGCCATTTTAGTGCCCATGCTGCTTGGCCTCCTAAGGCAACTGGTTATGATTGCCTTGATGTTGCTTAAGCCGTGCACTGTATTTATGATAATGGTCTCAACAATACACTGCTTCACATTGTATGATAAAATGCCCACTGCTATTTCACTGGTAAGGCACATATATTTGTTCTACTATTCATAGTTCTTCTGGCACGTTCTCCACTGCTTATTTCTGATTTACTACATATGTGATGTGGGTACATGCTATATTTTCAACCTGCCAACACATTTCGCATATCTTTCCAATCCAATGTATTCTAAAAAAAATATGTATATTGTACATAAACGAATAACTGACTTGCCTTCTTTTTTTTTTTTTTTTACAAAACGGCATTTGGTCATTTGCACTTACATGTGTAATACATGTAAAACATTTTAGGACCAAAGTGTACATGGTATACCCACATTGAAAATATGACAGGAAAACATTAAAGTATACAGTAGAGAAAATGGTTACAATTGTACTGTATGGAGTTCAGTTTGTGGGTGATTTTCTTGCACATGCGAAATGGTTGATCGTGTTTTTGGGGAACGTGTACGCCACAAGTGGGAAGACATGTTCTTGTGGTAAGGTGGTGACACATGGTTGAACTAGTGGAGGCTGCATTTGGGTGGGTCAGAAGGGCACACCAGGGAGCATAAATGACAGCATTCAATCTACATTCCACAAAATAGCTTTTGTTTAGTGTCAGTAGATAACATTGTTTACTTTAATTTAGTCTTTGGTACCAATAGATGCGTGTCTTGAAGCAATGTATGTAGTAAATATGTTCTATGTGAAGCGATTTGAATAAGCGTGCTTTATAAATAAGAAGTTATTATATTTTCAAATGGGTTCACACGTCAAATGCAGAGTACTATTCATAGAAACTGGGACATCATGTTTAGACGAAATCACCTCTGAGAATTACTGCCAACAATATCAAAACATGTTTTCAGAATGACAACTGGTAATAGCCAAACTACCTAAAATCGGCTGCACTTGCCAGAACACTCTGTGCTCGAGTAAACAGACAACCAGCTTTAATATGCTCGTTTTTGGAAACCATGTTCACATGGCGCTCGCCACCGTTGCGTCTTCACTGGCCTTCACTGTAAACGTTTTGTTTTTATGCCAATACAACGGGGCTTGTTTTATCTTTACATTGGATGCTGGCTCAACCTTGCCAGGTGTGGAACCAGTCAGTGTTGGGGCAGCATTTGGTGCCAGAGGATGCAATGGTCTCCCTAGGGGGCACACACGTTATAAATGATTCGAGGTCCAGCAGTGGCCAGTGTTTTTGTTTGTTTGTACAGATGCATTGATGTTGATACCCTTCATTGTCATAGTAAAACACGTGCATGTGTCCATGCCCTCAATATATGCAATATTGCGACTGCAAGAACACAATTTCCATCTGGCCTTGTCCAATATTTTTATTGTAAAATCATGTAGCCTTGTATAGTGCCTCCTGTGTGTAGCCCTCCAGGGAAAGTGGGGAGAGGATGTTGTCAATAGGCTAGAAGGGTATCCCTACATATTATCCCCACTGCAAATATCGCTGTAGACATGGTCGTTTGTCTTGCCATAGGCGATATTTTTGGGGGGGATAATTTGTGGGAGCGGGGGTTGGTGGGCTGTTCCCCGCACATTTAAAAATAATGTAGGGGTTGCAGGAGTGACCCCCGCAGGGTCCATGTCTCAATATCACTGCAAAAATATGGCGATATTTTCGTATCGCAATATTTTTGCAGGGATATTAACACATGGAACCGATAGAAGAGCAGGTAGATGTGAATTCTGAGGAGTTGATCCGTGCATGCCACAAGTAGTGTGTTCTGGGTGCCAGTGTGCTTCTATTTGAATTGTGGCAATCGCACTTCATCCACCGTGGAGAGGCCAAGGTCACTCATTAGGAAATCAGCACTGAGGCCTAATTTCCTTCTGGCATCGGGATGAGCATAGAACAAATGGTGGGGTGGCAGTGGCAGATTGCTCCGTTAATGTGGAATTTTGAGGGAACCTTACTGGTGTATGCATACCTATGGGTTTTGTGCGCTATACAAATGTTCAAATAAATAAATAAACTGACTACAGATTATCCCTGAATCGGGAGGAGTCTGATTAAATCACAGTGATATAGAAACATCCACTAGATCGCTCACTATGAATCAAGCTATCACTTTTAAACCCTGCGTTATCAACAAGGCCTTTGGGAAAAAGCCCTCCAAAATACTAAAAGAGTTATTCGGTTCCATGTGTTAAAATCCCAGCAAAAATATTGCGATACAAAAATATCAGCATATTTTTGCGGAGATATTGACCTGTGGACGCTGCGGGGGACACCCATGCACCCACTGCATTATTTGAAAATGTGTGGGGGACACCCCCACAACCACCGCTCCCACAAATTATCCCCCCCAAAAATATCCCTTATGGCGAGACAAACGGCCATATGTACGGCAATATTTTTGGTGGGGATATTTTGTAGGGATACCAGTTATTCCCATGCTCATATAATGGGCACAACCTTAACTAAAGGTGTTACCAAACCACGAGGCAAGTCGTATTGTGGAGTAGAAGCTCTAAGGCAAACAATTTGAGCGCTGGGCTCAATATTGTGAAACACCTTGGATCATCCATCGCAGGACTCTGCACCGCCAAGGAGAGCTGATACCAGCGCTTTCGAAGGAAGCCTTTCGACTATCCACTGCAGGGTGAGCCCTTCATGCCCCATTACCCACATGCAAACTCACACTGTCTGGAACAGACAACGACCGACAGCCAGGAGCAAAGCGTGCAATCTACACTGCCCTGACCCCCACAGAGGGCGCTCTGCCCACGGTTTCCAATGTGTCAATGAATCCCTGCACTATCAAGTGGCTGCAATGTGCCTCTTGGTCAAAATGTACATCCTCCTAGGTTGTAATGTTAAGACCTAAAAGTAGATTGCAATAAGAAAAATCCTGCCTTGATTAAATGCTGTGCGACTGCAACTAACATTACCAGACACAGCTTGACATGCTATCAGCATGGTCCATGTTAAACCAAATCAAACAAAAACATACATACTAGTACTGCATGCAAAGTGCAACTGTGGAGCCAGTACAGTGAAATAATCAGAAGTGTGTTTAGATGCTCAATAGAAACACACCAAAGATGCAGACTATGAATTCATAACAGCAAGCACGTTTAGAAAAGTGATTCAACTTGAGCCTAATTAATCAAATTGTTATTGTTATTGTTATTGTTATTTTGCATTTATATAGCGCCTTATATACCATTGGTATGGTCTGAAGGCGCTGGTTGGTTGAACGCCCTTGGGAACCGAGGTTCGGGTCAGTGGAGAGATTAGAGAGAGTCAAAGGTGCGTGTGCGCACCAGGTATGTGTGCAGCTGGTGCGGAGTTTCTGTGGTAGCTGCTTCCTAGCGAATAGGTGTGGTGGTTGAGGAATCAGGAGTATGTGTTCGGTCTGGCAGGAGTTATCCAGTCCGAGTGAGGCAGCGTTAGGCCTGACTAGAACGCCTGGCTGGGGGTGAGAAACCAGCAATGTTTACTTAGAGTGATGGGGAGTGAGCGGCGGATGTTGATATGAGAACAGTTATACCGAATGGTGTCATAGTATCTCTGTGTTCTACTTGAGTGGTGGTGTAAGGAGAGAGTAAGCGTGGGGTGTGAAATGAAGTATACTCTTACAACGGTTCCTTGCGTTCCACATCAAAGTCTGCACATCACGCAGTTCAGAGGGTCCGGTCCGTGCGATGTGTTTTGTTTCTCATCTGCTCTCATGCACTATTCATCGGCTCAGCGAATTCATCCGTATAGCATACTCCTCCATCTAGCATAATCATGCGCTCTGGTCCATTCATTCATTTGTTTCGTGCGTTCACCCGCTCCCCAGGCTCATCTGTTACGCACTCATTCACTTCAGAGGCTCATCTGCCACTCGTCAGTTCTGCATTCATCAGCTCCATTCACTCTTCCGTACAATGTACTTATCTGTTTTGTGTACACTCGTTCTCTCGCTCTTATTCTCGTTCGTTCGACGCGTACCCGTTCTCTCGCCATACTCAGCCGCTTACTACACTCGGTCGCCCGACATACTCAGCTGCTTGCCATACTCAGCCGCTCGCTACACTCCGTCGCTCGCCAGATTCAGCCGATAGCCACACACAGCCGTTCCCTAAGCTCCTCCGCGGTCCATGTTCTTCCCCTCATTACACTCAACCATTTTCTACATTCATGTGTTCTCCATAATCATTCAGCCGCATTCTACACTCATGTGTTCTCCACATTCATCTGTCCACCACATTTATTTGCTCTTCATATTCGTTCGCTCTGTACGCTCACCGCCCTCCACAGTCATCCGCCCTCCGCAGTCATCCGTCCTCCGCAGTCATCCGCCCTCCGCAATCATCCGCCCTCCGCAATCATCCGCCCTCCGCAATCATCCGCCCTCCGCAGTCATCCGCCCTCCGCAGTCATCCGCCCTCCGCAGTCATCCGCCCTCCGCAATCATCCGCCCTCCGCAATCATCCGCCCTCCGCAATCATCCGCCCTCCACCGTCATCCGCCCTCCACCGTCATCCGCCCTCCACCGTCATCCGCCCTCCACCGTCATCCGCCCTCCACAGACATCCGCTCTCCACAGACATCCGCTCTCCACAGACATCCGCTCTCCACAGACATCCGCTCTCCACAGACATCCGCCCTCCACAGTCATCTTCCACAGGCATCCACCTTCCACATTCATCCGCCCTGCCCAGTCGTCCGCCCTCCACAGTCATCCGCCCTCCACAGTCATCCGCGCTCCACAGTCATCTTCCACAGGCATACACCCTCCACAGGCATACACCCTCCACAGTCATCCGCCCTGCCCAGTCGTCCGCCCTACCCAGTCATCCGCCCTCCACAGTCATCCGCCCTCCACAGTCATCCGCCCTCCGCAGTCATCCGCCCTCCGCAGTCCTCCGCCCTCCGCAGTCCTCCGCCCTCCGCAGTCATCCGCCCTCCACAGTCATCCGCCCTCTGCAATCATCCGCCCTCCGCAATCATCCACCCTCCGCAATCATCCGCACTCCGCAATCATCCGCCCTCCGCAATCATCCGCCCTCCGCAATCATCCGCCCTCCGCAGTCATTCGCCCTCCACAGTCATCCGCCCTCCACCGTCATCCGCCCTCCACAGTCATCCGCCTTCCACAGTCATCCGCCCTCCACAATCATCTGTCAGCAGCGTTCATCTTCCACGCGCATTCCACTCGTTGGTACTCAGTCGGTCTCCCACTTCCGGCCTCTCACCCTCCATATTCCTCCGCTTTCCACATTCTTCCGCTCTCCACACCTTGTCGCTTCCCCATTCAGTCGCTGATACTTTTCTCTATTCATTACGCGCATCTGCTCTCCACGTTCTTTTGCTCTGTATGCTCTCTTCGCTCAACAAGCTCCTTCGCTCTGCATGCTCTTCCATTCTCCACCTTCCTCCACTCTCTACACATAGCTGCTCTCCATACTCGGACCGCTTTCTACAGTCAATTGGTTTACACACTCATCCGTCATCCCCATTGATTTTGCTCGTATTACTCATCAGGTCTCCAGACTCAACCGTCTTCCAGACGCACCTGTCAACCGCTTTCATCCTCCACATTCATTTATACTTGTCTAGAATCATCATTATTCATTCGCCCTTCTCACTCATCCGTTCACCACACTCATTTATACTTGTCTAGAATCATCATTATTCATTCGCCCTTCTCACTCATCCGTTCACCACAGTCATCGGCTTTCCAAGCTCGTCCACGCTCTATTTTTCTTTTATCCAGTGATCAATTCGTATTATTGACTTCACTGTTTAGATCTACATTACTCGTTTTAATTTCTTTTGTGAATATTTGATACAATCCGTTATTTTTTTTTTTTTTGCTTTTGCTTTAGGTGCTTCGCTGGGTCGGTGTTATTTTGATGATGCTAGAACGGAACCGGTTGGTTTTAGGGAAAGAGCCAGGTTTTCAGTAGTTTGCGGAAAGCTGTTAGCTCCTCGATTAGCCTGATGTGGGGTGGGAGAGAGTTCCACAGGGTTGGGGCTAGGGCGGAGAATGATGCTCCGCCTAACCTGACTGAGTTTGTCTTAGGAATTACTAGAAGGCCGGCTGTGCTTGATCTAAGGGTGCAAGTGGGGTGATAAGCTATTAGTTTTTCTTGAAGATATTGCGGTCCAGTTTTATGTACTGCTCGATGGGTGAGGCATAAGGTTTTGAAAGCTACCCTACGGGCTACTGGAAGCCAGTGCAGTGTCTTGAGGGCTGGGGATACGTGGTCTCTTGGACCAAGCGCAAGTAACACTTTGGCCGCCGCGTTTTGTGCTCTTTGAAGTTTGTTCATTTGGTAGGCATGGATTACGAGGTATAGGGGGTTGCCGTAGTCCAGCCGTGAGATGACGATTGATTGTACCGCAGAGACTCTGTTAGGAAATGATAGATATGGAAAGACGCGCCTAAGGTTTTTGAGGTGGTAGTGGCAGGACTTTGAGACATTGTTGACTTGGCGCGAGAGTGTTAGGTCAGAGTCTAGGGTGCATCCAAGATTTTTCACTGTGTTGGAGGGTATCGGTGAGTTGCCCATGGCGGTTGGCCAGGGTAGTGGGTGCGGGAGAAGATCTGGGTTGCCGCACACCATGATTTCTGTTTTGGAGGGGTTTAACAGGAGGTGGTTTTGGGTCATCCAGCGTTCAATGTTAAGGAGGCAGGATGCCAGGTCAGGTCGTGAGTTAGGATTTGTGTTCAAGAATTTTAGAATTAGTTGTGTGTCATCGGCGTAATTGTAACATAGGATGTTGTGTGCACGAATTATCGGTGGGAGGGTGATCAGGTAGAGATTGAAAAGGAGGGCGGATAGACACGCTCCTTGTGGGACTCCTGTGTCGACTGGTCGGGCTTGGGAGGTAAAGTTGGAGAGTGTCGTTATTTGGTGCCTGTCCTTGAGGAATGAGGCTATCCATTTGAGGGCGGTTCCACGTATTCCTAGGGAGTGGAGGCGATCAAGGAGTATTGAGTGATTGATCGTGTCAAAGGCGGCTGATAGGTCGAGAAGGATTAGTGCGGCGCATCCCGCGGAGTCAGCAGTCATTTTGAGGTCGTCCCAGATAGAGGTTAGGGTGGTTTCAGTTCCGTGACAAGTTCTGAAGCCTGATTGGGCGGGGTCTAGGAGTTTGTTGGCTTCAACAAAGGCGTTAAGTTGAGAGTAGGCGGTTCGATCAATGAGTTTGGCGAGGAACCTGGTGTTTGATATGGGGCGGAAGTTTTCGGGCTCGAGCGGATCGAGCGAGGGTTTTTTAATCAGGGGTTTGACGTGCACCAATTTGAATGCGTCTGGAAAGGTACCGGAAGAGAGGGAAGCATTTATGATGGATCTTGCGTGTTCTCCTGCGCAGGTGGAGGCAAAGATTTCTTTAAGGGTAGTGGCTGGGCATGGATCCAATGGTGATCCGGATGGTTTGCGGGCAGATAGGAGTTTGAGAAACTGTTCTGTTGTTAATGGACTGAAGGAGTCGAACGTTGGTTGCGTGGAGGTTGCAGCTGATGGGTTGGGTGGTACGGGCTGAGGATTGTCTAGTGGCTGTAAGAGTGCTAGTTTGGAGGTTAGAGTATTTGTCCTTTCTATAGCCGTGGAGTAGAAGTGGAGGGAGAGTGAGTCACAGAGTGATTGCGATGCGGTCGGGATGGTTGTGTTACAAGCTGGATTGGTGAATTCGGAGATAATTTTGTGGAGTTCTTTACTTGGGTTTTTGCAGTTTAGGATTCGGGAGTTGTAGTGGGCCTTTTTTGTTTTCCGGATTTAGGCTTTGTACCGATACAGGTGTCGGGCCAAGGTGGTCCTGCTCTCATGGGTTTTCTCTTTATGCCATTTGCGTTCTAGGTGTTTGTATAGTCGTTTAGTGGTCTTCAGCTCAGGAGTGAACCATCTGGGGAAAGGGCCACGGCGGGTTGATGGTTTGCAGGAGGGGGTGAGGCGCATCAGAGATGCGCTAAGCCATGAATCAAGGGCCTCAGGGGTGAGATGGTTGTTGAGAGGGCAGGATGGTGGTGGAGACTGGAGGAGAACCTCGGCTAGGTCTGGGTTGATTATTAGTTTCTTCCAGCATTTGCCTATATTCGGAGGTTCGGATATGAGTAAGGGGAGGGGTTCGGGTGAGTGGATGGTGAAAGGGAGAATGAAGTGATCAGACCAGATGATAGGGGTGGGCAGCATTAGCTGAATCAGGTTGTTGGAGCTAAAGATGGCATCGAGAGTGTGTCCTTTATAGTGGGTCGGTCCGTTTATGTGGGGTTGGAGGTTATTTGCATCTAATCCGTCAACCAGGGAGTATGTCATAGGGTTGGTGGGGATGTCGAGCCATATGTTGAAGTCTCCAAGAAGGGTGAGGTTGGGATGGTTTAGTTGGAGGGTGGCAATAGAGTCGCAAAGGTTATTTGCGAAGTGTCTATTGTAGCCTGGGGGCCTGTAGATTATTAGGAAGCTATGTGAGAGCGATGGTGAGAGGGATAGTTTAACAAGGAGAGATTTGCAGGATGGAATGGAAACATTCTCTACCTAGTGCCACGAAGATAGGCATCTAATTCTCGATAGATCTCGTAAAGTAAGCAGCCTATGCTACCACTCTCACTAATAACAGGGCATGTAAACTTAAACTTGCCTATGAGCCTGTGGATTGCAAACTCTATATGTCAAATGGCTGACAATATTGTATTGACAAGTAGTGAACAGCAGTAAAGGTTCCTTCAGTTGCACAATGTGACTGTGAAATTGAGATGTGATTGTTAACAAGATCACTCCTAAGTGTTATATGAAATGTTTATATATATCACATGTGAACAAGCGCCGAGTGGTGCGTGAAACGTGTTGTGTCTAGCAGTATGTACCCCATGGCGTCCTGCCTCTGTTGATTTCCTGTCAAAGACCTACTGCTTGACATTATGATTTTTTTAATGATAAACAGCACGTTATTTACTGGGAGCTGAGTCAGATTCTTTATCTTTCTGACCCTTAAATAGTGGAGATGATTTTTTCGCCTGGAGTGCGGTTTGCTTTCCTTCTTTTGTGTATATATATATATGTATATATATATATATATATATTGTAAGTGACTCCAATCAAGCAATCCCACTAAGTCAGTGCCTTGTCTGGGATGCCCAAGGGAAGCCCTTATTTATATATTTTTATGGCAAGTTATAATCTGGATGATGAACCCTTGTATAACACCCCTCTCTTAGAATCCCCCTTGGCCCCACTGAGCCAAGAAGTAGGCTTGTTTTGCAAATGTAAAAGGTTTATTTGAAAAATTAAACAATATATATATATATATATATATATATATATATATATATATATATATTTATATCACACTTCTATAAATAAATTGATAATGGATAGTACACTTGTGAATATGAGCAGTAATCAGCAAGAGATAATCTTACAGTATCGTAGTTCTTGGTTATTTATGAATAGGAACAGAAGAATGAGGTGGGAAAGAATGCTTTGTATGGTTCAAGGAAACGCAATGATGAATGAGATGCAGTACAGAAAATAACTTGATATGGCTTCAACAAAAGACAATGTAATCACTTTTCCTTGTCAATTCACTCCCCCCCCCTATGCAATGTAAGAAATGGAAGGAGAGCACACAGTCTTCAAGAATCCCAACAACATGCAATACGAAATGCAGTCCACAGTCCTAGAGTACTCACACTATCTTTTGGACAGGAATGGCTTCGTCACCGATCGGGTCAGGATTGGCTCGACTTCTGCTAGCGGTTCTTCACAGCGGTCTGGTCTCTGGTTCTGCTCTCAGCACTGCACAGTTCTGGTCTCTCTGGATCTCTGGTCTCTCGGGATCTCTGGTCTCTCTGGATCTCTGGTCTCTGGGGGTTGATGGATTTGAAGTCTGGAGTCTCCCGGCAAAGCGTCCCACAAGAACGTGGAAAGTGAATGTCCTGCCTGTCTTTCAGTGGTCCTTTTTATGTCCTCAGAAAGTGGGTGTGTGCGTTGGTCATAACTAAACCTGCCCCTCTCACTTATCATTGGCCAATTCCTCCTCTCTCCCTTGATTGGGGGAACGAAATGTGAGTCAGAGTGATGCTGTAGGTTTTATGGTCCGAGGATCCTTCCCCTGTCAAATTGCACACAAATCTATATTTGATCCAAACACACATTTATCTATGTACCATTTTTCTAATATTATAGGTCCAGTTAACATATTTTCTGTAGTACCAAACCATCCGATCCCTGTCTTTGTACGATGTCGTGTCCACTTTTGACAGAATTCTGCCCCTTTTCATCCAGATAACGACCTTTAAACCTTTCCAGATTTGACACAACTGTACACCCCCCTTCTACACACATTCCAGTAAATTTTCATTTGTCTAGCTTAAACACAGTGTCTGCAATATCAATAAATAGCGGGGTTCTGCCTCAGAACATGGTACAGAGTCCTAACACCTTTTAAAATGTGCACGGAAAAATCCCAAGAATAATGATATTATTTATATAAATTTGACCAGTCGGCACTATGAGTTATCTATATTTTTTAAATTATGCCCTGGTCAAAAAGGAGTGTGGCTTCCCACAGCACATAGTGGAATTTCTGGTTTATCCACTTCCCCCAAGCTCAGCTGGCTCTCACAGGCACTGCCCCTCCCAGTTTCTCCCAAGAGGAAGCCATTTTACGACCCCCCAATATAACATTTGTCTGAGTCCAGGACAGGGCTTTGTTCAACCTCCTGCAGTCTGCAGGTACCCCTCCCTTAATTCAATAAGAGAGGTGTGATCTCCTTTTGGTGGGGGCAGCAGGATGCAGCCAGGCCTGGGAAGAGTTGTTGAGCCAGTTCAACTCCCGTCGGGGGTAGTTGTCAGGCAGCATTCAATTTCTTTAAGTCAAGCTTCTGCTAAATGTCCTGTTTGTTCCCAGTTTAAACTTACAATTTTTACACATGCAGCTAGAATGCTGATTCTAAATTCAAAACCATGACATTTAACAGTTGCAAACTATGTGACACTCAAAAGTAGGTCACTCATTTAATTTAAACATTTCGATTTTAGTGGTTTTAAATCCAATTTCAATTAAGCTGCTGACATCCACAGCTCAGCCAGTTTTGTTATAAACATTGTTTTGGGCTCTTCATCTTCCCAGATTTTGTATGCACACAACACTTCATTCTGCCAGATGTCTGCTGGTGTTCAGTAAGATTTTTGAATATCCTGCAATGTTCGAAATAGGCACTTTGAGCTTGCATTCAGGAAAACAAAGGTGATTTTAAGGTGCTTTTGGTCTAACAACACTGTTATTTTTCCTTTGACACCACCTTTCACCCCTGGCGCTTCCGGTCCATCATGCTGGCACTGGTGGGTGGCAGGTTAGACAACCATTTTGGTGTGCGCACAACCACGCAGTTTTCCTGGTTCTGGGATGGAATGATGGACGGTGACAGCTCATCCCCACATCCACCCAGTCTATTGATTTAGTTTTGTTCTGGGATAGAATGATGGGCGGCGACAGCTCATCCCCACATCTACCCCGTCTAGTAATTCAACATGGGTCAAAACCGTTGACAAACCCCCCTGCCCGACTGCACTTTGAATTTGAGTCGAGGGGGAGTCGGGTGCAAAGAATGTTTTGATCCACACGCTGGTATGTCCACATCATCTTCTCCCAATTCTGTAGATGGCACAGTTCAGCATCTTTTCCTCCATCCGGTTGGATCGATAGGTTCTCCTCGCCGGTCCTGATGGGAATATTGGGCGGTACCCCAAGCCCCTCGGATCTTTGCTCCCGGTCCCCAGGTCGCCTTCCGTGGTCAGTCTCCATTGTTTCATCTCTCCTAGGATGATAAAGCAAAGCGGCAATACACATTCCTTGACATTTTTCCACCACTATTAATGGTGTGGCGAAAATATACATTTTTTAAATTAGAAGACAAGAACATATATATTCAAGAATCACAGAATTTTATATGCTATATGTGGAATATTTTAGGGTTGGAATTGAATTACTCTGGAGCATCCCCCTCTGGGATTCCAGTGGATTCCTCCAGTTGTTGCAGAGTGTGCCTGGGATGGCAACACTTCAGCTGATTAATATGGACCCACTTATCTTCCCCTCCCGCCAAATTACCTTTGGGGATGCAGATTTTGAAGGCAACAGGGGAGATCTTGTCTATAATTTCAAACGGTCCCTTCCATGTAAGCAAAAATGTTTACTGTTTGGCCTGGTTTCTTTGGAAATTGTATAGATAGACCCGGTCCCCCACCTCGTATACTTTCCTGGTGGTTTTCAGGTCGTAGTGGGTCTTCATGCTATCAGCTGATCTTTCTAGATTCCGCTGAGCATAGGCAAAAGCATGTTGCAGGTGTTTCCTTAAATTCTCCACATACTCATGAGTTGTGGAGGCATTTATCAAAGTTTGCTCTTGGGTTCTGTAGAGCAAATGCTGGGGAAGCACCATCTTGCGTCCAGTCATCAACTCAAATGGTGACATTTTAGTTGCAGATGAAGGGGTAGATCTGATGGCCATTAGGACCAGAGGTAGTCGAATATCCCAACTTGGCCCAGAATCTGCCACAAACATTTTTAAGATGCTCACAATGGTTCGGTTGTATCTCTCCACTGCTCCAGAAGAAGCTGGCCTGTAAGCAATATGTAGCTTCCTTTTGACCCCCAGTATCTCCCACATCTTTGTCATTACTTCACTGGTGAAGTGGCTACCTCTGTCTGACTCAATTCTTTGAGGTAGACCAAAATGGGAAAAGATGTGGTTAATCATCAGGGCAGCTGCTGTTTCTGCCTTGCAGTTTGGGGCCGGGAGCCATTCCACCCACTTGGTAAACAAGTATGTAACGGTCAACATGTACTTGTTTCCTCTAGACGAGCGAATTACAGGGCCTACGAAGTCGATTTGCAAATCTGACCATGGCAGTGTCATCCCATCCTTTTGGAGAGGTGCACGGTGTGTGAGGGATGTTGGCTGAAATTGTGCACACACCAGACACCCCTTAAAGTATTGGTCGAGGTCCTGCCCCATGTGTGGCCAGTATGCAACCTCTCTTAAGATTTCCAGTGTTGTGTGAAACCCCCTATGACCGGCGGTGGCCGCATCATGGGAGTGACTTAACATCAGGCTTCGGAATGAGGTAGGAACCACCCACTGATCATGGCCAGCTTGGGATTTCCTTACCAACAAACCGTCTTGGATTCGGAACCTTTTTGGACATTTCATCAAAACTCTTAGGTCCTCTTTCCCAATGTAATCGGTATCCGTCAGGGGACAGTTCTCAGGGTCCTCAATGTGTTGGTAAAACTTACCAATTATTGGATCCCCCTTCTGAGCTGTAATCAAATCAGCATCAGGGGTCTCCTTACTCCATTGTGCAGTTGAAAGATCATTGTGAGCATTTGTCTGGGACCTAGTGATAGCAGTGACCTGGATTTCCCCCAACAGGGACTCTATTTCTATTAGATCCCCTTGGATGGCCCCGGTTTTGGCCAGCTGATCAGCTAAGTCATTTCCAGTTTTGTCTGGTCCCTCTACTTTGGAATGACCCTTGATCTTCTTCCAGTAGATGGTCATCCCATTCGATGTGACCAGATCATCAATATTTTGGATTAACTTCCTATGTTTCAGGGATTTGTTATTAGCACATAACATGCCTCTGGTTTTCCAATTGACCAGGTGCTCCACAAACCCGTTCCGAACATAATCCGAATCTGTGATTATGACCAGTTCGTGGAGTTGATGTTGGACAGCAGTGAGGATGGCCTGATGCACAGCCATCAATTCTGCCACCTGACTACTTCGGGGACCAATTTTGTATCCAACGGAGGGTTCTGGAAACTCCTTCACCCATGTATTCCCTACGCCGGCCACCAGTTCTTTCTCCCCGTTGTTGTCAACATGGTAAGAGCATCCATCCACATAGACAGTGGGCATTCCCACACACTTGTCTTCTTCAAAGACTTTGTGTGGGGAATTAAGGTATGCCTCCATGTTGTCCTTGATTTTTAGACTTTCGTCCTTGAGACAGTTTTCTCTGGCACAATCATGCAAGTCATCCAGACCTTGCGCGAGGGGACTGTTCTTGTTTTGGCCATATCTGACCTCTACGGGAAAGCCTTGCATTGACAGAATCCAGGAAGTAATTCGGGAATTACTCACATTTCCTGCCCAGATTCTGTAACTTTGGAGGCATTGCAGAGGCTGGTGTGGAGTCTCCACTATGATGTGTTCCCCCTGGATGAACGGGCGGTAATTCTCCAATGCCCACACCGTTGCCAGGAGTGCCTTCTCACAATCGTTGAATTTTTCCTCCACAGAGGATAAAGTTTTGCTTGCATAGGAGATTACTTTATTGACCTTGTCATGCTTTTGGTATAATACTGCCGTCAAGCACGTATTAGAGAACCCTGTCTCCAGGAAGAACTCCTTGTTTCTGAGAGGGTAAGCTAGGCAAGGTGCTTGTGAGAGGCTTCTCTTGAGTTGTCTTACTGCCTCGGATTGTTCTGGACCCCATTCCCACTTGACCCCCCCCCCCTTCAAGAGATGAATCAGGCGTCTAGTGATCTCTGCGTAGCCCTCAATGAACTTTCTGCTGTAATTAGTCAGTCCAAGGAGGCTCCTTAGTTCCCGCAGAGTTGTGGGATCCTCCAGTTTCTGGAGTGCTTCCACTTTCTTTTCCTGGGGACTGACACCCTGAGGAGTAATCTCATGCCCCAAGAAATTAACACGGGTTCTACACCACGGTGCTTTCTGAAAGGAATGTTTTGCTCCGGCGGCCCTCAACTGTGTCAGAACATAACGGATCTCTGCTATGTGTTCTTCCACAGATGAACTTTTGATGAGGACATCATCTACACAAGCCAGGTTACCCCTCGCACCCAGGTCGGGCATGGCCTTATGTAGGAAAATGTTCAATTAATTGCCGGAGTTGAGGTATCCGAAGGGAGTCCGGGTCCATGTGTACTGCTGGCCCCCAAAGGTAAAAGCCAGTTTGTATTGGTCCTCCCTACTGACAGGCACGGTCCCGTATCCATTGGTCAGGTCTATTGCAGTAAATACCTGTGACCCCTGGATCTGGGCCAGCCCTTGGTCAATATAGGGCAGAGGCCATCGGGAAGTATGGACCCGTTTGTTGAGCTCCCTAAGGTCGGCGCAGAGTCTCCACTGGCCGTTTGGCTTCAATATACCCAGCACCAGATTATTGAAGGTGCTGTGTACTGGACAGATTATTCGCCGGGACTCAAGGTTCTTAATTATTTCAGTAAGGGACTCCATGGATGCGAGAGGCAAACGATATTGCTTCACAAACACTAGAGTCATTCCAGGGTCAGTGGGAATTGTTGTGGTGTGGATGTCGGTGTGACCACAGTCATATGAGTCTACCGCAAAGAGATCTTGGAAATCCAAGAAAACTTGTTTCAACTTTTGCTTCTGTTCCAGAGTCACACAGGCATCAGTTAGGTTGACTCTCTCTTCCACCATCTGCCTGAAGCCTGGAAAGAATTCTGGTTTGGCTATCTCAGCAGCCTCCTCCAGCTGGGTGGAGAAGTCCCTGGTCAGAGTGCTGATTTGGACTGGAGGCTTCAGGTGGGAAAGGCAGCCCTCATGGATATGGAAAATCACCTCATCCCTCCTGAAGTCACAAGTCACATCTTCCTTACCATAAGGGCAAGAAGTGTACACCAGGAAGTTCCCCCCATGCTGGGTGAAAATCCTGTCTGGTGTTGTATTGTCCTCACTGTCACTGTCAAAACAGTCCTTGGGGATTGGTCCTAACAGTTCATTTGCTAAATCAATGGAGAAATGTCGGTCATCAACCGCCATCCCAATAATGGTGCCTTGCTGCTAGAGTAATACTCTTTAAATCGCTGTTATCCACCTCTATTGGAATGGTGTCATGTTCTATGTTGACTAATGGTGTTGGGTTCACCCCTAACCCTTGCTGTTGGAGAGAAGCATTTAGATGAATATAAGCATCAGGGTTTTTCAATTTTTGTCCTCTTTTAACTTTCACTTCCAGGGAGAATTGTCGCGTCCTTTCTGGGATGGGGATTTCCTCCTTAATCTGAATTTCAACTGCATAAGGTAGCAATTGAGCTGACCTAAATGCTTTTTCTGAATCATCAAAGCCCATGGGATTATCCGCTAATCGGGACCAAGCTTTGAAGTTTATTAGGTCCAAATTAATGGCAAAGCGATTGAGAATGTCACTGCCTAAGTAAAAGGCGGCAGTGACGTCTCGCACGACCCAACAATTATGGACTATGCTCTTGTTGCCAATGGAGATTTTGAGCATACACCTGCTTGGCAGGAGATGTTTGGAATGGGGTGCTTCCAGGTCCATTTCCCATTTGTCTATCTGTTTGAATGTGGGAATGGCTGGATCTTTTGGGAGTTGGCGGAACATGGTTTTGCTGATGACGCTCTTACCGTTGTTCACACACACTCGAGCGAGAACAGAGTCCTTCCCATCATTTTACTGAACAGGGATGAACAACTGCTCTCCAATTTGCTGAATATCAGCCAGGCTCTGAGCTGATTTCACATCTTTCTGGACTATAGGAGTGGGAGTATCTGATTGTGGATTGGTAAAGAATTTCAGAGTGTTTCCTTCCAGTGTGGAATACCACCTTAAACTGGAAGGAAGGTTGATTTTCAGAAATAGAGAGGACCCCCCCCATCACCAGTCTGTTTTCCTACTGCTATTACTGTCACGTCTGGAATTTGGTTGTTCTGGAAGTGAAATTCTACTTGGTCAGATTTTTGTTCAACCATGTGGCAGGTGCCGTTTAAACTAACATGGTTGACACTCTGTTTTGATTTTATTGGTCGGCTTGTCTGGGTCCAGAGGACCTTGTTTACACAATCTATTAGGGGTGACAACCTTCTCAGGAGGTCATTCCCTAGTAAACAAGGGGTGCCCTCTGGAGTCACTACTATGACCAGGTGTTTCACCTTGTGTCGCCCAATTTTGATGTCCAAATCTGCCCTTCCCTCGACAGGAATTTCCTTCCCGTCAAAGTTCTGCAGTTGTCCAGGAAGAGAGGTGAGAGGAATACGGTAATTCTCCCACCTTCCTGCATTTAGTTCATCAAAGGCCCTTTTGGACAGAAGGGTAGCTTGGGATCCAGTGTCCACCAGTGCCCAAATGGTACCCTGCCTCTGTACTTGTACCGGGGCATAGTATCTTCCCTCCTGCTCCTCAAGGGGGCACAGATAATGCACATTTTTGGACAACTGGTGGGCTAATTTTCTGGTTTTGGACATTGCTAGCGAAGAGATTTGGGCAGAATTTTGTGGAGAGCCTGGGGAATCTGAAAGAAAAAGTTGGCAACTGGAGATCAGAGCCATTGTGGGTTCCTCTGGATCTGGTTCTGGGCCGCACCCCCCTTTTTGGAGGCAGTCACCAGGATGGGTTTGAACCAGGGGATTTCGGTATTGTGGGTTCTGGGATTAGATGATGGGCTGCGGTAGCTCAGTCTCCATATGTCCCCAGTCTGGATTGAAATCCCTTGGGACCCATTTTTCTTTGGGAGGAGTTCCCCCATCTTTGAAGGAGAAGATCCTTTTCCCAGCGTCCTCTGACGATCCCTCTCCCTCAAATTGGAAGACCTGTACCTCCTCCGCAAAATGGGTCTGTTTGGGTCCTTTGTTTCTCCTACCTCCTCTTTGCTCTTTAGGTGGCAGACTTTCAGGGGTAGGAGATTTTGTTTCTGGTTCCTGGTTTTCCAGGGGCTGTTTACAAGTTGGGAAGGAAGCTTCCTCCAAGGATTTACACCCCCTTCCCTTTGTGCCTCCTCCCTGGGAACCGGTGGGTTATCGGGGTGATGCCCCTGTCATTGTTCTGGAGCACCAGGCCCAGAGATTGGGGCATTCTGCGGTGGCATGCTCATCTGAGGGTTCTGTTGAGCCCTCAGTATGTGACCCTGATCCCGTGCCATATTTTGGACCTGGCGCTCAAGTTGTGAAACCCGCTCAGGCTGATACGGGGCTCTATTTTCTCCCCTGGGCTGATCCCCGGAAGGGTAGCTATCCCTTCTCTGGTAAAACACCGGATTGTTAAGATTTGGGTACCCCTCCACCCTTGGCCTCCCGTCTCCCAGATTAGGTGGTCTGGGCTCAGGGAATTGGGGAAAGAAGGATGGATGATTTTGGGGCTGGAAATTGGGTGGATACCTGGGAGAAAAGTTCCGCTCAGGATTTGGTGAATTTCTGCCCTCCTGGGGGAAGTTAGGAGGGAAGTTCCCTGGGTCAGGTGCTTGGCTGGATCCCCCCCGTTGGGCTGGAGGAGTCCACACATAACCCAGGATGGGTCGGTTTCCGTTGTAGCAGGGACTTATATAATCAGGGGAGCGGGGGACCCCATTTGTGGGACCACCTCCTCGACTCCCTGTCTGTGACTGGCCCGAGGGCCTTCTGGGCAGGTTTTTAGGCCCCCCCCAACTCCAAATCTAAAACGGTGGCAACCTTTACCTCCGCCACCTTGGCAGCAGCAGGGGTGCTGTTGGTTTTGGGGTTTTTCTGCGCATTACTTTTATTTTCTGTGGGCTTCTGCACCTCATAGGTCCGGGTAGCCTGTTCAATGACCCAGTCTATTGACCTCTTCTCGTGAAAATCTCTCACTAGCTGGGTCATGATGTAATTGGGCAAGGCATGGAAAAAAGTATTGACAAATTCCCTGCTGTCCGTGCGCACCCTTCTGGTGGTCTGCTTAAAGGCACGCTTCAATTCTTGCACGAATTCTTGTGGGGCCTGATCCTCCCCACATTGCAAATTGTAGGCTGCCTTGCGAGCCTCTTGAGGATTTTTATGAACAGAAAAATGTTTCAAGATGGCCGCCCTATATGCGGACCATCTTGAATGGTTTTGGTCCTCCAGCCCTGCAAAGAAACTGGAGTATTCTGGGGAGAATGTCCATTTGACGTACTGGATGCAGCTACTGCTGTCCTTCAAATGGAAAGTCTCCATCATTTGCTCCAAGTGTTCCCAAACAGAATACTTGGCGTTCTTATGATAAGGCGTGATGACACTCCTTATTGCCTTTATTTGTTTCAATGGGTCCTTAAGCAAGGCCCTTTTTGCCTTATTGGCCTTTTTGGTTCGGGTAACCCTGGTCCATTCATCCTCTGACTTCGAAGCACTGCTCCCAGAGGTGTCCAGCTGATCTTCCAGTTTTTCCCGGATTCTGCGAGCCTGGGAATGGCTGACCGAATGTGGGGACCCGGTCTCCTGTGTCCTGTAACTCTCAGAGGAGTCTTCAGGTCCCTCCTTGCTGCCAGGATTTGATGGGTACCCCCCCACTGACCTAACTGGGCAGAGGTTTTCAGGATGCCCTTAATGGGCCTACTCTCCTGGGGTCCCCCACTAAATTTCACTGTGCTTGGGTGCCCATACCTGGATGCCCGCCCCTCCATTCCTGGGTGGTACTGGCCTATGAGCCCCATACTTTTGGCTGGATAGCAATCTGCCATCCCTGTGGCCCTGTGCTCATGTGTGCCAGGGGACATGGGGGTGGCAGAGACCAGGGACTGAGAGAGATGAAGGCCTCTGGTACTAGGGCTTCTGAGGTTATGCTCAGGTGTTTCCCTTTCCCTGCGAAATTCATCTCTGTCAGCCCCTACTCCCTGTTGCAATGCAAGAGCCTGCGCTTTCAGTTCCTCAGTTAAGGCCTTACTAGACTCTATCAGTCTCTCCTGCATGGCTACCTGTTGCTGGAGCCTATCATTGTGCTGCCAGAGTGCCTCATTTTCTCTCTGTGCCTCCTGATTGGTCCTGGAGTACTGGGCCAGTCTCTGCTGCAGGAGGGTTACCTCCTGGGTCCCATCCCTACTGGCCTGCTCCTTTCTTGCCAGAGCCTCCTCCACCCTCCTGGTGTGCTCTAGCAAGTCATGATGCTCTTTTTTGAGGTCACCCAGCCCCTGGAGGGCCAGGTGATTTTCTTCAATTTTTTCTTTTAATTGGCAGACTTCCTGGCCTAAGGTGTCCCTTTCCTGACTAAGAGCCTGCATCTGTGCCGCCAGGTCGTCCCTCTGCCTTTGAAAGGCACCAGCTTTCTGGCGCTCTTCCTGAAATTCTGTCTGGGTGTCCAGGTCTTTCAAAATCAGTTTATTGCTCTCCTCTTTTTCTCTATCCAATTGTCTTTGCAGGGTGGCTACCTGCTTCATGCATGCCCTGTTGAAATCTTTCTGTTGCTCCAGCTTTTTCTGGCTCTGCAGTAAGGAGTCCAAACTGTCTTGGTGCTCCTTCTGCAAAGCCAGAATTCTGGTATCCTGGTCAGCCTTTTCCTGTTGCAGGATATCCATATCCTCCTTCATTTTAATGATGTATTGTCTACTCTCGTTTTCTGACTCCTGGCTTCTGTGCAGCCTCTGCTCAGAAGAGACCAGGTCAGATTAGGCCTTTTCTAATGCCATCTGTTGCCTATTTGCCAGTTCTTGGCCTTCAGCACATTTGTCCTGCATGGCTCCCATATGTAAATATAAATATGCCGCTACCCTGGCAATCTTGTTGTGCTCATCCTTGGCCTTAGGGGCCATATATAGTTCACTCAGGGCCACATGTAAGGGACCCTGATCTCTCCACACATCTGACCCAGTTGTAGTGACCTGGTGTGTGATCGCCTGCAACCATACATTTTGGTCCTGTTCAGACCATTCACCTCTCACAAATCGTTTATGTAAGAGGTGCTCCCTAGCTATCTTCATATCTACCAAGGTCGTCATTCTGGAATTTGAGTTCCTTCCTGACTTACAGAAGTTTGGATTTTATTTTGCAAAACAGACTGTTTCCTTAGAGCGTTCCTTTGCGGAGTGCTTTCACAGTGTAAAACAGCATGGTGATCTAACCGGATATGTGTATCCGGTCAGTTGACACACTGTATTAAGCTGCACAAGTGGTAAACCTAATTCAGAATATCCCGGGCACGAGCACCCACTTTGTAAGTGACTCCAATCAAGCAATCCCACTAAGTCAGTGCCTTGATATGATATGATATGATAAGGCATTTGTAACGCGCCTATACACAAGTGTTTCAAGGCGCGACGAGGCAGGGGGGGAACAAGGGGAGACAGACAACGATCTTACTAGGCCAGGTGTCATTCAGATCGCGCAAGTGCAAGGGTAGAGGGGAAGGGAAAAGTGCATGGGGGAAAGGGAGAGGGGAAAGTGCAGTACAGGGTTATTAGCATACAGCATACAGGATAAATAACAAGGGCCAGCTGGTGGCAAGTGCGAGGTAAGTGCAGACAAGTGCTGGGAAGGGGGGCTGTATGGATACAGACAGAGTCCCGTAGTGTAGGGGTTGCCGTGGAGGCAGTGCAGGAGAGAGTGGCTGGGCCGAGAACGGTGAATGGCCCATTTGCAGATTCAGTGCAGTTTCAGTAATATTAGCAGGGGAGAGGGGGAGAGAAAGCGGAGGCAAAGAGGAAGGTTTTGAGGTGCTTCCGGAACCGGAGGTGGTTCTCCTCAAGTTTCAGGGAGGTAGGAAGGCTGTTCCAGAGGGAGGCCCCTGCAGTGGAAAGAGATCTGCCCCCAACTTGTTGTTTGGAGAAGCGGCTGACCCTGAGGGAGTTGGAGGCGGATGAGCGAAGAGCTCGAGAAGGAAGATATTTAGGAAGAGAGAGTTGAAGGTATTTTGGCCCAAGGCCCCAGACGGCGTTGTGGACAATGCAGAGGGTTTTGAACTTGATCCTCGCAGTCACTGGGAGCCAGTGTAGTGATTTCAGTCCTGGAGAGATACGGTCCCTGGGCTTGAGGCCAAGGACAAGTCTTGCAGTCCTGTTCTGGATGAGTTGCAAAGGGCGGAGAGTAGAGGCGGGCAGATTAAGATAGAGGCTGTTACAGTAGTCCAGCTTAGAGAGAACCAGGGCTCTAGAGGCAGTGAGCTTCTGGGGAAGGAGAGGAAAGGAAGGATACCTCTGAGGAGGTGTAGCTGGTAGTGTGACTTCTTAGATACGTCGGATATGTGAGGAGAGAAGGAGAGTGTGGAGTCGAAGATGACCCCAAGGTTTTTTTTTGCCTTGCATGTAGGAGCAGGAAGAGGGCCCGCCTTTTTATCCCATGAAGGGCCTGAAGGCACCAAACCATTAAGTAGCTCCTCCCACATTTTTCCCGCTCTTTTCTGAGCTTGCTTGGTGAAGATTGGTGAAGTATAGAGAGATGGTTTTCTGTAGTCTGGGATGCCCAAGGGAAGCCCTTATTTATATATTTTTATGGCAAGTTATAATCTGGATGATGAACCCTTGTATAACACCCCTCTCTTAGAATCCCCCTTGAGCCCGCTGAGCCAAGAAGTAGGCTTGTTTTGCAAATTTAAAAGGTTTATTTGAAAAATTAAACAATATATATATATATATCACACTTCTATAAATAAATTGATAATGGATAGTACACTTGTGAATATGAGCAGTAATCAGCAAGAGGTAATCCTACAGTAGCGTAGTTCTTGGTTACTTATGAATAGGAACAGAAGAATGAGGTGGGAAAGAATGCTTTACATGGTTCAAGGAAACGCAATGATGAATGAGATGCAGTACAGAAAATAACTTGATATGGCTTCAACAAAAGACAATGTAATCACTTTTCCTTGACAATTCACTCCCCCCCTATGCAATGTAAGAAAGGAAGGAGAGCACACAGTCTTCAAGAATCCCAACAAAATGCAATACGAAATGCAGTTCCCCCCAGCAAGCTTAGAGTAAAACAGGTAGAAGTTTGAAACACAGGCCCAAAATGCTTTGAATGTGATGACAATGAAGTGAGAAATGTGCTAAAAATGCTTTTAATTCCCTCTAGAGGTTCAGGGTGGGTGATATCTAGTTTATATTAGTTCAGGCTCACTTTAGCAATGATCTATGAGTAACCAGCAGGTTAAAACGAATTTTAGCAAAGGAAAGCAAGAAGCTGCTGATTTTTACACGTGGCTTAAATTGTGCAAAATGTCAAATCGCGGCAAATTTAATCTTGTGCGTCGAGCGTAATTACGTAGGCCGTATAAAGAGTAGCAAGTCAGTTCGTTGGAAAGCCTAGAATCTTAGCTTTAAGATGACAGTTAAAACTCGCTCCTAGCACAAACGGTTCCGGAGATACGGCCGATTTTGTGAAGGTAGTTTTTCAGATTTGAAATTTAAAAGTTCAAAATGACAGCTGACAGTTTTCAGCTTTAAAAAGGACGGAATGACACACACGATTCCTATGAGGTAGTTCTAAATAGGTTAAAATAGTTTTAATTAGATTATTTTACACTAAGAGATTAGTCTGGCACAGTCCTAGAGTACTCACACTATCTTATGGACAGGAATGGCTTCATCATCGATCGGGTCAGGATTGGCTCGACTTCTGCTAGCGGTTCTTCACAGAGGTCTGGTCTCTGGTTCTGCTCTCAGCACTGCACAGTTCTGGTCTCTCTGGATCTCTGGTCTCTCGGGATCTCTGGTCTCTCTGGATCTCTGGTCCCTGGAGGTTGATGGATTTGAAGTCTGGAGTCTCCCGGCAAAGCGTCCCGCAAGAAAGTGGAAAGTGAATGTCCTGCCTGTCTTTCAGTGGTCCTTTTTATGTCCTTAGAAAGTGGGTGTGTGCGTTGGTCATAACTAAACCTGCCCCTCTCACTTATCATTGGCCAATTCCTCCTCTCTCCCTTGATTGGGGGAACGAAATGTGAGTCAGAGTGATGCTGTAGGTTTTATGGTCTGAGGATCCTTCCCCTGTCAAATTGCACACAAATCTATATTTGATCCAAACACACATTTATCTATGTACCATTTTTCTAATATTATAGGTTCAGTTAACATATTTTCTGTAGTACCAAACCATCCGATCTCTCTCTTTGTACGATGTCGTGTCCACTTTTGACAGAATTCTGCTCCTTTTCATCCAGATAACGACCTTTAATCCTTTCCAGATTTGACACAACTGTACACCCCCCTTCTACACACATTCCAGTAAATTTTCATTTGTCTAGCTTAAACACAGTGTCTGCAATATCAATAAATAGCGGGGTTCTGCCTCAGAACATGGTACAGAGTCCTAACACCTTTTAAAATGTGCACGGAAAAATCCCAAGAATAATGATATTATTTATATAAATTTGACCAGTCGGCACTATGAGTTATCTATATTTTTAAAATTATGCCCTGGTCAAAAAGGGGTGTGGCTTCCCACAGCACATAGTGGAATTTCTGGTTTATCCACTTCCCCCAAGCTCAGCTGGCTCTCACAGGCACTGCCCCTCCCAGTTTCTCCCAAGAGCAAGCCATTTTACGACCCCCCCAATATAACATTTGCCTGAGTCTAGGACAGGGCTTTGTTCAACCTCCTGCAGTCTGCAGGTACCCCTCCCTTAATTCAATCAGAGAGGTGTGATCTCCTTTTGGTGGGGGCAGCAGGATGCAGCCAGGCCTGGGAAGAGTTGTTGAGCCAGTTCAACTCCCGTCGGGGGTAGTTGTCAGGCAGCATTCAATTTCTTTAAGTCAAGCTTCAGCTAAATCTCCTGTTTGTTCCCAGTTTAAATCAAACTTAAATTTTTACACATGCAGCTAGAATGCTGATTCTAAGTTCAAAACCATGACATTTAACAGTTGCAAACTATGTGACACTCAAAAGTAGGTCACTCATTTAATTTAAACATTTCGATTTTAGTGGTTTTAAATCCAATTTCAATTAAGCTGCTGACATCCACAGCTCAGCCAGTTTTGTTATAAACATTGTTTTGGGCTCTTCATCTTCCCAGATTGTGTATGCACACAACACTTCATTCTGCCAGATGTCTGCTGGTGTCCAGTAAGATTTTTGAATATCCTGCAATGTTCGAAATAGGCACTTTGAGCTTGCATTCAGGAAAACAAAGGTGATTTTAAGGCGCTTTTGGTCTAACAACACTGTTATTTTTCCTTTGACACCACCTTTCACCCCTGGCGCTTCCGGTCCATCATGCTGGTGGGTGGCAGGTTAGACAACCATTTTGGTGTGTGCACAACCGCGTGGTTTTCCTGGTTCTGGGTTGGAATGATGGGCGGCGACAGCTCATGCCCACATCCACCCAGTCTATTGATTTAGTTTTGTTCTGGGATAGAACGATGGCCGCGACAGCTCATCCCCACATCTACCCCGTCTAGTAATTCAACATCGGTCAAAACCCTTGACAATATATATATATATATAGGGGCTACTATTTATACAAGATATATATATAATATATATATATATATATATATTGTATAAACACAAACACTTGATTTTATCAATCACAAAGGCTGAACTTTCCCACAATGGGCTTCACAGTGAAACATGAAGGAGTGTCTAACCTCAATATCACTTCTCTGTCTGAGCCCTTCATTCAACACAGGAAGAAAGGACTTTGCATGTTTAAAATGGTTATGCAAACAGCACCCATATGAATAAACCCTGGAATGCTGTGGAGAGAAATTAGTGATGCAGCAATATTCACGGATTAGCATGGTATACATTTATTTTTAAAGTTGCCTTTTCTGTATTTATTGAGCAAGTACTTGAACAAACATTACAAGATCACACACAGTTAGCATTAAGCTATTCAGGCGAGCATATTTTACTACACTCTACTTGCAAGGAATACTTGTGTACTTCATGCAGGAGTATGTGACACTGGATTGGTTTTAAAAGAAAATGCCACCCTTGATTCGAAATGGGGTGGTGAATATAAAATCAGATCTGGCAAACAGTCATTGCAGAAAGCCAAAGTAAACAACCAAAGATGCACACCAGGGTCGCAACTAGACGAAATCAACATGGGGCAAACCCTTCATATGTTGGGAGAGGGGCTAACTTCAAATAGCAAGTGCTTAATTTGTGCCGGAGTTTGCAAGTGGATAACACTGGCCTTCTTTTTTCGGCATCAGCACTGTTTGTTTCGAAGATTTGACTGCTCCCAGCAGTGTTCCACTGTGGAGCAGACATAATTGCAGTGGCCGGGTCTGCCCGGGCCTATGGATGCTGCTGTGGTGGGTTGGGTGCGGTCCTGCTCCAGCCCAGTTCACTAACTTGAAAGGTGTGTGTGTGTGTGTGTGTGTGTGTGCGTGTGTGCGTGTGTGTGTGTGTGTGTGTGTGTGTGTCTGACATGGGAAGCGGGCAGTGCTTGAAGGATGTGTTTCTTGAGCTTTGAAGTAAATGTACGCTGAGTAAAAATTAAAAGAACTCAGCCTGGCGTACCAATGATGTATACTACACTTCCAGTCTGGCCTAAACTGTTACAATTGCCAGGCCCAGCCCATAATATTTCAAAATGGTTAGCTCCTCAGAGTAATTTAGTTCTCAGTATGCGGACTTCAAAAATTCTGCACTAGTTTAATTGGTGATAGCATATCTTCATGTATAGTAATAGGGAGCTGGGTTCTGGTATATGATAGCACATCACAATTTGTTTCTTGGGTGCATCAGAGGGCCGAATTATACAAAAAAGGGGTTACTTGCACTACAATCCCTGGTCCTTCAGGTAAATGAACAGAATAGATAATGTTGTGGACCAGTGAATACATTTCACAAGTCGTACTAACTCAGTACATTAAATGCAAATTTTATTCAATCAATACAAAAATATATGTGATATACATTATAATACTAATACACACTAATAACATAAAATCAGTATTCTAGCCAGAATTTTACACAGTCAGGCTCATAATCAACTAGTCTCCACCGTTCATTCACATACACACTCGCATATCAGCAATGGCTTTCCATCTTTTTGTGTAACCAGAACTTCATATTACACATATCTTAGAAATGTACTTATAAAACATATTCCGACCCTATCCTTAATACTAGTGTCCTTAGCAGTTTGTTATAATTTCAAACATTTTATATTGTCGACATGTGTTTCGGTCATGAGACAAACAGTCATGTCCCTCTCTTTTTCAGACCTTCATCAGGACGTGAAGCCAAGATCAGATGTCTTGCCTTGCATGCACTGGAGTAAGCCACATCATCTATACAAAACACATAAAATAAAATTAATAAAACCCATCACAGTCTCTTGTCATCCTTATTTCTTTATAAACATTCTTAATGATTAAAAAACAACCCTCAAAGTCGATGAACACATCTTACTCACCTCTGTATTGCAAATTCGGAGAAGTGGCAGATGTAGTGGAATAAATCCCTCACTGGTGCCTGGTCAATTCAGGTCCTGTGAGAAAAAAAACAGGACATCCCCATTTATTCAATAGAGCAGCAACTGAACTTAACTACACTCTTCTTTTCATTTTGGTAGCATTAGTTTCAAGACAGTAAATGAAGGTTAATTACAATTCAACAGTAAGAGGCCATAACCATATCCCATAGTTATTTTCCAGATATGTGTGCTCCAACAGGACCAACAACAGATATGTGCCCTCTGTTTCTGTATCCTGGGGGCATAATATGAAAAGGTTTTGTGTTTTTCCATATAATTTTACATAACTCTCTAGTCAGACAAACTTCATGAGGACTTACCCACTCTGGGCAGGTTCACAGGAGAATATTTCTTAGGGGTATGTCCTTCCTCTTCCCATAGAATTTCAGTTTTTTTGTTTCTTTATTGTTTTTTTTATTATTTTATAGTGAGTCTTCTAGTTGGTTTCACTTCTTGGTTGTTCGCTATAAAGAAAAGAAACTCAATATCAGTGTCCCCCACTGTTATGGGTACAGTCGACTGACAAACTATTGCACATTGTATATGCTGATCCCACAGGTCATATACCCAAACTGGGTACCTCCAATAGTCACTTACAGACAAATATCCCAGATTCTTGTAACATTTACAAAGAATACATTGTACCAAAGGATATAAGTATCCCAATATGTGCTAATCTATGCAATACTCACTACACCAGGGGCCTGTGCCTGTCCTTATTCTGATGACACAACTTTGAACCTGAGAGAGACAAATATGTTCACTCCCTCCCGATCATGAATGCGGCACCTTATACACCCACAGCATGAACAGTCCACCGCCATATTACTAGTGGTCATAAGGACAGAAGATCACTATAAACCAACTCTAACAACAATTATCACGTGTGCACTTTGCCACATATCCTGTGTATCCCCCTTCACAGTACTAGGTATGCTTACCATTCCACCTGATCGTAGTGGGTTCAAACACTTGCGTAATGATCCATGGTGTTGGGTTGCACTGTAGATCCAAACACTCGCGCAATGATCCACGGTATTGTTTGTTTTTTATGATCCCGTCTCGTTAGAAGCAGAAAGGAGACTACAAAAATAGAAAAGAGACTACAAAAATAGGGACACCCTACATGGTACTAAAACTTTGTTTTCTATGATCACGTCTCATTAGAGACAAAAAAGGGACTCAATCCCACCATGGTTAGACAAAAGGTAATAAACATAAACAATGGACTCAATTCCATTCTTTATGCATGCTAGGTCAAACCTGTTGCTGTATAATACACCTACCGTGCAATGTGGGAAATTAGAGTGGTAGTTTTCTGTTATCCCCAATCTTAAAAATTGGGATATTCCACAGGAGTGCTCGCATCGATTCATCATTTACTGGCTGTAATACTCAATCAGGTCACAGCAGCAGGGAAAATATACCATCTTGCAAGATCTTCCAATTAGCATGCTCCTGTTATCGCAAGTCCATATAGAAACCTGTACAACCATATGCTCACATAGAGCTATATTGTTCTATTCTTTGAGATAGAGGTGACAAGAGGACTCAACCTAACCTTATTGTATGGACTCTACCATACATACGTACAATGCCACAGTTCTGTGATGCTATTATTCGGGCCCATAACACCCAGGAAAGCCCATTATCGATTACTAGCCTACACATTTGGTCCCTATAACAGCCCTTATCACACTTCAGTCAAACGTCAATCAGACCTATCCTGATCAGGATACAGCCAAAGGGACCGTGGGCTTGATCAAACTCCCCATAATATATCCATTCCCTCAGATTGGCTCATTCACATTCACGCTATTCCTCAGCGTCAACCAACACTACTACAACAATTATTTTAAAGATTATGCAAGCCCCAAAAATTTGGTATCGGCCAGTTGATCCATATCCGTCCCAGATGTCTCAGATGTCTTCCATGATTGGAAAGAAGTGACACAGTCAACAGTGGTACTCATACAGAACACCCATGAGGCACACATGGCTCCATCATTTTTATTTTTTAGTAAGTAGGGTATTCCATTCCATGGAGACATTCAGGCCCTACATCAGAGGGCTACTGAATAGTGGACACCCGGGATGTCTAAACAGAAAGCTTAGCTGCAGCTTGTATGGGAGGGACGGAATTCTGATTGCAATGCAGCCCATTGACCCCACACCTTATAGACTACTAAACCCAACAAAGATCAGGCAAAAAAAAGAGCAGTCAGAGATGTCAGACTTGGAAGGAGCATATTACACAAGTAATACACTACATGCTCACAGTTATCCCTGTCTCCAGAATACAAAGAGCCATGCTCTAAGAACAACCCCTAACCCACCAAGGACTTAGCTGTTAAGTATCCACTTGTCATAGAGTAGGGGGTTCTCCTGCATCCTGCGGCTCTCCTGATGTCTTGAGCGATGACGCCCATGAGCTCTCGCCATTGACGATATTTTATATTTTTGCCTATTTTATTGCTTTTAGTGCAAACCTAACTCAAGTTCAGCAGTGACTTTTACAAGAGCACAGAGTGTAAGCATTGGTTTGGCATTGTATACAGTAGCGCAGTACTGTTGTTGAAGGGGGGGCCAGGATTTGTAATCATCCGGCAGGTATTGTTAGCTATGCTACCTATGGGACGAGTATAACTACTTAGGTTTTTATATTACTGCCAACGCAATTGGGAAGTTTCTTTACGATAAGGTGTTGGAAACATTATGGAGAAAATGTATGCCAATAAAATAAGATACTGTATATCGATCAGGCTACAACATAGAAGGGTTGATTGAGATATACAGGGCAAGTATAATACCCACAATACTGTACGGGATGGTCGTACTATATTTAGAACAAACAAATTGGTTTGATCAACATGAAGGAAAAATCTTACGATCAGTTATTAACGTACAAAAAACAGTACCAGTGGAGACATTACGCCTGGAGTACGGCGGAACATCATTGCGTACGCTGTGGTATGTCCAAAGACCCTTATTCTCTGCAAAATTTGTAAATAGCAATCAAGAATCTAACTACTTGCTCCTCTTAATGGGAAACAACAAGGAAAACACACATAAAAACACGTTTCTGGCGGAACTGAAAAGGTCTGCCCTTACCGTCATTAGACTGCTAAATCTAGATACGGACATATTAGAGAAAGATCCTAATTACGTGGTTAAAATTAAGACAAAAGCCAGAGCTTGCGACTTAAGTAGATAGGTGGATAACCTACATGGGGAACCTCGTTATTGTGAGTTAGACAAACATCGGTTCCCTATTTGACAAAGTTAAGTGGAATAGACTTTCAGCGCTTTGTCTTGTGTAGGCATTTGAATGTACTGCCTATGATGGAATTTATTGGTTCTTGGTCCAAAATCCCATACCTTTAAATATTATGTAGGATGTGTCATGAAAAGATCGAAACATGTGGATAAGTATTAACAAGTTGTAAGAAAATGAGACAACAATGTGTAAAGGGATATGGCAGAATTGTTACACACATAGATAACTGCTCAGGTGATCAATTTTGGTAGAAAGTATATGGTTGTTAGTTCAGGAGCATTAGATATGGAGGGAGGTTTTGAAGTATATCAATTGCAATCAGGCAGAATCTATAAATGATAGACAACATGTACTTGAACGCATATGGTGGTTAGTGGTAGATCTCGTTCTTCGGCTGGGGACTCCCTGTTGAACAGCCTGCATGCCTCTCTGAAACTTGAGGAGAACCATCTACAGTTCCGGAAGCACCTCAAGACCTCCGTTTTAGCTTCTGCTTTCTCTCTTGCTCTCCTCTGCTGAACTCCTGGCTGAAACTGCACTGGTCATCTGGCTACCCTACGATTTAAGGCCCAGGTCCCCTCCCCACCATTTGCACACCTGCACTGCCCCCCTGGAAGCCCGTGCACTTGGGGTCTGTGTTTCTATATCCCTACAGCCCCCCTACCAGAACTTGGACACTTGATGTCTGCACTTACCCTTTGGACTTGCCACCAGCTAACTGCACTTTGTTATTGACTTACTGTTGATCCCATGTACTCCCCTGCCCCCTCCCCTTTCCCTTTGCAGTTTTCCTCTTCTCCTTGCCTGCACTTGACCGATCTCAATGTCAGATGGCCTAGTCAGATCGTTGTGTCTGTCTTCCCTTTGTTTACCCTTCCGTGCCTCATTGTGCCTTCAAACACCTGTGTATATGCGCGTTATAAATGTCATATCATATCATAATAAGTTGTTGTATTACTATTTCTCTAGCTGTTATCAATTTATAGAACATTCAAGCAGAGTGAAGGGAATGTATTTAGGTGTGTTCCTTTTTGCCGCTACAAGAGTGTTCTCTAAAAGTGTTTATTTTGATATTTATTTTTCTTTTCTGTAATGTTTTTACTTTTGTAGCAATTCTTTTGTATAGCTCTGCTTAAAGTTTTGATTAACATGGAACTAAATGCACAATAACATTTTATTTTATACAATAGCCAGTACTGTTGGTGAAGTGGGGGGGCAGGAATTTTAATCATCCAGCAGGTATTGTTAACTATTTTAGCTATGGTGCTGGTGGCATTTGTAGTAAAAAAAAACATCTGGAAAACCAGAGACTGGTCATTCCAAGTGGCATCTCCACTCTCAAAATTTTCAAAATACCTATGTCTCCAGGAGTGGCCAAGTTTGTTTAGGATTGAGCCCCTAGGTGAATAATTGCATTCAATCAGAAATATGCAAAGGACAGAAAAAGAAAATAACTATGAAATGCACACGTAGGCCCTCATTACGATACTGGCGCTAAACCATGGCGCTATTAGCACCATGGTTGGTGCCGGTATCGTAACGAGTCCGCCAATGTTCAATGGGGAATTACCACCCCATTCCAAGGTTGGTGGGGCGGTAATTCCCCATTGAACATTGGCCCTTCCCCATTCCCATTTTTGCCCCATAGGGCTCAATGGGACTGGGGAAGGCGCTAAGTATGGTACCGCAAATTGCGGTACCATACTTTGCACCAAGGTCCCTTTGCGGGTCCCTACTTTAACGGCTGGTCTAGACCAGCCGTTCAGGTCGGGCCCCGCAAAGGGACCTCGTAGTGAGGTGCTAAGTGTTTAACGGCTCTGCAGCCTTTTACGGCGCCGTTAAATACTTAGCGCCGGGGTCCTAATGAGGGCCTTAGTCTTAGCTGGTCGACCACTGCAAAGGGTAAAGTAGGCAGCTTCTAACAGTGACATGCTAAACCAGGAGCTGGAAGGGGAGGACCGTGCCTTTGGCTATCTTTTATTAGCATGGAGTGTGTTACATACCTGCGTGCTCTGTCTGGCTTCCTATCATCGTAGATGTGGCATGGACTCTCTATTGAGTTCTGCTAGAGATTATTAGCTTATTCTTACCGTAATTCGCTGATTACATTTAAATGGAGGTTCTTTACTTCCCCGGCCTACCTGAGGTGGTTGGCTAACTCAAGTGAGTAGGTTTCTCAAGGTGCTGGGGGGAATAGCCATGTCTTGAGGACCTTCCGAAAGCCATGTGGTCCTCTGTGCATTGTATGATTTCCAGATAGTGGGGGCTTGGACGGAGAAGAACATTCTGTTTTAAAAGAGATTATTTGAAAGGTACCCAAATTACAAAATAAACTGACCTGACTAATTTAAGCATAAAGATAGAAATAATGTAAGCACAAAGAGTATGGTACATGTTAATACTTTTATTGCCCTCATCATCATTGAAAGACGGCAAGTAACAGAATGTGTGACAATCCTAAGTGCCTTAAATCATACAGAAAAGGTAACATATAACACGGCTGCCTGCTCATAGTTATTGCTATATATGCAACATGTCCCAGGTCACTCCACCACCCAGCAAACATTGTACTCTATAATTTATTCAACTTTTCTGTAAACACCAAGAAGAGGATCAATACTTTACTGTCCCAGCAGCCCAATCAAGTGATGTTTCTGGTATATATAAGCATCCATTGTATGTATTGGAAGGAATCCCATGATATTTACCCCTATTTCTCATCTCCTTCCCTAGAATGTCTGATGGAGCCCTCAAGTAAATGTTATACTTTTCAAAACCTGGTGACAAATGCAGAATGAATGAGTCTACAAGCAAGCAAAGTAAACAGGGATCTGGATCTAAAATAGATGACGTAAAATATAGTGATTGTGAAGAACCAGAAAAAACACGAGATGAGACCACCAGCACTAGTGTCAACATCCATACAGATGTTCAGACAGCAAACATTCCACTCAGGGAGGGGCTGGGTGGTATCACTGACAAAGACAGTGAAATGAATAACTACAATGACATGGAAATGTCAAGCATTAGCAAGGAATCTGATCAGCTATAATTTCCGCAACATTCAATTCCCTTAACGAAAGCTGAAAGCTGGACCAGAAACTGTATTTTCAGAGCAAGTACCCATGGTTGATTGTTCGAGGACTCACTGTTGGATGCACTATTTTTCGTCAAGTCAATAGCTTTAGTGCAGAGAAAACTCATGGGATGAAGTTGTCAAAAGAATGGACTGAGTCAACTGTAAGCTCATACGGTGCCAAGAAAGATAAGCAACAAACATCCATATGAAAGAAGATTACTGAACATGGACGAACAAAGGCACACATCACAGCGTCAATAATATTGAAGCAGGCAAAAATAGATACATCACTGAAAGTTACATCTAGAGCCCAAGCAGCGAAATTTTATACGCCTGCCAGAATATTCCTTTACAGCTTATAAAGAAGTAAAGTGGAGCAGGCCAGCGCATGGTTTTGAATCTGAGATAGACTGCCAGCAATTGTTTGGTTTTCAGGTCCCTTATGCATCCTCTGGCCCTGACCTCCCACACCAAATCGTCCCAGCTTCTGTCTATCATCAGCACTTGCCTTGGCTCACCCTCCACCCTTGGAGGCTCACACTTACCTTACATTGCACTTCAACTGTTGCTCACACATGAGCACCCCAGCACCTATCCCATTCCCTCTCCCTTCTGCAATTGCGTGCTCTGACACTCACAAGGCATAGTAGGTTTGTCATCCCCCACTATATTTAATATGTTTCTATGTATTTTAATTGTTTCTCATCCCTTGTACCCTCCCTGTTGCCCTGTGGGCACTTTGAAACAGTATTTACTTCCTATCTAAGTGACTAACAAGCGAACAATAAATAAATAAATGGGTTAGATATGGGACGAATTTTACATTCCAATGTGGCTTGATCATATATACAGCAACATATTTAATTGGAAATTAAACAAAAGGTGTTTGCCAAAATAGTTGCCCTTTCTCCTAAAGTGAGCCTTTTGCCGGATGAGGCAACTGCCTTCAATTTAAAAAAAAATGTTTCAATTCTGTACCTACAGGACATGCAGTCTCCAGCAAATATTGATGCTGGCCTTATTGAGCACAGTGGTGTGTCTGCTGAAGGTATAGTAAACAGTTTGCTGTCTGCACTCCAAAAGGACCCAATTAACATTGGTGAGGACTTTCTTACCAAATGTCTGGTGTCATTCGCTTGTGATGGAGCATCAGTAATGTTTGGCCGCAATAGTGGGGTTGTCAAAAGGTTACAAGAAAGAATTCCTCCCAATGTAGTAGCGTGGCACTGCTCAGCACACCGCTTAGAACTTTCAATCAAAGATGTCATGAAAGACATTGAGGTTACAAAATATTTCAAAGCATTGCTAGACAGACTGTATTCTCTTTTTAGCACATCTGTAAAAAATAGTTTGCAGCTAAAAGAATGTGCAGATGCTCTTGACATTGAGCTTTGTAAAATAAAAAGAGTGTTAGATACTCGCTGTATTGCCTCAAGCTACAGAAAGCTTATCCTGCTCTTTAAAAACACTTCACCTTGGCATCTAGTGATGGCTCTTGTGATGGCACAACACGTAACATGTACACTGGACTCTGTAGGCGCCTGTCGTCTGTGCAGTTTGTTGCTAATCTTGGCATTATGTTTGATGCACTTCAAGAGTTATCAGGATTGTTTCTTGACTTACAAAAACGTGATTACATGATCATTGATGCACATTGTGCTATTTGCTGACAAATATCAGTGTTTGAGGCAATGGTAGAAAGGAAAGAAAAGCATTCTTCCCAGTGTGACAAGGCCATAGAAGAAAATAGGTTGCAAGAATTGAACCTGCATGAAGGAAAGTCATGCGACAAAAGAATTGAACATGGACAGTTTTTTGGCAGTCTTGCAGAAAATGTACGAAATCGTTTGTTGTCTAAAGGAGGTTCTACTGCTGCTGACAACAAAATTGGGTATGATGAACCAATAAGCGAAGTACACATTTTGTACAAGCAGTACTGTCAGATTAGTTACCACCTATGTATGGAGATGGGCGAGGTAGAGTCTTTGTGTGGAAGATTTGATATTGGTGGCACTCGTGAAACCATTGAGGCTTACAGGGAGCATAGGGAGACAGGTAGAAAAGAAGTTCAAAGACACTTAAGGAACTTTTGACAGCTGCAAACACTATTGCTATCTACACTGCTGAGTGCGTGTGAACAAGAGTTTTCACAAATTAGTCTTGTCTGCACATCAACAAGAGCATCCCTGCATACTGACAAGATACTGTCCTTTTTCATTAATCTCATTGGGCGACCATTGAAGAAGTTCAACCCCATCCCCTATGTCAGTTCATGGGTTGCAAAAGGACAAAGAGCTGCTGATGACACTAGGACTAAGGAACGAAAAGAGTTGTTTACAGCCAGGTCAAATGTAAACACTTTATGGGTTTTTATGAGCGAATAGAGACAACTATGCAAACACTATTGCACTTATAATTATTTAATATGTTATTTGCACTTTATGTATTAACTGCTGTGTGCATTTGTTTATTTTGTTTATTTATTCAATGCAGTTTGCACTTGACTGTGGCATCTTATTTTAGTCATGGTGACCCCAAACAGCAGTTGGCAAAGTTGTGATAGAATCTGTAACTGTAGTTATGGCATTTTGTGAAATGTTATAAAAAATATTTTGCCATGTTATGCCATACTTTGGCTGGCATAATTTAAAGTACTTGCAACAAACTCAAACTATAAATAGCAATTGACAGTCTATTTAATTATATTATAAAGTCTGATGCCTTGTAACAGCACCTCCTGATTTTCTAAGTTTTAAAAGAAAACAAAACATTGCATCTTGTGCTTTTTTTGTTTACTTCAACGTTTAATGTGTTTATTCTTAGTGTATTCATTTATTCTTTAATCAGTGAGAGGTTAGATAAAAAAAGTGTGTTTGAGGATGGCTCAGATTATTAATTACTGCTGCATCTGTTAACTTTCATTCAAGCAAACCTATTGTTTGAACTACAGTTTATTATTTTCCTAGTTTAACTCCAAAAACAAATCCTCACACAAAGGCCTCTAGCTCCACTAAAAGCCATTTGGGACACTGGGGGCATTTTACAAAATTGGCTAATAAGATGACGTCCATAGGTTCTTGACCATTTTATCAAATGTATTATTACTTTGAGGACAAGAATGGTCTAGACTTGTAACAAGTATTGTCAAGAAGTCTGTTCAAATGCACTCTTTTGCCCCTGGGGGTTGCCGGAAACCAATAAACCCACCATAACAATTGTTTTACAACTTTAATGCATTATACTTCCTCAACCCATGTATGGTCCTTCCCCATCCTTCCCACTATTAGCCTGTGCCAGCAGTTGCAGCAACGTCTAACATGTGACATTGAGCAGCAGCAGTGTGATGGGCTGGTGGTGGGCCGATCTAGATCTGAGCCGGGATGCCTTCGCCACAGCACTGATTTTGTGGGCCTTGCCACTTCTTATTTTACAAATGAACACTGGGTATACCCCAAGAAATAGCACCTTTGTACCTTATACCATAAATGTTCAGTTTGAATGGACACGTTAACTTGAATCAGAACTTACAGTAGCATTAGGAAAGGTGGAAACGCTGCTGTTTCCGTTGAAATTCCAGGAAAAAACATAGAAATGATATGAGAAAAGTCATCTAGTGACGTACAGCAGCAGCGCTAGTGTGTTTCTTTAAAAATACACCTTCTCGATGACAGTCCATTAAATTATAGTACCTTCACTGTAAATTATTCCTCCCTACCCCAGCCAGACAAGCACAAAAAGGAGCTGCACACACACATAACATGCACTCACAACAAACACGCTATTTGCTCACTTACCTAAATTCATGGGCCTTATTCATGGAAAAGTGTGCATTTATCCCGCAAAGCCTGTGCACAAGGAACAACTCTGCGCAAACCTGAGCTCAGACGTTTTTCTGTACGCTCCGTGTATTTATGGAATTTTTTGAGCAAAGTAACCATATGTGCAAGTCACATCCAAAATGCCCCTGACATACCTCCACGAAAGGCAAAAACAGCCAAACAGCTATCTTTGGGTGCTCCCCAGGCTCAAATATACGCACCCGTCAAACAGTGAGTGGGGTTCCCTGCAAGCAGGCCTGCATCTTGGGGGCCCTGCACAGGGAATGCCTAAAAGTTACAGGCACCCCGACAACATGCACACGATTTATCATAACTCGGGTAACACTCAGACAATCTCTGTGTGAACCCCCATAACCCATAACTGCACCCCAATACACTGTGTGTATGCACCCCTAGGTTAGATCGGAACCCCAGCTGCATACATGCACCCCTAAATCTGACACCTGATCTTACCTATGCGCAGTGAAACCTATGCGCCAGTGTCTGCACCCCTGCCTTCTGGTGGCAGAGCATATGCAGGCTTTGCGTGGCCATTTCCCTGCTGAGAGGTTGCACACTCAGATCTATGAATATGTATCATTCACGCAATAGTGGGCGTGCAATGGACTGCTTCTGGCCCGTCCCTCATAACGGCCAAATGTTCTCTTGTTCTTCCTCATTTTCCTAGTTTCGCCCCTTTCCTTCCCCTCTGTGCAAGCCACTCCCACTCCCTGCATGCTGTCTCGTGCAAGCCACTCGCAGAGATGTGCCGATGCCTGTGCGAAGTCCCCGCAATGTCCCTATCTTCTGCACAGATAATTCCATGAATCAGGCCCACAGTGTTTGTCCTCAGCCTCTGTGGATCATGCAGCAGTTATAAGGCGCCATTCTCAGACCAAACAGAATGCTTACTACTGCCCTGTATTGCCTTGCCGCTGGTCAGGCAACTGACAGCCAGATTGCTTCCTTTTCTGTTCCTGCTTCTGGTGCCTTGTAAATTGTGCGATAAAGAAAGTGGAAACTGTGCGGTGCTTCTCTTCTCCTCACCTCCACACTGCTTGGCCAATCGCGGGCATGGTAGAAGGTGTGCACTGGAACATGATATGGATCTAGAGGGGGCGGCCAACTCCCTTGCTCCCCCAATGGAACCAGTGGCCACCAGCTGGTGTCAGAAAATCCAACAGTCCTCATCAAGAGGCCATTCTGGAATCATCGTACCTGTGTGACTTCTTTAGGGTGGCTCTTTAGGGACAGGCCATTTCGTTGCAGCGGTTGGCCTAACTTCTCTGTTCGGCATGCCCAGTTGCCTGCGACTAGCAGTGCGCAAGGAGCTAGGAGGCTGTATGTTCCCCAGATAGACTGTCATCCTAAACACTAATAAAAGTAGTGGCTAGGATGACAGTGGTAAGGAAAACACAACACTCAGAAAATGAAGCTGCAGGTCATGCTGTCCCATATGTCATGGATGCAGCATGCATGACATGCAGGACTCAGTAACCATCAATAAAAGTACAGCATGTTCATTTTTACTGAGCGCCGACCCATTGAAACCAAGCATTTGAAGTCTTCTTAACAGCATGTAATGGCTAGTAGTTTTGGTTTGTTTGTTTATAGGAATCTGTGTATAGGCGTGTTTTAAATGCTATATCATATTATATCACATCAATGTCCATCCCAGGGTTGTCTAAGGATGCTTCCATGTAAATCCCCAATGTTTTAACTGTATTAACAACTTTTATTTGGGAATCATTAATTAGGAAGGACTCATATTGGTGGTTTTATTTGGTCCTAGCTTGTTTTGTTGCGAAGACCATCAGCTCTGGCTTCTTGGAATTTAAGCATAACCAATTATTGTCCATCCAAATCTCAATTAATTTATAAAGTGCCTCAACATTTGCACTGTTGTGGGAGTCATTTCCACTGAGTACAACCACCAGCTGGGTATCGTCAGCATAGTTGATGAAAAATGCTCCGATTTTGTCAAGGACCACACAGAGGAACCTGATTTAAAGGTTAAAGAGAAGCAGTGATAAGCTTGCCCCTTGTGGAACTGCACAGCTGATGGTCTCTTCGTAGGAGAAATTGTCCCCCCAGTGAACCTTAGATTTCCTGTCTGAGAGGAATGATGTTAGCAAGTTGATTGCATCTTTAGAGCAATTTGCACCTTTCCCAAGTGCTAGTATGAGCTGATTGTGATCAAGAAGGTCAAATGCTGCACTGAGGTCGAGCAGTATAAGTATCCCTGTGTTCCCCTTTTCAATTATGCTTAACATGTGTGACTGTAGGTCAAGCACTGCCATTTCGGTAATGTGTGCCACACAAAAGCCTGACTGCTGGCTGTGTAGGATCTCACTAGCTTCTACAGGTGTCTGAAATTAGGGCGTAGCGATCTTGTCAAGCACTTTAAGGATGAAGTTGCAGTTCATTATAGCTCTTAGATTTTACGGGTCCCTTTGATCTAACTCTGGTTTCTTTTCCAAAGGTGTAATGGTAACCATTTTGATGTTAGCAGGGATGCAGGCATCAAAAAAGGATGCATTAGTAATTTTAGTGAGTAGTGGAGCAAAGATATTTATATTCTCCTGAATGAATTTTGGGTGGATGATGTTTTCAGCGCATGTGGTAGGCTTCATCGAGGTTAAGGTTCTTATCATTTCTTCTGTGTGATTTTATGAAAATTGAAGAATTCCTGATAATTTGATATCTCTACACCTCTAGATGGATCTGCTTGGCCTAGTGAAGCTGTTTTAGCTTACTTTAGCAAGTCCCTAGCTTTTTAGATTTTTCCTGTGAATGCTGTCTGTACTTTGTTACAGCCTTCCTGGGACGGTAAGAAGGATGGGACTAATATTTTGGGCTTTTCAATTGTTTTAAGGATTTCAAACAGTCTACTGGTTGAGTTTTCTGGCGACTTGATTTGTTCGTTAAAGTGATTCTTTTTTATTTCACAAGTGCATTTTCTGTAGGTTTTCTCACTTTCTTTCCAACTGTCATTTTTGCACTGTGATGGGTTATTTTGCCATCTATCCCCTCTTCTCCTTTTTTCTTTTTTCAACTCAACTAAGGTAGGGTTGAACCATTTCTGGTGGTTATTATTTGGTCCTACTTACTTGGTTTTTAAAGGGGCTTTCTGCTCCACCAATTGTTTGGCATGAGGTAGAAATTTTGCAACCAAATAGTCACAGGAGTCTTCCTCTTTCGAGGCCTATAGTACTCTCTCTATGCATTGCTCCAGGAGTGCCGGCCCTATTTTTTTTATAGTTCCTGCTGCAAATTCTTTTTGGCTCATTCCCCTTGTATTTCTTACAGGGGGGACTTTTATAGTCAATGTAAAATTCACTTTGGAGTGGTCGGACCAGATACATGGCTTGGTTTCATATCCATTGGTCTACAAATTATTGGTAACAATCCAATCCAGTTGATTACCATTCAGTTTTCATAGTGGGGTACGTGTTCATAACCCTGAAGATAATATTGTTTAATGCTTTCTCCAGGTAAGTAGCCTCCTTATCTTTTTGTTTCCCGTACCATCTATTGAAGTCTCCTAATACCAGTGTAGCAGTGTTAGTGCCCTCCAGGGTGTTTAGTTGCTGGGTAATATCATCATTAAACTCTGAAATAAGGGATGGAGGTCTGTATAGTAGTATGATATTAATGCAGCATTATTATATAGCACTTCCGCTTAAGCGCTTTATCTAGAACAAATATGCATAAAATATCATCCAAACTGTGTTGGTACTCATTTATCGACCTCAGAAGGATGAAATGCTGAGTTGGCCTTGCCGGGGTTCGAACCTGCAACCTGCATATCACACACACACATCGCAACAGCGAGCGCTTCTCCCACTGAACTATTTTACCGGCTGTTGCTGTCATACCGGCTATAGTAAATTGAGCAATTACATGTTCTCAAAGTCAGACAGAAAATGACACTCTGTAATGAATACCATTAAACTGGTAACTGAGATTTAATAGCAGGTCAGTTCACCTGCAGGTCTGGTGCAAATTTGGCAGCCTGTCAAGCCTGCGTGGATCTTACCTTTCAGGCTTCAGAGGTTGGCAAAATACATATCATTGGCAGGGTTCATAACTGTGTATCAAAGAATTTAGAGTAGCGCAGGGAAAGCAGCGCACTCACACGGCATCCTGTACTCTTGGAACTCATTACCTCATTCATGCAAACAAACATCCTGAACAACATGTCAGGGAGATAGGAAAGAGAGACACATAGCAACAAAGCATACATTGTGGCACAATTAAATCAAGGGCCACTTTATGTGCCATGGACAAACATTTCTACACCGTACACAAGCTTTTAGGCACAAGGATTTGTCAAGTGACTGATGACACCGAGATGTAATGTCTTGTGATGTTCGTAACAGTGACAACGGAGAAAAAAACATGCTATAACTGCAACTCGCAAAAAGCAAAATACATTATCCAAAATGAATGTTTATTCTGCTCTAAATGCTTTTTGCACGTTTTTGTCTGCATTGTGAATTTGAGGTGTTTAAGAACAGACTGAATCAGTGACTCACCCCCGGCGGTTAATGAGTCTAGCATTTATTGTGTAGAATTTCAAAAAGACAAATTATTTGTTATTCCTATTCTTTCTTATTTAGGGTCACTGCTCAAAGTGTTACACTTGCGGAACCCCCAGTGATTTTTAAGAGGCCTGGCCAAGAAATCCAGCCACTCCAGAAACAAAGTGCCACATGGCGCTGGCCACAGCCAGGAGCTTACATTTAAAAGAAATGTAGGGGATAGCAAGGAAGACCAAAGGGGTAGCAAGGGAGAACTCAGGGGTCACAGTGGCAAATGACGTCTATGATAGAACAGAGATGGTGTTGCCCTCACCTCGTGTTGCCCTCACCTCGAGTTGGCCTCACAAAATGTGGCTTTAAGTCCTTTGCCAGTGACATGGTGTTACTGGTAAAACATAAAGGGGTGTATATTGATGCAGATCTCCCTCTGGTAACCCCAGATTGCTCCTGTCACATAACCTCCTACATCCACCATAAAATGCTACATAGGCTCTAACCTAGGCTGGCCCTTCTGCATCCAGTTCAGGCAGTGATGGCAGTAGTTACCTACCACTTGGATTCTGAAAATAGCTTCTACAGGTCCTTCCAAGATATTCTGAACTACTGAATGCTTCAGCTCGCCTGGTTCTTAATCATGGCCAAGGAAAACATGTCCTTCTGCCCTGCACTGTGTGCACTGAATCCCAGTGCAGGTTGGAGTCATATTCAAGCGCAACAGATTGTGAACCTTTCTTGCTTCTATACCTCACAGCCACAGAGTACACTGTCATTCTCTTAGTCTTTTTTGTTGTAAATTGTATTTTATTAAGTTCAAGCTTGAGCTGTACCAGCCATACACAACAATGAATAACAAAATGAAGTAGCATTACACTGAACAATGTTGCTACAACAGAAACAACTCTGAGAGAAGAAAAACGAGCACCTCTAGTCCAGGATGTAAATACAACCGATCCCGTCTCCCGTCTGGCCAACAATCAGTCTATTAAACCCCCACTCCACCCACCCCATCACTCACCCACCCCCTAGTGCATTGTCATTGCTGGAGTGAGCTAACAGGGTCCTTTTATGCTCATGTTGCTTACGGTCATTACTCCATCACTACACCTACCCCATCATGACATGAAAAACGTGCATCCTGTCTAAATCATAGCTTCACCTTCAAACAACTATTACGTCACTGCCTGACCCCTCCTCCCCTCGTCCCTGAGACCTTCTGCCCTATAATATTCTAGAAAGGGGAGCCAATCCAGGTCCACATGTGAGTGAGATTCCAACAATGTTGTTGTGAGGCTTTCCATCTCGTGTATTTCGCATACTTTTTTAAGCCATTCGATTTTTGACACAAGGTGGCTCCTTTTCCAAGCGATCATGAGACCCACCCTAGCAGTTAATAGCAAATTCCGAGGCATATGCGACAGCAGTGCATACTCTTCCTACCATCTTTCTAGCCCAACTAATACCAGTAGAGGTGTCCGTTCCCTACTGATCCCATCTATGGCTCGTATCAACCCTAGGACTGCTTTCCAGAAGCACTGCACTAACAGACATCCCCACCACATATGCCAATAATCACTCGCTTCATCACTATTCCTCCAGCAATGGGACTTACCCCTGCATACATTTTCGAGTGCCGATGGGGCCTTACATGCCACCTGACCAGCAATCTACATTTATGCATTTTATAATGAACTGCAATTGTGGAGGACCACACCCCCCTGTAAATTCATGTCCACTCTTCTGTCTCGTCTGGTAACCCCAGGTCTATCTTCCAAAGGTCTTGTGGTCTCGGTGTAACCAAGTGGCCCCTGTCCAAGAGAGAGGCATATAGCTTGGAGATGAACCTTTTGATCCCCAGTGGGAATTGAGTGTGTGCTCAAAGTGTGTCAGCGGCCTCTGTAGTAGACTGCCCCAGTTTGCGTCCTGCATTGCACCCTTGAATTGGAGGTATGTTAGTGGCGGTGTTGTGTCAAAATATAGGGCCTGTTCTAGCTCAGGTTTTGTTAGGAAGTTGCCTTCTTTCCACTACTGCCCTGCTCATACCAACCCTGGCTCATAATAGGATTGTAAGTGATTGGGATCTTCCATCAGATCCCTGATTGGAGGCACCCAAGTACAGCTAATGGGCGACGGCCACGTTGTCACTCCTTTCATATTTCTCGAATTGCACGATAGGGACCAACGTATGGAAAGAACTGGATGCGTTTGAATCCTACGTGGCAAATGTCTATAAGGAACCCACAACCATTCCCCTAAAGTCACCGGGGCAAAGAGGCTATTTTCTAAATGCACCCATTGTTTGTCAGGGTTCTCCCTCAGGTGATCTAGCAGTACACGAAATGGAATCGCTCTATTCATAGATGTTTGGGTAGCCCATGCCTCTGTTTTCTTTTGGCAAAACCGTGGCGTTATAGGCAACTCGCTGCCCTTTCCCTGCCCACAAGGAGACTAAAAGCATGCACTTCATTTCACAATGTCGCACCTAGAAACACTTGTGTACAGGCGCTTTCTAAATGCCACATCACATCATATCACAATGGAAGGCATCTGGCAGCAAGACCAGAAGGGAGTGAAACATGAAAAGTAGGGTCAGCAGGATGTTCATTTTTATTGTCACAAACCTTGCCGCCCACGAAAGTGTAAGTTTAGCCCATTTTTGCAGGTCCCAAACTATCTTCCCCGCAGTGTCGGGTAGTTTGCTTTACAGAGGTCATCAAAGTTCCTGTTAGTGTCACCCCCAAATATATGATGCCCTCTGTGATGTCCATGTGACGAAGGTCATGTGGACAAGGAAATAAAGGGAGGAGGAGCCCGCCAGAAAGTCAGTTCCCGCTCCATACACCTCAGCTACGTGTCCCATGTTCATTACGCACAGCGAGACAGAGCCGCACAGCGCCACCCCTCCGGACCGACCAACGGCCGGAGCAGACCTCACACTGGCGACGAAGCGGGATGTCAAGACCGCCTGACACGACCCGACGACCGCACCTCCCGGACGACCCCATGGCCTGGTGAGACACTCGAGCCATTCAGTGGGGAAGCCCGGGAGAAGCAAGAAAAAAAATCAACAGATCACACTGAAGTAATTGCGCGGCACCTCGCCTGGGGATAAAATAATAATAAAATGACAGCAAGTGGCCCCCAAACGCGAACCCGTCACCTGACCAAGCACACCAGAGTGCCCACAGCATCCAGTCCCTGAAGATCACGTGACCTCAGGGTAGTGCTCACCCAGAAACAAAGAGGAGCACGAAGTACCCCGAACACTGACAAGGGCAGGCCGAAGACAGCACCACAAACCCCGACACCAGCAAGGGGGCTGAGGAGGCCACGCACACACCTGGCACCCAGAGCTGAGGACGCGCAAGGACACAAGAGCACTGCGCTAACAGCCCATAGAACACCACAACAGGACGGATGACATAACAACCTGCAAAGGCCACAAGGACGCAATCCAGACACCAGCACGTGGCTAGACACCACACAAGGGACATTCATGCAGCCCTTCCAGGTGTTTGGACCACGTACTGGCCTCAGATAGGAACTGTGGGAACTGTGGGTGCAACAATTCGAACTCAGCCTCCTCACACGGAAAGTTGACAGCGTAGAGATGAAGAAAGCATTCCTCATGCTCAACCTAGGCATGAGGGCACTCCGCCTATTCAACGCCCTACCAAACCAAGGCACGTCAGATGACTATGAGACAGCGAAGGATGTACTCACAAAAATGTTCAAGCCCAAAGTCAGTGCCGACTTCGAAAGATTCAAGATGAGCCAAGCCAGGCAAAGCATAGATGATTTCCACAGCCACCTGAGAGAAAACGCGCTGGCCTGTGACTTTCCGAACTAAGAATTCTCAGTAAGACAGCAAATCATGCACGGTCTTCGGATAAACTAAGATGCACCATTCTTGCAGAATCAGATCTCCCACTAGACACCATCCTGTCCATGGGGCGACTACGAGAACAGACGGATGAACATGCAACGGAAATGGAGAAAATCATAAGCCGCCTGCCACTAGACACAGAACTGATGAAGAGCGACACCACGACAGTCAATGCCCTGAGACAACAGAGACTCCGACAAAGCCAACCCGGCACACAGCCGAAGGACTGCATATGGTGCGGTGGACAGCACGGCAGGAGTGATCCATGCCCAGCATACGGCACCACATGTTACAAATGCGGAAAACTTAACCACTAAGCATCGGTGTGCCTGAGCTCCAAGCAACCAAAAGACTGCGTGCCACGAGAAGCCACCCCACAGCACAAAAGCGAGGCAGGGTCTGCAGACCAGCAGACCATCCAGGGAGATGAGACCGCCATCACAAAGAACCATCAAGCAGACAGTGCAACAGCAGAAGCGGCCGGGCCTGTGCCATTGACGGCGACGACACCGACAGCTTTAGCAGCGATGAGGAACAATCCAACAGAGAAAGATCCCCGAACCACGTGGACAAACACCACAACCATAGAAGAGAGAAAGTACACATGATCTCGGCAGTGAAACCTGGACACGAGAACCAGCCAAGCGGGACCCGGTCATGACGATGCATCATACTAGTGGATGAAACCCCAGTAACAATGATGATCGACACAGGAGCCATTGTAAATGTTATGCCATCATCCAAATTCAAAAAACTTGACCCAAAACCCATGCTTTGACGGCAGCCAGTCCTGCTCTATGTATACAGCAGCAAAAAGCCCCTGCTCATGGCTGGCTACTTCAAGACAACCCTCTCCCACTGAGGAATCAGGTGCAAGACCTGCATCCATGTTGTCGACGCCGGCATTGAGACACTGCTCAGCTGCGCAACCGCTGAATGCCTGGAAGTCATCCAGTTCAACCTCGCAGTAGAATCTGTCGACATAGAACATCTGCTGGCAAAACACAAGAACCTCTTCACAGGAATCAGCTGTCTCAGGGGCAGGTCAGCAAAACTTCACATCGACCCACCATTGAACCATGGGCGGTGCATCACAGGAGAGTACCATTCCATATGAGAGCCGTAGCGGAAGCAGAGCTCAAGAAACTGAGAATCATTGAAAAAAATTCAGGGGCCACCGCATGGGTCTCTCCAATGGTGGTCAGAGCCAAACCGAAACAACCTAATGCAGTCCGCATATGCATAGACATGCGACTCCCCAAAGCCGCAATAGGGCGAGTGAGACACATTATGCCAACAATTGATGAAATGATTGTTCATCTAACGGGAGCAACCATCTTCAGTAAGCTTGACCTCAGATCAGGCTACCACTAGATCTGTCTTGCAAAAGACTCACGGTACATCACCACATTTTCCTCACACCTGGGTCCCCAATGCTACCGCCGCCTCAACTTCGGCATCTCCTCGGCAGCAGAAATGTTTCAACACGAGATACGGAAGGTCCTACAGGACCTACCATGAGTGACAAACGTCAGCAACATCCTAGTCTATGGCAAAACGGAAGCCGAACACACAAAGCGGCTTGCAGCCACCCTTCAACAGCTAGAGGACTCGGGGCCCACACTCCATGAGGAAAAATGCGATTTTGGAAAACGATCGCTAAGCTTCTTCGGTTACGTCTTCAATGAGCAAGGGTATCACCGCACCCCAGCAAAGTTGACAGCATCACAAATGCGCTGGCCCCAAACACAGTGACAGAGGTTCACAGCTTTTTAGGCATGGCCATGTACTGCGGCTGCTTCATTCCAGACCTAGCCACTTCCACCGCCCCCCTGTGCGAACTCATGAAAGCCAGGGCCCCCTGGGTGTGGGGCAACGAACAGGAGCAAGCGTTCAGAAAGATCAAGGACTCCCTCTCCAGCGATGCCACCATGGCATTCTTCGACATCTCCCGCACGAAAGAACCTCTGGTCGATGCTAGTCCAGTGGGGCTGGGAGCATTGTTAACACAAAAAGACAAAGATGGAAGATGGACAAAGATGGAACTGTTTTCACCATCGCTTTTGCGAGCAGGGCACTCACACCAACAGAAAGAAACTGCGCCCACATCGAAAAAGAGGCACTGGTGATCATCTGGGGGTGAAAACACTTCCACATGTACATCCTGGGTCACCCAGTAAAAGTGTTGACAGACCACAAGCCACTCATCCCTATCTTCGGAGGGTCTACACCACCAGGCCAGGATTGAGCGCTGGCTATTGCAACTCCAACAGTTCGACCTGAACATCCAATACCGAGCTGGTGCCGATAACCCAGCAGACTTTCTGTCACGACGCCCGCGTCCAGCCACTACAACCAAACGTGAAGCCGCGAGAGGAACACGTATGCCAGATTGTCGCCTGCGCCAGGCCCAAGACCATGAAAATTGAAGAAATCCAGGTCGAAACGGACAAGGACCAGTGCCTACAACACGCAAAGGCAGCGATCCTGTCTGGAGAATGGAAAACATTCCTGGCTGCTGTTACACAGAAGACAGCCCCAGCCCAAGAGCAAATACAAGCTCTTTTCAGGATACACCATGAACTATCCTTACCACTAGATGGCCTAATTCTGAAAGGACACAGGATCGTGCTACCCGCATCCCTCCACGAGAGAGCCCTCAGACTGGCACACGACGGGCACCAATGGATAGTGAAAACGCAAGCATTCCTCAAGTCCCGTGTATGGCTACCACACATGCAGCGCAAAGTCATGATGCTAGTAGAAGCCTGCACAGCCTGTCTATCCACACGCCGACCAGGACCGCCGGAACCCATGAAGTGCCGTCCCCCCGGAGCGACCGCCGGTGGGACACCATGAGTATCGACTTCTGCACAATTGCGAACGAAACATACCTACTGGTTGCAATCGACGAGCACACCAGATAGCCAGAAGTCGAGCCAGTCGCCTCCACAGACGCCACCTCCATAACCATGGCTCTGGAGAAGATGTTTGCGACACATGGCATCCCATCCTCGATCCGGAGTGACAACGGACCCCCCTTCACAAGCAAAGGGTTCAGAACCTTCATAGATGATCTAGGAATACGCCATCACCACATCACCCTGTACTGGCCACAAGCCAACAGGGGCACCGAAAGATTCATGGCTTCAATCAATAAGACAGTAAGAATCGCCAAAGACAAGGGTCGGCCATGGCTCCCAGAGCTCTACAGGTTCCTCCGAGCCTATCGACTGACCCCCCACTCTACCAGCGAGTCTAGCCCAGCAGCCATGATGTTTGGCGTTCCCAACCAAGGAAGCCTGCCCCTACACCACTCCTGGAAGCTGCCACAGGTAGACTTAGAAGAGGTCGGGACCAGAAGACACAGACACAACACCAAAGAAGATGAAGCAAGAAGAGCCACCCCCAGTGAGCTCCAGATAGGGGACACAGTGCTCGTGAAAAACAGAACCCGCAAAGGGAAGATGTACCTCCCCTATGAATCGGCAAAGACAAGGGTCGGCCATGGCTCCCAGAGCTCTACAGGTTCCTCCGAGCCTATCGACTGACCCCCCACTCTACCAGTGAGGCTAGCCCAGCAGCCATGATGTTTGGCATTCCCAACCAAGGAAGCCTGCCCCTACACCACTCCTGGAAGCTGCCACTGGTAGACCTAGAAGAGGTCGGGACCAGAAGACACAGACACAACACCAAAGAAGATGAAGCAAGAAGAGCCACCCCCAGCGAGCTCCAGATAGGGGACACAGTGCTGGTGAAAAACAGAACCCGCAAAGGGAAGATGTACCTCCCCTATGAATCAGCACCATGGACGATATCTCACCGAGAACATGGCCTCGCCTCCGCCACCCGAGGGCAAGAGACAGTAACCAGGAATGTCTCACACTTCCAAAAGATCCCACCAATGCTGTGGGAAGACGTCACTGTGGAAGCAAACTCCCCGAGAGAAACAACACCTTAGGGAGGCAGCCCTACAAGCCCCAGAGAGAAAGAGAGGCCAAGGGACGGTACGACGCGGGAAAGCGTAGACCAATAAGAAGAGAGGGACACAACCAGACTCTCAACACCACACAGGGAGCGAGGGGATCACTACTCGCTCCGGAAACGACTAGTGCCGTCAACTCGACTGCAAGGCTATGTACTGAACGGCGTCTATTGGCGAAAGAGAGACTGAAAGGCAAGGTGAGCCCTACCAGCCAGCGGAATACCACCACATACTAACGGCTCCCAAAAAGAACATTGCATTTTGTCATCTGACAGTTTATGTGTTTGATTTGTTTATCTGAAGTTGAAAATGGATGTGAGATAAAGGGAGGAGGAGCCCGCCAGAAAGGCAGTTCCCACTCCATACACTGCAGCTGTGTGTCCCGTGTTTCATTATGCACAGCGGGACAGGGCCGCGCAGCGCCACCCCTCCGGCCCGACCCACAGCCCGGAGCAAACATCACACCCTCCATTCACGTCTGGATGCCATAGTCAAAGAGAAGTGGCCAAAGCAGTCAGCCCTGCTGTGTACCACGCTCTTAGGCCCTCATTAGGACCCTGGCATTAAGGGGTTAACGGCGCCGTAAAAGGTGACGGCGCCGTTAAACCCTTAACGCCTGATTACGAGGTCCCTTTGCAGCTCCCGACCTTAACGGCTTGTTTGGACCAGCCGTTAAAGTAGGGATCCGCAAAAGGACTTTCGAGGTAATTACGGTACCGCAATTTGCGGTACCGTAATTACCGCCTTCCCCAGTCCCATTGAGCCCTATGGGGCAAAAATGGGAATGGGGAAGGGCCAATGGTAAATGGGGAATTACCGCCCCGCCAACCTTGGAATGGGACGGTATTTCCCCATTTACCATTGGCAGACTCGTTACAATACCGGCAGCAGCCATGGTGCTAATAGCGCCATTGGTTACCGCCGGTGTTGTAATGAGGGCCTTAGTCTTTTTGTGTTCCTCTCTCAGTTTTTCTGTTCTCACATTCTCTGACGCCCTCCTTCACCCGCTGTGAACTACCTCTTACTGAAGATCTATTTCCAGTCACTCTGTCTGTCTTTCTTTGCCTTTCTCTCCCTCTCGCTCACTCTCCCTTTTTCACACACATGCATTCCTCTCACGGCCTTCCCATCACTTTTACTTTGCACAACTGCCATGCTTTACCACTCAACCATTCCAATTACTTCTATGTGGCCTAAACTACCACCCCACAGAAGCATTAACAAATGTGATATTACAGTATAAAGTAACAATGCTTGCCTTGATATGGCATATTCCCATGCAGTCCTTTTAAAGGGCTGCTTGACTCAGAATCATGTGAATCCTTCCAGTGACCACATGATTATCACATGCGGTAAGGGAACCTCTTGCCGACAAACTCATAATCGGGCCGTTTTTTATTGAGTGTAAAACCAGCATGGATATCTAGTCAGATTTGTGTTTAATTGCTGCTTTACACCCTTTCCCAAAAACAATTGTAAATGCTGCCTACCATAGCCAAGAGCGCTTGATAGCAATTATATGAATTCCTATGGAATCCGCCTGGATTTTGCAATTCGAATCCAAGCGTAATTGCATGCACATTGCAGCATCCCCATCACATTAAAAGCAGCTGGAGATGCACGTGGAAGTCATACACGCAGTGACTGTTATGGAGGCTATATAACACGCTCCTCGCGGCCCCTTTTCTGAAATCACTGGGTTCATAATGTACAGGCCGAGACCACGCCTCCAATAATGCATTGCAAACTGCCCCCACCCTGCCGGCAGCAGAATGAGCCCTGTATGTACACATGTGTTTAACTCTGCACAGCATGATCTTCCATTACATTTTCAGACACATGGTTTTTTCCATAGGCCTGTGTTAGGGAGAATTCTCTGTTAAGGCTAATTTCCCAAACCTAGTGAGTCCCCCAGCAGCTTTGCTGGATTTTTGGGGTTTAATTTTTTCTCCTGCTAAGAGTGTGACTCTTTTTCTCCCATGCTTAGGCATGATTTGAGAATGTCCTTTGACTATGTAATGTGTTTTATGGGCTATGGGGTCTTTTACTCCATAGGGCCTCATGTGTTTTTGGTAAGTGTGTTACAAAGCACCCTCAGTGCAGTAACACAGGGGTGTCATAGTGACCCCCAAACATAGACTCCACACCCTGGGACTGGCTACAGTCTCCCAGGGCATGTAAAATCACCATTGGCTTTATGAGTCTTAAATTTTGAACAGAACCAGTACAAACCATTATATTGTGGAAGTACTGGTAGGGGTAATTCGATTGCCCCTGGGTCTGTTTTCCAAGGGGGAACTGTCCAGTCCCCCCTTGTCGAGTTTCTGGCTGGTGGCAGTGGATACCACGCAAAATATTCCACCGGAATATTTCCTATGGGATTTTCCCATTCATTTTAACCGCACCACTTTTTGATGCAATGTTAAAGATACCGTTGGGTTATTTATTTAATATTTATTCCCCGTTTGGGTCTTTTTGCCAGGACTTGTTTTTAAAATGGGGTTTGTGCTCGCCTCTGAAACTCTAACCCAAGTCGAGCCCTTTGTTCCACTTTTTGGTGGGCTTCTCCACAGAAGCCCTCCAAATGGTGCCACTCTGTCTGGGGTCAACAGGATGTGTGGGAGGGGGATTAGGCACCCTGGACTGAGTTGCCTTGGCAACTCAAGTCGCACTCTTGTGTGATTGGCGCAGTGGTGAGCCGCCCGGCTCACCACGTAGCATGTTTGAGTGAAAGCTAGGCTGATGAATGGGGGTTTTGCTGCATAAAAGCAGGGCTTTGGGGACTGGAACTTCAGAAGTCGCCACAGGACCTAAAGAATCAGAAGAGGGGAGAAGCTGAGCCATCTACAACGATGACACCACCAGTGGAGCCCTGCTGTACGATACTCACCACTTTCCCGACGACAGAGGAGATCTTCTTCCAGGAGAGTCTTCTTCCCCTTGAGCTGGTGGGACGAACCAGTTCGCCTTTTTCACCTTCCTGGATTGTCTCGTGGTCGAATCGCCCGTGCCAAGCACCCCGGTGGCCGGATAGCCACGCTTCACCACTACAGGGAATAAAAGGGTAGTACCTTTTAACTGGGAAACTCCGCGGCTGGTTTCTTCCCTGGCAGTGCAGCGACCTCCCGTTTTCCTCCACATCGAGATCTTCTCTTCCCCTAGACGAAGCCCCGACTTGCAACCGCTGCCAGGAACAACTGCCCCCGCTGGAGCTTTCTCACCATTTCAGGTACTGTGTCCCGCCTGATCTCCCTTGCAACAGACTGTCCAAGGTGTCCCGTGAATCCTTGACTCTCTATCCTGGGGTGACCTCGGACCTGTTAACATAACCTTTCTAACTTGATCCAACCTCTTTTGACTATTCTGCAAAGACTTTGAGTGCATTTCCACTGTGTGATCTTGGGCACATTCCGCCTTGCTCTCTCCAAGAGCGGGCCTGGCCTATGAACCTTTTGCTCTACAGTAGACCCTGCCTTTTTTTGACTTGCTGTGGTTTCTTAAAAGTGTTGGTACTGTGTGTTTTTCCTATTTCTGCCTTTTCTCTCCCTTTTTAAACAAATTATTGGAGTGCCATCTACGGTTACGCGCTCACCTCTGTTTTGCTATATAAGTGGTGTCTTAACCTAGCCTTGTCGAATAATTAACTAGGGAGGTGTATATACTTCTAGTGACTTTGTTTGAACTTGCTTGACATATTAGTGCCAGTGTATTTTTACAAGTGTGTTTTTAAATAAATAATTGTATTCTTTTATACCAAAGCTCTGGTCAGTGTTTGCTTGTGCTACTGTATTTTTAGCCCTATTGTGTATACTCTATATACTGCCTAACTCTTCTTGAGAGAAGTCTGACTGCTCAGCCACAGCTACCAGGTAAATCTGGGTGGTGCAGACTGCTACCAATTGGGTTTACTGCTAACTCCTGTAGACAGACAGGCCGATTCATGGAATTCCTCACAAAAGTGTCGCACACGGCTGGCGCACAGCGTGCCTGTGCGAATGTCTGCGCCAGCCGCGTGCGAAAAAATCTATTTCTGTGCACAGAGTATTCATGGATTCTCGCCTCCAAAAGCAGACGTGGCGCAGAGTGGCGCAGCGACCCTGCAGCAGCGCCAGTTACGCCCCCAAGAACGCCCTCGCGCAAGGAAAAGCCATCAAGATCGCAAAACCATTGCAAAGGGCTGCGCCAACCCTGTACCAGTTTACGGACTGGCAAACAGCAAACGCAAAGCGGGGAACGTGTATTATGGGTTTCAGGAACACGCGTGCGCGAGAAGTCTCACACGCGATCTGGCCTGGGGGAGCGTGTGCGTGTATTTCAGAGGTGCGCGAGAAGTTCCACACGCGCCCAGGCCAATCGCGTGTGGAACTTCTCGCGCACCTCTGAAAGACACGCGCCCAGGCCAATCGCGTGTGGAACTTCTCTGGCGCACATTTTTTTCCTGCGCAGGGACGCTACCGCCTGCTTTCGTGTGGCAGACATGTATGGGCCTGTGCGCGTCTTTGGCCGTGCGCTGTTTTTCCCTATTCGATTCCATGAATACGTGTTGCAGGCGAGTGTGTGGGCGTTCTGCGCACTTGCCTCCTGTACTTCCCCCGTGACGCCCACATTTTCACGAGTTGTTCCCCATTCTGCGTGTGACGCCCCATGTTACGCCCTCTTTTGTTATGTGCGCCGCGCTATGTGCGAATTCGCTGTGGCCTTATCGCACGGCGTTCGATGACCTGTGCGCCAGCGTGCGCCAGCGTGCGCCGTGCACTTTTTCAGCGCACATCCCACATTTTGCGCGTGCACGGACTTCCATGAATTGATGTGCGATGTTTTCTGTGCGATAATCGCTCTTGCACTGCGATTTTCGCTTTTTCACTGCGAATCGCACGTTTTCGCACGCGTGTGCCGTTTTTTCAGCGCACATTGATTCCATGAATCGGCCTGTTAAACTTTTTGCAGTGGTCCCTAAGGGAACTGCACAGGTTTCTGCCTAGTCCATAGGCCTTTTATGAAGATGTGTGGCGTTGGTCCTTTCCCCCACATTAGAGACACAGAATAGTGGATCAACTGAGGCAAGACAATGATAGGGTTAAATAACGGCTGTACTGTGGTAAAAAGTGCTTACAATATATTTAAAAAAGTTTATGAAATGAACACACTTTTCATAGATTTTAAGTACACAATTGAAAGAATCCTAATAATTGACCTTACAGTCATCTGACAGACGTGTTTAGAACCTCGTTGAGCAATGTTGATGTCTAAACATTCCCTGCTGTCACCATTGCACATTATTTTCATAAGCAACCTTGTCAGCTCTCATGCCGGTCATGCTCCCAGGTGGAAATGTGGCATCGACCAGGCACATGCATATAATAATGTGCTATGGGCAAAGCATTTGTCCTATTTTACCAATAACACAAACATGATCCGCCATTTTGTGAATACAATTTGAAACCGAGGACACGTTTGCAAGCTTGCTGTTATAGCCCACAGAGTGCTCACATGGATTGAGAGGCCCCTTTGCCGTTTGCAATATGGAGGGTATTCCTAGAGTCACTGTGACCGATCACCCTGCACACAATTCTAAGCCAAAACTAGTGTATTAGAGTACAGATAAAGAGAAATGGCACATGAGGAGGGACACACAGCTTGAAGGTGTTGTTTGGTTATTTGGCCACCCATTTCCTGCCCATGGTCATGCTAATCCCCATGGCCATTCCCACTCAGTCCCTGCCCCTACCCACTCAAAACACCTCCTCATGGGTGCTCTTTAAACTCGCTTTAATCCAGCCTTGAATTCAAACCTTGCATTCAAAGTCCCTGACAGTGTTTTTTTCAAAGCAGTCTTCTGAGAGTTAATTACTTATTTGGAGTTGTAAACCCACTACTAGTGTAATAAAAATGTTGTGCCAGGTCTGCCTTCAGCCACTCGGTTTATAAGCACTATGCATGTCCTTCACTGAAGTCCTGTTAAAAACAGGCATTGGTAAAGCCAACAGTTGTGGCTTGTTTGCAGGTATTAGGCATTTGCCAAGCACTGCTATTATATGCCCAGGTACTCGCACCATTTTGCTCTACCACCAATGGGCAGTAAATACTACTACTGTTGGCATTGTTGTTTAGCTCTTACTAGGAAGTCCTCTCTACTGTCATTCTGATTGCTCTATAGGTTGTTTCTTCACACTTTTTAATTGGGTTTTATTTATTTATTTCTATGTTGTGCACCCCTCTCTCTCTTGTGGGATTCAGTGGATATGCAGGTTGTGGTATCAGGGCTGGAGAGGTATGCAGGGGCATCAGGTGCACACGATTGTGACGCAAATCATTCAGTCTTGTCATGGCAGCTGATGTCTTCAGTGGGAGCATTTCTTACCAGGGTGGACCCACACTTTATATATGTGTGTCCAGGGCAGGGGTCAATGCAACTAAAGCAACTTAATTTATTTTTAGGGCTTTTTCTATGGCATGCTCCAGCAGACCAGGCCAAAGTTTGAAATGTTTCAGGCCATTGAATATTTTTATTTACTTCATAGACATCATTGACCCTAATGCCCTCTTCTATTGTGCTCGAACTTAAAGTAATGTTAGCCAAAAAAAAGAAACCTGTTGTGAGGTTTACAACCATACTTTCGAGAGACACAACAAAGGAAACTGTATAAGAATACCTGCTTGTAGTTATTGTTTCGCAAAGGCATGCAGCTTGCTGTTGTGTATGTGATTCAAATATTGAAGCATTAAAGAAATGAAAAGAGATTTGGGGCATGATTTACAAAAATGTTTTCAATGTGACTTTCCTATGTAAAAACATTTTTGTAAATCAGGCCCTTAATGTGTATTTCAATGTGTTCTGGAAGATGAGATTGTTAAATGTGGTGGGTGTGGGCCTTTGATATCGGGTGCAACCACTGCAATGTGAATGATAAACAAAAACACACTAACTAGTACGGCATCTTACAGGCACCAGAATGAAATTTGGTGCATCACAGCGAGCACCAGTAGCTTCAAAATACATTTAGTTTTTTTTCTAAAATGTTTTATTGGTTTACAAGTCAAAAAGCCAACTGACATATATATAAAAAAAAACCTTTAACATAACATTTCTCCTACATTTGTTTGTTTGTTTTATTGATTTATAAGGCGCGCCACACCCCAGGGTATCTAGGTGCATTACAAGACTGCTTAGATGCACAATAGATACATACAGTATAGTCATAGCAAAGCAAAATGGTTACATACAATAAAGATAAAAAAGCAAGTGTAGGCTATAAACAAAGGCAGGTCAAGCGAAATAGCAATAGCAAAAGAGCATAAACAACAAAGAAATTTACAGAGGTCGAAGGACAAGTGCATAATCACGAGAAAAAGAGATAGAGATCTCAGGGTACTCTAGACACTCAGGTGAGGAGTGTCGTTCATGGATAGCCCACTTTTTAGTGTTGGACCTGAAGCTTTGGAAAATCTGATTGGTGCACAGATGAAGGGGGAGGGCATTCCAGGCTTAGACAGCTTATACAGGGAAGCTGTTGCTGCCAGCTCTTTTCAGGTTGAACTGCGGAACTTTGATACAAAAGGAGTTGGAGGCCCTGGTCGGTCGAGATGACGTTTTTTTTGATGATTTTCTCTCTTAGGTACTGTGGAGCAGCATTATTGAGCCATTTATGTGTAATCGAGACTATTTTGAAATGGATCCAGTCCTTAATGGAGAGCCATTTGTGATTCCTTCTAATTTCACAGATGTGATCTCTCCTTGGGATGCTCAAGGCTGTTCTGAGAGCATTATTGTGTAGTATTTGGAGTTTGTTTAGGATTTGTTTGTTTGCTCCTGCATAAAGTGCATTACAGTAATCAAGCTTAGACAAGACTAAAGTTCTCGCTAGTATAATGCAGCTATTTGTCGAAAGGTATGGGTTACAAGCATGTATAAGCTTACATGTGTAAGAAGTAGCCGAGGCCATCGCATTAACTTGTTTGCAAAGGTTCAAAGTGGAATCTAGGTAAAAAACAAGAGTTTTCGTTTCCTTAGCTGTTTTAATGATGTTACCATCTATGTTAAAGGAAGAGTACTGGGCATCAAATTTATTGAGGTTTGTGGGGGCACCTAAGATCGTAATTTCAGTCTTCTCATCATTCAGGCAGAGGCTATGGGCTGCCATCCATGCCTGGATGATGAGATAGATTTTGTTTAGTAAAGCGAGGTCCATGTCATTGTTCGCAGAGAGGGGTATGAGTATCTGGGTGTCATCATTTATGAACAATAAATGATATTTAATCTCAAAATCTCACCATTAACCATTTCACAGGGGAAAGTGGAAGGAAAGGAACAAGAAAATCATAGCAGCAGAACAAACCGAGAAGGAGAAAGAAAAAGAAACAGAAGCAATATCCTCTCTGTAACATAGTTAATCAAAACTTCGTAGTTTGTTAGACCTTGCCCCAATTCCATCCTTCTGTTAAGCACAAATTAAATCTTCTTCATTACTGCAATTACTAAACTAGTTTGTTCCCCCAGTGAGACACAATTCCACCACTCAACAGGGCTCAAACATCCCCCCAGCCCCCTCTGACCATCTATAAATGTGTGTCTAACTAGATTTTATGATTCACAGGCAATTAACAAATGTAGTAGTTTCTCCACTGAGCCAATCTCCTTACAAAATCGACATTGGCCGTTCGCCACTCCCGGCATTTTCTTAAACTATTGTACCTCCCTAGTTCCAAGAATATTTAGCTGACACCTAAGAAGAAAATCCTGATACATAGCAGAAGGGAATTTTTGTAAGTAACTTGGAAGGGAATTCTCCCTCTTTCTATCAACATTCATTCATCTCCTTAGTTCATCGCCCTCACATTTGTCTATAGTACTAATCCAATCTAGGTCCTGCAACTTCCTTTTGACTTTAGACGGATGTTCAACCAGCTCACTCATTTCGATACCCTTCGACTTCAGGATTCTTGCAACTTTCCATCTCCATAAGGCTAAATTCCTATCATGTCCTTCCTTATTCTGATCCAGGATAGAAAATGGTGGGTGTTACTGCTGTGTCATAGACACATGTTCTACAAAGGGCTATGGTTTTCCACACTACCGTGGATTCCAACGATTGCAGTAGCTTCACAATGTATTTATTTCATCGAATGTTTAAAGATAAAAGAAAGTTGGTCAAGGCGGAATTCGAGCAAATGCATGCAAAGTAACAGCTGAATATGAACAGTCACAAGCCTGCTAAAGGGATGAAATCAGAAAAACATTATCTCGGTGTCCTCGTTACTTTGTGCACATTTTTGATTCTTAAACATATTCAGAAACAGAGCTCTCAAAGCAGCTTCTATAAGTCCTGAAACTTATATTGCATGCCATTCTGCATACCTATAGATATTGTGAATGCCCGCCTACATATACCAGAATGCAATATGAAGTTAACCTAAAAGCCAAACATGTTTTATTTCACACCAGACATAAGGCAACGTGAGATCTCTGCAAACAACCCAACATATGGCTATCCTTCTTTAAGAGTTCCAACCCTGAAGAGCCTGTCGGATGTTCATGTGCTTGAAGTCATTACACATAAAATGTATAACATTTGTAAATCCACAAGCAAAGGTGCTAAATCCCTTTTTACCGATAGCCAATCAAAGCCTCCTGTATGGCTCCGAGCAGGGACTATCACAGCTATTACGGGGATTTATAAGTGATTGTTTCAGCAACATGGTCTTTCTGCAAAGGCTCCCAACGGTGTCCTTGATTGCAGAGGACTGCAAGTGGGAAAGAGGGATTAATATGGATGCACAGCTCCTGTGAATAATTGTACATTGTAGCATGAACATCTAGCATCCTGCAGTAAGAGAAGGAACACACTTCCCAACAAGATGCCCGCGCTCCTTTGCATCCATCGAAGACACATAAATCAGTGACATTGTTTTTATTGAATGTAGAAAACCACACTCCAGACAGATGCCTGGCGCTGATGGGGCTCTGGTGGTGCACTTCTCTCCTGCAGTGTCTTCTGGTCCCTGTGTAATGTTTCCAGTCCCTTTCAAATTCAGGACATTTTAGCATATTTTTGGGGCCAATATCATGACACCTTTCAGGATCACCTGGACCATTAAAATGATGGGATCCCAAGACGTTGGCCGCGCCCACACCTTCTTCGCGATCACAACCCATAGCTTGATAATGTTGTCCTGTTAGTAATTAAAATAAGCATAGGATCTGCCTCCAGCTCCCCCTACCCTCTTCCTCCACTGGCAATTAAACAACAACATTAGCTGATCACGTCTACTTTTTCTAGCATATGTACAAGACACATTTTAACCGTAACAGCCACAAGGGAGGTATACAGGCTGTAGGATAAATGTGCTTTGAAGCACATTGTGTATAGGCGGTATACAAATTAACTATAAATCAATCAATCAGTACACACATCAGTAGTTGTATGGCAATGGTACACATGCCACAGTATGGCTACACATCTCAGGATAGCACCCTCACACAATGTACAGCAGCTGAAGCGCAAGGGTGAAGGTGACAGATTAGAAGCAATGAGTAATGTAGACATAGCACAGCACAGATAGAGGCTGCAAATTTGAAATTACCAGGAAGGTGTGCGCACCTGAAAATAGACAGAGTTTTGAAGAGGTCATAGTTATTTAAGAAATATTGCCATGCGTTTGCAAAGAAACAAACGGTGGTGTGCAATGTACCAATTGCCACTAATATTGTGTGGAAAACAGCACAATAGCCAATTAAACCACGCGGGTTAGATTTCTTAATGTGTGCACGTTGAGAACTAGATTACTTACTAAGACTGACAATTTTGAAATATTAGGCACTGGCTATTTTGACAGGTTAGGCACTAATATTAAATGGGTTTCCCGTGATCAGCTTCTTTCCGCCCAATGTGCAGTTGTGGCGGTTAACAGCATTATTGCCTAATTCCTGTCATACAGCAAGGTGTGTTTATTTGTGAATGCATAACTTTTATGAACTCTAAGTAATGCTGTTTTGTAGATCTGACTTCGAAATCACACCCATTTCATGATCAAGACACTATGTTTACACCAAAATAAACTCTTCTCGGTTGTGTACTTTATTTTAAAAATGTACATACACCCATCAAAAGGAGGTTTGTGATTAGTTCACCTGCTTATAGTCACTGTATGACACAGATCTGCAGACTGTTATTTGTGATGTGAGGAAGAGCATGCTAAACTGTAGAACAATGCAAACTGTTTTGTGTCAAATAAGCAGACCTTAACAATAGCTGACTAGATGTCTGTGACAAATTGTTCGCTGTCTCCTGTATTTTTACTGAAATGGGCTACATGGCAAGTAAGAGCAGGCAATCACTAAACAATGCCATCATAATGTAAGACAGCAAGCACTTTTACTGATGCCAGCACCGTACTTTACATTGAGGTATGATGATCTGTCCAGGATCACAATATCATCCAGTGGCACATCCGGGATATGGGCCTTGACACTGTGGCCCCATTGTCTGTAATTTGGCTGCATATTCCCCTATAGCGACCAACACATTATGCTCTTCATTGAGGCTGGATACACAGTTCTTATAAACCCTGTTTGGAGGAGCAAGCTCTAGACCAGCATGAGTAGAGTGTTTTGTTCTTGTTTATACCACCAGGTGTTACTATCATTATATACTCAAGATCAGAGAGAGGAATGTTGGCCTTGCCACAGTTTGGAACGGCGATCAAGCATATGAACACAGATCTCTACAATGAGTGCTTAACACACTGAGCTATCTTCTGAGCTACTGGGGCACTCAACTCATCAACATGTATTTCAAGTTTTGTTATTGCTCTTAATCAATATATTTCCCCAATGAAAGGTGAAAACATAACATAGATTGTGGTATGGTGAATGTGCAAACAGTATGTACTACAGTGAACACAGAATGTATTACAGAATACATTGATCAATTCAAACCTCTCATACCAACAACAGGCAGACATTACACATTTAATAAACATGTGCACTGGCATCTTTGTATCGGGTGATGAGAACTGTGCGGGGGTGTGCCACCCAGGGTTTTAAGTGTGTTCACTTATTAGCACACCTCATGCAGGTATTCCAATGAACTCATGAAGAGGGCAGCTTTCCACTCCACACCTTTCTACTGGGAATGTAACAGGTTGAGCCCTGTGGAATAGAGGGTGCGCCTTACCGCACTGGGCACACAGCCTGTCTATGCAACTGGTGGCAATGTGGATTTTGTTGTTACAATAAATCAGGTTTGTTCAGCTTTTCAACATGTCTGCCACACTGAATGCTAATGCATCATTTTCAGCTCGATGTCTGGATGACTCCCAAGTGATCCTGCCCAAGGTGTTCTTCATTATGCCAGTTGACCCCACAGCATTATTAAAAGTACCACTAAGAGGAAGAAAAGTGCATCAACAGCAATGAATCTCGCCCAAGGATCCACAGTTAACCTCACTCTTCACCCCCCGAAATGGCAAAGTGGCATCTGCGAAAGGTCATCTACTTTTCTGTGCAAAGGGGAAGAGAGAATGTACCCACACCCTGGAAAAACCTGATAGTTTAGGACGTCCGACAAATCTAAGATAGATTAAGGACCAATTGCCGACTTCCATCTGAATTGAAGTGTTGTCCCATAGTGAACATTTCCCATGCTGTCACCATGACCCTGAACGAGAGCCTTTCTATTGTCAATGGCCTCTGGCTGCCTTTAAGAACTGTACCACAACAAGGATAACCTTTCGCATCATGACATGAGATGCTTGTGCCTTGCTGGACAAGTGTACTGCTGTCTACACAGTGTATTGCAGGGTATTGGTCACAGCTCCTTTTCTTCATTACTATACAGTGTAGTACAATACTGTATGCAGTGGATCAATCTTCTCATTTCTATAATCGATGCCCAAGCAACAAGCTACATAACACGGGATATCGTTCAGGGTCAAGGCAGACACTGAATATCAGCCAACATTATAAATCTCAATGACACACCCTTCAAGCATGCAAGAGGATACTCTTTGGCTCCATCATTTCTCAAAATCTGTTTTATTGAATTGTTGCGTCTTCGTGGGTTGAGGGGATAACAAAGGACATTCCGATGCTCTTGTCCCTGTGAAATGGAAATGAAGACTGGCCATTGATTTCTTGGGAGCATTTGAAGTCGGAGCTTTTGAATAGAACTGTACCCTAGAGCGTGTTTTGACGCAGCACAGGGCTGTTAACCATAAAAACCATCTTATTCACATAAGATTCCTCGCACCAGCTGAATACATCTCCTATGTTCCAGTGCATAAACTGTTTGTAATGACCAACTGTACCAACCAAAACAGCAGCTCTATGCCTGTTGAATACATAATGTACTGACGAATGCTTCTTTGCCTGTAACTAAGCTCTTGCAAGTAACAGCGCCTCAATGCCCATGGGTTACTTGCGCGCTATATAAATTTAAATAAATAAATAAATTAACAATATGATGGTTTATAGCCCAGAACGACTCCCTGCCAACTCCTAGCTTTGACATCCGTGCAGAGCCTGCCGACAGAGGTTCGAATCCCTGGAGGGCCAAATTCAACCTTTTATCTTTCCAAGGTCAGTAAATGAGCACCACACACCGTGGGTAAAATAAGCAGCGCTCAGATGCCTGAGGGTTCGTAGCGCTATATAAATGCAACAAAAAAAAGCGTACTCAGTGTGACGTAAACATTGGCAATTGTTCATTCTTGCAGATTCTATTTAATTCACTTCAGTTTAGGATACTTTAAATTCAAAATGATGGAGAATGCAAAATAGGCTGCCTCAAACTCAGGGAGTCTAGGCTACCTGTTAATGTAACTTCTACCTGTAACTGCCATGGGTGTCCCCGCATCCTTTACATGATTGTGGCGCAAAAACCACGGCATTTTTGCCGCAATATTTTGTAACCACTGAATTTTTTGCTGCGATTTTATCACATGGAACCACCTGGTCACCTGTCCCCTTTTGCATGCAACCCCCTTTAAGGCCCCTTTGTTGGGACAATCGTACAGTTATTGATTATGAATTTCCTTGGTATCTTAGTGTAATTATGTTTGTCACTGGGTACAACATTCAGCAGATCCACCAATGGCTACTGACTCCTGGGATTTCTGGGAAGCTGTCTGTCATCCAATAGTCCACCAGAGGAAAAGCTCTCCCAGAGAAGAGAGTGGTCAAGCACTCGAATGAGTAAGCATTGTGGTGACATGGGAAGAGATACAGTTCTGTAGACATGATACTTTGCTGGCTTTGACTTTCTTTTCCCACCTTTCTTTTGGGCATCTGTGTACCCTTATAGCGGGGGAGGGAGAGAAAGAGAGAGGAAGAGAGAAAGAGAGAGAGAGAGAGAGAGAGAGAGAGAGAGAGAGAGAGAGAGAGAGGGCGGGGACTGTTATTTAACTGATTGACATTCATGAGGACAACACATTACTCCTGTAAATCTTGTGCAAACACCCTGTGAAAATACATGTTTAGTGCAGCATCTCCTAGAAGGGACCAGGGTCAGTGATGTTTCCTGAAAGGATAAACAATACTGCCTCTTTCAAAGAAAAAAAATATAATGTGATGGCTCATGGGGTATGCATGACACCATTACCCCAAGAACGTCTGCAAACTATTGGTCATCCAGGTTAACAACCCAAAGCACTCTGCAGCAGCAGCATTTATAGTGGAACAAGGTCTCAACTAGGTCAAAGTCCCCCAGTAATCTTCGCACCTACACCCTAACGTGATGGTTCTGGTCCTAACTCAGGGGTACCTGAAATGAGTCCATAAAACCACCATTAAGGCAGATCCAATTGACTACATCACTATGCTTTGGGTCAAGGTACTGACACCTGATACCTGTTTGCAGACTAAAGAGCCCATCAAGAAGGTTCACCCCATTGTGTCTGAGCAGAATGGTGGAGCAACAAACATGTCAACTTCCGCTCTAGTTCCACACCATAGGGGCCATCATTCAAAACACTGCGGTGTATTTGGATTATGGAGCTGTGGTGTGAGGCTAGAGTACCATACAAGTACCTGTCACCTCATTTCATTTCTGGCTGTTGACAATCCAAACAAAATTGTGTAATGTAATGTAGAAATAGAAAATGTTATTTTCCAAATGTATTGCATCAACAAACATGCAGCAATGAAGATTATATAGATCTTGATTCTCATTAGATGTTGGGCTTTATGTGGGATGAGAAATCGAGAGGGGACCCTAACAAGTAATTTAAAAAGTTGTATTTGGCCTTTGGCCTAAGGAGTGTCAGACAAGAGGTGTGATAATACTATTTAATCGAAATGTCTTTCTCTGTTTACCAGGGAGGGGGCAATGGCTCGCTGGAGGTGCTGCCAATGTTTGTATCAAAAGACAATTCAGTTTGTGCAGTGCCCTCTACAGTGTACACAAGTGGTCCTTAAAAATCTGCTTCTCACTCAGTGGCAGAGGGTGCATGAAGGCAGTTCTGGGTTCCGAGAGTGGAACAAGCCTATGTGTTTACTACACCTGATGGCTTCACACACAATGGTTAGCAAAAAGTGTCAAAAAAATCATCATTTCATTTTCATCTGCATAATCATGTAGTGATCAGCAGCTACAGGTGAAATAAGGTGCACAAGAACTTTGAATATGGACGCAACCACTCAATCGCTGTTTCATAATTATGGAGAATACTATTGTCTATTGATGCCATTCATGACTGAGGCTTTTTGGTAAGTGTGTACTACCATCTGAAAAGTTGTAATGCTCTCCCAATTTTAGCATAGGTATGAAGAATATAAGGAAGTGTGAGGTAAAGTTATTTGCTCAGGATCACACTGTTTGGTCAGTGAGAGTGGTTGTTCAGGGGGTTGAGGTGTATGGGGGACGTGCACATCTGAAACTGTGGGTGAGGGAGCTAATGATGGAGGGACATCATTAGCTCCCTCACCCACCCTCCCTCCCTCAGTAGGTTGAGGGGCTAAGTGTCAAGGCAGGGAGGATGGGAATGGTGTTAAATATTAATGTTAGGATCAAAGGAGATATGATGTGGGTGTAACAGAAGTTGTGTAATCTGCCAGGTGTTATGGTAGTAAAGGCTGGAGGCTTTGGGCAAAGTGGGGGCCAGGTATTTCACCTTTCCATCTGTATAAATTAATTGATTTGACTCGTACACAGCTGTGAATCACTACATTGTTTCTCGCCAAAAATAAATGATCACCAAATCTGGTGTATAACCTATGCAGACGATCTGGTTTTGCTTGACCGAACGCAAATAGGGCTACAGCGGCTACTGCAATTAACGTAAATAAGACCAAAATAATGAAGTTTGGGTCAGCAAAAGGAAAAAGAAATCGAGACTTCATCTGGAGGATTGACAAAGATGAAATCGAAGCTGTCACTGAAATACGATATCTAGGAGTGCAAATAAATAAGTCAATCCGTGAAAACAATTGTGATTTACACCTACTGCAACGAATGAACACGTTCTCTCTACAAGGAGCGAGAATCCACACCTTGTATGGAAAGTTCAGCCTAATTCCAGTGCGGCAATTCTATGTGCAAAAGGTGGTCCCAGGAATCACATATGGTTCAGAAACAGGGTGGAACTTAGACCATAAAATCTGGGCACAACTAGAGGGCATTGTTTGGCGAAGAGTGTTAAGATTACCAAACTACATCTCAACTATTGCAATAAGACACGAACTGGCGCTAGAAGAACTTTATGGCTGTGTAGTATGGAAATCACTTGCGATGTTAAGAAAAATGCGGATTGCAAATCCAGAACCTGCTTATAAAATATTAGCGCCAACAGACAACTCAGAATACACAGGACTACTCAAGAGCTGGGTACAAAAGCTCGAGGAAATTCTAAAAGCGAGTGACATCAAACTTGAAACACTGTTAGATCAGCTGCAAATTGCAAAAAAAAAGAAGATACAACAATGGTTCTGGATAATAAACATGTCCAAACTAAAAGATCTTTCATCCACATTGGACCATAGTCAAGCAACGAACAAATTAAACAATCTACCCCAATACCTACAGAAAGTTCCTTCAAGATACCATTGAAATGGATTCCTGAAACTGTGATTAAACGCTGTAAAGACAAAACATATGCTAGTGGCACGTCATATTGAAAAAACAGATGAAAATGGTTGTAGATTTTGTAAGTCCAATATAGAATCACTTAAACATCTAACAACAGAATGCCCAGAACTTAAGACCTTGAGATCAATCCACCTAGGTCAATTTGCGCCTAAAAATGACAACATGGATGAATGGTGGCAAAGAATCTTAGGCGGAAGCTCTATTCATCTGACGTGTTCAACAATAAACTTTCTGGATGCCTGTTTGGATTCTGAAACTTAAGTCTGGGCTAGTAAACTGAATTGGAAGATGTTGATTTTCTTTAAACTTTTTGATAAAAAAGAAAAAAATGTTGTGATAAAAGTTTGATTTAAAACTAAAAATTACAATAAAAAAAAAAGAATCACTACATTAGGAAATTGCATGTATACAATGAAGAATAGTCATCCTTCGAGGAAGAGGCAGACAGGACTTGGTACAACTTGACCCACTTGTGCCACTGCTGATACTGCTCAAGGGTCACCAAATGTTTGAAAAGTATCCATGCAATATCACCTGGGCAATGTTTTCACTTATCAATAATCCTCATCTGTATTGGTTTACATTGTGAAGTCCAGTAACGCGGCACCAACACTCTTCTTCTTCTGGTAAGCCATGCCTCAGGGCCATTATGGTCCAGGAGCTTTCAAGAGTGGACATGATATATGGGTTGAAGACAAGGCTCCTAAAGGAGGCCCAGTGTTGAGTAACCTCGATGTGAGGATTGGTGTAAAACAGGAGGGGGAACATGAGGGGCAAGAGTGACCTGGGGTCCGTCAAGGAGGAAGGGCAAGGAGGGAGTCTCAAAGGTGGTGACAAGGTTTGCAGTCTATCTCACCACCCGTGATGCTACTCGACTACATGCAACTGGATGGGGGTTACAGGGTCCCCCTACTCTAAACCATCACATGTAGACAGTCCTTTCTCATGCATACCTGACATCGAAGAATTCCTCCTGAACTCCGCCAACCCAGAGGCCTTCTGGCACATGTGTCAGGGATGGGCACATAGATGGCTGAGGTTGCTATAAGGGCTTTGGCTGATTCCAATGTTTTGAAATAAACCAAATATAAGGAGAATGTGAACCTTATATACAGCCCAAGCAGACATTTCAGAGAAACTGTGTACTACAAATAGCAATGCTGTAAACGTTTTGGCTATTGTTAGTTAACGTCCATCCAGCTACATCGAAATCCCTATTCACAAAATCGACCTGTTATGTCAATAGTATTAACCTCTCTGGACACAGTATGTTTACCTCTGCTGTCACCACTCTTGATCACTGCATACTCCGTACGTACGCTATTTTGATTTCCGCATGCTTTCAAACTCACTGTACATTACCTCAAAAAGAAACTGTCCTCCTCACTTTACATCACTCCATGTACATCACCATCTAATTCTCACAAATCTCTTTACTCCACCTTTCATCATCCTCTAAAATCCTCCAGCATCGCTGACTGTAGCCCTTACACACTTGTGGCGCTCTTTTTAGCATCAGATAAACTGGTTTGAAGTAAACAGCAGCACGGTACTGTATCTTTAGCAGAATCCCTCGGCTAGTCATCTTCACCACGCTCCAGAACGTGTCCTCCTCCTCCATGGGGCACCTGGATGCACTTCCATTGCTTGGTGCGGTCTGCGGAGAACTTGGGGATTATAATAGAAAGATACAATTTGGTGACACACTATGTACATCAAAATAGAGTAACCCTTGCAACTGTTGGTAGAAAACATTGACAGCACCCCTTGGGAAGTCCGTCAATGAAATACTTCTAAAGGTCTCCTGTGCCAGAGACTGGAAGACCTTTGTTACCTTCAAAGTCCTACTTAAGGGCTAAGTCAAAGCCCTCCTTCTCCAACAGTGCTGCTGATCAGTCGTCCAGCAAATGAGCAGGTGTTTTGGAAAAAAGAAATGATAAGCATGTTCCATTTCCTTTGGCAGAGCGAGAAAGAGAGATAGAGGGAGGGAGAGGGGGAGAAGGATAGCAGGAGAGAAAGAGAGAGAGGATGGCTAGAGAAAGGGGAACAGAGAGAGAGAGAGAGGGAGAAAGAGAGAGACAGAGAGAGAGAGAGAGAGACAGACAGAGAGAGAAAGAGAGAGAGACAGACAGAGAGAGAGACAGAGAGAGAGAGAGAGCGAGAGAGAGAGAGAGAGAGAGAGAGAGAGATTGGTAGTCTGTAAACTTCAAACATGGCAAGCTCTATGCAGAGAATCTTGAGAGCAATCTTGGGTGGCCTTGCACACTGTGATGCATGTGACTTCAGGACTGTGATACACGCGTGCTTCTAGGTGATGGGGTAACCAATGTGTGGGTTATGGAACCCCAATGTTCTGTGGATAGGTAAAGTGTGTCTGCCTCAAAAACTGCAAGTGATCACCATGAGCGATTGTCTGGAGTAAAGACCAAGGAAGGGGCGACCTTCCAGCAACAGAGTACGAGCTAATGCAGCACAGCCATCAAAGGTCGCGCTAGGCACACACTCACGGGTCATTAACATGTTAATTGCGAGACACAGGCATGCATTGATGAACCAAAGTTTCCATAAAATAGCCAAACTGTGTTCCAGTTTCTAGTGAAAGTCATCATTTGGAGTAAAATTATAAACGAAAGTACAACCTGCATTCTGCACAGTGCGCACCAGGGTATATGGATTTAAGACGCAACAATATTTCATGTCTAGGTGCCTGAGAGGCTCAGGAGCAAGACTGGTATCTGCCAAAGTGCAAGTGCAAGCAGTACGTTGTTCTCCTCTTTACTGAGTTTCACTTTGTTTGCAAGAAACTGCGAGATAACTAAACATGATTCACAGGTTTCCTTTGGACTTGCTGGGGGTGAGCCCAGCAGTGCCCGAATTTCATAGAGCATGTGTTGGAAAGCAGTTACAGTATCAATGGGTGGGTGGAAGGATTTCAGCGCAGTATTAAATGCAAATGGGGAGGAGGGGGCTGTCTCGGGCATATGGCAAATATGGTAGGCACTTTTGCAAATTCATGTAGCTTTCTGATACAGCGGTTCTGCTCTTGGAGTACCTACAGAGGTGACCGCAATACGCAGAATACAGAATCCCCCCTTTTTAAAGGGTCCTGGTCCACTGCGCCAGATTCTTGCTCCACTCCAAAGTAAGCATATTTGCAATATATACATACTGTGTAGCACTGTCTCTGAATGACATTATGGCCCGCTGTATAAATTATCCATACATCTACATGAACATAAACGTGTCAAAGTTGGAGGCATCAAGTCCTATGACAAGGGCACCTTGGTCACCTAATTCATGAGGTGCTCACCAAATCGATTGGTGATGAGCAGCCCCGTACCCATGCCCCCAAATCTCTTGCAGGGAGTAAGGCAGCTGTAACTCAAAGCTCCAAATCTCTTGCAGGGAGTAAGGCAGCTGTAACTCAAAGCTCCAAATCTATTGCAGGGAGTAAGGTAGCTGTAACTCAAAGCTCCAAATCTATTCAAAGCTCCAAATCTATTGCAGGGAGTAAGGCAGCTGTAACTCAAAGCACCAAATCTATTCCAGGGAGTAAGGCAGCTTTAACTCAAAGCACCAAATCTATTGCAGTGAGTAAGGCAGCTGTAACTCAAAGCTCCAAATCTATTCAAAGCTCCAAATCTATTGCAGGGAGTAAGGCAGCTGTAACTCAAAGCACCAAATATATTCCAGGGAGTAAGGCAGCTGTAACTCAAAGCACCAAATCTATTGCAGTGAGTAAGGCAGCTGTAACTCAAAGCTCCAAATCTATTCAAAGCTCCAAATCTATTGCAGGGAGTAATGCAGCTGTAACTCAAAGCACCAAATCTATTACAGTGAGTACGGCAGCTGTAACTCAAAGCTCCAAATCTATTGTAGGGAGTAAGACAGCTGTAACTCAAAGCTCCAAATCTATTGCAGGGAGTAAGGCAGCTGTAACTCAAAGCTCCAAATCTCTTGCAGAGAGTAAGGCAGCTGTAACTCAAAGCTCCAAATCTATTGCAGGGAATAAGGCAGCTGTAACTCAAAGCCTCTGTCACTACTGCCAAGAAGAGAGCTGGGTATCTGAATGCCTAGGTGCCTGAATGGATGCCTGGGGCTCAGTCTCCACTTTGTACCACCTCTGAGGCCAACTGATGAAGTCACGGGCGCTTGACACCATTCAATGCCAAGGAGTCAACCAGTGGTGAAATGAGGAACAGGACCATGAAAGGCTGTGTACAGGCAGCATTATCAAAAGAGTGGGACAACAAAGTTCCGATAGAGGTTCCCAATTATGCTATTTCGGCCACTTAAAATAGTGAGATTTTAAGAACTCAGTGACACCAACTGTATGGCAGCTGACATTTACATTTTCTTACAAAACATACTGTAAAAGCAAAGCATAAAGGTGATTTCACTTGCTATTAGGCTTTGCTTTTTAACTCTATTGTGCAAATATAGAAAATTGCACATAGCAGATCCACCAGCACGTATGTGCTAGCATTGGTTGTCCCCCTACATACAATGAAACCAAAAAGGAGGTAGAACTGCTACTGCCAAGGTCCATCACCAATTTTTTGTCAATAAATGAAGCAAAACAAGTAATTTAAATTGGGGAACCTGGTATGCTAGTACTAATGGATTGAATCCCTACGTTCATAACCCATGAAATTGTCCAGAAGGGAAAAAGAAACTCACACACATCAAAGGCTGTGGATATACATGGTTTGTATTAAGACAAAAAACATCAAAACGCAATTGTGACAAAAACATCAAAACGCAATTATGAAAGCATACATATAGCAGAATTCAATATTCTGAGCTGAGATAAATGGTGAAATCAAAATTTCAAATTATCTTCAATACATGATTAGTTTGCAGTATGTGGCATAAATCGAGAGGGAAAGGTACACAATTCACTTTGAAATGCAAAACTTAACCCATGAATGAAACATGTGAAGATCATAAGTGCCAGCAACTTGGCGCTCTAGTGGACCTGTAGCCATCTAAGTCCTAAAGTAGTTTATATATGGAAAACATCTAATCGTTCAGGTGCCAGAGCATCTAATCTTGCAGGTGCCAACGTGGCATGGGAGTGTGGCCAGGATTAGGTGTTAAATCCTAGCCAGCAAACAGTAGTTGACATTATATAAACAATATATAATAACGGAACCCCGAAAACATGGGTTTATATAACACCCTTGCACATAGTAAACGTTTCGGCGGCAAAATCATCCCCCTTAAGAGTACATCAGATGGATATGTATTGTTATACGTGAACCGCCTTCATCAGGGCAGATGGGTGGCCCCTGTAGTAAGAACAACAAGAAAAAAAGAGAAGAAAAGGAAAAAATAAGTGTAAAATTCTTATTGTTCAGAAACTTAATCTCTTCTGGACATAACTGGGTTAATTAGTAACAACAAACATATTGTTCAAAAGACATAATGTTGTCAAGGCGTCTAAAATTGACTTAATGAAATAAGGGGCTGGAGAAAGGAAAAGGTGGAGATAAATGCACCTGTAGTTTGAGAGTAGTGGGGGTAAAGAATACCTGACTCACCACTGCGGCCTTGTAATGAATCTCACTGTGGGGCAGACTCCCCGAGCAGGCCCAGCTAGTCAGACTGCGCTATTGTTCCGGGTAAAGAGAATGTGCAGCATGACCCTAAAGTGGGCAGCACAGAGACAGCGTGCTCTGGAAAAAAGTTAAAGGGTTTTATTTTTAAAAAAGGAGCCTGATAAGACTGCGTGCTGCTCACATGGAACAATAGTGCAGGTCAAACATAGTGTGACATGTTGAATTTATTTAAAAGTGTGCTCCCACTGGGATTATGTGGGAAGCTGCTAAGGGTTGTCTGGAATACACATGCATTAAATACAAATTCAGCATGCAAATAATGGGGTACCTAGGCTCTTACTTGGGTTGCTCCCTGAATCTTTTAGTAGAAGGACAGCTGGCGAGGTCCGAGTGTGCCTCTACTGAAAGCGTCGCCGTAATTAGGGGGAACTCTGGCAGCAAAAGAACTGGTGCCTGGATGCTCCTATATGTGCGGAGGAAAGTAAAGAAGACAAAAACCTTCATTGAAGGGTATAAAAAGATGCTTGTGGTGAACGTGTCACAGAGCACAAGCTGTGAGCATTACCTGGGGAGAAGTTCAGATGCACGTACAAATTTGTGCCTGCCGTTGCTCGTATCTGCTCATGAGCACACGTTAATTGGTCTGGTCTGCAGTGAATAAATCCGGGCTTCGTTTCCTAGTCACAATCCTACGCGCTGCTGTAGGCTGAGAGCGTCTGCACTGTTGGCGTCTGTAGATAAGAAGGGTGTGTGTGTGTAGAGGCCAATGGAGCGTAATGGCCTGATTGTTTCCCATATCAGGAATGCGGAACCAACTCGATGTAACCAGGGAAAGTAATGGGGGGTTGAGTAACTGCTCCAAACGACACCAGCCGATCCGGCGAAGAAAGTCAGAAAGATGAAAGGGTCGCTAAAAGGCACAAAGCTAAAGAATGTGTGTCGTAGGGAGGGCACCCTAAAAGGTGAGTCTGCTCCAGTGATGGAAACTATGTGTGCAGGCCTGAGCCTGGTCTTAGGTCAGAAAAAATGGGTGTATGGTTGCTAGCCAATCAGGGAAGAACGGGAACTATGCCATGATTGGAAGCAGTGCAACAAGCCCAGAATCAAGTGTTGCATCTATCGGCATTGTGTTTGGAGAAAGTAGGCAAAAAAGGCCTGCGGTGCGATGCAAAGGAAGGTGCTAATGTTGAGTTATAGCTTGCCCATGTGTGTTAAAAAATTTGAATGGGTTACATACTCTAAAAGAGCAGTTTCAGCTGTAACCGCATTTGAGAAATGTATCCTGGATCGGGGTACCTCATTCAAGGGCTGAAACTCATTCAAGGCAAAATGGGAGCCCACTGATTGATTGTTTGTCTGTGGGTCCCAGTAAAACAAATAAGTCCCATTAATGCGGGACGATTTGTTGTTCATTGAGACCCTGTGCTATAGAGTCCAATCTGTGTATCCACCGGCATTCTAGGTCCAGAAGTCGACCTTGGATGTTGGGCCCGTTGCGGACTCTTTCAATGACCCACCATCTAATATCTTGTGTGGTATGTTTTTTTTCCAAATAATGTTGTACCAGAGGAGATGTAAGATTTTTGCACCTGATCTGTGACCGATGTTCGGAGATCCGTGTACCAATGTTGCGCATGGTTTGCCCAACATAACGTAGATTACAGGGGCACTCTATGCAATAAACCACTTGGTTGGTTTTGCAATTGGAAATATCATTAAGGATCTAGGTTTCTTGTCCAAATTGGAATTGCTGTATTTTGCATGTAAATTGAAAGACCGAGCAGGACCCGCATGGGTAATGTCCTTTTGATGGTCGTAAATTCCAAAGATTGCTTAGTAGGGATTTTTTTATATACATGGAGTGCACTAAGTGTGCCCTTTTGTATGCAAATATGCAAATCAAGGTTTTTGTTGGTCCGGGAGGCACAGTCTGACAATGGGCCAGTATTTGTGAACAATTTGTTTAATTCGAAAGGCATGTTGACCATGGGTGATCACACATGTAATTTGATCTTGAGGTCCCTCTCGAGTTTTGGGAGTAAGGAGTGAGTCACAGCATGTGAATCATGCCCGTTTCAAAGATCTGGACACCTACTTCTTAGGGTAACCTCTTTCGTACAATCTGTTACTAAGTAAGTCGGCATCATGGTAGAAGTCATTTAGAGAGGTACAATTTCTGCGTTTCCGCTGTTTCTTTGATGTGTTTCAGGTGATCACTCTGGAAATGCAATAGGGTATTCCGGTCGGTAGGTTTTCGAAATGTGTTGCAAACTAATTTGCCCTGATTGTGTCCGATCGTCAAGTGCAAAAAATGTATAGTGTTCTTACTGTATTCCATTGTAAATTGTATATCTGTACTGCAGGTGTTCAGCCAGACAAAAAAGTCTTGCAAGGTGTCTTCTGATCCTTCCCATAGGCATACGACGTCATCAATGTATCAACGCCATTGTTTGATATTGTCCTTCCACTCATTGATTTGATTAAATATGAACTTCTGTTCAAATATGGCCATGAAAAAAATTGCCAAACTCAGGGCAAATGCAGCCCCCATAGCGGTTCCCTTGATCTGCAGATAAAACTGTTTGTTGAATTCAAAGAAATTCTTGCAAAGAGCTAGTGCCATTACTTCAATGATGAATTCAGGTGGAGCTTTGGTCCTCCTATTGGTTGCAATGAGATATTCATATACACAATCAATAGCGGCTTGTTGAGGAATACTCGAATATAGTGACTTGATATCTAAAGTCACTAGTAGATGCTTTTGTGGATCAAAGTCCAAGTTTTCAAACACTTGAATCGTGTGCATCGTGTCTCTGATGTATGATTCTGTGGTGATACTGATGGGTTTAAGGAAATAATCCACAAACTTGCATAAAGGTTCCAATATGGACCCGCACCCTGAAACAATAGGTCTTCTGGGGGGATTGGTGGAATTTTTGTGGATCTTGGGTAAGGCGTATAGGCAGGGAGTTCTGCCTCCTGTGGTGACGGGAAAGTCAGATTCTTTCTCTGTAATCCAATCTCTTGCAGAGAGTAAGGCAGCTGTAACTCAAAGCTCCCAATCTATTGCAGGGAATAAGGCAGCTGTAACTCAAAGCCGCTGTGACTACTGCCAAGAAGAGAGCTGGGTGTCTGAATGCCTAGGTGCCTGAATGGATGCCTGGGGCACAGTCTCCACTTTGTACCACCTCTGAGGCCAACTGATGAAGGCACGGGCGCTTGACACCATTGAATGCCAACGAGTCAACCAGTGGTGAAATGAGGAACAGGACCATGAAAGGCTGTGTACAGGCAGCATTATCAAAAGAGTGGGACAACAAAGTTCCGATAGAGGTGCCCAATTACGCTATTTCGGCCACTTAAAATAGTGAGATTTTAAGAACTCAGTGATACCAACTGTATGGCAGCTGACATTTACATTTTCTTACAAAACATACTGTAAAAGCAAAGCGTAAAGGTGATTTCACTTGCTATTAGGCTTTGCTTTTTAACTCTATTGTGCAAATGTAGAAAATTGCACGTAGCAGATCCACCAGCACGTATGTGCTAGCATTGGTTGCCCCCCCTACATACAATTACCACTTTTTAGTGTGGGAGCTAGATTCATAGAATAGCAGGAGTGTGGATCATACACAAATGTATCAAAATCTTGCTATTTTCATATCTGTAAATCTTAGGCCGAATGAAGCTACATAGAAGAATGAGGACTATTTATTTATGCCGACTGTTTATGAGCACCTTAGTATATAGTGTGTTTGGGGTGTGTGTGTGTATGTGTGTGTGTGTGTGTGGGTATGTGAGAGTGAATGAAGAATGAATGAAGAATGAAAGTTCATTGATGGATGCATGTATGCAAACTGGGTAGCAGTCTTCTTATTTGGGGGAAGAGGAGGAGGAGAATAAGGAGGAAGGTGGGATGGAAGCCAGGTGGACTTTGATTGTATTGTTGAGGTGACTATCTGTCCACACTGGACATACCACATTGGGGTGTCCAGCTTAGACAAAAATTCATAGTGGAATGGCATTTTTTGTACCAGGCAACACAAAGGGGAAGGAAAGATATTCAGAGTTCTTACTTGTACTGGCCCACATTGGGGTCACGTATTGGCATGTTGCTTTACTTTGGCATGGGATTTTTTACTGGGCATCAAAGATAATGGCAGTTTAATGACCCTTCCTATGTGGTATAAAATAAATGCCCAACACCCAGCAGTGGCTATTCTGGTAGTTCATGTGTTACTGCAACAACTGGTTGTCAGGGTCCTAAATCATTGTTTAACTTACCTGTTTTCAGGAGCTCCATAAAAATTATAAAAAATATACTTATTTCACTTTTTTCCCCAAAGAGTACATTCCAACACTATACCTCCCTTTGCCCACACCCACTCCATTCCCTTCGTTTCCCTTGCCCCCTTTTTTTACACACTTGTTATTTTTTTTCTTTATTTACCTTTTCATACCCAGTATGCATGGGTATGTTCAGTATGCAGAGTATGTTACTACTCCTGTGATCATGGGAGAAGAGGTCAGTAACAGCGCTTTATTTCTGTATAGGTCTGACCTTTGAGGCGATTAGGAACTATTTGAGCTCAGTCTTATCTTTCTTCCATACTGTACCTTGCAATGTAATACCACTAGAGGAGTTTACAAGTCATGTATGATTGTTTACGTGTTATAGGTGAACAGATTAACAGTAGTGGGAATAGTTGCACCACGAAAGACAACTCAAAGCCCTGAAGATGGATATTAATTATCGGAAACGCGTTGGCTAGTTGGAAAAATTCTGTGTTTGAGTTGACAGTTTACAGAAAGAACGCATGTGTATTTTTGGTAAGGAAACGTGACCATATACTCACTTTTGGATTTGTTTAAAATATCAATTGAGTTTAATATTTGTAAATTGTGTAATGCCCAGGTAGAAGGCACGCTGGCTTTTGAAAAATAAAAAAAACATCTTTTTCTGTGAACACGAGTTCTCTAAATATGAGTTCAATGAATATGTTATGACGATTTGGTTTTAGTGAAAGGACTAACTGTTTTAGAATTACCGGGAAGGACCAGGCCCGTCCGTCTAGAGTCTAGAGTGCAAGTAGGTTCTGTTCCACACAACAGGTTTTTCTGTGCATGATCTGTTTTGAGCCTCCTGAGGCTGGGGGGATTATACCCATTTTACCAGAAGTATTAGAAGAATCATGTAAGGAATAAAGACGTGAGGTTCAAGATCTAAAAACATCACATACACTGTATTCATGTGTGCTTTTGCAGTCATATATTTATTTTAACCACTTCCTGTGATGTCAAGTGGTGAAAGGTTGTGTGCCACCACTTCCTGTCACATTTGGGGTGGGAAAGACCAGTAACATCATTTCTTGTGATGTCACTTGGGGTGGGGTAAATTGATGTTACGCCATGTGTTGTCACGTGTGGTGGGGTCATATGGCATCACTTCCTGTGATGTCATCGGGGAGTTCAAGGGTCGTGTAATGGCACTTCCGCTACCCCTGGCTTTTTGATGAGATTACATCCCTGGGTACAGTGGTAACGTTGTGTGGCTGCGCGCGCACCGCGATTGAGCCGCGTTCCAATTGCCAGTGATAGAGGAGAGGCGCACAGTCCTCGCTGGCAGTTGTGCATCGATAGCTGCAGTTTATGAATTTCTGACTGATAATAAATGCACTTATTTTTCATTACAACCATTCCATTGTTGCAGGCCTCCAAAAAGTACATTTACCCATATAATATTACAGCGCGCTTGGTTGAGTTTATCGTATCGACCCAAACAACACTTTTGCTTTTCACTAAACACCAAATCACAAAGTCCGCCTTCCCTTTACAGAGGGAGCGCGCGCTGCCAGAATGGCAATTATCCGCACACACTCCGATACTATTTGGGTGGTATGTAGGTCATGGGATCTGCAACAATTATTTCAGCCTGGCGACTACTCCCCAGCCATCTCGTTTTGAGGAGCTGGAAGTAACGATGGGCTCCAGTTTTAGGGCGGCCAATTTGCATGCTGATGTTCCGTTTTCTTTGCAAAGGACAAGACGGATGAGTTTCATTTGCACTGCTCCGGCTCCCCTGCACCGTACGTTATCTTCTTTAACAAGGTCCAAGTGCAGTGCACTAGTTTATTTTTACGATGACGATAAAAAGGAACCTTCCTCGCCGGTCCCAATGCACAGCGATGATATAAAGGTGCGGCGCCAACCTGGAGTCCTACATCTCTATTAAAGGGGAAAAGCGAGCGCTGAGCTGCTCATTAGCTGGCGACAAATCTGAAGAAATGCGGAGCCGCAGTGCCGGCAATGCAGGGCACTGAAGCACGCAGCAGTTACTGGAATCAGGTAAAGCCTTTGAATCTGCGCAGGCTGCAGCGGCAGGAATTCCAGCAGAGAGCTATTCGGACGTGTCAAGAGGAGGGCAACGTTTTCCTTTAAAAAAAGAAAAAGAAAAAGACAATGCATCTCAATTCAAAGGAAGACAGATTGATTGTAATGATGAGTCACTGGGAGGGGACACGTTCTGCTGTGTATGGCAGGTCAATGAATCAAGGAGCCCATCATGGGGTTCTGGCAGATCGCTGGTGGCTTCACAATGGACCTGGACCCTTCCAGCCTCGGGCAAGTCCAAGGACTCTGGCAAGGAGAGTGTAATACAGACTCCAGCAAGGAGCCCTCTCCATAAGCATGCTGGATGATAATACAGACTCTGACTAAGGACGCTCGCCATACTGAGGCTCGATGGTAATACAGACTCCAGCAAGGGGCGCTCTCAGTCTCCGGCAAGGGGCGCTCTCCATGAACCTGCTCGATGATAATACAAACTCTGAATAAGGGCGCTCCCGATACTGAGGCTCGATGGTAATACAGATTCCAGCAAGGAGCCCTCTCCATACAGAGGCTTGATGGTAACTCAGACTACGGCAACGGGTGCCTCCCATGCAGAAGCTCAATGGTAATACAGACTTCAGCAAGGGGTGCTCCACATACAGAGGCTCTATGGTAATGCAGACTCCGACAAAGGGCGCTCTCCGTACTAAGGCTTGATGGTAATACAGATTCCAGCAAGGGGTGCTCCTCATACAGAGGCTCCATGGTCAAAATGACTCCTGGAAGGGACACTCTCCATACAGAGGCTTGATGGTAACATTGACTCTGGCAAGGGGTGCTTCCCATACAGAGGCTCGACATTAATACAGAATCCAGCAAGGGGTGCTCCACATACAGAGGCTTGAAGGTACTACAGACTCTGGCAAGGGGCACTCTCCAGACAGAGGCTCAATGGTAATACAGACTCTGACAAGGGGCGCTTTGTATACGGAGGTTCTATGGTAATAATGATTCCCGTAAGGGGCGCTCCCCATACAGAGGTTTGATGGTAACACAGACTCTGGCAAGGGGTGCTTCCCATGCAGAGGCTCAATGGTAATATGGACTCCGGCAAGGGGCGCTCTCCATACAAAGGCATGATGGTAACATAGACTCTGGCAAGGGGTGCTTCCCATACAGAGGTTCAATGGTAATACAGACTCTGACAAGGGGCGCTTTGTATACAGAGGTTCTATGGTAATACAGATTCCTGCAAGGGGTGCTCTCCATACAGAGGTTTAATGGTAATACAGGCTCTGGCAAGTGGCACTCGCCATACAGAGGCTCAATGGTAAAACAGACTCCGGCAAAGGGCAATCCCCATACAGAGGCTTGATCATAATACAGCATCTGGCAAGGGGTGCTCCCCAAACAGAGACTCTATGGTAATACAGAATCCGGCAAGGGGTGCTCCCCTAACAGAGGCTCGATGGTAATACAGAATCTGGCAAGAGGCGCTCCCCATACAGAGGCTCTATGGTAACAATGACTCACGCAAGGGGCGCTCCCCATACAGAGGCTCTATGGTAACAATGACTCACGCAAGGGGCGCTCCCCATACAGAGGCTCTATGGTAACAATGACTCACGCAAGGGCGCTCTCCATGCAAGGGCTGGATAGTGGTGATACAGCCTCTTCCTGCGAGGCTTCAGTGCGTGAGAGACTGTGCCCTTAAGCACCTTCAGAGTTTAAAGACTCACGCCTTTCTTTTCTATGGCCTATAACCAACTCTTCAAAAAGGTATATCTTAATTTGTTTTCCTGTGTGTGAAGTCATCAATTCCATGGGCTCCGTTATGCAGCAACAGAGACAAAAGACCAAGATGAAACCAATTCTTTTTTAATGGGATTTTCGTTATTTAACTGAATCTTTGTGTGTTTACTTCTTTTTCATTTATTTGCATTTTTAAAGCGCTCACACAGCCCATTGGCACCAAGGCGCTGTTACAGAATGTTCTTTGTTTGTGGTTGTCTTAGTTGCTTATGTATAATGCGCTAGGTTTCTAAGCGTGGACCTGGGGATCGAACCTGTCTCTCTTGTGTTTTGTGTCTCTTGTTTCCAAGGCGAGCACGTTGCCACTGAGCTAACCTCCCAGGACACATTTAGGATTTAGAAAAGTCACTTATTTAGTTTTCATGTTGGCATACTTCAATGCCACCACTTTAAGGACAGTAACACTGTGAGGAATTGCCATCTGGCAAGAGTGTGGAAGCCTGGCTTTTTTATTTTATTAATTTATAAAATGATGCAGGTAATTCATTGTCTGAAAAGCTAACCTGCTAAACAAATCCCCCTTTCATAAACTCCATGCCAAAACCCGAGGGAGAAGCTGTCCTGGAAATAAAAACACGAAAATAAATGATATTTCAAGTTAAAGAAGACTGTGAAAGGCATTTTCATTGGATCATCACAGATCCCCTATGCAGGGGCTTTGAATGCGCATGCGTGTGCGTGTTGACATTCATGAGCAACAGCCGATACCGTTCGGCCACCATCCGCCTACCTATTGGCTTGTGTCCTCATTCCAGGCTGAATTTTCTTTTAATTTTCCGTTGTCCCCAGTAACTTCGTTACTCAACCACTGATAGTGCCCATGGATTTCATGCACACGGGTGTACGGATCTACAAAAATGATCTAGAAGAAATACTGTCGACCCCAGCTTCAAGGCGACCCGGTCCTTCCAAACGTTCCTTGGCATACTGTACCCGCAGGGCTAAAAATAATTCTATTCTACCGTTATCCGTAATTGTACACATTTCTGGTACTGCTGCCATATGAATTCATAATAGCACCAGCCACCATGAAACATTACATCTTGCAATGTTTCTCTCAGTGTATTTCTAAATGGTCCCACAAAAGACCATATCAACAAGTATCCATTGGGGAGAATTCAGTAGAATCCTGATGCTCCAAATACACATTAATAACTAAATAATCTAAATAAACTAAAAATAATCTGCCATTATATTTTGCTGGGTTGTTCATTGGAAACCAACGAGATATTACAATTCAAAATGGAGGTAGCCTCATCTAGGAGGGAAAGACACCCACTACTCAAATCCAACTGAAAACGTTTCTTGCCTTCAGAGGGCAATACTACAATTGTATTGCCAAATGTGGCACTATAGTTTGAAATGTCTCTGCAATCCAACAATATTCCCAAGAAGGTATTGTGGGTTGAAGAATGCCAGGGACAAAAGGAAGACATGGCATGGCTTAGGACTTGCAGGCACCCGAATCCTCTAGAACATGCCCTGTGTAATCTGACACCTTTAGACAGCTGTCAATGCTAGTACTTCTATCCAATCCGCTTGAGACAGTGCTGCTGCACCAATCCTTTGGTTTTACAGCTCAGAGATGTAACTGAAAATGCAAAACGAGCAGCTCACATCAATTTTAGATTCCTTGTACCTTCTCTGAATATTATTTGGGGGCAAATTATGTCAATTGAAGCTGTAGATTTTGGCAAAGGGTAATTTTCAATAGTGTGCTTCTCTCAGCCAGCCCAATGCAAAATATTTGGAGAAAATCTCATTATCTGACCATGTTCGGGGCCTCATCTCTGTTTCACAGATGCTTTACATTTCATATTTTCCATTAGATATGAGTAATGCCCCAGCAGTGAAATGGTTAAATATTCAATATTCTGATGTACATTGGCTTGCGGTCACAGCTAAAAATGGGTCAACCCAAGGGTCTTCAATCTCAATGGAGAATCTACAAATTCAAATTAAAACATTAACCGTTCATCAGAAAAGTTGATAGGGTATTGTATATTTTCCATATACTAAGCTAAGGATTCAGGAAGACCAAATACACAGTTTATTTGCAGGTGTTCTCGATAATCATTTACAGGATGGCCTTCTGTGCAGGTTTGTTGTACATTCTGGAAAGTCCACCTTTATCTCCATGTTTCAACCCAGCCCTAAGCTCAACTGTAAAGTTAAGCACTTGCTGTCTGAATGACCACCTGCACAAGTTGGGGTTTCCCCTCACATGTTCTGTCTCACTTATGTCATTGTTTTGGTAATATGGGGAGAGATTTCTGGAGCAATATGCGACCAGGTCTTCTTGCTGGTTGTCTTTAATGGACTGCAATAGCACTGCTCTGATAGCCGACTCTGCAGCATCAGTATCCACGATAAAAGGCTGGGTCTTGGCTGGAAGTTGCAGGTTAGGATGGCTCATAAATGCCTTCTGTAAGGTTTGAAACACTTCTTCAGCCTTGACATCCCAAAAAAACCTCTAGCTCTTGTGGAAGAGATGGTATATATCCAAGGACAGACACGTGTAAATTGCAAAGGAGCTGTGAAAAGAATGAGCAAATCCCAGAAACCATTGCATGGATTTCAGATCATCCAGACTGGCCCAATCGAGGATGACTTGAACCTTCCTGGGATTCATATACACAGCATTCTGGATTTCAATGCATCACAAAAAGTCAATCTAGGATTACATGAAAAATACCATTTACCTTTTTGGCATACAGGTATTTTTCTGTAGTTAGGCGAGGACATGAGATATGTGCAGGACATGATAGGTCAGAGATGCAGGAAAAGTCAAAATATCCTCCAGATACCCCCCTTAGGAATCGACCCAAGAGATTAGGAAGAGGACATCCATAAAATGATGGGGCATTCAAAAACCTGAATGGCATGACTTGAGGTGGCCCAAAGGTGTTTTAAGGATGGTCTTCAACTAATTCTGCAACTCATTCTCTTTCATTATTAGCATCACGTAGTAATCATCATGCAGATCTAGTTTGCTGTAGATTTCAGTAGTGTGTAATGGCTCAATAATGTCACATTTTAAAGGCAGAGGGCAGTGGTCTTATTGTGTCACGATCCTGTAATTGATGTCAGTCGATACATGCTATCTTTTTTGGGTACAAATTACAATGATGCCCCATCCAGGGACTGAGATGATACTATCTAGCCATATTTGTAACAATCTTGTAAGCACTTTTGCGATTGTTCATGATCTTATTCTGTGAGCGAATGTATCCTAGTTTGTGAGATGAACTTGTCCATTTGGCAAATGATCGAAGAATCAAAAGGAAGAGTCGGGGATGCAGGCATACATTCTGTATCTGCCAATACCTGTGAATATGCATTGTATTTTTGCAGTATAGTACAACCAATGTCAATGTACCCTGTCGGAATGTCCTGGGTGGGACTCGAATCAGACAAATCATTTTTCAACAGATCATAGATCATCTATCGAAATCAAACATGATGCACCAGGTGGCCTAATTAATGCAGAGAATATGGAAGATAAGCCAGGGAAGGCTGAATACATCTGGATCAACTTAAGTCTTTATGACATGTTGAGATTAGCCATCATTTATTGTCGGCATGCCCAGTGCTGAGGCCTGACGATATGAAAGGATACTCAAGTTCTGTCCCAAAGTTTGAGGTTTTGTCTGGTGATCAGTTGTGGTCGACTATCCTAGGTGCTGAATCTATAGTAATTACTGCCGCAGCATATGTGGTATGAGAGGAGTTCTCGGGACAATTGATCAAACTTGAAAACTAAGTACACCGAATAGTGATGTAAATGCATAATGATTGTTTTATATATTTTATAATGATGACAGTTTGCAACACTGATCTAATATTTGTATTTGTAATCACTTTTTATACATGTGGTTTTATGTGATTTATGTGACAAAAGTTGTTTTATAATAACTGAATGCATACAGGTTTATTTACATGACAAAGGCATTTGGTTGATCTACAATTGGCCCTGAAGCCAAATAGGTAACATCTACAATGTCTACAAATGCTGGTCAAGTCTTCTGCAGAAGTATCAGTCTTGTTTGTTCAAGTAAGTTCCAGTCAATGTAGTTCCCAGAGTCAAGCATGGCTATTGTGGTGATTTTTATTCCTCTATTTGTCAACTCAAGTCAACTGGATGTCCATGGCAAATAAGGTTTTATCAGGAATTAGTTAGAGGTCAGTTGTGGGAAGACTTTTGTTGTTTTGCTGGGGGCTTATTGCATCCTCCCCTCGACAAGGGGTCCATCTGTTTCCCATTGGCTTGAATGAATGAATTGGACAAGAACAGAAATCATGGCCTGCATTACTGCAGCAGAGTTGAGGCACAGGCAATTAGCTCTACATCAGCACCTCTCTGCCTACGAGAGACGGTCCTATAGGATCATCATTTGCTTCAGTTTTGGCATTCACTAAGCAGGAGTAGGAGAACATACAGTAGATTTCAGGCAGAATACTGAATGGGTGAGATCCAGTCTGCTCGAGAGGGGCTCTCTCCACTCGCCAAGTGTAATTTTTGTGATGAATGTGGAAAACAATCATTACATTATATTTTAATATCGTGCAAAAGTACAATATGCCTTTGTAAAACATGGTTGGGGATCTTTACAGATCATATTGAGTGGCTAGCAACAGACTCTTTTTGGGAACGTCTGATATTTGTATATTGAAAATGATGATCATGTGTGAAAAGCCGTTTAGTCGGCTGATGCACATTAAATAAGTAATGAAAAAAAGAATGTGCAGTCTTTTGTTTCTTCTTTTAGTAATAAAGATGGTCCATTTGCAATACCTGGTTGATCAAAGTCTGTAAAATGTCTTCTCGTTTTATCAAAAGGTATCAGTGTTCTTTCACAAATGAGAGTTTTCAACAGATTCTTCACGTTCAAATTTAATTTCAATTGGTGATTCATTTGCTATGCGGACAACTGCAGGCAGCACCAACACACTATTGGAAGCATTATAAAGGTTAAGAAGCACAACTCCAATCCAAGGAGAAAATATTGTTTTATGAATCAACAAATGGGATTTGATCTCTGAGTCCATCCACCAAGGTTATATGTAAGCTGCTGGACATCATTCAATCATATAGTTAGAATATTTAAACAGAAGAAAGGTGATACATTGGTCCTGAAGAAGACCTATGTCCTGTAAACTCGAAACACCCATTGGAAGGAGCATATTAATTATCAATTTGAAATTAAAGTTGAACATGAAGAATCTGTTGAAAGCTCTCATTGTCACACTGCTGAGACCGTGGAAGTTATGGGCAAGATGGAGGCGCTATTAGGTCCCAACAGTCTGTCTGTGAGCGGTCCAGTCTTTTTGTTGCTGCTGCATTTAAGGAAGCCATGCCCCCTGCGAGTCGCGTTGCAACTCGCTATGCTGACTTTCGATTTTGTGCCTACTACCGTTCCTGACATACCGAGCTCCTCTTTTGTTTTCTCGGTTAATCTCCGCGGCCCTTCGCCTTCTCGTTAGGCGACGGCCGTTCTCTCTTGCCTTTCCTTTCCTTTTCCCTTATCTGGTCCTCGGTTCCAGCCTAGCTTCACCCCCCGTAGTACCCTCTACCTCGCTCGGCTGGTACCTGTCTTCCCCGTCGGCGAGGTTCCGGTTTTCCGGTTCCCTGTTGCTCGGGGTCTTTTCCGTCTTCCCTCGGTCTTGCCATCCCTCTCTTTCACCCCCTCTTTCTTTCGCGCACTCTCACATTCACTCGCTCTCTCATTCATACTCTCTTGCATTCACTCTCTCTCTCATTCGCGCACTCCAGCATTCACTCGCTCTCTCATTCATACTCTCTCGCATTCACTCTCTCTTACTCTCACGGACTCACTACTGCTCTCTATTGCTCACGAGTTTTCTCTCTCTCTCTCTCCCCATACCTTTACCTGTCTACCGAAACAACTTACCTCCGTTTGCAGTCTTCTGTGCCTATGTTTGATCTTTCGGAAGCATGGAAGTTCTCCTTTGTGGCTCCACACTCCATCGCCTCTCCCAGGGCTCCTTCATCCATGCCAAGGAATCACAGTTTGGTAGCTGTCATCCATTGGAGTATCAACTGGACATTGGCCTCAAGACTTTTAAAGCCTCTGGATCCTCAATTCCTCCTATCTATCCTCGCCTGCAGCCTCACAGGGTTTTTTCTGCCTTACTGGCTTTTTCCCTGTTTTGGGAGGGGCGGACTCCCCAGGGTTCACCTGACGGTTTATTCCAATAACGGTCAAGGTGGCCTCCGGAGGAGACCGTCCCTATCTCTTCGAACGCAAGAAGGGGAAAGGACTCCTTAAGAAGGATACTGAAGAGGAGAGAGCCCCGAAAGACCGGAGGAGAAGACAGAAAGTCGCCAGTCACAGTGAAGACCAAGGTGAGGAGACTCCTGGGGAAGGAACTGTCGGAAGTGGCTCTGACAGTTTGCAACGCCGCCGAGTACGATGGCCTCCTTGGAACAATACCAGGAGATGGTAACAGCGATTCAGGGTCTCCAGGCGGAGGTTCAGAGCCTTCGAACAGAGAACATCAACTTACGTCAACAGGTGGCGGCTCGAGAGGATTTCCGAGGTGACCTGCCTCCCCTGACGTTCTCCTTCGGGAAGTATGATGGCAGTCCGCAACTCCTGAAAGAATTTTTGGATGCCTGTATGATTTACTTTACCTTTCGACCTAAGGCCTATAAACTCGATAGGGCCAAGGTTGGGTTTTTGGTCTCCAACCTAGTGGGCAATGCTTTGGCCTGGGCTACTCCACTGATAGCGCAAGCAAATCCTGCGGTTAATGACTATGCACAGTTCATTCAATTGTTGCGGGACAGATTTGAACGACCAGAGGTCCAATATTCTTCTTATGAAGCCCTCCTGGATCTCCGTCAGGGAAATCAAGGTGTACAGACATACGCCTCCGCATTTATGAAGTTGGCTACGGAGGCGGGGTGGCCAGATTCAGCCCAACAGACCCTCTTCCGACGAGGATTACATGATGAACTCAAGGACGAACTAGCCCGGATGGCACATTTCTCTCCCTTACATGGCTTGCCTTCCGCCCCCATGACGGCCGAAGTATTCCTGAGAGACGTAGTGAGATTACATGGCTTGCCTCGGACCATAGTGTCGGATAGGGGAACCCAATTTACCTCCCGTTTTTGGTCAGCGTTATGCAGCTCTCTGGGGATTCAGAAAGCATTGTCTTCTGGTTACCATCCCCAGAGTAACGGCCAGACCGAACGCTTAAATGCCACCATCAAACAATATCTACGTTGTTTCTGCAATCAGGAGCAGGATAAGTGGCAGTCCTATCTAGCACTGGCAGAGTTTACCTACAACAATACCCAACATTCTGCTACAGGCATCAGTCCCTTCTTTTTTACCTACGGGTATCATCCGAGACATATTCCTCTTTTTGGGATTCCTCCTACTACTGTGCCCTCGGTGGATCAACATCTTCATGATCTCCGTACCATCCAAAAGGAAGCTGTACAGAAGTTGGAGGCAAGCCGGATACGTTACAAGAAGTATGCGGATAAGAAGCGATCCCCTAACCCTAACTGGGCTGTAGGAACCAAGGTGTGGTTATCAACCAAATATCTCCCGCGTTGGGTTCACCCAGGAAAATTCTCGGCCCGCTTCATAGGTCCTTTCCCTATTTTGTCCCAGGTAAATCCTGTGGCCTTTCGGTTACAATTACCACCCAGGATGAAGAGGATTCACCCTGTTTTCCATACGTCTCGCCTAAAGGCTTATTTTCCCGATCCTACGAGTCATCGTAGACCCTCTTCTTTAAGGATCGAGGACCCGGACCCTGACGAGTATGAAGTGGAGAGGCTGGTGGATTCCCGTTACAGACATGGCACTATACAATACCTGGTCCATTGGAAAGGGTACTCAGCAGCAGAACGATCTTGGGAGCCCAGACGTAACATCCATGCCCCACGCCTTCTCAGATCGTTCCATCGCCTTCACCAAGGGAAGCCCGGGGGAGAAGGGATAAGGAGAGGGCATACTGTCACACTGCTGAGACCGTGGAAGTTATGGGCAAGATGGAGGCGCTATTAGGTCCCAACAGTCTGTCTGTGAGCGGTCCAGTCTTTTTGTTGCTGCTGCATTTAAGGAAGCCACACCCCCTGCGAGTCGCGTTGCAACTCGCTATGCTGACTTTCGATTTTGTGCCTACTACCGTTCCTGACATACCGAGCTCCTCTTTTGTTTTCTCGGTTAATCTCCGCGGCCCTTTGCCTTCTCGTTAGGCGACGGCCGTTCTCTCTTGCCTTTCCTTTCCTTTCCCCTTATCTGGTCCTCGGTTCCAGCCTAGCTTCGCCCCACGTAGTACCCTCTACCTCGCTCGGCTGGTACCTGTCTTCCCCGGAAGGCGAAGTTCCGGTTTTCCGGTTCCCTGTTGCTCGGGGTCTTTTCCGTCTTCCCTCGGTCTTGCCATCCCTCTCTTTCACCCCCTCTTTCTTTCGCGCACTCTCACATTCACTCGCTCTCTCATTCATACTCTCTTGCATTCACTCTCTCTCTCATTCGCACACTCCAGCATTCACTCGCTCTCTCATTCATACTCTCTCGCATTCACTCTCTCTTACTCTCACGGACTCACTACTGCTCTCTATTGCTCACGAGTTTTCTCTCTCTCTCTCTCCCCATACCTTTACTTGTCTACCGAAACAACTTACCTCCGTTTGCAGTCTTCTGTGCCTATGTTTGATCCTTCGGAAGCATAGAAGTTCTCCTTTGTGGCTCCACACTCCATCGCCTCTCCCAGGGCTCCTTCATCCATGCCAAGGAATCACAGTCCGGTAGCTGTCATCCATTGGAGTATCAACTGGACATTGGCCTCAAGACTTTTAAAGCCTCTGGATCCGCAATTCCTCCTATCTATCCTCGCCTGCAGCCTCACAGGGTTTTTTCTGCCTTACTGGCTTTTTCCCTGTTTTGGGAGGGGCGGACTCCCCAGGGTTCACCTGACGGTTTATTCCAATAACGGTCAAGGTGGCCTCCGGAGGAGACCGTCCCTATCTCTTCGAACGCAAGAAGGGGAAAGGACTCCTTAAGAAGGATACTGAAGAGGAGAGAACCCCGAAAGACCGGAGGAGAAGACAGAAAGTCGCCAGTCACAGTGAAGACCAAGGTGAGGAGACTCCTGGGGAAGGAACTGTGGGAAGTGGCTCTGACACTCATTTGCGAAAGAATACTGATACCTATTTATAAAACTCTATATTAAGGTGAGGATTGATCAATGGTCTATGCAAAGTGGTTGTATCAATTCCTTGTCTGTAATCAGGCAAACATCCTGCTGAGTTCTTAAGCGACAGCTCTGGCACTGACTGTTAGTTCTAATTCATAATGCCTATGCATACCTGGTTGTACAGAGAGTGACCACCACGATGAACCAGATGCCTAAGGAGGTAGGAGGTGCACGGAGACAAACAATACCAATCCCTACTCTCTCAAAAGGAGTCTTTACCGCTGGAAGTAGGCACAATGCCCTTGTCAACTTGCCAAAAACCTTGCCAGACATTTGGCAACAGGTGTAAGATCTGCAGTGGACCCCCACCTTAGGCCCATCTTGGGATAGTAGATGTAAAGAGATAACCTCTACAGAGTCCTCTTCATTCCTAGGTATCCTGCATTAAGATCATCATTTTGCAGGCCCATATTGAGTCTCCATGGGAACATGGTAAACAAAGCAATATTCCAAAATAATTTTGTGATTCTCAGAGATTTCTCCTCTAGATTGTGAAAGTTCCTGCTGATAAAGGCCCTCAATAGAGGGACGGCCACTCAGTCCCTTTTGGAAATCCTCCTTGTCAAGAACACATTGTGCATGAAAACCTTGCAGCTCTGAACAGTCCCTTAGTTTAGAGACCTCTGCCCTTCATGTTTCCTGCCTTCCTGTTCTTCTGACAAGGCTGGGGGCTCTGGTATAGGGGAAGGGAAGCTTGTGAACCTTTCTTCTTTTTCTGGGTTTTGGGTGACCTTTGTACTGTAAGGGAATACACCAGTGCAAGTCCATTTGACATACTTCTATGAACACCTGGGTGCCCTCTGCAGCCCAGTATAACAGTTCCAACTGGGTTGCTGTACACAAGATTGAAGGATCCTGGAGATGGGCTTGTAAATGGTGCAGACAGCCCCATCATCAATAGGTCTGTGCACTAATAAGAGTGATGGTATTTCTACAGCTAATGATTTCAGAATCCCCATACTGACAGAACATTCCAGGAGGGTCTATATGCAAGCCAGTGAGGGGAAAAGGTCCAAAGAAATAAACCCTTCATATTAGGCAGAGAGGCATCAATGCAACCAGCAGAGCTTTACAGTATGGAAGATCAAGTCCCTCAGAGAATGGCAGAGTAAATAGGAAGAGCAAGAAGATGAAAGGTGACCAGAGATGCAAGCTCCAGAAGAACCATGTGATCAGTCAAATTAACTCCCTGTATATGTCAGTGTGATACTGGCTATGCATTGGATGGAAAGGGGCTCCCTGTCCATGACCTTGTCCTGTAGTCCTTTTTCATTTGTGTTCTGTATTGTTTTCTGACCAGGAATCCATATGGGACTCCTGGCAGTGCAGCTCTTCCTGATTTTGGTTTGGTGTACAGACCCATGGGATACCCTTATGGCACCCATGGGTGGGGGTGCAACCCTTTGCCCCTAGTGTATGTTTTTGGGGACCTGTGTGTGGTCCACAGAGCAGGTTATGGGCTGGTGACAGCTCTATGTTGAATTTGACAGGTGCTCTGTGTATCCTCCATTTTGGGATATCCAGGCCCTGCCATTGGAATCAGTTGATTCCTGATAGGAAACAAGATGGCCCCTGTGGTCTCTTGCTTTCTATTGCCTGTTACCTTGTTTTCCCAAAGTCCTGGGAAGCCCTGACTCTGTCCCTTCCCCCTGACTGGCTGTTGGGTGGAATTCCCATATATGGTGTTGTTGTGAAGTCTAGGCCAGACAGGCTGGAGCCTTCCCAGTGACTGTATTTTGTGGGTACACCCTGTGGGTGGGACCTGGGTGAATGGAGTGTGTGACCAATATGCACTTCTTGTTGTGGATGTCCGGTTTCTGGTGTATGACACAATGACTGAGACGGCCCTGCCCGAAACTGGTATGACTGCAGTGTATAGTGTTGAATGGCTGGGTACTTGTCCCAATACACATTCCTTGTTGTGAGTGTCTGAGAAGGAGGAGTATGGCCTGAATGCACTGTATGCCTGATTGGCTGACTGACTGCATGAATGCCCTTCTGTATGAATGGCTGCTGAGTGTGACCCAGTAGTGTGGATGAGAGACAGAATAGTATATCTGTGGACCTCTGACCACTGGAAAGTGTTCAGAAGCTGAGTTGACACTTGAAGAGTAACTGGAATTGCTTATCCTTGACACCCAGCTGGAAGAAGAAAACCTGCTGCTGCATTTGCTTCGACCCGATCCGAAAGCTGTCGAGTTCATGAAGGACTGATCCGAGAGAGGACCTGGTTAGGTGCCCTCTTCCTGTGCTCCGAGGGACCATCGAGCACCGCTAACCTTCGCCGAAGCTCCCTGGAAGTCAGACCCTCGACAGGCTGCTGACCGGAGACGGGGACCGCAGAGAAGGCCATTCCATCCACACGCTGAGGAGCATCCACTGGTGGGTTTCCTGCCACCCGAAGACCACAAAGACTTTGACGACTCGATGCCCTTGTCGGGCCACAGCTCTTCAGAAACTCTTTGTGGTCCTGAACTATCAAACACTGAGGTGCCCCGCACACTTCATCCTCTCAAGACGTTGCCGACGAGCACCGCCTGGATCGACGCCGTGGTCTTGGCACCATCGAACTTTTCATCGACGCCATCTACGCCAAGTTCACCTTCTTCAACGCTTCTTGACGATCCGTGGTTCCTGCTTTAAAGGGAGTCACTCAAGAAGGATCCATTGACGCCTCATTGAAGAACTCTGCTCTTCCATGTACATTGGGGGGTAGAAACCTTATAGAAGAAAATAAGACTTATAGAACAATATATGGACTGGGCTTCTGATATATCTTTAATTTACATGTTTCCCAGGTGGGGGGATGTCCACACAGAATTGTGCCTAGTTGGTAGGGGTCAATATTCTGCCCATTGTTCTAACCAACTGCTTTCTTCCTATATCTATTGTCGGTTACTTTTATTCCTTGATCTGTGTGACATTTGACCAGAGTATAGTTGATATAGTTTAATAAGATATGATAATAATTGTAGTACCACTTTAGAACTCTATATATGTATGCCATTGTGGATTTTTTGAGCACAAAGTGAGTTATGGTGATAGTGTACATAACCTTGAATATTAATTATATAAAAACTGTGTTTTAACAAATACAGTGTGTGGACATTCCTTTGTGGGGGCTTGGGGACTACACTGTACTTAAGAACCAGCCTGCATCACCTCCTGAGATGCTAGGCCTTGATTGCTCGACCAGCGCTACCCTATAGAGAATCTTGGCTGGGGTCCTCTGTGCCTCTCCTCTGCCATATAGAGAGCAGGAGTACAGACACTGCCCTCCAGTCTTTACGGTCAGGAGAAAGGAAACCACAGCAGAGGAAAATAGCAGCACACCATGAACCGCTGTCAGTGAACAAGAAACAAAAAAGTCTGACCTGGGAATATTCCAGCATGCATAAGAGAGAGACATGGAGCAGCCTGAAATGCTACTTCAAGAGAAGCAGAGCCGAGATGCAGGAGCAAAGCCCTGAAGGAACCAGCACGAATTGGGGGGAAGGTGCAACTTCAACCTGATCTCAAAATGACTGCACGCCTTTTTGCAAGTTAGGCACCACAGGTACGCAAGGAAGGAGGAGCCAAGGAGGGATTTGATGAAAAGATAGACACATTGCAAAGTTAGAGTACCATTATCCAGTCCCAGCAAGTGAGAGAGAAGGAAATCATAGCCAAGGAATAAAAAGGAGAGATAGCAAGATCCAAAAGGAGAAGAGCAGGCATGGAAGCAGAAGAACTGACCATATCTGGGAGGAGCAAACAAGATGTCCAGGATCCTAAAACAGAGTGGAATTACCAGGAGTGTATTTGGAGTCCCCAGCAATCTTTCATAATGGCCTCCCTGCGCCTCTCAAACTTAAGCCGACCATCTGAAGTTCTGGAAGCAGCTCAAGGCCTCCTTTTTGCTTCTGCTTTCTCTCTCTCTCCCTTGCTGACCAAACTGCCTGCTGTGTTGACTGTTTGCCTGGCTACTCTCAGAGTCTCACTGGTACCAGGCTCCCACATGACCAGTAGCCCCTGCACTGCCTCCGGGCTTACTACACACTTAGGGGCTGTATCTGGAACCCTATAGTCCCCTGCCTCCTTGCACTTACCCAGAGCGGTGCTGCCCTGGCTGCTCTTACTCAGAGCAATGCTGCCCTGATTGCACTTCCCCCTCCACTCCCCCTGGCACTTACAATGTACCTCCCTCCCTGCACTTGTGCATATCGCACTTGCATAATCTGAATGACACAAGACCGTCTTTCTCTCCCTTGTCTTGTCGCACCTCGAAACACTTGTGTACAGGCACGTTATGAATAACCTATCATATCATATCATAGAGAGAGTACAGGGTCATCATAGACCCATAACTGAGAACCCTGATGTCCTTGGGGCAGCAACCTTCCCAATGGTGTAAAAGCATGGATGAAGTCCCAGATCTTGTTGTTGTTCTGACCCTTCTTGTTATTTTTGAACCTAGTCTGGAGGTCACTACATATCTTAACAGCCATTAGCACCCGGCACAGGAGAACCAGCCAATCAGGTGGCTAGAAATGTGGGCTGAAACCAGCAATCTCAGCCTGCGTTCCAAGCTTCCCGATGGCTGGTTTCCCCAGCCACCATCTTCCCCCCACCCTCTGTTCCCCTTATTTCTGATTTTTTAACACTTACAAACCCCCCTAACCCCACTTACCTGTTTGATGCGGTGGCGCAGGCCGCTGCCGCAGCTTCCCAGCTTCTCCGGCCACTATGGAAACCGAAGAGGGGCTCTCTATGGATCTGGAAGTAGTGTGGCATACACAATTCTTCTATTGTGGATGACAACTAGTGAGCAGGCTGTTAAATGTCTGACGAAGACCTGTGGCAAAAAGTGCTAGTTGCCTGATTCTGGGAATTTCAGGCAAGAAATGCAGAGACCTGCTCCAAGGGATATATTTTGATCTAGTTATAGGAAAACTGTTATGGTCTGCCCCAACTTCTTCTCAGCTATAAATCAAAATGTTCTTTATCTTTTAATTCATGTGCCATGTGGTCTGTCAATCTACTATTGATGTAATTGTGGGCCTGTGACCGGGTAATCACAGCCCCTGCAAGGTCTAACTAAGCTTACACTAGTCACACAATGAGCAGGTGATTTCCCAAGCACACTTTGCATGGTCATTTACCTGCCACTTATAATAATGTGATGTATCCTCTCTTGTATCTGGATTCTGTAGGATTATTTAGTATGTTTTGGAGTGCAGCGCCACAGCACGGGATCAATGTATAGCGTGTTTTTGGAGTGCAGCGCCACTGCATGGGATCAATGTATTGCTATAATGCGGTACAGCAAGCCATGTGTTGCCAGTGTAACATATGGACATGTAAATGAAGACAGGCTACTCAGTCAAAAACACAGCATTTATTTTTCACATTTAAAAACACTTTTTTTTTTTTTTTCTCACCTGAAATGCCTCTGTTGCAGGAGACACATTAAAGGACTAATGAACTAATATAATTAACAGTACTAACATGATTCTAACTTCTTAATATTATAATGTGTTCTCCGTGTGCAAAATGAGGCAGGCTGAAACTCATTTTAAACAGGCATTCAGATTTTATTTTCTTTCTCTTTCTCTGTGCTTTTCACGGTCCTTGCTCAGGAAACAAAACTCAAATAAGCAGGAAATTAGTGGATACAGTTTCTTACTGAAAAGTGAGCTATTGTTTGAAGAAGGAGGGTATGACATAGTAGATTCTTATTGGGCAGGCATCACGTTAGGGGCTGTAACAGAGGTCTCTTGAAGCAGCCCGGGGAGAAAGAAAGGGAGTGGACATTTTGCACAGCTTCGGTGAGGACTTGGCGGGAGTTGCTGTGGGGTTGCCTGATTGGGAGGCGTCGTTCCAGTGCACTGCTGACCTTCACAGGCTGTAGATTCCAGTCAATTCGCACCGGCTTGAGGTCAAAAGAGTGCAGATTGGAACTGCATGTTCTCGCCGGGTGCTCTGAAAGGAAGCCCTGAGCCATTTAAAGAAAGCGACCAACCCAGAGAGTTTGTGTGCTGAACAGCTACAATTTGCTGATAATTATCTTATACAAAGTGAGAGTGCTCTGTGTGAATGAAATCTATTTCAGTCAGGCAGCGTAGTGATAGCTGCATTCTAATGTTGCCATTCAGAAATGCAAGTCAGCTGATGCACTGTTCTTTTTATTGTTGCAAAGAATCTAATGAAATGCCATGAATTTTGCAGTTGTTTCTCTTATGTTTATTCTAGAAAAGACTGCCTCGCAAAACTGGTAATGTATGATTTTTTAAATGAAACTGATGTAAATCACAATCTGTGTAAAGGCTTCTATTTGCTTCTGTTTATCTCTGGTGCAGTTAGCCCATATCACATGATAAAAGGGGAGGTTATTAGGTAATATATGCCAAGCATCCCATGTGGAAAAAGTTATGTTATGAGTAATTATAAATAGCTGTGTGCGTGGTTCCACTCAGTGTATATGTGTGTGTGACTTCTGAGTGGAACACAATCTGATAGTCTGCTGGATGTACATGAGTCAGCAGAGAGAGAGGCCTCTGGAAATAGTTTCACGAATGTAAATAAATTAGTGATTATACCACATGTTATTGTGAATACTTTATGGAAGCATAGCTCACTGGTGTAGATAAATTAGTGATAACAGCCATAAGTGGCACTCCATATCAAAATGTGGTGTTATTGAATAATGTAGAAGCCTGAGGCCTCTAGAGATCACAAGAATAGTCTAGACAAAAGAAAGGGGTTTTGTATGTTGGGGCCACAAATAAAACAAAAAAATTATGCTCATCACTATACCACAACGAAATGTATACCAACCAAATATATCTGTGTACTGAAATAATACATAGCCACGATACCACTATAATACCAAACCCAATGCAAGGAGTGATTATTGCTAAATTATTTTTATTTTTGGCGGTAAGAAAATACCGCTAGGCCCCAAATCTACACAAAATACCCAACATATTTATGGTGCGTTGCAGGCCGGGAAAGTGATCATAGAGCACCTACTGGGTGTGGCAAGTGTGTCCCACACTGCCATATGTACATTAAAGGGAACCCTTTTCATAATAGCAGTGTGTCACTAAAAACGAATTTCAGAATGTCTCAAAGGGAAACCACATTCTCAGACCTAGTGCAGTATTTAGAGGCAAAGTTATTTGCACATGGGACATGGTCATCGAACAGTACCTCAGAATGGCATGACCGCATTCAGGGTGAGGTGCAGAAAGAAAAACTAAACAATATTTTTTTTGCAGAAGGCAGCATAATTCAGGTCTGCCTTCTAAGGTTATTGAATGCAGCCGATAAAAATGCAGAGAAAGACTGTTTGATATGACTATGCGCCAAAATCTGGTTTATTTTGAATAGGTCCCTGCGAATGCAAGAAAATGACACCCAGCTAATTAACAGGTTAAAGACTGACTTAGATGGGGCAAGTAAGAAAGAGGAAATGTTAAGAGCAGAATTGGATGTATGCCAAAAAGACATGCAGTTAAAATGCAGAGATTTTGATGTTCAATTGTCCAAAAGCAAGAAACAGTTTGAGGACAGTGAAAAAGAATTGGTACACTTAAAAGCATTGGTGGACCACATTAGACAAGATAAAGATGAGGTTTTGTCAGAAATGCAGATTTTACAAAAAGAACATTACGAGAAAGAAAGTGACCTCCAAAATGCGGAACAAGAAATGGTTAAAATGCTTCAAGAAAGAGACAAGAGGAATAAAGAATTTAATGAGTGCCAAATGCAAATGTGCGACATGCAGGAGGTAATTAATAAAATGTGTGATGAAAACAACTATTTGCAAAACGAAGCAAACAGGCTCCTTAAAAAGAGTAAGGACTTAGAACAGCAAATGTGCATTCCCATGTCCCAGGAGAGGCGGCAGGGTACCACATTCAATGGAGTTGAGGTGAATTCTATTTCTACCCAAAGGGCTATTGCCCCAGTGACTGGGACGGTGACTGAACTTGGTTGCAGTGCCCTTAGGGGACGAAGCAAACAGGCTCCTTAAAAAGTGTAAGGACTTAGAACAGCAAATGTGCATTCCCATGTCCCAGGAGAGGCGGCAGGGTACCACATTCAATGGAGTTGAGGTGAATTCTATTTCTACCGAAAGGGCTATTGCCCCAGTGACTGGGCGGTGACTGAACTTGGTTGCAGCGCCCTTGGGGGATTTGATACTCCCATTGGGGGCGGCCACCAATCCCATACACCTGGAACCAGGGTTGAGTCACCAAGTAGTGCAATTCCATGCATTGCAACAAGTAGCCCCATAAAGATAATGAAATCCATTAAAGCCCTGATCAAACCATTTAAAAAAGGAGGGGAATGCTGCATAGAGGATCACTTAGAAGCGGTTCATGACATTTTTAAAGCCCTCCATATACCTAAGGAACAGTACAAGCAATATTTTCATTTAACTTTAGATGCCCCGACGGCCAGTATTATAAGAGGATTGAATGAACAGCAGAATATGACATGGGCGGAGTTCGAAAAAGAGATTAGGTGTCATTTTTCTCCTTTCCAGTCATTGCAGGAGGCAAAGAAAGTCACTTACACAATCACTGCTGGGCCTAATACATTCCCTCACCAGTTTTTACAAGACTTGAAAAGAGCATTTTCTTAATTTGATGTATCTTTTGACCCCAATTCCAATGAGTTTAAAACTGCCTACTTCTATGGGCTACAGAAAGACATCATATCCCAATTGGTCCGTGAATTTGACCGTGACAAGTCCCTGGAATGGATTGTACACCAAAGCACAAAACTATATGAGGTACTCTATTGTCAGGGTAGAGAACGTGATAAAATGAAAGATACTAGACCTAAATCTAAAGAACCCTCGCAACAGTGTTGGAAATCAGGTCAGCCAAAATGTCCCTTGAGTCTGCTCAAAGTCCAAGTAAAAATAATTTGGCACCTGAACAGAGGGATAATCAACAAAGGTCATCACACACTGCACCAATGTTCCAATCACATGATCCTAGTAATAGGGAGAGCTACATCAGCCCCAGGTACTTAGGAGATAGGCCGCGGGCAGGCTATCGACCTGATATGTCAGGTATGAACAATAACCAGAGACAAAATCAGGATCAAAGAAATGATGGTCCTTATCAGACATTGGGGACACGAAGCAAATTTGATCCCAATACCATGATATATGGTTTTCAGGATAGACCCCGATATGTGGATCGATTTGCTGATAATGGGAATCAACATAGGGGCCAGTACCCATCACATGAGAGACAGGACATGAGACAGAATATGAACTACACGTCACGTCAGTACAATGATTCCCCACCAGGGGCTACAACCAAAGGATGGGTGCACCCCGCTCCCCTCCGCAAATGAATCAAGAATTCAGGAACCATCCCAATAGAAATCATTCTCCTGAGAGGTATCAGAATAGATCCAATCAGGGAGAAAACAACCAATGTCGATCTAGGCCCAGAGAGAGGATTCTAGAGCGATGGAAAGATTCCAGTGCCTCGAGGCCCAAGTGAAAATGTTGGCTGAGCAAATAGATGAGCTCTGTACAACACAAAAACAGTCATCAGAGGAGGGGGCAGAAGGCCATAGGAATGATCAGGGGGCTTCTGAAAAGTGACTAAGTACTTATGATACCTGCAGCGCCAAAAAGACAGTTTGCTCTGATGTAATTTTGCATAATGACTCTGAGATGCTTAATTATTTAAAAGTGAAAATACAAGTACATGAACATGTAACAGAAAATGCAAACACTTCTAAAAGAGAGGTACGGTTTAACCTACAACTAAATCAAACATTGGTGATATGTACAAATGAAATAAGAAAACCTGAAGATCCAAAAGAACAAAGAGACAGATTTATGAAAAATGACTCATGCATGGGAAATACCAGTGAACAGGGAGTAAGTGGCGATGCTATAACTCCTTCCCCGGACAATCAGAATAATAACCAAACACAGACAGTAAAAAGAAATAATCCAAAGGAGGGTAGATGTCAATCACCTGAAGTATTCTTTGAGCCACATATTTTTGAAGAGGTTAAGAGGGCTGATACCACACTAAATGATCACAAGTGCACAGAATTAGACAATGAAAAATTGCTGAATGATATTGTTACACTTGTTCAGTTGGAAGGTTGTAATGTGGTCCCTGATGATACCTGGATGGATGGGCGAACAGTGGCCACACTCCAAAAAACCTCTGAACATGGAGAAATGAATAAAGTCCACTCTCACCAATGTGCTTAGCCAAAAGTGAAAAAGGCCTGAGAAAGGTGAGCCCCAAAATCAGTAAGAATTCACACTTCTTATGTGTGTTAGTGGAAGTTGAAGACAGGTATTATGCTCCCATCACTGTAGAAGAAAAATGGCAAACATTTGCAATGATTGACACTGGCGCACAGGCCACAATTATGTCTAAAGAATTAGTAAAGAGTATCAATTAAGAGAGATCCCCGCAGAATCAGATCACAGTGAAGGAAAATCAAGATCCAGTGCATAATTTTAATGGGGAGGAGGTGCCTATTATAGGCGTCACCGAGGTTGACATAAAGATAGGTAAACACAGAATGAAACAGGAGGTATTGGTCACATCCATTTGTGATATTCCATTTCTGATGGGAACAGATTGCCTGAAAAGATTTATCTCCGCTCATAGATGGGGTGAATGGAGTACTGTGGTCCTTAACTAAAAAACCATTGAGATCTAAGAAACTAAAATCACAAAACAGCAATATAAATGAATGTCAAACCATTGCAAAAACAAATGATGCAGTGGAGGTGTATCTCCAGAATAGTTGCATACCTAGCGTCACTGTTATATTAATGTGTCAAGACAAAATGCAGAGTGAAAATGAAAAATTACCTGTACATATATACTTAGACCCAAGGAAAGAATGGAAAACTGCCATAGATGAGCACACCTTACATTTTTATTTGAAAGAGAAGACATGCAAACAGAATACTGCTCCTAGAGCAGGTTCGGAAAAACACATTACCACTCTTGCTGAAATACACATGTGAGATGAACAACCATGGGTTCATGTTGGGATAAATGACTATTCTAAAACAATAAAAGCCACTTTAGCGCTTGAACAGGAAAGGAGCTTCATTAATGAGAAATTGTTGCAAAAAATAATGGAAAGGGAGGAGATCCCGAAATTTAGGATTAAAAACCAGTATGTCTCTGGTTTGGACGGTCCAGACTTTGAAAACCGAATTGCAGGTAGATGCATGCTGAAAATTAGCATTGGACAAAAAACAATTTACCATAATGTTTGGATAGTGTGTGGAACACAAAATGACTTTTACATGGGCAATGACATCATGCACAGAATGTGTATGGTGTTAGATTTCCTTAATCAAAAGATATGGTCACGCAAAGGTGGCCCGGAACCTGAATTTGAAGACAAAAGAAGGACTTATCATTGCGCACAGCTGGTCTCTTATGCAATTGAATTACAAATGAGGAAAGATAATGTTATCCCTGCATTCACAAAGCAGTTTGCAATAACACTGAAATGCAAAAATGGACAGCAGATGAAAGATTCTAATGCATTTGTGTGTCTGAATGAATCCATAAAACAGCAGGGCCTGGATTATGAATACATTCCATTGGTAGATGTGGGTGAAGGGTCTGTAAAAATTATGGTGAATAATAAAGGTTGTCAGGATATTCATTTAGATGAAAACTCCCCAGTAGGAATGGCCATACAAAAATCACATTACACAGCAGATCTAAATAACATGGTGATTGGAAATATCCCTGAAAAGTATGTAGATGCTAAGGGTGAATTGCCAGAATACCTGGACTCTCAACCCAAAGGGATATTTAAAATTCATTCTGTTTACCCTTATGATTCAAGCGAGACAGTCTGCTGTCATCAAGAGGATTGCATAACATTTAACTTAAATGAAAATGAAATAGAAAATCAGCCCATTGAAGTGGAAACTGATATGCTAAAACATTTAAAAGTGGCAGCTTTACAAAGAGATACAGCCACACAATTAGAGGAAAGCGCCGAGATTCCCATGCCAGAACATTTTCCAGAATTCTCCAAAATGGTAGAGGAGCAGATTTTATCAGCGGATGCATGTGACAACGATGAGGATAGAAATGAACTGAGGAGGATATTTATGGAGTTTAAAGATGTATTTGCAAAAGATGCTTATGATTGCGGTCTAACTGGTTTACATGTGGCCATGCTACCGGAAGGGTGTAACAGAAGTCCAATATTTGCGCGCCAGTATAGACTACCATAGGCGTGTTTAGAGTCATTGGCAGAGATTATTAAAAATTTGGAGTCGCGGGGAATCATTAGGCCCATTCATAGCACATCTAATACACCTATTTTAGGTGTGTTAAAGCCAAATGTCCAATGGCGACTGTGTGCAGATTTGAGGGAGTTAATTAAAAGAGTGCCAGTATCCAGATGGCCACTGCCATTCATTGATCAGGGATTAGCTCAGATACATGGCTCAAAAGTATTTACCACATTAGATCTCACCTCTGGGTATTGGTGTGTGCCATTGGCAGAGGAGATACAGAATTTATTTTCCTTTTCATTTGATAAGACTCAATACACATGGGTTAGACCTCCATTCGGGTACGTCAATAGTGGGAGTGAATTTGGCATATTTTCGAGAAAAGCTATGCCTGATGCAGCAGAAAGCGGAACCATAATTTATGTAGATGATGTCTTGATAAAAAATGAAAGCTTGAAAAGCCATTTTGATGAAATAAGACATGTTCTTGGCCAATTGCAGAAAGCAGGCGCCAAAGTATCTTTACAAAAAGCACAATGTTGCAAGAAAAAGGTGAATTTCCTAGGCCATGAAGTGACTGAATATGGACTAAATCCCCAAAAGAAAAAAATAGAGGCTATACAAAAACTAAAAGACCCTAAAAATGTGAAAGGGGTAAAAAGTTTATTAGGAATGACAGGCTATAACAGAAAGTTCATTGAAAATTATGCTGAAATCACTCAACCATTGACTAAACTGCTTAAACTGAATACACCCTGGAAATGGGAAAAAGAGCAGTCTGAGGCAGTGGGTAAATTAAAGGAATGTCTTGTAAAGGCACCATGTTTAGCATACCCCTTAAAGAATAGGGATTTCTTTATAGAAATAGGTTTCTCTGAACATTGTATGTCAGCAGTGTTATCAGAAAAACATGATTTGAATCACAAAACCATTGCCTATGCAAGTAAGGCGTTTTCCCAAGTTGAAATGAAATTCAATGAATGTGAAAAGGCCCTATTAACCACTGTGTGGGCGCTACAACATTTACGCCCCATTGTTCAGGGAGAAAAGGTGATTATTGAAACAAATCATCAACCTTTGCAGTTTTTAGAGAGTAAAAGAATTAGTTCAGGTAATCTAGCACAGTCCAGAATCACTTCATGGACACTGGCATTGCAAGGTTTTCCTGTAGAAGTGAGATATGGCCAAAATAAAAAAAAACCAAATTGCTCAAGGTTTAGCAGATTTACATGACTGTGCAGCTGAACCAGTATCAAACGAAATGGAAGTGGAACCTAATTTGCAGGAATTTGAACCATCACCACACAAAGCTTTTGATGAAAAGACATGCAAGGACTTGCCAACTGTATATGTTGATGGGTGTGCTTTCCACATTGAAAATGACAGTAATAAACAATTAGTGTCAGGAATAGGAAATGTCTGGTTGAAATGTGAAGGCATCCCGAGTATAGGGATGAGAATTGGTGCTAGGAGCAGTCAAGTAGCGAAATTGGCAGCCATTTATAAAGCAATTACTACTGCAGTTGATAACAAATTCAGTGAAATTGTCCTGGTGACTGATTGTGACTGCACGGAAATAGCTTTGTGGAATATTTACCTGGCTGGAAGGCGAGAGGCATGGTTACATACAAAAAAAAGCCACTTGGAAAAATGATACAAGCCATAGACAAATTGGTGTCAGAAAATGATTTAACAATATACTGGAGGAAAATATGTGGGCATTTAAAAACTCCAGGAGAGGATAAAGAGGGGAATGATAAGGCAGATCACCTGGCTAAAATTGGGGCTGTGATGGGAGAATTGCTACCAATTGAACATTTACTGGGTGAAATACAAATTGATGCAGTAACACGTTCTAAAACTCCAAAGGAGACAGAGCAACCAGTGGTACACTGGAGTTATGATACACCAGACCAAGATATGATTGAGGCACAAGAGAATGATCGCATTTTGGGAATCTATTATAATTATTTGATAGATCCTGAACAAAACCCTTTAACAGAAAATGATTGTATGGGAAAAGAAGAGTTGAGGGTGCTATTAAAGAATAAAAAACGAATTAGACTACCGGATGGACTCATGATTAGAGAGTCCATAACAGGACAGATACAGTGGGTGGTACCCCTTTCATTCAGAGGGCTAATGCTACACCATGCACATGATGCAATAACTGCAGGCCACAGAGGTTCACAAAAAACATTGGAAATACTAAAGGATTATGCTTATTGGCCACATATGTCCCAAGATGTGGAATTATATACTAGAGGATGTCTAGTATGCACCCAATTTAAACCTGCTTTACCAATGCATAGAGCTCCATTAATGAAAAGATGCCTAACTCTTCCATGGTCAGATTTGCAAATAGACTATGTAGGGCCTATAAAGAGGTCGAGCAGGGGGAACCGTTATATTTTAAGTGTGTTGTGTTTGATGTCGAAGTGGATTGAGTGTATTCCTGCACCAGATTGTAGTGCGCAAACAGCAGCCACATTGCTGGTGAATCATGTGTTTTCAAGGTTTGGGTTGCCACAAAGAATAGAATCAGACAGAGGAAGTAATTTTACAAGTGCTCTAATGAGTACGGTATGGCAAATACTGGGTGTGAAGAGAAAGCTACATATTGCATATCGGGCGGCTTCTTCGGGTGGAGTTGAACGCAGCAATAGGTCTGTTGTGGACATTTTAAAGAAATTTGTTGCAGAAGCAGTTTCCAGCTGGGATTTACGTTTACGTTTGGTTTTGATGGCAATCAGATCAACTCCTGCAAAAGCAACAGGTATTAGCCCTCATGAAGTTTTAACAGGTAGGAAAATGGTATTACCACAAAACCTGCTATACAGGACACATGAGCAAACACTTGTGAGAGCATCCACAGTTCATGAATACATTGCTGAACTGTGGAAGCATTTACACCATGCATTTGCTTTTGTACAGAAAAATTTAGAAAGAGCTGCTGACAGGGCAAAGTCATATTATGATAGAAAGACGTGTGTAAAGGAATATTGTGTGGGCGATCAGGTGTATAAATTTCATTTTGGAAAAGGTAAACAGAAAAATTCCAAATTTCTAGCAGCCTAGCAGAGGCCATTTCGAATTATAGATAAGGTCTCTCCTGTGATCTATATTATTTTGAAGACTGAAGGTGAAACAGCAACAGAACAGTTTGTTCATGTGAATCAAATTAAACCATGTCACCCCAGACATGAGATTAAACAACTTGAGCATGTAGAAACAGATAAAGTCCCTTGAACATAAAAAAAGTAAAGTAAATGGGTCTAGTCAGAAAGCAGCGGCAGAGAAGTTAAATAAAGATGGTTGATTATAATGGAACATAAACTCTGTGATATATGTATATATATATATATATATATATATATATATATATATATATATATATATATATATATATATATATATATATATATATATATATTATATATATATAAATATATATATTAAAAAATAATAATAAAAAAAAATGGAAGCTGAAATTAATGGAATTGGTTTGCAAAATGAAAATGTATTAAATATTGAATGTTGTTTTATGTATGTTTGTTTTCTCTTTAACCTGTGCTTAATTTCAGAAGGCGAGAGAAAAAGGGCGAAATGTTTTACAAAGCATGTTTTATTTTTGGCAAAAGGGTGAAGTTAGTATTGTGCTATGTACTTAATTTGTTTATTTTCTATTTGATTTAGAATATTAACATACATTTAATTGCTGGTTCTGGGATCGGAGGCCACGGGAGACAATGGAGTCCTGGCGCCCACGTGGACGGATTCCAGAGAAGCCCCGGAACGGGGCAAAGACCAAGGGTGCAAAGCGATCAGCATTGAAGATGACGCCGACAATATGGATAATTATGTTGATATTCGGAGGGAACTTCAAAAATTCAGAAGCACAGGTTGTCATTGAGCCTGGACCAGCATCTGGTATTGCAATAGAAGAAGCACCAGGATTCATCATGAGTGATAGAAGGATGATTTTCCAGAACATTTATATACCATTGAATCCTGATATTTTGATAGAAAAACATTTTAACAACACTGGAATTAAAGCTGAGCAGACTAAAGAGTGGCTGGAAATTAGAAAAGAGGACGCTAAGCAGTCAATAAGAGATATATTGATGCAATTGGAGAAAACATTTGTGAATTCAGCAGACATTAAGAAGAGGAGAGGAAAGAGAGGAGCAGTGATGCTTGCGATCTCATTGGTAATGTCTATAGTTGGAGCCATAATAGGTACCACGATATCAACAGCCAATGCCATTTCAGTAGGGACGCTGAGTACTAAAGCACAACAACTGAGTGTTGACCTAGAAATAATACAAAAAACATTAGATGGGATTAGAGGGGGATTGGATGAACAAGTAAGGTTCATAAATGAAACTGCGATCATATTGAATGAACAAGCGGATGTGATGCAACGGGCAACTAAGCTGATTATTAAGCATGACAGAACACTTAGTGAGATTTTGAATATAATGAGTCCTGTTGATAGACTATTGACAAATTATAGGAGAGAAGTTCAAACTGCAATTTTACAATTGATTCAAGGACATATACCATTGTACTTTTTTTCACAGGATATTATTCATCAAATGATAGAAAGGTTGACCAGGAGGGATATTGATGTGGTACAGGTAAAAATTGCATTTGAAATGGGTAATGCAATGCCATTATATGTGGACTTGAAAAGGTTGGAAATTGGGTTTTTACTATGCATCCCATATGTAGCTCCTGAACTTATTTATCAAACCAAGTGGGTACACAATGTGGGATTTTGGCAAGAGGACACATTTATTAAGATTAAGACTCCAGAAGTGGTGGCATTTCAGTCATGGGAGCCTGAAGTTTACGTGATACCAAACTTGGAAACGTGTGTCAAACTTAAAGAACAAAATTATATGTGCCCAGATAAACGGTTTGTTCCTGATGCTACAGACGCTATTTGTGGTTTGAAATCTGACCCAAGTATATCAGAAGGATGTGAAGTAATCATTAGCAATATGGGGAGTGAAGAATTAGCACAGGCTAAGATGGTCAAAGGTAAATGGTTGATCAGCACCTGTTTAAAAAAAACCTGACAGTAGTACACTTAAATCATGGAACATATGTGGTTAAACAGGTGAAATATAATGTGTTTTACTTACAGGTTCCAAAGGATACAATTGTGTCGATTGGAGGGTTAACATTATTTCATGTTACGAATGACATTTGGGAAAGCCAAGTAGAAAATATTGAATTTTTTCAAAGGGATACATTTCCAATAGACCCGGACCTAGAATTCTTATTGAATCATAAAGAGAAACATGTAGTGAAAATGAATCTAAGAAAGAACAATATTACGGTTAGTAACCTGGGTATAATAGAAGTGGAAAGATTTAATTGGGGAACCTGGGGGGAACGCTCTATAGTGGGTTTAGCTGTCCTGGTGCTAATAATGGGAGGATGGTTGATTGTTTTATCAGTAAAAATGAAGATGTTGCTCATGTTAGTGGCTACAACGGGGAGAGAAAGATATCCTAACATGCATACATTTTAAAAGAATAAAGGGAGCAAGTTGGATTTCTTCCAATTGTGGCTTGGACCATGGCCAAATTCTCAGAAAAAGGAGGGGATATGTAGGATTATTTAGTGTGTTTTGGAGTGCAGCGCCACTGCACGGGATCAATGTATAGCGTGTTTTTGGAGTGCAGCGCATGGACATGTAAATGAAGACAGGCTACTCAGTCAAAAACACATCATTTTTTTTCACATTTAAAAACACACCATTTTTTTTTCTCACCTGAAATGCCTCTGTTGCAGGAGATACATTAGAGTATTAATGAACTAATATAATTAACAGTACTAACATGATTCTAACTTCTTAATATTAAAATGTGTTCTCTATGTGCAAAATGAGGCAGGCTGAAACTCATTTTAAACGGGCATTCAGAATTTTTTTTTCTTTCTCTTTCTCTGTGCTTTTCATGGTCCTTGCTCAGGAAACAAAATTCGAATAAGCAGGAAATTAGTGGATACAGTTTCTTACTGAAAAGTGAGCTATTGTTTGAAGAAGGAGGGTATGACATAGTGGATTCTTATTGGGCAGGCATCACGTTAGGGGCTGTAACAAAAGTCTCTTGAAGCAGCCCGGGGAGAAAGAAAGGGAGTGGACATTTTGCACAGCTTTGGTGAGGACTTGGCGGGAGTTGCTGTGGGGTTGCCTGATTGAGAGGCGTCGTTCCAGTGCACTGCTGACCTTCACAGGCTGGAGATTCCAGTCAATTAGCACCGGCTTGAGGACAAAAGAGTGCAGATTGGAACTGCATGTTCTCGCTGGGTGCTCTAAAAGGAAGCCCTGAGTCATTTAAAGAAAGCGACCAGCCCACAGAGTTTGCGTGCTAAACAGCTACAATTTGCTGGTAATTATCTTATACAAAGTGAGAGTGCAGTGTGTGAATGAAATCTATTTCAGTCAGGCAGTGTAGTGATAGCTGCATTCTAATGTTGCCATTCAGAAATGCAAGTCAACTGATGCACTGTTCTTTTTATTGTTGCAGAGAATCTAATGAAATGCCATGTATTTTGCAATTGTTTCTCTTATGTTTATTCTAGAAAAGACTGCCTCACAAAACTGGTAATGTATGATTTTTGAAATGAAACTGATGTAAATCACAATCTGTGTAAAGGCTTCTATTTGCTTCTGTTTTTCTCTGGTGCAGTTAGCCCATATAACATGATAAAAGGGGAGGTTATTAGGTAATATATGGCAAGCATCCCATGTGGAAAAAGTTATGTTATGAGTAATTATAAATAGCTGTGTACGTGGTTCCACTCAGTGTATATGTGTGTGTGACTTCTGAGTGGAACACAATCTGATAGTCTGCTGGACGTACATGAGTCAGCAGAGAGAGAGGCCTCTGGAAATAGTTTCACTAATGTAAATAAATTAGTGATTATACCACATGTTATTGTGAATACTTTATGGAAGCATAGCTCACTGGTGTAGATAAATCAGTGATAACAGCCATAAGTGGCACTCCATATGAAAATGTGGTGTTATTGAATAATGTAGAGGCCTGAGGCTTCTAGAGATCACAAGAACAGTATAGACAAAAGAAAGGGGTTTTGTATGTTGGGGCCACAAATAAAACAAAGAAATTATGCTCATCAATATACCACAACGAAATGTATACCAACCAAATTCATCTGTGTACTGAAATAATGCATAACCACGATACCACTATAATACCAAACCCAATCTGAATGCAAGGAGTGATTATTGCTAAATTATTTTTATTTTTGGCGGTAAGAAAATACCGCTAGGCCCCAAATCTACACAAAATACCCAACAATACCAATGCAGATATTAGTGAATATTTGAGGTGGCCGATTAGCAAACCTACTTTGCACCAAATGAGCAAGTGAGATCACCTTCTGGATAAATAGCATTCTGTCTACCACAGCCAAAGAACCTCTGTCGATTTATGAGGATACAATTCAAATACATTTGAGTATGTCCAGGAATGTAATGTAAACCATCAGTATGGTCTTCCCAACCCCAGAAAGAAACTAAAGCTGAGATTGGAGGAACACCCAGTGGCTTTATTTTTAGCCTACCAGCCTTCACCCACAAGAATTTGACCTTTCAACTGTGGTGACCCACTAGTGGTGTAGCCTTGGGGTGACAGATGCTTAAGCGGATACATTTCTATGAGCCTCCCTGCTTGTGATGAGCACACTATCTCTTCTGTTCCACCAATTTAGCACTCATCTGTTAGCAGCTACTTGAGGTTCAGAACCTTGGAGTCAGCCAGGTGCTGGTAACTCAACAAGCATCCAAAATATTTGCCAACAATATGTGGCTGATATAGTCCTTTATAGGCATCCTCGATGTTCAGATAATACATCCATTCAAGTTCCTTATCGAACCATTCACTCCGCTGTTCCCAACATACATTCATTTTCTTTCTGAAGTCCGATACAATTATTAGCTACTGTGTCTGAGACCTCCAAAATGTTCTTAGAAGAGTCTATTTCATGTTGCTTTAGACATGCTATTTCTTTTCATTTGATTCAACCATTTCATCACATCCAGTCTGTGATAGGAGACTGAGTTAGCATCATGCACACCAGCTGAAAAGAAGAAAGGCAAGAAATGATCTCTGCACCAGCCACGTGCCCACCTAATAGGTCTTGAGATAAATGGGGTTGGGCTTGGATGCCTGCAATCATTATCTTGGCAGCTTTAGGTTAAAGCTTTCTCAGTTCCATTAGATGGTTTCTCTTCTCTCCTTCTCCTCTTGGTGTATCTCCTTCTTGACCAGCTCAATTTTAACTTTTCAGTTGTAAAGCACTTGTTGGCCCCTTCCCAGGTTAAGTTCCCTGGCTTTCATTTCTCAGCCAGTTCCCCATACACAAATCACATCTGATGTCATCTAGGACTTCAGGTGCAATGTAGCTGGTGAAGTGAAGGACAGGGAGGTGCTGATGATATAATATTATATGCTATGATAAGTCATTTATAAAGCACCTGTTCACAAGTGTCTCTAGGCATGACAAGACTAGGAGAGGGGAAAAAGAAGGAGGACAAAACAACAATGTTACTAGGCCTTTTGTCATTCAGATCACGCAAGTGCGGGGAAGATGGAGGGGAGAAGTGTATCTAAATCAATAAGTGCTGCCGGAGGGTGGCTCATACATGCAGAGAGAATGGACTGTAGCGTTGCAGATAAAGACACTTAAGTGCTGGGGGAGCCCGAAGGTAGTGCGAGGGCAACTGGACAGGCAGGAGCCTGGGCCCGAGTTCAGTGGCTGGCCAGGTGACCAGTGCGTGGAACAGTCAGGGACATCAGCAGGGGAGAGGAAGAGAGAAAGTGGAAGCGAAAAAGAAGGTCTTGAGTTGCTTCTGGAACTGCACGTGGTTCTGGTCAAGTTTCATAGAGGCAGGGAGGCTGTTCCAGAGGGAGGCACCAGCCGAGATGTCTTCTGTGGCAGCATCAATCCTCTAATTCTTGACTCCTTCACATCTCGAAAAAGTTACTTTGCCTCATGCAACCAAGTCTTGTTCAGGTTAGCTATAATTAGCATCCTGACTGTGCAGACGACCCTGAGCTCTTCCACCCTCAAGGCAAGCATTGTTCTGTTGGAAGCAGCCTCCATCCATTGTAGCTTTTTTGCACAATGCTGAGTTTGGATGTATATCTTGTTTCAGTTATTAATGGAGCATGAGTCATTTTTCAACATCTTTCAACTGCTGGCAAATGTTTAAAGGTTTTTCCTAGACTCTATATTTTGCATTCAGTATGACAAATACATGCTTGATTCAAGCACTTCTCTGTTTATTGCATGCCTCTCCAAGTGGTAGGCATGCATGAACAGTCAAGGCTATCCACTCAATAGGTGGGCTGGGTGTAGAATAAGGTGGAGGATAGGATACAACTGCATTTAATAAAGGATTGTACGCATAGCATATGTATAAATATGTACTCTTCCTAAAACTTACAAAAAGTGGTTAGGTCATACGTTACAGGTGATTAGATTATTAGGTTATAGTCTTTAGGAGAAGTGTCTACTTCAGAAGTCACCACATTTTCAAAAATGTTATTTACATTTTAGGTTGCAGTGTCTTTAAATCAGTGATTTAGAACTTGTCAAATAACTATTTTTAACCAATGGGATAAACTCAAAAGGAAAGCCGATAGTTATGGTCAAAATGGGTCGTCAAGCCGAAGGCAGCCGCCAACAGTTGTGCTAATGCTCAGCTTTTGCCCAGTGTTTACATTGCATACCATGATACTTTATGAACAAGTACAGCTGGTATGCCTCATTCATTGCAGAGTGTGCAGGGTGTGCAGGCAATTACCTCACGGTAAGGATGACAGCACAAATACACTGGAGGAGGCCACTGGATGGAAGAAAGACGTGTCAGGTGCTGAAGCTCTTTACAGATACCTCCAATGTTATGATTGCAGCCTTATCGCAAACAACAGTTTGGGCTGAAGCCCAGAAGCTCAAACACAGGTAAGAAGATGAGATGCTGAAGCAATCATAGATTTTGGACACTACCAATTGCTGGTGCGTAGAAAATAAATCAACTTCCTACACATAAGGTATGCCAGTTAAGTGGCTGCCAGAGTGGTTCCAATGAGACATGAAATTTTAAGGTGAGCAGTCTATCTTTGCTGGTCAGGTCAAGAGAAAGAATCTCTTGTGTGGTTCATTCTGGTCATGAAGTGAGGTCTGCAGTGCACTTGTTCCATAAATACTCTGCAGCTGGATTGTAGAACACAGGATCAGAGCTTCTGTCTTCCTTGGGTATGTCCTATTTCCTATACAGTTCATGGGGGTTGGGTACAAATCCAGCTTCTAGCCAGGAACACTGGATCATAGAAATATTTGTCAGCCACTTATTCAAGAGAGTTTACCCAAATCAAACCTTCACAGACATCTTCATGGGAAAACAAGCAGGTTGTGGATTCAGGAATGAATCCTAGAAACCTGGCCTGATTTGGTAATGGCTGCTGTGACAAATCACAGGATTCTGTCATTTCTCCCAAGGGGGAGCCATTCCCTGTAATGCTAGGGAGTTGAGCCTGCTGTGCAATGCCCTCCATAGGAGTAGAGGCAATTGTGCCTCACCGGGATAGACTCCCCCTATGGGGAAAATCACTCCCATTCTAATGAGGAACTCCCTAAACAACATATCCCTAGCTCATTTTCAAAACCATCCAGTGAAATACAACATGAACAACCAACTAAAATATGTTATTGTCAACAAAACACTCTGATTGTACAGATGAAGAGGCATCTATATGTTACTGAGAAAAAGAAAACCATTAGAAGGATGCCGAGTGAAAACAGACAGAGAAGAAGGACTTTGCCACTATGCCAGGGAAGTCCGACAGCAGCGCCATAAATCTTGGAGGTGGCGACATTTGTGAGAGGAGAACCCACGAGTTTCAAATCAGCAGGGTGAGAGACCGGCTGAGAGAAACTTGGAGCCATGGCATCCCATGGTGTAAAGAAGCCAGAGTGCAGCTTCTTATGCAGGGTGCTGGAGGAGCGATGAGATGCGAGAGATGGAGATGGATGCAAAGCATCCTATTACAGAGCAAGTAAGAAGTGGTGGTGTGACGTTGTCATGGTGGAACTGGAGGTTCCTAAATGTTGCTGATAGTATTTTCAGAAGGGCATCACGGAGAGAGCTGAGTGAAGGAAAAATGAAGGAGCGAGAAGCCACCCTGACATCTGACAAAGAGGGTCTAGGCCTACCAGAAATCACAGTGACACTAACGTGAGCAACACTGGTAATGGGGAGAATGGGAATGGGACCCAAGATAACTGCTGGAATGGGCATACTCGTCCAAGTCTAGACAAAGTGTTGAGAACATATGAGAAAGGTGAAAATCATTATTAGAACACATATAATTGTTCCAATCGAGATCAGCTGAAAAGAACACATGGAGAGAGTGAGAATCATCACTAGAACATTCATACTCGTCCCAGTCAAAACCAAGTGTCAGGAGTATATTAGAAGAGTGACAAACATTAGTGGAATGCTCATATTCATCCCAGTCAAGATACAATATTAAGAATACATAAGGAGAGTGAGAATAATGATGAGAACGCTCACACTCGTCCCTGTCAAGACACATTATTGTGTATACATAAGGAGAGTGAGAATCATTACTGGAACACTCATACTCAACCCAGTCAACATAAGTCATCAAGAATACATAAGCAGAGTGAGAATAATTACCGGAACGTTCATACTCTTCCTAGTCTAGATAAAGTTGCAAGAGGCAATGTATAAAATGAAACTCATTACTGGAACACTCACTCTCATTCCAGTCAAGATGCATTATTGGGTGAGACTACAATACACAAAGATCATTATTTGAATCTGCAAACTCATCCCAGTCAAGATGAAGAGTGGACACTGAATAAAGAGAAATTATCGAGAATACATAAGGTGATGGAAGCGAGTATCATTAATAGAACTCTCATACTCACCCCAGTCAAGATAGGTTATTGAGAATACATGAGAATAATTATGGGAATGCTCATACTATTCCCAGTCAAGATAAAGTTGCAAGAGTCAAAGTAGAGAGTGTGAATCATTACTGGAACACTCATACTTGTGCCAGTCAAAATGCATCATTGAGAGTGAGCAAAATAAAAGACAATCCATATTTCAATCAGCAAATTTGTCACAGTCAAGATAAAGTGTGGACATTGAGTAAAGAGGAAGTCTTGTGGAAGGAAAGGAACAAACCCAAATAGGATCAAACAAGAAGAAAACATAAAGGAAAGACAGAATAAGACAGAGATAGAGACTGTTGGGATCTTGAAGAACCCAGTATTTGAACTGTTTGATTTGATAAAAGTAATTTCTAAGAACTACTACAAATACTTTTTTGAATTGCATTTGGTGAGAAACCAGCTCACATGAGAGGGGAGTCATTCTCCTGTGCCTTAGTTCTTATAGTGGTAGGGTCAGGATAGGTTAGTTTGGACAGTGGACAGAACTTCATTTGGGACTCTGCCTGATGACTGACAAGCACCTCAGTTAGCTTTGTTATGAAGGGAACAGCCTTAGCTTAGGGCAAGTTAGGAGGTTTCACCTTTTGTTTAATAAAATACAACAGTGAGATGGCAAACCCAAGTTCTTGCTATTCTTCTGACCCGCTGCATTGCCCTGATCTCCCAATTGGGTTATGCCCATATATATGACACACAATTGTTCCGAAGTTTGCCAGGTAAACAAAACATTGTGGCAGAGTCTCACTGGAGGCCAGATTGCCATGTTGAAGGGGACCCACAGGATCACACTTTTTGTTTCTTGAACACACAATGGCTGCAGAGGTGTTCAGTCTTCTAAAAATGCAAAGAAGGTACCATCAGCCCAAGGGATAACACAAGGAGCTGAGATCAATGGCCTGCTTGGGGAAACAGACTACAGGTCTAATTCGTATCATCAGTGAGGCCTTAAATGAGGTCTAATTGAGAAAAACATGTTTGTGAACTGTTAGTGGGAAAATCAGAAAATGACAGGATATTGGGCACTCAATGGGAGTCTCAGTTAAGTACTTTCCTCCAAACACTTAGTGTGCATTACCATTAAAACTGTCTCAAGATCACATAGATTGATCCCTGCACAGTTCTTGAATTAGACATTGAGCCTTATCCTTTGGCATATAACTCTTTGCGTGTTTGGGGATTCGATAATGTCCTCGCTCTAAAGCTGAACTGACCTGCTGAGAACAGTTTTCAGTGTGAACCTAGTCTAAGCGGTGCGTGTCAGGGTGTCATACAAAGGTTATGCTTTTTAAATTATGGAGACAATTATATCCTGATAGCAGCCATTACCCTTTCTTATCTTAGCCTTATAGGCAGTGGGTATGAATAAATATTGCTCACATGGGAAAGGAGTTGACCAAGGACATGCACAGTAAATATCTCAGTAACCGACCACTAGCCGCTGAAGTTTACAACATATGTAATTCTTTGGAAAAAGATGCATTGAACGTGGGCAATGGATCACAAATCATTAAAACAACTATCATTAAGGCTGAACATTTGTTATCTCTCAGAGTGTATTCCATGTTGCCCCATCCTAATCAATTCCCTCGATCCATAAAGCTTTCTTAACTTTACTTTATGGTCTGTGGCAAGTCCTATGCTTGTTTATCTGCACCTGTTGTCTTGGACAATGTGGATAATTGTACATTATCTACTCACTAATGAAAATCTACTGTTTTGATAACCTTGCAATACATTTATATAATTAAGAGTAGAAATTAGAATTCCGTTTGTCTCAAATAATTGACAAGCCAAACACGTTAAGTAATTCATTAAGCACTCAAAGGATGAAAGCTCTGCATGAATATTAACATGCCAATGCTTTGAATAAAACCACAGAACCACATCAAAGTAAAGTCATAGAGCATACAATTGCCATCTTGATATTGTATCAAAGCTCACTTGCCCAATGCCAGCAAGCAATGTATAATCCGAAATATCAAAAATAATCACAAAGCAATACTGACATACAACATTCCAGGTGCATTTGCTTCAGGCTGATAAACCCTTAGTGGAGGAACCAGTGGCCTGTCCCATCTCGTGTGACATTTTCTGTTTGTTAGTGCTGCTTTACCAGTTATACAATTTGCAGATACAAAAAGTAAGTACAGTTTAATCAGTACCAACATTTTGTAAGTACACTGTAATATCCACACAACATATGATATGGATGATACAGCACTTTCACTCTGTAGTGCATGTTTTATAAAACCTTTCACTGGGATTTGAGCCTTTTGGAATTGAAGATTGATTTTTTAATGCCCAGGATTTGGCACTAAGCCGGCCATGTTTTTTTTGTTCATCTGTGTTTCCTTCTTATGAAAGTTTTGAGTTTTAGGGGACATCCAGTAATGGGCTGGGAAAAGCAAGAGTGTGCCTGCTTTTATTATAGTGATTTCCCATTTAATATGAATGCCTGTATTCATTTACATTATAGGTACACATGATTTAACACTAGGATACCAATTAAAATAAATTACTAGGCAACCATCTGCAGCTTTACTTTTAAAGTATTCCATAAAAATTATTTCTGGTACATCTTTACCATAATTGTTATTTTTCATGTACACACAAATGGATTGTTTGTATATGTGTGTGTATGTAACAACTATCCAGGAAAAACTGATTTACTGGATGGGGGTTATCAAGCATGTTCTTCACAATATCCTCACTTTTTTAATGATTGCTGCTAACATTTCTATTTGATGGTAAGGCTTTAGGACTTTATGTCTACTTTAGAGGCATCCAGAAATAATTCACTTGATGTCTGCACTTTTCCCATTAAGGAATGTTCCAATTAGCTGCTTCATGTGTTATAATGATTTCCTCTTTAATATTGATGCCAAAATACGCCAAAACACAATTAGTAATTCATTAAGCACTCAAAGGCTGAAAGCTCTACATGAATATTAACATGGCCATGCTTCAAATAAAAACGCAAAACCATAAAAAGAAAGATGTTTAACTTCTAAACTAATTAAATGGGCAGATAGTGACTTTTCACCCCTGATTTCTTTCCAAAGCTCTTGTAGTTGACATTTTGTTAGAGCTTATTGATATATGAATTCATGTATCAATTTAAAGCCAATGAATTGTAAGCTACATATTGGATGGAGCGCCTGAAGACAGCCCCTGGGTGGGAGCGGGCTAAGCAGCATAAATCAACATTACATAGCATCATATAACATAACATATCAATGTTGGCATTCCAAATACATTCACTTATGGGACAGTATTCATTAAAATGAGTGGTTTTGAATTTCAGTTTCATTCAGAAGTTCTTTTGGGAGTTGTTCATTCCACATGGTGTCAATGGCTGAAAGGTGGTCATTAATGATTCGTTCTTCACATTGCTTTCTAGGGAATTCAAATGGACATCTTTGTTTAACATGTTCATTTGTTTTGTAAGTTATTTCACAATAAGATATGCAGTTGTGTGTTTGAAAACGGATTACATTATCATCTAAGTCAGGGTTTTGGCAGGGTTTAGTAATGTGCAAGTAACATATTTTTCGGTGAAGTTGCTCAGTGCTTTAGAATTATGTTTTCCAATTTGCAAATCACTTGCAAACCATTAAAAGGTATGTATTTGAGTTCGTCCTCAAATTCAGCATTCTTGTTTCTGAAAGGTTTGTGGTAGTCATGGATATTCAGAGTTTAAAATAAAGTTTAACATGGCAAGGAAATAAGGGAAATGTGTTGAAACATCCACTTGATCAAGAGCACAAAGTTGATTTGGATTTAAAGAGTTGATGTTATCAAGGTATGCATTTGCATCTTTTAAAAATTTGATTAGTTCTTCCCTTGCATATTTCGCACAACATAAAGTTACAAACCATGTTGGTGGTCCATGGATATGCAACATACAATTTAATGTTGATAAATGTCTATACCAGTATTTTCTTGTTCATCGCATATTTGCTAAAATTCCTGTAATGGTACTTCCTTTAGCTTCAGCTTTTAGTATTAGTGCAGCTGCTGTTATGTTATGATAATGTTTTACTGTTTTACGTATATATAAGGAACACCATGAAATACTGTGGATAAATCACTTTCATAGGGTAAGTAAAGCATATATTCATGATTAAGACAATATCAAGCGTCAGTTGAATACATGTTACTTGCCCTGTATGCAGAGACAGATAACTGTACGGGTCTGTCATCTAATCATCCTCCCTCTCCTGCAGGAAACAAATGAATGAGGAAAGCATTTTTCTTCTAAGAATGTATCACATACCATTAGTAATATGCCCTTGTTTTATTTTTTATAATTTGAAATAAATCTATAGAATCACATATAACCTCTTTAGAATGCATGCATGGTGTGTATATTCTTCATACGTATCTTCTCTACTTTCTAGTAACACCTTTCGAAACTGGACTACTCTTCATTTATGTCTTCAAGATGTAAATGCATATATTGTTCAATATTAACATCTTGCTCATATTTATTGCAAGCTTTTAACCTTGTTAATAAACATTGTATTGTTTTATGCAAATTAGCAAATGTGCTTTTTGTTGGTACTAAGAGTGTGTTTTTATAGCATAATAAACTAAAGCTTCTATGTTGCCATGTATATTTAAAGATAAGAATATAACTTTTTCTTTTAATGCCTTTGTTGATTCATTTGCTCGTCTGTTTCCTGACTTGGTTTGTAATCATGCAGTTGTTTGGAAAGGGCGTATTAGTTGGGTAATACATTTTTCATATACGTTTCAATATTGCTATTTTTATGGAATAGGTTGTGGTTTTACATTATTTGCGATTGAACACATAAGCAGTTTATTTTCTAATTGTTTAGAACAATACAAACACATTTTCTGATTGTCTTCACATCTGATTTTTTCTCCACAAAATAAATGTATTATTATAAGTCTAAGCCACATTGTACTGTTGACATCACTAGTTTTTGTCTACATTGATACATTATACAGACGTCTTAATGTGTGGAACAACACTCACATACGTGTAAATGGTAGTCTTTCATTTTAAAATTATATGTTTGTATTTGTTGTATTTTGAAAGAGCTTACCTATGGCATGTGTACTTTGCAATGTATCATCTGCATTTGTGTTTTCAGAACATTCTGCTCAAAATTATTGGTCTTGTATATCTTCAGAAAGCCATTGAATTTTTTGCAAGTTTTCATTTCCATACTTTCTTTTAATTTGCAAAGTAATTGTGCTGGTTGTTTAGCACTGTACATATTCTTTCCTAAAAGTCTAAACACACTATTATGTGCAGCTAGCATGCAAATGTGAAGAAATGTACTATTCCAGTGCTTTGCCAAAGAACAATAAATGTGATATCCTCGTAATCCTGTATATTGTCTCATACAACAGGGATCAAGGTGTTGCACAATTTGTAGTTTGCCTCTCTTTCAACATCTGAAATGATTATTCAACTAATGTGTTAAGAGAATGAAAGTGTTATTCCAGTTTTGTACAGGTTTGTAACCATGTCCATTGTTTTGCAAGTTTACATTTTATTTGTCGATTTGAAACATTGTTATCAGTTGTACTGTTTACAATTTCAATTAAACAATGGATATTTCCATGTATACAGTCAAAGGCATTACCTTGATTAGTGAAAATATATATTATTGTTGAATCAATTCAGTAAGTATCTCCGACAAACTATCGTTCCAAATTCAAAGTCTGTATGTATTTCCCCAACATATTCTGTTTGACGTTTTCAAGAGTGTAACAGCCAACATTTGCACGGGCAGTTTTACACGTATGTAAAAACATTGTTAATTCCTTTTGAGCATCAACATCTGTGTGCTTGAAAACAAATGTATTTGTGTTGTTGATGTTTTTAGAAAGCTAAATATCCTCATTCTATTTTGGGTTTGTACATTGTTTTGCATTTGCATAGTTTGTATGTGTATTACATTGTTTTGTTTTTTGCAATGTGTAGCCTTTGTTGAATAAGGTTAGACTTTGCAATGTGTTTTTCATTTACTCTGATATTAACTTGTCTAATTGTGGCTTGTACATTTATAGTGTTATGTGCTCTATGCTTTGGGTTATGTAAAAACATTTGTAATTCATACTTCTTTCCTGCATTTGCTCTGGATTTCTGTGCCATTCTGATAGAGGCATTTTCAACTCTAAATAAAAATGAATAGAAGAACACATGTAGTAAGCACAAATAACTTTATAAAATATATTCTTTCTTTTTTATTTTTATATTGTATTGTTTAACACAGGCCTAGCTCGAGAGCTGTTCTCCTAGAAAAATGTAGTTACATTGTCAAAATATCATATTGACATTTATACAAGAATGTTAGTCCAATCTGTCTATTGTAAGTACTGTATGAAAACTGAGGGTATTCTCACACCTACTCGCCTTGGATCCTCTTCTCAGGTGACTCTAGGGGTGGAGATGCAAAGGAAGACCACCTGAGTGGAGGGTCTTCGGGGATTTGGGAGAGGATGTCCGCAGGTGAGACATGGTATCCCCCTTTTCCTTGTAATAACCAACCTTACTCTCCCCCTGCCTTTGTATGCTTTTGCCAATGACTTCCCCCTCATTTACCCCCAGTCATACCACTATGGTACTGGTTTGAGGGAGAGGCATCTAGGAGTGGTACACACTAACATGTCACTTCACCACGCTCATGCTGAGATAAGAAGAGGCCTGAAGGCTATTATGAGGGACAGGTATGTCCAGAGAATACCAATAACTTTGCTGAGGCAACTGGACTTGAATACTCACACCTGCAATCTGTTAAATGGCTGCAGGTGCTAGAAAGGTGGTGCTGATACTCAAGAAAGAGAGACCATCAGGACAGAGGTTGGGCTAAGCATGTTGGGCCTGTGAGTAGTGAAATCGTGACAAGGAGGAGGCTGCTGAGGAGGGTCCTGCCTGGGGGCCAGGACACCTGCAAACACCCAGGAGTAACTGTGACGTTGAGGCCAGAGCGGGCCATGAGAGGGTCACACTGGGTAGAGCCTCCCTGGTCCGGTGCCTGCAGCAGGAGCTCTGGGGCACGGGAGAGACCCCTTTGCTGTAAGCTACCAGCAGCATCCAGAGAGGCGAGCGGATCTGACCACAACCCCGAGAGAGAATTCCAGGCTGTGAGCGTGGCTCACAATACCACAGATATGTGTTTGAGGAGCAGAAGAAGAGGAACAAAGCCGATGGGAGGAGCAGCCAGGGACTGGCGAGTGAAAACAAGGGAACACTCATATTGGGGTGCTGCTGGGGGCTGCTGCATGGTAAATGTAATTGCTGAACAAAAGAATTTAGATATGCACAGGTCAAAGTGAACCCAAAGAGAAGGGTTGTAATGAACAATACAAGTAAAATGAATTGTAAGTGAAACAACATGAATTAGGAACTATTGAATACCAAAGTAAAGGAAAGCTTTGAAAAGCCTATGAATGGAATGCATACTAGTGTGAAGCACACGTAATATATTTCGAAAGGCAAATAACGAATCATGTGAAATACAATGAAAAGCAAGTAATTAACATTACTGAAGAGTGTGAAAGTAATGTGGGGAAGGGAGCAAAGCACCACACAGTGAAGTGCATGAAAGAACACATTGTGGCAAAACCAAGAGACTGGCAAGGAGGAGAACACATTGTTGCAAAGCCAAAAGACTGGCGAGGAGAAAGCAAAGTGAATGTGAACCGGAATACATGTGCAGTGACAGAGAAACCTTTGTGGGCACGAGAGCCTAGGGTTATCGACTTCGTGACCTGTAATTGGTGGACCATGTGGTCCGACAGCTGTGCGTAGACCAAGGATACCCTATCTGTGAAAGTTAAGGAAACATACAAAGAAGTGTAAAGTATAAGAGACTGAAACAAAGTGTGAGTTGACATCCTGGAAACGCTGACACCTTGGGGAAGAGAACCCTGAGGCCATTTTGGAACTGTGTTGTTTTCTTGGGGAAAGGCACCCTGAGGGCAAGTATAGGTTTTGGACACAGACACACTTCTAAATTGAACTTACTGACTCAGACTTTCCTTATTTTCTTTAGGTAGGGAAATTCCACCTTAGCATAGGGTAAGTTAGACCTTCAACCATCTTGACATTTAAGTTAATAAAATTAACTTTATATGAACTTTGAATCTGTTGTCTTTGTCTTGCTTCATGATGCCTTCACAGTACATGCAGTATTTTGTTTGTTTGTTTGGGATATAAATGTACATGTTGTTTGCAACGTACATATATATTCTACATTTAAAATGTATAATCCTGAAATGTACAGTGCAATATGAAGCAACTTTTAAAACTCCCTACACATTCTAGTGAACATTAAACATACAACTCATCCCAAATCATCTTTCCCATGTTTTTGTTTTCATATGGAAGAGCATATACGCTTTGTATGTAAAAAGCAAGCAGTTAAAAATGAGATGTAGTATAAGCAATGGTGCTCATGTACAAAATTGGACGCGTACTGTGCATATACGCTTTTAAAAGGTCTGTACCTTTTTCTGGATGGTACATTTATTACAGGTGGATAAGTAAATATAGAGGAGTAGCTACTGCACTGTTTAAATACCAGGCTTCTGAGATTCAGGATTCTATCATGCTGCTATATGCACTATGCATTTTAGTTGGCCAGTAATTTATTTTGGCTGGCGATTTGTTTTGATCATTTTGTCTATTTGCACCAGTATGCTTCTAGCTTGCTGCTACATGCACCATGCAGTTTAGGAGGGTAGTTGTATACTGTGACTGGCTACCTTTGCACATATGTGTGTCCATTCATGACTTCCAGCAATTTGCACTTTATCTGGACCAGTGCCAGCTGCTATTTTAGCCTTTTGACCCACATATAAGGGGGCTACACCGTACTCGTTTTACTTCATCTCCTTGTGATTTCCTTTATTCTTGTGCACCTTAAGTACACACACCGTTCCTTATTACTGCCGGTCTTAGGATGTGCACCATTTCAGAGTCAGCATTGTGCTTTTTGTTTTGATTAACATCGGTGCCTCTAATCAGCAGATTGCCATAGCCTGCATAATGGAATCTGTTTAATGTTTACCCTTGCACATCAGCCTTTTACTTTTCCCTGCTCTCCGCATATAACCACATGGGCATACAGATGTCTTTATTATCCATTCCCGATTCTGATACCAGCCAGACATAGGACAGCCTAGACAATCTCCATGGATGATCTCCATAATCATTTTGGGCTTATTACCTTGACTACCATTTCACATATAGCACCTTACCATCAATTGCTGTTTGCACTATGCACTTTCGTTTTATGCATTAGTTTTCTTTTGTGTTCACTGCAATGTTATGATCAGGACATGACATGATCACACATGCTATTGACAGAGCACAGAGTGGCAGCGAGTGATAGTACTTTATAAAGAAATTCCGAGTTTAATTTGTGTTGCTTGGCTAATTATGGTGCACTATTTGTGGATATTGCACATCAGGTTTATTTTATGAGCCATTATGTAAAATAAAGCAATCCGCAATTAACATGTTTGTCATTCGGAATCTTTAGTTTTAAGCAGTCTAAGATGGCTGACAGGTTTGCATCATCACAGGGGCTGGTTGATTGTAACCATGAAACTGATGAGGGACTTTGAATCTATGTTTACCAGCCGTGTGATCAAGGACCAAGCAGTGCGAAATTTGTGTTGCACTTTTTATTCTGCCTCCCAGAGGCTTGGGCGCTAAATAAAATTGTTTTAAATTTTCCACTGATTTCGTGCCTTTATTCTAAGAGGTCACTGGAGTGCAGGCCATAACCATTCTTTTACAGGCTGTCTTAGCCCTATATTTATATATATTCAAGAAAAAAAAAACTAAAGGTACGTTATGGTTACCCGAAAACCCCAGAAATTTGCCAACATGCACTGCTAAGACTAACATCTAGGACATCAAATATGACATCAAATATGATAACACAAATGTCATTGATGTGTGTTATTTATGCTAGCAACAAGATGTGAGGGGTGATCGGAAGATCTATCATGCACTACTTAATGTATGAAAGAATGTACTCATTGCAACAACACAATACTGGAGTGTTGCTGTTAATACAGCAACTTAATCATACATACACATAGGCAATGGCTGCACCATGCACTATAGAGGTACAACATTTTTTATCTGGTAATTTTGGATAGTAAAATAATGAATGGTACCTTATTAGAGTTTTCAGTAATGATCAACATGGAATAACTAGCTAATAGCTAATACTTGAAGACTTACTACATACTTGTGTTAGTACAACCATGCATATCAAGACCATACAAATATGAGGCAAATACAAGGACAATTAAGTAAGGAGGAAAGAAACAACACCACCAAAAAATGACAGTAACATTAGACTTTATCAACAAGTAAACACATTTTTTGTGTGTTTGAGGCTTGCCTATTTCGCCATGTATGTGCTCCATGAACTGAGGCCAAATATTAAGGAAAGTGCTTTAACTACATACAAGAAGGTTAATGTGTACATATGCAACACCTTTTAATTTGTAAAATTGCCTCTATCAGTGAACAAAATCACATGGCCTACATATGTCAGTGAACAGAAAGAAGTTGGGCAGATATGTGATGTCATTGGTGATGTCATTAATAACATTTGTGATGTCATCTTTGATGTCCTGGGTGTTAGTCTTAACAGTGCACAGTAGTGGCGCGAGTTATGGTTGCTTATCATTCTGTTTTTTTTGTGGTTTTATTTGTAACCATAACATCCCTTTAATAAAGTTTTTTCAGTGAATTTCATCAGTTATTATTAGTGCAACTTAACCATAACGTCCCTTTAACAAAGTTTTTTCAGTGACTGTCATGGGTTTTTTCCAGTCCACTCTCATTTCCTACAACTTACTAATATCATACTTACCCAAATATAGCAACATCTTTGCCTACATTTACAAAGTTTCATTAAAACTCTACCATTCCCCACCGTCTAGCAACATTTTAACACTTTTATACACTTTTTACAACTTTTTTCGTGTTCGCCTACGTGCACAGACGTCTGACGTCATTGCAGACTTTCCAGACAATGGGCCTCATTACGAGGTAGGAGGTAAGGGATTACCGGCACCGGTAAGGGTGCCAGAGCCAGTAATCCCTTACCTCCATATTCCGAGGTCCCTTAGCGGGTCCCTTCATTAACGCCTGGTCTGACCAGGTGTTAAGGACGGGACCCGCTAAGGCACTTCAGAGCTAATAACGGTACCGCAAATTGCAGTACCATTATTAGCTACTTCCCCATTCCCATTGAGCCCTATGGGCGCTCAAATGGGAATGGGGAATGGTTCTCAGAATGGGGACTTAACGGGTCCTCCAAGGTTGGAATGACCCGGTAAGTACCCATTCTGAGAACCCGGTCCCAGTATGCGGTAAGGGGGTAGCCATGGTGCTAATAGCACCATTGCTACCTCCTACTGCGTAATGAGGCCCAATGTCATGGGACCGCAAGCGTGAACTGGTCTGTCCTTTTCAAACTGTTTGGAACTGCACTTTTCAACTTTGAAGCTCAAAATGTAGCCCCTGCACAGCTCCTACACCTATCCTTACTCATTATCCATTAACAATCTAGCACACAGTACATACTTGGAAGAATATTAGCAATACTGCTATTTATTTTAAAAATGGCATCAACTATTGCCTTCCCTCCTCCTGAACAGCCACCACCACCACCACCACCTGCTGGAGGACCTACACAACAAAAAAAGTGCAGTACTTCAAAAGACAATGAAGAGGACAAGGAAGATGAGGTAGAGGAAGTGCCTACCTCTAGCATCGAGAGAGAATCATGGGCGTAGCAGTTGTTTACCACTGTTGGGAATGTACCAAAGGCTAAAGCTACCAAAGTGAAATGCACTGAGTGCAACACTGTACTCAGTTGTGGACTACCTGTATAGTACTCCTAAGGAACCACCCCTATGCGCCGCCACACCAAATCCAACCACTGCAATGCTCTCAGAAATGTTGTTTCTTTCTTAGCAAGTAGTAGGCTTCCTCCACCTCATCTTCCTCAACCAATACTGTGACCACACAGCCTACTCCTGTGGACACAAGATCCCACCAGCTACATTGCAAGCGATAAAAGAGGGTGTTGATCCATATCTTTCGAAGACAACAGTACTCTGCATATGCTGCAACACACCACTCTGCAGGCGGGAGCAAATTCGAAGTGCTTTTAAAGCTGTAATCAAAGAGCATGCAAAACACTGCCCCCTACGTTAGATGTAACACACGGCCAACATCTTCTCCTGTCCACCTACCCTTCCATATTTGTGGTTGGTGGCTCTTCTCTCATGTCCCTCCCCACCTTACTTTTTGACCTCTCCTGCAAAAGAAATAAAACAAAGTTTCCTTTAGAACCACCTTTCACAGTTAAAAAATAGAACTAAAATAAATAAGCTTACAGACTCGATCTACTTTACACTTCTCAATAAAGTAGATAGACCCAATAAGATTCTATCGCCCTCAGTACAAAGGCCCTTGTGGCACTAATTAGATTCACTCACCCCCAACACTAACATCACTATATGCTTAGGACAGGCTTACCTATTTCAATGATGTTAGTGGGCAGCATAGCTAAACGTACCCTGTCATCACCAACGTCATAAGGTCATCTAACAGAGAACAAGGAACTGAAACACACACATCCACAACAAATGCAAAACTTTTGTTTCTTTTTACAAAAATGATAGAAACATTTTATTTTGAAGAAAACAGCAATATTCGGGACCGAAACAAGTAGTTTCCATTTTGACACAACAATGAAAACATTTAATTAATTCCATGAAAACTTGGTTAACTTTTTCAAACGCAGTTCATAGCTACCAAACTTTGCGTCGTACCCATTTTTAGTGTAACTATCAACAGTGATATTCTAATGCAAAATCCGATCATCGATCAATGAATACAAGTCTGCGTTCTTTGCAAAAAGTTATCTTGAATGACCGATGAGTAACCTACGCACATGGCACTCCATTGCAGAGGAGAAATTAGTGCTTTAAAATTGAAATAAATGCTAAACTGTCCCATCTGCACGTTTCTAGAACCTATACTCTCAATTGTTGCTCCTTGTTTGTGCAACCGCAAAAGGACAGATTGTTGTCTGCCGATTTATCATTATTGTCCAAATACTGTTGAAGAAGTCGTTGACTGGTAGACTGTACCCATGACACACAAACATCGAGAATGCAAAAACATATTTCAGTAACCTCTTTATAATTGAATATACACAGTACATGCATATGTTGGCTATAAATGTAAGTTACAATTAACACGTACAATGTCTAATCTTTTCGTCAAATTGAACATGCATCCACCAGGACGTTCATTATATGGCACATAGCACACTTTCCATCCACACTTGCATAAATATTATTTAAAATCTTGCTTACATTGCGTTTTGAGAATCCATTCTTCTGATGTAGTGGAAGACCAACCGCTTCAAAACACTGTTTATTTTAAATAGAAACTTTACTTTCCGACGTAACCTTACAATATAGTGAATCTTATCATTTCTTTGTGGATTTTTGACACATTTAGTCTTTCAAATCCTTAGTGCAGTGTATTCAAGGACACATAAGATTGGCGATAACAGCTTTCCTGTGAAGGCAGCCAAGCTCTGGAACTCCCTGCCTCATGAGTTTAGAGTAGACCAACCATATCCACAGCTTAGAAAGAACTATATCAACCTGCTCAACTCTACTGACTACTAGCCATACTAGCGGAATCTGCCTCGTCCGGCTGCCTTTGTCTATCCTTGCAATCCAGTGAAATGAGAATCTAACCTGTTCATAACTTGTACATTTGTACCTATATTGTGAGATACTGCCATATTGCCTTTGTAATTTTACCTGTAATATACTGTGTCGTACTTTGAATTATTTTGTAACTTTGTAAGCTTTGCACCTTTGTACTGCTGCGCCCTGTTACCCTTGGGTTTGGTGCGCATTAGAAATAAAATAAACAAACAAACAAACAAACAGACATAACAATGAGACCCTTCATCTAGCGTTCACAGCGTGCCCGAGTCAGTAAGGTTTTTGGTAACACATGCCACAAAAATGAACAATATTAGTGGCAATCAGTGTACTGAAAAGCAACTAAATATTTCAAGTAAATCACATATCACAATATTTACTGTCATTTTAATGGAAACAACGTTCCTGTTCCCAATACATTTAAGTTTTCTTTCAAGGATTACCTCAGGCGTGGTCCACACAGGCACAGATTGCCCTATATGTCAATAGTGATCTGCCCCCTGCTCTCTCTGCTATGAGAAGCGTTTCCCCAGCAGAGAGTTGGAGCGGCAGGATCAACTGTATTGTGAAGAAGAGTAGTTTGTCAGAGAGAGCTTCAGGTAGTGTGTTCCCACGCTCCAGACAGCGTTGTGGATAATGCAAAGGTCTTGAATTTGATCCGTAAAGCAACCATGAATGCATCAGAGTTTGTACGGCATAATTGCTGAGACTTGAAGGGATAATATTTATGGAAAGAGAGGTACAGTTGTCACGTAAAAGTGTAGAGACACAAACAGTGTAGTACAGGCTTGCTGGCTTCTGTGTAGATATATTCCTGCAATCATATTGATTATCGATTTCTGCTTTCATGCGGATGCCCCTCCTTGCCCTCCACGGTAAAATGTAAATGTGCAAAGGCCACAGGCGCATGTTCATAATGCACATTGACAATACAAATTCCTTTGCCTTTTATTTCATTGTCGGCTAACACTGTGGCACACAAACCTTTGGTCTATTGCAATCTGCAGCTACTTATCATGGTACCTTTGTTCCAGGATGTTCAGACTTAATTTACTTTATTCATTTATTTCTTGGTTATTTGTGAAGTGCATACACCAAAAAAAGAATTTCACACCACCACAATACAAAAAAAGTGTGGGGGGCGGGGGGCAGAGAACAAAACAACAATGATATGATAAGTCATTCATAATGCGACTGTACATAAATGTTTCTAGGTGCGACAAGACAAGGAAGGGAAAAACAAAGGGAAACAGAACAAGCAAGCTTACTAGGCATTGTGTCATTCAGAATGTGCAAGTGCAAGGGAAAATGAAAGGAGAAGTGCCAGGGGGATCTAAGGGGAGAATGCAATAAGCAACCTCCAGTAGTGAAACCAGGGTGGCCGGCTCTAAGTAAGTGCAAATAGGCATGGTACCATAGGGGTTGCAGATACAGCCCATAGTGAGCAGTGGGCCCAGAGGCAGTGCATTGAGCTACTGGTCATGAGGGAACCTGGTCCCCATAAGGTTTAGAGGGTGGCCAGGTAACCAGTTAGTGCAGCAGAATGAGGACATCAGCAGGGGGGGGGAGAGAGAGAGAGAGAGAGAAAGAGAGAAGAGAGAGAGAGAGAGAGAGAGAGAGAGAGAGAGAGAGAGAGAGAGAGAGAGAGAGAGGCATATAGGAAAGTCTGCATGTAGTGTGGTCCTTGACCCCAGAGAGTCTTGTGAACAATGCAGGGCGTCTTGAACTTGATCCTTGCAGCTACCAATTGGAGCCAGTTTAGAGATTTCAGGACTGGATATATACGATCCCTTGGCTTAAGGCCAACAACAAGCCTTGCAATCATGTTCTGGATAAGTTGCAGAGGGCAGAGAGTAGAGGCAGGAAAATGTAGAATGAGGCTGCTAGAATAGTCCATCCTAAAGAGATGTAGGGCTCTTGAGACAGTGAGCTTTTTGGGGAAAGTGACAAAAGGAAGAATACCTCTCAGTAGGTGGAGCTGGAAGTGGGACTTCTTAGAGACATCTGTAATGTGAGAACAGAAGAAGAGGGTGAAGTCGAAGATGACGCCAAGGTGTTTTTCCTCGCCGGAGGCACAGGTACAGGACCCAAGGAGGGCAGCTGGAGTGAAAGAGGGAAAGCTGTGGCACGGGTCCAATAAGAATAATCTCAGTATTACTGGCATAAAGGGAGACATCATTGGAGGCACACTTTTCCAGAATCGCAGATACACAGTCAGGAATAAGCAAGAAAGGAGAGGATGCAGCACAGAGGTTAAAAGAGAGCTGACTGTCATCCGTAGAGATTAGGTGTGCTAGAGGTGCCAAGTACAGGTTGAAGAGCCACAGTGAGATATGTGGTCCATGGTCTTGAGGCCAACGATAAGTCTTGCAGCCTTTCTTTTAATTAGCTGGAGGGGCCGAGAGAGAAAGTGGGAGGCTTAAGGAAGAGGCTGTTGCAATAGTGCAGCCTACAAAGTACCAGAGGTCTACAGACTTTGAGCTTCTAGGTAAAAGCGAGGGGGTGGATGAAGATGGGGCAAGCACGATAGGCCCAGAGTAATGCTCAAGGGATTCATACATATGTTCATTGCAGGAACAGGGTCTTCAAAGAGGAGTCTGGAGACACCGGGACTGCGGTGAGCATGTGGACAATAGTCACAGTGTATAAAATGTCTTTCAGGCGACATGGTGTTCTGCAACTTGAGCGTCCCCTTTCACCCAACCCCCTTGCGAGAGCACGATCACAGATGCCAACTACCATTGATACTGGAGGGGGGTATATGAGGATGAGGCTAGCGTCATAGGCCAATGCTTATGTTATTGCACACCAATGTGTAACGATACTCTTATATGTTTGCATGTGTGGTACACTTACAAAACTTTCTCACAACTGTTTAGCTTAAACTATTTTTAATATGTGTATTTAGTTTAGTAAGGTGGGTGTCAATGACACTACAAACTATACTGCTGTGTTTGAGTTACTGGCTGCATCAATACATGGAATTGTCAGCTGTCACTGGGGATTTCATCATAAATGGGTCGAACCACACAGGCACTTATTATTCTTCGGATGCAAAATCATAGTCTTCCATGAATCCACCACTGAAATGCAGAATATGCCACAAACCTGCACCACCTGTGTAACAGATACAGAGATAAATTATTGGAATGAAGTCAATAATTGCATTTTGTTTATTTGCAATAACTTGTAAAATGTACGGCGTTGTTTTAATTTATAAAGTACTTTTTTATACAACATAGTGACAGTACATGTGTTATGCAAACCACAAACAGAACTCTCTGGTCCATTTAAATTCAGTAACACAAATGGAGTAAATTGTTATGCTAATGTACAATGAATCTTCTCTTTCAATTGCCACCAATTGTTCACAGCATTTACTTAAATGAATCGGACCAGTTGTGTTTGCAAATGCTCCTCATTCATAGAAATGCCACAAATAATCCTGACAAAACCTACAGTGTCTCAGGTATAAAGCAGTATTGTGCAGGAATGGGACAATTTAGCATAAACACACAGGAAGATCCACAAAAATTCCTAATGTACTTACTGCAACTACTGGAAACCAAAAACATTCCTATTAATGAAATATTCCAGATTTCATACATGTGCATACATACATCAAGTCTATGCAACTATGTTTCACAAGACCACATCCCTAATGAACGATTTGTATACGAATTGTATATGTATCCATACCAAATTCTGAATCCTTTCCAATTCACCTGCTTCTTCAGAATGCAAATCATTACATATTATGCCCTTTTTGCAATTCACACAATCGTTCCACCATACAAATAAACTCATATAGCCAATATGTCATACTAATGCTCTAAGGTACAATGCACCACCAAATAACCCAAAATGTGTTTTCCAGATGTTTTCCCAAGTGTGCTTTCTGCGGATCCAACATGGCGGATGTTTGCAAAAATATGATGCACCTCACGCTTTTCACCATCCAATCATCTGGGGTACATCTGGGGTGCATCTGATGTCTGTGGACCTCACGCCATCCTCTGGACCACCCTTTGCACCAATTGGAGGCCCATCTACGGACTGAATAGGGAAGCGAGTCCGCGGACTGAACCCAGATATCACTAATTTTGTTTTACCAAATTTTTGCCCATTTTGCTGGACGAATTTACACCAAATATACCAAAGCTTGCTTTCTGGACCAAGCCGCGGCTCCTGCCACAAATTTGGTGAAAATTCATCCAGCAGTTTGGGCTGTAGGTGTGAGCAAAATTTGTCTTCCATTGCGTCTATGGAAAAACCACACATTTTGCCACCACCCCCATAACTTTATCCCCCTGCCCCCTTGATGAAACTTCACCAAACTTTGCAGAATCAATCTGATGGGGCCATATACTTTCCAAAGTTTAGTGAGGATTTTCCTGTGAGGGTGAAAGTTATAAGCCACCCAAAAAGTGCTCTTCCTATGGGTTGAGCAATTTAACCATAACTACGGGGCCACTACTGCTGTACTTTTTGGGCAGCTGATAACTTTCCCCCCCTGGACGAATCATCACTAAACTTTGCAAAAAAAGTATATCGCCCCATCGATTGATTCTGATTCAGATTCTGATTCAGATTGATTCTGCAAAGTTTGGTGAGGTTTCATCCGGGGAGAGGGTGGGGGGGGGAAGAGGGTCCGAAAATGTGTGGTTTTTCCCATAGACGCAATGGAAAAAAACACTTGCTCATGCCTACTGCCCAAACCGCTGGACGGATTTTCACCAAATCTCCTGCAGCAGCTTGGTCCCGAAATGCATGCTTTTGTAAATTTGGTGTAACCCCGTCAAGTAGTTTTTTAAAAAATGGCCAAAAAGTAGGTTACATCAAAATGTGTGATATCTGGTATCGGTTTGCGGACTCATTTCCCTGTTCGGTCCGTGGATGGGCCTCCGATTGGTCCTGGGGCCATCGTGATGTCTGGCTGACATCGAACACCCCTGCTGATTGGTCAATAAAGAATGTGAGGTGTGTCATATTTTTGGGAAACGCCCATCATGTTGGATTCACGGACAGTGACTGGTGTCCAGGACATCGCGGTATAGACATATTAAACATAAAAACGTAGAAAAAAGCACCACATTGCACTTGTCAAACAATCTCTGGGGAGGTGAGAGCTGATGAAGATGGGATGGGATATGGCCATAAAAAAGTAAAAAACATAGGTGGTTTTTCATCCCCAATGTCCGCAAAGAGTTTGGGACATCCCTGTGATGTCCACGAACATTTTAGAAGTTTGGTGGCATCCATACATAGTTTTGCATTACAGGGTTGGTGAAAAGCATTTTTTGGATGGTGCATACCTTTGGCGCAACTCAATGAAACTGTATGAAATTTGGTGATATTCTAGAGGTGACCTTGAATGGTTGTAAGAAAATCTGGTGCTGTTTTGCCAAGAGGGAACAAAATTAGAGTGGGGTCCCAAAATATTTAAAAGGCTTATAAATTTGGTGCCATTTTACGAATCTGCACAAAAGTTTGGAACAAGGTTTAAGACCAAGATTTGAATGTTTTTGCAATGGTTGGCAGGATTTTGTGAAGAAGGGGCAACATTAGAGGGCGGGGTTCAACAGTTCTAGATGGGTTATAACTTTGTTGCCATTTGACAAATGTGCACAAAAGATTTAAGAAAGATTATAGACCCAACCTTGGATTTTTCTGCAAAGTCTGAATGGAATTTGTCAACAGGAAGCTAAGTTATCTGACTATTTTATGTATGTACATTTTGACACTTTTCAAAAAATAAAACATGAATGGATTTGCAGGAAAGTTTTGTGAATAGCATTGTGCAAAATGACTCTGCCCTGCAGTGTGTTGTGTTGCAGTACATACAGAGTATTGTTGTTTTCGAAAGACATGGATCGGTTGCTTCTTTTATCATTTGCAAGGTAGCTGGTGGGATTTTTTGTCCCACAGAGGTAGGCTGTGTGGTTACAGCATTGGTTGAGGAAGATGAGATAGAGGAAGACAGCCTACTACTTCCTAAAAAAGGAACAGCCTTTCTGAGAGCATTGTAGTGGTTGGATTTGGTATGGCGCTGCATGGAGGTGGTCCCATAGGAGTACTGCCCTGGTTGTCAATGATGGAGAACAAAGTTGCACTCAGTGCATTTCACTTTGGAAGCTTTAGACTTTGGTACATTTCCAACAGTGGTAAAGAACTGCCACACCCATGATTCTTTCTGGGTGCTAAAGGTAGGTATTTTTTCTACCTCATCTTCAGGTCTTCTTGATTGTCTTTTGAAGTATTGTGCTTCTTTCATTGTGTAGGTCCTGCAGCTGGTGGTGGTGGTGGCTATTGGGGAGGAGTGATGGCAAAAGCTGATGCCATGTTTAAGGTAAATACCAGTTTTCCAAGTATGTGATGTGTGTTGGATTGTTAATGGATAATGAGTAAGAATAGGTGTAGGAGCTGTGCAAGGGTGCATTTTGAGCTTCAAAGTTCCTAGATGAGCTGGAAAATGCAGCTCCGAACTTTTCGCGAAGCACGGACCCATTGGTGAAGAGCGGACACGTTTGCAAATATATCATCATGGGACGCACGTAATAACGTGACACTGTCCGGAAAGTTTGCGATGACGCCATACTTTTGCGAACATCTGCGAATCCAAAAACAGTGAACAAAGTTGCAAAAAGTGTATACAAGGGTTAAAAATGATGCTAGAAGATGTGAATGTCAAAGTCCCAAGGTGGACCTGTCTATTTGGAGAAAATTGTTGCTATATTGGGGTAAGAACGATAAAACTAGGTTGTAGCAAATAGGGTACACTGGTAACACCCATGAAATTCACTGAAAATACTTTGTGAAAGGGACATTATGATTAAGTTGCACTAATAAAAACCTATGAAATTCTGTGACAAAACGTTATTAAAGGGACGTTATGGTTACAAGTAAAACCGAAAATCCCCAGAAATTCTCAATTTTTGGTAAGCTAAGCAACCATAACTTGTGCCACCAACGGGCACTGCTAAAACAAACACCCAGTACATGAAAGATGACATCACAAACGTCATTCATGACATCACTGATGACATCACATATCTGGGCCACTGGTTTTATTCACTGACATGTTAAGGCCAGTTTTTCATTTTATTGTATTGTCACTCAGAATGTTTTTAATTGAGAAGATGCTATATATATATATATATATATATATATATATATATATATATATATTCAGTGAAAAAAACTTTGTTAAAGGGACGTTATGGTTAAGTTGCGCTACTAAAAACCTATGAAATTCAGTGAAAAAACTTTGTCAAAGGGACGTTATGGTTCCAAGTAAAACCAAAAAACCCTTGAAATTCGCCAGTTATGGTAAGCTAAGCAACCATAACTCGCGCCACCACCGTGCACTGCTAAGACTAACACCCAGGACATCAAAGATGACATCACAAATATCATTGATGACTTCACTGATGACATCACATGTGTATGTACTTTTCATGAAATATGTGTACAAGGGATTCTTATTATAATGTTGCGAAACAAGTGTGAAGGATCATTGCAATAAATATCATACCCTAATTAGTGCATTGAACAATGCATTGATATAAATAGCATTCTATTATGGGGTTCTATCTAGTATACTAAGCTACTCATACAGAAACATAACATTGTGTGCAGTGTACAAGATGAAGGTATAATATTCATAATGTTAATATGTTGAATAATGAAATGATAATTGTTTTCTTAATAGATTTTTGTGTACTGTGAAATATGTAATAAGTAGCTAATAAAACACATGTATTACATAATTGCATTACTATAGACAAAACACAAAGACACAAGAACACATACCAATATGGGTATATACAGGGAAAGTGGAGTTAGCAAAAAAGCACAAGTATTAGCAGAAACAATTCATAATTTAACTGATTATTTTCATGCAAATAAATGATTGCTCTGTTTCAAAGCTGCTATTTACCCTAGGTATATGTATCACTTGATGTGATTGGACCCTAAGGAAAGTAGTGTGAGTACAATGTATACAAATATGACCATATACAGGGAAAGTACAGCCATAAAAAAAAACAACAGAACTATCAGAAAGTGCTCATAAGTCTATTGATTATCTTTATGCACAAAAAGGATTGCTGTCTTTCAAGCTTGTGTCTTCCCGTTTGTATATGTTTCATATGATGTGACTGGACTCTAAGGGAATTACTGTAAGAACCTACTTGGATACGTCTACAAATAAAATAACATTTTTAGTTTCTGACTGTTACTGAAGAAAACCATGTGGCCTAGATATGTCATCAAAAGAAAAAAGAGTGAGCCAGACATGTGATGTCATCAGTGATATCATCAATGACATTTGTGATGTCATCAATGACATTTGTGATGTCATCTTTGTTGTCCTGGGTGTTAGTCTTAGCAGTGCACAGTGGTGGCGCGAGTTATGGTTGCTTAGCTTACCATAACTGGCGAATTTCAAGGGTTTTTCGTAGCGCTACTTGGAACCATAATGTCTCTTTGACAAAGTTTTTTCACTGAATTTCATAGGTTTTTAGTGGCGCAACTTAACCATAACGTCCCTTTAACGAAGTTTTTTCACTGAATTTCATAGGTTTTTAGTAGCGCAACTTAACCATAACGTCCCTTTAACAACGTTTTTCATTGAATTTCATGGGTTTTCATTAGTGCAACTTAACCATAACGTCCCTGTAACATTTCTTTTAACTAAATTTTAAAGGTTTTTATTAGTGCAATGTCACCATAACATCCTTTTCAATAGATGAAGACCACTAACATCTTATGTCCTCAAAGTGGGAACGCCGGGTGGTAAAAAAAAAAAAAAAAAGATTTTCCTTCCTACACGGGGACGCCTGCGGCATCCCGGTGTAGGAAGGAAAATCTTTTACCAAGATGGCCACCGTGGAAAGGGAAGGCGGGGTGTATAAAGAACACAACAGGGCATGAGTGGGGGTGGGGTGGAACAGGGGAGACACATGGGCATGAGCAGGGGGTGAGAGGGAACAGGGTACAAACAGGGCATGAGCACGGGGTGGGGGGGAAAGGAAGGAAACAAGGGGCATGAGCGGTGGTGGGGGGAACACGAGAGAGACACGGGGCATGAGCAGCGGGTGGGGAGGAACATGAGGGATCACAGGGTATGAGCGGGGGTGGGGAGGAACACGAGGGAGACACGGGGCATGAGCGGGGGAGGTACAGGGCACACACGGGACATGAGCGGGGGTGGGGGGAAAGGAGAGAGACAAGGGGCATGAGTGGGGGGTGGGGGAACACGAGGGAGACACGGGGCATGAGCAGGGGGTATGGGGTAACACGAGGGAAACACGGGACATGAGCGGGGGGTGGGGGGAACACGAGGGAGACACGGGGCATGAGCGGCGGGTGGGGGGCAACAGGAGACAGACACGGGGCATGAGCGGGGGGTGGGGAGAACAGGAGACAGACACGGGGCATGAGCAGGGGGGGTGCGGAGAACAGGAGACAGACATGGGCATGAGCGGGGGATGGGGGAACAGAAGACAGATACGGGGCATGAGCAGGGGTGGGGAGAACAGGAGACAGACACGGGGCATGAGCGGGGGGATGGGGCAACAGGAGACAGACACGGGGCATGAGCGAGGGTATGGGGGGCAACAGGAGGGAGACACGGGGCATGAGCGGGGAGTGGGGGGAACAGGAGACAGACACGGGGCATGAGCGGGGGCTGGGGGGAACAGAAGACAGACACGGGGCATGAGCGGGGGGTGGGGGCAACAGGAGAGAGACACAGGGCATGAGCGGGGGGTGGGGTGGTACAGGAGACAGACACGGGGCATGAGCAGGGAGTGGGGGGCAACAGCAGAGAGACACGGCGCATGAGCGGGGGTTTGGGGGGTACAGGAGACAGACACAGGGCATGAGCGGGGGTGGGGGGGCAACATGAGAGAGACACGGGGCATGAGCGGGTGGGGGAACAGGAGACAGACACGGGGCAGGAGCGGGGGGCAACAGGAGAGAGACACGGGGCATGAGCGGGGTGTGGAGGGGTACAGGAGACAGACACGGGGCATGAGCGGGGGGTGGGGGGCAACAGGAGAGAGACACGGGGCATGAGCGGGGTAAGGGGGGAACAGGAGACAGACACAGGGCATGAGCGGGGGGTGGGGGGCAACAGGAGACAGACACGGAGCATGAGCGGGGGGTGGGGAGAACAGGAGACAGACATGGGGCATGAGTGGGGCTGGGGGGAACAGAAGACAGACACGGGGCATGAGCGGGTGGTGGGGGGGTACAGGAGACAGACACGGGGCATGAGCGGGGGGTGGGGGGCAACAGGAGAGAGACACGGGGCATGAGCGGGGTAAGGGGGGAACAGGAGACAGACACAGGGCATGAGCGGGGGGTGGGGGGCAACAGGAGACAGACACGGAGCATGAGCGGGGGGTGGGGAGAACAGGAGACAGACATGGGGCATGAGTGGGGCTGGGGGGAACAGAAGACAGACACGGGGCATGAGCGGGGGGTGGGGGCAACAGGAGAGAGACACAGGGCATGAGCGGGGGGTGGGGTGGTACAGGAGACAGACACGGGGCATGAGCAGGGAGTGGGGGGCAACAGCAGAGAGACACGGCGCATGAGCGGGGGTTTGGGGGGTACAGGAGACAGACACAGGGCATGAGCGGGGGTGGGGGGGCAACATGAGAGAGACACGGGGCATGAGCGGGTGGGGGAACAGGAGACAGACACGGGGCAGGAGCGGGGGGCAACAGGAGAGAGACACGGGGCATGAGCGGGGTGTGGAGGGGTACAGGAGACAGACACGGGGCATGAGCGGGTGGTGGGGGGGTACAGGAGACAGACACGGGGCATGAGCGGGGGGTGGGGGGCAACAGGAGAGAGACACGGGGCATGAGCGGGGTAAGGGGGGAACAGGAGACAGACACAGGGCATGAGCGGGGGGTGGGGGGCAACAGGAGACAGACACGGAGCATGAGCGGGGGGTGGGGAGAACAGGAGACAGACACGGGGCATGAGTGGGGGTGGGGAGAACAGGAGACAGACACAGGGCATGAGCCGGGGGGTGGGGGGCAACAAGAGAGAGACACAGAGCATGAGCGGGTGGGGGGAACAGGAGACAGACACGGGGCATGAGCGGGTGGGGGAACAGGAGACAGACATGGGGAATGAGCGGGGGAGTGGGGGCAACAGGAGATAGACACGAGGCATGAGCGGGTGGGGGAACAGGAGACAGACATGGGGCATGAGCGGGGGTGTGGGGGGCAACAGGAGACAGACACGGCACATGAGAGGAACAGGAGACAGATACGGGGCATGAGCGGGGGTGAGGAGAACAGGAGACAGACACGGGGCATGAGCGAGGGGAACAGAAGACAGACACGGGGCATGTGCGGGGGGTGAGGGGAAGGTGAGAGAGACACACGGGGCATGAGCGGGGTGGGGGGAGGGAGAGAGACACACGGGGCATGAGCGGGGGGTGGGGGGATGGAGAGAGACCCACGGGGCATGAGCGTGGGGTGGGCGGGAGGGGGGGAGACACACGGGGCATGAGCGGGTGTGGGCGGGAGGGGGAGATATACGGGGCATGAGCGGGGGGGCGGGAGGGGGAGACACACAGGGCATGAGCGGGGGGTGGGCGGGAGGGGGAGAGACATGGGGCATGGGGGGGGTGGGCAGGAGGGGGAGAGACACAGGGGGCATGAGCAGAGGGTGGGCGGGAGGGGGAGAGACACACGGGCCATGAGCGGGGGTGGGGGAAGGGGAGAGAGACACGGGGCATGAGCGGAGGGTAGGCGGGAGGAGGAGAGGCACACGGGGCATGAGCGGGGGTGAGGGGAGGGAGAGAGACACACGGGGCATGAGCAGGGGTGGGGGGAGGTAGAGAGACACACGGGGCATGAGCGGGGGTGGGCGGGGGTGGGCAGGAGGGGGAGAGACTCGGGCATGAGCGGGGGTGGGCAGGAGGGGAAGAGACACACAGTGCATGAGCGGGGAGTGGGCGGGAGGGGGAGAGACACACGGGGCATGAGCGAGGGTGGGGGGGAGGGAGAGAGACACACGGGGCATGAGCGGGATGGAGAGAGGGAGAGAGACACACGGGGCATGAGCGGGGGATTGGGGAAGGGGAGAGAGACACACGGGGCATGAGCGGGGGGTGGGCGGGAGGGGGAGAGACACACGGGGCATGAGCGGGGGTGGGGGGGAGGGAGAGAGACACACGGGGCATGAGCGGGGGGTGGGGAAGGGGAGAGAGACACGGGGCATGAACAGGGGTGGGCGGGAGGGAGAGAGACACACGGGGCAGGAGCGGGGGTGGGGGGAAGAGAGACACACGGGGCATGAGCGGGGTTGAGGGGGAGGGAGAGAGACACACGGGGCATGAGCGGAGGGTGAGGGGAGGGAGAGAGACACAAGGGGCATGAGCGGGGGGAGGGAGAGAGACACACGGGGCATGAGCGGGAGGAGGGAGAGAGACACACGGGGCATGAACGGGGGTGGGGGAAGGGGAGAGAGACACGGGGCATGAGCGGGGGTGGGCGGGAGGGGAAGAGACACACGGGGCATGAGCGGGGGTGGGGGGGAGTTAGAGAGACACACAGGGCATGAGCGGGGGTGGGGGGAGGTAGAGAGACACACGGGGCAAGAGCTGGGGTGGGGGGAGGGAGAGAGACACAGGGCATGAGCTGGGGGTGGGGGGAAGGGGAGAGAGACACACGGGGCATGAGCGGGGGTGTGGGGAGGGAGAGAGACACACGGGGCATGAGCGAGGCTGGGGGGAGGGAGAGAGACACATGGGGCATGGGCGGGGGTGGGGGGAGGGAGAGAGACACACGGGGCATGAGTGGGGGGTGGGGGAAGGGGAGAGAGACACACGGGGCATGAGCGGGGGTGTGGGGGGGGAGAGAGACACACGGGGCATGAGCGAGGCTGGGGGGAGGGAGAGAGACACACGGGGCATGAGTGGGGGTGGGGGAAGGGGAGAGAGACACACGGGGCATGAGTGGGGGTGGGGGGAGGGACAGAGACACACGGCGTTCGTGTGCAGGCGGCAGATCTCGCTCCTCGGCCCTCCGCTGGCCACCGTGTGCCGATGGCGTGAGTGGGGGGCTGGAGGAACAGGGGAGACATGGAGCATGAGTGGGGGTGGGGGGGACAAGAAGGACACATGGGCATGAACGGGGGTGGGAGGAACAGGAGACAGACACAAGACTTACTGTGCAGGCAGCGAGGAACAAAGATGGCAGGCGTCTCTGAAGCCAGACGCACTGCACGCTTTCACCGCATTCAATGAGAGAGCATGTCAGATGTCCACGGACATCACGCAAGCTGCTTGCCCAATCACCGTCCTGTCCGCGGAGCGAACAGGGAAGTGTGTCCGCGAAGCGAACACAGATATCACTAATTTTTTTCACTTACATTTTTGTCATTTCTTTAAAAACTACTGGATGGATTTACACCAAATAAAGCAAAGCACGCTTTCGGGACCAAGCCGCCGCTCCTGCCGCAAATTTGGTGTAAATCCGTCCAGCGGTTTGCGCTGTAGACGCAAGCAACATTTTTTCCCATTATGTCTATGGGAAAAAAAAAGTTTTGGGACCCCCCCTATAACTTTGCCCCCCCTGGACGAATCCTCACCAAACTTTGCAAAAAATTCAGAGTGACCCAAATACTTTTTTTGCAAAGTTTGGTGAGGATTCGTCCAGGGAGAGCGAAGTTATAAGCCGCCCAAAAAGTGCTCTTCCTATGGAAACACCAATTTAACCATAACTACATATATATATATATATATATATATATATATATTCAGTGAAAAAACGTTGTTAAAGGGACGTTATGGTTAAGTTGCGCTGCTAAAAACCTTTCAAATTCAGTGAAAAAACTTTGTTAAAGGGACGTTATGGTTAAGTTGCGGTGATAAAAACCTATGAAATTCAGTGAAAAAACATTATCAAAGGGACGTTATGGTTCCAAGTAAAACCGAAAAACCCTTGAAATTCACCAGTTATGGTAAGCTAAGCAACCATAACTCGCGCCACCACCGTGTACTGCTAAGACTAACACCCAGGACTTCAAAGATGACATCACAAATGTCATTGATGACATCACTGATGACATCACATGTGTATACTTTTCATGAAATATGTGTACAAGGGATTCTTATTATAATGTTGCGAAACAAGTGTCAAGGATCATTGCAATAAATATCATACCCTAATTAGTGCACTGAAGGATGCATTGATATAAATAGCATTCTATTATGGGGTTCTATCTAGTATACTAAGCAACTCATACAGAAACATAACATTGTGTGCAGTGTACAAGATGAAGGTATAATATTTGTAATGTTAATATGTTGAATAATGATATGATAAATGTTTTCTTAATAGATTTTTGTGTACTGTGAAATATGTAATAAGTAGCTAATAAAACACATGTATTACATAATTGCATTACTATAGACAAAACACAAAGACACAAGAACACATACCAATATGGGTATATACAGGGAAAGGGAAGTTAGCAAAAAAGCACAAGTAGTAGCAGAAACAATTCATAATTTAACTGATTATTTTCATGCAAATAAATGATTGCTCTGTTTCAAAGCTGCTATTTATCCTAGGTATATGTATAACTTGATGTGATTGGACCCTAAGGAAAGTAGTGTGAGAACAATGTATACAAATATGACCATATACAGGGAAAGTACAGCCATAAAAAAACAACAGAACTATCAGAAAGTGCTCATAAGTCTATTGATTATCTTTATGCACAAAAAGGATTGCTGTCTTTCAAGCTTGTGTCTTCCCGTATGTATATGTTTCATATGATGTGACTGGACTCTAAGGGAATTACTGTAAGAACCTACTTGAAGGATACGTCTACAAATAAAATAAAATGTTTAGTTTCTGACTGTTACTGAAGAAAACCATGTGGCCTAGATATGTCAGCAAAAGAAAAAAGAGTGAACCAGACATGTGATGTCATCAGTGATGTCATCAATGACATTTGTGATGTCATCTTTGATGTCCTGGGTGTTAGTCTTAGCAGTGCAATGTGGTGGCGCGAGTTATGGTTGCTTAGCTTACCATAAATGGCGAATTTCAAGGGTTTTTCGGTTTTACTTGGAACCATAACGTCCCTTTGACAAAGTTTTTTCACTGAATTTGAAAGGTTTTTAGCAACGCAACTTAACCATAACGTCCCTTTAACAAAGTTTTTTCACTGAATACATATATACACACACATATTAATATATATATACACACACACATATATATATATATATATATATATATATATATATATATATATATATATATATATATATATATATTCATAACTGCCGAATTTCAAGGGTTTTTCGGTTTTACTTGGAACCATAACGTCCCTTAAACAAAGTCTTTTCACAGAATTTCATAGGTTTTTAGTAGCGCAACTTAACCATAAAGTCCCTTTAACAAAGTTTTTTCACTGAATTTCATAGTTTTTTAGTAGCACAACTTAACAATAATGACTTTGACTTTATATACATGTCATATGGAACTGACTAGATCTCTTCTTATGAACTTGATGTCCGCAAACTTATTTAATGTTTGCGGACATGTTCGGAGAACAGTACCACCACCTAGAAACCCTGGGGAGGTATGTGTAATAGTTATATCATAACATAGGAACATGTAACAAATTCACAAAGCAGCACACATACAAAGTATATGTAGTAATACTTAAAAAATGTTACCCATATATGTAACACACTAACCATTCATGTAAATACAATGGGCCTCATTACGACCCAGGCGGTAATCTTCCGTCATTACCGCCATGGCGTAATGAGCGTTTACGCCGTGGGCCGATGGCGTAAAGAGCGCCACATTACGACCCATCGCGCACGAGCATTACGCCATGGCGGTAATGCAATTAACGCCATGGCGGAAAAGGCCCCTACCGGCATCGTAAAGCGAGCAAGGTGCACCTCCGCCACCGTAATTAGCGGCCACCGTAATTAGCGGCCACCGTAATTAGCGGTCACCGTAATTTGCGGTGGCCGTAAAAAGCTGAACCGGAAATAGCGTCATCGCGCCGGAGCGGGAAACAGCACGTCGGCCATCTTTGAAAACACAATCCATTGCCATCCTACCGAACAACACCAGACCCAACCCTGACACCTGTCCCAACCAATCAGCCATCCATCCAAGTACCCGAAAATGCCAAAAGTTGTAAAGAAGGCATGTGACCGCCAGCGCCAGGAGAGATTCAGCCGGGAGGAACTCTGCATGCTTGCGGAGACCCTGCAAGACAACGCAGGTGTCGTTTTCTCCCCGGAAATGACCAGGACAGCGATAGCGAAGAAGAAGGCCATCTGGGCCCTGGTGGCCGAGCGCGTCAGCGCGTTGGGGACCATACCCCGCACCCCACAGCAGTGCAGGAAGCGGTGGGATGACCTACGCATACGGGTCAGAGCCGTCATCTCTGCAAACCGCAACCTTGCCCTGGGTACCGGTGGAGGGTCGGAATCCCCACTAAAACTCCAACCGTGGGAGGAGATCTGTGCAACCACGATTGGCATGGAATCCATTGAAGGCGTTGGAGGGATGGAAAGGGGAGCTCCGACATCAGGAGATGAAGGTAGGTGCCTCAAACAAGACATGCCATAGTCACTGCAGTCCATTCATGTGTAGCACAAGGTTGCCCTACAGTGTAAATGCAACACATTTCAACACTGCCCATAGCCACATGCGAGCACCACCCTGTATACACTGCTGGCACCCGCATACCTGCATCCACATTCCACACTAAAAGGAGACAACCTGCATGGCCCTGCCTGAAATCTGCCTCATCTACTGACCAGAATAATGTCAATCATTGTCATTCCAAAGTCCGCAGACCCATCAATAACGCCCTCCCTCCTTTGCTCCACCACAGGCACAGATTTACACCCCGAGGACCAGGACACCCCTGCGACGAAGAGAGCCAAGAAGGCCATCAATACCGTCCCCGCACCCTCAACCTCAGCTGCAGTGAGGCAGACCCCACAACAAGCAGGACCCACTGCGAGCATACCGGACGTCCCACCGGCAAGCACCCATGTAGGCAGCAGGCCAGCAGCAGCTGCTCCACCTCTACTGACATTGCCTGCCACAGAAGGCACCGGGTCAGCGGCCAGCAGCAACATCGTTGAGACAGCTGCAATAGCTGCATGTTCAGACTCAGACATGGAGCACGAGGTCAGAAGCCCCACCGACCTACTACATTCCCCCTGTTTCTCAGACGCCAGTCCCCATGAGGATCACACACAGGGGCACACAGAGGTAGAGGAGTGGCCTTCCACCCCATGCCCAGTCCTCACTCCACAGGAGGGGAGCAGCCCCTCCATCACACCACCAGCACTGGCCATGGGCCAGCAGGGGCAGCAGTCCCTCGAGGACATCACAGAACGGCAGCAACAACTGTCCACGATGCTGACTGAGCATGCCGCGGAATGTGTGGGGGCTAGGGCAACCATTGAACAGGCCACGGAGACCCTAAGGGCCGAAGTAGCGCAGAGCACTGCCACCCTGAGGGATGCCATGCAGGCCATGTCCAGGGACATCTGTGCTGAACTTGCCGGCTTGCGTCGTGCGCTCACTGAGCACACCCACACCCTACAGGACGTGCATGCACGGGGGCAGGCAGGGACATCCTCCCCTGCCAGTTCTGCACAGAGCAGCCCTGTGCGACGTGCCGGACGTAACCTGCGCTCCACAGCCAGGGGTGCCCCGGGGGCCGGGAGAGGGGGCTTGTAACAGCCTGTGGCCACTGTCACAGGCATCTGTTGACACCTACATGGGGTGTGTTGGGGTGTGCAGGGGGGAGGTGGGAGGGGGTGTGTCACGACGTTTCATAGTTTGAATACACTTTTTTCTTTCCGAAAAAGAATTGTGTGGACATTTTCATTGCGTATGTGTGCTTTATTGGTGTACAGTCCACAGTGTGGATGTCCCAGAGCCACACAGTGCCCCAAGTGCAGTCACCATGTGATACACACCAGCCGTGTGTGCTAGAAGCAGTGGTCGATGATACTTTGGCGCATTGCACGCCCCTCCTGTGCATCGCCTCCTCCATGGGGTGCCGCCCCATCTGCACCCTCCTCATCCTCATCGTCAGGTGGTTGCAGTTCTGCGTCAGGGGGCAGGGGCACATTCCGTCTGACGCACATATTGTGTAGCATGACACATGCCATGACGATCTTTGCCACCTTCTCATGGCCATACAGGAGTGCCCCACCAGACCTGCTGAGGCTTCGGAACCGTGCCTTCAATAGGCCGAATGTCTGCTCTATGACCACACGAGTACGTGTATGTGCACGGTTGAAGTCCTCCTCGTGCTGGTTCTGCGGGTTCCGGACTGGTGTAAGGAGCCACCTCTTCAGGGGATAGCCTGCATCACCTGTATGTAGGCGAGAATGTATGTGTCAGTCATGTTGTCTGATCAAGAACATGATGTTCCACCATGGCTTGCATCCAACTGTTACTTTGGCTCACTTCTACATGCACTAATTGATTAACACAATGCTACCACTATATGCTCATGGCTCCCATGGCCTGTTTTGCATGCCATCACCCAATGTATGCAGAGGGGTTGTGTGCATTGTGAGTGCCCGTCCTCTGTCTCCGTTCTCTGTGTTACTCACAGCCAGGTGGAGTATGCATCCCCCCCCTTTCAGCCAGGTGGAGTATGCATCCCCCCCTTTCAGCCAGGTGGAGTATGCATCCCCCCCTTTCAGCCAGGTGGAGTATGCATCCCCCCCCCTTTCAGCCAGGTGGAGTATGCATCCCCCCCCTTTCAGCCAGGTGGAGTATGCATCCCCCCCCCTTTCAGCCAGGTGGAGTATGCATCCCCCCCTTTCAGCCAGGTGGAGTATGCATCCCCCCCCTTTCAGCCAGGTGGAGTATGCACCCCCCCCTTTCAGCCAGGTGGAGTATGCATCCCCCCCCTTTCAGCCAGGTGGAGTATGCATCCCCCCCTTTCAGCCAGGTGGAGTATGCATCCCCCCCCCTTTCAGCCAGGTGGAGTATGCATCCCCCCCTTTCAGCCAGGTGGAGTATGCATCCCCCCCTTTCAGCCAGGTGGAGTATGCACCCCCCCCCCTTTCAGCCAGGTGGAGTATGCATCCCCCCCCTTTCAGCCAGGTGGAGTATGCATCGGTACGTCATTCACCTGTCCACTTCCATGACATTGGACTCACCGAGTAGCCAGGATCTTGGCCCCTGCATGTCGCTCCATGTAGTGTGGTATTGTGGAGTTCCTCAGGACCATAGAATCATGGGTTGATCCGGGGAATCGGGCACAACAATGTGTGATGATCTTGTTGGAGTCACAGACCATTTGCACGTTGATTGAGTGGAACTGTTTCCGGTTGCGGTACGGTACCTCCATGGCACGTGGAACCACCAATTCCACATGGGTGCAGTTGATGGCACCAATGCAACCGGGTATGCCGGCTAGTGCATGGAAACCCACTTTGGTGTTTGCAATCTCCTGGCCAGTCCGTGGTAATGAGATGTGGTCGTCTGTGTGCTTGAGGAGGGCATCGAGCACTTGGATGAGTGTTCGTGAGAATAATGGTTGTGAAATGCCATGCAGGTGCTCCACTGTGTGCTGGTAGGTGCCTGTGGCCAGGAAGTGGAGTACAGACACTACCTTCAGTAGGGGGGGATGGCGGTTGGAGTTTCTATCATGCTGACGATGTCGTTGTGTGTCATGTCTACGGTGGCGGTGATGGTGTCCCGGTCCAAACGGTACAGGCTGTGGATCTGCTGAGCAGTGAGGTTGAATGGATTGGCTCTGATGCGTGGGATTGGGGGCTGCCTGCGTGGTGGCACTGGCTGTGCTGGTGGGGCTTGCTGGGCCTGCCTTGCCCTCCTTCTCCTCCTGCGTCTCCTCTGTGCTGCCTGTTGTTGTTGTTGTTGTTGTAGTTGCTGTTGTAGCACATGCATTGCTATCAGGTCCTCCAGCCCCAACATTGCTAGTCGTATTGGTATCATTGTGGAGTGTGACTGGGTGTGGGAAGGGGTGGGGTGTGCTCTTTTTGTACTTCCTGAGTCTGTATTGCCTTCACCTGTGCTGTTTCTGTGCACCTGTGGCAGCTGCATTCACTTAACATGGCCCTTTACGGTTGGTTCGCGATGGCGTTATTAGCACCATGGCGGTAAGGTACTTAACGGGCTGGGTGATGGCGTTAGGTGCATGTCCGCTTGGGTCGGCATTTGCGTACCTTTCCGCCATGGCGCTAAGTACGGTGTGGGCGGTCGCGTGCGTGCACCCTTAGCGCAGTTAGCGGCAGCGTTAACTACGATGCCGCTAATGGCATCGTAGTTAACGGTCACGGGTCATGATCGGACCTGGCGGAAAACGATGGCGGTAACCATTTTCACTTAGCGCCAGGGTCGTAATGAGGCCCAATATGTTTTAAAATGAACATAAAGTGGCTTCCACCATAATTACCTCACAGACGCTCCACAACCAACAGCAAGACCAGACGTATACACTACTGATTACATATCTCACCAGACATAGTAAGTGCACTTCTTTTTACTCATATATTTATAAACTTTCTATATTAGAAAAAAAAAACATATTACTTCTTTGTTTTCTCACAGAAATGTGTAGTACTCTGGACTGGCTAGAGGACCATTTCCCACGAGACGAAATGTTAGAAGATAGTCCACCTAATGGTACACACTTTACTGTATAAACCAATTGATAAATATTATTTTGTATACATTCAACATATACATACTTTTTTTACAGACCCTACAAAAAGTGCAACTTCCAAAGAAAAAGAAGTGGTGGATAACACTCTTGAACACATTACCCACAAAATGGACCAACTTATGGCAAATTTTATGGATTTAAAGAACTTTGTGGAAGATCACCTAAAACCACCAACAACATACCATTGTCCCACCTGTACTTGTCCCCCCTCACCATATCCCATTCATTTATCCCCAAACTCTCTCCATGGACCACAACGTTTTGATGAGATTTCCATCCCTTCTTCACCTGATCCCACTAATATTGAAAACCCTAATTTTCCTGTTTTTGTTTCCGTTTCTGCCCCACCTTCTCAGTCATAAATTGTTTATATATGTTAAATAAAGTTACTTTTTTATATTGTGTTGTAATTACTTTCAGTTCCTTGTAATAAAACCAATTTAGGTGTCCACGGACACCGCGGTTGTTTGGAAATGTTCGTAAAGAAACGAAAATGTAACTGTCCTGATGACACTACATCTGTCCGTAATGTTCTCATGCAAGTTCAAAATGTTCTAAGAACACTCGTAGTGTCCTGAAATGTTCGTAAAGAAACAAAAATTAAAGTGTTCTAAAGAACACTATATCTGTCCGTAATGTTCGCTATCAACTTAAAACTGTCCTAAGAACACAATTGGTGTCCTGAAATGTTCGTAAATAAACAAAATGACGTGTCCTGAACAACAGTACAACTGTTCGTAGTGTTCGCTACCCAATTGAAAGTGTTCTAAGAACACAACTGGTGTCCTGAAATGTTCGTACATAAACTAAATTACACGTGTCCTGAAGCACACTATATCTGTCCTTACTGTTCGCTACCAAGTTTAAACTGTTCTAAGAACACACGCGGTGTCCTGAAATAGTCGTTTCACATGTGACGCACTTTTAATTACTTCAGAACTCGAACAGTGTCCATAGGACATCAATGCGCATGCGCTAACCAATCTCTGTGCACTCGGTGTCCTCCGGACAGGCGCTTCCTTTGCAGACTAGTTCGCAAACAGATGATATGACCGCGCCCACGCTCATCGTGTGTCCTGAAATGCGGACACTGTTCGTGTCCCCGAACAATTTAAAAATACATTTTTAGTTAATCCATTATACTTTTCAATAAAATCTCACCATGCCACAAGTCCCACATAGCAATCTTGAGTTTCTATATACCTTTTGAAACTTTCCGATCCTTTTTTTGTGTTCGATCTGTCAGCGCACAGTGCGCATGTCCGCGGACCGTGCACAAGCACCCCTATGAAAGACCACACCAAGAGCTTATTCCCATTGTGTTTCTGGCTATTCTTCAGAACACAGTGATTTTTGCTGCCACCTGCAGACTACACCATCATCGACATGGCATCCTTGGCTGCTGAACTGCCACTTGGTGCTGCACCTGCTTCAGCACCACCACCACCCCCTCCACCACCACCACCTCCCCAAGGGCCTGAAGAGGGGAACAGGACTGAGGATGCTGAGGAGGAAGAAGAGGATGATGAGAATGAGGTAGAGGAAATCCCAACTACCCGCACTAGACATGAGTCTTGGGTGTGGCGGTTATTTACCATTCATGGGAATGGTCCTAAGGCTCGTGCGAACCATGTTACCTGCAATGAGTGCAAAATGATACTCAGTCGCGGGAAGCACGGTAACTACAGCTTTGGGACCACTACTATGAAGCGACACCTGAGGTCATTTCACTCTGGGGCTATTCGCAGGGTTGTACCTTGCGAAGAACATAGCAGGTTGATTTCCTCTACTTCATCCTCTGTTTCTGATCCTGTCACCACAAGGACCACCTCTGTGGCACAGCATCTTTCTCAACCTGCCTCACAGGCCATACAGAATGCTGATGACCCTTACCTTTCGAGGGTCACAGTTGTATCTATGTACTGTGACACAGTACTCTGCAGGGGGGAGCGACTTCGGAGTGCTTTTGAGACTATCGTCTCAGAGCACGAGAAGACCTGCTCACTACCCAAATAAAACCCACTCTACATCTTCCTCTCTCAGCTCGCCCTTTCTTATCCCTGTGGTTGGTGTCCCCCCCTTTACCCTCCTTTACCCTGCTCTCCTAGTGTGTCGTGTCTGAAAAACCAAAAAAATACAAAATTACAAAAATCAAAAAAAAATAAGGCTCTTTTCAGAGCCGCCTTTCCCAGTTAAAAAAAAGAAGTGAAAATAAATGAAGCAGGGCTCTTTGTATTTTTTAGAAGTTCGCGGACAGTTCGCGAACATTAAAAAAATTGGGTTACTACTCCATCACAAACATTGTAATTTTCTCTGGAAAGAAGTGGTGGCTCTGAAAAGAGCCTTTGGGTGGTGTTTGTAAGTCAAAAATTGTAAATGCTTCACATCTACTTCAAAATCGTTGTTGTAATTCCAAAAAAGGTCGCAATGCATTTTGTACATTTCTCAGAAAAATCTGATTGCCAGCATAAGTAAGATGGACTCCATCTCTGCGAAAAAGGTATGTACTACAAAACATAATATTTTCATTGTGAAAAAAAGACATGCCAAAATCTCTTAGAAAGCCACAAACAGCCTTATTAACATTCCGCCTTGCTTTTTCCATTTGTGGACCAAATGAAGAAGAACAAAGCCACATTTGTCTCTGCGCAATCCGTGAAAATATCACTTGAGAATTAGGAAACATGTCCATAACCTTCCTCAGTCCTTCTTTCATAGCAAATTGCAAAAAAATTCCAGTCACATGCCCTAAACTGTTCCCTCCACAATGAATTACAATTATGTCTGGATGTTGCTCTGTCTCCAAAGTAGCACAGAGAGGTAGCAAGTCCATCCACTTCATTCCACGTACTCCATGCCAGTGTACTTCCACATGTGGGAATCCAAGATCTACAGCTACTCCACAGCTTTCTGCATGCACCTTCAACCAATGTATCCACGAATCTCCTAAAATCCAAACAATCTGTTTTCTGAAACACACAGCCGTAGCTATCTTTTGTTCTCTCAGCAAAAAGAGTATCTCAGAAAATCTCTCCTGGCACAACACACCCACCAAACTTTCCTGCCCAATCCCTTTCAGTGCTTATTCTCATTTGCATGACTTCTAAACCCAAAAATCCCCGGATGTAACTCCCGATGTCCGGGAACTATCGCCATGTCCGCGGACATATCGTAACATGAACAGCCCTTGTACCATTTCCACTACACTCTCTCTGCCATTCCCTCATTGGATGTACCTCAAAAATCACATGACCATGCACCAATCACATTCAAGACCTCTACATCTAACTGCATCATCATAGACCAGCACTGCAAATTTACTCTGAATCTCTCTGAGTACAAGTGTCATATCATTGGCAAGCAGCATCTACCACGAATACTGTACAAGTCTTCAAGATTTCTACTTGCAGCTCCATGCATATCCATATGCATGAACACAAACTTCAGGTATGCATATTTTCTGTATAGTAGATGACATAGCTCTCAACCATTTTTGTTTTACAGGCGGGTGAAATCACCCGATTTTGTTTTTGGCGGGTGAGACGCCCATTGGAATGAATGGGCGTGCAGGAGGCTTGGCGGGTGAGTCTGCCCTTTACAAGGCGTGTGACACCCGCCAAAAGCGTGTGAGTTGAGAGCTATGGATGAACACATTTTCAAACAGACGTTTACCTTGTAAAATCTGTAAAATTAATTTACTGTACTTTTTTCAATTTCCTAAAATCAACTATCACTTATACACCTTTATACTTTTTACTTTCTTTATACACACACACTCAAATCATGTTAAACTAACATTTTTTAAATGAAATATATAGACTACATATATTCAAACAAAATTGCATGCAAACACAATCTATGTTTAAACCTTTATAAAAATACTTATACAATTTCATATTTTTTGTTTTTATTTATTTATTTATTTACTTAATTACTTTATATTAGACATGACATTGAGGCGCTATTACCTAGAACAGTTTACTTACAGAAATAGTAGTATTCACTAATATATTATAAATTTCACAAGACATAGTAAAGATATTTTATTTTTGCTACCGTTAGTCATTCAATACATTTGTTCATTAAGAACATATCACATGTACTGAACTGATGCAATGTATCTTTTGTAAATAAATTAGTTTAATGGTTTTACAGAAGGCACTGAGGATTTCAATTAAAAAAATCAATATCTAAATTAAAAACAGTGCTATATACAAAAAAAAATTACTAATTTGAAGCTTTTTACAGTTGCAGTGAAGACCAGTTTCCTGAAAAGAAGCAGCCGAATTCGAAAAAGAAAGAAAAACTAAGAAGTTACCTGTTCATTTTTTTAAAAAAGTAAGTAAAATATCACCATAATATTTATATTATTAATCAAATATATACATAACATTAATACCAGCTATTTTGGTTTCTTAAAATAGAGATTTTGTACCATTTTGTCCAAAAATTTCCATGTCGTAAACAGCGATTTACAACCAGAATGGCCCACAAATTTCTATTTTTGGACACACAAATTAGCCAACTGAACCACTACAATTTTCATATTATAGAACAAACAACTGTTTTAATTGTATACATTAGATTTACTATTTGTACTTTTCCACACCACTAGCTTTCTTTTTTTTTGTCATCTGAACCCCAGTTTAGTGACACATAAATTCAAGAATACCTATCCCTACTAGTTTTAGTTCCCAATGCACAATCACACACCATTACATACATCTTTATCATCTTACTCAAACACTCATGCACACAGCACACATACATTCCAGAACACCCCAACCCATATCTTCTTTATTTTTTTCAACAGACCCTAAAGAATGCCTACCAAAAGACAACTCCGTAGAAAGCAACGCAAAATTAGAGCAAATGAAAATAAAGAAGTCCAACATAAGCATCCATCTCTAGCAGAATTTGTAAAAAAAGTTAAAACAAAACAGCTAATACAATCATTTAGTGAAACACAAGAAGTTTCAAGTACAACAACTTCGCTTCCTCTATCAAAATGTAAAACAAACCAAAAAACAATTAACAGAAAATCAGCTATCAGTACAGATAAAACTACTTCTTCAAATTTTAATATAGTGCAAAGTAAGCATACCAAGAAAAGTATTTTAGCCAAAATATACCGTCACAAAGTCCTTCAAAATCTTATAAAAACAGGAGAGAAATCAGGTTCAAAGCTTAAAACCTATCGTAGGAAATTAATCTTAGAAGCATTGATGGACAGTGCAATTCTTCTCAAAAGAAATTTATTTATTTTACTGTTAAACAAAATGAAACCACTAACAAAACTAATAACTAAATTACAAAAAAGACTTCTCAATAAGCGAAATGTCAACAGAAAGAACTTTTTAAGTATCTGCGGAGGTGAATGGAATCACACTACGAGCACAGAACCATATTTTAATGAAGAAGCGTACAAACAAAAGCAAACAAATACAATTGCCATAAATAGTAGTGGTCGAGGTTATGAAAAAGTAAATAATACCATAATGGAACAAGAAGTACTCCTTACAAAAATATGCCCTGAAAACTTAGAATTACCCCTCCATTCAACTGAATCAGAACATCTAGTGTACAAATGGCCATGCACGTCAATGTGTAACATTCCCAAACAATGTTTCAAATCTTCACACCAATTCCTCAATAAATATGTAAAAAGCAAAGACAAAATCAAAATTAAATTACTGCAAAATATAGATACCTGACCAGTGCGCAAGTACACAGGACTACAAGGACATTCATTGGCCTGCATTACAGGGCCTACTTGTAAAACCACTTTCCATGATATCAAAAGGATATCAACACATCATTCAACTAAAAGAAATCTAGTCTATAAACTGTACTATGCTAAAACTCCTGCTTTAGCACTAGCAAAGTTAAATAACATCCTTCTACATGGTACAGCAAAAGACCTACTTGAAGAAATTCACTATATCCAGAAAAAATATTTTGGAAGTGAAAGCCATTTACAGAATGAAATAGCTTTAAACCAATTAAGCAACAATTCTACACATGGCAACCTTTTGCTAAACACATACAAAAAAGAAATACTAAAATTTAAAAGTACATCAGCTGAAGTACCAAACCATGTATGTGTATGTTGCCGTAGAATTTTTTATAAAAGTAACACAAAAACTGTGGACCTATCATACAAAATAGAAGACAATGAAGATTCTAAATGGTTTGAATTAGCTCTCTACCTTCTAGCAGAAAACAAATATGAAATAACTGAGCCCTTAATACTTTGCAGTTATTGCACTACAAAACTTGACAACAACCAAACTCCTTCACGTTCTATCACAAATAATTTGGAATTATACCCAGTACCAAAACCTCTACAACAACTTAATTTATATGAGAGCATCATAATACAAACAGTACACCAATTTCAAGCAATAATACGCCTTCAACCAAAAACAGCAAAATTACCTCCCTCTGAATTGGTAAAAGGCATTCGTGGAAAAGTAGTTTATTTACCATTAAATCTAAAAGAAAATGTGCATACTCTAGGAGTGCAACGTCCAATGCAGCAATCTTTAATTATATTAGTAAATGGAGTACCTACAAAAGACAAAAAAATATGGCAACAGCTGGTAGATTTATATAAAGTTAGACAAGCCTTCCAATATCTTAAAGAGAATAATGAATATTACAAAGAAAATAATATTGAAGAAAACTTGAAAGATACAACTGAAATAATTCAAGAAACACAAGAAGCTGGTCAATTTGAGCTACTAGATCCTGCTACAATATCAAATACTTTAGACCATTATACAATTCATCCTTTGCACTGTAATGACACCGTACAAGATGTACTAGAAACTTACCAAATGCGTCAAACAAAAGGATCGCCAATCAGTATATGGGAAAAAAGTATAGAAGCACGTGCTTTTCCTCTACTCTTTCCTACTGGCAAAGGAGGAAGGTATGATGATAGACCTATTCAAATATCAGCTTCAGAATACCGCTCATTACGGATGTATTCTGAAGATCCCAGATATAGACAAAATGTGGAATACATATTCCACCTACTCTTTGAAAGTGAACTAGCAACTTTATGTTACGGAGTTGCACACATATTAAAATCAGGATCACACTTTCAAAATATGACAGCTACACAATTATTAGAGAAAGTGCAACAAAAGGATGAGGTTTTACAATCAAATATTACTAATCTATTAGCAAATATGCGTGGTACTAAAGAGTACTGGTTTCGACGTCATGGAGATGTACGTTGTATGATCAGAAACCTTGGTCCACCCACTTGGTTTGTTACATTAAGTTGTGCAGAATATGCATGGGAAGATTTACATGATTTCCTACGCATATCAAATAAAAACAAAACAAACATAGATATTCTAACACCTGGAGAACTTTGTTCTTTAGATCCTGTTGATGTTTCAAGATATTTTCACCATCGCTTCATTGCTATGCTACATTTTATTTGTAATAAAACTGTTCCTCCCCTTGGAGAAGTGCAACACTTCTTTTGGAGAAAAGAATACCAAGTCAGAGGAGCACCACATATCCACATGCTTTTATGGATCAAAGATGCTCCTAAATTTGGTCAAGACAGTGATGCCACTGTTTTACAGTTTATTGAAAAATATGTCACTTGTGAAATTCCATCAGAAGCCACAAATAGTGATCTTTGTGCACAAATTTTACAATTTCAAAGACACAAATGTGGAAAATATTGTCGTCGCAAATACAAAAACAAAGGCAAATACTACACCAAATGCCGATTTGGTTTCCCTAGACCAGTTACAAATACAGGTCAAGTAAACAACCTCATGTCTTCAGTTAGACATACTGTTAAAGGAAAGTCACCTAAAAATACATATTACATAAAAAGAAAAGAAGAAGAAAAATATATCAATGATTATAATGCAATCATTACCCACTTATGGAATGCAAACATAGACGTGAAGTACATTGCAGACAATTCTACTGCAGTTGCACGATATGTCACAGCATATTTAACTAAAGCAGAAAAAACAGAGTTCCAAGACCTCTGGAATGACCTGTCATCAGATAAAACAGTATCTCAGAAATTATACAGCTTGGGCATAAAAATGCTCACCCATAGAGAATGTGGATCTTATGAAGCAGCTGATCGTTTAACTGGTACTTCATTGTATGGTAAATCTGAAAATATAGTATGGCTAAGTCTTGGTCCAGCTAAATCTAGAAAAAGAGTTCTAAAATCATATGAAGATATAGAAACAATAGCCAAACATGATCCCAACAGCCAAGACATTTTTAAAAACAATTTATTGGACACATACTACCCAAACAGAAGTAATACTTTGGAAAACATGTGTCTATACCAAATAGCCCAAAACTACACATACAAAAATAATATGAAACCCGATGAAAAAAAAGGTAAATATAGAGTGACAGACGGTGAAGGCAGCTTAGTTAAACTCACTAAACCAAATTTAATTAATCATATCAAATTGTCATTGAAGACTCCTCAACATAAAGAAGTATATTACATGTCCCTGCTACAACTCTTCAAACCATGGAGAAAAGAAGAACAATTACTAGATAACTATGACTCATATGAGGATGCTTTCAAAGCAAATGAAAGCACTATAACTGATGTAAACTTTACACAGTACAAAACAATGTTGCACAGTGAACAGCAACATGAAGAACAACTCCAAGCCCAACTAGATAAGGATACTCCTGACAGTAGTCAACCTTCTGTAACAGGAAGCCAAGAACCACTGGGAGAACCACTAATAACAAATGAGGCAGAATTAGCTATGATAGCAGTAGAAAACACCATGTGTCAGTATGAAGATAAGGAATACTTAACTATACTACAATCAAAACTAAACAATGAGCAAAGTAGCATTTTTCAAGAAGTAACAAAACAAATTGCACCTGGTGTAAAACATGAAAATAAAGAATGTTCCTGCCATAATTATAAACCTATACTACTGTACGTCAGTGGTGAAGCTGGTTCTGGCAAAACATTCCTAATCAAAATCATTAGTAAGTTCCTTAGACAATTGACAAACAACAAACTGTCAGCTGTTGTCACTGCCCCCACAGGTTTAGCTGCCTACAACATAGGTGGTGTTACATTACACCGATTACTACTATTACCAGTAGAACACCAGAACAAATTAGACTATTACAAACTTTCTGCAGAAGCTGCAATGGAATTACGCAGAGTATTGAAACAAATGAAAATGCTACTAATAGATGAAGTGAGCATGGTCTCCAACCTGATGTTAGCTTTGATTCACCTCAGATTACAAGAAGTACTCAAAACAGACTATGAAGAGCTCTTTGCAGGAAAACACATTATTGTTTCTGGAGATCTGCATCAATTAACACCAGTAAAAGGTGAACCTATTTTTAAAACATTAGGGCACAAGCTCTGCCGTAAAATTGTTGGCAGCATTGGAAATGTCAACCTTTGGCAACATTTCCAATACAGAGAATTAACAGAAAACATGCGCCAATCTGCAGATCTAACTTATGCCAACATTTTAAAAAGTTTGAGAGTTGGTATACTTTCTAAAGAAGCAGAAGCAACATTGAAAACCCGGCACATTAATGCACTTTATGGCGATAATGCATGTGCTACAGATGTTATGGAACAATTAGCCCACAAAAATGTCAATTGTATGGCCTTAATGCCAACTCTTGCAAGCTGTTTCAAATTTAATGAAATCATGCTAAGTAAAGAAATGCAACCAATAATGGAAATTAGCGCCACAGACAAACTAGATGTACATGGTATGACACTACCCATGGGTGACCAAGCCACAACAAGACTAAATAATTTAGAAAAATCAATCTCAAACACAGCAGGCTTAGAAAAGATGTTAAAATTATCCTTAAATTGCAGAGTAATGCTTAAACGTAACCTTGACGTGGACCAAGGACTAGTTAATGGAGCACTGGGTACAGTTTTTGGCTTTCAAACATACCCACGTGACAACAAAATTCAGTTTGTCAATATACTCTTTGACAAATTTTCAGAAGTAAAACGGATAGGACGCTCAACAGCTAGATTCCTTCTCTTCAAAGATATGTGTGTAGGCAGAGAACAATTTTCTCTAACTCTTGCATACGCAGTCACAATTCATAAATCACAAGGTCCTACCCTAGACAAAGCAATGATAGATATTGGTAACACAGTCTTTAAAGAAGGCATGAGCTACGTAGCACTATCACGCTTACGTACACTTGACGGTCTATTTCTAATCAACTTTGATGCAAGAAAAGTAAACGCTGATATTCCTTGCATTTTAGAATATAATAGACTTCGCTCACTATACACTCCCCATCTAAACACATATTCTGTTCCACAAAAACTAAAACGTTGTAAAAGAAAACTAAATCAAACAGAAATGCAACAGGACGTCACTGCAAATCCTCCAAAGAGAGTAAAAGAAACTAATACTTCATCAAGTACCACAAACAAAAAAGAATCAATTAGAGAAAGTAAACCAGGTACTTCTTTAAAGAAGGAAGACAAACTCCAAAAAAAGCAGTTAGATACAGAACTACCTGGACCATTTAAATTCTCAAATATAGTTGGTGTAAATTGCTATGCAAATGTAGCAAAGAATATTCTATTTCAATTACCACCAATTTTTGACAAGATTTACTCACACAGTACAGACCCATTGTGTTTGCAAATGTTAGTACTTCACAGAAATGCAGCAAACAATCCTGACAACACATATAGTGTTTTTGGAATAAGACGACAATTGGACTACTGTGCTGGAATGGTGAAATTCACTATAAACTCACAGGAAGATCAACAAGAATTTCTAATGTACTTACTACAAGTACTGGAAAACAAAAGCATACCTATAAATGAAATCCTTCAGATTTCATACAAGTGGAAACATACATGCCCTCTCTGCAACAATGTGACACAAGAAGAAATCCCCAATGAATGCTTCATATATATATATCAATACCAAATTGTGAATCCATTCCATTTCAGCGACTTGTACAAAATGCAAACCATGGTAGATTATGCTCTACCTGCAATTCAGATAATCGCTCCACGTTAGTAATACAAACACATAGTAAATACGTAATACTAATGCTTCTACGTTACAATGCAGACGGTACCAAAAAAATCTGCAAGCTGACTGGATTCACACATGGTCAAATATCACTTGGTAAGAAAACCTTCACAACAATAGGTATAATCTACCACGCAGGAGCTACAACCAATTCAGGGCACTACACTGCATACATAAAAAAGAAATGTGGATGGTTTGAATGTAATGATAGTACCATTACTCTAAAGCAGAGATTACCAGCAAATCTTACAAACGCTGATTTGATGTTCTTAAAACCAAAAACTGTATTTAAACCTTTAAATAAATTTGTGTTACAAAAATATAAACTGTTACAATACTCCAAAAGCTATCTAACTGCTCAAAGATTCTACAACAACTAATCAGATAAATGAATACCACTAAATTAGACCAAAAAATACACAGTTAGAAAACGCCAATTGGTATCTAACTGTCCCAAAATTTAACAATATCCAAATAGGTAAATCAAAACCAGTAAAATATATTACAAAAATAGACAGTTAGAATATGCCAATTGGTATCTAAGTGCTCCAAAATTTTATAATATCAAAACAAATGAAGAATCTGTTACTGCTCCAAAAAAATACAACAAAGCAAAGTATAAAGCATTAGCCAGAAACAACAAGTGAACACTGAAAACAAACAAACAAATAAACTGTAGCATGACAGAAAAAGGGTTTTTTTTAAATCCAACATGGATTTTTTTTTTCTCCCACAGACCCAATGATTTTAGCAACAAATACAGAAACTGAGCAAATTGCACAGTACTCTGATTTGTACTCTACTAAATATGAGGGTCGAAAAAAAATAAAAGTATATTGCTTATACAATGTAATAAGTCATTACAAAATACTAATACTAACATGCTATTTTCTTTTATCACAGAAATGAAGAAGAAAAACATTCTCCCACTACTGTGGCCATGTAATTATACGGCCACGGTAGTGGCCGTGTTGTTATGGTTAAGTTGCTGTTTCCATAGGAAGAGCACTTTTTGGGCAGCTTATAACTCCGCTCCCCCTGGACGAATCCTCACCAAACATTGCAAAAAAACGTATATGGCCCACTCTGAATTTATTTTTTTGCAAAGTTTGGTGAGGTTTGGTCAAGGGGGTGCAAAGTTATAGGGGGGGGTCCCAAAATGTCTTAATAGACATAATGGGAAAAAACTTTGCTCACGCCTACATCCCAAACCGCTGGATGGATTTTCACCAAATTTGCGGCAGGAGCAGCGGCTTGATCCCAAAAGCGTGCTTTTGCTAATTTGGTGTAAATCCGCCCAGTAGTTATTTTTAAAATGACCAAAACGTAAAGCAAAATAATTAGTGACATCTATGTCTGCTCCGCGGACACACTTAACTGTTCGCTCCGCGGACAGGACACCAATTGGCTAATTGACTTGCGTCATGTCCGCAGACACCCAACCTGTTGGCTGATTGGTTGGCGTGAAGCGTGAGGTGCGTCAGATTTATTGAAACGCCCGCCATCTTGGATTTGCGGACATCGGCCGGTGTCCGCGGACATCGTGGTAAAAACATATGAAAAAACACAGAATTCCACTTGTCAAACTTATCAAATAAGCTCTGGGGAGGTGAGGGGTGATGAGGATGGGATATGGCTGCAAGAAGCAAAAAAATAGGTGTTTTTGCCACGAAAGTCTGCGAACAGTTCGGATGTTCGCAAACAATTATGTGAAAGTTTGCGGACACCTTAGCATTACAGGGTTGGTGAAATGCAGTTCTTGGATGGCTTATAACTTTGGTGCCACTTAATGGAACTGCATGCACTTTTGCATGTATATTCCTCGGCTGATTCTGAGTGAGTATGCACAGTTCGGTGGGATTCTGTCATGAGAGGGCAAAATTAGAGGTGGGTCCCAAAATAATGTAAAGGCTTATAAATGAGGTGCCATTTGACGAATCTACACTTCATTTGCCAAACTGATAATAGATCAAGATATACATGTTTTTGCGAAGTTTGGTGGGATTCTGTCAAGAGGGAACAAAATTAGAGAGGGGGGTCCCAAAATATTGTAAAGGCTTATAAATGTGGTGCCATTTCACAAATGTACACAAAGTTTCGCAAAAAGATTATAGATCTAGATTTAGATGTTTTCGTAAAGTCTGAATGGATTTTGTCAAGTTGGGGCTAGGTTATATGACGATTGTATGTCCATACATTTGACACTCTTGAAAAAATAAAACATGGGTGGATTTCCAGCAAACTTGCGTAAGGAGCATTGGCAAGGACCTACAAGCATGGTTTTTGCAAATGTGCTAGTGTTTTATTATTTGACAAGTGTCATAATGTAGCTAGAAAAAATAGCGGTATACCTTTAGTGACTGAGTGATAGCCTGTGGCCCTGGGCAGTAGCCAGATTGTCCGGGTCATGGAATAAGGTCATGATCCGGACAATCTGGCACTGGCCGTGACCAAAAGGGACAAAACATAGGATTAAAGTGGCCATGTCCACCTGGGACTGGCTTTGTGGTAAAGTTATTCGAAATTAGGATAGATTTGAAAGGGAAGAAAAATGTGCTTCTGGTAATATGGTCATAGGGTTCTCTTTTCCACGAAGAGGGGCCCTGTATGGAACCCTCTCCTTCCCTTTCCATGTGTAGGAAGAAAAATCCTCTTTTTTAGCACCTCGGGTTCCCGCTATGGGAACCTAGGGTGCTAATGGCCTTAATCCCCCATTTCAGGGGCTGGAATGGGGGGATAATGGTCCAGAGACCTCGTTATCCACCCTCGCTTCAATGAAATTTGTGATGTCATCTTTGATGTCCTGGGTGTTAGTCTTAGCAGTGTACGGTGGTGGCGCGAGTTATGGTTGCTTAGTTTACCATAACTGGAGAATTTCAGGGGTTTTTTCGATTTTACTTGTAACCATAACGCCCTTTTAACAATGTTTTTTTACTGAATTTCATAGGTTTTTAATAGCGCAACTTAACCATATATATATATATATATATATATATATATATATATATATATATATACATATATATATTAACCTAATACTAACACATTCCAACACATGTTTGTATAGTTTACCATTCTGTTTTATTGCTGTACGTCTACCAGGGAGTTCGACGTAATTTTTGAAGACAAATAGTTTTTTTGATATATAAGTCATTAATTAATGTAGTACTTTACATACTTAATTTTATACCCCTCTCAGCATGGGTTGGGAAGCCTACCAAGGTTGAAGCCAGTGCAGTGCCTACCCCAGAGGAGAAAGGGGGCAGTTGGGAGGACACCAGTCCATGTTCACTCGCTATGTGCCTGCATGTTTCTCAACAGTACCACTGTGGATTGCCTCGTTTGGTTTCATTTTAGAATACAAGTGTAAGAAGAAGTTGAAACTTGGGAGTTTGTATTGTGCGTGGGAGGTGGCATGGCAGTGGGGCTTGTGGGGAGAGAGGTCAGGCCAGAAGGGGACATAGTTCCAGTATTTCTTTATATACACTTCGACCACTGAGCGGGAAAGTAGGAGAGAGGAACATTGGAAGGTGGAGGTAGAGGGTGGAGAGAGATAGAGAGAGAGAGGAGAGAGAGAGAGAAGGGTCAGTAAGAAAATGTAGCTGGAGAGAAGGCAGTTGGAGTTGGCAGGAGGTGAGTAGCGGAAAAGCGGATAGAACAGTGCTGAGGATAGGGAGAGGAAGAAGGCAGAATGGGGCGTGTGTGTCTGAAAGGCACAACCCTACATCCCCTTAGACCTTACCTCAATGATTGTGTAGATATAGCCTAAAAAGACCCAAAGGGAGATTAGACAGATAAGGTGAATGCCCTTAGGCCCTTAGTTAGCGAGAAGGGAGAGTTTAGAGCGTATTGACTCCTGCTGTCTAGATACTAACCTGGGGAGTCAGAACCTGTCCATTCATTTCAATAATAACACTTGAACCATCTAAGGGAGTTAGCATGTTTTTGTAGGCCATCTATGCTTTCTTGTTTTTTCTCGGGTTGCAACTGGGCTGGCAAAGGTGCCTTGGGTACAAATTGACCACAGGCAAGTGTCAGGGAGTCTAGCAAATGAAGTGCCACCTTAAGCTTGCCCGATTTAATGTGCTGTATGGTATGATGAAGTCCTACAATTGTTTCTGTGGAATTTTCTTGCATGCATTTTTCTAATAGTAAACATTTCACAATGTGGCTAACCTGTTGGATTTCCAATAAAAACCTGTCCTTGTAGGTTTTCCCCTTTTTTCATTTATCAGTTTTGTGTTGCTTTCTGCTGCTATGATGATGGTGCTTTTCTTTATATTATTTTTTTTATAATATTTACACTTTCCTAAAGCAACGATATAAAAAAGCACAAACATGTATATGGACTTTTTTGTTTTTTAATGTAGACTTGTTGTTAATGGTATTTAAGGAAACTGGGGAAGTTACGCACACGTGCAGTGGTGATGCTTTTTGTGATGCTTTGCTTTCTTGGCTTTGTTGTGACACCTGAGGATTAACGCTTTCTTTTATCGTTTTCTGACTCTCAGGTCAATGTTGATGTGTTATCTTTAAAAGTAAGGACATATCAGTATAAGATGTGTACATGTGTACTTACATAAGCCTGAAGTCATTATAAGCTCTAAACAAGTATTTTGTTGTAAATATAAATGCTGTTATTTGTCTATTTTGAGAAGGTCAGGCTCATTACCTTGCTGGGGGTGGGTGGAATGAACCCCTGCTGAACTAGAGCAAGGGGCCTAGCAGGCCTTGAGCCATAGCCAGCCCTGTTATGGAATTGGAGGGATTCAGCTGGGGGACTCCATTCCCCAAAAACCCCTTTGTGCCATGAGTGCTGATGCGGGTGCCACTCTCTGTCACCTGATGCTCCCCAATACCTTTTCTGGTCCGAGTTCTCTTTCATCCCTATTCAAACTACAACTCCGAAAGTGCACCTGGGTACCAACAAGAAAACCTGGACCAGAACAGTGCGAATGGAATTGAGAACGAAAATTAAATGGACTGTAAATACTCCTGTCCAACAGATATGAGACCTCAACACCCGACCTGCAATCCCCATACAGACCACAAGCGAATGGTGGGGCAAGAAAAACAAACTGAGAGTGAGAAGGGACTACAGGGAAGTAGGAGAGACATACAAAGTCCTGGAATCTATGGAAGGGGGCAGGCTGAATCAGCAGAAACCACAATATAAAAGAGGACAGAATCAAATGAAGAGTGTATGTTGCAGGCGAGAGGTTGGGAGCTGCAGAGATGGACCGAGATACGAGGTAGAGGGCGAATGGTGACTGGGTTGGATCAGAGTACAGGTGAGGTATTGATTGTGAGATAGAGTGGCATCAGTTATTGGTAGTGTAGTGTGAGGATGGGGGCGTATAAGGTGAGTATGAAAGGAGACTGAAGTTGGAGATGGATTCCATATAATCAAATGCTAACATAGTCCTATGACTTAAACTCATATACCATACGCTTATACGGCATACAATTATACTACATATACTCATACCGTGAATTTCATACTCCCAAAAAAAAAACACAAAAATGTAAGGTTACTCTAACAAAAGAAATGTCCCAAAAACAGTACATATAACAAAGTTAAGGCATGAATATTCACTCTATACCACTACAAATTGAGCCATGAAACTCAAAGTATAAACTCTCTTTATACCACTAGAAATCCAATCCAAACTTTAAAAAATTATATTAAAAAGTTTTCCCCTTCCCGACTGCCACTCTACATGTGCGCCCCTTACCCTTTTCAAGTCCCCCTGCCTTACCCTCCACTGTGAAAATCCCTCCTGACCCTTTTCTATTATCCTATTTTCCCCACTTGTTCAAACGACACAATTATCTTTCCATTCCCATCTTGCAATTTGCCTTTGGGACTATATCAAGATTACCATGGTAAAATGAAAATTACCTTATTTAAAATGGGGAATCCAGTCCTCACCAAAGTGCCCAACTCACCATTTGATCCTCTTGTACCCTCCAACTCATACCCTGATGTGAAGCCTCCACTTCCCCCTCCTACAAATATAATTATTAACCTTGTTCTTTTTCACACAGGATTATCACAGAAATGGAATGCATCAAGCAAAAGAAATGGCTCCTTATAATTTCTGAAAATCCACAGTGCTGCAATGCATCATGGGAGATATATTTTTAGAAACAAGAGGATGGCGTCCTGCCACTGACGTTTATATCTTTACACCAGTATTCTTAGTAAAGGCTTACTATTTATCTTACTTTTTGTGACTGTAGAAAAACATTTGTTTTTTGCAATCTTAGAGTATTTGAAGAGCGGAAACAATACATTGAGTGCACATAACTTTTTTATTATTTAGCTAGTATTTGGACTGCAGATAGAACCCAACATGTTTAGCTTGTTGGGCAAGTCGAAGAATTCGGCATATTTGTCATATATAAACGTTATGAATTTATAAAAAAGGAAACAAAGACATATTGGGTACCAAACAAAGTGAACAAAATAGGTACAGAAATATATACACATATACATCAATTATTTAAACAGTGTGAACAGTTTCAGTGAGCCTTTCCTTAAACAGGGAAATTCTTCTGCAAACATCATGAAAGGCAAAGCAGTGCTAGCTACATTTATGTACAGAAGGTTGGCATTGGTACGACCTTCAATTAGGTTTTCTTCAAAAGAACCAAACAAAGGGCGCTAATTGGTCAAACGTGTTGGGTTGGACGTGCGGAGGGGTGACCTAGTCATTGGTCTAAGTCTGGAAGTAGATCAAGTAGTAAGGTGTAACGGAAGTTCTTTTCAACACTCAAGGTGTTTTGTCCCTTGACGTTTCGGCTTGGTGGTCAAAGAGCCTTCATCATGGGCCTAGACCAGGTCTCCCTGGACTGTGTTCTACTGGGGAACGTCTTCCTGTCTTGTAGAAGCATGGGAGCGTGTGTCCGTTAGACTTGGGGGGCTCCTAGTGGTACATTGTAATGTGGACCTATGTGCAGCGTCTGAGTAGGAAGCAGAGGGGCCGTATGGCAGGTACTGGCGTGGTCTGCTGGGCTGGAGCAGGTAAGCTTTACCCTGGCGCAGATGGGCGTGTGATAGGCTCCAGAGCTAAAATACGTTTTTAGATGAGGTGGTGGTCCTTGTAATTCAGATTTCGGTAATGTATGGACTCACCGTCTCCTGCAGTGTGGACCTTGAATGAATGGGTAGGTGCCGCGTTGTGGCTGACCGCATACACGGGAACTGGTTGAACTCTACAGAGATATAAAGCAGGCTTTTTTAACCCAACATAACCTCATTTCCATCAAATTTTGTTAAAGCTACTCAACAGATTTACACCACACCAACAAAATGAATATCTACAACAAGTGCCCGAGTTTGTTGTTTGTCTTAAATCCGTCTAACAGTTTTTGCTGCATGTATTTTCAAATTAAGCATTTTTTCCTCTATGGAAAAATGAATTGGCTTCTGCTGAAAACAGCTTTCTATTCTTTGTTTGATAACTTTTGAACAATTTAACAAATGTACCCCACAATGTCCAGTTTAACTGAATGTGGCAGGTGGTGAGAGTAAAATGTTGAAGAATGGATGTGGAAGACTTTTAAATGTTAAGGTGTTTTTGTCTTACCGTGCAAATCAAGACATCTCTGGTGGGACCATTCTTGCCGAATTAGATGTTTGCGCAATGATTTTCACTGTTATGTTAAGGCAGGACATTTTCTGGGGATATGTGCATGGGAATAAAAGAGGAGGGAACCAAAAAAGGGGAAGACTGGCCCGTTTGCCAGAGTGCTTTACTCTAATAGTTAAAAAGTTCCAAGCAATCACTACAGAGGCCATCACAAGTGAAACATTGTTATTTATTTCTAAAGGGGATATGGGCCAAAGTGGGTCATACTCTATGTTCCTAAATAGGCAGAGTCGCAGGGGCCTCGAATGATGGCTATTGTCAGTATATATGGTCAATTACTACTGAAGAGGAGAGAGTCCATGGCTCAATGCCCTGGCCAGTGGGCCATGGTATTTTGCTGCAATCGGTACAAAATGGCTGATGTATATGGCCCCTGGGCTATGGTTATTTACTACTGAAGGCTGAATGAGGTATAGCATAACAAAACCCTCGAAATTCAGTAACAAAAACTTTAGCTAAGAGACAGATACGTTGAAGAAATTTCTCACAACAAAGGCCATGAAATTCAACGGTTGTTGGAATTGACAATAACTTTACGTTGAAGAATCCCCATTGCACAGGCCATGAGCAGATAGCTGGTATCACAGATGGCATCCGCAATGACATAAGAAATGATATAATGGACGACATTTTAAGGGGACTCGGAATTAAGTTTGTTGACACTTCGAACACCTGCTGAATTTTATGAGACGCGTGGGAATATTCAAGGCCTTGACTTGACACACAAGAGCTAGGTTGCCCACTGGGGTTTTTATTAAAATAGTTCTCAAGTGAAAGTTGCAAAGGGAAAAAGGAAGTGACTAGGAAGATACAGTTTAAAATAGGCTTGTCTTTTCACGTGTCTTTTTTCAAGTTGAGGCTCTCCTCTTCTCACTGGTCAAAGCACAATGTAATCAAAAGTCTCTTGGGTAGAAATAAAACGGACATCTGTCTGTTTCCAACAAAAAGGTTACTCAGATCATTCCTGATCTCTCTATGGTGTCAATCAAAGTCAAGTCTCTGACTTTTCCAAGTGGTGATAAAAAGATTGTCTAGCCTTTGAAAGTTATTTATTCATCCCCCTTAGAAAATTCCTTGCTGGTTTCTGTACTAGTCCTTATGACTTGCCTCCAATGCTGTACATTGGGCAATGGGCACCACTGGTTTGAAATAGCTCATGAGCAATGACGAATCAAAACTAATTCGTGTTCTCAGAAAACATGAGTGGATGATCACATTTTAAGGTGGGGTACCTGCCTTATATTACAGTCAATTGAAATTACATGACTTTACAGCTCTCATACTGCCCCATGTCAGGAGTGAGTAGTCAGAAAAAGTCAGATTAAACGGTTGACTTTATAAATGCTTGCTTTTAACAGGTCTTTAGTTCAAGTAAAAGATGTTAAAGGACTAGTGCGCTCAGAAATATTATTGCCCAAGGGTTTGGGCATGTGTTTTTAAGCATTAGGTAATCGATTGTACAAACATTTCCTATGCACCTTACCGTAGTTTTCCTCTTTTGTACACATGCGAAATCAGGCAGCACGGCATGGCCATCTTGTGATAATCTTATCTGAGTCCGAATCGCCCAAGCATGACTAGCCTGGCGGCACTAATTAATATGCCCCGCCCCTGAGGCTGACATCACCAAACCTAGTGATATTCTCTGCCTATCTCCAGGACGTTACTGGGCAGTGTAGCCAAACGTGCCCAGTCATTACCTAGTTGACGTGATGCAGAACCCGGAAATCAACACACATCATCTCACAACCCAGCGTGTCCCAATTCGGAATATAAAACTATACTTTACAAGGAAATAGCAAGACTATACAATTTGTAAAGTACTTTTATTTCACTATAAACGCTCCGAGAACATCCGACGATTGCCATATTCAACTAAATGGATAATTCTTTTCATTCTGTCTTGATCCACAAATATTTATCGTGAGTCACGCTGTGTTCCTTTTGGGGGAAAAAAGCACTTTGGACGCACCGTGAATCACGAGGCTTGTACCTGCGTTTCCTTGCAATATGCCACACAGAACAAACAAGTACAATGTAACCCTGCAATAAAGGTCGGCTAATAATAAGTTGACTCGTAAGTCTATAAAATCGTCAAAAGTCAAACTTACATTATATTCGTCATGTCCATTCTCTTGGCGTAACGCAGACCGTAACGCAGACTCCGTTCAGAGCAATGATTTTTCATAAACTGAAATTACATGTTCCTTTGACCAGTTTTTGATTAGTCAACCTTATCATACACCCCTCCCTCAAATCAATTCCTTTCGGCATTGGTCCCTTTCTCTCAAGGTCGAAAAACAAGTGAACCTTATACTGTGTGTGATGCGTGGGCTTCCTCAGCTCACAAGCCAAAATTCAAAGCTGGTGACCTTCACTCAGAATGAAGATACATTCTTAGTTGCAACATCTTGTTTCGGCGCGAAAGGGACTTGTGAGGCACAGGCGGAAAAATATGGGGGTGTCAGTGCTCGCTGTTCGCAGTGCTGATGAGGGGTAGGGGTAGGGGAAACTTTGCAATGACAGAATGCGGTCTAGTCCAAAGTTGAAGTCGAGGGTACACAAAATGGAGTCCAAGTGTGTCTAGCAACAGCCCCACCTCTGCTTATGTCAGGGCCTTCTTCCTTATGGCAGCTGTTAAGAACTGAAACACAATGGATACAGGAGAATGATTCAAAGGTTCTCGTAAAAGGATACAGGCTGGTAGCAACAAAGGATACACTCGAAGTCTTCTTCCAACGGAAGATGTCAGAGGTAAGGCGTAGTGTATCAAAAGAGAACCTTCTAACTAATGTCACTCTCTGACTAGTAAAACCCACAGTCAGATAGAGCTATTAGTGGGAAGGGTGTGAGTGGACCAAGATTCACCAGGCTGTTGATAAAGAGGAACTAATTTAGAATGATGATTGATATGAAGGACAATAAGAACCTACGTTGAACACACTAACCTGGATGTGTAGCCAAGGAAGTCTCAAGAAGTCCGAAGAATCCAAGGACACAATGGCAAGGAAAGGGTAGTGAGGGATCTAACCCGAGCGGAACGAGGGCCGCACTAGAGACGGGTTGGTGCACACACAGGAAAGCATCCAGAGTCCAGTGCACGTGTAGAAGGAGAGTAGGAGAATCTTGATCCAGGAAGTACAAGTCCTTAAAGCAGTAGAAGTTCGATGAGCACAGGATCTTGGTAGATGGAGGCAGAGCAGGACTCTGCAGGGTGTTGGTGCTGCCTGGTAGACAGCCGAAGTCTCTATACAGCAATAGGAAGCTGCGGTGTGGAGCAGCAATGCGGCAAGCTTCCAATAGAAATAACAGGAAGATGCCGCGGGTAAATGGTGGAACTCCGTTTGAACGAGGAGTGAAGAACCGCGTACGAGCGCGGAAGAAAAAGGCAGCTCAAGGAAAGCTGGAAGTTGCCGGGAGCTGCGTCGGAACACGGGAAGGCAACCGTACCTTAGGAAGTAGAAAACGTCTGCGAAAGGCAGAAGTAATCTCCGGAACGCGAAGTGAGTAACAACGATCAGAAGCGCAGTTGCAAGGCTTCTGCTTCGTTAAATGGAGTCAGCTGACGTGCGTAGGACACACGTGAACGTAAACGTCATCGCGTTGGCCATGTGATCCATGCATTTGGATTAGCGCCTCCCGGATAACTTCCATTGAGTGTAGAACGGTCTAGCCGTTCTCAAGGCTGAGGAAGCCGGAAAACAGGGACGTTTGGGTTTCACAACGGAGCCGGGTGGAGAGGGCGGAGAGGTAGGCATGACAGCAGCAGAAGGGCAAAGGAGGCACCCCCCACGAGTCCCTCCTTACATTAGCAATGAACCCCAACACATGCCCCCATGAATATATTGGTCGAGTGCTTCTATTTTTCACCAACAAACCCACTTTGATGTGCTGTTTTGCTCACAATCAGTAGTTCTTTTGTGCCGAGTATCTTATCTAGCCGAGGTCCCATCCCTTTTGTGTGACGAGTAGTTATTCAGCTATTTGGGCAACTGTTTGGTAAGGCAACTGCAGAACCCCAAATTTGCTTTCATACTGTTATCCATCTGGCCCTCACACGATCAGTGAAGGTCCCACAGTAGCTCGACGAAACTGGAAAGTGTGAAAGCACAGCGTTACATTGTATGGCATTTGTAAAACAGGTACTTGTTGAAAAACAAATTGACAAAATTGATAGATTTCAAAATACAAATTGGATGCTTTATTTGGACACTTCATAAAAAACATTCTTGATCAAAAAACAGATGGTAATCATTTTTACCGGAAAGTGAACTGTTCCACAAGCTCTGCTTTAGGTGGACAGGCCACGTTGGCAATGTTTTTTGGCAATGTATGTGTTCTCGGAACAAAATCGTGCCCGATTCTGTGAGTATGTATCTCAAAGACAGTCATAATAAGATCTTTCACAAAATTGAATTCCATTTCCTCATATATTGCCTTGACCACCCATTTTTTGCTTCTTTTCGTAAAGGCCATTGTGTATCGAAGCATCCCAAAGATTCCCGCAGTTCACGGCCTGCATTCTCGTTATGCGCTAATACCGCTAGTAATGTCCTATATTGCATCCCGTCTATGCCGAAATGCAATCTCTTTGGCCTGTACTCTATAAACATATTGTGGAACACCTCCAAATCTCCCGTGTGACAGAATTATGTGAGTCCCTTCAGATCTCTTGACAGAGTTTTATCAAACACAACCTTCTCAAGGGCTTTGTGTGGAGGTGAAGATGGAATCAACCACTTCTTCTTCCGTTCCTGCTCGGGCGACAAAGGGACATGCACTTTGGTGGAAATGTTGGTTTTCTGTCCAAGAGTGAACGTTGGAACAGTGGTGTATTAGTGACCGCCATTTTTCTAGTAGAATTTCCACAGACCCATCACAAATTTTGGAGCTCCACCAAAGATGGTTGCTGAAAGACTGGGACCACTGTAAAATATTTTCAGAACCTTTTTTTCCCTGCAGCTGAGATTTTTTTATTGATGGATTTGGCAACGTGCCATACATCGAATTGATGGCGAATATTTGGAAACTGCTCTCTCATTGTCTTGGCTATTGAAACATTTTCGTCTGTGGCTATGAGGTCAATTTGCATTCCCCTCGATATGAGATCTTCGAGTGATTTTATAAAACCAGGTTTCTCCATGGCCACTGAGGATTTACGTTCGGAAATATGCACAACAACCGAACTCACAATTTTTTTAGTATCACGTTCCTGAAAGTTGTATGTGCATTACTTTGCTGAAAATCCAGGCTGTCGCACTGTCCATCGCCAGCTAGCCTGAACCATTTTTCGGAGAATGTACTTTGAATAGACAATTTTCCAATTTTCCATGCTTCACTAATGACAGGAAATAAATATTGAGATTGATATGTGTAGTACTGTGTTTTAGAAATGAAATGGAGTCCCACAAACTGACAGAAATTGGACAACTTCATGAAACTAGAGCCACTGAAAAGTAAAGAAGCTGCACCCAGTAGATTCCCAGCTGGCAGTTTCCCAGCACAGGTTGTGCGGACCATGAACAATTTTCATGGTGCATTTCACAGGTGGCATGTATTTTGAGGTTACTGCTTTGTGATATATGAGTCACATTCAGCAATGGCTTCCCACATACTTCCCCTATAACTGAATGCATCATTATATTCTTCATCAAGCTGCTGTCGAATACGTATTTGGGCTCCATTATTAGACTATCATCCTGCATTATTGTTGTTTCTGACCGAACCGTAGTTGACATATCATCCAAACTAGACATACTGTAGTTGAGATCTTTGTCTAGTTCAATAGTATTGATGCTTCGGTCTCTGTCATTTCAGCGGCTCTTACTCATCATGAATCGGAGAAAACATCTATGTCAATTGGTTTTTGGGTGGCCCTTTTTTGGCGAGTGTCGATTAGGTCAAGTGGTCTGTAACTAATTCAAAAGCATCTTCATTACATTCAGTTTCATCTTCATCTGGTGGAACAGTCGGATTGTAGCAATGGTCCAACAACACTTTGCTTGTTTCGCCGGTCACATTAAATTCATTTTCTGGCCTTTGGGCAAAAGCATCTCGATTCTGCTTATTGATTTGAACACGCTGCGCCTCAAATAATTCCTCCATGGTGAAATCAGTTTGGCAAGCAGCATCTCTGATATCTGTAGACGTCTGTGTCTGCATACTTCGTACATCATCGGACAACTAGAAGACAGGTTGAAAAAAATGTTCAATCTAAATCCAACATATAGTATTGGACAATTTACTTTAAAAAAAAATCATGTTCTGAAGGCACCAGCCCAATACACTGTTTAAAAATTAAATTGTTTTGTTTGTTTGTATCTTTCTTGCTTTTCTGTGAAACCTTCTTCTTTACTGTAATGACAGCAACAGCAAGCTGGTCCACTGACTCGGATTCACGTGCCTCCTCTTCTATAACCCGATCATGTATACATCCCTAGAAAAGAGTACCCATTCAAAATAACTAATTAGTATTAGAAATCAAATTATTCAATTGCACACATGGCTTACACAGATACAATCGTACACTGTGTATGTCATTTAGTCCAAAAATACATTTCAAATTCCACCTGATTGATGGCTAGTTTACTAGATCAAAGATGACTGTGCAAAGCACACTGATTGAAATGTTGCACTCAAGCTATTTGCAAAAACTGCTTGTTTATAATAATGCCACTGTCTAATAGTATCAGATCTAGGACCTACTTTCTTTCAGTCGAGGGAACTGTTAGTACACATACCTCGGGCTCTGGATCAACTAAAAGGGATGATGTAATTGTAGTCGAAGCTTCAGCATCTCCCTGTAACACAGTACTTGTTTTAGTGTGGAAAAAAAAATTGATATTGAACACACTCAATGTGATGGAGACAATGGAACATATCAATAAAAAACCATGAATGTAACATTGTGTAAACGAACGACATGATACATAAATATGATCAAATTATCTCAAATTCCGTACATAAAACATTTCCAGAACTGAATAGCTAAATAAGACTACCTGATACGTGCTCGAAGTTGTTGTTGACTCCAGCAAAACATGGATGCAGAATCTTGCTCATGTTCAGTGCATAGTCATGAAGTTGTAAAGGGAAAATTTGATTTCATTTAGAAATGCTAATCTTAAAAATTGGCAAGTAGAGACGGATTACAAAAAGATTATGCTTATGTCTAAGGGCACTATACCATAGTTATCTTAGTTAAATCATTTTCTATAATGCTTCTAAAACCAAGGACAGATGTTTAGCTAAATGGGGTTTAATTAAAAAACAATACAATCTTATAAATATGAAAAGTATTATAAGGGACATTTACACCTAAATCACCAATCCGTCCATTTAGTTACCTGTTCACTACCTCAAGGTCTACAGCTATATCAGGAACCGTGACTCACCTGAGGCAGCCTGTGCATGAATAGAGTTTGAATTGCATTTGGAAGCAATTTACGAGACATTATGAGTCGATGCTTCTTTGTGTACTTGGATTGGTCGTACATATTCGTGGCAAAGTGCAGGATGCAGACGCGGAATTGATCACCCCTCGTGTCCTCCAAGACTTCATGGGCTCTAGTTTTAAGCTCTTTCGGTGCAAATCTGCAATAGCTGACCCATTCTCTTATTCGATCTATATTCCTCAGGAATACATGCATTGTAGTGCCTTCAGATTTGTTATGGGTCTTAGAAGGGCATCCGAAAACAGTACATGCATGCATTGTTGGAAATTCTATAAAAAAAGGTCAACAATATTCAAAAATTACTTTGCATAAAAGTGTGAGAAAGACGGAATTGCACCATACATTTTTTCTATGCAAGCTTTCTTTTGGTCACCGAAGCAAAACCAGTGTAGCGTAGCTGGCTGTATTATAGGATAACTTTCATAAATAATTCATTGATGTGATGAAAATCACAACATGTTACTCGTCCCTTGAATGTACTGTCGAGCATCAAAAGGAAACATGCTTATAGACACGGCCCTTGAAAGATGCAATTCGATCCCAATTGATACTGATGACAATTGATATATATTGATAACATAACAAATTAAAATCAAGTCAATGGCAATGAGATGAATGAACATAACACTAATGTGTGTGTTTGTTCGAAATAGATAGAAACTTAGAGATCAATGAGATATGATTAGGTGACCTGCCCTTATCTTGACAAACAAACAGTTAGATTCAACAAGCAGGGTAGTTAGTGGCAAGAGAACAGGGAGTTGTTCACAGGTAGCACGACGATGAGCTGAATTGCAGTGGTCACAGAGGTTCTCAGGCAGCATGTTCACGAGTTGACTTGCAGTGCTTAAATATGTTTTCATGAAAAATATCAAGTGGTTTATAAAGAATTTGAAAAGAGGGTGTGTATGTGAATGAATGATGTGTACATGGTGTGTTCTTATGTGGATAGCAGGGCCGCGGCCTCCCTCAGGGGATCCTGCCTGGAGATACGGGGTCTGGGGAGAGCATGTGAACATTGACCACTGCGCGTAAGATACCTTTGAATTGTACATGGTGTTTGGCACCTTGGCCTTTCCCACCCTGCCAGCCTCCTTGGGAGGGCACGGCCACAGGTGTGAACTGCCATTGATAGTGGAGGGGAGATGGATGGGCATGAGGTGGCCAGACAAGGCCCAGAACACTGCTGAATGGAGATACACTTATGTGGATTGCAGGCGCTTGGCCTCCTTCAGGGGATCCTGCCTGGAGACACGGGGTCTGGGGAGGGCAGGTGAACATTGACCCCTGCGCGTAAGATACCTTTGAAGTGTACATGGTGTTTGGCACCTTGGCCGTTCCCACCCTGCCAGCCCACTTGGGAGGGCACGGCCACAGGTGTGAACTGCCATTGATATTGGAGGGGGGATGGATGGGCATGAGGCGTGCAGACAAGGCCCGGAACCCTGCTCTATGGAGACACACTTATGTGGATTGCAGGCGCTTGGCCTCCTTCAGGGGATCCTGCCTGGAGACACATGGTCTGGGGAGGGCATGTGAACATTGACTCCTGCGCATTAAATACCTTTGAAGTGTACATGGTGTTTGGCACCTTGGCCGTTCCCACCCCTGCCAGCCCCCTTTGGCAGCGCACATCCACTGGTGCCAACTGCCTTTGATAATGGAGGGGAGATGTATGGGCAAGAGGCGTGCAGACAAGCTACGGAACACTGCTGAAGGGAGACACACTTGATTCACTGAAAAACTGAAACAACCATTGATAAAAGTTCTGTTGTGTTTTATTTTGTTTCTGATTTTGATGGCACAAATGTGCTACACATTAAAAACTTCTGGTTGCAACACAGTGTGATAAGTTCCCCTGTACTTACCGCTGTCACTGAGGAATGTTTCTCTAATGGCACCAATGACACAGGCGGGTATTACGCGGTGTCCAAGCCTCCCATGAAGACACCATGTAAACGAACAATAGGCCACCATCCTGTACCACCTCTGAAAGAGAAAGATACAAACTGTTTTTAAATTAACAAGACAAGTGTATTAAACCTTAGTTGCCAGTGACAATTCTTGTATCCAATGCCATTGTTGCCAGTACAAATGCTCCCTACACACTGTACAATATTGAATGACTATGCATTCCATTACATTTGGGACACAAAGAAATATTGCTTCATGGATGTACATGAAATAAACATAAGGCAACCACTATGATTTTCCCAAATTGAGAGTGGTGTATAGAATTGCAGGACTACATTTGTTTGAAATTGGTAGGTCAAAGTTACTACAATATAGGAGACAACCATGAAATGGTAGTGGCCTAAGTGGCATCACAACTAGAGTACACTTACTCGTTACTTGGATTGCGAGGGCGAACTGTTGCTCGAAGTTTGTGCATAAGCACCATCATAATCCTCAACACGGTCCGTGTGAGGCAGGGTGCCCTGAAGTCTGGCAGCTTGGTTACGCATTGCGGCCGTGTCTCATTTTCCCATATGTAGGACAAGCATCCAGAATTTTCTCCGCAGCAGTGCTCCTCCTCGGTTGGCATTAGCGTGCACCGATTGCAGGTACACCAGGTGGAAACGGTGTCCATGCGAGTAGGCTCAGGCTCTTGATCTGTTGAATCGTCCTCCCAGCTATTGTCCGAAGCCCCATCATTTGCGCATCTTTCTCTTTCAAGTAATTCCTCCTCAGAATACTCCAGCTCGTACTGGTAGGGCTGTATTGTTGCCATTATAGGGAAAACAAAATTGATAGTAATGGTACTGGTATCTGTTCGCACGGGCTACGAGCAACGAAGATAGCTTACCAGAGCACAGAAACGAGGCACAGAATACTCAAAAAAAGACAGTGAAACGATTTGAAAAGCAAATCTGATGTTGTCTGATGAGAAGCGATCTGTTTATACTTATTGAGGAAAGAGGCATCCTGCCATTTCCATGGAGACATGTAATTAGCTGAAGCGCAGAGAATGTTGACACGAGACGTGAATTGGCGTTGTGAACTGGGCGGTACGTGTCTATTGATCTGAGCCTCAGAGACGGGGAATATGAATTAGTTCCGCCAGGGCAGTCCTGCTTGGGCGATGCAGCAACGGATAAGATTCTCACAAGATGGCCGCGCCCTGCTGCCTGATTTTGCATGTTTACAAAAGAGGAAAACTATGGTAAGGTGCATAGGAAATGTTTGTACGATCGATCAACGTATGCTTAAAAACACATGCCCGAACCCTCGGGACAATAATATTTCTGAGCACACTATTCCTTTAATCAGGGGGCTGAAGGCACACTTGGTTAAGAGATATTTTCTTTAATCAGTAGCACATTTTACAGCTGCAATTAAGCCATTGACTCTCAACAGACAGTTTTGAAATAATGCTGTCGGGCAAAGTGTGATGTTATTGCTTCTTAAGATAGCTCAAAGAGATCCAAGGGGATGTGGTTTGGGAGGGAGGGGCAGGTACCGGGAAGAAATGCCATAGGAATTAGTATTTCCATTTGCAGTTGATGGGTGGATAAGTAATCAAACACACCTACAAGATGTGTGTCCCGTCTCACATGCCATCTCCGTTGTCCCTATTCTCCGATGCAATGATTTCAGCAAATAAGCTGTGCTGAAGCAGCACCTAAGAACCGAAACTAAATAGGCGGGAAAGAAAAAGGTTGTTTCACAGAAAAAGAGTTCCAAAATATAAGCAGTGATTATCGGGTGAGGCAGGAAGAGGTGAGGCCCCACTTGTTGGACAATCCTGGCTACGCCTCTGCATCTGAGTCTGGGGACGAAGGAGTGCAGCTCCAGTGTGTCAACACTACACAACCAAGGCCATGGCTGTCATTTGCGGACTATTCTACATCCCACCGAGAACCAAGTTGTATGGAAAACACACTTTTGAAAAAAAGATTCAAAATTCAGGTGAAATTGAGGGGTTTGCATATAGAGTGCTATGTATGCTGACAAGGTCTATTGATGAACAAACAAGTGCCGGCGCCTCAGCACAGTGCAGGGGCCTATCTGACACAAGGCTGTGCTTATTTTTCTAGTGTGGCATGTAAAGGCTCGCTTCATTTCAATAAAAACGTAAGAGTCCTGAGCAGAGTGTACAGGCCTTGGCTCGAAGTGAATGTCAAACTGAGGGGTTTTGTCTAGGCACCGGGAGCGGTGCGCGCATGTCTTTTACATGCTTTGCTGAGGGCAGTAGGCGCCATAGCTCAGTCTTCATGTAATAGGCCCAGACAGGTTACAGGAGTAGTCTGATCTCACTGACTGCGACATACAAGGCTCCTACTCTGCACACTAAAGTTACCTCAAGAGAGGAAAGGAAAATCGATTTGAACAACTTAGTATCCATCACTCTGTACTCGGTAGTCCATCTGACTGTTAAAATATATCCCACCCCTATGTCTTCTCCCAATTTAACCTTCACAATCCTACGAAATAAAGCACACAAGTGTGCGAAAACCAAACACTTAACGCATGCTGCACCCACTGCTGGTTGTCGCATTAGGCCATCCAATGCTATTCACGACGCCCAGTGCCTATAATCTCGCGGGAGCATGTAATGAGAGGAGGCGACCGGGACCTACCAGAGAAAACAGGTCTAGTAAAGCTTGCACAAAAAACTAGATCACTGCTTTCATTCCCCACTCTGCAGGGCACCATGTCCAAAGCCTCCACTGAGCCAAACATCGGCTGATCTTCAACATGCCCCCAAGGAGGGGGTCGCTTTTACCACCTTTGCTTCAGGGTGCCGGCAAAAAAGTAAGACCATGCAGAGACTTGCTAGTAAATGGGCGGCTTAGGCTCTATAGTCTGGCAGTAGGAGACACAGAGAGGTTTATTGCAGTCATTAATGAGGGGAAACAGTGCAGAGAGGTCTTCATAAATGGGTGGCTCCTGCTCACTAGCCCGGCTCTAGGAGGCACAGGGAGGTTTATTGCAGTCATTAATGAGGGAAGACAGTGCAGAGAGGTCTTCATAAATGGGTGGCTCCTGCTCACTAGCCCGGCTCTAGGAGGCACAGGGAGGTTTATTGCAGTCATTAATGAGGGGAGACAGTGCAGAGAGGTCTTCCCCTTGTTCCCCCCTCCCTGCCTCTTAGCGCCTTGAAACACTTGTGTATAGGCGCGTTACAAATGCCATATCATATCATATCATAAATGGGTGGCTCCTGCTCACTAGCCCAGCTAAAGGAGGCACAGGGAGGGTGTGGAGGGTGGCGCTGGGGGAGAGGGGTTATGGCAGAAATTCATGTCAGCCATGGTTTTTAGAGTGTGAGCTCTAGTGAAACGCTGCTCTAGTACTTGCATTTCTAGTCCTTCAACAGGGGTAGAAATGCACTTTGTACCGACAATGGAACCATGACCTTGGGCCATGGTAAAATATGCTTCCAACACCCATGTGGTTTCTGGGGAGTAGACAAACCATGAAGTAAGCACACCACTTGCACTGCTGTGCGGTGCCCATAAAATGCATAGCTAACCTTTATGAATGATGTGGCCTACACATGTGAAGTTTCTTTGCAAATTGCCCCTTTAGTGCAGTGTATTCCTGGGGTTGAAACGCCTTTTCAAAAAGGTAGTAATGTAAAACATTATTACCATGCTAAAGTCCAACATGCAATTAGAAATGCCATTAAGCGAGCTTTCTGGTATAAATTCAGCCAGAGACAATATTCAAAGGATGCTGATGCGCATTACATTAGCTTAGCTGAGCATTTACAAATTCTTTTAATGCAATTGTAAAAGAGGGTTAATATGGCTTTTTAGCCAGCGTTAATGGTATTTCATTAGATGCCAATAGTTATAAGAAAGGGCTTCCAATACCCTTTTAATTGACACTTAACCAATTTGTGATTGCTGTCTGATGGAAAAGAAAATGGTGCGTTCGACACCCTGATCGCCGTGAGGCACCTGCAACCTATGCGCATGTGCGGCCGAACATCAATGTGGACACTAATAGAAAGAGGCTGGAGGCAAAAGCCACGTTTAGTGACGCTGAAGAGTAGTTCTGTGACATATTCCTTTAAAAAAAACACACTAGATTGGGGGAAAAAGCCCAGTTGACATGATTTTTTTTTGCATTGAGGACACCTGTGTATCCGAAATCATGATCTGATGGCACTGCAGCAATTTGGTAAGATTCCTTTAAGCACACTGCCTATATATGTTGCATATTTCCCAATCTCCTGCAGGTGGTTCTCTAGAGATGTGTGTATGTGTGTGTGTGCGTTCATGTTGGTGCAGCTTCGTGGGTGGCAATGAAATAGAGACACGTTTATTGGACAATGAGTTGGAAGCAGCCCCCGAGCCTTCCATGTGGGGAGCTTTCATTAGCCTCCTGCAGCTTAACTCAGATGCCAGCCATTACAGAGGGCAACTAAAATCATGCTCCTCGGCAATACAGTAGCTTAAATGTATTATTAAAGAGACGCTGGCGTCAGGCAGTTCCTCTGTGATGCAGAAAACACAGACTTCATTAGTTTGTGCATATCTTTGTCGGCCATATTGTGCAAAAAATGCCAGTAAACTCGTCCCATCCATTGCCACCCTTGTGCTTCATTCTAGCTCCACAGCTGCTGCTTTTCAGCAAATGTGTAATATAGGAAAGACCTTCATTCCTGCAAGCTTCAACAAAAAGATAATTGTTGGTTGTGTGAACAACAGGGAAAGTACTGAAAACAAAAGTAGGACTACAGCATTGTCTGTCCCTTCAATGCTGATGTCCTCAATTTCTTTTTACAAATTTTCCCCAGATGGTTCACGGTCGTCTTTTTGAAAAGGTAGGACATTTATGCAGAGCAAGAAGAGGTAGGTGTCTGTCACATGTTGCAAGTCCCACCTGAGAGGCCAAGTACTGAATGGACGGACACATGGTTTGAGTTCCATGCGCACCGTTCTTGGTGGTAGTGATGAACAGATGCAAGGTATACATATGGCACATCAAATTAATTCACTGTTCAACATGACTGACACTTCCCCAGAAAACTAAGCGATTCAAGAGCATCCTAAATGGAGAGGGAATGTCCATGTGGAGCACTAAGCAGCTGATTGTCCGGCAGAGAAATGATGATTTATCATGAGGAGTTCTAGTACTGTCCCATCAGTAAGGCAACCTGCCTGAGGAGTGCCAGTACAGTTGTATAACTTTCTGGTAAAAAGGTTTCTGGTACTGTGATAATATATTACAGATGTGATATGTTTTTTGTGTGTATGGATGGGTGCAGCTGCATATGGGTGAGTTAACAGATGAGGGTGGGTGAGCCATTAAAAGGGTAAGTCGGTGTTTGGGTGAGCAGATAGATGGTTTAGTTAGTGAACGGCTGGGTGAGCGAACACACACATTTTTATTACCACAGCTGGGGCAGGCACTATTGCTGAATATATGTATGGGGCAACAATAAACGTCGGGAGTTTAATACACCCCCCCCCCACAATCACAAGCTCCACGCCAATTGATAATTTAATCAGATTCTTGACTAACTCTGCCTTTGATGCATATAACACCATTGCAGTCCCTAACCCCTTCTGCAATATGCAAGCCAAGAACCAGACCGGTGTTCAGAAACAATCTGTTTATTCATTTTAACTAATATACAAAATCCTTATTCACACAGTAATTATCAAGAGAAATGTCACTTTACTCCTCGAGAGAAAGCTTTTCCCTCCTGACAAGGCTCTCACTACAAACAAGTTGAAAAGACTGTTCACATTTATAATCATATAGCTTATAAAACAGAACCACATGTACAGTTTTCCATTTCTGGTCTCTACACCTCCCGCTATTGCACTTACAGAATCTATACAGTAGAGAAATAGCATAATGCGTGTACCACTGAAGAGTGTACACGTAAAGTGAATGTCGTGTTACAACTGATACCATGCCCTGCCCCACACACCCTGGAAACAGGTAAGAGAGAACACAGATCTAAGTTAATTCTCAAATAAATGGGTTATTAAGAATATCCTTCATGTGAAGAGAATTATTGCTGCACTCTAAAACATGACAGGAAAATGTTGCTATCTCGTGTGCTTACAATGTAGAGCAGGGTTGGAGACCCTTTACAGACATGCCAGGTATTGAGAAATAGATATTAGTATGTTCTCTCTAATAATGCAAATAGAACTTCGTTAGGAGAATGTAACAAGTGTTTGATTACTGTAGCCGACATGTGTTTTGACCCAAGGGGTCACTTTCAAGGCTATGCACTGACGTTTATTACAATCAGTTTCTCAGTGGGTCACCCGATAGTGTGCTGTGCCCAAAGGTGATGTTGTTATAAAAAACTAAAATAACACATTGTGACATTGCATAGTAAGTGAAAATTGTACATCAAAGTTCCTTAGAAACTAAAATTGAAGCAAGTTGAATTTCATTACACTTGCAGGTAGTAATTTTACTTGAAAGATGAAAATCCGAAATAGTGTGGAAACGTGGATGAGGCATACAAGGAGAGAGAGGGAGGGAAGAGGGAGAAGAAGGACAAGTCATTAGATATGTCGAATGTGACCCCCCTAAATGGGAGTGACCCGGTGGTCTGAGTAGGGCATGAGAAAAGAGTCTTACCGAGTAAAGTGAGGTTGCGTTGGTGCTTAGTCCTGTGCGGAGTTCGGGCAAGAGCCCCATGCAATGGATGGGTGGCTAATCCACAGAAATAGCTAGATGGAGGCCTGAGGAGAAGGAAGAAGGAAAATGTAGAAGGTGAATCCAAGTGGGGTAGGGGATGGCGGCATAAGTCAGGTGGTCACCGGTGGTCACCGGAATCGATGGAGTTGGGCAACAAGGAGGGATGCTGATGGGCTCTGGTCACAGGGATAAGGGAGGAGTGAAATTAAAGTAGCCTGCCAACCTGCCCCTGTGTCTAGGGAAGGGGCTGGTAAAGTAACAGTGGCCCGATATCCATGCTGCATGGGTGGTGCATATTGGAAGGAGCATGGTACCCGTCGGCGGATGTGGTGGATATGAAACCCTGTTAGCCAAGTGCAAAGCAGTTCTCCAACCCCATACATGCTATTTTCGCTTAATACCTTAAGCATCCAACCCCCTCTTGCTCTACAGTATAATACCTAATAGTATCCCCAATAAATAGGGGGTTCTCTCCCCCCATGATATACCCTGGTCCAATATGTGGGCTTTTTCCGTGTACAACTCTGACCTTCTTGCAATCAACACCACAACCTACGCATTTAATTTCTTAACCTTTATGGAATACATGTTTTTGTGTCCAATTTTTATATTGAGTTACATATGGAGGAACATTTGAATATTCATACATACTTGCGTTGCCATTGTTTATTTGACACACAGGCACTTAACTAGGAGTCTTATTTTCAGTAGGCTCCATCATGACTAAGACAATGTCACGTGAAATGTGAGGTGCCTATTAATAAGTATCTCAAACATGGCCACCATCCCTGAATCCAGTACGGCCGCAGGGAGATTCCTAAACGAGCCCTATCAAGTAAGGGTAAATTAACTTTGCCCATGCTTTCTGCTTCCCTTTTCACTCCCATGTGCCTTATCCCATGGCACGCAGGCATAATCAGGTTCAATTGGCCTTCTGGCAGTTCCTCTCATTGGTGTTTATGCACACCAGCCACAGGCACAATGCCCTATATACATGTTCCCCACTTTGCCTCTGCACTCGCTCATATGATATTGCTCGACCACTGTGTACCGTGGCACCCAGCTACACCTTCCATTAGCACGGAACTCTAGTGCAACTCTTGCAAATACGTAATTAGGCATTAATTCACTGCTGCCTAGCAACATGTGCCACCCTCAAGTACAGCACTTGTCGCCCATATACACAGGGCTCAGCAGGCACTGTCCTGCCCCTTGCACTCAGTAAGTGACACAGCTTCCCTGGACCCTTACCGACTTAAAGGCCAGTTCTTTACCTTTTCACACGGCTTAGTACTTGGCTTACAGGGTATTATACCCACCACATCCCCCACAGGGGACCGCGCTCCTTCCAGTGTGCACCACCCATGCTACACACCCTCTCTGGACATTGGGCCATGGTTACCTTACCAGCTCCCCCCTTAGACACAGGGGCAAGTTGGCAAGTCACCTTCATTTCCCTGCTCCCTTATCCCTGTGACTAAGGCCTATTAGCATCTCTCCTTTTCGCCCAACTCCGTCAATTCCGGTGACCACATGACCTGTGCCTGCATCCCCTAACCCACTTGGACGCACCTTATACATCCTCCTCCTTCCTTCTCATCAGGCCTCAATCTAGCCATTTCTGTGGATTATCAACCCAACCAGTGCATCCAAACTCAACATAGGACTAAGCACCAGCTCAACGTTATTTTACTCAGTAAGACTCTTTTCTCATGCCCTACACAGTCCACGCATTCACTCCCATCCAGGGGGGGTCACATTCCACATATCTGTTGACTCTGCTCCAGCTTCCCTCCCTCTCTCTCCTTCTACACCTCATCTTAAATGACCGCATCGCGTCAGATTTTCAACTTTCATGTAAAAATACTACCTCTAACCTTAATGAAATTTAACTTGCTCCAATTTGTGTTTCTAATGAACTTTGATGTACAATTTTCACTCACCATCCAATATAACAATGTGTTATTTTTTTTTTTAAAACAGCACACTATCGGGTGAACCACTGATAAATTGATTTTAATAAATGTCAATGCCTAGCCTTGAAAATTACCCTTTGGGTTGAAACACCTGTCGGCTACAGTAATAAAATACTTATTAGATAGTCAAGTTCTATTCTCATTATTATAGAGAACATACTCTCATCTATTTCACCATACCTGGTGAGTCTGTGCAGGGTCTCCAGCCCTACTCCTCCTTTCTCAGTCTAGGGCAGTAAGGTATACTGCCCTAAGAGACCCCAGCACACGCAGCTGTGTGTGATAAGAAAACGCACAATCAGGCACAGTTTTTCCAAATCTTTAGTGATCCCTTCTCTCTCGTGCTTTTAATGTGTCCTAACGTAAACACATGTACTGCTTTTCTGTTGGGCAAAAGAATTGACATGTGCAGCGCTGTTTATCTCAGACATCCCTGAAAACATTTCCTTTGCCACTATCCAGTGAGAATGTCCCCTTTTCACTTTGGAGTCCCTTGCTCACTCTCGATGGAGAAGCGTACTCTTAATCAGCTGCATTCTTGTTGATTAACAATGAATGTGCTTTTCTGTACAGCACAGACCCAGAGATTCAGTTTGCCCGAGGGAGACCCCTTGTACTTGAAGGCAGGGTCCGGGGAGTGTTGAACAGTTTGGAATTTAGTTTGGGAATTCACCCCTCCGTATTATGGAATTTTAGGGTTGGCAAATAGGATATAGGTGATCCAAAATTACTTTAAAAGACTATGGCCCTCCTCACGAGTATGCTAGTCTGGAACAAAAGCCAGAAAATATGCCAGAAAAAATGCTGGTATTTCCAGCTTTGACATTTTGTCCGGACTGGCATACTTCAAGATTGTCAGTGGGGCCGCAAATCTCCCAGCAGGCCTGGCCTGGCAGGAGTTCAGGCCCCTAGCGGCAAATAAACGCCTGAATCACTGGCACCGTAACTAATGGTGCCAGTGATTCAGGAAATCCCATCCCAAGAAGCCGTATAGGACACCATGGTAATGGGAACATACCGGCTCTCTTCCGCATTTAATATCGCTGTAATACTGGGATATCGGGTGGCAGGGACAGTAGGGGAGGTCTGCCGGTATTCTGGCAGGATAACAGCAAATCTGTAATGAGTGCCTACATCATTATTCACACTTGGAAAGATGTCAGAGATTTCGAATTTCAGCAGGATAGCCCAGTGCCCTGTGGCTATGTAGGATATGAATTAAAATATTCATCAATAAGGAAACGCGAGGGATATACTTCTCACTGCCCAACCTCTTAGTTTCTATATTGGGGAACATGTAAGTTCAAATAGGTCATAAGCATTGGTTTATTCTGTTGGAATAAGTACTTACTTTGAATCCCTATGAGTTCTGCACCAGTGCAGTCATCAGGATTGGGTATTCCTGTGCTGCTTTCCCTATTTAGCCTCTGTTAAGTATGGCACTCCTGCTTCAGCCCTCTGTCTGCATCCCCTGGTCTCTGTTACAGATTGCACTCCAGCCTCAGCCCTTCTCCTGTTTTTCTCTCCAGATTTTAGCTCCTCCGTCCTTGCAATTTTAGTTCTCCTTTTCTCTCTTCTCATGAGTCTTTAGTCCACTTTTCCCACTGTGCTTCCACTTTTAAAAACTCTTGTCACCCCCAAAATATCTAAAATAGGATGTACCAGCTCATTGCCTAATTATTCTGAAAGTACATCTATTGCTCTTCCCCCTTATCAAGGCCCACCCTCTTCCCAGTGATTGGTCTCCAGACCTCATTTCTGAAGTTCTTACTCCACGCTTCTGAAATTGCATTTCTGAACAATACAAATATGAAGTAAAAAATATCAGACATACCACTTTTCTCCAATTTTCAAATAAGGGTCACAACTGATATATTTCTGAATTGAAACGTGTCTGGTTTCAGCATGTGGTTGCCTGCGCAAATGACAGATTGTTGTGATTTCCCCTGACAGGATTAGCATAAGGATCATGATATTTTACAGACAAGTATTTGATTGAGTACGCTACCAAATACCTGGCTCTCTGATCTGTAACTTATTCTGGAGAGCTTCAATCATATTTTGGCTTATAACTTTGGTTCTCAGGGTCAAATTTTCAGGGGATTCCTATGAACAGATTGTTGTCCTTATGTACGTTTTGGAATGATATGAACCATCTCTGTATCTGTTGGGGTTCCCTAGTTTATGATCAAAATATGATTTCTAAAAGAGAGCTATGGTATCTTCTTAATCACATGCAAACCTGTCACTCATTTAGAAAACTATTTCTGTTCTCAAGACCTGTGGTCCAGCCTGGTTATCTCTCGTCTGTTGAAATAGTCTGCAATAACACTTCTTTAACATTATTCCTGGGCTAATGACCTGAACATGTGTTTTTTTCTTTTTTCTCTGTCGGCAGAGGGAGCACAACGCTGCCCCTGGGAATCATGCTGCATTCTGTTGCATGTCATTTGGCATTATGCCGTAAATCCTTCACAAAACTGAACTACATTTTGTGTATTTTAGAAAGGTCATGTCATTGGGTTGTACTTTTGGTAATTCAGTGGACACCATACCACCCCCATAAACATCTCTCCCAGGCCCATGTTCCATACCCTTCCTGCCACAGCCAAACTACATAGTGGTTTGACCATGAGTCTGGCAGATGTAATGGGTAGTTGAACAGTGCTTCACCTCTGTGCTTTGATGTGGGAAGATTTCCCTTGTACAGGCACAGCCTCAAGTTAGTTCTTATGAACAGAAAATAGTTCTTTTAACATGCAGTATTTCCTTTTCTTTACATTAGATGTGCCACATGCTAACAATGCTCAATCTTACATTGCAGTGTGCCTTTGAATAACTCTGGCAATGGTGTTTCATTTTTGATATGTTCATTGTTCAATCAAAGCTGCAGAATGCACAGAGCTGTCCATAGCAGTTCATGGTTTTAGCAAACCTGCACTTCAGGGACTCAGTTACAATATTATGTTATGTTGATTTATACCACGGACCAATACCACTGAAGGGCAGTCTCCAGGCGTTCACGTGGCTCTGCAAGAAAGAGGATGTTTTTGGTTAGTGAGGGAAGAATGACAGGATAGGTCCAGAACCAGGAGAAACTGGCATCTGTGTATATTGGCTTGCAGATGGTAAGTTGTGTTCACTGGCTTGTTGTATCTTTATGGGTAAGGTTCAATGCCAGGGATGTTTCTATGTGACTGTTTGGTATTTTGGGGTGTGCCTGTATGTTTTATGTGTACGTTGGCAGCTGTTTAAGGTTGCGTGCACTGGTTTGTTGTGTCCGTACGTGTATGGTCCAGTGTATGGGTTTGTTTGTCGTAAGTGTGTGTTACTTGTGTTGGGTGTGTGTTAGGGTATAGGTTGTCTAGTCCAGTTGACAGCTATAGTGTTTGGGTGGTGTGTTTGAGGAAGTAGAGGCAGAGTGGTTAGTGCTTTGGCTGTTCACCAAGTTCTTCTATGTGGCTAGTCTACACAGTCCTACCTGTTGTGATAGATGACTAATCTCCACAATTCTATTTAGTGATGCAGATGGTTAATTTTCTCAATTGTATCTAAATGTGGTGCATGGCTAAACTTCACAATTATGCCTAAAAGAGACGCATGGCTAAGCTTTGCAATTCTATCTAAGTGTGACGCATCAGTCAATCTTCTCAATTCTTTCCAAATGTGACGTGTGGCTAATCTTAGCAATTCTACCTACATCTGACGCATGGCTAAACTTCACAATTCTATTTAAGTGTGATGCATGGTTAATCTTCACAGGTGTATCTAGACATGACACGTGGTTAGACTTCACAATTCTATCTAAGTGTGATGCATGTTTAATCTTCTTAATTCTATCTAAATGTGATGCTTGGCTAATCTTCACAATTCTATCTAGATGTGACACATGGATAATCTTCACAATTCTATCTAAGTCTGATGCATGGTTAAACTGTACAGTTCTATCTAGGTGTGACGCATGGTTAATGTTCAGAATTCTATCTAGCTGTGACGCATGGTCAGTCTTCACAATTCTATCAGAATGGGACACGTGGCTAATCTTCACAATTCTATCTAGGTGTGATGCATGGTTAATCTTCCGGATTCTATCTAGATGTGACGCATGACTAATCTTCATAATTCTATGTAAATCTGATGCATGGTTAACCTGTGCTGTTCTATCTAGGTGTGACGCATGGTTAATCTTCAGAATTCTATCCAGGTGAAACGCATGGTCAATCTTCACAATTCTATCTGAATGGGACACATGGCTAATCTTCACAATTCTATCTAGCTGTGACGCATCGTCAATCGTCTCAGTTCTTTCCAAATGTGACGTGTGGCTAATCTTAGCAATTCTACCTAAATCTGACGCATGGCTAAACTTCACAATTCTATTTAAGTGTGATGCATGGTTAATCTTCACAGGTCTATCTAGACTTGACACATGGTTAAACTTCACAATTCTATCAAAGTGTGATGCATGGTTAATCTTCTTAATTCTATCTAAATGTGACGCATGGCTAATCTTCAAAATTCTATCTAGGTGTGATGCATGGTTTATCTTCCCAATTCTATCTAAATGTGATGCATGGCTAATCTTCACAATTCTATCTAGGTGTGATGCATGGTTTATCTTCCCAATTCTATCTAAATGTGACGCATGGCTAATCTTCACAATTCTATCTAGGTGTGATGCATGGCTTATCTTCCCAATTCTATTTCGATGTGGCACATGGCTAATCTTCACAATTCTATCTAGGTGTGACGCATGGTCAATCTTCACAATTCTATCTGAATGGGACACATGGCTAATCTTCACAATTCCATCTAGGTGTGATGCATGGTTAATCTTCCCAATTCTATCTAGGTATGACGCATGGCTAATCTTCACAATTCTATCTACAACAATTACAATTAAAATATTTATGGTAAATGGGATAAGCGTTGCATTGAGGTTACTTTGTGTTATTTGTGTAGAGGTGATACATTTGTAGATTTGCATGCACGCAGATACATAACGAAACATTGTCACACCGAGGGCCCCTCCCCACTCAGGCGAAGCAAGCAATCAATATGTGTACGTGGAGTTTAGTGTATCACTGGCAGTCATGAGAGGAGATATTAAATGCAAACATAACGGTATAGATGGATGGGAAGTATTTTTTGAAGTTAGTAAAAGATGTGAAATCTATGAGGTGTGGTTGCTTTGTGTATCATGGGTCTTCATATTGTGGATTAATTAGAAGGGTGTTTTCACAATCATGGCAAAGGCTTGCAAAGGCCCGACAGCAGTCAGGGAACAGGTTTTGTAAGTTTGTCAACAGGGTGGATGCGGTCAGTTTGCAGATGGCTCAACTTCTGGAGGGCAAAGGGAAGATATGATCGCTGGTAAACAGCAGAGCTCATTGGTGCAAGGCATAGGCATGTGTGAAACTTGCAGGGTTGTTTGGAACAGGTGGCTTCTCCCAGGGCATGAGAGCGATTGTGTTGTCAGAGAGTAGGCGGTACTCATGTGATTAGGAAAAGTCAGTCGTTATAAAAATCGGACACCGGACAGGTTTGGGCAATGTGGTTAGCAAACACAAATAGATCAAAAGGGAATCTACATGTCTTTCTCTCATCTTCATGTGCTTAGGTAATTTTGAGGCAGGTCCGTGTGCATTATTAATAGATATTCTGTTGTTGTGTAACTAAGAGGCAAGGCTGCCACCAAATATGGAGAGGTTCTTGGTAAGGGGTGTGTTGGAAATGTAAACCTTGTAATTATAAGCTTTTAGGGGATTGTGTTATAATGTCTGTGTCCAATGATCTGTGTGGGTTTTAGATTTCTCTGTACAAGGCAACCAATCATGTTTGGGGGATGCCTTTGTAACGGTATCTGGGGTAGTCTGTTAACATTTACAGACTGTATATAATGTGTGTTCTTGGTGTGGTTCAAGGAGACCAGGGTTAGTGTGACTGTTAGATGTCATCTAAGCCCCATCGCGGCCGCCTGTACAATAAACTTGCTTTATTGACAAAAGGCGCACTTACTAAGTATAAAGATGGGCCTAATTCGGGTAAAGGGGAGGAGCTAAAGGTTCATGCATAGAAACTCCTAAATTTTACGCAAAACAGTAGATTTGAGATACCTGGGTCGAGGGAGAACATCTAAGTATGGGGCACAACAGTAAAATAAAACCACCTAAAGGTTGGTTCACAGCAGTGATAGGAATAATATTTACTAGCTGGATAATTTTGGTATACTATGTTATGTAGTTAAGAAGAGTGGCACAGCTTTTTGGAGTACAGTGATTGCTGTACTCCCCATCCAGACCACATTTACCTTGTCAATCGCTGTTGGTTGAATGAGGCCTCAATGCTGGGCTTTTGTGTGACAGCCAACAGTTAGTTTTCCATATTTTTGCACCTTTGAGCCTGATTTAGCCTGATGCAGTTCATGTGTATCCTGGGGATGAAACTAACCCACAAGTCCCCCCCTGCTCTTCTTCTCATGTGGGAACTACTGTGAAAAGACTGGGGAAGGTGATTTTTGTTGTTGCTAACAGTCACAAGAGCTATCCCTTCGATGAAGAATAGCCTGTTCTCTATTTTTCATCAGGGAGTGAAATGGTCTATTTACCATCTCCTTTTCCAGCTTCCAGGGGTATTGAAGGGGCCTCCTTCCTGGATTTCCATCACATTTCTTTCCTTTCCAGGTTTCCAGGGTCCTCTCTGGACTCCTCTTCATCTGGTCCCCAGGCTGGAAGGAATTTGAATTGAGTAAAAAGAGTTGCTAAGAATGTATGTTTAAACATAATTTCCCTGGATAAACATTTCACAGAATTAGAAAATCTTCAGTCACAGTTAGTATTCATTTTCCATCATCAATCATGGGCTACAATTTTAATTTATATACTCACTGGTTATATATTTTAGTTTCAATCTTGGGTTTTAACTTCAGCAGGCTCCACAATCACTCTTAAAGCTATTCTCGGATGACAGCTTTTTAACTGATTCATTTGGACCCACTTCTCTTCCATCTGTTTTCCTTTTGGGATGCGGATCCTATAGGAAGCAGGCAACATTTTATCCACAATCTCAAAACTTTCAGGAATGAATGACACCAGCTGAGCTTTGCAGGAGGAAGATGTTACATTTCAAAGTGATGCCAAACAAATGTAATCTTGATCCAGACAAAAAAGTCTGGTCTTCTGTATTCTTCAGTAGTAAATTCCAGTTGGGGATAATAGATAAGCACAGTATGTATAAGTGTGATGTTGGGGACTGGACAATTTGATTGAAGGATCTGTCTCTAATCACCCTAACTCTAATTCGATTTTGTGAACAAAAAGTAATTCCAAATCAAGTAATATTTTGCTCCAAGGACAATCATGAAAGTTGGATAATTTCAGCTAATACAAATGTAAACAAGTGCATCAAGAGCTCACATATTTTCTGTTCACAAAAATATGGTAGTAGTTTCCTCCTAAGTCACAGAGATGTGTTATTTATCTTTCAGTCTGTTACAGTTGCATAAAGCTTACCACATTACCCTTAAAATATCATCTCTTTACAAGAATCCCATTACAGAACCACACAGGCATGTCCTAAAATGTTCCTATTCATTCATAAGGAATAAGTTACTTACCTGTAACTCCTGTTCTCCAGCATTGGAATCTTTCATAGATTTTAAATGCTGCTTGAATATCCCCCGTCACCAGGCTAGGAATCCTTGGTAACCTTAAAGCAGTTTACATTTACATTTTTAAAATTGCTGTCTCTTTAGTGCTCTATCACAGTCATTTTGGGTCATGTTGCACCACAGTCATTGACAGGTCTCCTTCAGCTCCAACCCCAGGGGCTATCTTCAGATTTTGGCAAGCATTAGCCAAGAAGAGCCAAGCAGGGTAGGTGGGAGTGTTGCATGTGAAACTATGAAAGATACAAATGCTGGAGGCAGGAGTTAGAGGTAAATTACATTTCCCTCTCCAGCATTGGATCTTTCATAGGTTCTCATTCTGTTTGGATAGATTATAAAACAGTACACACAATACAAACAATAGGTGGAGAAAAGCTCACCTTAAGGAAACACTCACCTCAGAAAACACCTCAATGGAACAAGTTGCGCAGCACTGCCTAGCCAACCATGGACTCCTTCATGGAAGCCGTTTCCATTCAGTAAAACCACAAGAAGGTGTGTATCGCTCACCATGGGACAGCCCAGCAAATGTCTATCAGGGGAACACCAGAGTAGAAAGCCATGGTAACAGCAACAGCCCTTGTAGAATGGTCCGTGGTCTGCCAAGAAGATGCCTATTAGCCTGTTGATGATGGTATGAAATGCAGGAGGACAGCCACTGTGCAGTGGATGGCTTTGAAAGAGCATTGCCCATTCCAGACAGACAGACCAAAACCACAAACAGCTGAGAAGACTTGCAGAAATATTTGGTGTGAAATAAATAACCATTTACGGCAACATGTCCAAGGAGTGAAATTAATGTTCTGCAGAAGAGGAAGGGAACCAAAAAAGAGAGGAAACACCACAGGTTTGTTTATGTGGAATGAAGATGAAACCTTGGGCATGAAAGTTGGGTTTGTGTGAAGGACCGCCTTGGATTTATGGAAAGTCAAACAGGGCAGTTGGCAAGTGAGAGCGTGGATCTCCCCCAAACGGTTTGAGGAGATGATGGCAACCAACACAACCAACAGAGCAGTCTTCTAGGACTTGAACTTCAGAGGAGGTTTGTAAAAAGGCTAAAAAAGAAGGCCCTTTTGTTTGTAAAGGACTGGGTACAGGTCCCAGGCTCAGGCAGCAGGGAAAGAGTGGAACAGTCTTCTAAGGAATTCCTTGATGAGCCTGGGCAACCACAGAGAAGGCTACACAGGGGAACCAGTGAAACTGGAAATGGTAGCCAGGTATACTTTGATGGAAGAATGATCCAGACCACCTATGCCAAAGACAAAAGGTAGGGCAAGACGTCCTGAGTTTGAGCAAGGAATGGTGTTAGGCCAAGTCCAGAACACCAAGTGGAGAAACACCTCCACTTGCACTTGTAGCAGGAAACAATGGAGGAAGCGAAGGCTTTGGCGAGAACCTCACGACAGTCTGAAGGGAATGGTATACTTCCAAACTCTAAGAAAGCCGGAGCCAGGCTTTCAGTTTGATGAAGGCCAGGTCATGGTGTAGCACAACTCCTTGGTCCCAGGACTGAAGGTTGACAAGCAGTGGTAACCTGATCGGCAGTTCCAACGGGAGGCTGAGGAATTCGGAGAACTAGTATTGCCTCAGCCAAGCTGGGGCCACAAAGATCTGTTTGCACTGAAGCCGTATGAACAATTCAATCACTTGAATGATGAGAGGGATCAGAATAAATCCATACAGGAACATTCCTTTCCAAAGGAATGTGAAGACATGCTCTGGGCTCCATGCATGCTGAAATATGCTTGCAGAAGGCAAGCATATTGTTCACCCTGTTCACCCTTGTTCACCCTGGTTCCAAAGAGGTCATCATCTGGAGTTCCCCATCTGTGGAAGATGCAGCAAACCTGGTTATCTAGAAGTTCCCACTAGTGGCAGGGTCATAGTCCCCTGCTGAGGGAGTCCACCATTGTGTTGTATTCCCTCAATAGGTGGAATAGAATGAGGAAGAGATTGTGTGCCAGAGTCCAAGTGCAGTGGATCTGAGATTCCGTTGACAGAATGGAGGACTGGGTGCTACCCTGTTTGCGGATGTAAAATGTTGTGGTCCTTTTGTTGGTAAAACCGGACAATCCAGCCCTGAGCTGTGGGAGACAGGACATTAGTGCCCAGAGCACAAAATGCAATTCCAGGGCATTGATATGCAACTCCTCCTCCTGAGACCCGAGACCCCTGGCACAGGGATGGCCAGTGTGGGCTTCCCTGCCCACCAAAGATGCTTCCTTTGTGACCATGACCTAACAGTCTGGCAGATGAAAGGGTGCTCCTTGGGTGAGAGTGTTTTGCAGAAGGAGCATGCCAGAAGAATCCTGTCCTCCCGCACACCGGAGACATGCTTCCATCGCGCATCGAGGAACTCCTAGAGAGGTCTCATTTGAAGCATGCAGTGCAGGATCAGAGGAATGCAGGATGACATCATCCCATCAGGGATTTCAAGGTTCAGACCGACACTGACTTTGCAAGGATAATCTACACTCTGTTCTCTGAAAGGGCAGCAATGCACGACACTGTGCTCAGCCGATTTCCCAAGAATATAGTGTGTTACAAAGGAGTCAAGCAGGATTTGACATCATTGACAGATAACCCCAGTGATGTTAAGCAACAAATCATGGTCTCTGTATGCCTAAGAGCCAGAGAAAGAGACTCTGTCTGAACCAGCCAGGCCTAGAGGTTCGTGGAGACATGAACTCCCAAATGTCATTGATGAGCTGTCACTGTGGTAAGGCATTTTTGCAAATACCCTTGGGGCAGAGCAGAAGCCAAAGGCCAAGCCTTCAACTGGAAATGTTACCCCACAATGATGAACCTTCAGTGTTGTAGATGGATTGGGATGTGAAAGTTTGCTTCTTCCATGTCTTAAAACAAAAGGAAATACCCTTCCAGCAGCTGAGTTAGAATATGCTAGAGGGTAACCATCTTGAAGGTTTGAACCTACAGCAATTTGTTGAGGAGGCGCCAATCGAGAATGGGTCTCAAGCCCCTGGACTTTTTCTTGACAAGAAGGTTTCTTGAGTACATCCATTGGCCTTGTTGTTGAAGGAGAATGCGTTCAATCATAAGTGCTTCTTGAACTTTGACAAAGGAATAATGGTGGGTGCACAATTAATTTCAGCATGCAGGCCTGCTGGATTAGCAGCTATAACTATTCATCCATGGTGATGGAACACCACTGTTGATGAACTTGGAGAGATAGCCTCCCACTGGGGTATGAAAGTGGAGGAGGGTAGTTGAAGCCTGGCCAGACCTGCTTGGAGGACTGGCCCCTGGTGTGCTAGTTGCCATGGCAATACTGATTTCCTCTAAAGGCCTGGGACTTCTCCTTGGAGCTTTCCGATGAAGCATAGGTGTTACACCGCTAGAACTGGGACTGGTAGTCACCGGACTTCTGGGAGAATGATGTCTTCCCAGACCGAAAGGACTGGCGTCACTTTTGGACTGTGCCCAGGGAGTCGGCTGTTTACCTATCTGCCTTGATATCTTGAAGTGTGTCATCAACCTTCTTGCAGAACAGGTTGACCCCATCGAAAGGCATGTCCAATACCTTTGATTGCACTACCAAATGGAAATTAGATGCCTTGGGCCAGCCTTGATGATGTACAACGGCACTGTTCATCATCTGTCTGAATCCAGTATCAGCAATATCCACCACCACATAAATGTTGTGGTCTGAAGCGCCTTCACCTTTCGAGAAAGGGGGAAAAGCTTTGTCCTTCTTGGAATCTGGAAGGAAAGGAAATCTAATACAAGGCACATTTTAAACCATAGCTCCAAGTCATAGCGGGACCGGTTAGCCATCGCATTAACTGCCTTAATGGTGTTCGCATCATTGCCGATGATGCCATTTCTGAAGGAGTCTAGCTGTTTGCCTTCCTTGCCAGATGGAACTGAACATGGAGAGGATTAGCAGAATCCTTCCGGACCACCGCTGATACCACTGAGTCTGGACTGGGCTATGTCCGAAGACACTTAGGCTCTGAATCAGGAGCCTTTTACTTTTTTCCAAATATGTCCTTATTTGGAGGGGCTGAAAATTGATATTTCATAGTCAAGAGACCATCCTCCAAGATGTCCTCGAGGACTGATATGGCCACCACAGACTTTCTTGTCTGCTCCCTCTGCTGGTATAAGAAACGTTCCTTCTTTTGCTGCTCTGGGATAAGATCAAAGAACTTGGCAGCTCTGGACATGGGGCTCTGGAAGGAATCTAACTCATCAGGGAGAGAATCTCTGAGAGGAAGGTCCTCCGGTTCTTCATCCGCTGGTATGACATTATCAACCTTGAAGGTACACACTGCCTTGACATCTTCTGTTTCAGTATCCGTGAGATTGGCCAGAGGAGGAAGAGCAGGTGTACTGTACAGGTGTGAGGGGCATCCAGTAGGAGGTGGAGGAGCAGGTAGTGGGCCATCAGTGAGCACCTGATGTGGCAGCAAAGACGGAGTAGGAAGCCTTTGCTGTAACTCCAAAACCAGAGTCTGTAGTGTGGATAGAGTATCCATAGAAAGGTCCTGAGGGTCTGGTTGAGGGGAAGCTAAACATGGAGATGGCCCAGTAGGAGCAGAAATCATCCTTTTGGTGGCATACTTGCTGAAATCACAGCTGGAGTAGATGGCAGCACCTCTGTGTGGGTGTCAGCAGAAAAGAAACCTTCCTCACCCTCAAAATCTGATCACTGACCGGTTGTACTATGCCCTCTGGTGGAATCATTGAAGGTCCAGGAATGTCTAGAGGGCCACACAGGGTCAGCGTAAAATATGGATGGCTCCTCATAGGTCTTAGCAGTGCTGAAAGTGCAGAGGCAGAGTCCCCAGCATGAGAGACGCCTTGTAGCACAGTAGACAATGAGGGGTGCACCCTTGTCATCGACATAGTGGTGATAGATGTCAATGGAATTCGGTGCACAAACAATGTAGTCGTCAACAAACTCATCATGGGAATTGGCATTCCTAGGGCCGTATTTGAGGTCATCGATGGAATAGAAGACTTGGACTGCTTGTGAGTCATTGATGGGGTCGTAGACAAAGACGTCGACAACAGACCAGAAGGAGGTGTTGTTGAGAGCTTTTTGGCCGAAGCCTAGTATACATCGGGAGAAGGTGCCGATGGGCAATTCATAGTAGATGATGATGAAGCAGTCTTTGTGGACGAGGCCATCGCCGATGAGATCATGGACGATGTAGCCAGTTAGATAGCACAGCGAGCTAAGCGCTTGCCCCTGATATCTGTGTGCAGCCTGCTGTGGCAGGTTCGAATCCCGGCAGGGTCAACTCAGCCTTTCATCCTTCCAAGGTCGATAAATTGAGTGCCACTCTGTGGGATAATAATGTCTTCTGTTATTTGAGCACTTTGAGACTGATGGGTGTGTAGCGCTATATAAGAAATGCATTATTATTATTATCATTGTTATGACATTGACACTGTCATTGACAAGGTGGCAGCCTGAGCTTGGGTCACAGGATGTGTCTTAGCTCTTTACCATGGGGAGACTCATTGTGGAACCTTGACCTTGTGGATGAGAAGGTGCACTCGAGGGACTTTCTCTGCTTGAGGGAAACATGGCAACGGACAGAGGCCATATAAGAGGCACCATCGTCTAGCCCAGTCACCAACCTTCAATGATAGCCTCAAAGTGTTTGTTGGGGAACGAAAGGCAGGTGGAACAGTCACTGATCTCATGGTCAGGATAGAGGCACTTGAAGCAGTTGCCAAAAATATCCTCCACAAAAACATTCTTAAATTGACAGGTAGCACAAGCCTTGAAAAGGCTCTCCTTCCCGGTGTCAGCCACAGCTTCATGAACTATGGGCTGGGCCATGGCCTCAATGAAAGGAAACCGTACGGAACTTCTGCAGGCATCGTGAAGCTGGAACAACACCACTGCAGAGGAAGTCCCTGGCGTTGTGAAGAAATTAAGAAGTAGTTGAAAAAATGAAGAATCAGTTGATAAATCATCAACGAATGATGAGATTTATTTAGGACTCCCAACACTGAAAATGCAGTTAAAAAGCGGAAGATGGCCTCCGGGAGTGGAGCTAAGCGAGATCTGTCAATTGGCTATGGGGCAATATGATCCAGAATTACTCTGAGAGAGCCCAAAAGTGACAACAATTTTAAAATGTAAACTGCTTTAATGTTACAGAGGATTCCCAGCCTGACGACAGGGAAAATTCAAACAGCATGTGAATTTATGAGAGATACCATGTTGGAGAATTGATTTACATTAGACATTTCTTAGGTTTCACATTGAAGATTGACCGAAACCTAAATAGGAAAATAGACTAGGAGCCCTGAAAAGCATACCACAGATTGTATTTAGAGATTAACAGGTAATAATACATTCAGAGCACTCCAGTCGTGTTACCCAGCTTGAGTCAGGGAATATCTCATGAGCTACCAGCTACCGTTCCCTGAAAACAAATCTAATGTCGGAAATCTTCAAAGAGTCCTATGATGTCTTTGTGCAAATTTGGCAACATTTTACAAGGTGGCCCAGGCAATCAAGAATGAGCAATCCTGGGTATTATGTTTTTGTTTGGCCAGAATTCCTTGTTAGTCCATGTATGTTCTCCCCTTTTTCTTCTACTTCCCCATTTGTCTTTCTCTGCATACAAGTCTGCACCTGGATCCATCCCAAATTACAAATCCAGTCTACAAACAAAGAAAGGGGTAAAGATGCTCACAATGAACACACACCCAGTGAGGATATTTAATGCATAGTGCCCTGTTTGAATAGGTGCAAACGGTTGAGTATGAAAGGGGCCCCTAGGGGTCCCTCGCATTATGGAAACAAGGCAAGTCGCCACACACGATAGATACGCCAGACACAAGGTTGAATTCCCAAAGCTAGGGTTTATTGCAAAACAAAAGAGTCTCAGTTGGCCAACTCGGTCTCACGTCCCGCGACGCGTATCTCTAGACCTCGAGGGACGCAAGAGAGCGAATTACATACAACAGTTACATATATACAAAATGCACATCTTATAATCAGCTATGACATGTTAACACCGCCCTTTATTGGGTTTCTTTGAATTCAGTGTGATGATGGACAATTTCGACGAATATGACACCTTCAAATATCTATTCTAGTAACAATATGCAACAATATGCAATTTTGCAAGTGTAGAGATAGACTTCTTTGTTGACAGAACATCGTGCCTCTGTTCTTGTAAGCGAGCTACGTATGGGGGAAGAGTCACATTCCATACCTTACTATCTTTGAGTTGCTATTCGTGTCCTGGGAGCCGACACGCTCTACAGGGCTAGAAAAGGGGGGCCGTAAGCGGAGCATAATTCAGGCCTCTAGCTGCCTTATTCTAACATTTTCTACCATATAACGAGACTGGCTGGCAGCTGTGAAATAATTAAACGCCCTGTGGCTCTCCTTCAAGGCTACACCTGGGAGGGAGCTGGGCATTCCTCTCTGGGCTGCCCACGTTGTGTTTCAGCGAACTCTTTATTAGCCTCGCGGCCTTGCCCTTTCACATTTTAGACAACAATGTTAACAGTTCAAAGAAGGTAGCAGGCGCTCCTCTCCAGAAAGAACATGGCATGATAACCTGTTCTGAGATGAGAGTTTTCAGCATACGCTTTTTGCTCACTGTGCCTTTCACAGATGGGAAATATCCATTTGCATATCAGTCTTTGTCCCGCCCACATGGGCAGTCCAGCACCGAAATTCTATGGCAATTCCTTTCTGAACAAGAGTACCAAAAGCGACCCCATACACGTGTTTCAGCCTTGTTGGGCCTCATCAGTGAGGTGAAGCTTTGTCTCTCTGAGCACAGTGAACAGGGAGTCCACGTCTGGTTGCCCCCAGGTAACTCAGGGTGACCAACCCCAAGTTCTTTGCAAACATTTCAAAGAAGGTAGCATGCGCTCCCCTCCAGAAAGAACATGGCATGATAACCTGTTCTGAGATGAGAGTTTGCAGCACACGCATTTTGCTCACTGTATCTTTCACAGATGGGAAATATCCATTTGCATATCAGTCTTTGTCCCACCCACATGGGCAGTCCAGCACCGAAATGCTATGGCAATTCCTCTCTGAACAAGAGTACCAAAAGCGACAACAATGTTAACAGTCAGCAGAATAAGCAGAATTGGCAAAACGAAGCTGCGAAGCAGTTTGAACAGAAAGCAATGAGCAATTGTTAAAGAGCAAAATGGTGATTCTTGTTACATCAAAATGGCCGTTCGTTGGTCAAACTTGGAAACCTGTATTTCTATCGTTATGTACATGAGACGGTTGGCCCACGACCACCAAAATACGTTTGCCTTCAATCATGACAATTGTCAGTTTTTCTAGACCGACAAACCCTCCTTTTGGCCGTATGCCAAACGTCTCATTCTTTCATGGTATCCTCCTCTGATGACGATGTGTCTGAAGTAATTGAGGCTGAATTTTGCATACTACTATAGGCATCATCATCGTCATTAATATCTATAGTCATTAATTCTTTCACTGTTTTCATTTCATTCGTGTCTCTGTCATCCCGGTCATAAGTTTGTTTTCTTTTTGTCATCATATGCATACATCCCTTGGTACATCCCTCAGTCATCTCAGTGCAAACTATCGTTAGGCAATGTATGCAACAACAGCACGTTATGAATATTCCAAACACTACTAATAATATTGCAATCAACTTCCATTCCCAAGAACGCAGTATTCCCCAAAACCAGGACCCTATTCCCCAGCCCCCTTCTCCAGTAGGGAGTTCGGAGCTTAGGACATGCATTTTCTTTATTGCTTCAAAAATCGTAGGGCAGTAGTCATCTACGAATACGCAGCACGCTGATCCCACAATCTTGCAAATTCCCCCACGATCAACCAGGATTACATTGAGCGCCATTCTATTTTGCAGCGTCATTAACCTAATTCCCTTTTCTTCCAACGTCATGTTGAATAGTATATCTGTCGTTATATTTATCATATCCTTTAGTATTCTAGACAGCTGCCTTATGTTGTAGGAGTTTACTATCTGGGACAGGAATGGTACGAAGGATTTTGCTACGTCCGTCGCCATCAAAACACCTTTGCTACTCCTTCGGTGTCTAGATCTGGATAATCTGGCCATGTCTGCTGTTTCCAAGAGGAACACCCCCGGGAACAGCAGACCTAGGTAACATGTACCTCTCCAGTTTCTGGGCAACCAAGGATATGCTTTTCCTCCACATATAAAATAGACAGGATCTCCTACATATACTGATTCTTTTTGCCATTTTAGTACCGCTGTATTCATGCATCTAGTAAATGTTCCTACTGAATAGGAGCCTTTCTTTTTTAGACAAAAAGGGACGGTTCTCGGGTTGTAATTCACTGTGTAAGAATAGGGGATTGCATCTTTGTTCCCATCTGTCCTTACACGAAACGTCATTACAGATGTTTTCACTGGAGGGGACAATCTATCTTGTCTATTTTGTCATGTTATTTTTCGCATACTTTTAGCCGTAGGTTCTGGGATCATCACTCGCGCTTTATGGAATATGGAACAACCCACAGGCCTCATAATTATTTCCTCAAACTCATTCATGTTTGTTCTGTCTAATTGACCCGTACCACTCTTACTCCATTTCCCATAGAACATTGCACTTAAAGATGCACTGCATGCAGAACTTAATGGTAATGGCTGTACATACCAACCTATTCCTTTCCCAGCATGCTGCGGTAAATGGGCACATACCCAACAATTATTTTTCTTTAGAATTGCATGCGTCATATACAATTTTCTTTACCAATGCGTTTTCCTTAAGTTTACAGTCTTTATAATTAACTCATTCTCAGCAGCGGTGCAGGAGGAGGCTGAAACCAGTCCCAACCTGTTTCTCATCATCCTTCTTCTTCCTGATAAAGTTTGTCGTGGATATCTCTCTTCGTCGCACTTGTCCTGATGTCAATAAGTTCAACGGAATTGTCACAGTTCAGTCTGCCAGCCCTTTATAGCCTGGATTGCTTATTTGTTTTAGGCAAGATCACTTGTCCTTTCTCATACTGCTCAGAGGACTTCTGATCAGTTATCTATTGCCTTAGTACCATGTGCGTCCAGCTTGTCCGCTCTGGTTCCGGACACATGTACTTTTTATGATCGCGCCGAGGAGCCGCGAGTCTTGAATTGTCCGATTTGCACAATTTTCACGCTTCTCTCCTCTACACCTCTAGTTCCTTCTCCGTCCATGAGCGGAACCAGAGGTTAGCATAAGCACCAAAGAACTGTGGATCACTTTGTCTTTCGAGGCCGTAAATCATATCGCCTCACTCCTGGTATTGTGTGATCCGTGAACAGTGCCGGTGCACTTCCAGATCCAGGCTCAAAGTCAGCCTGTGGCGCTATGGCAGGTGCTGGTGTGCGCCGTGCCAGTGATGCAGATTCGGTCTTTGGCGTGCTGGCAAGTGCTGGTGGGTGCCAAAGGGGTACACGTTTAGTGTCTGCCGGTATTTGCAATGTAGATTTCGTGTCAGCCAACAGTGATGTATATTCCGCTGGGCAACGTTGGGGCACTCTTTGCCCTTCCCCCATTTTGGCAATCTTTTCAGGGTTCATTTTGAGTTTCACTTCTCGCTCGGGCAGATTTGGTGGCAGTTTACTGGCAACAGTTTCTTTTGTTTCTGGGACCGCTGTCTCTTTCCGGTCGTCTGGGTCAGGCAAGTCTTTCAGCGAAGATGGGATCTTTTTGGCATGGGTGGCATGGATCCACGCCTTCCGTCCATCCACCCGTATCGCCGTCTGCGTTGCCAAGAGTACTTGATAGGGGCCGTGCCACCTGGGTGCTAACGATGATTTTCTTTCAAAATTCTTAAGCAGCACCCAGTCGCCTGGCTCCAGCGGATGCCCCGGACGGTGTATCTCACTGGTAGAGCCTCCTGCACCTGCTGATGAATCAAACGCAATTTCTGCATTAAAAGGCCACAATAAGTACTAAGCACAGGATGTTCTACCTCACTGAGTTGTTTTGGCTGAGGTGCGCACCAAACGTTTGCCGGCCTCCCCATTACGATTTCGTACGGGGAGAGCCCAGTTCTAGCCTGTACAGACGTTCGCATGCATAATAGCGCTATTGGTAATGCATCCACCCAACTCAACTTGCTTCCTGCACATATCTTGCTTATTTTTGACTTGAGGATCCCGTTGTGCCTCTCCACAAGACCGGCCGAACTCGGATGTTCTGAACTATGAAATCTCTTATTAATCTGGAGACCTGCACATATCTGTAATATCACTGCGCCCACAAAGTGTGGACCGTTGTCTGACCATAGGACACAGGGCAAGCCAAAACAGGAAAAATATTCTTTACGCATTACTTTTGCCGTACTCATCGCTGTGCAGTCTTTTAAGGCATATGCCTCCACCCACTTGCTGAATGCACAGATCACCACTAAGACATATTTTAAGTTTTGGCATCTCTCCATCTCTATGAAATCAAAATGGATTACCTCAAAAGGCATAGAGGGCGGGCCAAAACTCCCTACCGGAGTCACTGTTTCCTTCCCTACATTGTGTTGTAAACACGTGATACAGTTCTGCACCAACCTCTCTGCATTCTTCTTTATGTTTACATTCGGCCATACCATAGATAGGTGCTTTATTATTTTTTTCGCACAGATGTGAGTAGGGCTGTGAGCCATTGTGACCATTGCAGTCACATAAGAATTTGGCAACATCCAGTTTTTAGTTCCCTTGTCCACCCAACAACGCTCCAGATCTAATTCAGCAGAGCCCTCAGCCCACCTTTGTATTTCAATGGCTGTGGCTTCGGCCTGTATTTCTTTGACAGTGGCAATTCCATCTTCTATCATGCAGGGCACATCCTCAGACTGGACTGTCATCATCTTAGTATTTAAATCAGTGGCAGTTTGTTTCACAATTCTGTCTGCAAACGCGTTTCCCTTTCCTACTTTGCATGTTACCTTTTTATGTGCCTCGTATTTCACTATTGCTAGGCGCTTTGGAAACGTGAGTGCAGACAGCAATCGTACAATCAAAGGGCCATGTTCAATTCTGGCACCATGTGATGTCAAGAAACCTCTCTCAGCCCAGAGTTGAGCAAAGTTATGAACCACCCCAAAAGCATACTGACTATCAGTATATATATTCACATTCAAATTTTCAGAAATCTCGCAGGCTCTGGTCAATGCTATTATTTCTGCGGCTTGTGCCGAGTTGTAGGGGATTCTTTTGCTTTCTACAACGCTCTTTAGGGTAGTGATAGCGTAGGCGGCAGTTGTCGTGCCACCAGGTAATTTGAAACAAGAGCCGTCACAAAATAACTCTCCGTCCGGCTCTTTCTTTGGGGTGTCTGTCAAATCAACCCTTCCCTTCGTTTCTCCCTCAGTAACCATTAAACAATTATGGGGGGGTGAAGTGTTGTCACCAATTTCTTCTGTGGGTAGTGGCATTAATTCTGCTGGATTCAAAGCGCTACTCCGCATAATTTGGATATGGGGCGTGAACAAGATAATCTCATATCTTGTCAGTCTAGAAGAGGTGAGGTGTTGCGTCTGTGTCCTATTTAATAGAACGTCTATGGCATGTGGCACCATCAAAATTAAAGTATGCCCCAATACTATGCCTTCTGTTTGTTTCACCGACGCAGCAACCGCCGCGACAGATCGCAAACATCGTGGTAGTGCGCGCGCTACAGGGTCCAGCATGGAAGAGAAATAGCCGCACGACCTATTTCTTCCACCTTGATCCTGCGTCAAAACTGCCAATGCACATCCTTCACTTTCACACACAAATAGTCTAAAAACCTTTTCATAATTTGGTGTGCCCAAAACTGGAGCAGAACACAATGCAGTTTTCAATTGATCAAACGCTCTCTGACATTCCTCATCCCACTGTAAAGGCATGACCGCATCCTTTCTAGTCAAGTTCACCATCGGTTTCACAATTAACGCAAAATTACCGATCCATTGTCGGCAATAGGAAGCCATGCCTATTATGGCTCTGACTCCTTTCTGTGTCTTTGGAATAGGCATACAAGAAATACTTTCTTTCTGCTCTGGCGTTAGCCTTCTCCCTTCTTTCGAAAGTAGGTAGCCCAAAAAGGCCACCTCCTTTCGATTATATTGAAATTTCTTCAGACTAGCTTCATGGCCATGTGCCGCTAGGTGTGACAATAGTAATACAGTGCTTTCTTTACAAATCTCCTCTGTGTCAGCAGCTAACAACAGATCATCTATGTATTGCAAGAGTACGCAACCCACTGGTAATTCTAGCATGTCTAGCTGCTCTTTCAATGCTCTACTGTAAATACTCAGACTTTCTGTGTATCCTTGCGAAATCCGCGTAAATGTCAATGATCTTCCTCCTAATTTGAACGCAAACAAATATCTGCTGTCCTTGTCCACCGGTATGCTAAAGAAAGCATTTTGTAGATCAATTACACTAAAGTATTCTGCTGAGACAGATAGCATTGTCAATATTGTAGTGACATCTGGGACCAAATGAAATTGTGGATCTACTACTTTGTTCAGCGCGCGCAAATCAATTATGAAACAGTATGGTACTTCATTGGGCCTCATTACACGGATGGCGGAGAACCATGGCGCTATTAGCCTTGGCGGAAAGGGGAATTACCGCCCCATTCCAAGGTTGGCGGGGCGGTAATTCCCCCTTCCACCATTGCCCTTCCCCATTCCCATTTTTGCCCCATAGGGCTCAATGGGAATGGGGAAGGCGCTAATTACGGTACCGCAAATTGCGGTACCGTAATTAGCTCCCTGGGTCCCTTTGCGGGTTGGTTTTTAACGCCTGCAAAAAGCAGGCGTTAAATCCCCCAACCCGCAAAGGGACCTCGTAGTAAGGCGGTAAGGATTTACCGGTACCGGTATTTTACCAGTACTGGTAAATCCTTACCGCCATCTGTGTAATGAGGCCCATTGCCTCCCTTTTTATAAACTGGAAGAATCGGGCTGTTGCATGTACTGCCTGTAATTTCTTCAATCACCCCTAATATCACCGAATCTGTAACAATACTCTTCAATCCTTTCTCACCATCAGCCGAAATTCTGTATTGAGGAATTTGCGGCAGTGTAACACCCTCTTTCAAAATGATCTTTACTGGCTCTATTTTCAAGCATCCTGCATCATTATCATGCATTGCCCATATACAGGTTGGCACTTTACTTAACTCTCCTGGTAAAGCTTCAGACATGAATTCTGACACAGGGGCATCTTGTGGCCAAATCATCAGGAACACCCCGTCTGCCGTGCAATGTATAACTGCACCTAACTTTTTCAACAAATTTAATCCCAACAGGTTCTCCCCACAATTTTCTGTTAGGAGAAAAGGACAATGTTCAGTGAATGGTCCTATGGTAACTGGGACTGGTTGGGACACGGGGTTAATCACTGGTGTACCTGCGAACCTTACGGAAATATTCTTTTGCCCTGACAGTGGTATGTCCGGAACCAAGTGATGGTCTATTGAACACTTCTGTGCTCCTGTATCTACAAGGAAACGGTGCTCCTCATTCCCGACTATCATTTCTACGTAGGGTCCTTTCTGATTCATGGGAATAGACACTGGTTCCGACCCCTGCCCTGGGCTGTCCTATTAGGGAAATAACACATCATCTGATGTGTAGTCACTACTATTACTGTAATACGTATTTGGCTGTGTATCGAAAACGTTCCCACTCTGCCCTCTATTTCCCCCACTCTGGTTTCCATACTGTTGGTTTTGCTGGCCCTGATTCTGGTTAGGAGCACTTTGGTTTTGGGCTTGGTTTTGATTACCTCCATTATTGTGGTGCTGCTGCATACTATTCCTATTTGGTCCATTCGCTCCTTGGTGCCCTCTGTGCTGTCTTCTCTGACCAGACCCATTTCTATTCTGCAGATGTGGACATTGCGCTCACCAGTGTCCTTCCTCCTTACAGTACACACACTGATTTGGTCCCAATGGCCTCCCATGCATATTCGAATTACTCCTTCCTTGTGCATTCTATTATGTCCTGCTCCTTGCTGCAGTAGCACCTGTGTCTTCAGATTTACCCTATCCTTCTCCTCTTTCTCTTTCTCCGCATTCACTCTGTTCTCATAATATAGGGCCATGTGTAATACTTCACCCAGCGTTTTTGCTTGCCATGCACTCTCTGATGTCATTATTAGGTTCCGGATTGGAAGTTTTAACCCCCTCACATATTTGTCAACAAATAGCCTCTTCCCCGCTTCCGAGCTCACACCCTGCCCACTGAAGTCTGTAAATACTTCTTCAAACCTATTAAAATAATCTGTAGCTAACTCATCCTTTCCTTGTACACATGCAGTAAATTTGTCCCATTGAATTCTTTTCTCTGGGAAAATCTCTTTTAATTTCTATACTATGCGTGCTGGTAATGCTACCAGATTCGCTCCCGGTGTCCCTCCAACCGCTTTATTCCTGCCTTCTATTACCAAATCCGCCCATGTGGCGCCAAAGGTCGTTACGTCATCCACCTTTCTTATTTGCTTCCATATGTCTGTTGGCAGGATCACTGGGAATATTAGGTCTATGTCACCCATGGTAAGCACGGATGATTGTAGGCAGGACTCTACTTCCTTGTAAAACCCTGCAGGATTCCTTCTTATATCGGGAATCATCTGATTTATGTTGTTCACCTCCTGCCTGGAAAAGGGGACATGCACATATTGGGCGGTATAATGGGCTGGTGTTACCTGCGTCGCTACGTTGCCCACTGCGGGAATCTCTACTTTGGGCACAAAGGTAGGTGGGACCTCTCTCATAGGAAATGCCGCACACACTGTCCCTCCCCCATCCCTCAAGTGCAACAATATTCCTAAATCAAGCGATAGGGCTGTTTCTCCTGTCCCTCGCTCTAGTTCCCTTTTATATATCGCAATTATTTCAGGGGGCTGGCCTGGTCGCTTTTTATATCTTTATCTATTAAATGTTCAGCCATCGACTGCAATGCTTTCCTTTTCATAGGCATGGAATATTCATCAAGTATCTCATGTCCATTGTGGGGATACTGGAATTCGACATCCATTTTAATGCCTCTCGTATGCATACTTTCAATTTGTCGCCCCTTTGTACTGACGACATTGAATGTTGTCGTTGTATATATGGCTCTGCCGCTTCCTTCCTATCTCTCCTGATATCCTTACCCCTGTACCCAGGTGCAGTAAACATTTCAGCATAATCATTATCCAATTAATTTTTAAGTTCAAAAAGTCCATATACATGTTCCCTTATTTCTTCATCTCTTTCTCTACAGCGTGCTAATGCATTCAAATCTAAAAATCGCTGCGGTGATAATTTCCCAATTAACTGTTTCCATCTCTCCACCAAATATTCACCCATACATTCTAACACTACGTTGCTTCATCAGAAGTTATACATCGAGGCTAATGCTGCCGTCCCATCATTCCCGTCTATATTCATCTCTGCCTGTTGCTGCAATTCAACTTCCTTTCCTTGCTGATCGCGCTGCGAGTTACCCTTGTGCATCTACTTTGTTCAGTCCACCCTCTCGCCCCCGCGGTTTTAACTTCAACCCCGGGAGGGATGGACGATACCGAGTCTGTATATAAGGCGGCAGGTGCGGATGGGACAACAGGAGCGGGGAGTGTCTGCTGTGGGCCTGGTTGGCTAATAGGAAGTGTTACGTGCGCGGTCTGTGGCTGTGGGAGGGCTTGAGCTACCGGAGGGGCTTGAGCAGTTGTTACTGGCGTGTTTGGCCTCGCTTCTGATCTTGGGCCTTGTTTTGTATGGATCAATAAGTTTTCTATCAATTCATCTGCTATATGCAATTCTCGTTGTGGGTATATTTTTTTCTATATTCAACTGGTCATGTCTACCTGACCTCCTTAGACTCTCAGTCCACTCCTCCTACTCCTTGTCTTCCGCTACTTCACCTTTCGAGTTATGCCTGTGCCCATGCTTCGCTCTACTTCTAAGTCGGAGCATTGCTTCCCTTCCCCAATCCTTAACGATATCAAATGCTGCAGGACGCGCTTCCTTTCTTATCAGCACCCTTTCCAGGTTATCTCTTCTCGCTATCTCAAAACTACCATTTATCGGCCACTGATGGTCTTGTTGCTTTCTGGTTTGCCTATGCCAAGTCACACAGAATATTATCGCTCCCACACCATGCTTCACATACATCTCATACGCCGGCATTCCCCCAGGTGGTGCAATTTGGCCATCTTCCAAAGATTGTCTACCGCAGCGGAAAAACCCTGCTAGGGTGGACAATACCCCAGGCATGTTTCAACCTCCCCTTGGTTAATCAACCTTACTTAGGGCGTTTAATTTTGCAAAGTCAACTCTCAAACAATATCAGGGTTATTTTGAATCGGGGTATGACTCACCTGATAAATCAATTTGTCCTCCAGGACACAATTCGTCTGTATACTGACGCAACCAATGATGTTGTGTCTGAGTTTCTTGGCTTCTGCCTCATTTCGGGACCCTCGCCTCCTTGTTCTCTATCCGGGTACATCGATCAGGGATCAGATGTGTGCAGATCTGCAAAGGAATCTCTCATCACTTCTACAGGGTGCCCCGAACACCTCTTGAGCCCGACTCGATCGTCCCGTCCTCGCCGTTCTCCACCATACTCAATTACAACGTACACGATGGAACAAGTGGGGAAGGGTCCCTATTCGAGCGCCATCTTGGAAGGGGCCCCTAGGGGTCCCTTGCGTTATGGAAACAAGGCAAGTCGCCACACACGATAGATACGCCAGACACGAGATTGAATTCCCAAAGCTAGGGTTTATTGCAAAGCAAAAGAGTCTCAGTTGGCCAACTCGGTCTCACGCCCCGCGACGTGTATCCCTAGACATCGAGGGACGCAAGACAGCGAATTACATACAACAGTTACATATATACAAAATGCACATCTTATAATCAGCTATGACATGTTAACACCGCCCTTTATTGGGTTTCTTTGAACTCAGTGTGATGATGGACAATTTCGAGAATATGACACCTTCAAATATCTATTCTAGTAACAATATGCAACAATATGCAATTTTGCAAGTGTAGAGACAGACTTCTTTGTTGAAATGAACATTGTGCCTCTGTTCTTGTAAGCGAGCTACATACGGGGGAAGAGTCACATTCCAGACCTTACTATCTTTGAGTTGCTGTTCGTGTCCTGGGAGCCGACACGCTCTAGAGGGCTAGAAAAGGGGGGCCGTAAGCGGAGCATAATTCAGGCCTCTAGCTGCCTTATTGTAACATTTTCTACCATATAACGAGACTGGCTGGCAGCTGTGAAATGATTTAACGCCCTGCGGCTCTCCTTCAAGGCTACACCCGGGAGGGAGCTGGCTATTCCTCTCTGGGCTGCCTACATTGTGTTTCAGCGAACTCTTTATTAGCCTCGCGGCCTTGCCCTTTCACGTTTTAGACAACAATGTTAACAGTCAGCATAATAAGCAGAATTGGCAAAACGAAGCTGCGAAGCAGTTTGAACAGAAAGCAATGAGCAATTGTTAAAGAGCAAAATGGCGATTCTTGTTACATCAAAATGGCCGCTCATTGGTCAACTTTGGAAACCTGTATTTCTATCGTTATGTACATGAGACGGTTGGCCCACGGCCACCAAAATACGTTTGCCGTCAATCATGAGAGGCGTCCATTTTTCTAGACTGACAGAGTATTCCAACCAAAAACCCAGCTGAAATGTTATTAATCAGCCCAAAGTATGGGCCTAGTAGATGTACCAATTAGGGCGTGGATATTGCTACATAGCCTTTAGACAAATATATCATAAATAGACTGAATATGCTTGAAAATAATCTGTAAGTGAGTGGGCATCCTTATTTCAACACCAAGCTAATCACATACCCAAATTAGATATCTGTATATAGACTTTACTTGAGGATAATGGCTTAAAGGAAGCAATCCTGGAAAATATGGCATGGATTTTCTAAAATAGAATCTGAATTTTCCTAATATACATCATCACAAGTATTTAGCAATGCAATTTACTCATATATAAAGAACCAATTGCATATTTCAAATATGAGCTGATGCGCTGCATTGAACAGTGATGGCTCTGTTTTTACCAAAGAAACATTTGACATTTCCAAAGTTCTCAAGATGTCCTTTGTCAGATACAGTAGTTCATTGAATCATGTGTTTTGTTTCCATTCTGGGATGTGGATCCCTGCATCAATACTGGAAAAGCTAAATTCCAATACGTAAAGGAAGATAATAAGGCAGACAAGCTATTCCCAGATGATATGTAACAATTTGACAGCACTGCATTGCATTCCTGGTCTATATTTTAAGATGTTCTCTTGTGCTGAAAGAAGTGCTCCAGAGCCATAGGTAGGGAACTAGCTTCTTCACGAGGATTCAGGTTACAAGGTGAAACAAGAGGTTAGTTCAGGGGTAAGTAGAAGGTACAAGAAGGATACATAGGAAGACATCCACTGGCCTCCACTCTCACAGGCAGCTCACTCTAACTGACACTCATGGAACACACCAGGGCACACACACCACAACATGCCACAGCTAACATTCCACCAGGCATTAAATCAGGCATTCTATCAAGCAAGCATCCACATAGGGCCAGAGCCAGGAGACAAAAGACATAACACTATACCATTAAAACAAGGTAGAAGTGACATTTACCCCAAACAGAGGCAACTTACTTGAATGATGGAAAACAGGCAGATGTTAGAAATCCCTTGGATATCGGTCCGCCCCAATGTCAGTGATTTTGACACAGCCTGCAGGGACATGAACTCCATGCGTATCCACACTGACATGGGGCATCATGACAGATATCGACTGTGATTGGTTGCAATGGCTTGTCACCACCAGGGATTACTAGTTGTCACTGACAATGATATTTACGGAACATACCATTGTTGTTACAAGTACTGTACATCTCTGGCATGTTAATCAAGAATGGGTCCTCATCAGTAGCTTGAAACGTTTCACATGACCTGATAAATAGGACAGTGCACAGGGTCGGACTGGCGCATCGGCCATTCGGCCTGGGGCTGGGCAGATCCAAGGCCCAGGGGGCCGGTCTACTATATATGGGCTGGTGTGCCAGGTCACAATATGGCTCAGGGCTGGCAGGCTTGCCTGCGGGCTGCAGGCTGCAGCCCACTCAGCAGCCAGCCTGCGCCTCGTTGCAGCACAATGCATAGCAGATACATTCATCAAAGAAAGGTAACACACAAGTGTGTTACCTTTAGGCATAGGCTTGCTGGCCTGGCAGTGCCCTGGGCCCTCAGCCGATCCAGCGATGGCATGGCTGCAGTTGTTGCAAATACAATGAATCGCAACAAAAGGAGCAGATCCTGGGCCAGGAGCTGCTCCTGTTGTTGCAATGCATTGCATTTGCAACAACAAATTGGTGGGGGTGGATCAGTCATGTGAATTCCATCATGAGGGCCTGAGGGGCTGAGCTTGTGCCTCTCTCTCACTGGATTTTTCCACATGATTACAGTGCCTGAAACGCTTTGATGGTGTTACAGAGACCAGGATTAGCTCAACTCTCCCACAGCTCGTGGCCCGAGAGGGGCGGATTTCTGCTGATCGGCGTGCCCCCCGCTGAGGCACGGGCGAGAAGCAGGAGAGGCTGAGGAGGACACCTCAGTCAGCAGCATGGACGGCAATGCCTGAATCCCCTTCCTCACATAGCAGGGAGGGGACAGGAGCCGAGGGAAGGGCTGTGTTCTGCTGGCCCGGGCAGCCAGCAGCTCTTGTTGTTTCTGTGGATTTATTTTCATACCTCTTCTCATTATTGGGTTGAACCTCCGGGAGATGTTGGTGACGGATATCGGGCACCTTTTGGCGGAGGATGAGCAAGAACCTGGAGAATAATATGGGTGCCAATCAGTCCCACTACCCCAGTGTTTGACAACTTGATGGTGCCAATGAAGACAGTAAGGAACTGTCCCTTCTACCAGTTCAGAAGCGGCACTCGAGTCCCAGCCCACTCTACTTGGTCCTCGGGTGTCCCCTGTCCTTGAGGTGCTTTTGTGTCTTGAGAGAGACCCTAGGTAGAAGACTGAGTGATGCTTTAAATGTCACTCTGTCATTGGCTTACTTCCCTCACAAGGGACGCAAGGACATGAGATGTCATTTAAGCTCAAAATAATGAAGCTCACTTCATAGAGCTCAGAAGTATGCAATCTTGTCTTGTTGACCCTATTATATGGGCCTAATTCACAGAGCGTTTTCCAATAGGGTTTTGCCATTAGAACACGCTTCTGTGAACTAGGCCCAGCCCAGGTATCAGAATTTTGAACTGTGATCCCCAGATTGCACAAAGATCTGTGAGGCATGTGCTGTGAAATACCCCTTTCCCCCTCTTTCGTGTCCCATAACTGGTGTTTCAATTTTAGAGTAGAATAAGCATCCATTTCGGACTATGTATTTTGCTTTTCACATGTTGCAGTAATAGCAGGTTTTTTCTGCTGGGGTCTCTGTCACGATTATCATAAGACATTCCATCTCGGTCACTTGACAAAATCCTTGTGCCTAAAACCTTGTGTACAGTGTAGAAATATTTTACCATAGCACATCAAGTGGCCATTGACTTCATTGGGCCACAATGAAGTCTTTGTTGTAATGTGTCTTTCTTTCCCATCTCTGGCAGGCTGTTCAGAATGTTTGTTTGCATGTATGAGGTAACGAGTGCTCAGAGTATGGGATGTCGTGTGAGTACTCTGCTTTCCCTATCTTGCCAACCTCTGAAGCCTGAAATGTAGATGCATGCAGGCTTGACAAGCTGCCAAATTTGTACCAGACCTGCAGATGAATTTAACTAGACTGCTGTTAGATTAATCCACTACAGACTAATTGCTCATTTTACTATAGCTGATATGATAGCTCAGTGAGTTGAGTGATTGCTGCTGCAATGTGTGTGTGATTTACAGGTTGCAGGTTCGAATCCCAGCAAGGCCATCTCAGTCTTTCATCTTTTTGAGGTCAATAAATGAGTACCAACACAGGTTGGGTAATATCGTATGTATATTTGTTCTATAAAAAAAGAGCTTAAACGTAAGTGCTATAAATAACATATTATCATTTGGCCTTGGACGTCTGCTTGCATTCACAGTAATTTGACAATATGGATCTATACACACAGATATTAATGATAGATATGGTGATCCATTCTTGTATGCAAAGTTATGTTATTTTATGAGTTGTGTTGTAATGTAACAGACACATGAAGCCTTTCATAAGTAGTATGTTCTGTAAAGTCGTGAATTGATGCGATTCACAGATGATGGTTTGAGGGCCACTTTTTTTTAGGCAAGGGGTGGGCCACTTTTTTGAGGCAAGGGGTGGCCCACTTTTTTTGGGTGTCCGGGCCTATTTCTTGTCCCATTCCGACCCTGTCAGTGCATAATGGTGTACCCCAAATTGTTGTAATTGAAATAGTAAGCGACTGAAAATGCACAGTGTATTGTACACTTTATTTTTATCTCTGCCGATGATGAAACCCATGAAGACTCTTAGAGATCAAAGGAAAATTCCACACATAAATATGTTTTAAGGGATGTTCTCACATTAAAGTATGATATAAACAACACTATATAGGGCCTCATTACAGTTTCCCTGGTACCGTATACATGCTGGTAAAAGTAATGGTAATTCCAGCCTAGTCCAGGAGTTCCAGCATGATGCTGGAGTACAAAACTGCACTTTAAGGTAAAACTTGTAGTTTGGGGGGTGGTAAAAATTGTGGTAATTTAGTAACCACCAAAGAAAATGGTTGTTTTGGAATTACCACCCATTTATTCCCACCCTGTGAATTTGTAATGAGACCCTTTGTCCCTTGTATTTGCTCTTCTCAGCTAGGATATCTTAAATGAAAGCATAGTGCTGATTACTGTCGAATGCCTCTCAATGCTCTGAGATAAAACATGAGATAGGGAAGGAAGCAACAGGAGAGTTGAAGGAAGACACCACGTTCTTCTGTAGTATTAGTCGCTTGTCATCCCATTTCTTGCCTAAGGACCACTTAAAAGCACGAAGGAGGAACATGACAGAGGAAGAAGGCAAGAGCAAACACCACAGTGGGAGTATTCATTCACAGTTCGTTTATAGGGCCCCCTCCATTGAAGCAGTCACTTTTCTGTGCCACAAGTACACTGCGGAGAGTTGGCAGCTGATTGTGACAGCCTTGTTGCATTCAGATCAGGTACGTGAAAACAAGGAAGAGGGATGGCATACGTGTGAGCTCACATGGAGGGGTCCACAGTACATACACATGATGGAGCCGGGATCAAGCAGAAATGGCTCTCCAAAGAACATCAGGTAAGTCCAAGAAGGCTAATGTTGCGAACCTGCCACTCCTTCTTGGTGCTAGAAAAGGAGTAACGCCTCTCCTATTTTACGGAGGCTTTCCTCCTGAGAGTGCAGCCTGTGGCTTAATATAGGGGACCACCAGGCTAGTGGCTCAGGTGAAAAGGCAGGAGGAAACACAGGCTAGCTGTAAAAAGAAACAAACAGAGAACGATATTATTGACCATGTATGTTGGTATAGGTATCCAGTATCCCCTCTACTTCTCAATTCCCCTTTGTCCTACTTGTTTTATGTTGTTCATATGACTCAGAACCTATATAGGAAATTCACTCCTACCATAAGTGAGATTGTCCATAGGTGAGAAACACCACCCGTCGCCAGATGCCAGCAGACGCGCACGTCCAGCGAGTGCTGGTAAGTAGCCCCAAACAGCACGATTGCACAACTACAGGAAGTAGTGAGCGCAGGGACTTAATCCTGAATGGCACGAGGGCACAAACTACAGGACCTAAGAACGAAATCCAGTGATCCAGGATTCCCTTTGATCCAGAGGAAAGGTAAAGGTCAATTTCCACTGCACAGTGTCCAAAGGCAAAACCAAGGACGGTCCAGAAAACAGGCAGATGGCCAATACCAAGATAATCAGTCTGGGTACAGCAATCAAAACAGCCAAGACGAGATCAATAAAGCAGTCCAGTAAACTCAGCAAAGGATCACCAACAGGAGGCCAAAAAAACCACAAGAAACACAGACAGAAAACCGCATAGCTACTAACAATGGATGAAGCATTTGAGGAACACTGATCTCAGGCAGAGTTCTGATTTAAATGCTGGAAACACAAGATGCAGCGGTGTCCGAGTTATGTCTGCTTGAGGTGAAGCATTGATATCACATGCATCGCCCGTACACGTCCCCTGTTCTTGGGTCATTGTAGTTTTCGTTGCGGCTCATTGTGCGAGCCACCAGGGACAATGCCAGGCACCTGCAGAGATGTGCGGCCGGGCGAAGTGACAAGGAGGGAGCCCCAGGGGTGGAATGCTGACAGATAAGTACCAAACTATGCATGAAACAACAGAATTGAATATTCCATTGAGCCCAATATCCAGAAACGTCATGGTCATGAGTAAACAGAAAAGCTACAAAGTCCAAGTAAGTCACACATTTTTTATTGGCTATCACATGGTTATACACATAGACAAACTTTAGCCCCTAATAAACTCAATTCCTAGAAAAAGAAGAAGAAAGAAAAGAAAAAACTCTTTTACATCAATACTAAAAGGCAGAGAATAAAAAGAAGAAACATGAAATGAGTTCAAAAAAAGGAAAATGCTACCAATTTCTTGTTCCATTATAGTTGTTTAAGCCGGTATAGTGCGGATTTATGTGTTGGTTTCTGCAATTGTCTTAAAATAATAATGAAGAATTTTACTAGTGCCAACATTATGGGTACGCTTTCCTGTGCCAGAATGATTTTCCACCATTCTTCCTTTGGTCTGTGGCCATATTTAGTAATCATTTCCATCATTGTATTTGTTCTCTGAATGTCAATGGCCGGGCACTCCATTACCAGATATTTTAATGTTTCTAACGATTGACTTTCTTGACATAGTCTGCATGTTGGCGATCCACCGTCAGATTTCCTCAGCCTTGAAGTTTCCCTGGTAGGAAATAGACTTAGTCCAAATTTCAGAAACTGATCTCTGAAAAACCAATTAGGGAAGATTTGCAAATATTTTGGGATGGTATTTAGGGTGCACCATTCTTCAAATGGTTTCCCATGGGATTTCTATTTCAGTCTCTCTTCCTGTGTACATATCCAATCCTGAATTGAACTTTTTTTTTCATCTTATCTGGGTTTACAATGAGATTCTGTTCGCTTTCGCCCAAATTCATTAGTATTGTTTTGCAAGTTATTTCCCATTCTGTCAAGGCACACTCCGATTGTTCCATTAATGCCTTTTTCAGAAACATCAAGTCGCCCTTAGGATGAAACGTCATGGTCAAGAGTAAACAGAAAAGCTACAAAATCCAAGTAAGTTGTAACTGAGGCCATGGAGTCAGGAAGAAAAGTAAGAGGGACGAGGCCGATACCCCTAGAGGGCAGATCGTTTTTATAATCTCTGAGGGACAGAAGTAGGGAGTTTTGAAGAATGGCTAAAGCAGTTGTGGTAGATCGGCCCCCCAAGCTTCCTGGATAGGGACATTCTCAAGGATCTGCTTGGGTGGTACTTGGACACTGGAGGTATTCTGGCCAGAATACATAGGCCCAGTGGGTGTTACAGAGGGTTTTGAAGGAAATCAGGGCCTCTACAAAGAGTCGGTAGAAGGATGTTGTGTCAGGAGTGATGTGGTCATTCAGTGTGAGCCCAATCCTAGCCATCTTGTTCAGGTTGACCTCCAGAAGTGGAATACGTTCTGAGGGAGACCCAAATAAAGGTTGTTACATTAGTCCAGTCCTGAGAGAACAGGGGCTCTGTTCACGCACACCTTAAGTGAAAAAGAATGATTATGCTTGGGAAAGTGTAGGTGGAAGAGGGAACTTTTAGAAAGCTTGTAATTCTGGGGTGATGGAAGGAGAGTGAGTTTTCAAAGAAGGAAACATAGCAGATGAAGGTTCCAGAGATTGGGGCCAGGGAAACAATACGGAAGGATGTATTGAAGAATCTTTAATTGATTAATGGTTTGGTGAATCTGCTGAGTTGTCCCTGATGAATCTATATCCCTGTTAGTTTTTCAAAATATGGCCTTGGTAACAGAACTGTTGAGTCCCTGGCTTTGCATCAATTGTCTCTCTTTTACCTTCTTCTGCTATGAGAGAGGCTGCAAGTCATATCAGCAATTCCCCCCACATGTTTCACCATTGTGTAGCCTAAATACTCACACCCTACAGTTGCATCCATAATATTGTTCCCTTTAACTGCTTTCCGATGACATACACTGCTCCATTAGTACAAAGCTACTCTAAAACCCATCACATGCACAAAGACCTGTTCTGGCCGATATCATCACTTCAATTTCCCAATCTCTGCCTCCCTCCCACTCTCCCCCTATCTCTATCTGTCCATCCTGCCTGCTCCTAAAGGCCAGTTGATGTAATGTGACCAAGGACACACATCAACCACAGAAAGGGTCAAGGCATCCTTTGGTCAGTGGTGGACTGGGAACCAAAAGAGGCCCTGGAAATCATTTCCAAAGTGGCCCCATTTTACCCATTTTCAGCAAGCCCAAACATTTTTCTATGAGAACATTTGAACATTTGAAAATAAAATAGGTTACCACACAAAAGAGGCCCAAGGTGCAGAGGCCTACCGGAAATCTCCAGAGCTACTCATTGTCCAGTCCACCCCTGGGTGCACTGAAAGTCAGGTAGAAGGGGGGATACAGAGGGTCACAGGAAAAGAATGAAGGGAAGAGCTGACCTATCCTTGATGAATATGTGGTGGACCCACAGCCAAGCTCCTTATGAAGCTGTATTGCTTTTAATGTTCACACAATCTCACCTTCCAACCTGCATTGTTCAGTCCTTGGAACTGCATTCGCATTCCCTCTTTTTCCTTTTCTGCTATGAGAGAGGGGGGCAAGTGTCATCCCCTTTAAGCCCCTCCTACGCCAGAAAACCACAAGTTGGCAGCCATTAAGGACTGTCGCCTAAAAGATTCCGCCAACATTAGATGGCAGTAATCATGCTCCACACAATGCAAATCTGAATATTATGTTTCTGTGTATCTCTCCAGATTTTCCCACTTCAGACCAGTCACTTAAATCCATTTTTGATAGATTTTAGTTTGATGCAATCATGAGAAAAGAAGGGCTCACTTCAGAAACAAATAGGTGCCCAATTGCTATTCTAAAATGGCAACTATCAGTCTGCCAGGTCTGTATGGGCAGGTCTCACAATGCATTACAAGGGTGGGCAAGAGTGCGCTATGGGGCAAATAAAGTATGTTCCTGAGGGTGCATTTTTGGGGAAATGTGACCCCCTGTCGGCCATTTCCCAGGCTACTTTATCACTGGATAATGCTAAATCTTGAGATGGCGGCTGGCATTGCCTTAGATCGGAGTAGAAACATTGAATTGAACCTCCTTGTGTAAATAACCACCTATCCACGGCAAAAGGAAGGTTCAATTCTTCTTATGCGGATGTTTGTGCATATGTGGTGCCCTTTAAGACGAATGCAAACAAATTGTAGAGAAGCATCTGGCATTGGTAAAGTATGTTTTCCCACCATGGTTTATGTTAAAACATTCTAATTTGTGGGCCGGTTTTTTTGTTATCTGTTTGATTGCGACACAAGTTAATATGATATAGGATTGTAGTTTTTTGTTGGAAACAAATAACCATTGCATATGGCGTCTTACACGTCACTGCAGATATGCAGCTGAGCACATAGGTCGGCGGTCGATCTGCGCTCTTCATTGCACTATCGTACACTTATCCCATGGCCAAGTCTCTTTTAAGACAGACGACAAAATGGCGTCGGTCGGCAAGCACCAATGAAGACTAACCCCAAAACACAGGCACCGTTTTCACAAACAGAAAGCTAAAGGAACGTTAAATCTGCGCTCTCCAAGAAGATGCAGTTGGCACACAATTCACCAACGTTACATTACGAGTTTCACAAATGGTAGAGAGCTCTCGTGGTGTTCACGCAGCATATTGCATTGATATCTCTTCTGTTACCACACATGCTGGCATGTCAGCCACACCATCACCCAGTATGGAGACGGAGAGAAAGTAAAGGAAGCACTGCTCAACAAGAAGTTGCCCTTGTACTGTTGCGGATGTGATCATATTGTGTGCTATCATTTCCCCGCAATGGATACCACGCTATGAAGTACATTAAGAAAAGCCATTTGGCAGAAGCGTTCTGTGGCATTTATCAAACGTCACAATTAAGAATCTATAGGCCTGATTCACAGAGCGATTTTCAATGGGGTTGCGCCATTATAAAACGCTTCTGTGAATATGTGATATGATAGGTTATTTATAATGCACTTAATCCTCAGAGGTTTCTAGGCGCGGACCCAGGGATCGAACCTGTGTTGCTCCGTGTGGTCTTGTTTCCAAGTCGAGCAGGCTGCCGCTGAGCTATCCTCCTGGGATATATGCAGCATATATTACCAGCAGGGAAAGTATTCTATTCCAATGTATTCGAGTTAGTGTCCCTAGGATTATGCAGCTGTCTGATGCACACCCCAACCTACTGTTTGGTCCTTCATTTGTGATGTCAGCCCACACTTACAGAAACTGGAGGTCGAGGAATGCGAATGCATCTTTAACTACGAGTAAAAGACGGGTGCAGTGACTTACAGACAGCCACGCTTTCGAAAAAGAAAATGACCCAAGTTAAAAAACCCAATGGCTGTTTCAGAAGTGGAATAGCCTTTGTCATTTTGGCATTATACAGAATAATGCATCCCACCAAAGACATTTTAGGCCATTGTGAGTGGTGAGTGCCAAGAAATGGTCTTCTTACTTTTTATGGCACTGAAGTCTACAGATACTACCCCAATATGCAGGGTTCCTGGATGCACTGTGACTATAGATGTTGCACACGTGTCACACATTTGTAGAACGCTTCTAACAGAAGTGCAAAAGGAGGAGGCAATGTTGTCCCCACGCTATGTGTGTCCTCTGATTGCGCAGAGCCACAGCTCCATCTCAGCAGCATGAAGGGACGAGGTTGGAAGCAGTGACAGAGAAAGCTCGCCTTTCTATTCCTAATGGTCTGGCCAGGGAAGTCATAACACAATCTACCCCAAACGGAGATAGAAAGGTGCATCACTGGCAGCTTTATGTCCCACCATCCTTGAAGCCATTTATAAAAATTGGTTTCCCAGAAGCGGTGCTGGCCGCGCGGAGCAAAACCCCATCACGTGTCTCTATGAGCACACAGAGTGGTTCTCATTATCCGGATAATGTGTGGTAGCACACATTCTATTGCACAACTCGCAGCAAATTCTCCAGTCTCAAATGCAGAGAGATGTGCAGGTCACATTCACGATGCCATGATCGTCTTCCACAGTTACTGCCCCATCTGAATTCTCTTCCCAGACGGATACTAATGTGTGTGTTATATTTCCTGTGCCTTCTACAAGTATCTGGTAAAGCAACGCTGTAGCACACTTTCTCTGGGAATCCATTTGCTTTTTTTCCCCTTTGCTATCCTTCACACTGTCATTGTCCAGAGAGTGTCGACTAAGGTTTAGTTAATCTCACTTTTTCTTCGCCTTGCCTATCTTTAGCTAATGTCTAGCCATCAGCTATACATCAATTAGATAAAATTGCTGCTATTGCCTGCGCAGTGGCTTTTACCGGCTCCGCGCGCCGTCGCTGATGCTGATCTCTCAATGCCACACTCACTAATGATGCTGCCTGCATCAGGAGAGAAGATGCTCCTCGCAGACTCCTATTCTGTAAAAGATAATTGCTCACCAAAGTAGCTTTGTTTTTATGGGCTCATGTAGGCAGTACCATTCGAGAGATGGCAAGGGGGGGTCAGCAATCGAGCTGGTCACAGAGCTGACTAATCGAAGCTCTTGTTGCTGAAATCCGTGTTCATCGTGGCGGGTCCCACTAAACTTGTCTTCCTTCCAGGGTTCAATGAATGGTTCATATGGTGGATTGTGGCACCTCTACGGTGCAGCGAAAGAGCTAACACCACATTAGCAAGTGTTAAAACTGTCGTTATTGTCATATGGAACATACCAATCTTTGAATTGAATGTGTTTCATTTGGGGTACTCGCTAGTAAAATCAGAAGGTACAACTGGTTCTGTCTTTGTTTTTTTGTTTGTTTATTTTGGTCTTTCATTTAGTGCTAAAGTGTTGCCTGCCAGCTTCTTTTGAGCGCTTTCAGACTCTGCTACGTGCAGTAAAGGCAAAGAGTAAGGTCTGGTTCAGACATCCCTATAAACGCTACACCACTTTTGCATCATTTATGCATCACTCTTGGATTTTGGGAGATGGCTTTTCACCAATTCTAGCTGTCCTGCTTACGTCTTGACTAAGCTGGTCCCTTTTGATACATTCTAATGAGAGTGAAACTTGTCAAGATTGCTAGTGTACATCTCTGTAAGGCGTTGTCTGTTATGTTCAGCCTTAATATAACAGTATCACCCATTCTAAGGCTTGAAGGTTTCGCCGGAACAATGGTGATTTCGAATGGCTGAAAAGAGCTACCATTGAGCTAAATGTTTTTTCACACTGTTTGCTTGCACCTACAATTTAAATTCACTCGAGCTTCCTGTGACGAAATGACTACTGCCCTGCAAGAGTGCAGGGATGAGTAGTGGCTAAAACATGAAATTAGTCCGTTAGGACTCTATGGGAATGGGGACTTACAATTTACTGGTGTCTGACCTCCCGGGCTGTCAGGGTTGTAATCCCCCAGTCTTACCAGGAAGTCAGGCACTGGTAAATAAGTAGGGGTCCGGCAGCAACCTGCTGGTAGAGCCGGCACGGTAACCGCCAGGCCCGTAATGAGGCCCTCAGTCTGACAAGTATACTGCAGTTGACTTTTGTGGTAACGTGTGACAAGGGCAGGCTACACTCTTAGGAGGGGTGTGCAGTGATCACAGTAGCAGCCCAAACAGCAATATTACAAAGACTCCAAAATAAATGAATGTCCATTATAGGTTCTATAAACACATAAAAATACATAATTAAACAATCAAAAATGCAAATAACTAACTAGAAAACACTGCCTCTGTATAGAACATGGATAATGCAGAACTGGTCAGAAAAACCCTCCGGGTACTTTAACCGGGGTGATCAGGCAAGCACTTGCAGCAATGTCACTGTTTAAATGTATATGTCTTTGAAGAAAAAGGGCATATAAGTCACTGTAGTCGCAAAAGTGGACCAGAGGGACAGGGCTTCTTGACAGTACATTGTTCTTGGTCTTAGGTGGCTCCACAGCATTGAACTGAGGTACTCAATGCTTTCGTATTGGCATGGTGATGCAGCAAGTCGCGTTCATCCAAGTGGGGAGTCAGCATCTATTCGACATCAAGCCTGGGCCGTGTGCAGTTCGTGTCTGCATCTGATGTGGAGTGGTGCAGAGGCTCCAACAGGTTTGGATCAGCTGTCGAGTTGGTTTAAGATGATGTTACCGCTTGGCTGAGTCGGCGTGTGACACAATGGTACCAACAGTTTGATTCAGAGTTTGTGTCAGTTTGAATCAAAGTTTTGTATCTTCAATGCAGTGCCGCCTGAGGATGTGACAAAAAGCACAGGCTTCTGCAGTGGTGAGCAGGTCCGAAGCGGCCTCAACATGGTTTGAAGATGCACTGGAGTGCCAAAAGCAATAGTGGGGGTCCTGGCGGCCACAAGGGCATTGGATCTGGTTGGAAGCTGGGTGAACCAAATTCCAGCTGCTCCTTAACTTCCTGGTTGCTGAAAGTACCAATCCAGGGACTCCAGGACATGGTAAGTCCTGTTGTTCTTCACGTCTACTTGAGGAAGCTTGCGTGGCACCTAAAAAGAATCCTTCACCTCCAGTGATGAACCCGATTCCAGTGCAGCTGGCAGGAGGGCAGACCTTGGTCCAAGCCATAGTCCTCCTCCCTCCGTTTGCTGGGGATGGTTGGGGGGCAGGGCTCTACTCTGCCTTGGATGCCTTCTATTTTCACTCTCTGTTGGAGGTCTTGGGAATGACCTGCACTTCCAATAGATATCCAATGAACATCCAAAATGAATCAAGGAATGAGTGAGTGACCCACATTCCTTATAAAGGCAAAGGGCCCAGTTCATGGTCATTTTTACACGGTTCAAAGTGACTTTGCACTGCTGAAAAGTGTCTTTGCACTGATGACACAAACCTGATTCATGGAAATGTGCAGTGTATTTTTCCAGTGCAAAGTCATTTTGTACTGCAAAAATGACTTTGTACTGACTTAGCGCTGCAAAAATACACGCTGCACAGCTCCATGAATCAGGGTTTGTGTCGGCATTGCAAAATCGCTTCTCAGCACTGCAAAGTCACTTTGAACCGTGCAAAAAATGTCATGAATTGAGCCCAAAATGCCAGAGTGTATTGTACAAAAGCAATCCTGGTGTAAGGAGCCCAATCTATGTTACAGTAACAAGTGACCCTTGCCTTCTTGCATTATATCCAGCGTGCCTTGTCCAGCAGGACATGGAGAGGACAGGATGGGAAAGAGCTCCAATAGAAAAGCAAGATGGTGGACCCTTTTCTTAGGTCAACGTTACCCTTTTTGGCTGTTCTAATTCTGCTGCTTTCCTATGCCGAGCGACCTTGATATGATATGATGTGGCATTTATAACGCGCCTATACACAAGTGTTTCAAGGCACGTTGAAAGACTCCCTGTAGTGTAGCGTTGTAGCTTTAATATTTGGTGCTCTTATTAGTCAAAATACTGAAACCAGGTATGACCTATTCTCAGAGATTATTCTGTCACCAGACAGATAAGGCCACAACTATTACATTTTACGTCAGCGGTGCAGAGGCTAAACTGCCACCTCTGCTGCAGAGACTTTGTGTCATATCAGCTGTCAGCAATGCTTCTGCCATTGTGACACAGAAGAGTAGGTGCTTCAGTTGTCAGGAGCCTGGTGCAACCAAAGTACTCAGATGCACTATGTTTTTGGCATGAAGTATTATGAAAGGGGAGTGTCTGATTAGCAGACTTCCATTTCAGAAACAGAATTACCCACATCATTTTATATAAATGAAGGCATGCAAGTCCTCGCCAGATGGCATCCTGTCACTCTTCCTTGTGCTATTGTCTGGATATTGCACAGGTTATAGCAGTGCTAGCCATTTTAAAGGCATATTTTTTCAGGCCATTATATGAAGCTCTCCCTCCTAGCTAAATTGCTTTAAGTCATAAACCTCTTCTTCCACCATAGTGAATGGATAAACTGGCTGTCCATGGCAGTACACACTTATATATGCCAAGGAGCAAGAGTCCTAAAGAGTTAAGAGGCCTGCTCTGTAACGCCGAAGCTGATCATCGCTTGGGGAGTCGGGGAGATTGCAATAGATTTGTCAGCTTTTTCATTCGTGCTGCTCTGAGAATGTGACTTGCGTTCGTTGTGTATATGTGCTCCAGAGCTATTCGTCTGCATGCTGTAATCTGCTTTTGAGAGTGCATTGCAGGAAATTACTCTCCACAGTGCATGGTTCCACGGTTGATGCCTACATTTGCCTCTTGGTACCCTCAGCCAGAGTACTTCCACTTAAAGGCGCTCCTTTCTTTGTTTCACATTCTACTAAGCACAAATCTTCTACATCTAAAAGCATTTTTTTTTCATTCTGTCTTCAGCGTTCCACACTTAGAGTATGTGTCGACTTGTTTTTTAACGTCGATTCACCCAAACAGTTTTCCTCATCAGCGGCTTCCTTTCCTTGTTCTTCTTCACATCACATAATCAGTCGCAAACATCACTGCTTTACGGATCCCCATGGCCAAGCAGCGACGCTTCAGATAAATAAATAACAACGTTGAGCTGCTACTAGACCAACACATACGTTTTATCATGTAACGGATTCGTACAGTGCTCTGCTGCCATTTGCTTTGTCTCCATTTGCTCGGCCAGATCCGCAAGAGAGTGGCGGTGGGTTAGGCTAGAGAGGAGGAAGGGAAATGCCAGATAGCTTTGCTGCTGCATGGATGTTATGTTATATTAACGGATTTATATCGCTCCAAAGCCCGAAGGCATCCAGGCACCCTTAACAGAGAAAGTGAGCCGACATGTTCCCAGCATTACTCAAACAAAGTGGTCTTCAACATTTTCCTGAACACAAGGTGGTTTTCTTCCCTACGCAGAAGTTCCGGTAAGGCATTCCAGGCTCGTGCTATCAGGGCGTGGAAGGCATGGCCGTTTCCACAGGCTCTTTTTATGCAATCGATTTCTAGGCAGCAGGCCTTGGTGGATCGAAGGTTTCTTTTTGGACGATAGACGTTCAACCGATCCTTAAGCTATGTTGGGGCATTAACGAAGACACATGGTCAACAACTTGAACTGGATCCTAGCTGAAAGAGGCAGCCAGTGCTGCTCCGTCCGTACCTCAGAGGTAGGTTCAGCACGGCTCATCTGATGTATGATGCGTACTGCGGCATTCTGTATTTTTTGCAATTTCTGAACGTCTACTTTATTTGCCCCACCTAGGAGAGCATTACAATAGTCTACCCATGAAAGTATCATAGCGCTGACCAGCTTTGCACAGTTTTCTGTGGATGCATGCACACGGGAAGTACCCGCAGCTCTGCATCCAGGTCTCTTTCTAGGTGCTCTGTATCCAAAGCAGAGAATCATTTGTGGCCAGTGCGAGGCCTTGTGGGATTGTCGTGCCAGGATACATTCCATGGGGCTGTTGTATGGAAGTTGGTTGCAGAGGTGGAGTGTTTTGTTTTGTGTGGCTGTTGGGAGGTGTGTTGAATTGACATGTGTGTGTGGCTTAGCAGGTATGCATACTGTGTGTTGGGATGTAGAATTCGAGCATGTTCGTTTTTAAGGAGCAACAGTGGGCAGGCTGGTGAGGTGAAGTAGACAGTCTTGAATGCACAAGTAGAAAATCATCACATGACATGGCCAGGCATGACAATGCAAGAATAGGCACGTAAGGCATAACTCAGAAGTAGAAGGCATAGCAAAGAATGAAAACAACTGGCATCCTCTCCCCTTTCCATTTCTCACAATGCCACTTTTAAGCCCGCTATCTTTCTCCCTCTCTCTCTGTCACTCTCTGAGCTCTTCCCCAAATAGATACTGTGTACACTATGGACCATGAGAATTGGCAGATGAGGGGAGCGGGGCAGCCTGGAGGCTGCATGCACTCAGTGCCCTAATCAAGGTGGTAAGGGTTATGCGAGGCATAATCTTTAATTACATAGGAAGGGCTGCCCGAGATATGAACACCCAAGGCTCTCATTCACATTAATTCGGATGGTGGTTGTCAGGCTAAGAGCCTTCTCAGGCCAAACTCAAACTTGAACGAATGTTGTTCTCAGTCGGCCTGTTGTGAGTTCTGCCCATTTAAACAGCCAACTGTGTTTATCAGTCCACTGTCAGGACATTGTCATGCCATTGGGGCAGGGTCCAGAACCCCTTGTCCTTTCTCCCAGACGTCTACACCAGTGTTGTCAACACGCCTCGTATCCCCTCAATTTCCCTTGCCCAAGTATGCACATGCTAAGAGAATGGTGGGCGCTCCACTGGTGCCATGGCCAAGCATCCCTGTACACATCACCACACTTATGCAGGTGGATCTGTCCTCTGCCTTATCTGCAGGAATGAGCCAGAGGGACTCGGCAAAGACTCCAGGAGCAGCCTCCTTGATGACGCACAGAACTGGAGTTAACCATAAGCCAGTCGCCTCACGTTTTGGTGTATTTAGTACCGCCATCTAGAACAACCTCACATTCAGATATTACAGCCAGTTTCAAGTCTGCGCAGCAATATAGCTCAGTCAGTTAAGCATTGGATTCAGAGATTTTAGTGCAGCATGCAGTCAAAGTGTGCAGTCCCTGTAGGGCATGCTCAGTCACTCATCCTTCAGAACTCACACTCTAGGTAATTAAACAGCTATAATTGCAGTGCTAAGAGGCCATAAGGATGTCTGTCTACGCGCAATAGAGAACATGAGACTCTGTATATATCTGAACACTTACAAAAGAGAAATTATGTTTCCTAGGCCACTGAAGACACTCTTCGTAAATCCCCCAAAGGATTAGGAATTTGAAAACATATTCAGAGGTAAACAATGTTGCCTAATTTTAAGAACAAACATTTATTTGTCTTTAGGCCTTTATATTACTGTTTTCTTTGGTCAAATCATGGGTGATAAAGAAGCAAAAAAAAAGAACATCACGACGACCCCTCCCGCCAGGATAGTACAATGGCCAACTGCAACAAGAAGCATTTTTTTCATGGACATTGATACTCAGCCAGATTTAATTGGGAAGGAAATCCAGGGATTTATCAACAAGAGTAACAATGTCCTTAATGGCCCTCAAATTTACAGAGGCATTATAGAGAAGCACCCTGGATCCACCATCCCTGTCCCTTGGTCCACTGAAATCCCTTTTCTCGTCCTGATGAAGGTCAGAAGTGTTTCTGTCTACCTGTACAATGGGCTGAAACACAGTGTGTCGACATGTTATTTTGTATGTTCACTTATAACATGTATGAGGTTCAGTGGGGTGCATAGTCAGGAGATATGCACTTCAACATAGAAGGGTTTGGGAACATTGAACATTAATAAGCAAGACACATTCTGTTTCCAATCGCTTATTTCAAGAAATGATTGTTCTTACTGAAGATCATACAAATTTATGTTGTGGTTTTTCAAATGTACTGTTTGTCCATTGATGTGTGATCACTAAGGTGACTGTCTTTTATCAAGTGGACACAGGCATTTGCATAGACTTTGAATAAGTAATAAAGTTCTATATATATATATAATGAAAATGTTCACATAGGTTTGTTTTAAGGACTGTGCACTGGGGTCCCCATTTTCTTTTGGAAAGTCCCCACTAGAGCTCATAGGAAAGGGCTCATATTTGCATTGACTTTTGAAGACAATAATCCTATCGCTGAAATCTTCCCTCTGTTCATTGCATCTGAGTTGCAGACACAGCCTGCATTTGTGACTGGCATGATGGCAAGCTTTTTGAGATACTGGAGATGCCTTAGCCCTGTAGGGCAAACGCTAATTTTCCATCCTCGCAGATTTTCCATGATTTCGGTTGTCTACACACATCCCGCTCGCTTCTTTGTTGAGCTGAGCGGGATCGAGCGGTCGCCCGCAGCCCTGTGCGGCCAGTTGTGAGGCTGCCCTTCCAGGCCCCGTTGGGCTTACAGTGAGTGTGTTATTTTTCATAATTAAAATCAGGCACTGTTGATTCTCACGCTCCGTGCGTGTTGTGCTGCCCCCTGCCCCTCCCTCCCCCTCACTTCCTGGTCCTCCTCTCCCCTCTCCCTTCCCGCCTAACCTGCCCGCCCACCCCTCCTCTGATTGGTCTCCTCTTGGTCCCTCCGAGACTACGCGATGACCGCTCTCCACGCTCGCTTCTTTGTTGTGCTGAGCGGGATCGAGCGGTCGCCCGCAGCCCTGTGCGGCCAGTTGTGAGGCTGCCCTTCCAGGCCCCATTGGGCTTACAGTGAGTGTGTTATTTTTCATAATTAAAGTCAGGCGCTGTTGATTCTCGCGCTCCGTGCGCATTGTGCTGCCCCCTGCCCCCTCCCTCCCCCTCACTTCCTGGTCCTCCTCTCCCCTCTCCCTTCCTGCCTAACCTGCCCGCCCACCCCCTCTCTGATTGGTCTCCTCTTGATCCCTCCAGGACTACGCGACTACCGCTCTCCATGCTCACTTCTTTGTTGAGATGAGCGGGTTCGAGCGGTCGCCGGCAGCCCTGTGCGGCCAGTTGTGAGGCTGCCCTTCCAGGCCCAGTTGGGTTTACAGTGAGTGTGTTATTTTTCATAATTAAAGTCAGGCACTGTTGATTCTCGCGCTCCGTGCACGTTGTGCTGCCCCCTGTCCCCTCCCTCCCCCTCACTTCCTGGTCCTCCTCTCCCCTCTCCCTTCCCGCCTCCCTGCCCACCCCCCTCTGATTGGTCTCCTCTTGGTCCCTCCAGGACTACGCGATGACCGCTCTCCACGCTCGCTTCTTTGTTGAACTGAGCGGGATCGAGAGGTCGCCCGCAGCCCTGTGCGGCCAATTGGGAGGCTGCCCTTCCAGGCCCCATTGGGCTTACAGTGAGTGTGTTATTTTTCATAATTAAAGTCAGGCACTGTTGATTCTCACGCTCCGTGCGCGTTGTGCTGCCCCCTGCCCCCTCCTTCCTCCTCATTTCCTGGTCCTCCTCTCCCATCTCCCTTCCCGCCTCCCTGCCCGCCCACCCCCCCTCTGATTAGTCTCCTCTTGGTCCCTCCAGGACTACACGATGACCGCTCTCCACGCTCGCTTCTCCCCTTCCTCTCCTCCACCTGCCTTTAAATCTAATCCCCCCCAGGGCAGCCCCCCTGCCCGGCAGCCCCTCGGCTAAGGGCCCCTTAGGCAAAGGGCAGCTCCTACGGCTGCGGCTCCCAGTGTGTCTGCAGGTGTCCGCAGGGGACGCCAGGCGCCTTTCCACTGCTCTATCTGGTTAGCTCCACCTGCTCTCCCAGCCCACCCATCTACACCTGTTACTTCATTCGCATGGTGTCTACACTTCACTGTGTTCCGCAATTTGTGGTTAATTAGGGCTTTTTTGTCACCTCGCAAGACTCTCAAACTTAGGTGGCCTCTCCACTGGGTACCTAATACACATTTACTGTGTTTCTGTTGCTCTGAAATGTGCTAAATTAGGGCTTTTGTCTCCCCTCGCAGGACTCTCAAACTTAGGTGGCCTCTCCACTGGGCACCTAATACGCATTTACTGTGTTTCTGTTGCTCTGAAATGTGGTAAATTGGGGTTTGCACTCATTCCTGTCAGCTTGCTCTCGTCTGTCTCCCCCCCACTCCCTCCTTATTCCATGGTGCTCTCTATCTCGCCTATCTTCTCTAATTGCTTCTCCATTTTGACTATGCTGCTCTCCTCACTAAATCTGGTAGGAAAAAGTTTAAAAAGTACATCCTGGTCTCCAACCCAGGCCTCCCTATCGCTGACACCTACACTAGTGCCTCCTCCAAGGAAACTCTTACTGACATCCTCTTTTTCATGCCTTCTCCTGAACTATAGACCCTTCATATGGTCTCTGTGCTCTCTCCCTTCTCCTCTTCTCCCATTAATGGTGGCACCCGTTGGGATGTCCTCTTGGCCCCCTTCCACTCCTCTAAGGCCATCATTAATTTCTACGCTAATGGGACCGTCCTGGTCCAAGGCCCTCAGGCCAACCTCCACCTCTTTGATAGACACTTCTCGCGCCTCATCAACTTCCTTTCCTCTCCTGCTGTCCCCTCTTCTCTGTCCTCGGCTACCTTGCCTCCACCCTCCCACCTTGCCCCCTCTTGGGCTCCTTCGTCACCTCCGCAGGGCATACCTCTGATCTGTACCCCTCCCCGGAAGTCCTTCAAGGATGGCAATCTTCTCCACGTTGCCACTCTTAACTCTCGCTCTGCCGTCAAACATTCCTCTGATATCTGTTGCCTTCTTGAGGAACTGGACCTTGACATCCTCGGTCTCACTGAGACATGGTTCACGGCCAGCTCTGTCACCAGGTTTGACACACTCCTACATGACGGTTACAAGATCCTCTCCGTGCCCAGGCCCAACCGTGCTGGCGGGGGTGTGGCCCTTATCTTCCCTGAGTGGATTCCTGCCACTGTCACTCCTACGCAGACCTACTCCTCTTTTGAATGCCTTGTCTGCTGACTCTCTCTCTCTCCTAGCCATTCCCTTACCATGGCTACTATCTATCGGCCACCTGGTCAAATTTCCTCCTTCCTCTCCGAGTGGGCGGACCTCTCCTCCACACTCCTGTCCTCAACCACTCAACTCCTCTTTCTTGGAGACTTCAACATCCACCTGGATGCCTCCTGTCCTCCCTCTGGACTCTTTTGCGACCTATGCGACTCTCTCTCACTCTCTATTCTCCCGTCTGGGCCGACTCATTCTGCAGGGCACACTCTTGATGCTCTGATCTCTTCTGACCTTCCCCTCTCTGTCCCTCTCTCCACTCCTCTCTCCTGGAGTGATCACTTTCTCCTATCCTACCGCCTCACCTTCCCTACCCCACGGGCAAAGCCACCCTCATCACTGCCACCCTCCTTCTCGGTCATCCGACCCATGAAGCGTGTGTCAGTTGAGGCTTTTGCTGCCACGTTCTCGCCCCCCCCCTTCGGCTGACTCCCATCCTGACACAGCCCTCTCCACTCTCCACTCTGCTATAGCTGATACTCTTGATATCCTTGCCCCTGTCATGAGAATCCGCCTGAAGCCCAAAGCCAAATGTAACTCCTGGTATGACTCGGATCTCGTCACCCTTAAACACAAGTGCAGGGTGGCAGAGAGGAAATGGCGTGCTTCATGTTCATCCTCTGACAAATTGGCCTGCCGCCTGCTCCAAAGGCAATACCGGCTCTCCGTTCTCACCAAGAAGAGAGCCCTTATCCAAGCCCGCATCTCTGCGGCATCTAACAATTCGGCCGAACTCTTTAAAATCTGCAAGGAGCTGGCCAACCCTGCTGCAGTCTCTACCTCTCCTGTCCCCTCCCAGGCCCTCTGCACGGCACTGGCCTCTCACTTCATCTCAAAAACTCAGGACATCCTGTCCTCACTCTCCTCCTATCACCTCCCCCCCTCTATTCCCTGCTCTTCCTCTGGCCCTTCTGCAGCCACCCCTCCTCCCTCCTCCTCTGTCTTTCCCCTTTTTTCTACTGATGAGGTTTCGAGACAAGTCCGATCTATGAAAGTCTCATCAAAACAGGTCCACCCCTGTTCCTCCAAAACTATCAAGGACCACATCGACTCCTTGGCTCCTGTCCTGGCTGACTTCTGCAATCACTCCTTCGCCTCTGGAGTCTTCCCATCCCCCCTCAAGCACTCCCTTGTGCACCCCCTTCTAAAGAAACCCTCTTCCGACCCCTCCTGCCCGGCTAACTATCACCCAATCTCTATTACTCCCTTCCTGGGCAAGCTCCTGGAGAAACTGGCCTTCTCCCAGCTTAATCTCCATGCTGAATCTGTTGGTAGTCTTCATAACCATCAGTCTGGCTTCAGAGGTGCCGGAAGCACAGAAACTGCTCTCCTGAACATCCGTGAGGAACTGCTCTCGAACCTTGACTCTAACACCCCATGTGTTCTCATTTTGCTCGATCTATCTTCTGCCTTTGCTACTGTCAACCACACCATCCTGCTCAACCGTCTCCGTGATAACCCGGGTATCACTGGTCAGGCTCTGGCGTGGCTGACCTCTTTCCTCTCCAATCGACCCTCCCAGGTCCAACTGGGGTCCTTCCTCTCTGACATCTTTTTCTCTACCTGTGGTGTCCCCCAGGGATCTAACCTCTCCCCTGGCTGTTCAACCAGTATCTGGCACTTCTTGTCCACCGCATTGCCGCTCTCTGTCCCAACTTTCAGTGCTACGCGGATGATACCCAGCTCATTTTCAGGCTACCCTCGGCCTCCTCTTCCCCTTCCCTCATCTCTGACTGTCTTTCTGCTATCCATGAATGGTGTGCCGCCAACGACCTCTGCCTTAATGCCAGTAAGACTGAGATTCTACTCATCGGCACACCCACTCCCTCCTTCCCTGCAGCTCTCTGGCCTGCCTCTCTTGGCCCTCTTCCTGCTCCTACCTGCAAGGCAAAAAACCTTGGGGTCATCTTCGACTCCACACTCTCTTTCTCTCCTGACATATCTGACGTCTCTAAGAAGTCACACTACCAGCTACACCTCCTCAGAGGTATCCTTCCTTTCCTCTCTTTCCCCCAGAAGCTCACTGTCTCTAGAACCCTGGTTCTCTCGAAGCTGGACTACTGTAACAGCCTCTATCTAAATCTGCCTGCCTCTACTCTCCGCCCTTTGCCACTCATTCAGAACAGGACTGCGAGACTTGTCCTTGGCCTCAAGCCCAGGGACCGTATCTCTCCAGGACTGAAATCACTACACTGGCTCCCAGTAGCTGCGAGGATTAAGTTCAAAACCCTCTGCATTGTCCACAAGGCCTTCTGGGGCCTTGGGCCAAAATACCTCCAACTCTCTCTTCCTAAATATCTTCCTTCTCGAGCTCTTCGCTCATCCCCCTCCACCTCCCTCAGGGTCAGCCGCTTCTCCAAGCAACGAGTTGGGAGTAGATCTCTCTCCACAGCAGGGGCCTCCCTCTGGAACAGCCTTCCTGTCTCCCTGAAACTTGAGGAGAACCATCTCGGGTTCCGGAAGCACCTCAAAACCTTCCTCTTTGCCTCTGCTTTCTCTCCCCCTCTCCCCTGCTAAAATCACTGAATTTACAACTGGGCCACTCACCGATCTCGGTCCTTGGCGCAGCCACTCTTCCCTGCACTGCCTCCCTGGCAACCCCTGCACTGCGGGACTGTCTCTGTATCCCTACAGCTCCTACAGCTCCTCCTCCCGGCACTTACCTTGCACTTGCCACCAGCTGGCCCTTATTATTTATCTTGTTTTCTACTAACCCTGTACTGCACTTTCCCCTCTCCCTTTCTCCTTGCACTTTTTCCCTTCCCCCTTGGACTTGCGTGATCTGAATGAGACCTGGCCTAGTAGGATCGTTGTCTGTCTCCCCTTGCCCCCCCCCCTGCCTTGAAACACTTGTGTATAGGCGCGTTACAAATGCCATATCATATCATATCATATCTGTACTTGGCAGTCTAACCACATTGTTGTGGCCACCTGTGGAAAACGTGTGGTTTTCCATTTTTAGACAGGTATTTTCTGAAGATAAGTACTTATGAGGTGATATAGTCACATTGCATGTGATCCAGCCAGGAAGAATGGTCGAAGACACGATTACAGGTAATGTGTAGAGTTTACTATTCTAGCCACACCCGGCATCCAACACGAAGTTTAACAACTACGTCGACACCCGGCGTGAAGTTTTTCAACCCACCGCAAAACTAGAATCACCTTGTCTAATTAGATTCATTCATTAATTTTATTCAGAAATTACACATTTCTTAACATAGAAACAACAGCAATATATCACGTTGAAACATGATCTATAAGATTGTTTTGTATTGTTTATTTATATAACGCCTATACACAGGAAAGTGTTTCAAAGCGCTCAAGATGCAGTCATCATTAAATATCCCATAAAAAAAAAATCACAAAGCTATACAATTCAGAGGCAAATTCATAAACACACAATTCCAAAATCCTCTTTCATTAGTCAGCATTCATGTAATTAATTACATCTAAAAAAAAAATCATGCACTCCCATTAAAACTTGCCATGGCTCTCCTAACAACAGCTTATTCAAAAAAGGCTGATGCATCCAACGTATTTAAAGACGTATAGTTTAACAACATTGGTAAACGTAATGTTCCCCTGGAATTGACATAAGGGTGACGAGAAAATTCAATGGCTGTGTTGTTCATTCTCGTTCAGTCTCCTCGGGGCAAACAAGGCACGTGTCAGTGGAATGTAAATTCCATTTGGTGGTAAATTTGTATTTTGTATTTATTTAAATTTATATAGCGCTTTAATCCACAGCGCTTTACATGAGGAGCAAGCAATTACAACAAGCAATACATGACACTGAATCAAACCAGAAATCAGTACAAGGAGCAATTTACATTATTGGTGAGGTTAAGTGCATATGGAGGGGGACCAAAATGAGAGAGGAGGGTTACAAGGTGAAGGAGGGGGAGGATTCAGTGGAGAGAGAGGAAGCTGAAAGATGCTAGAGGAGCGAATGGTAGAGGTAGGATTTTAGAGAAGTGTGAAATGAGGGGAAGGAGGTAGTAGAGCAGACGGGGAGGGGTAGGCAGTTCCAACGGAAAGGAGCGGAAGCGGGAAGGGGCACAGGGTGGAGGAGGAGGAGAGAGAATGAGGCCAAGGGTCAAATGTTGAATCTGAACTTCATGTAAAGTAACCCCTATCACTTTTGAAAGACGGTACTTATTAGTGTCCCACTTGCCATATCTTACGGTCTAACGCCCAGGCTTTATAATTGAGCCGGAATCGAGACTCTGTCGTGCGTTAAGACGAACCCTGAAATAGGTTTAATAAATTACCGGGCGAAGACCAAGATCCCAATGCACAATGGCGTCATTGTTGTGTGACCCCACAATTCTGCCCGCACATGATTGCATTGTGGTCCTGTGCTTTATAGATCTACACACAGTGGGTATAGCCATCCCATCTCCTAATCTAGTTGCAAAACCTAGTGGTGCGCCCGGCCTCTGTGCAAGCGGGCACTTCCTGCAAGTAACTTGGTCTGTCCAGGACCCGTATGGCGCGATCCTCAGACCCAGATAGTAAAGGAATCAACCAATCTAAAAATGTCATCATTGTACTTCCGGCGTACCTTCAGTGATTGGGAGGGGTGGCAAGCCATCACAAACGTTTTAGATATGTTCACATTGAGGCATAGCTCTTGACCAAACTGCGTACCGTCAGTGAAATTAGGTTCACATTATCGGCATAAAGCAAAATGCCCACATTAGTGCCTTGAATTTAAAGTGCATGACAGTCAAGATCTTGGATGGGCAATGCCAGATCATTTGTATACAGTAAGAACAACAGTGGTGCCAGCACGCACCCTAGCCTGATCACCTTACCTATACTAAATGTCTTCATTATTAATAGATTCACTGCAGATGAGAATGACCCCTCTTTAATAATCATTGTATGCAAAAACGCAAACACCCTCTGAGACAGAAAACAAACGGCTTTGATATAAAGATGTTTACTTTTAAGGAATCATGAAAAAAAAACATATGGCCAAAATGACTATGGTTTACATTGTAACTTGTATTCTAAAGATAAGCCGGCATCAAAATAATGTCATGCAGTCCTACATTTTTTGTTTAATCAGGGGTCAAGTGGGGGTCAAAAAAATGGGGGGACTCATTAACATTCCAATTGAATGTAGCATCACCAGAAATGACCATATCAATATTCCCTCTGAAAAAAGTGGGGGGACTCCTGAAAAAAGTGGGGAGACTCCCTCCACCCGCGTGCATCCTCGATTTGAGCTCTGTTTTTAATCCTGCCATTTTGCATCAGATTGAACGATTCTTACTTCATATATTTATCACTTGAACATTGAAATTCGTTATCAAACGCTATGGCTTATGTAATTCAAACAATCATCAATGAAATGTTGTTGTGTATTCATTCAATTACAAAGGGTCATACAAATATCATATGTGTGTTTTTTCCTTGTTTTTACTGTGTACCCCCATTACTGTTGTCTTCCCTGCCTGAAGGATATAGCACAAAGGCGTGATTATACAAGAATGGTATCTCCTTCTATCTATGCCACGTGTAGTGGCATCTTACAGTGACCCTAAAATTATAAATCGCCACACATCATTATTGTTATTTGTAAATGATGCACTAATTCTTGATTGAGACAGAAATGTCCCTTGCTCGTTTAATCAAACGCTTTTGAAAAACATTGTGAAAAACATTGTGAAGGCTTTGATTTTGTGATAAACCTATCGAAAGCCAAGATCATGACAGCTGGCCAGTGCAAAATCCTAAAATGGCGTTATGGCGCTAATGCACACTTATGATGATCGTGGCGTTTGTTCCTCTAGCATCTTCTACAGGACATTAGATAAAATGGGCAATGATTTTCTAAAAATCCTCTTGGGCTTGGTAAGCAAGTTAGCAATGATATTATTCACAGAGACAGTCAATGGGCCTCATTACGAGGCTGGCGGCCGCGGAATGAACGGTGCCGGTAGGGGACCGGCACCGTTCATTCAGGCCCACCACATTACGAGGTCTGCAGCGGGTCCCGCTCTGGACGCCTGGCCTGACCAGACCCGCTAGCAGTCCAGGATGCCAACAACAGGCCCGCAAACAACGGGCACGTCATGAGCAGGCCCGTTGTTAGCATCCTCCCCATTCCTATTGAGCCCTACGTGGGCTCAATGGGAACGTACCGGGTCCGGGTCCCGCGAAAGGGAATAACCAGGCCCTCCAAGGTCGGAATGGCCTGGTAAGTCCCCTTTTGCAGGACTCGGGCCCGGACCCGAGTTTGGGGGTAGCCATGCCACTAAAAACAGCATGGCTACCTCCAAACTCGTAATGAGGCCCAATGTTTCTATTTGTTAGACCTGATTATGGGCATTAGATTAACATTCTGGTACACAAACCTGCTTCATTTGGTGAACTCTTCTGATTACAAAATTATGGTTGCCCAATAATTGCTTACCACTTCCATGGTTCAGGGATTTGTGGGTAATCATGAGGCATACAGGGAAGTAGTGTCCATTTACTCACACACATACCATCCCGACAAAAGCTGTAAAAGAGCGAAAACGGTCCATTCTAGTAGATATGCTGGAAGAGTGAAGATGTTCAAATTGTGTGGAACCAACTGCCTGCCATGAACTGCATTCTTAGTGTAAATCCTGATGTGTACCGAGAATATGTTTACAAATAGTGTGCTTTACCAGATTATGAGGGTTATTATGACTCTGGTGGTACGGCACGACTGCCGCCAGAGTCATGAATTTTCCGACGGCCGGGAATGGGCAACTACCAGGGAATTACAGCCCCGGCAGACCCGGTAATTGCCCATTGCCGGGCACCGGAAAATATGAGGTTTCATATACCGGAACCATTGGTGAATGGTGCCGGTGCATCCGCTAAGGTCTGCGAGCAGGTGCCATTCTGCCTGCCAGGTCAGACCTGGTGGGCAAAAAGGCACCCGCTCGCAGAACTCGTAGTTTGCCAGTCCAAAAACTATGGTACCGACAAGCTTACCGGTACCGTTGTTTCCCGACCAGCAAACTTGTAATGGGGCCCTATGACTACCATTTAGCCTTATCCGTCATTGTCAGTTAACTCATAAAGAGGACAGGGCTCAGGTGCTGCTACTGTGCAGGTGGTACCAGACGCTCAGATCAAGATGGGTTGTGCCCCTCCTTCCACTGCGTTTGCATGGAAATTATAAGGGGGCAGAGAGATTTTTTATTGGATCTGATATCCCAGCAAGGTCTTGAAAAACAATGTTCTTTCATTGCTATTGAGAGAAATTGACACATCGGACAAACATACATCTGGCCTTATGTCTTTCCTAAGGCACCAGCTCCCTCTAGTGGTGATAACTGGCAAAGCTGGCAGGCGCTACTGTGCAACTTGAAGTCTTATTGTTGTATGCGTAAGGCAACAGCTCCCTCTAGGGACGGTAACAGGCAAAGCGGGCGCATGAAGGCTTCAAACACACATCTGCCCTTTTATTATATAGTATGATGTTCGTAATGCTGCTATTATCTCTTCTTCTGTTATGTTCTCCAGAGCATGCATTTCTATTAATTGGGATTGTGCTGATAAGCAATGATCTGTTCTTTCACATCTGAAAATAGTTTTTATTTTTTAATTGAGGTTTAGTTGTACCAGAAGAAACAGAGTGGGGATTCAAATCTCTATTGTTTTGGTGTCAGATTTTTAAGAGCAGGTGGGGTGAAATGCAGCTTGTCTACAACATTCATTTGGCGGAGTTGTTGGCATTTGAGTTGTGCACATTGAAGAAGGTCTTCATTTTGCTGAATGTCATGTCATTTCCCTTGCTGAGTAGTCAGGCCATATGCTCAAAGGGCTGAAGTGACATTCTCCAACTCTTTTCAGAAACATACAATGCAAGATCATTTGAAGGATTTGATCTAACATTTGCTGAGTGGGCCACATGATCAAGGCTGGCAGACATGATGTGTATCAGGAGAGACACTCTGTGTAAGTGGTTTGATTCTAGGACTTAAATGGTGGATTGGAAGTCTCATGGGAGTGTATTGGCTTAAATGGTTTTGATGTCTCGTGCCCATTTAAAAACCCTTGTAGTTGAAGAAGTAGTAGACTTGTTAATAACATTTTCAAAGATGGGGACGTAGAAGAGGCCATAATCTGCCCAGGTGCGTGGTAGCCTATAGAACAATTATAACGATGTTGACAATCTAGTAGAAAAAGAACTTGAGGTAACGACTAGAATAATCTTCGAAGTGGATGAATATTTGAATGAATCCATGGGTATTAAGCTTGTCAAACACTCCTTGTTCTTGAGTACCTTACCTTGCCCATTACTAGACACATTAAGGAATGTTGTGCCATTTAATAACTCTGGGAAAGGCCAGGTCTTGTGCTACCTTTAAGCCAGGCATGGATGCCAGATACACTGGTTTATTGAAAGAATATTTCAAATAACATTGTCTTTCTCCCTTACATTGGAGTGACTATGGTACTTATCAGTTCAACATTAAATAATGTTGCACAGTGACATTATAAGCTGTTGAGGAATGCATATATTATCCACATTTCACTGAACACGCAATGAGTAAGCAACCCTGCCCACCAACATTTTCCTGGAAGGATTTGTGCTGGTTCGATTATCAAGAAAGAACAATCGATATAATTAATACACATGCTTGGCCCTGTATTAGGTAATATTAAAATTGACAGAAAATAAAGTGCCATAGGAATTGCCATTAAATGCAAGCTTGCTGCAACCCCATGCACTGTTACTTCCAAGGTGTATGTGAATCTTACTCAACAATGCCAGCATAGCATTAGGTACCTATTCTCCTTGGTACTGCTAACAGGTCAATGCTTCATTTTCCAAACCTCGGGACATGTTTTTAAATACTGCACTTAACAACAATAACTCCCTGTTGAGGAAGTCCCGTGGCAGCCCTGCCGCCCATGTCAATTTATTTATTGTTTGCTTGTTATGCACTTATACAGTAAGAAGATACTGTTTCAAAGCGCCCACGGTGCAGGGCCGGAGCAAAGGTGGGAAATACATTAAAAACAAAATGTTTAAGAGCAAAGGGAGGACAAAGGTAGAAGGTACGAACTTACCATGCCTTGTGAGTAATCAGAACGTGCAAGTGCAGCAAGGAAGAGGGAAGAGTGGGTAAGTGCTGGGGATTCCGAGCTCATGGCTGAGCCACAGGTCAAGTGATAGGAGTGTTGACTGCTACAAAAAATGAGGCCACTGGAGGTGTACGTGCAAACGTCCAGGGCTGAGCGTGTGCAGTTGCAAGTTCTGTCGATAGACAGGAGCTGGGCAGAATTGGTGTAGGCAGAGGGTGTGCACCTGCAAGTGCTGTGGATAGGCAGGTGCTGGGCAAAATTGATGTAGGTGGTCAGGGCCCCCGAGGATGCATAAGAGCCCAGCTCACTGATCGCAGCAACTGTGGGATTATTAGAGGAGAGAAGAAGGAAAGGAGGAGGAAAAGAGGAAAGTCTTAAAGAGCTTCGAGAATTTGAGAAGATCCTGCTCAAGGCGCAAAGGGAGCAGAGGCTATTCCATCGGAGGGAGCCCACAGAGGAAAGTGATCGACCACCTACTCTCTGTTTAGCAAAACGCTTTACACAAAAAGAGTTGGTGCCAGAGGAACGTAGTGGTCTAGATGGAGAGAATTTAGTGAGATAAAGTTGAAGATAGTGTGGTCTCAGGGCCCAGACAGCCTTGCGGATTAATCCGTGCAGCAACCAGGAGCCAGTGAAAACTATTTAGTGCAAGAGAGATGCAGTCCCTGGACTTAAGGGCTTGCTGCCCTATTCTGGATAAGCTGGAGGGGTCGCAGAGTGGAAGATGGAAGATTCAGGAGGAGTCTACTGCAGTAGTCAATCCTAGAGAGAAACAGGGCTTGGCTCACATTGAGCCTCTGCGGGAAAGTGAGAAAAGGCACAATTCATTTGAGAAGGAAGAGCAAAACGTGGAACTTCTTGGCAATGTCCTGAGTGTGAGGGAGGAAGGAGAGAGAGGAGTCGAAGAACACTGCAAGATTTCTGGCTTCAGTTGAAGGCACAGGGAGAAAGCCCAAGGAGAAAGGCCAGAGTGAGGGGAAGAATGAGGGAGCCAGGGACCCGATGGGAAGTATCTCAGTTTTACAGCCATTCAGGCAGAGATTGTTTGAGGTGGACCAGGTCTGGATGGCAGACAGGGAGTCAGGGATGATGGAAGGTGCAACAGGGTCAGCAGGGAGTTTGAAAAAGAGCTTTGTGCCATCTGCTTAATACTGGAACTTAGAGGAGAAAGAGGCGATAAGGCGTGAAACAAGAGCAAGGTAGGTGTTAAAGAGCCAGGGGGAGACTATAGAGCACCGGGGGACACTCCAGGTAGAGAGGGAAGCAGGAGAGGAGAAGGAGCCCAGGATGACTTGGGAAGAGCGGTCACTGAGGAAAGAGGTCAGCCAGGCCAGTGCCATTCCGAGATACCAAGGATATCGTGGAGCCTTTGTATGAGGATGGAATGGTGGACTGTGTCAAAGGCAGAGGAGAGATCGAGAAGGATAAGGACAACTGGGTGTAGAATTCATTGCTCTTAGATGCTTCTTCTTTGTCCCAGTACTGTCAAGTATTATAGGTGGGAAAACGAGGGGAACAGCTCTACAATAACCTATAAACGTCGGGGAAGGGTCTAATTGATTCTCAACAGGATAAGGGAGATGTCTCTCCTCAGGGTACACCACTCCCACTCCCAGTTCCCAAGTAACCAGGTGATCCTCCCTCGCTTCTCCAGCCGAGGGTCGGGATCCAAGAGGGATGGCCTTTCCCTGGCCACCTGATCTAGGGGATCTAGGAGTGAGAACACCCACAGGTTTCTCACAGTACAGAATCATTTCTGGATGAAAGAAATGATCTGTTTTTATTTGACCCAGTCATTAAATTATAAGAGTACGATTGTTGCAGTTTTGCTGGTGCGCCGAGCATCACAAGTTTGCAGTATCTGTTAGGGTACTTAAGCGATTCCCCATTTGCATCTAGAAAATTGACATGGAAGTTTTACAATTGATAAGCCAGTCCTGTACCAGTTATTAATTTTGTCATGCAAGATTCTGCATTACCTCCAACCCCTGACAATTACAGCTGCCAAAACATTGCCCCAGAAAATGTTAATTCAATATCTAAATTGCTGCATTACCATAGAGAACTACCCTGACTGTTTTCCATTGAAAGTTGCCCTTTGCCAGCTTCTCATTACCCTCAAGATGAGAATGCCTTGTCATATTCCCTTTGCCTTGGACATATGCCTTAGCTCATTTGCACATGAACTCAAGGAAATAACCATGCAAAGTTCATATTTTGTTCAAAAAATGAACATGACAGTTTCAGATGGCCTTGGGTACTTGCCAGTTTCAATGATGCCATGACATTTCCATGTTGTCCCAGCAAAGCACATTTCATGGCAATTGAAAATGGTTCCCAGAAAGTGAATATACTATGCCAGTATTTCATTTCCCCGCAGATAAATACACTACCATTTTCACTTTTCAATTGAACGTTGCCATCAGAAAACTCTCCTAATGTAGTTTCAAGTTTCAGATAACATCCAGAAAATTACAATGGCATATTGTCCCGGAAAATGTCACCAATTTCAAGATCAGCTCATCAATCTCAGTTCACATAGGCTTTCTTTATTTAATCAAAGTGTAGCTTTTCCTTAGGTGGGTGTATTTGGTCTAGGCATAGTTATCGGACTACATGGTCCACCCATTACTGGTCACCCAATGGACGCATCTTGCTTGCTTCTGTTGCATAGGTTTCGTGCCACTGTTTCAGCTTCGAAATAAAGCTTGACTCAATGTCCTTTCAACTGCCTTTGTAGCTTAATTCTCACAGATGTTGTTAACATTCAATTTCCAGTAGCTTCTTGCCACAGTTTCAGCTTCACAATGTGGTTCGATTCATTGTCCTTTCAACTGGATTTGAAGCTTTATTATCACAGGTTTTGCTCAAATTCATTCGCTCAGAAGCTTTCACTTGCAAAACCGACATAGGCTTCCTAGTATGGTCACCTGCTAGGAAACACGGTTGCTGTTATAGTTCAGGTTTCACAATCCATCATAAACTTCCCAGTATGCTCTCCTGCTAGGAAATGTATTCTCGTAAATACCTACTTCGCTACTATTTTACTTCTCATGCTTAATTATTATTGGCTCTTGGCAATGCTTGATCACTGAACTCTTAACAATGTTAGCTTCCCTGACTCATATTAATGCTGGTTTATTTGACTCTTGGCAATGCTTGTTTTCCATGTACTTTTCCCTTATATTCAATTCAAATATTCAAGACCAACTGTCTCTTGATTTCCATTGATGTTTTTCTTGTATTCAATTCAGATATTCAAAACCAAATGTCTCTTGATTTCCAAAACTGCCCTTCCTCTGTGTCCGGGGCCCCTTTTTCACCCAGGCGGACTCACTGACTTTCTTACGGTCGGATGTCCCCTTTCAGCAGCTTTCCGGAGACCCATCTCTGTTCAAAGTCTGCTTGCACTGGTTCCTTCTGGCGTTCGTCATCCTCCATGGCTTCTTCACTTCGCAGCTGCTATTTTCTGCAGAGCTCTGGTCAGCTGGAGTCGGCGGTCTTCTACCAGGGAGCGATTGGAAGCCTCTCAAACACTCCTGGTACCTTCGAAAGACATTTGGTCGACGCAATTTCGTCAAAAACCAAATGGTCGATTTTTATTTTTTAATTATATATTTATTTTTCGGGTTTTCGTTTTAAAAAAAAAAAGGTTTTTTTTAGAAAAAAAGAGGGTTGGGAGGGGGACCCCCCCCCCCCCAAAAAAAAAGGGTGAAAATAAATTTAAAAAAATTCGACCATTTTGTTTTCGACCAAATTGGTTCGACCATTTGTCTGGTCGACCAATTTTTTTCGACCAAATGTCTGGTAACCATTTATTCTCTCTGCCTCAGACTGCCAACGAGCCCCTCTCTCTTGTTGAACTAGATTGCGTTCCATAAATATCCTAGCATGACAGCAAGGGGCCTGCTCGCTGCCACAGCTTCTGCCCTGGAAATCTCCTTCGCGCTGGCCGTGCTTCCCCTGATACCTCTCAGCTCAGCCTGTTTTAAAGTTTGTACTGAGCCGAACAACTAGATTGCCCATGTTTCTTCATCCAGTCTTTCCTCTGTTTGAATGGTGACCTCCTTGTCTCAGTACCTAAGTGGTGTGTGTTGGGAGTAGGATGTCTATAAAAATAGGGAAGGGATTGATTATAACCTACAAAGACCTGGGAAATATTTGGTTCATTGGACAAGGGAAATGGGGTTACCATGTCTCACCCAAGGATGCCTAATCCCCACTCCCCAAGTTTCCTCGACCTTATGATCCTCCCTCGCATATCCACTCCCAAGATCAGGATCTGAAAGCAAACAGCCTTTTCCTGGCCACCTGGGGGAAGGATATATTGGGGAACTAAATGAGGATGCCCTCAGGTTCCTCACAACATCTACCCATTTGTAAAAGGCTAGGGTGTGTATCCCCATTGCACTTCACTGTAAGGTGATGTGTGATATGTTAAAAAGTAAGTGAATTAAAAAGGGAAACATTGTATCCCAGTACTGGTAGTCTGAAGGACTGATCCCCATAATAATGAGCAAAAGGCAAGGCAGATGAAGCAGAATGCTTATATTCCCTTCAAAAGCAAAAGGAATGGGGTTCATGAGGGAACTTGGGAGGGAAGGTTTGCAAAAAGAAATCCTTCCTAACACCTTTAACACAGTGCAAGGCACCAATGGCATTTAATGTGGATAACTGCATCATTAACTTGTTCCCTGTCACCCTCCCTACTGCTGAGCTGGTATGATTGGGGCGGATGCACCGAAGTGTGTCTTTTCTATTCCGTTCTATAGTATTCGTATATAGCACCAGCACGGCCGAAGGCCTCAGGATGCTTACATGATAAACTACAAAAACATATATGGCCTTGGATAAGCAAATAAGTAAACACGTCCTTAGTCCGTCCTTGATCAAAAAGATAGGTCTTGAGTCCCTTTTTCAATTGTGCGATAGATGGAAGATGTCCCAGCCTTTCACACGTGCAGTGCTAGTCAGGATGTCAAAGATTGAAGTGAATGTTAGAGTGAGGATTGGCAATCAAGCTGAATGACGTTCATTTTAAAGCTTGTAAATTGTAACTTCTACGGCTAACACTCACTCCACACAAATTGCAATTTCCATTGCACTGCATTGGAGCTCCCAGGTGGAAGCATACAACTTGAGCTATAGACTCCTTCCACCTCAGTAGAGGAGCCGGCAATGTTTTTATGGTTTTCACTCCTCAGTTAAAGTGCAGAAAAACGTGCTCCACTAACAAGCAGCAGAACACTCAGGCATGGTTGAAATGGCTTTCACAAAGTGCTAAAATCCTGGGGGCAGAGCAGTTTGATGGCACCCCGTGCACTAGCTAATTGACCTTTGGATCCACAATCCCGCGTGTAACTACCCTCGCTGGGCTGCGGGAAAAGCGGTGAAGCCCCACTATTTATCCGCTGTATATTATTGAAAGAAGAGACATCATGTGAAGGCAGAGAGAGAAGAGTGATTCGGATCCCCAGGTACAGGAACCTTAGGAAGAAGCAGACAAGCAGCTAGGGAATCACAAAAATGTCTATTCAGATCAAGGCTAGAAGAGATTTAATGTAATTGTTTTTTTATAACGTGCCTAACACCATACCTGAGTTTGGTTTCTAAGCCTGGATCCGGGATTCCAACCTCTGTGGCTCTGCGTGGTTTGCTTTGAAGACCAGCTCTTTGCCCCTGTGCTATTCTCCATTGCAGATAAACCAAAGTCATGCATGAGGCTACAGGAAGGACAGTTATAGGGTTAGACAGTGATATTTGTTAATGCTCATTGACCATGATACACTTCAGATTAGAGATTTAAAGTGGACCTTATGAGGCATACGCAATGCAAGTGAAAAACCAATGAAAGAGACCAGCTAAGAACAAATGACTTGTGGAATCTGCACTGGCGTCAGCCAAATCCTAAGGGCCTAATTCACAGAGGTTTTGTGGGATTGTGCCATTATAACACTCTTCTGTGAATCAAGCCCAAAGGTGTCATTGAGGGAGAAAAGTGCGCAACAAGGATCAATCTATTTAGTCAGGAATTTGCATAAGCAACTGCTTGGAATATTCAAAAAGTATGATCATGAGACCTAGATTACTGTGAGGGTCCGTAATCGGCCCAAACTTCCAGAAAATATAATTGTCTGCTTTAATGTTGAGGAACACAACAGTCTTCATGATCATTTCGAAAACTGTTTTAGATGGAACTGGTGGCAATGACATTTCTGTGACATGTCAGAAACATATATTTTCAAAAGTCGCGAGGGGAGAGAGACATGGCAGGCCCTACGTTGACATAAACCTGACTTACAACCCTATGAATAAGAAGAAATTGAACATTTTCATGTCATGCTTATTCCCTGTACGGCATGTTTTTGTTGAGGGCTCTGCCCATTCATTGTCTTTGGATTTGGATGCAGTGAGAAAGTGTTGGTGGATGATATTTTTGAAACTTCCTTCTCCCTTTGAAACTACTGGCACACCTATGTGAAAATGGTAGCATGCACTATTAGCAGATACAGGGAATCTGGTATTATTAAGCTCATATAAGCCTACCAATATGTGTAAAGACCTGTTGTTATCCATCATGCATGCAGATTCCATGTGGTAAAAGCCCAATAAACACCTGACCGAGGCAGCCCTGGACAAGAGGAGAATGCACATAGCTGTTTTTAGCAAAACAATGACTAAGATGTCAATTAGTGGGTTGGGGCATGGTCAAGTGCCGATCAAGATGGCGGTGTAGGCCTGCTGCTCTGTTCTTGAAGGAAAATATACTGAGCTTTTGGCAAAACCAAGCAGGGACATTTTATGTACTTCTTCCTGCGGAACAAGTGTGCTACACTAGCACATTTATAAAATGTAAGTTGGCACGCTCTCGCTTACTCAAGCTCCATGAATGAGGCGAGTCACCCTGGGAGTGTTGATGTGCACGTGCGGGCGACAGCAGTTGGAGGGTAGGCTGTTGGGTTCCGTAGACTCCTCTCTTCTGAGAAGTGAGCCCACTGCATTTAATTCGCAGTATCGATGAAAGCTCACTGCAACATTGTTATGAGTTGACTTTGCTTTCTTATGGGCTGCTATGCATGTGTTTCCCGCTCAAGTGGCATTTACTGGTATCTACTAATTTCCATTTAATAGAGCGACAGGTGTATTTCCTTTAATTATTCAGGTCCTCCCCAAAGTGGCGCTAGCTGGTACTTATATGCAATTCTTTTATTAAAAGAGAAAGAGCAACTACTTTCCGTTTCTTCTGTTGAATATACATCTGTATAATGTCATTGTAAAAGAAAGCCAAAATAAAGATGCATCTCCTTCATCATCTAATACTTTCAAGCATCCCAAAAGTGATTCTCCATCAACAAAAGAGGAAATGCTAGAACCTACTATGAAAACTATCTTATTGGAACTTCACTCTCTAAAACCCTTTATGGAGAATATCAATACCAAAATACAGCATTTGGATGAGAGATGGTCATTGTTTGAGTCTAGGAAGTCTGAAGCAGAACGGAAAGTTAGTCATGCAGAGGATGTTACTAATAGAGCGGAAGTGCTGGAGACAGTGATCAAAACCCTTCAGAAGCAGTCTGAACATGTAGAAAATAGGAATAGGAGGAACAATCCTCATATTGTTGGTATTCCTGAATGAGTGGGAAAGATAATCCTATTTTATTCCTTAGTTCCATGCTTCCTAAACCTCTGGATCTTCCAGCATCAGTACATCTCAACACCCAAAAGAGCTCTTCATGTGGGCCCTCCTGGATCTATACAAATTCCAGGTCCTCTTCCAGAACTTTAATCCTGGCTCTTCTGGACTATACACATGCTCAGGTGATACTAATAAAGTGAAACAAATTAAACAGCAAATATGGGATGGCCAAAGAATATATATTTCTCAAGATGTTTCCAATGACACTGCCTCACGAAAGAAGGAGCTCCTTGCTGTCAGATTTGCTCTACGGCAACTTAATGCAAGATATGGAATTGTTTATCCAGGAATTATGAAATTTATCCTGAAGGGCCATACATCTACCTTTGAGAACCCTAAAGATCTCAGGCAGTTTTTTGAAACTCTTAAGATAGAACAAAGGAATACTTCTCTTCCTCCCCCGCAACTACATGGCTGATATAGTTCTGTGCATAGTCTCCATTGTTTGCTGATACATGTACTACCGAAATGCAGGTGGGATTGGTCTCCTCTCAACCGGCTCTCCACCTCTGCAGATTTTCTAGTCAGCATGATTTAGAGTGGCTGTTTCCAGTTAGTCTTGCTAAAACTCTTATCTGCAAGTTGCTTTATATTTCATCTAATTTCATGTTGACTCTCTTTGTGTTGCCCTTTTCCTTCTGTCCTCATCCCTATTTCATGTTATTCCTCCAGGATAATCTAAGCTCTGTTGTGGTTAATCCTTTTTGCTGTTCCACCTTGGGGTTGCATATTAATCTATACCCTTTGTATGCCAGCCAATATGGTTCTTATGTGTTTTCAGCTTTGACATTATGCCACTGAATATTGTTTCATGGAATATCAAGGGTTTACATAACCCTTTTGAAAGACAAAAAGTAATTTCTTATCTAAACAGATCCACACTGTCTATTGCTTGCATTGAGGAATCACACCTCTGATGCTGAGGTGGTTAAAGTTAAGAGGTTATGGGTGGGTCAGGTCTTTAAAAGCGCAGCTGATGGTAAGAAGAATGGAATTATCACTCTTATTAACAAAGCTTTTAAGTGTAAAGTGATTAAATCTGATTCTGATCATCTGGGTAGGTGGCACCTTTTTAAAATGTGTATTAATTCAGTTAAATATACAATCCTCAATGTGTATGTTCCTACTTTGCGAGACCCTACCTTTTGCTTTGAGTTGAAAAACGACCTGTTAAAAACTGATTTGAGTAGCCTATTTGCCTGTAGGGTTTGTAATGAAATTATTGACCCCTTCTTTGATAGAAAGTCAACTGTGCACTTCATGTTTGGCACCTAACTCACCTTACAGATTCTGAGATCATCTTTTATTCCAGTCCTCATAACTTGTTTCCCAGAATTGATAATATCCTTCTACCTAAATCCATGCCCGGCCTTACACTACATACCAAAATAGATAGTATTTCCTTGTCAGATCATGCACCAGTACACATTAAACTTGAACTTGCGCCAATTATAACTCAAATAGATGGAGAGTTAACATGGCTTCCCATCACAATTTTTTCATTCATAAAAGGTGTAAGGATACTTCCATTCCAAATAACTGTGACTGTTATAAGGCTGTGGTAAGAGGGAAAATCATCTCATATGTTGCCAAGAAAAAGAAGAAACTGAAACAGGAATCAGAGACTATCTTGAATCAACTAAAGTTCTTGAAAAGGAATACATACAAAATTCCACTCCAAATACTTTAAATAATATTATACAATTGAGAATTAAGTATTACAAAATCGCTTCTGAAAACTCGTGTGCCTCATAACTTAAATATAAGGCTAAAATATATCAATACTCTCATAAAACAAGTAGATCATTTGCATCTTACCTTAGGTTTAAAAAAGAAAGAACAAGGGTAGCTGTTCTCAAGGACTCATTATGTAATAGGAGGTTTTTGAATAAAGATGTTATTGATATTGTGTGGGAGCGAGGGGCCGTTTGGGCCCCCTCATACATTCAGCACAATGTGGACCACTTGCTCGTACAATAGTGGGGGACGCTTCCATTGCCCACATGCATGCTAACAATAAAAAGATGCAGGGCTATTGTGAGAGACACTTGGCTTACATGTTGTGTGCCCTTGACTCCATCTTTGGACTAGGCCTCATTGCGATAATACGAAAAGGCTTCTCTCCCCTCTACAGTGCCACGCACTCCCCGCTCATGGCCCCCACCTTTTCTCATTCTGTCTGAAAGCTTCACAGCTCCATTTCTCACAGATGCGCCAGGGATAACTGAAACAAATATACTAATGTAACATCTCACTCTTCCTCTGAGATCATTGTCCTGTGTGTGAACCGGCCCAAACCATGACTTGTAGCTCATCCATCTCCACAAACCTGCCTGTGCCCTCTTATCCTTGCTGATGGAAAATTACTGCCACCATAACCCTGTGCCCTTTAAGGTATTCCCTTGATGTACTAGAGGTGTGACCAGGCTGTGAAGCCCACCCCAGTGTGCCTCCTACTAAAACTAGACCTCTGTCACAGTATATTGCACCTTAGAACTAACAAATGTCAGCGTGCCCCATAGTTGCTTTGATGCGTTCAGACCCACCCCATGATCGATATCATCACACTGACCAAGACCCCTGAGCCTTGTAACTCCATATAAGCCCTAATGAATGATGCTCTGATTGTATGCATGCAATTTATAGGTATCAAGAAAATGTACTTAAAGCTTATACTAATGGTCATTGTTTATTATATGTTTAATGGTAGTTTTTCATTTTAGCTTAGTTAGTATCCGCCCTACCTCACAGAGATCTGACCCTCACCCCTCCTGGACGCTGGCAGCCGGACCACGTGATGCTCACCTTCCCACCAATGGAGCAACCAACCCGGATGAAGCAGCACCCATAGCTGCATATGTATCAATGTTAGTCACCCAATCCCAAGCAATTGTAGTCCCATATAGAGTGATGTTAATGATGACGCTTTGTCCCATCATAATCTCAAATCTTTGTAATGTTTGCCAGAGCGCTCTCGGCAGCAGAGTTCTCTGGATGCCAATTCTTTATAAAGAAAAACTAACTCTTGCAACCTGTTCTCTTAGTCTCATTCCCCATTGGGGTGTCTCATCATTATTTGTATTTGCATGTGTAAGACAGGGAGTGAGCCTTCACATTTGGTGACCCCTGTGACGCGATTGGGACAGGTGCGCCGAGGCCCCATGCCGAGCGCCGAGATCTGGAACGACCCCAGCAAAAGCATTGCCTCCGCGGTTGACCAGTTTGCTCGCAAACAAAAGGTTCAAAGGATCCCCGTCATCTTTGCAAATACCCAACTAACTGCTCGCCAAGGCATTCACGGCTTGGTTGGGGTGCAGACCAGATTGTGGATAGACCGTGAACGGCGGCTCTCGGACCACCCTACTGAACACATGAGTACTGGTTGTGAGACTCTCAGGGGAGAAAATAAAAAAGTGAGAAAGGGGTAGAAGGTGGCGCCGCATAGCATTGTCTCGATCAGTGCAGGGAACAAGTGCAGATAAAGAGAAAAAAGTAGGAGTCTCATATATTTAGTAAGCTCGGAATAGTAATTTAGAATATTCTTTTTCCGTGTGAGCAGAACCTTTTGAGAGGTAGCCGAAGGGGGCTCAAAGGTGGGGAGTGCTTGAGAAGATGAGAACGAGGGATAATAAACTAAAGTAATTCAAGGGGGAGTAAAACTAAAAGGTAGTATATGTTACATGTTCAATGCGTTAAATTGATCCGTGTTGGTTTATCATGGAGGTGTGCGATCAATTGCTGCTAATGGTAGTACTGTGTATGTAGTACATGTGTATCTGTGTATTCACAAAAATAAGGTCTGATGAGAATTTATGGTAAATAATTTGTGATTCCTGCACAAATGTGTAAGTAAAAAAGGGTATTGGTATTTTTTGATGTTAACATTGAGGTAAGGTTGAAAAGAGGTGTCAAAGAAGGGAGCATATTTGGTAACTGACATTGTGTAAGTAAACCCAGGAAATGAGTGAACACTGGTAAGAGTAAGAAATACAGTATCATGGGAGGGACTACACCGCTAGCGCATATCTGCCAATACCTCCCTTTGTATAGTGACAAAATACAAAAGTACCACGACCAATGGTGTCTGAAATAAAAGGAGAGGTGGTGGCGCCAAAATGGCCAGAGGGAGGGTCGTTTGAGAAACGAGTATTAGATCTCATATCAAACCATTTGCTACCGAAATACAGGGGAAAGCAATTGCAAAATAGGAAGGAGGTACTAAACCTATGGCGAATGTTCGAGGAGGTAACCCCTAGCGGCGAGGTAAGTAAAGACACATTCATAGAGAAAGAGAAGGCCCTAGAGGGGGAAGAGGGTGCTACAGGGGAAGAATGCACAATAAAAACAATAGAGAATGACCTCACCAGAATTTAGCCATTGATGACAAGGTCCGCAGTGGGATACAGTGAGCCCATGTATGTGCCGGTGCCAACCACACCAACTACCCCAGCATCAGCGGCTGCCACAGCCCCACCACCATATGAAACAGGAGGGTTACACGGGCCAACTAGTGCCGCACCAGTGAATCTAGCTCAGCTGACTTGGAATTTAGACGGGCAGCTCGCACATGGAGATAACCCGATTAAGAGCCTTGTGGGATAAGGGCCAGATGTTACCCGGAGGAGGGGAAGTACTACCATTAGCAGCAATTGATTGCACACCTCCACCAAGTGTAGCGGGGAATCTACACGTCCCCACCACCACCAGCCCCAAGACAGAAAGGACAGGAGCAGGAGTGGCAATCAGGAGAGTTCCTTTTCCATTTAAATGGTAAACCTGTAAGAATAATACGACCTGGAACCCCAGACAGCCAAAGAGGGGAGGGACAGGGAGAAATGGAGTCAGAAGAAGAGAGAGAGGAAGTATGGAGCGACCTAGATGAGTACGAAGATGGGGCAGCAGCAGCAGGGTCTCTGCTGCCATTCCCATTCGACCAAGAGGATGAGAGGGCTGCACCAAGATGGCAAAGGAGCTTAAAGCAAAGAGTAGGGAACATGCTGATAAGTAAAACAAAGAAGGGAACAGTAAGAAAGGAGGAAAGGTGAAACAACAAATGCCTCTGATACACTGACAGGCAGGGGGAAGGAGAGGAGGGGGTAGGAAACACGCCAGCAAGATGGCAGCATATTGGTCTACAAACGGACAAGAGCAATGGGATGGAGAGGAGCAGTACGTAGGCCCCCAATGGCAGGGTAGGCCTGCAAGAGGATGAGGTGGGTACCGAGGACAGAGAGGGGGATTTGGAGGTATGGGAAATAGAGGGTCTGGAGGGCAAGGAATGAGAGGAGGACCACAAGGGTCATGTTGGAATTGCGGAAGGTGGGGACATTTTTTGGGAGAGTGCGACCAATGGGTTATTACCACGGGCCACACCCCATGTGAAACGAACAGCAGTATGGCCACCCACACCCAGGCAGTCCCTATGGGTTACCAATGGGAGGGAATGGGCAGAATGAACAATGTTATAATGAACCGCAACTGAGAGAGCCACAAATGCAACAAAGACAGCAACCACAGCAGAGGGGCATCTAGCCCCAAATTGCAAGGCAGAACACTATGGGAAACGCAAACACCAATATTTTTACAACTTCTGCAAGTGGCGCACCGGCACCTTTTCTCGGTACAGCCGTGGTGGGGGACAATGTATTCTATGTTCCAGGAACTGAGACATATGCAGATTAGGACAGCCCACATAAAGCACTTGCGTGTTCAGTCCTATCCACTACCCTATATGCAGAAGAGGAACCACTAGTGGGGGCAGAGATAGGCAACAGACAGTTCATCTTTATGGTGGACCCGGGAGCTGAGAAATCGTGTCTCATGGAAGGCCAGTTCCCGATCTCGGGGAAAAATTTGGAAACGCAAGGGTTCTCTGGAGCTATTTTAAAGGTTTCTTACATAAAAGATCATGACATAACCGTGGGAGGAAAAACAGTGCAAGCCCCTCTACTATATCATGAAGACTCGCCAATAAATTTGTTGGGAAGAGACCTCCTGAGCAAATTGAATATGACCATCTTGTTTACTGAGCGGGGAATAGTGTGTTCCACCCCCGGGGTGTGCCCAGTAAGAGCGATGTTGATGATAAGCACCATGACAAATGAAGTTGCTGTAAGGGGGGTGCCCATGGACATGGATATGTTCATCTATTGGATTAGAGTGCTTGCCTGGGTAGTACCAGAGATAACACGGAAGGAGTGGAAGGTGCCCTCTGATTTTGTCTTTCCCCCAATTGTAAATACAGATGTTGTGCCTGGCACAATTTTGCCTATTGATCTGGAAGGGGTACAAGCAAACGTATTGCAGTAATAGGACTGGACACACATGGTTGTGAATGGAGAACAGTGCTGTGCATAGACCCAAACATAACTTTACGTGAATTAACTGATGAAGAGTTGTTTACTGACAATGATACTGAAAGGGAAATAATAATGGAAATAAGTGTACTATCTGACATCATGATGCAACACAGAGAGATGCACACCCCCTCATGGCTAATGTTAATGTGCCACCCACTATATTTGAGGAAGACATAGAAAAGGTACTGCGAGAATTATGGACCACAGGCCCACATGATGTAGGGCTGTTACAGGAGGTCACGCCAGTAAAAATAAAATTGAAACCAGGTGCAATCCCGCCTAGAGTAAAACAGTACCCATTATCAAGAGAAGCAGATGAAGGGATACGAGAAACAATAAATGCATTATTACAACAAGGGATTATAGTGCCGCCCACGTCACCATGTAACAATGCAGTTTTCCGGATCAAAAAATCAAGGGGCGTGGCTTGGAGGATCTACACCCACTTAATGACATCATACAGAAAGAATTTCCACTAGTGCCTAATCCTGCATCAATTTTATGTAGCATACATAAAGACGCTACTTGTTTCATGGTAGTGGACATGAAAAATACCTTCTTCTCAATACCACTTGACCCAAGTTGCCAATACCTCACAGCATTCACATTGGGGGGCAACAGGTACGGGCATTGTAGACTACCACAAGGGTACTGTGAGAACCCCAGTATCTTTAACAGAATCTTGCATGAAGATCTTGGTAACATAAATGTAGAGAGCATGATAATTCAGTACGTAGATGACTTGCTCATTTGCAGAAAGAGCGAAGAACAGTGCAGGGCTGATTCAATATCATTGCTAAATTTATTAGCTACAAAGGGATACAAAGTGGACAAAGGTAAATTGCAATATTGCCTAGCTGAGGTACTCTACTTAGGACAATTGATTTCAAAAGATGGCAAAAGGATAATACCAGACAGAGCAGCAGCAATACGCCACCTAATGATGCCAAAAACAGTAAAAGATATGACATGGATACTTGCCCACACAGCATACACACACTCACTGTTACAGTCCTTAAAAGAAGCACAGAAAGACAACGTCCCATTAAAATGGTCACAAGAGATGATAACACAGTATTTCAAGTTGAAGGACCTTATTGCACATGCACCAATTTTAGCGAACCCTGATTATGATCGGGAGTTTTACCTGTTTTCACACTGCAATGGCATTTTAATGACAGCAGTTATAACACAAAAGACATCATTAGGCCACTAGTCATTGGTCTACTACAGCGGTACTCTAGATTCAGTAATGCAGGGCCACTTCGCATGAGAATAAGCTCTTGTCGCAGCGGCCTTCGCCATTGAAAAAAGCACCACCATCATGATGGGTTGTTCAGTGACCCTATGTGCAGAACACTCACTGTTTGCTATTTTAGAAAGGTCCAAAAGCACTCTCACCACCCAAAGAGCAACAGCATATGAAATAATAATTTCAAGCCCAAACGTTCATGTAGTAAGGTGCAAAACAGTGAATCCAGCCATATTCATTACTGAACCATGCACAGTAGAAGATATACAGGAACACGATTGTGCTACATATGAAGGAGAAGAAGATGACATTCCAAAAGCAAGTGAAAATGGACTGGAGGAGAGGGAAATATACTTTGTGGATGGATCAGCATCCATAGACAACGAGACATGTGAAAAACATGTTTGGGCGGCAGCGGTAAGAATGGAAGAAGAAGAGTATGAAGTGATTGTACAGCGCCTCCCCTCACATTATTCAGCACAAGCAGCAGAATTGATAGCGCTTATTGAAGCGCTACATACAGCCAAAGGGTGTGCTGTGACAATATACTCTGACTCAGCATACGCAACAACAACATTGCACTCAGGATTGTCACGTTGGCAGCGAAGAGGGTTTATAAGGGCAGATGGTTCACCAGTACAACATGCAGCCCTGTTGAATGAGCTAATAGAAGCATTAGCGAAACGTCAGTGGTGGCATTGGAGAAGTGCCAAGCACATACCAATAACACAGACGCAATCTCATTGGGGAACGCGGCAGAGGATACCGCCCCAAAAGAAGCAGCTTATTTTAATATCTCACCAGCAGTAGAGTGCATTGTAAAAAGGTCAAGTACAGATACAACAGAGGACGAAGACAGCCATACCCCAATTGCCCAAATAATTGAGCTCCAAAAACGTGCACGCGTGGAGAAACAAGAATTATGGCGAAAAATAGGATGCAAACAGTCACCAACAGACATGATATGGTGACAGGAACTGACAGGGAAGGTAGTAATGGCCGTGGAATTGTTAGAAATAGCATTTCAACAACTGCACTTCCCGGCACATGTGACTAAACAGCACATTGGAGCTGAGATACAAGAACACTAGTTTGTTACAAATTTGCAGGAACATTTGTCAAAGTTCACCGTGGAATGCACAACATGCCAAACATACAGTTCAGGAATGACTCTCAGAACCCTGCGAGGAACAGTACCACATGGGCCCATTTAGAGAGCTCCACATCGACTACGCGGATATGGTGGAAAGATGCAATGGAGCGAGATATCTGATTGTAATAGTTTGTCCATTCTCAAGATGGGTGGAAGCTGGACCATGTCCTCACCCAGACACATGTGCTGCCAAATTTTTAGTACGGGAGGTTTTCTCAAGGTGGGGTATATGTGACATCACAAGGTCAGTCAATGGCACGCATTTTGTAAATTATCTTTTTAAGGAAGTAACTACATTATTGGGCGTAAAGCACAAATTATGTTTGATCTATCATCCGCAGGCGAACAGAACGTGAAAAAATCAATGGCCTACTCAAAAGCAAACTGTCCAAATTGTGTAACACCCTCAAGAAAAAACTGGGTGTATAGCTTGCCCCTAGCACTGTTCCAACTGCAAACACAGCCAAGTAAGGACCACCATTTGAGCCCGCATGAAATAGTGACGGGACGGTGCATCCATACACGACTTTCCCCAGTAAGAAGAGCATCAGATACTCACAGAGCTGCCACAGTGCTGGAGGATGAATTTAAGGAATACATTACCCAACTAACACGCGTGGTGCGTAGCATAGCAAGACAGATTGCACCACCATTTACACAAAACACTGAGACAGATACTACAACGCCAGCGCAAGTCAGCCCAACGGGACAATTAATGCCAGGTGAAAATATTTATGTGCGAAGTTTTGTGTGGAGGTGGAACTCTCCAAGATTTCATGGACCTTATGAGGTCGCACATTGCACGCCAACCGCGGTCAAAGTAAAGGGGTTGAAATATTGGGTGCATCTGTCAGATGTGAGAAGAGCACACAATAGTACAACCCCTCAAGGTGATCAAAAGGAGAGCAATGAAGTTGCAAGTGGCTAAAATAAAGATATGCAAAGTACAACAAACGAAAAATGGCAAAAAATACAAAATAAAAAGACAGTTAACCAGCAAAAGTGCATGATAAGAAAAAATATATAAATAATTGTATATATAAAAGAAACAGTATATAGATCTCTCTCTCTCTCTCTCTCTCTCTCAATATCTCTCTCTCTCTCTCTCTCTCTCTCTCTCCCTCTCTCTCTCTCTCTCTCTCTCTCTCTCTCTCTCTCTCTCTCTCTCTCTCTCTCTCTCTCTCTCTCTCTCTCTCTCTCTCTCTCGAGTTTTATGGTTTACAAACAAGTGTACATTTCTTTCCCTAAAGGAGAACTTTAATAAAAAAGGATTGTGTACAGTGAAAATATAAAGAGTTAAATAACAGAAAAGTAAAAAATAAATGTGATGTCAATGAAAAAAAAATTAATGTAAAAAATGATGAAAAGTATGTATGCATTATACTTAACAATTTTATATAGCCCCTTCAGGTGGAAAAATGGCAGAAAGGAGGGCCCTCACTGACAACGATAGAAATGTAGATAGTGATATGGTAGACAGTAGAGTAAATATGTGGTATAGCTTTGAATGTAGACTTAAATTTGCAGCAATATTGTTTTCTGTGATGTTATTTTTTGCGGCCTGGTTTTGGACAGTGTCTTTCATAATTAAGGATATGAAAGAGGGGGGAGTGGGACAGAGCTGATACAGGAAGGCTCAACGCTCATATGGGCTAGAGTTGCAACTATGTGGAAACATAATGGCTCTGTCAACGACAATCTTACCACGTTGCATAAAAATCGAACAACCAAAACTTTGCTTTTTTCTCTTCCTGCTATAGAACTAAGCAAAGATAACAAGACCAATCAGTATGATGGGGACTACTCCCGGGGTTGTGAGCCTCATCTGACAAATACTGATGTGTACACAACTGTAGAAACTACCTCACAAGTACCTGTAATGCACTTTAATCCAGATACAACAATTACACAAGATTCTCTAGCACCACAGTTCTGGAAAGCTGCTAGTGACTTCAGTGATGCAACATGGACAGATATCTTCCCCATAAATTACCATCCGGTGAGGAGGAGATGGAAAAGGGGGGCGGGAGGGAAAAGATATGATGTTTACCATGGCCTGGGATTAGATGAAATTGAAGACCCCCGCCACCCAGATCAGTCAAACAAGTGGTACTCAGACATGAGTGCAACAGCAAAACAAGCCATAAATGAGAGCTACTATGTCTGCTCTCTCATACTACATGCTTCAGGTACACCTAAAATACTTACTCCTCAAGAATTTCCCTTGTCGGATGCCCAATGTTTAATTCACCTCGTATTATGTAGGATTCGAAGCACCTTCCAGTCACACACAGTTACAATAGAAATGCTGCAGAACGAGAAAACATGCACGAGGAAGCCGCAAGCAGTTATTTGTATCTAAGAACCATTTTTTGTCATCAAAGGGACAAGGTTTACAGAAAACAAGTGGCATGACGAGACGATCACGTGTAAAGCAGAGGTGCTCCAAGGATTAACTGAAGAAAACTTTCAATGGGTCAAAAAACGTGTGCTCCCGTCTGGTCTCAGCACATTTCAAAGCTCATGTAGGTTACTGCACTCGAGAAACCCATCAAAACACAGAAGGAAATTGCGCAAAAACTTTGTTTCCATGACGAAGGGAAGGTACAAATGGGGTCTAACAGGAAATGCAACTAAACAATCATCATCCCAGATATGGGAACTGATCCAACTGGCCAATGACACTGAAGAGGGATTCAATATCATCAAGGTGGAACTCCGCGCCTTGCGTCTAATGACAATGCAGAACCGGTATGTCCTAGACCTACTCACAGCAATGGACGGTGGTGTTTGCCAAAAAATTGGGCGTGCATGCTGTACATTCGTACCTTCTGAAGATGTGGATAACGGGACCCTCTCCCACGTCATCTCATCAGTACACAACTTGGTGGAGAGAATGCGGACGGAAGCAGGAATAGAGCCAAGCAACTGGTTTGACAACATGTTCAACTGGATACCCTCGTGGTTCAGCATTATGATGAAAATGTTTGTTGCAGTCGTCGTTTTTCTTTTGCTATTTTTCTGTGTGTGCCAGTTAGGCGTACGATGTTGTGCAAAATCCATGCCCAATTCAATAATGATGATGGTAACAATGGGCAAACTGACAATGGTAGCAATCATGATAGACGCACAAATACAAACTGGGGAGTCAAACCCACCAAAGTATCGCCTGACAGCTGTTCATCATTAGCATGGGGACAGAGTAGACAACCTATACGACACCACAATTAAAGAGCCACAGGAGTTGCAATGGTACAGGGAGGTGTGGGTGGTCCTAGATGGGGATGGGGGTATATACATTACATGCACACCTGATATATATGCAAGGAGAGGGCAAAGCCTAAGAGGTGTATGCAGGGCTTGGATGCCAATAAAAGGCACACCGGCATGGCATGAGGCAGTACAAGAAGCAGAACATTATCGGAGAGAGAATAATAAAAAAGATTAGTTTGTTACTTTAGATGTAACGAAAGGGGGGAATGTGTGGGAGCGAGGGGTCGATTGGGCCCCCTCATACATTCAGCACGATGTAGACCACTTGCTCGTACAATAGTGGGGGACGCTCCCATTGCCTGCATGCATGCTAACAATAAAAAGATGCGGGGCTATTGTGAGAGACACTTGGCTTCCATTTTGTGTGCACTCGACTCCATCTTTGGACTAGGCCTAACTGCGATAATATGAAAGGGCTTCTCGCTCCTCTACAGCGCCACACACTCCAGGCTCATGGCCCCCACCTTTTTTCATTCTGTCTGTCTTTCTTACGGATGCGCCGGGGATAACTGAAACAAATATACTAATTAAACATCTCAATCTTCCTCTGACAACACTGTCCTCTTTGTGAACCGGCCCGAACCATGACTTGTAGCTCATCCATCTCGACAAACCTGCCTGTGCCCTCTTACCCCTGCTGTTGGAAAATTACTGCCACCATAACTCTGTGCCCTTTAAGGTATTCCCTTGATGTACCAGAGGTGTGACCCGGCTGTGAAGCCCATCCCTGTGTGCCTCCTACTAAAACTAGACCTCTGTCACAGTATATTGCACCTTAGAACTAACAAATGTCAGCATGCACCATAGTTGCTTTGATGTGCTCAGACCCACCCCATGATCGATTTCATCACACTGACCAAGATCCCTGAGCATGGTAACTCCATATAAGCCCTAATGAATGATGCTCTGATTGTATGCATGCAATTTATAGGTTCAAGAAGATTTACTTAAAGATTATACTAATGATCATTGTTTATTATATGTTTAATGGTAGTTGTTCATGTTAGCTTAGTTAGTGTCTGCCCTACCTCACCAAGACCTGACCCTCACCCCTCCTGGACGCTGGCAGCCGGACCACGTGATGTTCACCCTCCTGCCAATGGAGCAACCAATCCGGATGAAGCAGCAGCCATAGCTGCATATGTATCAATGTTAGTCACCCAATCCCAAGCAATTGTAGTCCCATATAGAGTGATGTAAATTATGACGCTTTGTACCTTCATAAACTCATATCTTTGTAATGTTTGCCAGAGTGCTCTTGGTGCAGCAGAGTTCTCTGGATGCCAATTCTTTACAAAGAAAAACGAACTCTTGCAACCTGTTCTCTTAGTCTCATTCCCCATTGGGGTGTCTCATAATTATTTGTATTTGCATGTGCAAGATGGGGAGTGAGCCTTCAATATCTTCTCCAAATTGTTTCAGAAATTATATACATCAGAAACTAACCTCAATAACCTACAATCTCAACACTTCTTGTTCTGCGCTACTTATCGAAAGCCAGATCTCAGTTTGTTAAATAATCCAATTACCCCAAATGAAATACGTAAAGCGATTGATGATCTTTACAAAGGTAAAGCCCCTGGTGCAGATGGTTTCTCCATTGATTTGTATGCACATTTTAAAGAACCGCTAGTTACCCAGTTAGATGAGCTTTTTACTCATTTTGTCACACATAATACATCTTAAGGAACCTTTATGGAAGCCATTCTTGTTGTGTTTCCTAAGCCTTTTAAATATCCTAAGCTCCCTCAGAGCTAATGGCCCATCTCCCTCATAAATGCAGACTGTAAAATTTTTGCCAAGGTTTTAGCCAATCATCTTCTTCCTTTTTTTAACCATTCTAGTTAAAAAATAATAAGGTTTGGTGTGCCAAGGGCAGGCCATCATTGCCTAACATCAGATTATGTCTGGACATCCTAGATATTGTTGATAAAGCCAAAGACAGTTACGCAGCTGGAGCCCTCGATGCTGAAAAATAATTTGATAGAGTGGAATGGAGTTTTATGTTTGATGCTCTTAAATGGCATGGCCTTGATAGCCCCTTTTTTAAATCTATGATCAAGGTATTATACTCACATGCAAAATCAGCTATATTCGTTAATGGACAAATGTCTTCATATTTTCCTTTGTTTGGTGGTAGTAGGTAATGCTGTCCCTTATCCCCCGCCTATTATTCATATTGGCCTTGGAATCCTTCCTGGAAACTATCAGAAATGATATAACAATACAAGGCATTGATTTTGGGGATGTATAAATAAAATTACCTGCTTATGCTGATGATGTACTCTTGTTTCATAAAAATCCTGATACCAGCATGCATGGCCTTTTATCTGTCATGACCCCTTTCTCATTAGCCTCTGGGTAAAAATTAAATGTAGATAAATCTTAAATATTGCCCCTCAATATTCACTGTTCTAGACAATACATTCAGCGGTATCGTATGAAGTGGTGCCCTAATAGGATTAAATATTTGGGTATCCATTTCCCTCCTCTATAAAAGATATAATTAAGGAAAATATGAATGCCATATTATCTAGAATAAAAGAATTAACAAATGCATGGTCTCCTTTCTTCCTGTCTTGGTGGGGTCGTCTTGAGATGTCTCCCATTATCCTTTGCACCCTATATATGCTACCAGCGTTGTTTCCCTCTAAATTCTATAAATCAGTTGATTCATGTTTGGGCAAGGTTTTATGGAAAATGGGAAAACTTAAACGATCTACTCAGTATGGAGAGTTAGGATTTCCTAATTTTAGAGATGACCATTTGGCATTTGTGTTGAACAAGCTCAGATGTGTTATGCACCTGTAAATGAAAATGGGCCTCATTCTAGGTCAACTGGTCTGGTAAAAAAGTGCTGATATTCATGGATACTGGCACTTCAACGGACCAGCCAACTACAGGAAAGTCGTTGGGGCACCTGGGTTACCTCCAGCAAAAATCTAGAGAGAAGCCAAGTTCCCTACTGGCAGAAAAAGCCCTTGTAACCGGAACTGGCAATGACACCTATGGGATTCAATGAATGGGAATTCACGCCGTCACTCTGGACCGGTGCCGGAAATGTTACCTACATTTGCCGGCATCCTAGTGGCTCTACTGCCAGAATGATGCCCAATGTTGGCCCAACATGGTTGTGTTTAGAGAAAGATCTGGTTTCCCCTCTGTCACTAGGAGATTGTTATATGCTTAAAGACAAAAATAGATTCATTAAATGTACAAGGGTTGGTGTTTCTGCTAATCATATTTGATTGTATACATTTGCTAAACCCCCATCTCAATTTATCTCACAAAATTGCTGGTTTAACAATTTGATACGTAGAAAGGGTAGATCTATCTTTTGGAGAATTTAGCAGCATAAAGGTATTAAATGATTTCATCAACTATTGAACCGAGTGGTGCTGCTTGCATTTAAGGATTTTAAAGAGAAGTGCTCTATTGCTTTTTATCTTATTGGCCTCAGTATGCCAGTCTAATCAATTTGTTAATGGATAATTTAGAACTAATGTCTAATGTGCATGTTTTTCAGCAGGATAGGTTTCAACATTTACACAGTCTCCAGTTTACTGCTTCAAAGTTCTATAAAATTCTGTCCACTGAACAAACTTTGGATCCAGAATGGGGTTCCCTTGTGGCCTGGTGGCAGGATTGTGCTTTAACCAATGAAGAGGATTGCTGACCTGCGATCTGGGGAAAGAATCTCTCGGATGACTGCATCTGCCAGCTTAACTCAAACCTTATATTTCTTTCATCATAGAGCTTTTATTACCCTGTCTAAACTCTTCAAATGTAAGATTGCACGATATGATAAATGCTGGAGTTGTCTAAATGCAGAAGGTACATTCAATCATATGTTTATTGATTGTAAATTTGTTCAAGAATTTGGGAAAAATATTTGGCACACCATAAAACTTATCTTCAATAGACAATGTAATTTTGATTTTTATCTTTTTTTTCAGAAGTTCCTTACTCAAGGATACTTCATAGTTTAACATTTGTGATTTGTTTAATCTCTTTATTCTTCTCTTTTTGCCATTCAAACTATTACTGCCAATTGGAAAAATGTATTGTGTCAATTATAAAATTTGGTGGAACTCTATATGTAATATTCGTAGGTTGGAGGGTTGTATTGCCTTTTCACATTGTCTAGTTCGTAAACCTGAATTCAAGTGGCGCATGCCTCTTGATTTTTTACTTACCAAGGTTCCCATTTCATAATATCAGTTTGCTACTATTATATTATCCTGGCCCATCGTCTCACACTCTGGTTTCTGTCTGTCTTGTCTGTCTCTTGTGTACTCAGTTTTGTCACTTGTTTTAAAAAAGTGAAACCTAGATCACTACGTAGATTAATACCCTATTTCAATTTGTATTCTTTCGTGCATCCCACTTATACACATAATTGTATTCATTCAACGTTCTTAAGGCTATATTCTGTTATAGTACTGTATACCACTGTTATTTTCAAACAAAAAACAAGATGTTAATTAGTCGCACATGCAGGTAAGTGTTTAACATCCAGAAGGCAGAGTTCTACATTAAACAGCATGTGTTCTCTTGATCAGCAATATATGGCAATAAAGGACTCATCTATTGACTGATGTTGCAATACCATATGAGACTACATTGAATAAAGGAATATTCGGAAAGGCGTGTTAGCACCCTTGTAACAACGTCCTGCTGGGCTAAGCTAATCAGAAAAAAGGATTCCAAACAAATTCTCGGCACTATTACTTGGTATATCCTCATTCCAAATCCGCACCAAGCAGAATGCTGACTTCCCAGCCACCTCTCTCTTCTGCTGCTTACCATTCCACACCTGGTACCTGCTACCATTTCTCTCTTGCTATGCTTCCCTGGCGCACCATCCCCAAACGTTGTCATCCTGCTTTCACTTCCCACCACCCTGCCAACGTTGGCACACACTTTCCTCTTCCTTAGTGTGCAAGTGTCGTCCACGGATTCCCGTCCCCTACCTCCTCCAAGTGTGGGGCCACCTCTCCATGTCAATGTGGCATAGAGCTCCAGCGCCCTCTGCCTTTTCTATGCCAGCATTGTGCCATGCCAAAATGGGTGCTAGAAGCCTTAGCACCCTGGGGGGTGGTGGAGTTCGCAGGCATTATGTGCAGGAAGCCCTTCTTCACTCCAGTGCTTTGCTTAGGATATATTAGGCTGAGCTTCCAGGCACCTAAAGGCCAGGAATTGCAGCCCCATAGTGCTAATGGTTAATTATAACACTTGGAATGTTAATTTGTAATTGTCAAAAAATCTGTGAGCTCCAAGAACTGGTACAAACCACAGCTTGAACTGCATGCCACATTCCAAGGCAGATCTGTGTGATTTTTCTGTCGCGGAAAAGTCAGCGACGGAATAGTTTGCATGAGAAATGTGTGAACCACAAAAGGTTTGCACATTTCCCATGCGAACACGCATTCAAAACCCCTACATACCCACACCCCCAACCACACCCACAACATACCCACAACACTAACCCACCCACACCCTCAACACCCACCCACACCCCCAACATGAACAAACCCTACATACCTTTTTTACACACTGAGTCCCTGAGGCGCCAGTTCCCTTTCACGTCTGTGATCGGGAACCGGCGCTGCAGGGTCCTTTTCTTTTTTTTATTTTTCTTTCTTTTTTATTTTTCGGGTGTGCTGCAGGGTTGTCCCCCGCAACAACCCGCTCACTATATCACACAGTATAGGGAGCGGGATGATGCGGGGGACACCTCCGCAGCCCCCACAGTCTTTTTTTTTAATACCTACCAACAATGGTACCACCAATGGTTCGAACTTTTGGTGTTCGAACCTTTGGTGGTAGCATTTTTCGGTCTTTGTGTACGGTCGGACCATTTTATTCGGTCCGATCCCACAATTCCTTCCATGGCTACCAGCAGCAGGGAGCACACTGACAGCCAACTCCTCCCCAGCACCCAAGCAGGTGTTTGTACTGAAAGACAAAAGCAGATTTAAAATGTATCAACAAGCCCCTGTCAGCCCTTGTTGATATGAATACCAAACGCAGAGTGGTAATTACACCCATGAAGTAGAGAATGCCAATCTTCTGTTATATAGGCTTGAAAGGCATGACTTGCATCCATCCTTTATGCCATTTGAACCCTTTCCTTTTTTCACACAAAAGAGCAACATAGGTTAAAATAGCTTTATAGACCCTGCCCTCATGCCTTTGGCTCATAAACCTCATTAAGCCCTATTATAGTGGCGTCAGGGCCTTTAACATTACTTATAATTACTTATAATATATTGGTATGTTTACTTCTCCCCCTCCCATCTTACCCACTGTTCTCTTGTTTGTCTTCCCAGTATTTGTCCCCCCAGTCGGTGTTCTGAACAACAAAAAATGTCTATACTCATATAGCAGATTTTTGTCTATTTGTTTCTGGAACACATTGTTAATATTTCCATTGTATAATATTACTGCTAGTTGTAGCCTTACTGCCTATATAGGACTACTTCATTACCTGTTAGTTCAGATATGTCTGCTGTTATCCATGCTGTTGTTATTCTAATAAAACAATCATTAAATAAAAAAAAGAAAGCCACTGTGTGCTAGATCCTTATGTGCCAAATCTTCCTAAAACGACATCTGAAAGGCCATTGCAGCCCAGTGGCCCCCATGGGCAATGCTAATGATGTCTTCGACTTTAGCCTGCATTGGCAGAGGGCACTTACACGCGTCTTATCCTTCCTCTGTAACTACTTTCGCCTTTTTCTTAAAAAAGAATTATGGGAAAGAAAAGAATCCTGTTAGAGAAAGGATGGGCCATCCGGGTAGGGACATGATGTATGTATACACCCTGACCTCCAGGTGCTCCCAAAATTAACACTCATTAGATCCCGGCTGGCTCGTTTTCTAGCAAAGGAGGTCCAATTTGTTTTTATGGTGCTAAAACCTAACTTTAATGACCATGCCAACAAAGCTGGCTCAATATCAATAATCTTCTCCCATCTGCAGGCGGTCCTGCCGCCATGTTATGCATCACCAACTAAGTAACACATCATGCCTTTTAGGTGCAGAACAGGAACACTTTTAAACCCCGGGCTTTTGGAGCATGACCAAATTTAAAAAGGCAAAAGCTATACTTTTATCTTTCTGGGTTCCTTGCTCGGGATATTGAGACATTGTGTACATCCTGATGTGCTACAGAAATAGCCAAAAAGTGTTTGAGTATAATTTCCACATTTATTTGTGAAACTCATAATAATAATTCACATTTATATAGCGCTACGAACCCTCGGGCATCTGAGCGCTGCTTGTTGCCTGTTACCCACGGTGTGTGGTGCTCATTTATCGACCTCGGAAGGATGAAAGGCTGAGTTTGGCTCTGCCGGGATTCGACCTGCAATGGCAGGCTCTGCAAGGATATCAAAGCGATGTTATTGGTGGTAAAAGAAAGGGTGCAGCACTGGATGGAGATAAGCTGTAAAGGAAGAACAGATTTTTAAAGCACAACCCCTAAATAAAAATGCACTCAACATGTTCTGTCTTAAGAACAATGAGGCATTGGAACACTGCAGGTCCATACTGTATAAGGAACCACAGCACCTGCATGTAACACGAGTAATAAGAGTACATGCCTGATTACAGAGAATAACACACTGATATGCGAATAGAAAGCCTGTTTGCTGGTAAGATTCTAATTAATTGAGTGGGGTTAAGACAGCTGGGGTGAGTGCTGCCAAAGGGGAAACCCATGTTTTGTTAACCTGCGTTGGTGCTTCCTAATGAATTCAGATCTTTGAGCATGGATAGGGGGGTGGAGCAGGCAGCCGTCTAGTGGGTTAGTGATCAAGGTGTGGAAAACTGTGGGTGCGACTGTAGAGGAGTGGGGCACATCAAGCAGCCGAGGCACCACAACGTGTGCGTGGCTGGCCGATGTACGTAGGGCAGGGATAGCCAACCTGTCAATATCTTTTGGTCAATAGCTCCCAACAGCTCAGCCAGTGTAGGCAGAAGAGAGGAATCCTGGGATGTGTAGGCCATAACATCTGCAGGTTGGCTTCCTCGGGTGTAATGCAAGTTGGAAAGATGGATGATGAGCAGCTTAAAGATGGGGAGGTTGGATACGGAGCTCCAATGTCAGTGGCTGCCTGCTCACGTTCATCACTTTTGAATAGGCAGCAATGAAAAGGACTTCCACAGCTTACATTTTGTTAATTTCAAATCTCTTCTATCAAGTAAGTAAGAAAGTGAGTACATTTACAGAGGGTTTTCATAAACTAAAAACTGATAATATTTGTCATTGAGTGTGGTCTAGCTGTGTTATAAAAATATAATTCAACTAACTGGGGTTCCTGATGTTGCCTGTGTCCTGATCGAGTGGTGTCTCGTGTGCCCTGGAGGATGTTGTTCTTGTCCTCTTGCTGGCAAGTCTTGCCTCAGTTTGCTCTGGTGTATCATGTGCCCTGGAGGATGTTGCACTGGTCCTCATGGCAGCAAGTTTAGCTTCAGTTTGCTCTGGCATCTCATTTGCCCTGGAAAAAGTTGCTCATGTCCTCTGGTCAGCAAGTCGTGCTGTTGTTTGTTGTTGTGTTTCAGAAGCTCTTGATATTGATTTTCGCTTTGCAGCATCAGATGGAGCTTTTCCAAGTGATGTTCGTTTTTTGTATGGCATGTTTCAGTCACTCAATGGCTTCAGCGCATTTAAGGAAATGCCCAAGAAAGATTGATTGATTGTGCTCTCTTCTCGTGAATGAACTTGAGTAATCTGTAACCTTGCCATTTCCCATGTTTGGAGTGGCGTGATAAAAACAACATTTTATTTTTGTTTTCTATTCCCTTTAAAAATGCTTTAATAAACACTTTAGAACTGTATACACTAGTAATACATTTCAAAGGAATAACCAACACATCAAGCATTTAGCTTCAGACACTTTTCCAAATTGTGCCTTCTTCTAGTACCTACTTTAGTGAATCGAGGTGAGCATCAGAAAATTAGGGTGTCTACGGAGGAATTTTTTGCATCCAAACATAGACTACAATCTTGCCCCAGACAAATGAGGAATCTGTGCAAAAGTTGGTAGCATTGGGTTCAACAGTGTGGGTTTGTATAGCGGACAATCATACACATACATTCAGCTTTATATATTTATTTGATTTAATATACTTATAGCCTTACGCCGTTGAATATACAACATATAATACTTACCTATACATAAACAGCACAATAACAATATGTAAAATGTTACTAAGATCCAAATAAAATCCAATAATATACATCACATCAATTAAAACCATTGTAGTAAAATACAACAGCATTACAAATACACACCTTGAGCTAGAGTATTTAAAATCTCAATGAGTTTCCAAATACAACTTGACCATAGAAAAATGAAGTTCATGTCATCATCTTGCGTACAATTAGTTCATATCATTGAAACATTACTAGGATCAAAGGAATTATTAAACGATTTAAAAAAAACAAATATGCATAGAAGTTAAACTCTCACAGTGTACGAGAAGATGCTCAAATGTTTCCAGTTTAGTGCTCCCACATAGGCGACACATTCTTTCAGCATGAGCAATGCCCAGTCAGCCTCCTTTGATCTCTAGTACATCACAATTATTAAACCTTAATAAAAAGGTATTGTCTAAAAATCTGAGGGTTAGGATATGCCTTAATGTATAGAGGACTAGCAGTGCATTCCATCCAATACTGGAGAAATCAGCCGCTGTTATGCTTTGTGGCCAGCTCTATTAGATTACATTCACGGCTGTATACTTTCAGTTTCTTTTTTTAACCACCCTTTAAACTGGTACGCTTGTCTTATTGTGGGGAATCGCTCAGATGCTACCGAACATATTTTTCAATGAGCAGTCTGAATTTTACCCAGTGTGCCCATATTATTACATTGGTCTATCTTCTGAAAGGCATGTATTTATGATAAAATAATAGCTGCATTATCCATCAACCTCAGAATTTCAAAATACATTACAATTCTCTGAATAAAATCAACCACAATGCCATTAAGATCAAACTCTAGATACAGGAATTCGATAGTTACATTGTGCGGCATCCAAAACTATTTCCACAATATCATAGCTTCAAACTTCTTAAGTTCCGCAAGATAGTTATGTCCCCATACCTCGATGCCATGTTGTAATATTGAAGAAATTTCTGCTGTATACAGCATCAAAATTGCATGAGCAGAGAAACCAACATTCTTCCCGCCAAAAACACTTATTGCATTTACTGATAGCATACATTTGGCTTTCATTTGTACCCAATGCTTATCCAATTTTAATTTATCGTCTACATGTACACCGAGATATTTATATTGCTTAACGTATTCAAGGCTAGTACCCTCAAAGGACCAAGCAGTCTATTTAGGTATTGATTGATTTTTAGAAAAGAATATTGTTTTACTTTTTCCGATGTTTACTTCCAATCCATTATTTTTTGCATATTCATCTATCGCATTTAACATACTTTGTAGGCCCTTTGGTGTATGGTCCAGTAAAAGCAGATCGTCAGTTTGCCGATCCTACTTTGACCGGATATGTGGGGAGATTCATAAAGTGCCAATTCAGATCCGCCAAGTACAAATTAAACAGCGTTGCTGCTACGATGCACCCCTGCTTTACTCTCCGGCAGGTAGGTGTTGATACTGACAACCTACCCCTGCCATCAAGGCGTATACAAAGCGAACTGTCCGTATAAAGCAGCATTAGCATTCTAAGCAGACCTATTGGAATATTCAAGGATAGTAATTTCCGCCATAGCCTATTCCTAATGATGGAGTCGAATGCAGCGCTAAAATCTATTTAAGCGCAGTATGCATTCGACTTGCGTCTCTTCCATGCATATTCAACAGCAGAGGTTAAAATAACTAGATTATGCAATGTGCTAGATTTATCCTTAAAACCCATCTGTTTAGGCGGAAGAATATTATTTGTGTCAATCCATGAATTAAGTTCAGCCAGCAAGACTCTTTTAAAGATTTTTGCTGGGATGTCTTGCATCGCTAGCGTCCGGTTATGAATAGGATTGTTCCACGCACCCTTCTTATGGACGGGAAGGATATTACTCATGGGCCACGTATCGGGTAGCTTCCCGTTTTACCCTGTATCTATGAACAGGATGTAGAGTGCATGGGCCCAGATGTCAGGGGATATTTTGAGAAGATGATTACATACGCCATTCGGTCCGGCAGCTCGCAAATTGTTCAAACGTTCGATAATGATAGTAATATCGAGAATACTTGCATTACATACCCAAATATTCGAAGGAGGTATTACAACTCTATCATTGTCACTAGAAAACCCCAATATCAATTTTATATGTTCCACCGACTGATCTTCGGAAACACAAATGGTAGTCAGATCTCTTTTCTTTGCCCCATGAATTTCTTCCCATATCTCCGTATTATTGCCTTCCACTGCAAGAGTTGCTATCTTCTTCCACCTTTCAGATTCACAATTCAATTTATGTTCTTTCAGCCACTTGTGATACACCTGTTTAATCTGTTTTATATGGGCAATGATCTAATTCGAGGCCCTGCCACCTAGTGACGGATATATTACTGAGGCTATCTCCTTACAGACCAGTTTTTTTGCCACAGCAAAAACTTTGTCATAATGTTGTCTTTTATTAAAGACCTTATTAGATCTTTCATAAACGGTTTTATGGGTTCTTATAGCGTGACTGGGATTACCTATATTAACCATCAAAGAAGGAAATAGTGGGACTATCTCGACCACCCCAGTAGAACTAAAATTCTCACATTGCGAGATAAATGCAGGTACCACACTTGTTACGGCTAGACTAGCTTTACTTCAATTGTTTCCACTCCATTGAATTTGGTTTTGAGCATCATTCAAATAGATATTTTCATTTTTGCACCTTAAATGGTTTAAAGTAAAGGCATAATGGAAGGTGATCACTCTCATCACGCGGGACAATAGCCATGTCCTCGATCAGCGATAATCCTTCAGAGTTGACAAACATATAACCAATAGTACTTGCAGACTTCCCATCTAGCTGTGTAAAGGCAACTTGGGCATCTCCAGGACCGTAACCATTCAGTCGAGTCAAACCATGTACATTAAACATTTCCGCCGAGGGTTTCCCTTGCCAATTGGTCACTAAAGGCTGAACCGGTTCAGAGTTAACTTGCATAACTAGCACGTCACTAATATTACATTCCCGAAGTTGCGCATTAAAGTCACCCATGAGCCATACAGGAAACCGATGGGAATAGAAGTTCAAAATTTCAATCACTGTCTTCACATTTACTGATGATGCAAAATTCGTTGGATCGCAAATATTCACCAATATGATTGAGTGTCGAAAATATGAACGCTGTACCGCATGTATCATATTAGTGGATTCTTTTATCACTTTCACATTCCATGGCTGCCTAGCTGTAATCAGAAGGCCGCCTTTTGGGCGCCCTATCAAACCTTTTATGACGGGTTTCTGAGCTGTATTTCGACCATCAAAATGTAGTTTGTCTACCAACCATGTTTCCTGTAATACAACTAACGCAAATATATCTATCTGAGAGACGAATCCATCATCTCCAAATAGATGGGCAAAACCCTTTGTATTCCAGGAACACAATACATTTTCAAGACACAAATCCAAAGTGCTGTTTAAACACAGACTGTAACCACTGCCAATAACCATCTTCAACATTGGCAAGAGGACTAACCCCATTATTAATAATAATAATAATTTAGCATTTATATAGCACTACGAACCCTCAGGCATCTGAGCGCTGCTTATTATTACCCACGGTGCGTGGTGCTCATTTATCGACCTCGGAAGGATGAAAGGTTGAGTTTGGCCCTGCCGGGATTCGGACCTGAGCTAGCAGGCTCTACTCACTGTGCTATTTGACCGGCTACACTTATCTTTTAGTGTGCTAATATTTGTTAATCCAGGGTCAGCGAATGACAGACCTAAACCACCCACTTGTTTAGCTACCACATCTATTTTATTTTGGTTTACTAGAGTAACAGTAGTCAGTATTGGAGAGTTGGGTGGGTTTCCTCCACAGAGAGGAGCACTGTGAACAGGCCGGAGCTTAACAGGTAGCATCAACACAATCTTACAAGTACAACCTAACCTGTAAAGCTCATCCTCATATCTCAGAATATAGTCTAATGTAGCTACGACTTTAAACCACACATTTGTCACATGCTCAGATATATGCTCAATCTGATCTACAATCAGGATAACATCAGAGGTTATCACTCGGAATGCCACCACGGAATGTAGAATAGAAAGCACCGCTGTTCTATTTCATGGTGGTAGATTTGCTATACTCGAGACAGGCTGGAGTTGTAATGCCTTTACTTGCCCACCTTTAGCTGATGCAGCCACTATTGATGTCGAAGAGCATAGGTTAACTGAGGTGGCAGACCAAAGATCTGGAACTTAGATTGAAGATTTGATCCAGATTGCAGTGCACAATTACAACGAAGAACAGTACAGCTTGTTTTACATACCTTTATTATCTCTTTTTCAACCTGTTGCCCACTACCTATGCAACCAATCTCATTACTAGCTGCGCTCATATTATTAGAATTCGTCGGCAGTGCTAACAGCCAATCTGCCGGCACCACCGGATTCAGTGCAGGGCCGAGGACATTCATTGTATCCTGTGTAGGTTCGATATTAGGGCCGGCTATTTCACGCACCACACATGCATTCTTACATAATTTCACACGATTATTGTACATAAAAGCCTGAGAAACGGTTTTTCCCTTACGCTTGACTAAACCACGTTTTTTTCCTTTACCACCATCACTAATGGTGGAACGATGGTCATTTTATTTGGCCTTAGGACCGTGGTTTCAATTGGGTCGGTGCAGGTCCTTTCATCACGGACCGTTTTGCGGCCACGATTAATGCTCTTCTGGAGGAGAATAGACTGCATATCCAGTTTATTCACCAAGCATTCACATCTTGCCGCTCATGTAGTCAAGAGATTGTCCAAAGCCCAAAACATGTCGTTAGAGGACATGCTATTGGAGCTGACCTCATTCATACTTGTGTTAGCTGTATCAATAGAGCCGTCTACCACTACATTACTTACAACAACCTCAGCGCGCTCATTTCCCACAATAGATATAAAGATGTAATTGAGAGTAACAGCAAATGAGAAGTTTAAGTAGTTTTTGGAAGGATGACAATGATGAGCATTCCAAACTCACACCCCTCACATTGCGAGGCTCTTATGCTCTTTGCGCCTAGATACCTTTGGGTTAAGAGTGCCATGTAAATAAATAAACTAAAGAAAACTTATCTTCCCTTTTATTATTTGCGTTTGCTAAATTTTCAGAGATTGTCTGGCTTCAGTGCAGTGTCCCAGCGGAATCGTACCAAAATGTCGCCCTCACAATTACGACGGCCGAAAATGCTGACTTTATTTTATTTTTGGACCCCCCCCTTACACCACATATATATGTGGGGGGGTATAGAATATAATATTAATATGGGGGCGGCTGTGGGTGGTCTCCCCTCGCATATATATGTGGTGAAAAGAGGTTTAAAAATAAAATTCTGCATTTTCATCCATCGCAATAATCACATAGATCCTGTCCTAGCTGGGGAATGGTATGCAAATAGCTTTATCGTGTACACAAGTGTTTGACTGGAGAGTCAATGAAAAACAAAGGCAGTCTTTAAGCAGGATTCCGCCCTAGAGAGGGAGCCAACAAAGCGTCTTCCTGACCTCTGACAGACACTGAGGGTTCTTTGCCGGCCTACAACATTTCAGGCTTTGTGAAGTTCAGTCAGTAAATATTTGGAAGGCCCGCACAGCAGCCTATTGGAGCAACTGAGTCCGTTACTGATAGAGGCAGGATTCTAGTTTACTTCCTACCCACCAGAAAATCGTTCATAGTCACATGATTTATCACGTGGGCTATGGGTTTCTGATCTTGCCTTCATGTATCCTTAAATGTGTTTTATTCTTAAATGTGTTGCAGACTATTTCATTTGAATAATTCTATGCCATGTATTTGAAGTACTTTTATAAGACAAGGCAAACGAGTGTAGTCCGCAGTTACAGCAGTGCAGACCTTGAGGAGCTGAGATGAGTATTCTTAAAAAGGGGCCACACTGATGCCCAGTTATTTGGCAGTGCAGTGCTTTCCTTCTGTATTAGTTGTTTCCTGACGCTTTCTTGAGTCACTTATTATTGACTCAGTCGTGATGTAATGAGACTGGGCCACATTGTGGTTCATTGTGTAATCCTCAAAGTACACATGTAGGCAAAAAACAAGGCTTTAGCCATGTATGCCTAACATGTTTACTCCTGGGAATGCTACCGCCATTTGGAGGTGGAGGAGACGCAGAAGACATCAGTAGCATATCTGCTGTGTATTTCCACTTGACTACAAACATGCTAGTATACCTGCATGGGATCTTCATGTAAGGTGTAAAAGGAATGGGTTACATGGAATCCATTGCAAATGCTGTCTTCAAAGCCTAATTTGCAGGCCACAAGTATATGTTTACTTTATGTCCACATGTTTTTACTCGTTACTGTTGCACTCAATTTTGCAAACGTGAACCATTTTACACAGTGGATCAAGCAACATGTACGTGCTACTGTTTGCAGCCCCTGCATGCCAATGACACTTTTTGCAAAATGTCAACCATTACATTGAAATGTTTCTTTACACAGCCCACCTACTTTACAGCAAAACACATCACCCAGCAGGCATTGCCCCGTCCATACTGCTCAGCTTCTTACAATCATCCAATATCTCGCTAACCTGTCATCCCAGCAAGGACATTCTATGACAAGACCGGAGGCTCGCATTATGCTATACTTTCTTTATTACTGCCATATCAGCATTTCAACAAGACATTTTTAAACCGTAACATGTGTGCTCTTTTTCCTCTATCTATGAAAAAATCCCAAATCTGAGAGGTTTTAAAAAAGTTCCATAGTCAGTGCCAATGACATCTCTGGGATATCCTCACTCCATAACATCAGAATGTAGAGCTTTGTTTTCAAACAAATGCCAGTGCTTAGGAATACTGGCAATACGTGTATTTAGTCTCAAGTATCACATACTTGCAGACCCAGCGACTGTTTATTACGGTGCTGAGAAAACAAACCCTTTGATGGGGACAGACTCCCTTCCTGCCTTTTTTTCCGGTTGGAGGAAATAAAGATAAGAGAGATTTTGCGTCTGTACACCAAGTCCATCTTTCTTCATTGTCCAACAGGCCTCTTTCAGCACTCACTCAACTCTACGTCATCTTCTATGGCAAAGAAGATGAAAGCAGAGCATGCCGAAATGTTTTTGGACCTCGTTCATAGGGGACAGGGGCATTTTTGTTCTGAAGCGAATCAGAAAAAGCCAAGATGTGTGCCACCACTTTTTCCGGTCCACCTCACTTTGGTGCATTTGTCAGGTGAAGTTGGGGAGCGGGGCAAATATACCATGTCTGCTTACTTGTTCCACTCAATCTGATGACTGTGTGTGCCTTACCGGCAGCACTGATGTGTCATTCTGATGGTAATGCAATGTAATCCCATGGAATCCTGCTGATTTTAACACCTATTATAAGCAGGCGGATTCCATAGCAATCCATTGCAAATACCTCCCAAAATCCTCAATTGTTGGAGGCCTTTAAACCTTTCCACTACATAGTGGGAAAGTGAAGAGCAAATGTGATTGTGCCTTTGTTTTACTCTTCAGTTTTCCATTATGTTAGATAGTGCAAACAGACGTAGCCCGGACCCTGCAATATACCCCTCACATGAAAATGGACCCTATGGAGTGGTTTCTGAGGGGATGCTCCATGAGCTAAGCTGCATCGTGCATGTTTAGTCCTATATATGAGCTTAGGCTTCATAGTCAAAGGGCAGAATATGATTGTTAAGCCACTATGCAGTGACATAGTCCTGGATGGTGGAGTGGGGAGTCTAAGTGGGTGAAGCTGTATTTTGTTAAATTATTTTTAATTATGTAATGGGTACTTTGTCAATAGTGCAATCTGTCTTGAACCCATTTACTAGAAGACATGCATGTTGTTGATAATACCTCAACAACAGTTAAATGTACATTGCACACATCAACTGATTGCTGTTGTTCTCAGCTGTTGTTGCCAACACCAAGTTGATGCCAGCACTGAAGGCCAGAATACTGGCACCCGCGAGGCAGGACCTTTTCACATCTTCCTTTCCCAGCACTTATTGTTTGATCTTCTGAGGAAATGTCCCCCTTTTAAACACCCATGTATAATTTGACCACGTCATATGTGGTATTCTTACCATTTCCGTTTAGTGCATGTTTGGTACTTGCTTGCCAGATAATGTTGCAACCTTCAAGTGCTGCCATCATCTCTATCTATTCCTGTTATAATAGATGTATAGACCCTGCCCTGAGACTACAAGAGCGGCATTGGCCCGTAAACCTTGTTAGCTTCACTCGGGCCTTTAACTCAGCCTTCAAGTCCCTAACACCCAGAATTAACCTCAGAACTGGCCTAATGCGATTCATTAGCACCCTAGATGAACCTTTACACACCTGAGAGCCGTGCAGGGTTCAGGTCTTCTGGACATTACCCGCCAGTGTGGCTATGCATCCTGATGGCACTCCTGATTTAATAAGTCCTTCTGGGTGTGATCTAGCCCCCATCCACTCTCATACCTCTCTGTCACCACCTGACACTTCCTCCCATGCTGCTGCTCCCATTGGCTGCTGCCCCTTTACAGCTCTGCTGTCATGCCCCACGGAGCACCGCCGAGGTTCTAGGAGAGCTCTCACAGAATTTGCCACTGAAGAATTTAGACTTTCTTCCTGAGAGCACCGCCTGCAGGGTAATAAAACCTGTCAGGTTGAGGGCTCAGGCAAAAAGGCGAGACATGACAGCAGAGCTAGAAGGGAGAAGAAACAAGGCAACTGTTACACACTGTTGTTAGCAGGATTGCCAATCTCCGACCCCCGCACTTCCCCGTCTTACCTGTGAATGTCTTCAGAAAGGTAAGGTACCTACTTCTGTTAAAGGGGTATGAGAATGTCAGGAAAAGTCGCTGGAGTTCTGGATGAAGCAAGGTAAGCCTGGAGGTAAATCCAAAAAGAGTCAGCAGAGCGTCTTTATCAAGTTCTGTACTTAAGGGGAAAACCCTGACCCGAACGGAACGAGGGCACGGCTAGGGAATTCCTAAAAGGCAGTAAAGAAGCAGCAAAGCGTCCTTATTTGCAGATGATGCGTTGAAAAATCAGCAAAGCGTCCTTACTTTTCCACGGAAAACAAAGAGTCAGCAAAGCGTCCTTTATTCCAGATGGGGCATTGAAGAACCAGCAGAATATCCAAGGCGGGGTTACAAGTGAAACATCCGTACATTAATGGAATGCTGCCAGGCGTTCAAAATGAATTGCGGGTATTCAGGAGTCAGGAGGATGCTGGGGAACTGAGAGGTTACATAACAAGTGTGGGGGAACAAAGTTATTAAATGCTGTAGAAGGAGCAGGACCAGGTAACCAGACATAAACAAATGGCACGCGAAAATTGCAAAACAGTAGCAGTGCAGAATCAAATACCAAGTAGGCGGTGAAGTCGAGGTACAGAGACGTAATCCAGAAATCAAGGTCAGCAAGAAGGAGCGTAGGTCAGTAATACCAGGGTATCAAATCAATAGAAAACAGAGCAGGAAAACAAACGCTACTACCGCGAAAGAGGGTTTAGAAGCAGCGAAGTAAGGGGGGGCGTGGCCCAAGTAGGAAGCCTTTCCTGTCGAGGCTTGGGATGCTCGTAGGCAGAGCTTCATGTATCAATGTACCGCGAGGCCGGCTGGGTCTGGTAGTTCTTTGCCGGCGCATACGCTGTTGGCTCAAGCGCCAAAGTAGATGCCAGGTTCTGGTATTATTCCGGCGCTGCAACTTCCGGATCTTGACATCCGCCCTCCCTGCAGACAGGCCTGGAAGCACACGAAGACTGCTGCCTAAAGGCCTGCGAGAGTCCGTTGGTCAGTGTCCATGTTGTTTTTTTCTTCTTTTCGTCCACCTAAATGCAGGGCTTCACCTGTCATCTGTGGTGGCCAATATGAGATGTAATAAATCCTAACCCTTCCTTATGGGTCCTCACTCTGCTCTGGACCATGAGCGAAGCTGCTGAGCTCAAAACATCCTGGGTTGGCTGTCCTCCTGACAAATAAGCATTCATGCATTCATTATTGAAGTGTGTTGAAGTCGGTGGACCTGGGAAAGAGATGATTCCTAATATGATTACATATTTGACTTATAGTGCCTTGAACATTTCCTGCCATCCTGCTTTCACACTCTAGCTTTTATCTTGATAATCTCTATCCTTTTGATAATACCATTATGGCTGTGCCTGGCAGGTGCTTTCGCATGCCTGCACAAAAGCCCAAACTTTTGGCATGTGTGTCCATATTGTGAACTTCAAAGTGCATCATGACTTGGGTCCTGCTTCTGGGTGTTTAGTCACTTCACATTAACCAGCCCCGCCCGCTATGATACAAAAATAAGGCTGGAATAAACCTTTCTTCAGCAGAGAAAAATGGCTTCGCTTTAGTTGTGGGTGCAGGCATCTCTGCATTATGTAATGAAACAGCGCAAGCCTTGCTGAGCACCCCAGCCAGGCTTGTGCTGTCCAATTACATAATTGATGATTGCGGCCCCCCTGCCCTCCCTCCAAAAGATGGGGGGGACAAAAAGGCATGCCACGGAAGTTGGGGGAGACAAAACCCCCTGCCCCCCCTATAATTACGCCCATGTCCATGCGCCCCACCCCAAACGTTTTCCGTTTAACGGCAGCACATTTCAGTCAGCTTATCTGGAGGCGGCCTCCATGTGCCAGCACATGCACTGAGTATGTCATACTGGCGCGCGGCCTCTTCTCTTTAAGTGGATGGATTTTCATTCCAGAGATGGAACCTGCAATGAGCACAGTAATGGTACCAGCATATGCTTAACCTGAAAGATGATTTCTGAACCATCAACTACAACCAAAAGCGGCATACCTCATTTGAAAAGTACAGATTATTCTAATTTGTATATATGGGAAATGGCCATTCAAACTATTTCAACAATTTGTTTAACTTTCTAGATCAGCACAAACTTTTTTTTTTTTTTGCAACTCTATCATTCTTGTTTCAGAGATCCACCCCAAATTTGAAGACGGCTCGGATCTGGGCAGTTTTTTGTTGTTGTTGGTGGAGACATCTGAAGTCTTGAGTATATAAAGGTTAATTCTCTGTTCAGAAATACAGATGGAAGGACAGCGCAGAGGTATCGCATGACAACACTCATGATAAACCAGAGACGTTAAAAGGCCCATACATCCTTCTTTCTGGTCCCCTGATTTCTAACCAGCAGTCAGGGCTCAAGTCGAGGGTACACGCGGGGGGGCAGAGTCCCCCCACTTTATTCAGAGGGTGGACTCAGTCCCCCCCCAGCTAAAATGAGAAACATTGAATGTCCTCTTTGAATGTATGAATTAAAGACGACCTCGGGGATCAATACGCAGTCATCGGTTTGTAGGCCGGACGCTTCACCACTCCACTATATACCCTGATGAAAAATAAACAATGAAAGGTGAAATGTCCCATTTCCGTACTGCAAGTCCAGGGAAACCATTTGTATTGGTTCTTGGAGTTTAAAACATGCACACCTGTTAACATTTTCAAAAACTCTATTAGAAGAAAATATCCTCTCTTGGTTTTGTGTGTGTTGATTTTATGAAAGGCAAATGCCATTCGTCCTGTGCAATTTGGGTTGTTATGCAAAGCCAATTTAATGAAATGTGCATATTTCACCTTCATATGCTAATTTCTGGCGACGTCACATCCCATTGCATTTGTTGAGGAGTCCCCCCACTTTAATTTTTAGGACTTGACCCCTGCCAGCAGTTATGGCTTATTCAAATAGACGGGCTGAAAACATCTCGTTTTTAATTCTGAAAAAGAAACAAGAAACAATGTTTTGGTTCCATGAAGGCAACAAAATAACCCAAGGTAAGGCAAGGAGCGCAGCAGACTTCTCAGCTCCCACAACCCAGCCCTTGAGCAGCTGGGCGCTTGTCTCTGTTTCTAGTCTCAGAATAAAAGCTATGAAACAATAGAGAAAACTCCAGGGAATTTGTCACATAACATAATAGCACAATTTTACCTTAGAGGTGTCATCGAAACGTGACAAACTCGTGTCCTGGCATGAGTCTGAAAGACACATGCGATAGCTTACAAAAATAAAGCCGATGTCCTGCTACATTATGGGTGTTTTTTGAAAGGCTTTTTTCACAGGTCTTCAGCGCCAGCGGCTGTCCAGGTGAAACCCATCTCAAGCATGCCATGACAGAAGCAGGAAAAACATGTAAAGAAATTCCCAATTTGGTTTCAGAGCAGCCAAGGAAAGATCTTCACTTTCTGATGGAAACCAACCATAAGTACAAGGGCTTTTTAGGTTGTTTTCCAGACATCATTGGAACACATAGGAGGGCAGAAGAAAAAGTGAAGGAAAGTGATAAATTAGTTGCTACAAGTAAAATAATGCCGCAGGACAAGGTGAACATGGCAAAGCGTGTTGCAACGATGTCCTACGGCGCACTGCAAGCGGAAATGAATCACTTCCACAGTAACCAGATGTATCATCATCATTCATCTTTATTTCGGCATAAATACCATAAAAGTACAAAGATAAGATAAAAGGAAATACCAATTAATTACATAGTGATGCATTAAAAACAAGGAGGCACATTTCCATTTCATATATTACATAAGTGCAACCATAATCAACGGAAATAAAAGCAGAAGGAAATATGTATCTTGGTATGGAATTTGGCAAGTCTACCCTTCCGGCTACTCCCAATTGTCACCAGGGCATAGTTTACCATTGGAAGAGAATGTGAAGTACAGTTATATTGGGTTCATGAAGTTTTTGTTGGAAACATATATGCCTTCATGACCACAATCACAGTCCTCTTCCTTCCTTTATAATTTTGCCCCCTAATCTCCATGCCAAATCTAGGTAGCTTGCAACACAGTTAATCACACTCATGTTTTCACTGTTCCTAAATAGATGCAACACCAGGCCTGTACTGCGAATAACATAATGATTGCATATTGTTTTTAGGTATTTGCCTCGTCCCACCCTATAACCTTGGCAAAAGAACAAGAAATGGAGTACCGCCTCCTTGGATAAGCCACAAACTGGGCAAAGGTCCTTCTCACTAGGATACCATTTTGATGTGCGGTAAGCCAGGTTCAATTGCAAATAAAGGTTATGAGCCAATGGAGGAACAACATAATCGAGGTACGCTTCAAACCCAGTTGTTAATTTGGAGATCAGATAAAGTCTGCCAGCAACCATCTCTAGACAGTCGCTAGCCAAGTCAATCTCAAGCAGCCTTCGCAAGGCCACCTTGTCCTTACCAACGTCACTCTGAGTTATTATTTGCGGGCATAACCATAGATCAACCATGTCCATACAAGCCAAATGTTTCTTTACATGTTGGAATCAGGGTAAGGACTTCCCACCCTCTGAGTCCAAGATATGAGATACCCCCTCTAGGAAAATCTGTAATTCAGGGGTCAGCCATAATCTAAGCCAAAATAGCACAGGCCGATACTGGAGCTCTTTTTGAATTGGGATTAATCCCAATTCATAATAAATGGGAGCAGAGGGGCAGCTTTTTGCAAGTTCCAGTAGCTTCTTCAAACATGTTCTCTCTGCCAGGCCTACATTGTAACATTTTGAGTAGCCCCATATTTCTGCCCCATAAGTGGTTGCTGGTTTTATCTGAGCCGAGAACATCTTTATTGCAGGCGAAACTGCACCCTGGCCATGCGAGTAGATAAACCTTATGATGCCTCCACCCTATTTCTCCTATGGTCAGACTAGATTTTAATAGCTGGAGGGTCCAGTCTCCAGTATCATTGAGTCTGACACCTAGATAATCGTAGTTTTGTACATTTTCGATTAGTGACCCATTTATAGTGAGCGACACTGGAATTGACCTTTTACGTCTGGGTCTAAAAACCAATGTTATGGTTTTAGCCATACTGATCTCAAGACTCAGCTCTCTGCATTTCATCACAAAGGCCTCCATGCTCCTCGTCTTGGCTGAGAACTGCTCCACAAACCTCAAATAAACCGAGAAAAGTAAAAAACTCCTGAATAGTATGCAGACTAAGCAAATCATCTTTGGGGTTATTGCCTGTCTACACATAACCCACATAGTCAATGTAATCTCAACTAAATGTAACATTTTCTTGACTGGGGGTAAAACCGGAATCACGCAACGCATGCAGAACCTTTCATGCTCTTTTACTATATGTCAAGGCCAAAAAGGAGAATGTCATCCTACACAGTCTACCCTGTTGTTTGTTCACACCTTGTCAAACATTTGGTTGACACTTTTTGCTGAAAGGCCAACCTATTGAATTGAAATAGACCCACAGCGGGGATGCAGGTCGTCAATATTCTCAATTGGAGATGTAACTTCACCTACCATAGTAAATTAATTACTGATATGCTAACTCCCTAGCACAACTGCTCAGTAGAAATGCAGATATCAATATTAGGCATATGCCGATCGGTGGTGCCACTCTCCTATCCACCTACTTTGTTCTTGTGCTGCCTCCTAAAACCCGTCAGTGCCTTAAGTGAGGTGCAGAGAGATGCATACAGAAGATGACATCTAGGCCTTTTGGACATGCATTTTTGTTTTAAACTTGGCAAATTTGGATTTCCCGAATGTTTGTTGTTGTGCTAGGGAAGAAAGTAAGTAGAAGGGCTTTGCCGTCTGTGTTTTTTAGGCAAGGCTTCAACATGGCTTCAACCCTACACTGTGGGACTGTCTCTGTATCCCTACAGCCCCTTCTCCCAGCACTTGTCTGCACTTATCATGCACTTGCCACCAGCTGGCCCTTATTATTTATCTTGTTCTACTAAACCTGTACTGCACTTCTACTCTCCCTTTCCCACTTGCACTTTTCCCTTCCCCCCCACTCTGCACTTGCGCGATCTGACTGACACCTGGCCTAGTAGGATTGTTTGTCTGTCTCCCCTTGTTCCCCACCCCCCCGCCTCGTCGCGCCTTGAAACACTTGTGTATAGGTGTGTCATAAATGCCATATCATATCATGCCTAGGATCACCAGGATCCTGTGGAAGGCTCGAAGTCTGACCACTACAGAGCAATAGACAGGCTTTGTGCCCTTAAGCATTTTGCACCAAAGCACAAGTGTAGGGTTTAGTTAAGAGTCCCTTAGGTATGCAGGTATATCTTGGCTGCCCTGATCTTTATAAAATTGTCATTTTTATATTGAATATTTTTTCTGGCCCTAATTTTCATTCTTTTGATCTGCTCATGAGCTCACACCACAGCATCTCCACATGGCATGAGGAATGTTTCCCTCCTAAACTGCCCCAAGAGAACAGTTCTAGAATTGGAACTGATTTCTTAGGTATACACTGGAATGGGAATGGAAATGTATGACCTTTGTCCCTGAAAAATACTGCTCCTCACAGCTAGAGTACACAGGGCATGGAATGTGGACGTGTCCAGAGTAAAGCAGCTGTGACCAAAAAAGTGATGGGTGGAAGGTTTTGAATAAATCTGAACCACTGGCACTGCTCTCCGCAACCTTCCACACCACCATTCTTTAGCCTGTCTGCATACATACCTATAGAGAGAAAGCGAGAGGACAAAAAGCAAAAAGGATAAGTAAATGAATTTCAAAACAAATAAAGAAGGTCTTCATCAACTCACCCAATAATGTGAGAGGTCAAACCAAATTACAAAAATGCAATAAGATATAGAAAAGGAAAAGAAACAAAGAAGAGAGAAAGAAAGAATAAAGGACCCTGAGATAGAACTCACATCTTAATACAGGGCCCTCGCTCAATGACTCACTCCAACATCATCTGATCTGCAAAAAGTTTCAAACATGGCCCAGTATCAAATATTCCCCTCAGTGAAAATGTTCATTACATCAATTTTCCAATAAAGAATCAAGTGAAATCTCTCAATAAACTGATACAAACAGTTATTAACAAGTTATAAGAAAGTGTGCAATTTTTCATCTATGTTTTGTCCAGATGGAAATTGGGTCTCGCAATCTAATATTGTCCTTGTTTCTTGCTGTCGCAAAATCAATTCTCGATTCACCCCTCGTAGTGATTGAGGTATGCCTTGTAGTCCAAAAAACTTGAAACCCTTGAAATCACTTTCATGTGCTTCTCTAAAATGTTTTGCAATGGGGTATGACTGATCATTGTTCTTAATTGCACGAACATGTTGTAATAGTCATAATATTAATTTGCAAACCATGCTCCCCACATACCACTTATGTTATAATGCCTGGGGGACATAGACAACAAATTCCATAGTGCATGATATCTTATCTTTGATTTTCACTGTGTGTTTCAGTACAGGATGTTTAAAAGTACACTTATGGCCATATTGACATGCAGAAACATTTGGTATATTTTTGAAAACATTCACTGGATACTTGCATCCACTGTCCCATTGAAGGCTTGGAATCTTTGGCAAGAAACTTGAGAATACTACATCTTTGAATGATGTAGGTGCTTTGTTTAGTTGCCCGAATGTTACCAAGGTTTTTATCTAACTTTCACACATGCCAGTGATGATTCATAATAGCTCTGATGTTTTTAGATGCTTCTTCAAATGTAATAATAAACCTGGACTCATCCACCTCTTTGTCACTAGTTGTCATTGAATTGGTATTTACCAACACACTCTCTCTTTGGATTTTCCTTACTTTCAAAGAAGCACACTCAATATCTTTTAAGGATACACCTGGTCTTTATAACCTTTAGCAGTGACACTACTTGGTGTCTCAAAGTTTCCCTTAGTGGAACGGTTTCTTTGCAGTCTCAAAAATTCACCATAGGGTATGGTCCTTATTAGGCTCTTGGGGTGGTTACTGGTAGCATTGAGGGGATTATTGGTCCTAGTGGTTTTCTATACAGGTTGGTTTCAGTTTTGCCCAGTTGTTGTTCAACTACCACATCCAACAATATAATCTTATTACGGCTATGGGACTCAGTAAATTTGAAGTTAAGTGTATTTTCCTTCAGATGTTTTAGAAACCCCAACCACTATTTTTCCATCCCATTCCAGAGGAAAAATAAGTCATCTATAAACCGTAGCCATAATACGATTTTGTCCGTATATTGCACATTCCCATCTGACCACACAAAACATTTACCGTTCCATTGTAAGATTTGCGTAAATTGACGCAAATGTAGAACCTATGCTGGTTCGCTGTAACTGTCTGTAAAATGTCTCATCAAACAGAAAAACATTGTTTATCAGACATGGTTGGATCATGCCTTGAATAATTTCAGTATGTTTTAAATAGTTTAACAATCTAGTATTCAAATAATACTGGCAAGCTTTTAAACCTATTCCATGCTGTATCAAAGTATTCAATGATGCCACATCCACAGTAGCGAACACACATTCATCATCCAACAAAAAGTCTTTAGTGTCTCTCAAAAATGACAGTAATGTGGACATAAATGGTAGAAGTACCTCATTAACCAATGTTGACATATTTTCAAAAAATGAACACACCAAAGTAACAATGGCTCTCCCCAGTGGTCTTTTTGAATTTGTATGAATTTTGAGGCCGAAATTAATGGTGGCTATAACAGAGTTCTTGGTAAACAGGAATTTACAAATGTCCTCATAAAATATATGTGTATATATATACATATATATATATTCACTGAACACACCTTGTTAAAGGGAGGTTATGGTTAGGTTGAACCAGTAGAAACCTATGAAATTCATTAAAAAACATTGTTAAAGGTACAATATGACTGAAAGGTAAAATCAAAAAAACAAAGAAATTCAAGCTATGCAAACACACCTCACGCCACCGCCAAGCACTGCTAAGACTAACACCCAGGACATCAAAGATGATATCACAATTGGCATCATTGATGACACCACTGAAGACATCACATAGGGTACCACTCCTCTGTAACAATCCTAATAGAAAGTCACTTAACCATATCTTCCCTTTAACAAAGATTGTTCACTGAATTTCAATGTTTTTTATAAGTGAAAATGTTTCACCATGTTACAGCACTGTATATACATCATTAATAATTACTTGTTTAACGTATATGAAAGAACTATAAAACTCCTTTAAGAAACATATTTTTTTCAGCACATACTGATGTGTGTAATTTTCAGCAGCGCATGCTGTGGCTGCAAGTCATGGTTGAATTTCCTAGGGCATGAAGACTGACCATTCACCCTTGTTATCCACTGCACCTAGCGTGCATCCTGGTCCAGTGTCCTCTATGCCCCCATAATGTGACCAATCACCACTGTTCATGGCTTGCAGCCATGTCAAATGACGACAATTCATAGGGCATGAGCCTCAGACATGCTGCAGGCCGCAATAAGCAAACCTGAGTAGACATTTGTCCTTGCCATGGACCAGACCTACTGCCCAGGCAAGTCACTAGTTTTTGTACCTACATTTTGGCACTTAGGAAAAAATAAAACAGAGGACATATTTGCAAAAGCATGCTTTCAGGTCCTTGCTGATGCTCCTCATGCAGAAGGTCTGCTGCAAACTTGTCCAGCACTTCCCCACTCAAACCACATAGCCAAACTGTGGTGGCCATGCCCACCTAAACCCCATTGCCTATCCCTGGTGGTAATTCTCAGTGGCAAGACTGTCTGGGATCTGGCCTTGCCTCAGACAATCTGGCCACTGGCCAAGGCCACATCCTATGCCTCTTGCACCAAAGTTAAATAACTTTTATTTGCACCTGTCCTAGCCATGCCCAATGCCCACTTCAATCATATAGCCGGTCCCTGGTGGCGATGCACACTTTATAGCCATAACTGGACCCTGGTGGCCATGATCAGTGGTCAGATTGTCCTTGCCACAGAAAATGTAGCCACTTTCCACTGAAAAAGTTCACAGGCTATGCCTCAGGCACCAACCCTATAACACCATGCGTTGTACCTAAAGTATAACACTTTTCAAAAAATAAAACACAGATTTGCAAAAGCCTTTTTCATGAACTTGCCAATTCTCCTTGCACAGATTTTTTCCCCCCATTCAAGCCTCTTCTGATTTTGAACATTTTAGGGCCCCCACTACAGTTTTTCCCCCTCTTGATAAAACCCCTTTACACTTGGCACACACATTCAAATGTGGGTCTCTAATCTTTGTCCAAATCTGTGTGTGGATTCATCAAATGGCACCAAAGTTATAAGCCATCCAAAAAAATCTTTGACCCCCTCTCTAATTTTGCCCTTCTTGACCAAACAGCACCACACATTGCAACAACATTCATATTTGTGTCTATATTTTTATTGAAGGATTTTGTGCAGTTTTCCTGAATGGCGCCAAGGTCATAAACCATCTGTTAACTGTTCTGTAAGGACCATGTAATGCATATATATGCATGGATGTCCCAGAAAATATTTCAAGTTTGTGAACATGATAGCAACGAGAAGAAAAAACACCAGAACATATCACATCCCATCCTCATCTCCTCTCCTCAGAGATAGTTTATTTTTTTGAAGTGTAATGTTGTGTGTTTGGATATATTTTTACTGTGATCTTCACAGACTATGGGTGCAGTACGCGACTCCAACATGGCATCCATTTCAAATGTTTTTACACACCTCACACTTACCAAGTGATGAATCAGCAACCATGTACAATGACACAAACATTACCAAACTCTCTGATTGGCTCAGAGGTGTCTTCAGACACCGACTCAGAAAGGAAGCCCATGGACCAGATGGAGATTTCACATGTTTTTTTGTACATATGTTTTTGGGCATTTTTAAACAGATTCGGGTCTATATTTCTTTTCAAAATTTTGTGCAGATTCGTGGAACAGAGCCAGAGTTATAACCCGCCCCCAAACTGCTATTCCTATGGGAAGTGCAACTTAACCATAACGATAGGGTCACTACAGCACGCACTGTGATATATATTTAGTGAAAAAACATTGGTTAAGAGAGAGTTAAGGTGATCGGATTGACAGCAACAAATCCCCTGAAATTCAGCTCTCACATTTCAAGCAAATCCATCTATTAATTATGCACCGCTGTTGCGCAGCGTATGACTGAAAGGATAACATCACATATGACTTCAATGATTACATCACTGATGACCTCACTAATTACATCATACATGACATCACTGGTGACATCACAGATTGTGTCGCTAATATCAGTGGTTGGATTCATTTCATAACATATATGTACATATTTCATACAGTTTATCTGCTCTTCTTTCTTTAAATATAGTGTATGGTACACAATGATGTAGTACTAGGGGGCTCTGGCCCCTTGATGCCTTTTGCCCCCAACCCCAGGCCCCCCTGGTGCCTTCTTGCTTTGATCGCCCCCCCAGACCCCTGGCAAATGCTGCGCTTTGAACTCGGCGGCTTTGTCACTCGTAGGGATACTCCACCAAGGGCTTGCGTCGTTCGCACCCTCCACCCCTTTGAGGAATTGGAAAGTTAGACAGCATACGTGAACAATTGGAGAAGTGTGGGACGGAATGACAGCAAACTCACATCTTTAGGACATACAATGACCCCAATTCGAAGTGTTACAGGCCCATCACTTATTACTTACACAAGTTCACCACACAAGTTCAAACACCTTAGGAATTGTAGATTTGGACAGAATACCATCAAAGTTGGATGCATGTGGAACCGAACCGAATGCCACCAGACTCATATGAAACGTTACATGAAATCGGCAATCATACACAACTTCATGACTAAATGAACTCCAGTGAATGGACTTCAAAGGCCTTAGGAATTGTAGTTTGAGCAGTATACCATTAAAATGGGAGAAATGTAAAACGGAATCACACCAGACCCACGCCTGTAGGATATACAATGACCACAATTTAAAGCATTACAAAAAATTGTTATATGAAATTGTCACTTATACACAACTTCATCAGTGAATAAACTTCAAACGCCTTAGGAATTATAGATTTGGACAGCATTACATGAAAGTGGGCTAAATGTGGAACGTAATGAGACCAGAACCATGTCTGTAGCACATACGATGGCCCCAATTTCAAGTGTTACAGAAATTGTTACATAAAAACATTACACAAAATCGTCACTTATGATTTTATATTATTGGGTGGATAAGTAACCGAATATTTTCGTATATTAACCTAACTTATTTTATGTATAGTTATTTTGTCTCAAACTTGTCATTTAGAAAATAATGTGTTCATGTAATGTTATTACAGTAAGGAGAATTTTAAACGTAAACAATTACTATTAAGCACATGTTTTTACTTATATTTATTATTACTTTGTTTAATACTACACATATTTATTATATAACGCTTGAAATACATGAAATAGATTTACCAGAATCAGGTACTTTCCCTACAATGAAGTACTGTAATTGCTTATTAATATATGGAATTCCAACCAATTGTATAACTTCACATATTTCTCTTTACATTTTATAAGTTAAGTATTACAAATGAATGTTCCACACATAATCATATCATACTTCTGTACCAGTGTATTGTTTCATGTCATGTTACAATCATTGTTAAGTTTAATAAAATAAAATATGTATCAAATGAGATAAAAAAAATATATTCTAACTTATGTAATCAGTAATGGCACATATGATGTAATTATTAATTTATTGAAAGATGGCATGGATAATGTCATTAGTGAAGCCAGCAGTGATGTTACCAGTGGTGTTATCAGTGATTTGATATGTGATGTCATTCGTGATGTCATCAGTGATGTCATCTGTGATGTCATCATTTTGGTCATGCACTGTGCTAAAGGGGAGCATAGTTAAGGTAGACTTTCTTAAAATGTGAGTGCTGAATTCCAAGGTTTTTGTTGCAGTCAATCTGTATTTCACTGAAATTTAAAGGTTTTGTTGCTATGTAGTTTACACATTAAATCTGATCACCTTAACTCTTTCTTAACTAAAGTTTCTTCACTGAATTACTATCAAATCTCTGAGAATTTACATAAACCACAAAGAGAAACTTTGTCACAGAATCACTAACCTGGTCAGCAGATGCATGCAAGAAGATAGTTAAAAACCCCCCCGAGGTCCCTACTATTCCCAGCCTACCAAAAAGAGGAACTGGGCACCGCAGGAATCCCAGGGAAATCCTCTGGGGTAAAAAACCCTGCTGCGACACTTCAGGAGACGGGTGGAGCATCTTCACCGGAATGTTGTGCATTGCAGCTTTACTCGGGCGAGTCAGGTAATGTGGACGTCTTGTGAGAAGTCTAATAGATGTAAAAGAAATAGATTAGTAAAGGGAGAAGGCGGAGTAATGCAGTAGGTTGGAGGATTCTAGAGAGCAGGTAGGGTTACCTGAGTAAGAACCCAGAGTAGATCACAATTTCGTTCCGTAGCTCCGAAGATAGAATTGGATACTGGGAACCACGGGATATAAGAGGTAAAGTGTGAGGGCAGAACAAAGGAGGATTGAGTTGGATGGTAAGTTACTGTCGCGAAGCCCACGGAAAGTTTTCCTACCGTTTCGGGGCAGAGTACTTTCTTGGACGGCGTGGATCCGCCGAGAGGAAGAAATGGCGGCTAAACGTTGCACACGGGAGGAGCCTCGACCAGTGAGCGGGAATGGGAAAGGTGTTTGCAGGTAAGATTTCTGAAATGATACAAAGTATTAATAGTAGGCAGAAGAAAGAGAACATAGAGCTAGGAGGCTGCACAAAACGGATTCTAGTTGCGAACTTACGGAGCGTCTGGAAACAAAGTAGCGACGCAATTCTGTGTTTGTGTTCCTACTAGAAATACGGTCACCTGACCGTCCGGGGGTGGAGACTCCTCTGTACCAGAAACTGTAGAAGGCTGGTTCGGCACAGATCCGTGAAGCACCGCCATCATGGGAGGATTCTGTGCAACATACGCCCCAGAATGAATGCAACGGTCATAAAACATATCGCCGCCGATTCCTCCGCCACCAAGACCATCTGGATAATGGAGTCATGACAATTACAAGGATTTGTTATACTATAGATTCTTTGGGGCCAACTAAAGAAACGAAAGGTCTTCAGCCTTGGCCACTGTACATGTTGAACCAGTAGGTTATTTTGCGGCCCTCTGGCAATGGCCTTCGGCACTGGCCACTGTACCACCAATAGGTTTCTTTGGAGACCACTGGCCATGGCCTTTGGCCTTGGCCACTGAACATGATGCACAAATAGTTTTCTTTGGGTTCCATGAGCCATGGTCTTCTGCCATGGCCACTTTACATTTTGCACAAATAGATTTATTTGGGGTCCACTAGCTATGTCCTTCGGCCTTAACAACCATACATGTTGCAACAATAGTTTTCTTTGGGACCCACTAGCTTTGGTCTTCAGTCATGGGTACTGTACATGTTGTACCAAAAGGTTTCTTTGGGGCACACTAGCCATGTCTGTTTGCCCTGGCCCCTGCAATTGTTGCAACAATAGGTTTATTTGGGGTCCACAAGCCATGACCCTGCCAATGGTAACGGGGTTCCGATTCTCATGAGATTCCCCCAGTATTCCCCAGATAAGGCCTGAAAATCAAAAACTCTACCTCGTCCTCATAGGCACTCACTGTGTGCCCCCTCCTCTTTCCTTGGTCCTCTTTACGCCCCTCATTAACTTCTTCCCTCCCTGGCACTCTCCCATTCACCCTTATAACTCTTCGGTTCAAGTGAGTCCTGTGTTCTTGCTGCGGGAATCTTGCCAGATTCCCCTGGTAGTCTCCTGATAAGCCAAACATGTTCTAAGTGTAACTGGCTCCCCAGACCACCTCCAAATCCCCAATTCCACATGATATGCTTGTTCCTCCTTCCCACTGCTAGCCTGATGCAAATGCATCCCTTTGCCTCTTTTAAATAGATTGGGAATTCCCCCAGTATAATTCCAATAAGTGATTGCATCAAGCAAAAAAAAAATAAATAAATAAAAAAAATAAAAGAAATGGAAAAGCTTCTCTGCAGCAAAGCACCATGGGTGATTTTGCTATTTTTGGGGAGTAGGGGACACCACTTTCCCTGTCAAATATTTTAAAAACTACTGGACAGATTTACCCTAAACCTGTCCCGGAAATTAATGCAACACTTTGTGGCCAAGCTTTTCCTTATTCAGTCCAAATCCACCGAGTAGTTTTTGCCGTTCGGCTTTCGCACGTTTGGAATTTTTCTCTATGGGAAATTGATTGGGAGTAGGCCTAAAACAGTGTTTTTTGCTTCCTTAATAACTTTTTCATTTTGTAACAAATCGTTCCTAAAATGTTAAATCTGGGGAGGCCTGTGACAAAGTTTTCTTTGCAAAATATCAGCCAAATCCATCATGCAAGTCAAAAGTTATTAGCAATAGAATTTTCTGATTTCATATGGATCTAGACAATCACCTTAACTAAAGTGTGGCAACCGCTGCACTATAATAGATATGTACATAAATTAAAAGGCTTGTATTTTGGTTGTTTTACATACCCAGCATACCCTGTTTATGTGACTCAGAAATGGAGATGAACTTCCAGCAATGGCTACTTGGCTTTGTGGAATGTGTCACTCGTCTCAAATGGAATATCCTACATATTAGGGCAGCGGTTGCTGAACTATAGTGAAAGTGAGATGGACTCCCATAGGACCCTTGACAAATGTGGGGTTCCATAGACAGGGAGGAAGAGAATTTGACTCCCAGTCTCTGACCACCGGGAGAGTGAGGGGAAAAGGACCCAGGAAAGAGGGCCAAAATGCAAACGTCCAGAAAGCGGTATCCCCGTCACCAAAACCTTTATTGCCATTAAGTTTCAAATAATTGACGCTCCCACAGTGCTTGAAGACAGGCCCTAAGCCTCAGATCAGTGTCAGTAGAAAAACGTTCGGGATGGGAAAGAATGAGTATCATCAGCATAAGAGTAACAGACAAACCCAAAAGAAGAAGTTAATTTAGTGAACGATGTATATAGCCATTAAATTGCACAGGAGAGATAGTCGAACCGTGAGGGAAACCACAGTAGATTGTGACAGGGGATGAACAGAAACGAGGTAACAAGAGAGATTGAGAAAGGTCTTGGACAAAGGATTGAAACAACAGTAGTACAGCACCCAAAATACCGGCATTGACAAGGCGATCAAGAAGAGTCCTGTGGCCCACTGTGTCGAAGGCGGCGGAGAGATCCAACAATATAAAGGCTCCCATGCTGTCCTGATCGGATATAGACATAAGGTCATCGAGCACAGAGACCAACATGCTCTCAGTGGCTCACCCTGGATGGAAGCCAGACTGAGAGAGATCAAAGAAGAAGATTGTTCAAGAAAAGAAGTGAGAATGGGACAACAATAAACTCCAGATGTTTCATCAAAAAAGGGTGAATGGAAATAGGTCGATAGTTAACAGGTATAGAGGGTTACCAAGAAGGCTTTTCAAGAGGGGCACGACAAGAGCATGTTTCCGAGAGGGAGGGATGAAGCCAGCAGTGAGCAAGATATTGACCGCCTCTGTAAGCACAGGCAGGATAGAAGGCGAAATGTCCTTATTCAGAGTAAGTTGAAGAGGATCAGAAGGAGAAGCAGATTTGAGTCTAGTGTAGTGATTGCAGAGGCAACCTCATGCTGTGAGACTACAGGAAAGAAAGACCACTTGTGCGGAGAAGAGTGTTGCCCAGGTCTGGGGGCAGGGAATGTAGGCGCCTTTTTGGCCAGAGTAATGTGGCCATGGATCATGTAAATATTTTTAATAAAAAACAGAGAAAGATAGTCACACAGAGACTGCAAAGAGATAACAGATTTGGTGGGATTGGCAGACAATGAGTCAACGGCTCTATAAAGTGCCCTAGTTTTATTCAGAGATGATTCCAACAGGTTAGAAAAGTATGCACACATAGTGTGATTTATCTCTGAATGATAAGCCAGAGAAAAGCACTGAAAAGCCATTTTGGCCTCAGAGCTGCAGTGCAAACGCATTTGCACTCCTATCATATGGACCAAAGAGAGTCATATAACCAAGGTTGAGACGCCCAGTGTCGTAGCCGCACAGGGTTGAAGAGGGGCCAGCTGATCAGCCAGGTTGGCAAACGCTTGGGATACCATCTCAAGGGAGACAGTAATAGCACACATGTCGAGGAACAGGGAAGAGATCTCAGTAAGTTGGACAGACCGCCAGTTCCTACTGAACAGAGGCGGAGGTATAGTCCTTCTAGGAGACAGTATAGTCACAAATAAAAGGGACTATCTAGTGGTCAGCCAGCTAACCGGGTGAAAAGGGCAAACTAAGATACCAGTAGGAGGTGCAAATATGAGGTCATGGTTATTGCCACAATAGTGGGTGGTTTCCATGACCAGCTGAACCAAAGAAGGGGCAGCAATAGCAGGCAGCAGTTTCTGTGCTTGGGTATCCGTACGAACATTCGGTTTCAAATTAAAATACCCTAGAATGAAAAGATTGGGGAGATGAAGTTGCAGATCAGCAGCCAGCTCACAAAAGGCATCTGGAAAGCTAGGAGAGACATTCAGGGGCCGATAGACAATAAGAAAATGAAGCATCAGAGAGCCAAGAGTAAGACGAATCAGTATTGCTTCCATTTTAATACTATGGTTCAGAGGAAGTATTTTACTGTGGAGAGTAGATTTACAGATGATAGCCATGCCGCCCTCCCGGGTGTAAGCCACCCGATCACAATGAAGGATGTTGTAGCCTGGAGGTAGAAGCTGAATTGCCGTAGGACCAGAGGACTCACTGAACTATGTTTCAGTAATACAAGCAAGGTCAGGGGTATACTCAGTCAGAAGATCATGGCAGTCCATAGAATGAGCCACCACTGAATGGGAATTAAGCAACAGTGATTTCAGAAAGGGGGTGCAATAGCAGTAGGGATAGTGTGACAGAATCCAGGGGGAAAAATGGTAGATTGCAGGGAAAGACCCACAAGCATGTTACGCAAAGCAGAAGAGGGAGGAACACTAGCAATATCAGGCCAAAGGTCTATATTTACAAGCCCAGCCGAGGCCCAGACAGGCACAGATGGGATTTCCTTGGTACACCTTTGGCGTGCATTAGGCATGCCCGCTGTGTCCGGCGACTGTGCGGACGTGTCTCCTGGCACATAAATGCAGCGAGACACCATCACGTGACTCTGGAGCGAGTCGCAGTAAAGATAAAAAGAATTACTGAATGTCGGCCGGCAACCGGCGAGCATGTAATCAACCAAAAATTAAAAAATGCATATAGGGTGCATTTAAAGGCCCCACACAGAAGTCCTGTTCACCTGAAAAGCAGCATTCAAACACTGCCACCAAAAATGGCCTTGCTTTGCTTTCCCTGTCACATGAGTGGCAAGCATTGGAACACTATAAGCAAAAATGGCCCTGCTTGCTTTTATTTCACCTGAAGGATCAGAAGTTATACACTGCATCCAAAAACGGCCTTGATTTACTTTTAATTCACATGAGGGGCAAGAATTTCAACACTACAACCAGGAACTGCTTTTGTTTTCCCTTTCACTTGAACAGCAGCCCTTTAAAACCTGTAAACGAAAACCGGCTTGGCTTTTTCTTTTGGCCACATCAAATTAAAGAACCTTGTGGAAGGGCGCCTACCCCTCATTATCAATGGACCAACAGCAAATGCAAACTTGCTCAAAAAGGAGAAATCAAGAATCCTGCGACCTGCAAGACAGAGTTTTAAACATTAAAAGCAAAAAATGTCCTGCACACGTGTGAAAAGAAAAACAGCTTTTAAAAGCCACAGTGGGAAAAGATAGCACTGCTCACACAGCAAATGTCAAAGAAATATAATGTGGGAGGTTGACCATAGCAAATGCATATTAAGTTCCAACCCACAAAACTCCTTACACCTTTGAAAAGACACTTATTACAGGAAAAACCAGTTAGTGCTGAGGCAGGAAACTTCAGAATTAAAAGCCCTGCTTCCAGCTGGAAGTCATACCTACCAGTGAACAACCCTGCAATAAAATGTGATGCTGCTGAGGGCTTCATAATTCCCTGCTGTGCCAGACATGAAGGCAGGAGCACAGAGATTTCAAAGAAGGCAAAGTGTGGCTAAAGCTTGACCAGGAGGTCTGAGCCCTTTCTGCACCCACCTCAAAGAGCAAACTGCAAAGTTCAAAGGGACTAATATATATCTCTGGTCACGGCTGAGCCCAGAGGAAGAGAAATGGCTGTGGGGTAGAAGTGGGGTAGAAGTGGCCATCTCACAGGGGGGACCGACACTCCTAATTGACATTAAAAGATTGATTTCATTTTAGGCATTTTTTGCAGCAATCAGAATGAGAATACATTTCGTTTTATGCTATTTTTTCATGTAATTTCCAGCTGGTTTTAAAGAGATAAATTGCATATACCTAAGACTTTGGGGAATTAAATGGCCAGTTAGACTAGTTTCTGGCTGGTCTGAACATGGGACGAATGGGACAGTTGGTGAAAAGATGGAAAAATGAAATTAGGAACATGTTTAATCATTTGCTGAGTCATAAATATTGTACATATGATGAAAATGACAAAAATGTGCCAAAGGGCCATGCTACCATTGGCCGTCAGCTTACCCAATTCCCTATGACCAACTAAAACTGCATATCTAGTTCATATGGCAGGGCCTAGTATCATTATAAAGTTATGAGACATAACTCGTTTTTGCCAAAAAGTGGTAATGAGAACAAATAATTGTAATAAATGCAAACAGACAGATGGTGCTCTCTTCCCTTGAACCAATCATGCCAGGGGGAGGAGAGAGGATTGGTAAACTCTCCTATCTGAGCAGAAGGAATAATTACAGGGTACTCCCCATAGATTGTAAAGTTAGTAATGTCATTTGTGCTATATAGGAGGGTGACTGTACAAGGACACACACAAAATCCGGGAGACAGGAGAAGGAGGACGGAGAGAAGGCGGCTGAACCTTACCATCTTTGAGAGTACAGTGACCGGACCCCTTGCCCTAGCTGTCCAGAGTGTCCTGCGATCCAGCTGGCTGTCCTGAATCCTAAACCAAGGCTTGCTTAGTAAGTAGCATACACCCCAGTCCTATATTGCATAAGCCCTTTATTTTTTTAGCATTGCATCCAATATTTCTCACATTGAAACCCCATTGAAAACCCCAAATTGCCAGTATAATTTAGTCACCTTCCCATAGAAGAATCTGTTATTAGCCTGTGTATTGGAGCATATGTCCTTTGGAAAACCTCTCAGTTGTCTGTATAAATCCTTAGTATTTTTCTTAAGCAAATCAATTAAGTTCCCCATTGAAATTCACGGTTCAAAAAGATTGTTTAAGTTCGAAATCAACCATTGTGTCCTTGGTGTTGTATTTAATTTTTTTAATTATTATTTATATAATAAAAATAAAACATAAAAAATAGAAAAATAAAATAATACTATTTTTTTAATTTTATTATTATAGTCATTTAAGTATTGCCTCAAAAGAATGAGTCTCCTTGTAACTGAAACCCAAATTTGTCTGTGTATTGTGTGAATTACCCAGCAAATTTCTATTTGCATCTGTTTTATTAAACCCCAAACCATTGTTCCATTGTGTGCAATCCCTTTTGCCTAGAAGTCTACCTGTTATGTGCCTCTGTCCTTGTCATTGAGAACCGATTTCCCTATTGTAAGCTAAACCCCTTCCCTGAGCTGCCTGTCATTGTAAACGCAGTGTACACAAATGTTCATTTGCCACTGTATTTTCCCTTTTCCATTTGCTTTCTCCCAAAACCGATTTTCCCACTTCAATTCTATTTTAACCCTGGTGTGCTGATTAGTATTCTATAAACTTTCCCAATCTCCGAAAGTATAAGCAATATCAATTTCCTTTCATTCTGTCCCCTAGCAGTTGTGAGTAATAATCAAAATCTAATTCTTCCATGTTGCTCCAAAAACGGGTTTCATTTTGTTTGCTGGCTTCCCATCTTGTGGTGGTGGGCTTTACCCCAATTCCGATTTCCTCTCTATATTCCTACTCCTTGTGCCTCCCATTCAAAGGAATCAAGTTTAGCTGATGTTTGGGGTGAGTGTTGCAGGGGGGAGTGCTAAACTGTTTATGCTATCACTTTGTAAAAAAAAAATGTTCTTCTGTTTTGCCATTAAAAAACTGTAGGAATTGCAATAGGATATCTTAACCTAATTGTTCTGTACAGATCATTGCATTTGTGTTGCCACAACAATGGTGGCTGCTGTATATTGATTATTTACCTTTTTCATTAAATGATAAATCAATAAATATCTTATTGATACACACCGGCCTGGTTCCTAGTTCATTGTGACACAGGGTGTTTGAGGAGGTTTGGTACAAGACTGGTTGGAGGCCTACTCAAAGGAATATGTAATATATAAAAAAATAAAAAGCGTTTTATAATGTGCCATATCTATTGTAGTGGAGTGAGTTCCCTAGCTGACATGTGCCGTGTTATAAACCGTGACCTGAACAAATAATTTCAAGGATATTTGGAGGAAGCATCAGGCACACACAACAATTTTAATATATACTCAAAAATAAAAGCAGGCCAGGCGGCGATTAAATCACCCCAGGCGTACCATCAGCGATGTTACCCAACATGTCTCCCAGCATATAAATGCCGCAAGAGACCATCACGTGACTTGGTGGCGAGGATGAGGGAAATGATGATCATCTTAAGTCAGCATCCCCCCTGTTTCAAAACCAATGAGCACATACATAACTGATGGGATTCACAGTGACAAACAAAATTAGCACCCTCTGTGGGTGTGGGGACCAATCAGGTTGATCCAAACCCGGGCTGAATCCAGAGACAATTTTTAGGGGAGGGCAAAAGGGGCACTTGCCCAGGGGCTCCACCTTGGAGGGGGTCCCACAAAGCTGCCCGATCTAAAGAAGTAAGATTCCTTTGTTCATCAGAATTAAATAGCACACATCAGGATATTTTATGGCATGGTGCTGAGGCTCTAAACCTATTGCCTGTCTGTTTTAGCAATTACATTCTGCCTCGATCAATTCATCATGCAATGCTTTCTGTGTTCGCTGTGGTATATTTAGTTTATGTGTTTGTTCCTTGTGGCACAACTCCTGTAGCATTTTTTCCTTACTGTGGGAATTATGTTGATCATGTCCAATAGCCAAATCTGTAATGCATATTGTTAAATTGAGTGCCACAATGGTTCAGAAGTTAGCTCAATGGGTTAAGCACTCATTGCATTGATGTGATCCTATGCAAGATTAGAATAGCACATTCCTGGAAGGCTGGCGGAGCCTTTCATATGACTGAAGTTTATAAACCTGCCTGCGTATATACTGGGAAAACGGGGTAGGAGGTGGGTTCTAGAATGTGAACACTCCAGTGCTGAGCTTTGTATTTAACTGTTGTAAGCGGTAGTATCTTTTCAGGGTCACAGGTATGAAGAGGTAAACCCAATGCCTCTAGTGGACACATTGTAGAAAGAGTCCTGGTTACCTTGCAATGAGAGATTGTTTGACCAGCCCTTTAATAAAGATTCTGACGCTTGTTGCTATGTTGAAATAGTGTATACATTTTATTTGCAGTGTGGATTTTTTGTCTAGGAAGGATGGTCAACCAACACATGTTTCAACCCCTACCGGTCTTTCTCAAGGCAGGATGGGTATATGGGGAGGGTGATCTTCCATTAAAGATGATTTCTGCCGGATGGGATAGGGTCTGCATTTGTCAGCAATAGTCCACGAGGCTGCTGCCTGTTTGTAGCGAGTGCTACCGTGACTGTGCACGAATACCAACCCGGACTATGGTATACCCGACCGGCCTTGAGAAAGACATGTATGGGTTGAAACACGTGTCGGCTGACCACTCTTCCTAAGCAAAATGTCTACACTGCAAATAAAATGTAAACACTATTTCAAAACAGCAACAAGCATCAGAACCTTTATTTAAGGGTCGTTCAAACAATCTCATTGCAAGGTAACCAGGACTCTTTCTACAATGCGTTTATACTTGGTCTTGCAGCACAACAGGTGCTATTATCAGCAATGTACCTGCACCAGGTAGTGGTTGCTATTAAAAGGAAGATGTCATCTTTATGGTAAAGGTCTACAAATTGGTTTGTTCAGATTGGGGGGTTGTAAAACCTAGGCAATCACCTCCAACAATGAGCGTAAACTGTTAGTCCAAGAGATGAATAAGTATCCAAATTTGGAACCAAAGGATTCTTGCTTGTGTCCTGGCTTTCCCATCAGACAATTCATTGATCCTGGACAAATCATCTAATATCTAGTATATTGCTGTACTATCTTCTGTGGGGTTTGCCTCTTCACATGCTGGTGGCATTGTTTAGCCCATTACTTGATCTTTCTTCTTATGTAGTCCATTTGAGTGGAAGGGGTGCTAGACAGAAGAAAGTGGACCAGATGTTGCAGGACTCAGGCAAGCATATTTTAAAGTCTGCTCGTTTGACACAAAAAAACGCTTTGCATTTTTGCAAAAGTCAAAGGACAATTCACAAGCCAGTGTTTTGGATCTATGCTAAGCTTTAAAATACAAAAGACCAACCAAGATTAAATCTGTTAAATTGCATGCTGGTACTTATATACTTATCTTGATGATGGAGAGAAGGAAGCTAGAATCATTCTGTGTTACATCCCTATTTAATATCATGTTTCGTAATGTGATTGGTGTACTTTCCAAGTCCGTTTTATAAAATTAGTTTTAGTTCATGGTAGAACCTGGTAATGAAAGTGTTCAAATGCAGAAATTGCAGAGTTTGTACACATCCCAGATTCACCCCTTAACCAGTGTGTTTAATGCTGTGCATCTAATTTAATCTTGTATTGCCTAGCCTCTCGAAATTGCCAGTCCCTACATCTTTCACAATTGTCAGCCCTTCACAGAGATTTCCTTCCCAGGGTGTGATCTTCAAACCAGCCTCACTCCTGGTGTCACTGGCTATAGTGTTCCATCCACTATAATAGTGAGCATTGATATATTGCACACCACAGGCACTTTATTCTTTTGATTCCAAATGGCAACACTATTTGAAAACCTTGTCCCATTTATAATCTCAATCTGTCTGGGTACAGACACCTTCCTGGTAGCTTCTAATCTGCATCCACTATCCATGCTATTGTGTGTGTAGCTTTCTTCTTCCTACCAATTGGTCTCCTCTATCCATGCTTGAGCATGAAAAAAAGTCTCCTGAATCTATGCTAGAACAGAAGTAACCTCTTTGTATACTGATAATGTTGGCCTTCAAATGGTACTTGTTTATCATTCTGATGAGAGCAAGAATGGAGAGGGTAAGGGAACTTAAAGGGAATAAATATCCTTATTTTTAATGCAGTGAGGCTGCATATCAACTTATGGGTTATGGGTGTGACGGGGTTGGGGCTGATATTCTTCATCACTTAATTCCTTTGGGTTGGTGGAGGGGGGCCCCAAAGATGTCCATGACCAGGGCCCCAAAAGTGCTTAGGATGGCCCTGGCTGAATCTAATGATGCAAGCGCTGGTTTGGAGCAACCCAGTGTTCTGCACACCCGCCTTAATTCGATCCTAGATGTCATGCCGAGTTAGATGACCATCACTTCCCACATCCATTGAATTTCAAGGACTTTGTTGCATTAAATCTGATCAACCTGACTAAAGTCTTTTCAATGAATATATGATATCAATGCAGTGATTATCGCCCACTCCACTTCTCTGTTTCAATGTAAGTAGTTAGTCACACACTGTTTGAATACTCATTGGCATGCCCAGTGTTCAGCATATACCACCAGCGAGACTTCTTTTCCTCACAGGTGGTGCATCACCAAATCATGAGAAACAGCCTTAAGTAGCCCGCCCTCCTGTTAATGCACGCATATAAAAATAAAACTGAAAGGTAACAACGTTTAGTAATGTCTCGGGAAAATGAGATAAAGAAACATCGTACAACCAAATATATTACTTCAGATATTTTCATTAAATAAATGCCGTACAATGCTGAAAAAAAAATGTTTCCTGATGTCGTGCATTCCACCTGTGTGTCTAGCGCAAAGACTGCCTCGTGCCGCAGGACTGGATTCCTTTACTTCAATAACACTTTCTAGTATTATCCCCCCAGGGAAAAGGTTAAAAGACAATATAAAATGTCAAAGATAGTGCTGGTGGGAGTTACTCTGGTTTTTCATCTGGTACACTAAATCATTGAAATTTCCTTTGCTTTTTAGCTGGTGCTGCGAGTCAGAGTTCCTGACCATACTGCCAGACGGATTCATATCCACACTTAGCCAGTAAGCCCTCGGTAGAAATCCCTTTGGCAATTGCAATGCAGTGTTTACTAATGGCTTTCTGTGATTATTTTATTCTCTCTCTAACTTTTTTGTCATTTGTTTTTAATTTCACTCTTCTTTTTACTGTTTCTTTCTATTGCTCGTTGTTTATCCATTCTTTTTTTGTTCTTTTTTTATTGTGGTAAGTCAAAATGTGACTTTTCACAAACAATGAAGCACAAAGTACAACAATTTATATTATACCAATTATAAAAATTAGCGTCACTTCCAGCCATAAATTCACATGAATTAATAGACAATAGAAAAAAGATGCAATAGGCAGAAGAAGGTAAAGAAGAAGATAAGAAAAAGAAAGAATAAAATAAGAACACCAAAATACATTTCTTCTCCATTACATTTCTTCAATTCATAAAATTATTCATTTAAGCTGCTTCTCATTTTCTGTTTATCCGTTATCTTTTGGCCATGCTAAACCCTGTATATTGTCCTGACGTTGCTTGTCATCACTTGCCACGTCACGGGCTTCTCGAGGTCCTTCTGAGGTTGATTCCTTTGATGGGTTTTCATTCATGGGAAGGACCTCAGCAACAGTGTCAAGCACCTCGCGTGTTGGAGGCCACCGCATACTATGCCCTATTCTCTAATAAACATTTATTTACAGAATGGACCTCAGCAACAGGCTTGAACAAGCTAAGCCGTCTAATGCGCCGCAGGTCACGTTATGCAAGCATTGCTGCTAAGGTTCTTTCCTCAAATGACCATAAAGACCTCACTAATGACGCTTGTATGATGTGCAACCTGTCTCACGGGTTGGGGAGGGATCCGCCGCGCTGCACTCCTTTTCTTCTTGGGTTGCAGGTGTGTGGGCACCAGGATTGATGCCTGCCAAAGTAAATAGCAACCGCCAAAACTGATGCGTTGACAAGGACGTATCTACTTTTTGCATTCCAGCCCCACATTTGTTCAGTGACACAGCAGCTCCCCATGAGCCTGCTGGCTGTTGTGATAAAATGAATGTCTGGACTGACCATTTTCCAAATACAGAGAACATGTACACCTACCTGTACCCAAAGCAAATGTTGTGATAAGAAGAGGGGAAAAAGGCATTCTTGGGTGGACAGTTCTACACCAGTGGTTTGGCCATGTCCCCACCCTGTCAACGCATGGTTTGCAGACATCGGTGTGCTACAGTAAAACAGGACGTGACATTTATTTTAGTTGGGTTATTACGGGTCGCTTGTGTCACTTATATGCCAAAACTATTGCATTACAGTACACATTGGGAGAAATGGCATATGAGGATGGTCACCCAGCTTGTAGGTGTTGTGTTGTTATTTTCACATGCGGTGAATGTCCATGCTAATGCCTATGGTCATTTTCACCCAGTTCCTGCCCCTTCCAACCCAAAATACCTACTCACGGGAACTCTTACCATCAAACGTTGCACTCAAATTGCCTGCCAGTGTTTTTTCAAAGCAGTCTCTGAGAGTTAAAGACTTAGTTGGGGTTGTGAACCCGCTACTGGTATAATAAAAAGTTCTTAACTGTGTGTCTTCAGCCACTAGATTTATAAGCACTATGGTTGCCCTTCAATGAAGTTGTGTTAAAAACAAGCACTGGCAAAGCCAACAGCTGTGGCTTCTGTATAGGTATTAAGCATTTACCAGGCACCTCAATTAGATATCCAGGTGCTTGCACCATTTTGCACCTTCTGACATTAATGGCCAGTTAATACCACTATGGCAGTGCCTGGGAACTGCCTTTTGCATGCCTACACAAAAGCCCAAACTGTTAGAATTGACCAATGCCTGTTTCTAGCTGTCATTCAGATTTTCAAAGTGCAAGGTTTTGAAGAAGGTTTTCTGATTGCTTGTCTAACTAACCGCCCTTGCTGTCTTGATGTGTATCTCATAAACGGACTATAGAAGTATTTAAGAGGATTCTGATAGCTCTGGGGCACAATACATCTGTTTGTTTAGTGCATAACTGCATCAACCTGTATTACTCCTCTTTTGTCAATGCTTAGTGAATGCTTAGTCAATGCTTAGTGAAAAGAAAATAATGTGTTGACAAGTCCTCACGAGGCAGCATTGTTCATCTTTTTATTGCCACTGACCAAATACCATCACTCACCCCACCCTCTCTCTCTCTCTAACCCCATCCACACAGCTACCCTTCCCCAACCCTTTCACCCTACCCCCTCACTCTCTACCCTCACCCACCCAATCCACACCCTCTCTATCATCACCCACCCAAGCCCCACCCTCTCTACCCCATAGACCAACCATACGCTCACTCTTTCTACTCCAACCACCCTCGCTACCCCCACAGTATTTAAACCCACCCACCCGTCCTCCAGTCTTTCTAACCCCACCCACCCTACCCCACATCGCTCTACTCCCACCCACCCAACTCCCACCCTCTCTACCCCCACCAACTCAATCTACCCCCACTAACTCTACCCTCGCCCAAATCCCCATTCTCTACCCCACCCAACTCCCAACCTCTCTACCCCCACCAACTCAATCTACCCCCACTAACTCTACCCTCGCCCAGATCCCCATTCTCTACCCCACCCACCCTACTCCCACTCTCTCTACCGCACCCACGCACCCAACTCCATTCTCTCTACCATTCCACCACTATATCTACCACCACCTACTCACCCTACCATCCACTCTAGCCCTGCTCTCTCTACCCCAGCCCACCCACCCTGCCTCCACTGTCTCTAAACCACCCACCTATCCTACCTCCACCCCACCCACCTACCCTACCTCCATGCTCTCAACTCCCAACCACCCACCCTCCCTCCACTCTCAACTCCCAACCACCCACCATACCTCCACACTCTCTACCCCACCCATCCACCCTACCTCCACTCACTTTACACATCCCCACCCTACCTCCACTCTCTCAACTCCCAACCACCCACCATACCTCCCCTCTCTTTACCCCCACTCACCCTCCCTACCCCCACTCACTTTACACATCCCCACCCTACCTCCACTCTCTCTACCCCATCCACCTTTACCCCCACTTTCTCTAACCCCACCCATCCTACCCCCACTCTCTTTACACCCACCATGCACCCAACCTACCTTCACTCTCTCTACCCCCACCCACCCTACCTCCACTCACTCTACCCAAACACAGCCACCCACCCCCCGCTCTCTCTACCCTCAGCCACCCAATCTACCTCAACTCTCTCTACATACCTCTACTCTCTCTACCTAACTCACCCATCCTAACGCCACTCTCTCTACCCCCATCAACCCACCCTGACTCCACTCACTCTACCCCCACCCAGACTTCACCACTCTCTCTACCATACCCCAATACTCTCCCACCCACTCACCCTGCACTCTTTACCCTCAGCCACCCACTCTACCTGCACTCACCCTACCACACCCATCCTACCACCACTCTTTCTATCCCACCCACCCACCCTACTTTCACACTCTCCAACCCACCCAACCACCCTACTCTCAGTCTCTCTAACCCCACCCACCCTAACCCCACTTGCTTCTGTCACACACCCACCGCCAATCTCTCTGCCTGCCCTCATCCACCCGCTCTACCTCACTCTCTCTAGACAACTCCAATCTTTCTTCCCCACCCACTCACCCTACCTACCTTCTCTCTACACCCCACCCACCCTAACTCTCCTCTCTCTACCCCCAGCCACCTTATCCCCACACTATATACCCCCAACTCTCCCTTTAACTTCACTGTCCACCTCATGCACACTACCACCACTCTCTCTACCCGTCCAACCCACCCCCATCCACCCAACACTCTCTCTTTGCCCACCTCCTCAACCTACCCACACCATATCTTTCCGCAACCACCCACTATACTGCAACCAACCCACCCTTCCCCCACTCTCTCTACCCAACCCACCATACCACTGATCTCTCTAACCCACCCCAACCTACCCCTTCTCTCTCTACACCACACAAATAACCCCAATTCTCTCTTCCCCCACCCACCCACACTACCCCCACTCTCTGTACCCCAACCACCCACCCTACCCCCAGCCTGACCAAGCCTGTAACTGAGGGGTTTCTTCCACAAAACCGACTGTGGCTTCATATGGAGCATCACTTTGGTCTGTATGAAGTAATTCTGACTTTAATATGGCATCTATCCTCCTGCTGACTTGTGATCAGATGTTGTCTGCGCACTCACCAGAGATTACCAAGAGATCGATCTAGCATGTATGTAGGTATGTAGAGATCTGGCAGCGCCATACCATGAGGCTATGTGAAGAGGCCCTGCCTCCTTCCAAGGGCATGGTGGGTTGCACAGGAGATCCCCCAAGGCCAGCCCCAGACAAAACATCAATCCACATGGGGTGGCAGCCAGCTCCCTTGGCCACCCAACCATCTTCCGAGGGGAGAGGCACAGGATTTCATGACAGTGTCAAGATGTGCGTCCCGCGGACGCTGCGTACCTGTACTTCCTGAAGGCTTGCGTGCCGGGGTCACCAGGGCGTAGATTGTAGAACGAAAGATGACAGGGTAACGCCAAGAACCGGCCCAGGTCCCGTCCTGATTTGAAGGATTGAAAATGGGTCAGATTCCTGACGGCACGGATGGACACTTCCCTGTATTTTACGTGACGCCAGAACAGTGCAAGCACTGGCAGGGAAGGTCGGTAGATGTAAACAGAAGGTTTGAGTGCGTTGCTTGCTGATCTTGCAGAAGACCCTCTCGATGATAGTGGAAGAAGGCAGCCGAGACGGTAGTAATGGCAGCAACTGCAGGCAGCAGAGAAGGCAGAGTAGAGGCACTGGCACCCAAGCACAAGGCAGTGAATAATGCGGGCAAGGAAAGGAGGGCAGGCAGGGAGAGAAGTAGGGCGGCAAGAAAGGGACAAGAGGAGCCCAGACCAGGACCAGACTAAGCCTAAACCAGGGAAGCCAGACCCCCAACCAGAGGAACCAGACCAACAGGGCAGGACAGGGCAGGGGCCAACAGGAAAGGGAACAATGGAAGGCAACCGGAGTCACCAAGAAAGGACAAGAAATTCCAGAGGTGAGCAGGAGGTCAGGACGAAACCGCGTTGAGACGCGGCGAGTGCAAGACCAGTAAGCTCTTTATAGAGACTCGGCATGGAAGCGAGGCTTGACCCGCAATCCGAGTCGGCTCATGCGCGGATTCAAGGCATTCATGGAAACGAGGCTTGAACCACAAGCCCGTTGCCTGCCGTTTCCGCGTATGAACGCATGCACCCCGACTCGCCCGGTGCTGGCACGCACCCCAAGTAAGTGAGGACCCGGGAGAATGCACCTTCGGCCAAGACGATACCGCGGGTACAGCCGCCAGGCATCTCCTCGCCCGCGAGGTTTCGGACGTCCTTGCTCCCGGGTGAGTGTCCTAACAGACAGGGATTGGTATTTAAAAGAAGCTGACATGAAATCACTTGGCTAATCCTACAAGTGCCAAAATTAGCCTTTGCTGTCTCATGTTTTTCACTTGAAGAAAGGACACCATGGTATGCATTCCATTTAACTATTTCCAATACATGTTTAATGCATCCTGCTGCTCACATATGAGTGTAGCACATATTCCGAACCATTATAAAAAATATGTGAGTGGCGTTTCCAGCCCAGTGTAAATATGATTTGTTGAGTAGAGGGACTTTCCTCCGCAACACTCTTGGGACCCATGTTAACTACAACTTTTCATAAATAAGCTTTCATGACATTTGGGTCATGGCTATTCTTTTGGAGGGAGAGATTGTTGTTCTTAGCACGGAAATAGGCTTGAAATGAACACCTATTCAAGAATGCCTTGTCTATGTGTAATGGTGGTCTGTGCATCACTCAAGGTGTGACATTGTTCGAATAATTGTCTCTTTGCTTAGCTGAAGAAGAAGAGCCGGACAATGTTTCTGGCTATGAAAGGTGGTTGTTATGAGCTATCATTGGGCCATATGGAATAACTCTGAAAGGAGTATGAGGAAAACGTTGCATGGTGAGCAGAGATGAGAGCACTTCTAGAAGGCTCTTAGTGGTATAAATGCAGCATGCATTTAGTGAGAGGGGATACATCTTATTCTGCTAGTAACTATTAGAAACTATTTATAAATCACACCAATAGCCCCTTCAGTAACCAGGCTGCACCCACAGAAGACCTATCCCACATATACATTCTGTATGAATGTCTGTCCTTTGGGAATGCTTGCGCTGGGACACAGCCTCTCTTCCAAAATTATCTGAAAACAAGAAGCTAGACAGCCCTAGGATTGCCAATGGAATGTCAGAAGATGTAGCCATTGTAGCCTCAAATCCAACTCCTCAGACTGGCCAAATGTAGATATCGGTAGCTCATGTATTTAATGTAATGTTAGGGCAAGTTTTGAGCAAAATGAAATGAGCACCAAACTCGGTATGTATTATATACTTAGTGATTCAAGCATAAAGCCCTGGTATCATAGATATATGTTTTAATTATAACACCTGCGGTCATTCTTATGTCTCCAAAATGTTCTTTGGATTCATGCAAAGCTGCAGGGGACCCTCGTTGGTGCTATTTTCCCCTGTCCCTTTCCCATAGTTGTGTGTTGATAGAGTGATTTGGGGATCGAATGTCTGTGACATCAGTCACTCTGTTCGGGTCCAGCTTCCATCTGTAGATACTGTTTATTTTTCCTCTACAGAATGTTACTAGGCCTCGAGCTGTGAACATGCACAGTTCCCAAATGGAATAGGTATAAAATAGTGAGATGATCAAAAGAAAAACATTACTAGGACTGAACTGTAGTCATAGCAGAGAGTGAGCAGGGCCATATTAAGCACTTTTGGTGCCCTGGGAACAGACATCTTCGGGCCCCCCTCCACCAAACCAAAGGAATTAAGTGATAAAGAAAATATGATGAACACACCCCTCCTTGTCGCGATCACAACCTATAGGTTGATGTGCAGCTTCACAGCATTCCAAATAAGCATGCTTACTCCATGTAATTCCCCTTACCCTCTTCATTCTTGCTCTTACCAGAATGATAAACAAGTCGCATTTGAAGGCCAATGTTAGCTCTCCACGAAGAGGTTACTTCTGTTCTAGTATAGATACAGGATACGTTTCATCAATAGCATCCAGGAAGGTATGCAGCCTGTAGTATTAATGCAGGACCATATGTAAATGGTACATGCAAACCAGAATAGGCAGGGAACTCACATTATCTGCCTCACAGAATGCAAATGTGCTGATACATGGATAGAGGAGACCAAATGGAAGGAAGGAGACATCTACACATACCATAGAATGGATAGTGGATGTATTTTAGAAGCTACCAGGAAGGTGTCTATGTCCTGACAGACTGATATCATAAGTGGGACATGGTTTTCAAATAATGTTGCAATTAGAGATCAAAGGAACACGTTCCTGTGGTGTGCAATATATCAATGCTCACTATTATAGTGGAAGCAACACTATAGTCAGTGAAACCATGAGTGAGGCTTTTTTTGAAGATCATACACTGACAAGGAATTCACTCTGATGGGCTGACAATTTTGAACAGTTCAGGGACTAGCAATTTTGAGAGGTTAGGAAAGACAAGATTAAATAAGATGCCCAGGATTCATGCTCTCCATCATCAAGGGAATCATATAAGTACCAACATACCAATCGATGTGATTTAACAGATTTAATAGCTATAAATACTTCCAAAACATTGGCTTGGGAAATTGTTATTTACAAACGTGCAGATAAATCTTTGACTTTTACAAACAAGGCAAACTGTTTTTTCTATGTCCAATGAGCAGACCTTAAAATATGCTTGCCCGAGGCCTACATCATCTGGTCCACTCTCTTCTGTCTACCACCCCTCCCCCTCAAATGGCGTACATAAGAAGAAAGATCAAGTAATGGGCTAAACGATGACACGAGATGCAAACCCCACCCAAGACAGCACAGTAAGCGCCCGCACGTGTAAAAGGCGCGCTCTTGTCTGCTGTTTGGCTGTGCTGCTTGCTGTGCTGTGTATACCTGATGCTCCAGAGGCTGCCTCCTGTGCACTGCAAAGAGCCTCCAGAGTTCTGTCAGCACAAACTCAGAATGAGTGCTGCGGCCACGGTGGACATTTCAAGCCACTTCAAAACTATTCCTGCAAAGGAATGTTGGAAGAGTTTAAGGCACTGTTGCCTTAAGAGTGTTGGCCCGCGAGGCTCCGCCCACCCAGGAAGTGGTAGCATAAAAGGACATCACTGACACCCTTGCAGCGTGAAGCCCGCGCGTGTAAATGGCGCGCTCTTGTCTGCTGTTTGGCTGTGCGTCTTGCTGTGCGCTGCACGGCGTCCTACTTCCCAAAGCCGAGAGTGTGAGGAGGAACAAAGGTCACGAGAAACACATCGGTGAACGAAGCCTGATGGCCGTAGAAAAAGAAGGAGCTCCCCACCCCCCTGCTGCAAAGGAATTTCGGGTAAGAGACTTAAAGTGCTGCATGGGTCACGAAGTGGGAGACTGTTGAGGCAAGCCCTCTTTGATCCCACTAGCAAGTTACTGCTTATAAAAACGTGGAAGACAGTGTAACAAAAATAAGAGCACACGTCTTAGGTGGTTTCGCATAAGAAAAAGAAAAAATACATATCTGGTGGCAGACATACCCCGATTATTAATACAAAAACATATTAAACATCGCCAAAAAAGAGGAAAAATGAAACTGCGAAGTAACGCATTACAGGATGACACCAGGTGTCCTGAATGCGTTGGTTCCTATTCCGAGGAATTACAAATACAAAATCAATAATTGTTATCAAAAATTGTGCCTACTACAAGTCAGCCCCCAGCTAATACAATCATAGCACAGGTACATTCTGGTCCCTCGGGCTACTTGGCAGCTAGCAGCACTCCGTCCGATATTGTACAGTCGTGGAGAAAAGGGTTGGAATATAATACCACCACGAATAAGATTCAAAGGAAAATTGATGAACACTTTGGCAAGAAAAAGCAAAGCAATAGTATAAATGTTATTCTTAGAAAGAGCATAGATCTCTCAGAAAATGACGTACATGAATGTTCTTCTATGGCAGTCCCTCCTCTTTCAACTTCCTCACAAACAACCTCGATACTTGAAAGAGAGGCAGTAAATGTAGAGGAGGCATCTGGAGAGGAAGTCCCTATACAAGCTCAAAACGATGAAGAAAAAACAATTGCTCCCCACACCATAAATAGCCCAGGACTCAAAGAACTTGTCAGAAGAGGTAACTCCAAAAGAGGCTAGCGCTGCCATACTTGCAGCTTTGAACTTTGTTTTAAATTCATTGGTGACTCTCTTTGAGCAATTGAAATTAGAAGTTCAAGTTCAAGCTGGAACTCTAATGTAAATTAACAAAGACATAAGCAGTTTGGATTCCACAATAGTGGGGCTGACCACCTCAATTAATACAGTGGTTACGCCATCATTAAGAGAGTTGAGAGTGGAGCTCGCAAAACAAGGCTTAGACTTATCAGCCTTAGAAAGGTCCATGTTAAAGAGAAAAGAGGAAGATGTCAAACAAAAAAGTCTACTCCAAGAAATTCTACATCTAATCAAGGCTGAGAAGAAAGCAGTGATTGGGTCTCTGAAAAGTCCGAGTGAGGTGGAGAGGGAAAACAACCATTTTGACAACACCCCCCTCTCAGAGTCAGTCTTAGAGGAATTCAGAAGGCTCGTTCATGTGGTAGAAGAAGATGAAGCTGAAGAAATCGAGCCCCATACAAACATTCAGGAGGCCTTGCCAAATGACCAGGAGGTAGGCTCCGCAGATTGGCTAGCAGCTGGGAAACAACTCTCTAAGGGAAGAAGAAAAGCCAAAAAAAAAAGATTTAAAAAAAAAATCAGCACAATGGCTTTTCCAGTTACCCTTCATAAACATAGGTTCTCAAAATGATGGACAAATAGTCTCTAAAGAAAGGATAATTCCATCTCAGAAAAATACTCAAGAAAACGTTCCGAGCATCTTGGACGTAGCAAATGCAAAAACTAATGGATCCCTGGCAAAAAGTGGGAAATCACAACGTGGTATGGAGGCAAAAAGTATACAAGTGAAACAGAAAGCCGATGTGCGGCACAATAAGTGAACCCCAGTAAAAACAAAGAAGACCAGTGTAAATGTTGGTCTACAGACTGATTTCCTAGATCAACAAGCAGATCCTCTACAAACCTCGTCCTCAGGGGTCATGAGCACTACAAGTCCAACTGGAAAAAGAGAAGAGAAAAGAGGGGAAAAAACAATCTCAAGTTGTCCATCACTGAAAGGCCCACCATGGGCTCCAATATTCCTGGGAAATGAGAATGTTCGCCTCCCCAAAATAAATGCTCAGACAACAACAGAAACCATGCTAAAAATTGCACCAATCTTTCTGAAACGAGACCCGAAGAAAATTATAATTATTCCGTTGTTGGTTGAAGTTAAAAACGGACAAGGAAAAATTAAGGAACTAATTGAAGCTCAAGAGGAAAAGTAGAAGTTCAATCATTAACAGCTGACTCAAAGGTGAACTCCTATGAACAACCTTCAGATGAAGACCTAGAAAGTCAAGAATATGCCGTCCCAAAACTTTGGCTAAAAGCTTTAAACAAAATCCCGACACATACATTGCTTTGCACGGGGGCTATCTTGGAATATGTCAAAAGAGTTCCCAACCTCTACCTTTTTGGCTCAGGGACTTGGACTTTGTAAAGTTCCCAAATAGAAATATCAGGAATATAGTAGAGGTGGGTTTTATTTCGCAAAAAGCATGGAAAGCAATACAAAATAACAAAAAAGAGCTGGAAAAAGTGAGCCTGTTGATTTCTGAGAAAGCGCCGGCAGAAGTACAAAGTGAAAAAAACAGCGAAAGCTCTGTTTCCGAAGGAGCAAGATTTGAAGCTGCGGGAAGTTCAAATCAGAAGTCAGAAGTGATCCCTCGGGGAAACTCTGGAGACACCAAGCCTTGTACTCTAGCAGACCTCCCGGAGATTTTGACATAAGTACTACTGAAGCGGGGTTTGAGTCAGCAGAACCTTTAGGCAAAATGGAATTAATTGCTTAAGTTGGAATACCCGTGGACCAAATACCTTTACTGCTACCAGTAAAAAGAAAAATCTCTTCTTAAACTCTGACGTCATTCTACTTCAGGAGAGCTGGTACACACACCCGATAGAAATAGAAGGTTTCACGATATTCACAGTTTCGGTGCACCAAAAACCTAAAGGACGACCTTCGGGTGGACTATTACTTGGGATTAACAACTCACTGAGTAAAGACGTTATGCTTTTGCACAATGGAACGGAAGGCATCTTAGCATGTGAAGCCAAACTACAGTCCCCTCAGGGTCTCCTCTCCCTTATACTAGTGAACGTTTACTGGAACCCAGCACAATGTAATCTAGAACAGTTTCACCATTCACTATTGACGGCCCTGGAGAAGATTGCACTGTGTTATGGAGATACCAGCGTGATCCTAGGAGGGGATCTGAATACTCAATGCATAGCGACACAAGACTGCAAGAACACCCTAAAATGGGCAAAAACATCCAAGACAGGAAGACAGTGGGTAGAGTATTTGAACTCATGGGGCCTTTTTATGCTAAATGGCTCAGTTGAGGGCGACTGCCCTCAAAACCAACGTGGACCCGTGGCAATTCCTTCTCCACACTAGACTACGTTTTTGTTTCTGAAGATCTACATTCTAAGGAAATATCCATGGAGACAATTTGGGGAGAAGGGAGCGATCATGCTCGGCTAAAAGTCAACATCAAGTATGCAATGAAAGTGCAGTTGAAAACACACTCACAGGATGTATTGTTGAGAAAAGGCAGAGCGGTCCTGATCAAATATAAGAGAGAGGGACGTAACTTGAATGAAAAACTAAATCATATCTCAGTAGAAGAACAAAAAGAGAATTGTAAGCCTGACAGCTTTAAGCCATTCATCTGGTCGGTCCATCGCCCAACTGCAGGAGCTTTGAAAAGAGCAACTCATCATCAACATTCATTTGATGAAGATAGGTGGATCAGGAAAAAGATCCTAAGGCGAGAAGTTAGATGGCTGAAGAAAACCATCACAAACCCAATAAAACTTCAAATAGAACAGAAAAAGCTCACTAGATATTACAAACAATGGTCACGAGCAAGAAAGGTCCTTCGACACCAACAAGATAATGAGCAGATGCTGGAGGCCCTTTGTGAAAATAGTACCCGCACCTTTTGGTCAATTATAAACAACAAAGGAAAGAAATCAGACAGAAATATCACCCAATGTAATCTGGTCCCAGAAAAGAGATGGATAGATTATTTGACAAAGAACTTTGAAAACACATCAGCCTCCCTGGATGAACAGCAGGAGGTCGTCAAGTGGGAGCTCAATTTTGATATAAAATGAATAGAAGATCTCATTTTGAGTGCCCCTTCATCGAAGGCTGCGGGCCCTAACGGATTAACATATCAGGTTTTGAAAAACAACTTAAATACCTGGGCGATTCTTCTTCATACCCTCTATAATGAAATACTGGTATCCAAATGCTTTCCTCCCTCTTGGAAACAAGCAGTCATAATACCATTCTACAAGGGGGGGCCACAGAACTCAGCCTGAGAACTATAGACCAATCGCCCTCCTAGATATCGAAAGCAAAATATTTATGCAGATCCTCCTGATAGAGTTAGAGGACTGGGCTAACTCAAATAACATCATTTCTAAATTTCAAATGGGATTTAGAAGAGGATTGTTTACAACATTAAACGGCATCACACTGAGACTTCTAGCAGAAAACTCCCAAAAAAATGGAGAGGGACCAATTTATGGAGCCTGGGTAGATTTTTCCAGAGAGTTCGACCTAGTGAAAAGGGAGAAACTGTGGGCAAAACTGAGAAGGTGGGGACTTCCAAGCAAGCTATTGGTGATATTAGTTAAGCTTCACAAAAATACCTCGCTGATGGTTAGATTAGATGAGGCTGGACATCTTTCAAACACAATAAGCGTGGAACAAGGAGTGCGGCAAGGTTGCATGGTAGACCCCTTCTTCTTCAACCTCTATCTGGCGGACCTGGGCGATTTTCTTCAATCCTGGATCATCGCAAGCCCTAAACTCATCTCCACCAAGGTTCATTGGCTCGCCTATGCAGATGACATTGTCCTGTTTGACAGGACAGCAATAGGCCTGCAGCATCTTTTGAATGGGTTAAGTGAATACACTAAACTTAACGGTCTTCAAGTTAACCCAAAGAAGTCTAAAATCTTGGTGCTAAAACATCCTAAAAAGCAAATTAACTTTTGGAAATGTTTTTTTGTAGGCAAAGCAATCACGAGGGCAGGTGAATTAGTCTATTTGGGCTATACAATGTTTTCCTCTCCATCAGCTAATAAAATGGAATTAGAAACAAGAATAAAGGTCAATAAAGCAATACCGCAGATGAAAAAGATCTACTATGAGCTCTGCAAATTCTCAATTAAGCCACTAATAAAGTTCTATAATGCAAAAATAATCCCAGTCATATTATACAGATTGGAGGCCCAACCAATGCTGTGGGAAATAGACTAGCTAAAAGTGGAAGCACAGCTTTGGAAGAGTTCTTTGGGCTTGCCCAACTGCCTTCCTATGTAGGTCCTAAGGTTTGAACTCGGCCTAAAGTCATTGCAGCAACAGGTGGTCTGGAGACTGCTAGCACTATACAGGCTAATAATAATTACACAAAAAAATCTCACTATATGAAGACATCAAGCAGCATCTGCAAACGGACAGCTCCAAGATCCTCCAAGAGCTGGATCTAAAAGTAAAAAGAAATTTGGTAGAAGCTGATTCATCGGTAGAAACCCTGAAAGAGAATCCCTCGAAAGCAAAGAAAGAACTGGAAACAATGGACTGGATCAAAGCGGGGTTGGAAATGAGACTCGTAAACCAAAGAACAGTTTTCTAGTAGTGGAAAGAAAACTGGGAGAACTGCCAAAATATGTGCTAAAACATCCAAACAGTGAATCTAGATATATATTTCTTAGGGCGCGCCTAAACTTAATTCATACAGGTGAGATTCTAAACATCAGAGGGCAAAGCCATAATACTTTATCCTTCTGTAAAATATGTGCCAACCAAAATAATCAAAACCTGCACCACTTGCTTCTAGAATGTGAGGGTACGCGGGAGACTAGAGTTCTCTACTTCTTGAAATTTTTACATAAAGTGGAGTGCTTGCACTCAGAGAATTTTTGGAATCGCTTGATCTCTGGGCATAATACCTCCTTGACTATTGCTGTGGGTCAGGTCCTTTCAAAATTGGGCTTGAGCAAAATAGGCGAAATGCAGACTGGGATCAATGTTTTTCAAGAAAGTTTGCTTAATACAGAAGTAGAGAGACAATTTAAAGTAATTTAGGCTGTGTTGCAGGTTTTGGTGGGTGAAGGCCTTTCGGCTTCCACAATTAATGAACTTCTCTTTCTTTTAATTGTTTTTATTTATTTATGATATGTATGTTTATACAATTGACAACCTTTTGTCACATTTATCAATTTAAGAACAATTTTCCAAGATTTGCCTTTTCCAAAATAACACTCACGAATCTTCAAGCACTGACAGCTGCTTCTGTATGACAATGGAAAATTTAACCACAGCCAAAATTATTGCTGTTTTTTCTCCTGATTGCAGCATTTTCCACCATAGATCTTTTGATCTGTATCCGTATTTTGTAATAATGGGAATCATGAAAGTGTTCCTTTGTGGCGATAAAACTGGACAGGCCATTATCAAGTGATGCAGATTTTCTATTGACACAGGATTTATACATAGTCTACAAGTCAAAGGGCCAGCTGCCTGATTCCGCGGCCAACTGGTTTCTCTTGTTTTGATGAGATTGAGCCAAAATCTGAGGAATTGATCCCTAAAGTACCAGTGCAGAAACTATTTTAAGTAGCTGGACAGAGAGTTTGGTTTTTTATTATCCTCCCACGGTTTGCCATATATTTTACATGTTGACCATTCTTTTTCTGTTCGAAACCAATCACAGGAGTAAAGCTTTTTTTTTACCTTGTTCAGGTTGTTAATCAGAGTTTCAACTTGCTCTCCTGTAGTTTAGAGTAAGCTTTGGCAATCTGTTTGCCATGGGGTCAATATCGGGTCATGCAGTTCCATAAGTGCTTTTTTAAGGCATTTGAAGCCGCCTTTAGGATGTTCCTCCATGCACTTTCTGTAGAATGAGAGTATCTTCCACTCTACAATGGCTAGCATGGAGGTTAAGCCCAGCTCTCGACGTATAGCTTGTATTGGCGTAGCTTTGGGAAGGCAAAGTGTGTTTTTCCAAAAATAACCTTCTAGAGCTGATCAGTTTTTGAGTTTGAAGTTAAAGGAGGTTTTGGTGCCATAAGTGAGAATCGGAACCACCTTAGCTTTATAAAATTTGATGAGTGGAATTAGGCTGAAGCCGCAGTAATGTCTTAAGATGATTTTACCTAAGCCTGTCAGGTTTGTTACTTTCTTTTTTAGGGTTTGAAGCCAGGCAGCATCAATCTTGCTTGAGTTGACACATACTCCTAGGTATGAAAAGGATTGTACTACGGGAATCTCGGTTCCCAATAGTGACCAATGCATTGTTTTCATTCGCAGCTGGCTCTTTGAACACCTAGGGGTAGAATTGCAGATTTTTTTGGATTGATTGTAAGTCCGTTCTTTTCCACATAGAGTTGCAAGGCTTTTAGCTGTCCTTGAAGACCTATTGGAGTTTGGTCTATAAGGACCACGTCGTGGGCATAGACTAGACGACTAACTTGAATGTTTGCTATCGATGGAGGAAAGCATTTTATGTTGTTTTCGGCCACGTCTATGTCGGAGATGAACAGATTGAATATTTCCGAGGCCATTAATGGCTGGTTCTCTGTTTATTAGAATTGTATACAGGACATTTATAAAAACTTTTACAGCTGATTACTAGCTGGTAACATGTTAGTTTTAATATTTTGTAAAGATCTAAAATTGATAAAAACAAATAAATAAAAAATAAAAGTAAGAGAGTCCTAAAAGACTTCTAATAGCTCTCAGGGGTTTAAGTGATTGCAGGGACATATATCAAGATGTACAGGAATTGTTATACTCACTTTTTGTTTGACTTTTTAAAGCATAGGGCAGATAGAATTATCTACAGTTCCAGGCAATCTGCCAGTCAAAGTCTGGTCTCGGTCTGTCTCCTGCTTTCAAAATCCCTCTCAGGAAATCTGGTCCTCTCTTGGGCAATATTTCTGCATCAGGTTCCCTCTGGAAGAATACCTTCTAATGGTAATATCCATCAGCTACATCCAATATAGAACTCCAATTATCAGCTTTCCAGTCAGACAGCCCTATCATCTGCTGATTTTCCAAGAACTCTCCCTATTGTTGGTGTGTTTGGGGTTAAATAACTGGTCATTTCCACCCATGCAGCACCATTTGATGCAGGAGTTTCTCATTGCACAGGTTTTATTGTTGGTTATCTTCAGATATTATTGACACTCCCAACTATCCTCACCTTTATTTTGAATGATCCAATGTCTTATCATGTGACAATGGCATGTTTCTTTCCTCCCATCCAAAGTTTTGGTTCTGTTTGGACTCAAATCCATGTTCTGCTCATGACGTCTATTATGATGTTTTCACATTATTAAATCACAAGAGAATTCTAAATCTGAAGCTATACTGTATGCTTCAATACATTGTAATATGAGAAAGTGATTGACATATTTACATCTATCAATAATTCCTGCATATTAATATATCATATTCTGATTTAAATTATGGGGAATGCTTCACTGGACTCACATGTGTTTTCATTGAAGGTCCCATTTAAGCTAAATATCAAATTGAAAAGCTAATTTAGGCACCAAGCCATAAAGAAAGACATGCAGAGATGGTCATTGTTGACTCCGCAACAGGTTAAAAAGGTTAAAATCTGCCTGAAAACCTAGCCTTTCTTCATCTACTGTGTGACTAAGAAACAGTGTGTGACCTTATGATCCAGCTCTGTCTTAACAGTTCAAAATACTAAGAATGAATGAATATGGTGGAATGCAAAATGCCTTATTTTGTTGTATTAGCAGGAATCACAATGTGCTCTGAACACATGCATATGTATCTGTTCTGCTGAGATAATGGATCCTATTGATTGAGAATAGGCCTTGTTCTGGCTGGTGTGCTGACCTCTGGTCTTGGGAACTGCTGTTCAAAGAATGCAGGTCAACCCTGATTTTATCACCTTATGTGCTAAGGGTGTGTATGTTCATCCTGAATTCTGACAAGAAATCATTGTAGCTCCGCCCATTCCCGAAATTAAGTGGCTAAGTACACGTGTCATTTTTCAAATAACATGCAGAAATATAGGACCCCATTATAAGTTTGGTGGTGCAGGAAGAGTGCCGGTAATTCCGTGAATGCCACTTTTCCCGCACCATCAAACTATTAGTTTGCAAGTCAGGTTTGTGAGAAACCTGAAGGTGTCTCACTTACTATTCTCCAGGGATCTGTCTTCCAGGTGGCCAGGACACAGCCATCACTATTGGATCCAGTTCCAGGGGGTGGACCAGTGCGGGAGGATCACCTGGATGGGGCCTCCTCTGGGAGTGGAAGTGGGACATCAATGGGTGAGATGCGTTACGCCTTTCCTATAACACCTTTTCCCCATTCGGCCCTGTAGGATATTCAGAAGTTCTACCTGCCCCCCTTTTCTGACATGAACACTTTCTTACACCATGAAAGAGAACAGACTAACACCAGAGCCGTTTACCTGACATGTCTCAACACAAGGGTAAGGCAGAGTCATGCAATTGGCAATAACTACACACTCCTGACAGCCTATTCCTTTGCCCACAGGGATAAAAGGCGGAGCACACTTTGAGCACCGCAGACCGCACAACGAGGAAGCTAGTCCAGGACAGCAGATCAAGATGAGGAGAAGGGCGTCGACAACCGAAAAGACGGCAAGGAGGGAAGGACCCTTGCCCTTTTGACCCAGACCCGCAAAGCCTCCATGAGAGGAATCATAAGGCCGGGAACAATAGCCAATGTGTGGTGTAACAGATGTCAACGGTGAACGGAACCCTCATCAACTGATAACCAAGTAAGGGAGAGACTCTTACTACCGTGGTACCATCCTTGACTTCAGAGACAAGAAAATACCAAGCAGTTCATCATAGCCGGTAAGTCGGAGGGCGAACCGATAGTAAACGGAACTGTGTTGAGCAAAAGTTGCAAATGGCAACATAATGTGAATCAAATAACAAACACAGTGTTTATTATAGAATTGGGTAGAAAAATCCCAGGGAGAGACCAACTGCAGAGTGGTCTGTAACCACGTGGGCACTCATTCGAAAGACTTTGGCCAGTCCCCTTTTGTTGAAACTACAGATACCAGGAGGCCCTAGGAGAGCCTGATGAAAGAGGTCAAAGTGTTCATACAAAGGACAAATAAAACACATTGTACAATCAAAAGTCTTTGACACATGGAGGAAACAATGGGAACTTTGTGAAGCCTGACTGGGTGCTTTTAGAGAAAGCCTGACTGGGGTTTTAAAGAATGCCTGACTGGGGGTTGAGACCTAGACTAAGTTAGACAAAGAACCTAAGGTGTCTAGCAAACGAAGGCAAGTGTGAACCCAATGGAGGGATCCCGATAGAAAGCTAGGCGAAGGGAACCCAGCTTTTCTAATGAGACATTAAAATTGTGAACTGTGTTAGAATGACAAGCATGAACCCTACCAAGGGATGTCTACAGTGAATTGACGGACTGAGCCAGACGGCGGAGAGCATTGGCAACCAAGAGGAAAGTTAAGGGAAGTATCCCGAACTGTGAGAAAGCAAAGGAATCTGTGTAACTGGCAAATGTGCACCCGAATGAGGGATGCCTTCAAATAGGGGTGAAGTGTGATAACCCTGTGAACATTGTGTTGACAAGAGTGAACCCGGCTGAGGGGTGTCCTCAGTGAAACACTGGTTAAAAAGACATTGAGGCTCAGGAATACAACAGGTGAAATATTCTGAGTTGAAGGCCGTAGTGAACCCGACAGAGAGAGGCTAACATTCGAGATGGGTCTGAGCCCGGAAGTGGGGGATGCAGGAGTGAAGAAACATCACAAAACATACATACGGAAAGGAACTTTTGTTTTTGTTATTTTGACACATCAGGCCCTCAGAGGCAAGAGACTTTGTAGAAAAGAGTCTTAACCACTGAAGGTCCTGAAATCTCTAACAGAAACTGCAGCCTCATGCTGCAGAAGCCGAGAAGTGTGCTGCCTTCAAGAGTCCTACCTTGTCCGGTGCTAAAAACGTGGGGAAGGGTGACCCCAGCCATACCATCCTGACTTATCATTTGGTGAACACTTCTCTCTTTTCTTGTGAACATTATCCCACAGTATTTTGTAACTTATAGGTAAGATTTGGCAATAGTTTCTTTTTTTTTTTTTTTTATAGAATAGGCTCTTTTTATTTGACACAATGCCACTAGGACTGCCATACTATTATTTGATGGCTGAAGCTTGTTCCCCTCTCACCCATTATACAGTTGAATAAACACCCTTGAACTGTGATCACATGTGTCTGTCTTTGATGTTGCCACCATGAGTTTCTTACAGGGTTACCTGATTTACCTCCAGTCAAAAAGCTGGAGGTAAATCAGGCTCCCACCGGCAAAAAGCAGAAGGTATTTCTGGCAACGGAATTACCGGTGCCAGAAATACTGGCATTCCCCTGAAATGGCAATTTACTGCTGTTGCCAGCAACTGGAATATTCAGATAATACCGGGGTATCAGGCACTGGTAATGGGAGGTCTGTTTCCCGGTATCCCACTGGAATTACAAGTGGGATACTGGGTAACTTGTAATGAGGGCCTATGTGTTATTTGTGTTTGTTTGCTTAATTCAATATATATATATAAATATATATATTCAGTGAAAAAAACTTTGTTAAAGGGACGTTATGGTTAAGTTGCGCTACTAAAAACCCATGAAATTCAGTAAATAAAACTTGGTTAAAGGGACATTATGGTTCAAAGTAAAATCGAAAAACCCCAGAAATTCGCCAGTTATGGTAAGCTAAGTAACCATAACTCGCACCACCACCGTGCACTGCTAAGACTAACACCCAGGACATCAAAGATGACATCACAAATGTCATTGATGACATCACTGATGACAAAACATGTGCATTTACTTTTCATGCACAGCCTCCACAAAGGATTGTGTAATGTAGGCAAAAAAATGTCAGAGATCTTTGGAATAACTATCATTCAGAAAATAAGTCATTAAGTGCTGCATTGCTATAAACACCGTTGCATTATTCAGTTCTTTCTAGTACATGTACGCACTCATGTACCCACGTAGGCATTCTCTGCAGCATGCGCCAAAGAGGTGCAATATTCAAACCCTTCCATGTTGGATAGTAAAATGATGAATGCTTTCATTTCAGAGTTTTGGATAGTGTGAAACATGTAGTAAGTACCTAACAATGCTTCCCTTACTGCATAATTTTTCTACTACACACAAACCATAACGAGACTACAATGCATACAAATACGAGTATGTGCAGGGAAAGTAAAGTAAGCAAAAAACCAGCACTATTACCAGACAGTGTTCATAACGTCACTAATTAACTTCATGCACGTAAATGATTGCTGTGTTTGAGGCTTCTTTCTTCTCCTTTGTATATTATATGATGTGCCTGCAACCTAAGGAAAGCAGTGTATCAACATATGAGAACAGTAAGATCTACAAACATAGTACCTTTTGCATATTTAGTTGCTGGCTGTTAGTGAAGAAAACCGCCTGCCCTACATATGTCAGTGCACAAAAAAAGAAGTAACCAGAACTGTGATGTCATCAGTGAGGTCATCAATGACATTTGTGATGTCATCTTTGATGTCCTGCTGTTAGTCTTAGCAGTACACAGTGGTGGCGCGAGTTATGGTTGCTTAGCTTACCATAGCTGGCGAATTTCTGGGGTTTTTCGGTTTTACTTCAAACCATAACGTCCCTTTAACAAAGTTTTTTTTACTGAATTTCATAGGTTTTTAGTAGCGCAACTAAACCATAATGTCCCTTTAACAACGTTTTTTTCACTGAATTTCATAGGTTTTTAGTAGCTCAACTTAACCATAACATCCCTTTAACAACGTTTTTTAACTGAATATAGATATAGATAATGTAAATATTATAAATTGTTACTAAAACTCCCTTAGCTTACATACATATAAAATAGAAAATACTAAACCCCCTGCTACGCTATTGGTTTTGTTGCCCGCAGACCGCGCACATGTCCGTGAATGGACGCGATCAGCATCAAGACTGCAAAAACTCAGGAGGTATCTTACATTATTGTACCATACAATAATAACATCAAACATGTTCAAAAAGCACCAACACAAATACATTACATTCAATAATAAATAAAAAGTGCAAACTGTATATGTAACCCACCAACCTTCCAATTACATAACATATGCAACATAATGCAATATACCAAAACAAAATAATTATGCCTCCAACAGAATTACCTCACACAAACTACACAGCAAAAATCAGCAGCACACGTATGAAGCAGTAACACAACAAATTAGCAACAAACTAGTGAGTAGACAACATTTATTTTATATAATTGTAAACTTTCTGTATTAGGTACATAATATATTTATTTCTTTTTACACAGAAATGTCTACTACTATGGAATGGCTGGAAGAACATTTTCCTCGTGATGAAATAAGTGAAAACATTGATACCAATTGAAGACACTACACTTCTCTATGTAAAGAAATTATTACCCATTACTTTATTTGTACTTACCAATTATTTTTTAAACACACCATACAGACATTCAAAATAATACAGAAACAGACGTTAGAAAATCATCTGCAGTGAATGCAGCAAAAAATGGATCTACTAAAAGAAAAGTGCACTCAGAAATATTATTTTCCCAAGTGTTCGGGCATGTGCTTCTAAGCATACGTTGATCAATCATACAAACATTTCCTATGCACCTTACCGTAATTTCCATCTTTTTTACACATGCAAAATCAGGCACCAGGGCGCGGCCATCTTGTGATAATCTTATCCGTTGCCGCATCACCCAAGGTGGATTGCCCTGGCGGCACTAATTCATATGCCCCGCCCCTGAGTCTGACATCACCAAACCTAGTGATATTCTCCACCTATCTCCAGGACATTACTATACAGTGTAGTAAAAAGCACCCAATCATCACCTACGTGATAATGTTACTTGACGCAGTACCCGGAATATCAACACACATCATCTCACAACACAGTGCGTCCCAATTTTGAATATTAAACCATACTTTTAAAGGAAATAGCAACACTGTACAATTTGTAAAGTATTTTTATTTCACAATAAGCGCTCCGAGAACATCCGGCGATTGCCATATTCAAGCAAATAGGTAATTTTTTTCTTCATTCTCATCCACAAATGTTTATCGTAAGTCACACGGTGTTACTTTTGGGCATAAGAATGCATTGGACGCACTGTGAATCGCATGCCTTTGGCATGAACTTGGCGCTAGGCCACCGTAAATGATGTCAAGTTGCTCCTTATCGCTAGTATGGAGTACAGGCATATGGGCCTGTGGCGATCATACCAAAAAAGCGTCACTGTGATCCACCCATTTATGTATATCTGTACCTGACGGTTAAAAAAGAAATCAGTTGTTATTTGGAATGCATGAGAATCACAATAAGCCAAGATGTACCTATTTAAAAAAGATAACAGAAATGTGTCTCAGTAGCCAATCTTTATTACAGTTTACAATTTAACTGTTACAAGTATTGATAAACACGGACTTGGAACAATCTGAACTCAGAAAAAAGAACATGCAAAGTGCTCCTCAGTTTGCTTTAGAAGTTACTCTATTGACTATGATCAGCTAGAAATGGAATGCTGAGTCTAACGCTGCAATTAGGAAGCAAGATAAAACCGAGAAGAACACATAGATGGAATTTTAATTAAATATTAGCATTCAATTACGCGTTTGTGCAACCTGGGGAAACCCACTACTGGACTAAACGCATCTCGATGCTCCACTGCCCATGTGCCAAGAACAAAAGAAACTACGCACCCAAGTTGTAATTGCGTGTCGTTGCAATATGCCACACACACCAAACAATACAATGTAACCCACCAATAATGTTACCGAATGATAATTTGACTAGTGTGTGTATAAAATCGTCCAAAGTAAAACTTACATAATATTCAACATTTCCATTCTATCGGCGTAACACAAACACTCCGTTCAGTTCAACTAATCGTCATAAAATTAAATTACATTTTCCTTTGTCCAATTTTTGAATTAACATTATCATATTTGAAAGTCTTACATCCCTCCCTTCATACATTCCTTTCAAATCCTCCCTTTGTTTTAAGATCAAAAAACAATTGATACTTATACCGTGTACCATGCATGGGTTTCTCAGCTAGGAAACAAAAATTCAACGGCACTGACCTTCACTCAGAATGGTAGCCGATAGCCCTTCAGACCACAGTGGCATGACAAATATTTTTGAAAAAAATATCAATTGTTCGCTACCATTCACCAATGCGGCCGACATTTCTACAGATTTATTTTGCTCCTCTGCACAACTTTGCCCTCTCCCAGCCACACCCACAGTCAGGCCACACCACCTGTCACCTCATCCTGTCTCTTCTTCACACGGCAAATCATGTAAACGTTTTTGAAAGAAACAAGTCTGGAGCCCTGACAAAAAGTGGTCGTATGAGAATGTCCAAGCAAACCCTGCTACAACCCCCTCCGGCCATGCCACAGACCCTGACCCCATTGACCACAGTAATGTATTAGTGGCCTATAATTTGCACACATGTATTTGTACTATCCCACTTTCGGTCACTAGCAAGATGAACGGTGTGGCTGTCTTGCCACCTTACAAATACAAACACATAGTAAATACATAATAGTAATGCTTTCACGTTAGAATACAGATGGTATAAAAAATAACTGCAAGCTAACTAGATTTACACATGGTAAACTATCACTTGGTAAAAAACCTTCACAACAGTAGGTATAATCTACCATGCACCAGCCACAACCAAATCACATCACTACACTGCATATATACAAAAAAAGTGTGGACGGGTCAAATATAATGATAACAACATTACTGTAATAAAGAGAATGACTAGGTCTTTGACCTAACTCAATAAACCACACCATACATCTTCTTCTTTTCACCTGAGGACAAAAAACAAAACATTGTCCAATATTGCCCTAGGTACTAAACCAGAAAAAATAACCTTGACATTTGGAAGCATTTTCATTACTGCCTGAACCAAATATTCCAAATCTGCCAACAAAGTAGGGGCACTGACATACCCCAAATACAAAGCACCAGAGTGCAAAACAACTACATGTGCAATATTGACCCTGCCCATATCTACACAAACTTGAACATTTCCCTGCACATTAAAACCAGGTGCAGTGCTCCACACCACCTCCACTCCTTTAATATCAAAATTGTTTGCCACATTCCTACATTTAGCATACTACTCCAAACCATGCACAAACATATATCCAACCACAAACACCCTGATTTTTTCCACCTCTACCATCTTCACTACACACAACCTCTTTCAACACAAACCACAACATCAACATCTGATTGGCTGATCCCTACAAACACCTTTACATGCTGCATTTGCTGAGAAACCCTGGATGTGGCACGCCCTGCCCGCGTACACCCGCGATGTCCGAGGAGCGCGTAACTCTGGGGCAGCCCTTCTAACCTTTCCACTTCACTTTCTGCACCATTTCCTCATTGGCTACTGTTAAACAGTCACACAAACATCCACCAATCACATCCAAGAACTCTACATCTAACTCTATTATCACACATCAAAACTTTAGATGTACTGTCCGGAATGCTGTGTGTTTTCTTTGTTTTAAATATCTCATAACAGCATTATTTGTTTTTTAAACCGTGCTATTGTCAGTCCTTGAAAGTGTTGGACGCAGAGATCATTTGTTTGCCTTTTGCTGAATTGCATTTTAGTATTTGTAGTCTCACGGTCAAGATGGGGGGAATGATGCCACAATTGTATACTTTTTGCCTAACATACTTCTATAGGATTTATATATATATGGGTGACACTACGTCATGTGTACTTATCAAGTTAGCTTTATAAAGCAGAGTATTGTTGAAAGCCAGACATTGGGGTGAGGAAGAGAAATGATGAGAGGGCAATTAAGCCATGATTTGGTAAGAGAGTATGGAATCCTGGACACTGGTCCAGTTATTTTTCTCTGATTGTGGCTCTTTTTCACAGCACCAGTATAGGACAGAAGTGGGTGGACAGCGTAACTTATTTTCAGAGGGCAGTCACAATCCTCTGTTTTATTTTTTAGGTTTCTCAAGTATTTGAATACCAGGATTTGATTTAGGTTGTCATGTTCCCAGTGCAGACACTTGCACACAAGACCACAAGCACTTGTTTCGTTTTTGGGATTTTGTTTTCCATGGGATATTTCACTACAGATTTCTGGGTTTAAAATGTGAGCAACTTTTATACTTTGCCAGCCTATTTATTGGAAGATTCCTCCACTCTGAGTATTTTCTAGTGTTCATTACCATCCAATGCTATTTTGTCTTTCACACTTTCTTCTAAGGGGAAGGTCAATTGAACTACATTTGTATTTTTCAATTTAAGATATATGTTCACTTACTGTGCGTATATTCATGGGGCCAGCTTTTGATTTTCGCTATGTTATTTTTGCAGACAGACATTGTGTTCCTGTTTCCTGTTTCCTGCTTAAATGTGGTTAGTCTGAGTCGTGCGATGTATCACAACAGTCACCAAGAGACCAGCCATAAAACAAGGGGCTTGGAGCACGCTGCTTAACCAAAGTGTGCAGTCCATGGCAAACAATTTTATCTCACTGCGCATTGCCTAAAAACATTGTGAGTTCTGAAAGCCTGCAATCTTTCATACATAACAATACCACTGTCAAAACAGGCCAAAATCAGTTTGTGATTGATGAAAGTATTTGAACGATGGGTTGCAAGTGTTTTGAAATATAGAAGGGGTGTACGCAGGCCATGGCTAGTGGTTTGGTAGTGTTTGGCCTATGGAGGCTCGAATGGGAATGGGGATGGGTTCCTGGAATGGGGAAATACCGGGCCCTCCAAGGTCGGAATGTCCCGGTATTTCCCCATTCCAGGAACTCGGACCCGGTACCCAGAATGGGGGTAGCCATGCCACAAATAGCGGCATGGCTACCTCCAAGTTAATGACCTCCATAGACATAATGGACAAAATTTGTGATGTCATCTTTGATGTCCTGGGTGTTAGTCTTAGCAGTGCGCGGTGGTGGCGCAAGTTCTGGTTGCTTAGCTTACCATAACTGGCGAATATCTGAGGTTTTACGGTTTTACTTGTAATCATAACGTCCCTTTAACAAAGTTTTTTCATTGAATTTCATAGGTTTTTATTAGTGCAACTTAACCATAAGGTCCCTTAAACAACATTTTTTCATTGATATACATATATGTAGATACGTTTTTTTTATTGGGTTTGTAGCCGCGGATGTCAAAATACATGGATGGCTAAATGCAGCAACAACAGGGATGGTCCACTCGTGGCTCCCACATGGGATAGCCGCAGATATAATAATATACATTACGATATGTAATTTTCTTTTACACACTTTATTAAAAGGATCCATTAAAGGTCTTTTATCCATATTTACAGTATATGTTTTTATGGTCTATTTTAATAACTGAAAAGTGGCCCTGAAAGGACCGTTTTAGGGGATAAGAAAAAAATAAGTAGGAAATGCAAAGGGAAAAAAACTAGGATTCACACACCAAGAGACCAAAAGCAATGACAGAAAACATGTAAAAAGTATTTGAGAGAGAGGTGTAGCCACGTTAACAAGATATAGAAATGCGCAATGTGTTTTCCATACACGCGGGTACACCCAAGCGCAATGACATGTTCCCACCTAAATGACTGACCAATCACATCGCCCAATCAGGCGTCATGCCTGCAAGTGGCAGTATCTGCGTCAATGGAAGGCCCAATCAGTTTGAGAGCTATGTTGACTATGCTACGCAGCTTTGCACCTGTTTTTAAATTTCCTTTTCCAATACACTTAAAAAGTTCTCGGGGTGGCTTCTAAAATAGCATTTGGGTTATTTAACCAATATATTACCAAAAAACATATTTTCAATCAGAGAAATACTCTTCACCTCAATTCAGAAAATCATGGAAAATTTCTCTGTGCTCTTTCTTTAGATGATCAACTAATTTTCTTTTGCCAAAGAGAAAAAAATCCTGTGCTCCCTGTCAAAATATTTGTCCACAATTGCACCATAAACCTCTCATTTCAAACACCCCATCTAAAATAATATTATACAACCAAAAAAACTTGGTAAGCCAATGCTTTGAACACACATCACCTGCCCTCAACATCACTATGAACCCCATTCTCAAAATTCTCAAATTCTCCACAGTCTTCTGAACAATTAAAATCCTCTTCTTCTGAAATTGGCTGCCTTTTTGAAATATCCAACTAAACAATAAATATACCCAGACAATAGCACAATCTCCTAAAACTACACGTAGTGTCACACAAGCAATAAAAAGGTACTATGTAGAAAAACTCTTAATACAATCATACAATACAATCTACAGTTTTATTGGCACTTAAAAAACATCAGTCAAAAAATACATTCTCTAGTACGTTCAACAATTCAACAGCATCTGTGGTACTTGACATCCTATTGGCACCCACCCACCAAACCAACAATGAACACCCAATCAGAAAGTAAATACACACATTCCAACTTCTCTCCTCATGTACTCTTCCTCCATTGCTAATTCTAATATCTGAAGTGACAAACAGTATTTCCTTCTACACACAAAAATGGAAAACTACATGCAATGGCTAGTTCACAATTATCCTACAAAGGAGAAATTAAAAAAGAAGATGCTGAAGAAAATGAACTAGAAGAAAATATGCCACATTCAGGACTTTTGTAAGTCAATTTTTTTTATATTTTTACAAAATGATACTAACAATAATATTTTAAGGACCAAATATCAGTCACCAAACAGATATACCTTTTCAGCCTACTATCAAATGTCTATACAACCAACACACATATTTTTAAAGGTTATTATATCTTCAATTGTTGAAAAATATTTCAAATATATTCCAACAGATGAAGAAGTCATTCAAATATCAATAAGAATCAAACAAGAAGCACCACAACAATTACCCACAAAACTAATCATGGATTCAATAAACAAATTAAAACAACTATTAATTCACATTCAAAAGAAGTACAATCAATGAAAAGGACATTGAAAATGTAAGACAAATAATGGACAGTAAAAATCCAGATAATTAGCCTAAAGAAGATTTATCATGTGTTCCAACTAAAAGAAAAACAAAACCCACAACATCCCCCCAAATAAACCTGTTTTCAACAAACTTAGTTTTTATATTTATTTACCTTTTTGAAGTATGTACACTCATATGTATTATTAATGAATAAAAAGTATTTGAAATATTGCAATAACTGTTTACAAACACTACACTCGATCCCGCCCACATGTAAACTATTTTTTCAAAAATGTTCCATAGCCCCAGCTACAAATACAGGAGATGGTATCGGTTTGGGATAGCCGCAAACAACCACTGCCAGTTGCTGATACTGCTAGACGCGATCATGAATATACCAATGGAGCCCCATCTATACTAGCCGCAGCTATAGGATCCTGTATTTTTTTAGAACCTGAGTATAGAATATAAATACCAAAAGACACAGTAAAAAGAGTACATAAAAAGAGTTATATAAAGTACATAACTCATCACTCACAGCCGCGGCTAAGAGTTTATTGACTTATTTTATAGCTGCGGTTACAATTTGAAACTTTTGTGGGTAAATCACATAGCATTTTACACATAAATACATAAAACAGCATACTATTTTGTACATTGAGGCTTATAGCTGCGGGTATGGTCCAATGAACCCGTGGCTACAACCCTCCGTGTTTGTTGCTTGGGTTAACTGCGCCTCCAATACTCAAGTATCCATTGGCGACACTGTTGCTGAGGTTATTCATCTATGTTTAAAAAAGAATAAAAATATCCTTCTATCTGAAAAATGAAAACATAATCAGTTAAGGAACGCACACAATCTAATACACACGTTCATATGATCCTCATATCTTGCATGCAGTGCATCACATACACTATAGAAGATACAACATTGTTGCATACAACACTGTTGCTCTCTTTGCATATACTATTCATTGGGGAAATAATCCAACTTGGATTAAAACATTTTTACAATAATATAAAAAAGAATAAGAAAATTCTCACTACAATAAAGAAACAGGGATATATAAACTGGGTAAGAATAAACAAAGGACGTTATACTGGGTGGTTGCAACACAGAGTATGCAGAATATTAAGTAAGAGAGAACAAGGTGGGATAAGTGAACTTGAAGAACATGGAATAGAAACCAATCAAACAGGTAGAAACACAAATACTTTAAAAAAAAACATTTTTCGTATCTTTTGTGGCAAAAATGAAATGGAGAAAGTCCAATGCACCTTGTACAAAAAAAATAGCAAGATGTGGAGATTCAAATGTTTCTAGCTGGTCTGCCCCATATTGGGCTGAAGCATTTTGTTACCTACATGTGGCCTTCCCTCATCAATGGAGCTGTGAGCAGTGGTTGTGCTCAATCAACCTACACACATTAAAGGTGCAGTCACCAATAGCCAGAGTCTTAAAACCCTTGCAGCACGGGAGCACTCAATTTAAAGAATCATCAGAAATGCTGAAAAGGTTCACAAAGGAGGGCTTTCATTAAATGACTCCAGAGGTACTGCTCCCATTTCCAGCAATACCACTATGTTTTCAATATAGGTTGACCTCTCCCAGGAGTTAACTATACAGCATCTGGTGCAAGTAAACTGAGATGACGAAAGCAATGCACCTACAACAACATACAAAAATAAAAAAAATTGCTAATATGAACTTGCAAAACACCATCAATTGTACTACCTCACAGAAAACTCAAAACAGCTAAGAGTACTTCATAGCTGAAAGTGCATTACAATTACAACAAATACAATCAAATAATCCTTCAACATCACTAACATGAATACAAAAACTAAATGCCTGCATAAAAATTCCATTGATTGACAAATCTAACTTTGTAGGTCCATTTAAGTAAACTTAATAAATACATTACAAAATACTTGCACAATCAGAGAAAATGAAAGAAATTATAATAAACACCACCTGATAGCAGTGCTTAATATAACTAACACACATAACAATGCAAATAAACCTTCAAATATATAAATGTTTATTAAGATGTACTTTCACATAAGCCAGCCACACTCCTACCTTGTTCACAGTGAGAGTTATGGAATCAAAAGGATAAAACTGCAGAAAATGGTGGCTTTTATACTTTCCAAAATGAATACCAAGAAAGAGGACTATATAACAATAAAACTACTAAAATAGGTGACACATTTTGAATACAACCAATCACAAAGAGCTACACAAATAGAGCAGTAACAATGACCAATAACAACCAATGAAACTCACAGAAATCAATGTTTTCCCCACCCAGCCTCTTTCAAAGCCGTAACAATTTGATGTGTTTGCAGACCTTGCTTTGTTTCCGCGGCTACACAGAAAATGTCCTCAATCCCAAAACCAAACTAAATCGTCCTTCACACCTTCAAATGATATAAGAGAGCACCTAAGCAGATAATATAACACACACAAATCAAATTCTGTACTGTATCATCCACATAAAAATATGATTATTGCTCTCAGGAATACACCACATTCTCACTCTCGTGCGCACAGTACACCATTGCAACACAGGTGTTCACTCCGTACCTCTAATCGTGTGTTGAGATCTCAGGTGGCTTCGAGGGCTCAGCATGGTATTCCTTCGCATACAGGTAAAGCCCCTATGTGCTGCATTTCGTTCTGGTAACGCTGGGGGTTGTCATGGAAACATTGGCAGCCTATCCATAGACGTCCATTGGTTCGGGCGGCGTTTTACTTCAAGTCAGCTGATGTCACCATCCATGCCCCTGACCCCCTCAGGTATAACAGCCCCCTGGCAGCAGTGGGGCTAAATCCCTTCACACTGGCCCCAAGGGCCTTAAAACTCCATCAGAAACATACATGGAGTCAGTCCTGGCACCTTTGGCGCCAGGTTCATTATCAGGAATATAGCAATACCAGTTTTGGACCTTAATCCAACATGGAGGCCTATTACACAGCTCAGTTCATTAGAACAAAGCCATGCGGTCTAGTGTTTTGGGTGTGGCTGGGCCTCGAACTACTTGGCCTGGAACTACTTTACCTGGGCTATTTAAACCCCACCGAAACAGCAGAACAGGCTTCGCAATATTCTGCACTCCTGCAGCGTAACACTCACCGTGTGCAGCTCCTGCTCATCTGCTTCTCCGGCGGCCCGATCCTGAAGCCCTAGATCTGGATTCCATTAATAACCTGGAAGAACAAGAACAGCATTAGCGAGCAAGAACACTTACCTGTGAAGTAACCAGTCTTGAATCCATCCTGCGCTTCGCTTACCTTGCCCATCTCCGCAGTTCGCCGCAACCTGCAAAGGTAAAGAAACAAGGGCAGCATTAATAACGATACTTACCTGGGCAAGCAGCGAGTCCTGGCAGCACCCTGTGCTTCTCTTACCTTGCCCATCTCTGGGTTTTACCGCAACCTGCAAGGGAGAAGGAACAAGGTCAGCATTAACAAAGCACTTACCTGGGCAAGCAGCGCTTCGATCGCTCATCACTCCGGAACATCACCGTAACCTGTACAAAGAAGGGAAGAGAACACAGGTTAGCAATTAACACCAATAAACAGCGCAGCGCTCCGTACATCAATAACTCACTGTGGTCTTCACCATCAGCGTGGCAACTCCGAGATAGCAACCATCCCAGTGAAAACAAAAAGAGACATTGTTAGGGAACAGCGTAATGGAGCAAGACCAACAGAAGACAGAGAAAACGGAGGTAAAGAAAGAGACAGAATAAAGACTGAAAAGACATTATAACTCACCTGGAAGACAGCAAACAGAGTCGGAGTCACAGCCGGTCTGGACCCTACATAAGGGCACACGGACCAGTGAAGCAACTTGGTTCAAGGAACACCCACACCAACCACACGCCCCTGCGGAGAGATGCAGGACAGAAAGTTCAACGCACAAAAAACTAAGGTGAGCAATAACCCCAAGGGAGGGGATTTGGACCAGAGGGAGGTGGGAGTCCACCCATCACAGAAACAGTATCGTAACCCTCCATTCTCCTGTTATAGGCGCTACCCAACATCTGGCACATAACTAAGCAGAGAGGGGTCCGGGATAGCGCTTAGACCTCCATCCAGTATCGTGTGGCGCCCCCGTGGATAACAGCTGATGAATTTAAGACTCCGCCTTGCAGTCAGCACACTGCTTCTGAATCTCATTTCAAGTGGCGTTTTTGCTGTTTACTCACCTCGTTCTTGTATTCTACGACCCTCCTTTGCATTTGGACTGTTCTACTTCTGTATCCTTGGCCTTTTTCAACAAATCTACGGTACTTTGACCCGGAATGCTCAACGGTCTGCTTGCTTACTCCTACTCGGTTATTTTCTGCATCTTGTCTACGAGTTCGGATTTCCCATTTGCATCTCACCCTCAAGCTGTTACTTTTCCATGGACTACCTTTGAACTTGTTTGGATACAGGACTTTGGTTACAGGCGTCCTCGTTTTGTTGGTTGATAAGTGGATTCAGGACTCTAACAGGCGTCCTCGTTTCATCTGGAATAGTCTTTTGCAGGACTTGCTCTCTGCTTCCACCTCCACCATAAGGACACCGGAACTCTATTCAGGAGATTTCTCTCCATTAACCTACGGTAAGATTGGCGTTGAACTCTAGTAATATCTTCTGCCCGATATTGATTCTTAGCTTACTATTGTTGGCTATTGTTCCAGGGGTACCCCTCTCTTCTTTTGACAACATCTTGGCAGACATCATTAACACTTCATTAGTGAGTATTACTACTGTCAGTATCATTGCTAAATTAAGGTGTGTATTCTCTGTTAACTATTGTTTCATTTTTTCCTTGCAGCCAGCGGTGTACCAGGGTATATTGTCAGAAAGACCAAATAGCTTCACGACGTGTCAAAGACTGCTGTTTTCTTCTGTTTCTAGACACACGTGTAACAATTGCACAGACAATTTATAGTTTATAAACGCAGCTTTAAATATAACCACACCTACACGTACAACAAATAAAGTGACAAAAAGCACCAACATGCCTACTCATGTGCTTTTCAATAGACGTGGTTATAGAAAAGCCCTTCATGGCTGTTTGCTGTTAGCCGCGGCTATACTAAAAAAAACTATGAATAAAAATACGTATTTCCACTCCCCCAAACAAGTTTCCCTAACATGCCTTCCAGCCTCCCTCCACTCCCCATAGTCCTCCTCCACTCCCCTGATCACCCCCAATCCCCAAAACACTCAATTCATCTATGATACTACTCCACCCAAAATGGCGGACAGCTGGTATACCACATGTCCACAAACAGATGACATTCCATTTGCCAGAATATAGCCGCCGCTGCAGAGGGTGGCACATCTACCCGCGGGTAGCAGTGCCACACACTGAGTGGCTGCTGGATAGCCAGGGATAATTACAGCAGTACCATCAACCAATGACAGTCTTGAAAACACACACCTCATACATACACTGCTCATACAAACTACTAGAAATTCAAACTAAGAATCATTTTCCTGGAAAGGGTGAAAGACTACAGATATCATGGCTGGTTAGAAAACTGTCTTGCTGATTGGAGACAGTTGGCTGTTTTGGTTACTGCCTTTTTGTGAGAAACAAAATATTGACATGGAGCTAGGTTTGAGAGATTTTACAATTAAATGATTTGGATTGCAGGGAATATGTTGGTTCCAGGTTTTTCCAAAATGTTTAAGTCTGAGAATTATAGCGCAGCCAGAAGTCATAACAATTCATTATGGAGGCAATGATTTGGGGAATGTACGAGGTGTGTCCCTTACTTTAATTGTCAAACATGATGTGGGAAAACTAATGGACCCATTCCTCACACCCTCTTTACCTTTTCCAATTTGACTCTGAGGCAAAAATGGAGATGGACCACCACATTTAATAGTCAAATTGAGAAATCATGGAGAAATGTTAATAAAGTAGTTTCAGTATTCATGAGAGACCACAACCAATTATGGATTTCAAACAACAACATACAGTTCTACATGACCAATTTCTATAGATATCATGGTGTACAACTAACCGATGAAGGAATTGCGATGTTCCTACATAATATCAAAATAGTACTGCAAATATACTAAAATACTTTACTCAATCTACACACAAAACATTCATCGTAAGGACTACTTATCACATATAAATACACGAATACAATAAAACAATAACCACACATTTATTTTTATTATAGCCACAGCTAAACTTCATTGACTTTCATTATAATCACAGTTAAACATTCTTAGTTAAAGGGGGAGGGCGGGCTCACTTCAGGTTTTATACTACAGTAGAACTTAAAAGATCAATACAGTACTTTTATGAAGTAGCTGAAGATAAAGAAATCAGAGAACAACACAAAACAGTAAACCGGGTAGGCAAACATTTCACAGCCACAAAATATAATACCATAAGTGAAAATACACATACTAAAATACAGTGTATGGAGTAACTAAAACCAGAGTACGATTGCTCATTTTTCTATTAATTTTGTTAAACTATTTTCTTCTATTTTTCTCCAAATTCCCACATGTACGAAAGTCTGAAAAGACACAGCAAAAATACAAAAGTCTCCCAAATACCTACCATGACACTGACCATTGCCTTTGGCCATGTCCAGTGATGTTTCACCCCCAACATCACTATACCTACACAAATAACTTTCAAAAGCAAATAAAACACTTACACCCCAAAATATATAGCTGCGGGACCAGAACTACTCATACCCACAGTTATCTGTAGTCTTATTGTATCCTCAGATGTAGCTGCGAATAACGGAAGAAAGGCAGTAAAAATAAATTCTTTCAAGGCACCCCAAGCCCTCACCAAGCGGCCGCCTCATTTGTGCCAGCTCCTACCACTACCCAGAAAGCCTCCTCACCTCCCCTACCCCCACAACTCACGTTGTTTCTGTGACGCAGTTTGCTTTCAGATGTCAGCTATTTGCAGCTATAACCGAGGCTACATTGTCTTGTAAACTCGGTCGCTGTAAAATGTCGCTTGCTGTCCCCAAATAACCTTCCATCTCTAGACTAAAGTCATTTGCACTTATTTTAGCATGCAAATAGCTTTTTAACTACTTTGTCTTTTCCCGTTATCCTGGCTATAACCGTGGTTATCACTCGCATTGACAGAAAAACAAGATGGCTGCTATTTCATTTCTAAAAAAAACAGGTTTTGGGTAAATCTCTGAGATATCTCTATCTATTTTTGGGAAGGGACACCCCCTTCTCTGTCAAATATTTTAAAAACTACTGCACGGTATAACCCCAAACCATGCATGGATCTCGAGTCAATGCTTCGTGCCCAAGTTGTTTCAGAAATGGTCCAAATCTGTCTAGTAGTTTGGGCTGTGCGCTTTGTCAAAAATGGACCTTGTTTGTTTATGCGAAAATGGATGGGAAGTAGGCCGCACTTTTGAAAAGAAAAAATGTTGGGACACTTAATCGTTTTTTAATTTTTTAAAGAATTGTTATGAAACTTTGCAGTTGGGGGGGTATTTAATCACTTTCCGAATTTTGTGCAAAACCATTACTCAAATCAAAAGTTATTAATGATAGAATTTTGAGGGGTTCCAATGGGTGTCCGACTCACCTTAACTACAGGGTGCATATCGCCGCCCTATAATATATATAATATATATGTATAATTATAATTACACGGCCTGCAGTAGTGGCCGTATAATTATGGTTAAGTTGCTCAACTCATAGGAAGAGCACTTTCTGGGCAGCTCATCCCTGGATGAATCCTTACCATACTTTGCAAAAAAAGTATTTTGCTCGCTCTGAATTTGTTTGGTAAGTTTGGTGAGGTTTCATCAAGGGAGGACTATAGCTGAATCCCCTTGATGGATTTTCACCAAATTTGTGGCAGGAGCGGCGGCTTGGTCCCGAAAGTGTGCTTTTGTAAATTTGGTGTAAATCCGTCCAGTAGTTTTTTAAAAACAGGCAAAATGTAGGTGTCAAAAGTTACTGATATCTTGCTCCGCATACGTATTTCAGTGTTTGCCCCACAGACAGGACTCCGATTTATTTGTAGGGCCTGTAGCTTATCTGGTGACTGCAGCCAGGCTTCATTAGGCTAGGGGAGTGTAATGTAGATGATATGAGGATGTTTGTATAGGCTGTATTATGCTGAGGTGATTATGGCTAGCCACTAGACTCTTGGGTGTATGGCCAGAGGCCATGCACATAAGAGTCTGCCCACTGGTTGCAAGTACTGTAATAGTATGTGTAGAGAAGTGACAGGGCCTCAGCCGGCTGGCTTATTGCGCCCAAGACTCTGCCAACTGGCTGCAAGTACTGCAATAGTATGTGTACAGAAGTGGACAGGGTGTGTGGCAGCTGTTTTTTTGGACTGTCCCGAGATTCCTGGGTGTATAACAGTCTGTGCAGTGGGTGCGAGTAATGTAATAGTATGTGAACTGAAGTAGACACAGCTCAAGTGGCTGCGTTATGTGTGTGGGTTGGGGCCACTGGGCAGATTCTTGGGTGTATGGGTCTATTATGCTGTGGTGGTTGTGGCCAGTCATGAGGTTCTTGTATGTATTAGAGTCTGCCCACTGGGTGCAAGTACAGTAATAGTATGTGTAAAGACATGGAGACGGCCTTAGGCAGCTGGCTTATGTGTGTGGGTTGTGGCCACTGGGCAGATTCTTGGGTGCATGGCTGTATTATACTGTGGTGGTTGTGGGCAGCTACTAGATTCCTGTGTGCATGGCCAGATGCAATGCACCCAACATTTTGCCCACTGGTGTACTGTAATAGTATGTGTACAGAAGTGGACAGGGTGTGTGGCAGCTGGCTTATTGGACTGCCCTGAGATTCTTGGGTGTATGAGAGGCTGCCCACTGGGTGCAAGTATGTAATGGTATGTGTACAGAAGTGGACAGGGCCTCAGGAGGCTGGTTTATGTGTGTGGGTTGTGACCACTGGGCAGATTGTTGGGTGCATGACTGTATTATGCTGTGGTGGCTGTGGCCAGCTACTAGATTATTGGGTGCATGGCCTTAGGCCATGCACCCAAGGGTCTGCCCACTGGCTGGAAGTATTATAACAGTATGTGCACAGAAGTGGCCAGGGCATGTGGCAGCTGCCTTATTGGACTGCCTCGCGATTCTTGTTTGTATGAGAGTCTGCCCACTGGGTGCAAGAATTGTAATAGTATGTGTACAGAAGTGGACAGGCTCTTGGCCACTTGCTTTATGTCTGTGGATTCTGTACATTGGGTGGAAGCACTGTAACAGTATGTCTACATAAGTGGACAGGGACTTGGGTGCCTATATTGTGTGTGTGGGTTGTGGGCAGTGGTGAGATTCTCGGGTGCATTGCTGCATTATGCTGTGATGGTTGTGGACTGGCCGTAGAGACTTGGGTGCATAGTTGTATTATGCTGTAATGCTTGGGCGCTGCTACTAGACTTTTGGGTGCATCACAGTCTGTCTACTGATTGCAAGAAGAGTAATTGTATGTGTATCGAGGTGGATAGGGACTTGGGTGTCTAGATTATGTGTGTGGGTTGTGGGCTCTGGATAGATTTTTGGGTGCATGGCCGTATTATGCTGCAGTGGTTGTGGCCAGGCCCTAGACTCTTGGGTGCATGGCCGTAGGCCGTAGGCCGTAGGCCATGCACCCAAGAATGTGACACTGGCATATGGATTGCAGAAACATGTATATAGAAATGCAATTTGATGATTACAAAGAAGCATGACACCAATAAGCGTATACTCACTGTATATATTGTTGAGGCACTGTTTACTACCTTTTTGGAACTCAGTGATAGAATACCATTGAAGTGGCAATAGCATATTTGAATATTGTGGCATTGTGGGCACATATTTTCTTTGTTGCATGTGGAAATGCAGGAGAAATCTTTGTTTGATTGTCTGCGATAAAAAAAAACATAACATGTTAAGGAACATACTTCATAATGTCGTTTTGTACTCAATTTCAGACATTTATGTACTTTGTGGACCGTCATAATTAGTACATTACAAGTAATATGCTTCAAACATGTGTACTCTGCAGTGTGCTCAGTTCCTGTATTTGTTTACATAATCAATGGGTCTGTGGGCAAAGAAATCCATGCAGGATAAAACAAAAAACCTTTTACATTCATTTAATGTTATTTGGCACACTCTGTTTCATTGATGTATGTAGTACTTAGAGGAATGTTTATGGTACACATGTATGTGGTCTTTCTGTTATAAGCACTGCTGCAGTAGTAGGAAGTGAAATTGTGTATGTGTTTTGTTTTTTGGAAGTGGTGGTGCAGTTAGATACCAGTTGGTGTATTCTAACTGTTTATCTGTTTCCTCTTTTTAACAGTATCCGTTTATGCTGTTCGATTGCTATGGGTGTTATCCTAATACTGTAATGTTGCAAACTAATATTACAGTATTGCGGGGGCAGTTAGATACCTGTTGGCATATTCTAACTGTTGGTAGTTTTAAAGTTGTTGAGTTTATGGTTTGTAGCAGTTTGATTGCTGATGGTCGATTTTAGCAGTTTGACCGCTGGAAGTAACACTGTAGTACTGCGGGTGTACTAAGATACGAGTTGGTGTATTCTGGTTGTTGATACCTACTAAGTCTTGAAGGGTTTCCTCAGAATAACTTTCATTTTTGCTGGTGGATTTTAAATTGTGTAGTAATGGGAAGTTATTTTGCAAAATTATGGTTGCAGTTAGATACCAATTGGCATATTCTAACCGTTTCGTTTCATAGTTTTCCAGGGTATGTTTTCAAGCACATTCATTTTTGTTGCCAGATTTCTATTTTCCACTATTGGCAAGTGCCATTGCAGGATTATGGGTGTAGTTACATGCAGTTGTGTATTTATTGTAGTGGTATGGGCATAGTTAGACAGCTGTTGTCTTATTCTAACAGTTGGTCATGTTACGGGTCATTGAGGACAGTTTGTAGACCCTCATACTAAGTACTTTTCTTTTTAAGTGCTATGGGTGAAAACATATTAGTGTGTGTTTTCCACAGTTGTTGTTTCTGTGACTATAATAATTGGATCATAGGGAAAAAACTGTATAGCAGAGTAACTGATGTACTCATGGGCCAGTTGGTGTATGCTAAGTTGTTCCAGTGTCAGAGGGCAGAAGGTTATTTTTTGTTTGCATTTACATATTTGTTGGTGGGTATTGGGCAGTAGTCTATGCTACTTTTGTAGATCAGTGAGTACATTTTGGGTTCAAGAATATTTAGTAGGTATTTGCAAGATGTGCTGGTAATCTGTGCTTTAGAGTAATGGAAGTATCATTGCATTCAAACCACCTACATTTCCTTTTAATGTAAGAGATGAAGCCTGGTGCGCCACTATTCAATCTGTCATGCTAAACAAAATTGCTCTCCTTCAAAAATAAATTCAGGATCATTACAAAGCCCTATCTCACCATCTTGGGCCAAGCAAACTGACCCCACTCCCTCTCCAACAAACTCCACCAAACTCTTCTTCTCTTTCAGGGACATCACTGAACTTGAAGTCATCAACCTCCTCAAAAATCTAAAACCTTCTATGTGCAAAGGGGACATCTGTCCACCTAAGCTTTTTAAGGACTGTGCTGAACTCCTCGCTCCGCCTTCATTAATGCCTCCTTCAGAACTGGTATTATCCCTGCAAGCCTCAAAGTTTGGATACGCCCCCTTCTAAAAAAGCCCACTCTAGACCCTTCACAGCCCAATAACTACCGACCCATAACCACTGTGCCTTTCATCCTCAAGATCGAGGATAAAGATGCGCTCAGCCAGATCCAACACATCCTTGAAGCCCACTCTATTTTCGGGACAACGCAATCAGACTTCCGCAAAGGACACAGCACTGAAACAGGCTCGGTGGACTTAAAAAACTAGATCACCCAAATCATGGATAAAGGCAAGCCAGCCCTCTTGTTAGTCCTAGACCTCTCAGCTGCCTTCGATCTGGTGGATCATAAAACACTCACTTCACACCTTACCCATTCAGCTAACTTCTCCAAAGAAGCAGCTCTCTGGGTCACCTCCTTCTTGGAAAGCAGGACAATGAAGGTATTTTCTAACATAGTTAACGCAGCCCCCTCCACCATCCACTGTGTAGTCCCAAAGGGCTCATGCACAGCACCCAGACTGTACAACTTGTTCACAAAGCCCCTCTTCAACAAGCTTGACGCCGTCGGTATTGCGTATACTAACTACACTGACGTTACCCAGGTACTCCTACCACTCTCTGGTTCGTACAACGAAGACGCTGAGGGACTTCCCCTAATATACACCACCATCCAGGTCTGGATGGCGGCCAATGGCCTCTGTCTCAATGGGGAAAAGACTGAAATCATCATACTAGGTCAAAAAACGACTTCAGCCAAACTGGAAAAGCTGTACTCCAACTTCACCATTGAGAATACGATCATCCCTGTCTCCACATCTGTGAAGACCCTAGGGGTCTACGTAGAATCTACGCTATCCATGACCAGGCAGGTCAGCATCATCACCTCTGCCTCAGCTCAAACCACAAAGCTCATAAACGCAATAAAACCTTACTTATCCAAGCCTAACTGCCTATCAATAGCTAGAGCAACTATTGGTGCTAAACTAGACTATTGCAATGCCATCCTAGCAGGTACTTCTGGTAAAAATCTATACCGACTCTAAATCACGCCGAACAATGTGTTACAAGCAGCATTAAGCATTCCTAAAAGGGAGCATATTTCCCATGCCAGACAGGCAGCTCACTGACTCCCGGTTAAAGAGCGCATCACTTTCAAAATCCTCACCCTCACCCACAAATGCCTCACCCTCACAGCGCCATCATATCTATCATATCTATCCGAGACAATAACTAAATCCACCTCTACACGACCTACCAGGACTCGCTACGCTAACCAACTATACGCCCCACACATCAACAGGGCCAAAGCTGCCGCGTTAGGCTTCCCCTACATAGCTGCCAAGTTTTGGAACGCACTACCCACAGATATCAGAGCAGAAACCTCTCTCCTTGCTTTCCGAAAAAAAACTCAAAACCTCCCTTTTCATCTAACCCTCTGTATGCACGGCTCTCTTTCATGCCTGTACTGAAAATTGCAATTGTCACCTTACCTGTAACTAAGAAATCTGTCTGTAACAAGTGCCACGATGCCTCCGGGCTGTTGCGCGCTTTACAAATGCGAATAAATAAAACAAATAAATACAATTTGCAGCATAGTGACCTGCAGTGGTTGTGGCACCTGTGGGGTACTTTATGCCTACTGTTCTGAAGGTTTTCTTGCCAAGTGATACTTGCCCATCTGTGAAGCTACTAAGCTTGCAGTTGTTTTTGGTACAATCTGCATTGTATCATAAAACCATTACTATTAAGTATTGGCTAAGTTTATCTGTAAGGTGGAACGATTGTCTGAATTGCAAGTAGTGTCAAAAATAAAAGGGTACCTCGGATAATCTACGGTCCTCCAGGTGAGAATAAGGTATATATAACAAAATGGACCGTTAGTTCGGGGATGGCAACACACCACACATTAACTATTTTCTCATAGTAATTTTATTTCATCATACATTTTGCGGTACAAAAACAAACTAGGTTTTTTCTCAGACATTTATTAAATTAAATGCACTAATCCAATTACTCCATCGCTCACACACACTCATCCATTCATATATAGAACCTATTTCTCCCTATTAGTACATGGTTTCATAATACAGTATAACCATATAGCACAAATTATTTACACAATGTTTTAGCACCCTTTTTCAGTACAATTGTGTCTATCTGTGCAAACCACAGACAATGTTTAAGTTGCCACAGGTTTTGGTCGGTTATGCTGGGCTTTGCATCTGTAGCCTTGTATTGACCCAACCTTCATCAGGACGGAAGCTATGTGCAAACTATGCCTTGCTTCAGGGTAGATGGAGTGAGAGACATCATCTCCAATGACAATTTTGGAGGCAATACAGTTATTCCAGGCATTTTCCCAAAAAGAAGCAGACCCGGTTCAGTATCTTCTAGCCTAAGCTACTTTTATGCATCAACGGTTACGTGTGACACAATCTTCCTCTTTGGTTACTCCACCAGTTGTTGATATTTGCTACTGGTCTAAATTAAATGATGAGGACTCAGTTTCATCTTGCTCTTCATCTGCTTAGTACACAATTGTACATCTTCTAATAGAAGTTTCTAGTAGACGTCTGGAAATGTTATAGTCTTGTCAGTCACAAGTAATTCCAGTTTGTGGCTGCAGCAGTAGTCCAATTCCTGCCTTATTCCTGAGACACTATACGTGTTGTCAAGATTGTTTGTTGCATTTCTATGAAGGAGGAGCATTTGTAAACACAACTGGTCCTCACCGTCTAAGTAAATGTTTTCAACAATTGGTCGCAATTGGAATAGAACATTGATTGCTACATTTGCATAGCAATTTACACTAGTTGTGTTGCAAAATGTAAATGGACCAGGCAGTTTTGTGTCTGAATCATTTAATGGAAGCCCATTTGCTTTTTTTGAAGTGGTACTTTTCTTTGTTTTTGCTGTTGGATATGCATTTACCTTTTCAATACATCCTTCTGTGGTTGAGCTAATTGATGGAGTAGCAGCTGCTTTCAGTTTCTCTGGTCACTTATAAGTCGTGTTTGCACTAGTTTTCTTTTACCAAGTTTTCCTTTTTGAGTAACAGGGTACATTTTGTGATGGGGTGTGTAAAGTGCTCGCTGTTGTACTATACGATGCAATGAATGTCAACCTTGACTTTGCTTGAATCAAAATTAACTAGAAATAGTCCTTCAAGTGTATGTAGGCGTGACAGTGCTACGTAACTCATGCCTTCTTTAAAGACTGTGCTCCCATTGTCAATCAAAGTTTCATCTAGGGTTAGACCTTGCAATGTATGAACAGTGACTGCATATGCAAGAGACAGAGAAAACTGTTCTCTGCGTACATACATGTTTTTGAAAAGAAGGAATCGGGCTGTTGAGCGTACTATCCTTTTAACTTCTGAAAGTTTGTCAAAGTGGACATTGATAAACGGAATGCTGTTGTCACGTGGGTATGTCTGGAAGCCAACAACTGCACCTAGTGCTCCATTAACTGAACCTTGCTCCATGTCAAGGTTACGTTTTAGCATTACTCTACAGTTTAAACACAATGTTAACATTTTCTCCAAAGCAGCTTTGTTGGAGAGTTTTCCAACCTATTTAGTCGAGCTGTGGCTTGTTGATGTCATGATGCCTACCCCCGGAGCACCAGGCCAGGCCCAGCACCCCCGGAAGCAGGCATCATGCCCTCGGGTAAAAGCCCAGCGGCCCCTTATAGGGGCTCTTTTGACTCAGTCCTGGCGGCTTTGGCGCCAGGCTCATGTTGGACATCAGTCCCGGCGCCATAGGCGCCAGGCTCATAAAGGGAGGTGTTTTGTGCACTTAGCTGATGCAGACCATGCTGCACGCTTCAGGCCTCCCTGAGACCTGAAAGGGTCTATTTTTTCATAGGGACTATTTTTTCACTCGGGCGTGGCCAGGGAAGGATACATACCTAGTTGGGGAAGGATACATACCTGGGACTTCTTTGGAGGCTATTTAAGCCACGCCCAGACAGCAGCTCATGCTTCGCGTTGTTCTGCTTCCTGCAGCTTAACGCTCACCGTGTCTGCTCCTGCTCCTGGACTCCAGCCACGCCCGCCTCGAACCTGGAAGACCTGCAAGGAAGGAAGAGAAGAGAAAGGTGAAAACCAGAGACTATTTCAAACTTCTTACCTGCATCCGGAATCTTCTCGCCAGCATCCCTGAAGAAAGACTTCCATTTAAAAGCATTGCGTTGCTCGCTGCAGCGCCACGCTTCACTCACCTGTCCTCGAGACATCTCCCGGCTCCATCGCGGCTGTCAGCATCGGACGCCACATCTCTGCACCTAGGGGAGAGAGGAAGAAACAAAAGGTGAGCAGAAGGAACACAGAAGGAAAGCCTGATTAACAGCCATAATACTTACCGGCTTTTCTTCCACATTTCGGGTCGGCGCCGCCCCGTTGGCAGGTACCGTACCCCGGCCCCTATGGGGAAAGGACAAAAGACATTTCTGGGGAATGATAAGGACATTTAGTGGGATCGCCCTCATCACTACTCACCTCGGCAGTTTAACCCCTCGACGTATCGCCTTCATTCTGCACCTGAAATAAAGGACAGATCACAGGTTAGAAAGACAACATAAAGGGGGCCTCACTTGAACTTTGAACTTTCATACTTACGGCGCATCGCTCAGGAAAGTCAAGTGGATTTTGCCAGCGCCATTCTGAAAACCAGTGAAGTAACTGGACGAACGCGCGCCCCTGCACCAGAAGCAGGATGGAGAGTTCATCCTTCCAAACCATAAGGTGAGCTTAAACCGGGGTTTGGAGGAAGTTAGAGAGGAACAAAGGGGGAAAGGGGGGAGCTAGCACACTATTCTGCAGACTGTTTATCCCCTTTCTCATCTGCAGAAGGATATTCCTACGGGCCAGGCAAGCACGATTTGGAGGTCCTGTCCAATCGGTGTTCCGGGTCCTGCGCATCACGCTAGAAGAGGCCACAGCAATCCAGACTAGACCAGCGCCACCGTGGGAACCAGGTGAGCGTTACAGAACGCGAAGCCTTCCTACAAATTCCCACCCAGGCGCTATGGAAACTTCCGAAACTGACCAGTTGGCCCAATTACTGGGGAAATTACGGGCCGAAGTACACGCCGCTCGTCAAGAGACTAGTGCCCTCAGGAGGGAAGTGATTGTAATAAAGGATAGAGCTGATGACCTGGCTAGACAGCTTTTGCAAGGTCAAGCTGGACAAACTCCTTTACCCGGTTCCGGGGGGAACTTCGCTCCTGTGGTTTCCAGTAACCCAGTGCAGATTAATCTACCTGGAAACATGCCGCTGGCCCCACCTGAACGCTTTGCTGGGGACCCCAAACGATTCTCTGTATTCATGAATCAGTGTCGTTTGCACTTCCTATGCAGACCTGGGGCCTTCCCTAATGATCAGACCAAGGTAGCCTTTGTGTTGTCATATCTCAGCGGCTGTGCTGCCGATTGGTCAGTCCCACTGGTAACTCAAGATGACCCGATTCTTCGTGATTTTCAAGGATTTCAAACAAGCATGGAAAGGTTATTTGCTCGACACTCCCAGGGACAGGCTCTGGATGACGAACTTCTATCTCTGCGACAGGGCAATCAAGACCTTCTATCCTACATTGCAACCTTCAATAGACTAATTGTGGAAACTGGTTGGCCAGAGGATAAAAGAATCACGTTATTCTATCGAGGTCTACGCGGAGAACTTAAAGATGTCCTGGCACAAGTTGTAAATCCGCCCCAAGAATGCACTGAATATATAGACTTAGTGGTCCAATTGGATCACAGGCTGCAAAACAGAAAAGCAGATCGGTCCAAGTTTGAAACCCGGGTGTTGGCCAAGACCCACGCTAACCCAAAGGGGGCTGATGGCTCGGAGCCTATGCAAATCGGAGGGGTTAAAGGACCCCTAACTCAAGAAGAACGGGAAAGAAGACGACAGATGCAATTATGCCTTTATTGTGGGTCCTCTGGACACTTTCTACGAGATTGCCCGGTTAAGCCGCCCAAGGAGGTGGTAGGAGCCGCTGATAAGATCCATGGAAACTCTGTATCGGGAAACGACCACGCCCGGCAAGCGTAGGGGTCCGCTTGCCAAGCTTGAAAACTAACTCTCAGACCTCACATTTCATTGTGCCAATGGTCCTCGTAGATCCGGAACAGCCTAAACGGTTGCATGCTATAAAGGCATACATCGATAGCGGGCTATAGGAAATTATGTGGATCGAGAATTGGTCTCTAGTATAAACCTCCCTCTGCGTCCTAAAACCAAAAAAGATGTCATCACCACAGTAGATGGAACCGAAATTGCCTCTGGACCGGTAACACATTCCACAGCTGAGGTGACACTTGTAGGTCCGGATGGCCATCGGGAGGCAGTTGTGTTTGATGTAATCAAGGCTCCACAGTTTCAGCTTATTCTCGGAATCCCTTGGTTAGAGACACATAATCCTCGAATTGATTGGCGAGCGAAGAGAATAACCTTCCCGGATTGTGCACAAACCTGCTACCCAGAAAATCCAAAGATTAATCTAGCATCAGTAACCTCTGTCCCTGTGCAACTACCTCCAGAGTACCAAGACTTTCAGGACGTCTTCCAAAAGGAACAGGCCAACACGTTACCTCCCCACAGATCGTACGATTGCCAAATCGATCTGGTGCCCGGAGCACAACCCCCTTGTAGCAGGATTTACGCCCTTACTGAAACAGAGAATCTGCATTTGAGACAATATTTAGATCAATACCTCGCCAATGGTTTCATTCGCTGGTCAAAGTCCCCGGCATCCTCAGCTTTGTTCTTCGTGCCTAAAAAAGAAGGCGACCTTAGAACTTGTATCGATTACCGCGCATTGAACCAGATAACTGTTAAAAATCGTTACTCTCTGCCTCTGATCCCTGAACTCCTTGACCAGGTGAAGGACGATTGCATATACACCAAGTTAGATCTCCGGGGGGCTTATCATCTGGTACGAGTAAAAGAAGGCGACGAATGGAAAACGGCCTTCCGTACAAAATATGGACTATTCGAATACCAGGTGATGCCTTTCGGGTTGTGCGACGTGCCTGCAGCCTTCCAATTCTTCATGAACGATATCCTTCGGGAACTCATCGATGTGTGTGTTGTCGTGTATATCAATGACATTCTTGTGTACTCCTCTTCGGAATCTGATCACAGAAAGCATGTCAGGGCCGACCTAGAGAAACTGCGCCAGCACAAACTGTTTGCCAAGCAGGAAAAATGTGTTTTCCATACCACCAAGGTTGAGTTTCTCGGATTCATCTTGACACCTAAAGGGGTCCGAATGGATTCACAGAAAGTGGATGCCATCCTCAAATGGCCATCACCTAGTTCGGTGAAAGGTGTCCAAAGCATGCTTGGTTTTGCCAACTTTTATCGCAGGTTTATCCCGGAGTTTTCACGTGTGGTGCAACCCATCACTGCACTCTTGCGAAAAAATAAACGTTTTGAATGGACCGAGGAAGCCGAACAGGCCTTTCAGGAGTTAAAAGCTAAGTTCACGTCCTCACCTATTTTGAAGCACCTGCGTCCCGATCTCCCATATATAGTCGAAACCGACGCGTCCAGCTTAGCCATAGGAGCTGTCCTGTCTCAGAGAGACCCTGAAACCAACCAACTGCACCCCGTAGCATTTTGGTCCAGAAAGTTCTCGCCGCCGGAGATAAATTATGCGATCACCGATAAGGAACTATTAGCCATTAAGTCCGCCTTTAAGGCTTGGCGGCATTATCTCCTCAGCGCCCGGCATACCATCACCGTGATCACTGATCACCGAAATTTACAATATTTAAAAACTGCCAAGGCTCAATCGTCTCGACAGCTCCGATGGGCTTTGTTCTTTGCTGAGTTTGATTTTGTAATCACCTACCGCCCCGGCTATAAGAATGGTAAGGCGGACGCTCTATCCCGAATTGGAATGGAAGAAACAGACACAAACTCAGAACCTGTGCCGATAATTCCCGAACAAAGAATTTTGGGGATAACCACTTTACAAACCCTTGAAGACATTCAAGCACGAGTGAAACAATTCCTGGACTCTTCAGCCTTGCAGGATTGGATCAAAAGGGGGTCTAACCTTTCAGTCAAGGATGGCTTACCTTACTTCCAATGATGCTTATTTTTGCCAGAAAAGGAATTGCAAGAACTGGTTATTTCCCGTCATCATGATACCCTGATGGAAGGACATCCTGGCATTGCCAAAACAGAGGAAAAGGTTAAACGACAATTCTGGTGGCCTTCCTGGCAAAAGGATATTAAATCTTTCGTGATGTCCTGTGGAGTTTGTGCCCAAAACAAAGGTCAAAAGACAAAACCCGCCGGTCTTCTTCAGCCCTTAGACATTCCACCAGCACCTTGGCACACCTGTCACTAGATTTTATCACGGACCTGCCCTCTTGTAATGGTTACAATACTATTCTGGTCGTGGTGGATTTATTTTCCAAAATGGCCCACTTTATTCCGTTGAAAGGATTACCTTCAGCCTTTGTTCTTGCCAAGGAATTCCTCGAAAATATCATCCGTTTGCATGGATTCCCATCCATACTAGTCTCCGATAGGGGAAGCCAGTTTATTTCTCATTTTTGGAAAAAGTGTTGTCAACTGGCACAAATCGACGTAAGACTCTCGACCAGCCACCACCCACAGACCGATGGTCAGACGGAGAGAACGAACCAGACCCTTGAACAATATATACGAGGTATGTTGCACCAATCGGAGGGTAATTGGAAGGACATTTTATGGGTGGCTGAATATGCATACAATAACTCGATACACTCTGGAACTGGTCAGAGCCCCTTTTATACCCTATATGGACATCACCCTCGTACTTCAGACTTGGACTCACCTCTAAGCCTTGAAATGCCCGCAGTGGACCATTTGCATTCTACGATTACTCAAGCCTTCAAGGATGCAACTGCACATTTGCAACATGCGAAAGGGAAATACAAAAAGAATGCGGATCTGCATCGAAGAGAGGCGCCTCCATACCAAATAGGGGATCAAGTATGGTTGGCTACCAAACACCTATCACTCAAGGGGCCTCGAACTTTTAATCCAAGGTATTTAGGCCCTTACTCGATCAAAGCTATAATCAACCCAGTGGCAGTCAAGCTCGATCTACCAGCTAACATGCGGATTCACCCCGTTTTTCATGTGTCACTTTTGAAACCAGTGCACCCAGGAACCAGATTAACAAAGCCACCAGAACCGATTCAGATAGATGGGAGCCTGAATTCGAGGTGAAGAACATTTTGGATTCTAAGATCTCAAAATCAAAACTTTTCTATCTAATTGATTGGAAAGGGTACGGGTCTCAGGAAAGGTCTTGGGAACCCAGTGATCACGTACATGCACCTCGGCTGGTAAAAAGGTTCCATCGGAATTTCCCAAACAAACCAAAACCTCCAGAAGGAACGACCTTGGGAGGGGCCTTGGGGGGGAGTGCTGTCATGATGCCTACCCCCGGAGCACCAGGCCAGGCCCAGCACCCCCGGAAGCAGGCATCATGCCCTCGGGTAAAAGCCCAGCGGCCCCTTATAGGGGCTCTTTGGACTCAGTCCTGGCGCCTTTGGCGCCAGGCTCATGTTGGACATCAGTCCTGGCGCCATAGGCGCCAGGCTCATAAAGGGAGGTGTTTTGTGCACTTACCTGATGCAGACCATGCTGCACGCTCCAGGCCTCCCTGAGACCTGAAAGGGACTATTTTTTCATAGGGACTATTTTTTCACTCGGGCGTGGCCAGGGAAGGATACATACCTAGTTGGGGAAGGAGACATACCTGGGACTTCTTTGGAGGCTATTTAAGCCACGCCCAGACAGCAGCTCATGCTTCGCGTTGTTCTGCTTCCTGCAGCTTAACGCTCACCGTGTCTGCTCCTGCTCCTGGACTCCAGCCACGCCCGCCTCAAACCTGGAAGACCTGCAAGGAAGGAAGAGAAGAGAAAGGTGAAAACCAAGGACTATTTCAAACTTCTTACCTGCATCCGGAATCTTCTCGCCAGCATCCCTGAAGAAAGACTTCCATTTAAAAGCATCGCATTGCTCGCTGCAGCGCCACGCGTCACTCACCTGTCCTCGAGACATCTCCCGGCTCCATCGCGGCTGTCAGCATCGGACGCCACATCTCTGCACCTAGGGGAGAGAGGAAGAAACAAAAGGTGAGCAGAAGGAACACAGAAGGAAAGCCTGATTAACAGCCATAATACTTACCGGCTTTTCTTCCACATTTCGGGTCGGCGCCGCCCCGTTGGCAGGTACCGTACCGCAGCCCCTATGGGGAAAGGACAAAAGACATTTCTGGGGAATGATAAGGACATTTAGTGGGATCGCCCTCATCACTACTCACCTCGGCAGTTTAACCCCTCGACGCATCGCCTTCATTCTGCACCTGAAATAAAGGACAGATCACAGGTTAGAAAGACAACATAAAGGGGGCCTCACTTGAACTTTGAACTTTCATACTTACGGCGCATCGCTCAGGAAAGTCAAGTGGATTTTGCCAGCGCCATTCTGAAAACCAGTGAAGTAACTGGACGAACGCGCGCCCCTGCACCAGAAGCAGGATGGAGAGTTCATCCTTCCAAACCATAAGGTGAGCTTAAACCGGGGTTTGGAGGAAGTTAGAGAGGAACGAAGGGGGAAAGGGGGGAGCTAGCACACTATTCTGCAGACTGTTTATCCCCTTTCTCATCTGCAGAAGGATATTCCTACGGACCAGGCAAGCACGATTTGGAGGTCCTGTCCAATCAGTGTTCCGGGTCCTGCGCATCACGCTAGAAGAAGCCACAGCAATCCAGACTAGACCAGCGCCCCCGTGGGAACCAGGTGAGCGTTACAGTTGACACATAGGCACTGTCATACCATGCACGTTCAGTTTGTCTGTGGAGTATATTTCCACTATTGGTTGCAATTATTTTTTCACCATTATTTCATTGAATTGTGCACAGCTTGCTAGAGTTGGCATTAAGGACATACATTTTATATTTTTGGGGGGTAATTGTTCCATGACATCATTAGCAGATGTGTTATGCCCGTATAGCTCATGGATGAGTCTGCTATTTAAGGTATACTGTGCTTTCTTAGAAACCAAACCAATTCGTATGCTTTTCAAAATATTAGCATAGATGAGGTCTGCAGACTGACACATGTTTTCAGTTAGTTCTCTGTATTGGAAATGTTGGCATAGATTTACATTTCCTATGCTGCCAAGTCTGTTGCAGCACAGTTTGTGTCCTAAGGTTGTAAAAATAGGTTCACCTTTCACTAGTGTTAATTGAAAAAGATCTCTGAAAACAAACATGTGTTTTCCTCCAAAGAGTTCTTTGTGGTTCATTTTAAGGACCTCTTGCATTCTGAGGTGAATCAAAGCCAACATTAGGTTGGAGACCATGCTCACCTCATCTATTACGAGAATTTTCATTTGTTTATAAATTCTGCGAAGCTCCACAGCAGCTTCTGCTGAAAGTTTGTAGTAGTCTCATTATTTTTTGTGTTCTACTGGAAGGAGTAGAAAATGGTGTAAAGTAATACCACCTATGTGTTAGGCAGCTAAACCTATGGGGGCAGTTACAACATCTGAAAGCATGTTGCTTGTCAATTGTTGGAGGAACTTGCTGATGTTTTTTATTAAGAATGGTTTGCCTGAACCAGCTTTACCACTTACATACATGAGTATAGGTTCATAGTTTTGACAGGTAAAAGTTTTAGTTTCATGCTGCACACCATGTTCAATTTCTTTAGTTACTTCCAGGAAAATGCTACGCTGTTCGCCATTCAGTTTCATTTTCAGTACATCCAAGTTTTCTTCAGATTCCTCATATTGACACATGGTGTTTTCTACTTCAGTCACGGCTAATTCTGCCTCATTTATTATGAGTGCCTGTCCAGGGGGGTTCTTGGCTTCCTGTAAGAGAAGGTTGACTTTCTCTGGAGTGTCTACATTTAGTTGTGCTTGAAGTTCTTCCTCTTGTTGGTGTTCATTGTTCAACATCTTTTTGTACTGTTTGAAATGTATATCTGTTATAGGACTTCCACTCGCATTGAAAGCATCATCATATGACGCATGGGTGTTCAATACATCTTCTTTTCTCCATGGTTTCAAAGGTTGGAGTAGGGACATGTAGTAAAGTTCTCTATGTTGAGGAGTTTTAATTGATAGCTTCACATGATTAATGCATGCTGTGTTTGGTAAGTTTAACCAGGCTGCCCTCACAACTTTTGACTATGGGCCTCATTATGACCCCGGCACTAATGCCGGGGTCCGCCATGGTGAATGGCGGAATTACCGCCCCATTCCAAGGTTGGCGGGGCAGTAATTCCCCATTCACCATGGGCCCTTCCCCAGTCCCATTTTTGCCCCATAGGGCTCAATGGGAATGGGGAAGGCGCTACGTACGGTGCCGCAAATTGCGGCACCGTACTTAGCACCAAGGTCCCTTTGCGGGTTGGATTTTAACGCCTGCAAAAAACAGGCGTTAAAATCACCAACCCGCAAAGGGACCTCGTAATCAGACATTAAGGGGTTAACGGCGCCGCCACCTTTTGTGGCGCCGTTAACCCCTTAATGCCAGGGTTGTAATGAGGCCATGTATTTACCCTTTTTCTCATCTGGTTTAATATTATTTTTGTATGGGATGTTTTTGGCTATGTGGTGTAGACACATGGTTTCCAAAGCAGTGCTCCTGTTTGGGTATTGTGTGTCCAATAAATTGTTTTTCAAAATGTCCTGGCTGTTATGATTGTTTTTGGCTACTGTTTCTATGTCTATAACTCTTTTTCGGCTATAGCAGGACCAAGGCTTAGCCAGACTATGGCCCTCATTACGACCCTGGTGGAATTCGGAAATCGATGGCGGAAATGCAATACCGCCATCGAATAGCGCTCGGTGCGACTATGACCCGTCACCGCAAAGTACGAAGCCATTAGCGACACCGTAGTGAACGCCAACGCTAACTGCACCAAGCACGTGCGCGCGCGCCATGCCAAACCGTAAACACCACCATGGCGCAAGGGTACGCTAATTCCGACCCTAGCGGACATGTACCTAACGCCATCAAGCATGGCGGAATGAACCATTCCGCCATGGTGAGAAGTACGGCATCGCGAATCAACCGTAAACGGCCCCACTGAGTGCCTGTACACCGCTCCCTGCCCACAAAGTACAACTCCCCGTAGGTGCAATGAAGTCACAATGCAACCATTGAAATGTACAAGTCACCCATGCATGCCAACGAACAAATGAAACACAAGAGGGGCCAATGGGAGCTGCAGGGCACAGATGGCACGAATACAGAAGCCATCCCAATGGACATGACCACAGTCCCCCACCAAGAAACGCACGCAAACACAGGCACCTGTGACCAGCAATATTCCGAAAATCACATCATTCCACCAGTCCACCTGGCTGACCGGCATCTGTTACACAAAACCCAATCCCCCGCCCCTGAGCATGACAACATTCAAACAGTCATATTGGCAGCCCCCATCCCTGACCTCACGGGCTTCGTAGGCAAACGCGTCCAGTACAGTACCACGCAACTAAACTCCGAAGCTGGAACCCAATGCAGATCTCCTCACAATACATCGCTCCCCAAATAGGAATATGCCACATCACTTGCAAAGAAGAACGCTACACGGGCCAAATCAGAATAGAAATTTAATGCACAACAAAATCACCAAGCCCATACAGCCATCAGGCCATGAACTCCAAAACACATTTCACCATTGTGGGCTGCATCCGCAAGAAATGACCAGCCACTACTTGTGTGACGCCCTGTTCCATCATGGTACACAGAGCCACATTCACGTACGAAAAGGCAACATGGAAGCGCACACAACCGCAGGGCCGTCCCAATGGGGAGGCACTAGTCCAGCTGAAAGGCCGAAATGTTGCTCCGAGCCACCAGTACTGCGTAAGGGCATGTGGCCCATTGGCGATCGTCCCATAAGATCGTAATGCTGCTCCACTGATTAACACGAAGCAGCAGGTGTCGGGAGTAAAAGCCATCTGCAGGAGTGGCATACAGATGGCAGTGGCAAAAGGGGAGGAGATACCTGTCAACCAAAAGAAAAGAAAAAGAACAGAATGGCCATCAGAACTACATTCGAACAACTCACTTCAATGATCACACTAAATCCACAGCCATATGCATGCTAGCCCACTCCAAAGGTTCATCACCACCCAAAAACCACTTGCGACTCATAACTGTCTATATCGAGGTGTAAACACCATCACAAACGAGTGTACCTGTGCATGCGTCTGTCAAAACAGAATCCATCAGATGGGATTGGTAACGTGCATGGACACAAGTGTCTGAGGGCGCGTCGAGACAGGGAGGGCTCAACAAGGCCAGATAGACGAAGGTCCCACTATGGCAACCCTGCATCACATAGCGTAGGGGAGGCGGATAGATTCCAAGAAGCCCTGTACATGGCAAACTCTGTATCAAATCACCTGCCCATGCATCCATTCATCATTCCCTCATCCCGGGATTAAAACGCCTGAATATTTACTCACATAACATTAGAAATATCCATTGAGTCTGTGCGTTATGCAGCCTGCAAAATCCACAGTGCCCCAGCCCGTAATTCCAGTGTTGTGAAGTAACATGTATTTGGGAACGTCCGGCCTCATCGCCCACGTCGCTATTGCGCATCCCAAACCATTCATATCAATCATTGCATCCTCGCCATGGCCCCTGTCCCAAGGACATTGAACAATAGTACGTTATATTTGCAGTCAGACCTGTGGGCATTTCCTCGCCGCTAGCTGAAAACCGAAAGCGCCGCCCTTCGAATTCCTCATTTGCAACATCACGTCGAAGAGGCATCTGTGGCCGTTTGAAATCACTAATTAATCCATCTAGTGCGGCTGTGTGTGAAAATGGCAACTGCCTTCACCCACAAATGGGACGCCCCGCCCGTCGTTGCAACTCGGTACAGTGATGCATGAGGGCCCACCGTTACTCGAGTACTACGTACCACTGACCCTTCACAAGTCTGTTCGCGACTGCACAGATAGTATGTGAAACAATGGGACCACAGCAGAATGAACATATCAACCAATGTTACACGGCCATCGGGTACAAATACATGATTGCAATAGCAAGATGCCATTCCCCGAATTGCAGCGTTGTGTGCGGGACGTGCTCGGCCAAAGGGGAGAGCAGTTTGCACAGGTGGAATGAATCACCACAGGTGGAGGCCATACAGCCTGAAAACACATAAATTGCACAGCCAGTCTCCTCCCACAACCACACCGAAATGCTACCGGCAGGACTCGCGATGTTGGCCCTGGGGGACCTGATAGCACTGCAAGTACTCCAACTCCAGGAAGAAGACGAACACCAACTACAACCGGCCGCACAGAGGAGACGCAGGAGGAGGAGGAGGGCAAGGCAGGGCCAGCAAGGGCCGCCAGCACAGCCACTATCACCACGCAGGCAGCCCGCAATCCCACGCCTCCGAGCACATCCGTTCAACCTCACTGATGAGCAGATCCACACCCTCTACCGTCTGGACCGGGACACCATAGCCGCCATTGTGGACATGACACAGGCTGACCTTGTCAGCATGATAGATAGCCCAACCGCCATCCCACCCCTACTGAAGGTGGTGTCTGTACTCCACTTCCTGGCCACAGGCACCTACCAGCACACAGTCGGACAGTTGCATGGCATTTCTCAGCCACTGTTCTCACGGACACTATTGCAAGTGCTCGATGCCCTCCTGCAGCACGCAGACGACTACATCTCCCTACCACGCTCGGAGCAGGAAATTACCAACACAAAAGTGGGATTCCATGCACTTGCCGGCATACCGGGTTGCATTGGTGCCATCGACTGCACCCATGTGGAATTGGTCGTCCCACATGCCATGGAGGCCCAGTACCGCAACCGAAAACAATTTCATTCTCTGAATGTACAAATGGTGTGTGACTCCAACAGGATCATTACACATTGTTGTCCCAGATTCCCTGGATCAACCCATGATTCTATGGTCTTGAGGAACTCTACAATACCACGCTACATGGAGCGACACGCAGGGAACAGATCCTGGCTACTCGGTGAGTCTCATTACATGCATGATAATGTGGGGTATGTGATTCGGCAATGACCTGGCAGGAAGGGGGGGGTGTGCGTACGTAGCAATGGCATTCCACATCATACGTTTCTCGTCCACATACAGGTGATGCTGGATATCCACTGAAGAGATGGCTCCTCACACCAGTCCGGAACCCACGGGACCAGCATGAGGAGGACTACAACCATGCCCACTCACGTACCCGTGTAGTCATTGAACAGGCATTCGGCCTACTGAAGGGTCGTTTCCGCTGCCTCAGCAGGTCTGGCGGGGCACTCCTGTACCGCCATGTGAAGGTTGCAAAGATGGTGATGGCATGTGTCATGCTCCACAACATGTGCGTACGTAGAAATGTGCCCATGCCCCCTGACGCAGAACTGCAAGCACCTGATGATGGTCATGATGAGGGTGGGGATGTGGCAGCACCTCAAGGAGTCTGCGAGGCACCGGAGGGCCGTGACATTCGTCAGCATCTCATTGATGTATGCTTCTAGCACTTACGCCTGGTGGCTGATACGTGCGTGTGTGTCTGGGACATGCACAATATGGACTGTACGCCTATGATGGCCTAGTACACAAAGATCAATGTCCACACATCTCATTGGTTGATCGTGCACTGTTTATGGCATATGTGATATCATGTTGTACACCCTATCGACCCGCCACCCAAGTGAGCCCAACACACCCCCTCCACCCTCCTACCTCCCCCCCGAACACCAGTGTCCACAGATGCTCATTGTCAGTGGGCAGTCGCTATTGCAAGCCCCCTCTGCGGGTATCAGGGGCACCCCTGCCTGTGGAGCGCAGGTTCCTCCCAGATCTACGTTGGGGGCTGCCCTGGACGGAACTTGCAACGGATGATGTCTCTGCCTGCTCACGTCCATGCATGTCCCTAAGGGTTTGCGAGAGCTCAGTGAGCACACGGCGCACTGCGGCAAGTTCGGCACATACGTCCTTGGACGTCGCATGCAGTTCCCCCCTCAGGCTCTCGGTGCTTCTCTCCATTTGGACTCCCAGGCTCTCGGTGCTTCTCTCCATTTGTGCCCTTAGTGTCTCTGTACCTCTCTCCATTTCTGCCCTGAGTGTCTCAGTTGATGTTTCTATGTCTGCCTTAGTGCCCCCACATTCATCGGCATGGTCCTTGAGGAGCGTGGCCAGTTGCTGCTGTTGCACGATTAACTGGTCGAGGGACTGTTGCCTCTGCTGGGCCATGGCCATTTGCGGGGGTGTCACAGAGGGGCTGTTGACCTCATGTTGCCTTGCCACAGGGCTTGTGGGGGATGGCCAGTCGTCGTCTTGTGGGTGCCCCTGCGTGGTATCCTCATGTTGTACGGGATGGGACAGACAGGGGGATTGGGACAGGTCATGGATGGATCTGTCTTCGACATCCCCGTCTTCTGTGTCGGAGCATGCTGCCATCAATGGGGTGTCACCTATGGTGCTGCTGCCACCAGAGGCAGTGCCTTCTGTGGCATCCGTTGGGGGGACCTGTGGTGGTGGTGGTGTGGGCATGCTGGCTGCTGGGGTGCCTGTTGATGTTCCCTCCTCTGTGCTGCCACCTGATTTGTGCTGCTGCCGTGTCTTGATGCGTGCAGCTGAGGTGGAGGGTCTTTGGCCGTTGGTCTTGGCCCTCTTTGCAGGTGTGCTGGTAGGGGTGTCCTGAAGCTCGTCGTTTGGATCGGACCCTGTGGTGGAGTAAAGGAGGGCGAGGGTTATTGATGGGTCTGTGGGAATTGGAATGGCATTGTATCACATGCATTGGGGTGGTACCTGAGGGTGATTTGGGTCGGGGCCTTGGAGGTGCTTTCATTTGTGTGTGGAGTGAGGGTGCAGTTGTTTGGCAGCCTGCAGTTAGGGTGTACCTGCTGCACGTGTAGTGCGTGTTTTAGGGGTTTTTAATTATTTATGTATTTATTGTGGGTTTTAACGTGCGCTATCAGGCCGATGTGTGTGGACGTTCTCCTGGACATGTGTTTCTGTTGCACTATGTGGACACATGGTACTTCACATGATTGGACTTTGTGGATTTGGCATTGTTTTATCTGGCCCACCTACCTGAATCTTCGGATGTCTGCACTCCTTTCTCCATCCCTCCGACTCCCTCTATGCTCTCCATTCCGATGGTGGAGGCACAGATTTCTTCCCAGGGGGTCAACTTGATGGGTGATTCAGGACCTCCCCCGGTGGCTGTGGCAATGTTGCGGTTGGCAGAGAGTATGCTGCGGACGCGTATCCGCAGGTCGTCCCATCGCTTTCGGCATTGCTGTGGGGTGCGGGGTGCGGTCCCCACCGCACTTACCCGCTGTGCCACCAGAGCCCATATGGCCTTCTTGTTTGCAAGTGCCGTCCTGGTCATTTATGTGCAGAAGACGACGGCAGCATTCTCCTGGAGGGTCTCTGTTAGCACGGTGAGTTCCTCACGGGAGAAGTGGACCTGCCGCTTGCGGTCGCACGCTTTCTTCGCTACTTTTCCCATTTTTCTTGGTTTCGCTAGGGTGGATGACGGGTTGGGGTGTGTCTCAGGGTAGTGTTTTTAGTGGTTGTGTGGTTTTAGTGGTTTTATAGGTGTACGGCGGGATGTTTCCCGTTCCGGGCCCATGTTTTAACTTCCGTTTCCGTATATTTCCGGTCACCGTACTTTCCGGTAGGCGCACACTGCGGTGTCCGCTGTGATGGGTGGCGGTATTGCACCTAGGGCGCCGTACGGCGGCGGTGTGGGCCGTTTTGGGGTCATTTCCGCCATCGCGGACTTTGCACTTCCGCCATGCTGTGGTGCTCGTGCCCGATGGGTCGGAATGGGCCGCACTTTGCTCCTTCGTGCAATGGCGGAAACGCTATTTACGCTGTGGCGGTCCGGTCAGTCACTTTCCGCCAGGGTCGTAATGAGGGCCTATGTTTTCAGATTTACCATATAAGGCTGTTCTGGTAAAATGGTCTGCGGTTTAGGAGCAAAAACATTCTCTACAGGAAAGCATTTTTATGCCAAAGGTGTATCATTTTTGTGACAGTGTTTTGTCAGATGATATGTCATCCCAGAAGTCTTTCAGCTCTGTTTTCTCAGCTTTGGTTAAGTAGGATGTGTCATATTGTGCAACTGTAGTAGAATTGTCTACAATGTACTGCACATCTAAGTTTGCATTTCACAGGAAGGTAATGATTGCATTGTAATCATTGATGTACTTTGATGTATTGCTTCTTTTAATGCAGTATGTGTTCTTTGGCGATTTGCCTTTCACACTGTGTATAACAGAAGACATGAAGCTGTTTACTTATCCTTTTGCTGAAACTGGTCTAGGGAAACCAAAGCAGCATTTGGTGTAGTATTTACCTTTGTTTTTATATCTGTGTCAACAATACTTGCAACATTTATGTCTTTGAAACCATACAATGAGTGTATGTAGCTCACTATGCGTGCTTTCTGAAGGGATTTCGTAAGTGACATATTAGTGAATGAAATGCAAAACAGTGACATCACTGCCTTGACCAAATTTAGGAACATTTTAATCCACAAAAGACTGTGGATATGTGGTGCTCCTCTGGATTGATATTCTTTTATCCAAAAGAAGTGTTGCACTTCTCTGTGGGGAGGAATTGTTTTATTACAGATGAAGTGCAGCATGACAATAAAGCAGTGATGGAAGTACCTTGACACATTTACAGGGTCAAGAGAACAGAGTTCTCCTGGTGTTGTCATGTCTATCCCTGCTTTGTTTTTGTTTGATATGCATCAGAAATCGTGTAAGTCTTCCAATACATACTCTGCACAACTTAAAGTGACAAACCATGTGGGTGGGCTAAGGTTGTGTAGCATACACCATACATCTGCGTGATTTCAGAACCAGTATTCTTTCGTAACACGCATGTTTTCCAAGCGATTTGTAATACTTGACGGTAAAACCTCATCTTTCTCTTGCACCTTTTAAAGTAGCTGCGTAGCAGACATGTTTAAAAAATTGGGACCTGTTTTCAATGTGTGTGCAACTCCGAAACATAGAGTTGCTAGTTCACTTTCAAACATGAGATGGAATATGGAGCAACATTTTGTCTGAATCTGGGGTCTTCAGAATACATTCGTAAAGAGTGGCATTCTGATGCTGTTATTTGTGTGCATCTTTCATCATACCGTCCACCTTTTCCAGTAGGAAAGAGGAAAGAGTAGTGGACAGGCTCGTGCTTCTACACCTTTTTCCCATATGCTTATTGGAGATCCTTTGGCTTGCCGCATTTGATATGTTTCTAGTGCATCATGTATGCTGTCTTTGGAGTGCAGTGGGTGAATTGTATTTAGACCAGAATTGTATACTGGTCTAAAATATTGGATGCTATTAGGATCTAGAAGTTCAAATTGGCCAGTTGATGAGGAATCCTGAATTATTTCGGTGGTTTCTCTCAGGTTTTCTTCAATGTTTATTTCTTTGAAGTATTCATTGTTCTCTTTAGGATATTGCAGGTCTTTTGTAGGTACACCATTCACTAGGATAATTAAAGATTGATCTATTGGCCGTTGCACTCCCAGAGTACATTTTCTTTAAGATCTAATGGCAAATAAACTACTTTGCCTTGAATGCCTTTCAGTAATTCAGAGGGAGACAATTTGGCTATTTTCGGTTGAAGGCATATTATCGCTTGAAATGGATGTGCTGTTTGCATTACAATGCTCTCATACAAATTAAGCTGTTGGAGTGGTTTTGGAAGTGGGAATATTACCAAGTTATTAGCGATAGCCCATGAAGGCATTTGGTTATTATCAAGTTTTGCAGTGCAGTATGTGCAAAGTATTGAGGGGCTAGTCATTTCATATTTGTTTTCTGCTATAAAGTAGAGAGCTAATTGGAACCATTGGGATTCCTCATTGTGTTCTATTGTGTATGCTATATCTACAGTTTTGGTGCTCTTTGTATGAAAAGTTCTGTGACAACATAGACTCTGAACGAGATTTCATATAGTAGAATGGTGTGTTGCTAACATTTTGATAAAGTGGAAGGTGCTTTTGCAAGCAACCTCGGAAATGCAGGCTAATGAATGTCCTCGCAGTCCTGTGTATTAGCGCACTGGACAGGCGTCCATGGTTTGTAATATTTTAATGTTTTATTTGTCTTTTGGCTTTCACATACTGATTGAGGAATTGCCGTAAAGATTTGAAGGATTGTTTTCTTACGTTACACATTGAGGTGAACAGCCATTTGTAGATGGGACGGATTGGTTCAGTGTAATGGAGAGTTGATTGTAAGTTTGTTTGGGATATTCTTTCCATCAGCGTTTCCTCTGCCATAATGGTAATGTCTACTTTTTTATACCCTTGGCCGCTGCTATTTATGGCAATTGGGTTTGTTTGATCATGTTTGTATGCCTCTTCATTGAAATATGGCTCTGTGCTGGTTGTGTGAATCCACTCACCTGCATAGAAGTTTGAAAAGGTATCTATGTTGATGTTTCGTACGTTGTGACGTACTTTTTTAGTAGTTTACTAATTGATTTTGTTAGTGGTTTCATTCTGTTTAAAATTAATATAAACAATTTCCTTTTGCGGAGCATTGCACTTTCTATGAGTTCCAGGATCAGTTTTCTGCCGTAAGTTTGAAGCGGTGAGCTGTATTTCTCCCCTGTTTTTAGAAGGTTCTGAAGGACTCTATGGTGGAATCTTTTTTGTAAAATTAATTTTTTGGAATGCTTGCCTGTGGCTACATTAACATTGGTAGATGCATTGTAAGCACTACTGGCAGTTGCATTCTTCTTAATACATTTCTTTTTAGTTTTACATTTTGGAAGAGGGGTCACACTTTTTTCCTGCTACCTGGTCCCATTTTGCTCAGTGACTGTATTAGCTGTTTTGTTAGCACTTTTCGTACAAAGTCTGCTAGAGGTGGATCACTATTTTGCATGCTTTGAATTTTAACTGCTCTATTTTTGTGTTGTTTTCTACAGAATTGCTTTTTGCTAGGCATTCTCTTGTGTCTATTGGAGAAAAAGGAAAGTGTGGGTTTGGAAGTTATGAAATGTATTTGTGTGCACTGTGTATGAGAGTTTGAATAGGAGGATAGGCATACATAGAGGGGTGTGTGATTGTGTAAAGGGCTGTTACTGGTTGGGAAGGTTGTACTAGTAAGTCGGTGTGTTTCTGTGTGAAAGGTTTGCTTCAGTGTGTACTGTGCCCGAAGAAGTAAGGACATTACAATGTTTTCACAAAACTAGTGGGTGTTGTAGCGTAAAGCGTAAATGCAACGGCATAGGTTCATTGACCCACTGAGCTAACTATATTGCATATTAAGCCTATAGCTTGCTGTAGTAACCGTTAAGACAAATATCTTATTCGAAGAGTGTAACAAATGCTGATATTCAGAGCCTCATAGATGGCTTAGTAATGCTTTAGCATCACCTAGATATCAAGCCTAGTGAGCTATGTTAAACATGAGCCCTCCTGTGTTTACAAAGAATTAACTTCAAGCCTGGCATTTCAACATGCAGCATCTATTTTCATGAAAGGCATCACAGTGCACAGACACTGAATCGGCGCTGGGTTGCACGGGAACAATGTGACCTTGGCTTTTGCATTTGCAGATAACCGCATTCCTAAGGAGTTTCCCAGCTATAGATGGGGAGGGGGAAGAGAGCTGAGCAGAAATGGATTATTCCATGAAAACATGTTTTGCTTTTGCTGTGAGGATTCTAGCAAATCGCATCACATTGATTGACATAACGGCCCCAATAAGAATGCATAACCACATTAATTGAGTAGAGACTCAACCGTTGGGACTTTGCAGAAGTGCACATTGTGAAGCACTAAGAGACAAACCACCATTCCAGGGCAGAGGTTAGTTGCAGTCATATCCCACCTCTGTGCCAGTTTAAGAGCGGACCAAGGCCGGTCCCGTAGAGCAAGTCACCAGGTACAAGGGTGGCTTAGGTCCTGGATGTGACACATTGTGCCAAGATCAACGATTCTAGGAGCGTACGGTTCTATTGTATTCAACAATGTACGTGTTATGCTTAACTTGTATGCTATTCTATTCTGCTAAAATACTGCTCAGATATATAATTGACTTATCAAATAAATGGAAGTATAGCACATTTTTTGGTTGAGTTTCTTCCAGAGTGAGTTCATTGTGTCTCACATAGTATTTAGACCTGAGAAGGGAAGGTGTCATAGTGTAAACAGGGCTGGTCCCTGAGGTGAGCAAACACCCTTCATACAACATTTTGGTGTAGTCGGCAGGATTTGTGAGCACTATGCCGTTCTGGAAGAAACAGGGGAAAGTTGAATGCAATGATGATAGTACTGTTCTCTGTCACATTCCTCGGTGGCCAGTAACAAATGCATGATCATCTGTGACAGACATTTTGCATCGGAACTCTGCCCCGATGGCATGGGAAATGCTTGAATATTATATTTCCCTGGCTGTAATCAGTGAGCAAGAAAGAGCAGAAAGCAGCAGGAAATATGGGTTGCTTATTCCTGCAAGCGCTAAGGAAGATGCATGAGAAAGTGTTAATTAAGGATGCACAGATTCCAAAATTAAGAGAATCAAATTATTATGAGGGAGACCATTGAATCGTCAGTCAAACCGCCTGACCAAATGATGATAGATGTGCTTCTTTAGCTGTGCATTTCACCACAAACAAGCGTAAGCAGCGAAAAAGTAATCTTTCAAAGATAAGGATTCAAGCATTATTCAGGAAAGATACGTGGGATCCAAATGTACGGTCAGGCGATGTAAGCGACAGTGAGTCAGAACAGACTTTTGACTGGAATGAGTCACTTGAGGTGAGATTAGCAGAACTTGAATATTCCGAAGGCGAAGAGCAAGAGAGTGCTCAGAGAAAATGTGCTTACCCAGTATGGCCGTTAATTACAAATAAATCTAAAGGCCAAGCTGGTGGCAGTAACATTCTGGGTTCGATTCTCAACCTGTCCTTAAGTACCTAAATGGTCTTTAAAAGGGTTAACAACCTTTTCGGTACTTAAGACCTATTCTGAAGGTCGCACATTCTTCTGAAGTCGGTAGGAATTCGGCACTTTCGGAATACATGTGGCAGTTGATAGGATGGGTTGGAAACCAACCTAGCAACCACCATATTTGTTACCTGGCTTTTTAGAAGGATATACTTGTGGCACTAAAATCGCTCACATATACGGTCCCATTTTTGTGCCATTATACTATAAGAGTGCCACAAGAATCCTTGTTTGGTGTATATGAAAGTACACGGGTGAGCTGTGGGGGTATCCCCTGCAATACCATGCTCACTATACCACACAGTATAGTGAGTGGGGTTTTGCGGGGTACACCCCCGCAGCCCCTGTTTTATTTTTATTTTCTCAATGTCGGATGTGCAGCAGGGGTGTCCCCTCCAACCCCCGCTCACTATACTGTATAGTATGGTGAGCGGGGTGTTGCGGGAGACACCCCCGCAGTCTTTTTTTTTTTACTTACCTACAATGCATGCCACCAAATGTTTGAACTTTTTGTGTTCGAATCTTTGGTGGATGCATTTTTCTGACTTTTGGTGCAGTCAGACCTTTTTTTTCAGTCCATTCGTACAATTCCATATATGAACACTTTCCTATACACCAAAGAAAGCAGTTTCAATGTAGAAACTGCTTACTTTGGTGTATAGGAAAGTGTTCATATACACCTTTGTTCACGGCAGCATTTCTGTAAAAAACGAATATGTCGTTATTTTACAAAAATGCTGCTGAGATTTCAGGATTGTGCCCGTTCTAACTAAAACAGGTGCAATCCTGAAGGACGCCTAGGCCCACTTGAGAATACTGGTGGAGCCTGAGCATCCTCATTTGGTGCAACGAATCGTGCTCTTTAGCACGTTCACAGCGCCAAGTTATGAATCGGGCCCTTAGAATACTCGGATCATCCAAGATTACACTCAGACAGAGCTTTTAGACATTGCTGATTTATTTAGACAGAGGGCAGGGAAACTGATTCTCAGATGGTTGCTTCACACATGGGATATGGGAAGTGATGGAATCTTCTTGAACCCAGAAGAATTGTTGAGAATGGGTTCACTTAGTACCAATGTAATTTTGGGGCAGATTTTGTGAGGAGTGTTAGGACAGCAAGGTTCACAATCATAGTTTAAATTGCTTCAAAATACCTTAACATCACTATATGCAAGTCCAATGGACATGGAGGAAACATGGGGTGCATGGATTTCATTCCTGAAGCTACAGATCAACTTAGAGAGATGGCATTACAGTGCGCGATGTTCAGTTTAAATTTTGCAGGACCTGACATGGAAGTGTTTACAGCAGGCATTCGACCGTGATTATTGTGAGATTCTCCTGGCCATACGAAAGAGGCATGGCTATCATTGCTAGGTCCAGCGCAGGGCAAAGCTATTGGTGAGGTTGCACTGTTGCTTGGGCAATTAGAAGGGTTAGATGAACGAAAGGCTGCACATTTAGTTGCATCAAGTGCAGATTCTGAGAAAAAAGTTGGCAAAAATGCAAAATCCAAAGAGTAAACTGACACCATTTCAGTCACTCGCAGACAAAGGTGGGTTGACCTGCTAAATGCTGGGATACCAAAAGAAGAGATAGACGGTAAACACGCATGTGTGTTGCTTGAAAATGGAAAGAGATGCAGAAATGGGTGCTGGGTAAGTGTAGCCCTAGCACACCCCCTGAGGAAGATGTGTTAAAGCCCAAAGTGCGTCCGATAGTTTATCCGGATTTGTCAAAGGGGAAATGGGAAGTCCCTGACCCCATCTTTGATTGAGGGGCTGGCTCTGTCTCTGAGGTGCGGTTAATAAAGAGAACTAGTCCCAGAGACAGACACCCTTTTGTGCCACTCACATTGTATTTAAATGACAAAGTGAAACAAGTTTTGGCCTTATTAGACACAGGAGCTAAAATGACAATTCTAAACAGCAATCCCAATAAGTTATCTGGCCCCAGAGTCCTGGTTAACAGTTATGGGGGGTCAGAAATGGTTGCAAAAACCATTAACATAAAGATTTCAATTGGAGAGGGGTTGCCTTTAACTGCGATGGTTTTGATTTCTGACATACCCAAGTATATACTGGGGATGGATGTGTTTCTGGGAAAAAGTGTAACTACAGATTCAGGTGAATTTGATTTTGGCAACCGTAAAATCCATGTGAGAGTAGTGGACCCTGTATTGATTGAGCATTCTAAATGGACTCCCTTGCATTTACCTCCTCCTGCAGAGCCAGTGCGCATGAAACAGTACAGGTTGCCGTGAGGGCACAACGAGATTGGTGAAACTATTGAGTCACTAGTGAAAGCTGTCATAATGAGGCCAACAGTCAGTCCATTTAACTCTCCCTTGTGGCCTCTGCGCCAACCAGACGGCACTTGGAGGATTGCTGTTGACTTTTGCGCTTTGAACAATAAGGTGCCACCTTTGGCTGTGGCTTTGCCAGTTTAGTTTAGTTTATGTGCTTATATAGCACACTGAACCCAAGGGTATCTAGGCACTTAGCTTAATTGAGAGAACAAGTTACATACAAGGAATGCAGTATATAAGGAATGTACAGAAGAAATGAAAAAACTAAATTACATAATTTACATAAATGGCAAAGGCAATAAACAAAGTTACATAATTTACATAAATAGCAAAGGCGATAAACAATATATACAGAATATACACAGAAGGAAGCAATAATTTACAGATGTACTAGTATGATGGGATGAGTGAGAATAGCCAGGATTGGACTTTGGAACGGAAGGGCAGAAAGGATGGTTCATCCCTGAGCACTGGGGGCACAGCGTTCCAAGTTTTGGCAGCCAGGACAGGGAAGCTAGAGCCACCAGAGTTTTGCAATCTAAACTTGGGAATGCTGAGGCAGTGCCTATAGATGTAATCTGATGGGTATAGTGGATGATTTGCTGACACATTTATCAGCAAGGTATTTGGGAGCTAGACATTGTTACCTCGATTGAGAAACTCACAAAAGAAGTGGGTGAATGGCATGTGGTAATTGACTTGGCCAATGCATTTTTCTCCATTGAAATTGATGCTGAATCACAAGATCAATTTGCTGTCACTTGGGGTGACAGATGATTTACATTCACTAAATGTCCCCAGGGCTACTTGCACAGTCCCACACTGTGTCATGGATTGATTGCTAGAGACTTGAAAATGGTGCAGTGGATGATGTACATGTAGCACACTATATTGATGACATTATGCTAACCAACAATGAGAAAGCTCATGTTGAAAATGCTACTGAAAAACTGATCACACACATGCAGAACTGTGGGTGGGCTATTAATCCCAACAAGGTACAGGGGCCCGCTCAAGAGGTGAAGTTTTTGGGTGCAATCTGGTCTGGCTTAGTAAAGACAATTCCTGAGCCTGTGATTGAAATATTACAACAGATGAAACAACCCATGAATAGAAAAGATGCACAGAGATTAATTAGGTTAATGGGATTTTAGAGAAATCACATACCTGCCCCTGTTGCCTTGCCAGAATCTTCCTTCAAAGTCGCACCAGCCTATGATACATTGACTGAAGAAACGCAGAATTCTTCCTGGTTTATGGACGGCACTGCAAAGTATGATAAAGGACAGAGATGCTGGCAAGCAGTTGCATTCAAACCCCATCGAGAGACGCTGTTAATGAGAGGAGTCTGGAGTTCAAGCCAGTATGCTGAGCTGCAAGCGGTGGCCTCCGTGATTGAACAATTGAAAGAGAGAGAAACTGCATACATATACACCGACAGTTGGGCTACATATCAAAGCCTGGCTCATTCGGCAGGACGGCTGGAAAATTAAGAACACTCCAATATGGGGAGGGCCAGAGATCTGGGAAGAGATGTGGCACAAAGGTAAAAATAACAAAATCTACTTTGGGCATGTCGACGCACACATGCCTCCTGACACCTCACTTGTCTGCACTGTTCAATAATAAAGCTGATCAAATAGCAAAGATTCACCCAGTGACAACTCCTGAAGAAAAGGAAGGGCTACAGGCTGTGGCAGACTGGGCTCACCAAGCATCAGGACATTTAGGGCAACAGGGAACATATGAATGGGCTAGGAGAAGACAACTGCCCATCACAATGGACAATGCCAAACAAGCTGCATCCCAGTGCCCCATATGCTGTGAAGTGAAGCACTATCCACTACAAAGAAAACCTCAAGGCGCTCTGAAGAGAGGTGAAAAAGCAGCCAGCATTTGGCAAGTTAACTATATTGGACCTTTGCCGCCTGAAAATGGAAAACATTATGTGTTGACAATGGTAGACCCATATTCAGGATTGCTGTCGGCCCATCCAGCCGCTCATGGAGATCAACAGGCTACCTTACAAGGGATGGAGTATCTCATGAGAAATTATGGCGTTCCAGATGAAATCCAATCTGACCAAAATAGCCACTTTGCACGAGACAATGGGGCAAACTGGGCTTTGGACCAAGGCATAAAATGAACACTGCACATAAGCCATTACCCAGAAGCCTCAGGGCTTATTGAAAGAATGAATGGATTACTGAAACAACAGATAACAAAGCTAACTCAGACTCACACTCTCATGGGGTGGTCCAAGCATCTGACACAAGCCTTGTTTGAACTGAATAATCGTACTTTGGGAAACCAACAGACACACTTTGTGAGACTGTCAAGTGAAAAGGTAGAAGCAACAAAAACTCTTATCGTTTGGAAAGCAAGCACAAGCAGGCAGTATTGGGATCAACCTGTCTACTTTTGAAGATGATGCAATACCAGCAGGGCCAACCAAATCAATATTGCTGGGCATTGGAACCAAGCTGCCAGCTTGCTCCTATGGACGCATTTCTGCATGATCCAGCTTGCAAAAGAAAGGCATTGATATATTGGAAGATGTGATTGACCCTGATTACCGGGGAACTGTGTCTGTGATTTTGCACAATTAATTTGAGAGCAGGCAGTTGTTCCTCAGGTGATTGAAAGTAAACAAGACCCTGACACCAGACAGAGAGGTGAGGGTGGTTTTGGTAGCACTGGAAAAAGGTGTGGGTTCATCATATGAATACAAAACCTGCAGCTGGGGAAGTGTTGAGCAAAGGGGTGGGAAGTACTTGTACTATTGCAGAATTCTGACATTCCTGTTTAAATCTCTGCTACTAGGCTCACACCGAGAACATAATGCTACATGATGGGGGTATGTGTAATCTTGCTGTGGGTGCTCTTGGCCAGCCAGGCAGATGCTTTCTCTGTAAAGAACAGGTTGATGCAGGATGCTACATGGACTCTGAAAATTGCATGCACTACAGCCAATGTTCCAGTCCTGTGTGATGATAAGAATTGCACTGTAACCTGTGGGAAAAACACCAAAGATGAATATCCATATGGAACTGCCAGGGTGCTGACTTGGCATATTGTCGGACACCTTTTGTAATTAAAGCTGGTCAGATAGCACAGCAAGTAGAATGCTCGGTTTGATATCCGTGCAGAGCCTGTTGACGCGGGTTTGAATCCTGGCAGGGCCAAACTCAGCCTTTCATTCTTCCGAGGTCAATAAATGAGAACCACGCACCGCTCAGATACCTAAGGGTTTGTACCGCTATATAAATGCAACAAAAAAAAACACAAAAAAAATTGACATACATTTCAGGCATTTCAGGCGTTTACGAGATTTTGGGCCCAAATGTTTCTGTGAATGGTTCCAATCATTTCTTTGATGTGTCATGTGGTATTTGTGTCTTAAACTAATATTGCATATGGCAGACATGCCACCTGGAGAATGTTCTTCTTTAAGTCAATGAAAACTGAAACAGTACGCATGCTAGATTTTCCAGTAGTGAGGCAACACTTGAATTGCAGAAATGTTATGCATGCTTCCATTATTAGAGAAGTGCAATTAGAAATTGATCTATTAAAAGGTAATGTTTCACTTTTTCAACTGCACTGCTCCAAATGGAGTCCATTTTGTGACAAATTGCGAAATTGGACGTAGCTGGGGGGCTGGATTCATTAATCGGGGGGCAGCCGGGGTGGCAACAGGAACGTTAAATGCTTTTATATTGTGCGCAATAAATGAACTACTATTGGTTTGGATGCCAGTGCTGCAATAAAACTGCTGGCGCAGTGGGGCCCATTATTAAATCCTACTTTGAAAAATGCTGCTAAGAGTATAGACAACAATTGGAGGTGGCAGAACTTTAGTTATGAAAACATCTTTTCAGCGTTAGGGCAGGTAAATAAAACCACCAAGGACACCAGATGCATTTTGTGGCAGACCCTGTTAAATCAACAAGTGTTGACCTTTCGTTTCTGGGTGGGGAAGACTGTCCCCAACACACTCTCTCACAGAATTGCATTTACCTGCAGACATATGTATTAAACCGCTTGCTTTTGATTGCACGAACAATAGCTGCCGCTTTTTGATGCAAGTTAGTAGAACTGCTTATGCTTTAGAAATATGGTGCCCTTTTATAATTTTGCCCATGAAAATAAATGGTTCCTGGTTGGTTCCACAAATACGAGGGGAGTGGCTGCATAGTCAGAATTACACAACCCATAGTCACACATGTGTCACACATGTGTGCCCTGGGACCAAGGGTCAGTGTTCCTGGATGGATCCCGGATCGATCCATTCATCCCTTAGAGGGTGAGTGCACCTGGATGCAGTATCACATTAACGGAACTGACATTTTTCAAATTGATCAGCATCTGGCTTATTAACAATTATAAGTTACTGGGTAACCCTCAGGTATTCTGTGTAGATCAGGTTGTGACTATCTTAGATATCACCATTCACACTTTATACTCTTTGACCCGGTGGTCTCATACCACCTTGCATGCAGAGCTCACTCATATATTTATCTGGACCCTACCTTAGGGGTAATTGCCTCACGGCTTCAAGCTATAAGACAATTTGATCAAACTTCTTAGAAAGCTTTTGGGACTTTAGCTACCTCAGTTCATTCTTCAGAGTGTAAAATGACAATAGACAAAAATCAGCTGACCATTTGCAATAAGTCATTGCTCATCACTGGTGGGACATATTGACCAGCTGGTCTCCCACTTCCACAAAGCTGCTAACATAATGCTGCGGTTGGCCACCAGGGGGCGCACAAATGATATCCTTCTTTGTGTGAGCTCCGCACAAGGGTCCCGAAAAGTGGATTGATCCCCCACCACGAGACCCCTGCAACTTGAGTAACACTGGATACCACTGTCGGAAGTGACCTGGACCCCCTGGCAGAAATCCTGAAAAGAAACAGAGCTTTCTTCGCAGAGAAATTTGCTTTACTGACAACCCGACGCCTGATTGCATGGAAGGCCTGTGAACCTGACCCGTGTTTCGCGCAGTCCCAAAGCCGTGATACGAGCGGATTGCATACGCTCACACCAGCGCATACCGCTCACAAGGCCCATCGGAGGGAACCCGTGCCCGCCACGCCTGACCTTTAAGCGGACCCGCAAAGCCCACCAGAGCTGCTCCCGGCCCCCGGGCAGTCGAGCACAGTCACACGCCGGTGGAGGAAACACCCAGAGGCAGGCCACCAGACAAACAGGTACTGCAGTCGCTGCCCCTGCACACCTGTGGGGAAGCTGCCGGGGGGTAGGGTCGGTGCAACATATCCCTGTCGCTCATTCCCCCGTGGACGCGTACGCCGTGGCACACAGCTCGGGGACGTCCGTGCGGAGACCACGCACTGCTGCGCAACACGGAACCACCCCCGTCCTACAATGGATCAATACCGGCTCCTCATAGTGCAAATACTTGATTAGGAGCTTCCATAGCTCAGCACACACCTAGGGCTGGCTCCAGGCTCTCACCATAAGCTGCTTGACTTGTCCACACCTCGCTGCACGCAGCCTTCCCCCCAGCGCCACAGACAACACAAGTGGTGGGCTTCCTCCTGGGTGCCTGATTGCCTGGAAGACCGCACGGATCATGGGCCCGATGCACGGTACCACGCCGGCTATACCCAGTATCACTTCCTGGCTCCCCGCCCTTAATTTTTGATCTGCGTAGGGCACAATCACACACTGTGATTCATCAAACGAGACCAGGGGCCTGGAAAGGAGGAACAGACTACAGAGCCATAGGACATTCGATTCAGAGGGCACTTCAAGGCCATGCTGTGGCAACAAGGGACTGAGGGTTGGGCCCCTGTGGTACAGGGCGTGTGCCCTCCTCAAATCCCCTATATTCCTTTGACTTTGTCTGGTCTACGATCACAGATCCAACACGCCACTGCACGTTTTTCACGCACATGAGGATTATCCACTGTGGCTATATGCAGGCCATAAACTGATATCTCCCTCCTTCTGGAATCAATTTGGAATCATCTGACGCGTTTAAACACTGGAAAGTGATTATTCCTATCTTGGTTAAACAGACACAAGTAGGATCAAGTAGTGTGCTCTGCAACAGACTGTCACACGCAAGCGGCCGATCGTTAAGGGAATCACCATCATCACCCCATTTCTGTTGCACTTGGCCATTGGGCGACAAAGCTGGCACACACGAGCTCCCACCTGACAAATGGCTACCCCAGCTTTGTAATCTTATTACGCACAGCACAGACTCGTACACCTCATTACTGGGGTCCCGTTAAGGGCAAATTGGCAAAATACAAATTCACATCAATCCATGAACCCCTGAAGCCACTCACTGTGATTAACATGTCGACAACAGGGCCTGAGGCAGCTGCGACCAAGGCAGATGTTGCTGATCTACTCACTGAAATGAGAAGCATGAGAGCTGATATCGGCAGCAAAATAGTCAAAATCACACAAAGGATGGATAAAATGGAGGACAGGTTGGAACAAGTCGAACATAATCAAACCTCCCTGAACACATTGGAGGCCCAAATGGACCACCGCATCGCAGAAATAGATCATAGAAAGAGGAAATACACTTAAAGGTCGATGATCTCGAAAATAGGGAACGCCGCAATAACATACGGGTGTTCGGCATCAAAGAAAAAGGAGAAACCGAACTTGATCTCAAGCAAACCCTACACACATTCTGAAGCTCCTCTTTAAAGACAAATCGGTGGACAAACCCAAAATTGACCGCATCCACAGAGCTGGCGGCAGACCAGGCGGCCCGAGATCAGTAGTAGCTCGATTTCACAATTACCCGGACAGAACTGGGATCTTAGAAAAGGCCAGACACATACCGCAGATGTCCAGGGGAGACTCGAATATATATGTCTATCAAGATCTATCCTCCCTCACGCTAGCAATGAGGCAAAAGTGTAAACCAATTACAAAGATGCTGAAGGACAAAGACGTGAGATACCGATGGGGTTACCCTTTCTCACTCACTTTTAAGTGGGAAGGATCAACGACGAGACTTATCTCGAAAAAGGATATCGTTAGTTGTATATCGGACCTAACAGGAGCCCAGGGAGAAGGATCACCCTTTGGTGATTCAAAAAGAGAGGAGGGTGAGTGGCGCACCAAAGGCCCACGGCGGAGAAGAATTCAGGGATCCAGAAAATTCAGGAGGATGAACAACTCCCCAGACATGGAACATTGAACATTGATCTCGATTCCCAAATACTCCATCCGAAGACACAACGAGCAGCAAATGTGGAATGCATGGTAAGATCGTAACTGGGCGCTCGAGCACTACCTGTCTATGATTGGAGCATTCGGGGTATGTTGATGGGGAATCAATGCAGGGCAGATGCCAACAAGACACCCAAACTCAAGGTCATAGTTTGCGTCTAAATGTTACATTTCTGTCATACAAACAACATGTGTGGGTACTAAATGTTTACATGGTTATATCTGAGGTGGATGAATACCTCTCTGGACATAGAACTTGGAAGGAGGGAGGAAGAGACATATGAGACACGAAGAACACTGGTTCTGGTGGAAACTCCTCAGGGTGTCCTGATGGGGACCCGTTGTGGGGCAGACACCAAAATGATGACTAAGAACGGGGTCGGAACTCGTACCTACAAAAAGGTTTTGTTGAATTATGAGCAACATGTTGGGGGCTCAATGTTAAATATGGTTATATTGAGATAGGACCGCTTGTTTCGCGGTTTCCACCAGTGGTCCGAGAACGACTGGGTGATTATAACCTGGCCGGATCGGACGTCGAATGTAAGGGGGGGAGGAGAGTGACGGGGGTGAGGGGCGGGCGAACGACTTAGAGTTCATAAAAGGGAAGGGTTGGAAACTAGAAGAATACAGAACGGGACCACAAAGGGACAAGACGAAAACTGGATGGGTCAATTACAGACTTTCTTAGGGCCTATTCTGATCCAACCCAATAATAAAGAAACAGATACTAGGCTACCCAACATAACCTGGGCACTGACGCAGACACTTTGGTCATTTAAGCACACACCCGAAGCTCACGATGTCACCCACATTCCGAAATGGTACATTACGCATATGCACACTTAACGTAAAGGGTCTGAACTCCCCCACGAAATGATTCATGGTGGCCAGAGAATTCAGGCGATCCAACATAGATATTCTATTTCTTCAAGAGACACGCTATCAAAGAGGGGAGGAGAAAGCGATCCCATCCCACGAAGTAGGTCTCTCCCTCTGGAGCTCTGGAATTTCAAAAAGGCGGGAGTGGGGATTTTAATTCGCAAGGATCTCCATCTGACAACTCTTGGGTCTTGGTCCGACACAGAGGGAAGGGCTTTGGTAGTTGTGGGAAACATTTGTGGCACAATTGTCACTTTCGCCACACTCTATGCACCCAATCAAGGGCAGAATAGGTTCCTCCACAAAATTACCAAGAACGTTTTCAGTATGGCACAGGGACACATAGCTCTCGGAGGAGACTTTAACACATGGATGGATAGTTCTGTGGACAGGCAAACTAAAACAGATGCACATAATCCACCACTGTCTCGAGAAGAAGCCGAAAACAAAATAACTCTCGACCTATACGGCCTCAGTGACAGTCGGCGCCACCTACACTCAGCAGACAGATGTTTCACTTTCCACTCCATCCGCCATGACACGCTCACGCGTATTGACTACATCTTCCTCTCCGAAGAACTGCTACGAGTACTTTGCACTGCAACATACACCCCACCGCATGGTCAGATCATGATATGGTCTCTGTGGATATAGGCTGGAATGACCTTGCCCCCCCGGAATACTAAATGGAGATGCAACAATTCCTTATGGTCAGACTCAGTCCTTAAAGAAGATTTTGAGAATGAGATTAAACAATTTTTTACCACCAACGCCACAGGTGAGGTTGGGAAGGTATCCGTATGGGAGGCAGCCAAGGCCAGTTGGAGGGGGGTCCTTATTAGAGAAGGGGCCCGAAAAAAAAGAGAATGCGCCCTGTTGGAAAAGAACATTAGGGAAAATCTCTCTACAGCGGAAAAATTGGCGCAGTCTTCTCCACATGATAGATCCAAGTATATTGCTGAAGCCGGAAAGCTCAGAGAAGAACTGAGAATACTCACCGTAGGCAAAATAGCTCAAACCCTACAATATTTAAAACAGAAATATTATGAAAAGGGCGACAAAGCAGATGCCCTCCTGGCGGCTCGTCCCTGAGCGCAAAAAACAGAAAGATGGGTCGATCTCATAGAGAGGACAGATGGCACCCTCTTAGACCCGATAGAAACATCTCCGGAGGGAATACAAGAAGCATTTGCCTTTTTCTATGAATACTTGTATACATGCGATCCCCCCCTCCCTTAGGAAGTATTGACACATACCTCAAAGATGCAGGGCTACCCGCACCCACATACACGGAGGCCGAATCCTTAGATACTCCGGTCACAGAAGAGGAAGTTACTGAGGCCATAAAATGCTTAAAGACAGGGAAGGCCCGGGGGGAAGATGGTTTCACGCCTGTTTTTTACAAAACATTCTCCACACTCCTTGCCCCCTTCCTGGCATCCTTGTTTAATCACATCTTCGAAACAGGCCAAGCGCCCCCGTCTTTCGCTCAAGCCCTCCTCGCCGTCATTCCAAAAGAAGGCAGAGACCCTAAATATTGTAGCTCCTATCAACCCATCTCTCTTCTCAACATCGATGCTAAAATATACGCAAGAGTCATCGCAGGCCGGCTTGAAACGTACCTACCACGACTTATACACTCCGATCAAGTTGGCTTCGTCATTGGGAGACAGGGGGCGGACACAATGAGAAAAACACTCCTCTAGTACATGAAGCACAAGGAATGGGCGTGCACCCATCTCTTCTGTCCCTAGAAACCGAAAAAGGCCTTTGACAGGGTGGCCTGGGACTTCCTGGAAAGAGTATTAGTCTGGAATGGGTTGGGACCAAAGCTTTGTCGCGCCATTAAGGCACTCTATACACCTCCCGCAACATCTTTGACAGTGAATGGAGGCTATTCAAGATGGTTTCCTCTGGAAAGAGGAACAAGGCAGGGTTGCCCATGGTCTGCAATACTGTTTGTACTGTCCCTCGAACCGCTGGCGCAGAAACTAAGGCAAGATGATAGAGTTAGGGGAATTAAAGTGGGAGACCGTGAATACAAACCGGGCCTCTACACTGACAATATTCTCCTGCACCTAACTGATCCCTTAAACTCAGTCCCGGCTGCATTAGATATAATTGAAGTATATGGCGAACTAGCCGGCCTCCAAATTAACACGGGAAAGTCAATCCTCCTCCCAATCGATAGAAGTAAGGATTCTGAAGTGGAGCGATTTGCTCTCCTAGGGGTGAAGGTTAGCCTCTCCACACTCAGATATCTAGGCATTAATGTTACCCGGGAACTAGAATGCCTATATCAAGCTAATTTCCCCCCCACTATCACTTGTCCTCCAAAGAGATATCGAAAAGTGGTCCAGACTCACTGTCTCTTGGATTGGCCACCTAAATGCGATAAAAATTGTGATTCTGCCCAAAATACTCTACCTGTTCCAAATGCTCCCCATTAAAATGGCCAAAGAATACTTCACTGACACCAGGAAGTCCTTGCTAACCTTCCTATGGCAAAACCAAAAGCCCAGAGTCCCCAGATCCTTGCTCCAATTACTAAAGGACAATGCAGGGGTAGGCCTCCCAGATATAGAAACGTACTATGGAGCGTTCCAATTGCGTGTACTCATTCCGCACATCAGGCAGCAGTCAGACCCGCAATGGATAGCCCTAGACAATTACCATCTACGCCCATTCATCCTAGGTGAATGGCTTTGGGTCCCAGGGCCCCAATTACGAAATAGCATCAAAGCTCACACCATCATTGGAACAATATGGGCATTGTGGACACCTGGCAAGAAAATGGAGGGAGATACGACTTGGCCCTCCCCTCTGGGACACCTATGGGCACCAGGAATCCGAGACGCAATGCCGGATCCAGGGAGCTTTGAGGCTTGGTATGATGCGGGACTAGCAAGAGCTGGGCAACTGTGGAGGAATAACACCTTCATCACCATTCAGGAGCTTGAAGAGGCACTCCTCATAGGCCCACTCTCGGTGTTCCAATACCTGAGACTTAAGAGGGTGATGATAAGGGCGATATGGAACAACCAGCTACAAAGGGACCTCACCCCGTTTGAAAGAATTCTTAACACATATACGAGCTCCAAAGGCCTAATAAGCGCAATGTACTCAGCACTGATTGAGGTTTCTATCACACCATCCCTCACACTGAAGAACAAATGGGAAACATACATGGGAAGACAGATCTCACAAAAGCTATGGTTACAAATATGTAGGAGAACAGCGAAATCATCCATATCCTGCCAATATAACCTATATGCCATCAAGCTAATATATAGATGGCAATATGACCCACTTAGGTTAGCCAAAATGTATCAAGGAGTAAGCCCATACTGCTGGAGGGGTTGTGGGAAGAAAGCTGACTACTGGCATATGTGGTGGGGATGTGAGGCAGTCCAAGCTCATTGGTCAGAAGTTCTCAGTTGGATTAAGGAAATAGATGATGACGAAAGGGAGAAACAACAATTGCTGATTCTATTTGGCCTGATCGAAACAGAAGAGACAACCACTAAAGCACCCAAAATGATACAAGGCCTACTGATGGCCGCACAAGCCTGTCTCACTATGGTGTGGAAGAGAGCTACGCTCCCTACCAAAACAGAATGGATAGGTGTCGCCCAAAATATTTACAGAATGGACAACCTGACCGCAGCCCTTCATGGGGACCGCACCTCAGTTGAAAATGCATGGTCAGAATTTCGTATCAAATACATCACATAGAAGAATGTGTGCGAAACATTATAAAAACTTGAGGCATCCTATAAAACAGTTGACAATGTCTGCCAAATCAAATCCAAAAGTATTATTATGCTCCTATGTCCAGTGTTATGGTTTTAATAATGATGCTGATGTGAAAAGTTGAATTATACTAACCCTTCTGTTGGCACTATGAGGGAAAGGGCAGAGGGGGGGACAGAGGGTAGCTGGTTTTTAAAATGTTATTGAGAAAACTATACGATTCACAAAGACACTAAATGTTTTATGCAATGTTTTTTCATATTTCCTTTTATACAACTTTTTGTGGAAAATGCCTGTAACTGAATGACAAAACTTCTACATTAAAACTAATAAAATCGAAATTAAAAACAAAATAACATAATTCTGAATCCTTTGCTGTGGCTGACTGTAGCCCTAATATTAATTGCTATAATATTAATTGGGTTTTTCCGCAGGATGACTTACCATTACAATAACATGGCTGAACTGGAGAAGCATTTGAAAGGCCTACAACATACCATATATGCTTCTAAATCATGGAATTAAGCCAGCATTTTTCGACCATACTTTGAAAAGGGGTGGAATGTAGCGTAAAGCATAAATGCAATGGCATAGGTGCATTGACCCACTGGGCTAACTATATTGCATATTAAGCTTGTAGCTTGCTGTATTAATCATTAGATATCAAGCCTAGTGAGCTATGTTAACCATGAGCCCTCCTGCTCTTACAAAGGGTTAACTGCAAGCCTGGTATTTCAGCACGCAGCAACCATTGCACTAAAAAGGCATCGCAGTGCACAGATACTAGCCGGCACCGGGTTGCAAGGGAACGGCATGACCTTGGCTATTGCAGGTGCAGATAACCACATTTCTAAAGAGCTTCCTCTCTATAGATGTGGGAGGGGGAACAGGGCTGAGCAGAATTTTTTTTTTCCATCAAAATATGTTTTGGTTTTGCTGCGAGGATTCTAGCAATTCACGTCACGTTGATTGAATGCGTACCCACATTAATCAAGTAGGGACTCAGCCGTTGGCCTTCTGCTGAAGTGCACATTTCAAAGCGTCCAGAAACCAACCACCATTCCAGGGCAGAGGTTCCTAGCAGTCATATCCCACCTCTGTGCCAGTTCCACAGCAGGGCAAGGCCGGTCCCATAGACAAAAGGCACCAGGCATGAGGGTGGCTTGGGTACTAAATGTGACTGATCGTGCCAAGATCAATGATTCTAGGAGCGTAAGGTCCTATTGTATTCAACAATGTACTTGTGATGCTTAACTTGTATGCTATTCCATTCTGCTAAAATACTGCTCAGATTTGGCTTCTTATCAAATAAATGCAAGAATAGCAAATTGTTCGGCTGAGTTTCTTCCAGAGTGAGTTCATCGCGTCTCGCGTAGTATTCGAACCTGAGAGGGGAGGCGCAGGGTGTCATAGTGTAAACAGGGCTGCTTCTAGAAGTGAGCAAGCACCCTTCATACAACAGGTGTTACCATACTGGTGTTCAGATGACAATATAAAGAGTGGACCTGCTAAGGTGCAATGAGTAAGAGTGAAGCAACTGAAATTGGGTTGGATACATTTTTCTAGGCTACAATAGACCAACACTGCACTGTCCGACTAACAGGCAGAACACTACTACAGTACTGCACTTTGTTGTATGTGAAGAGTAGGTTTCTTCTGGGTTTTATCTTCAACTGGAGACGTCACTGGCTTTCAAGAGGGTGTTCTTTACTGCAATTGTTAAAGAAGGAAGTTAGTGGGTATGGGTGTTAATGGCACAGTAATGGCACTATGAGAACACATTATTTCAGATTGTAGGAGGATTTGCTGGCAGGAAGAGTTTGTGTGTGTGTTCCATTGTACAGCACTGCAAAGGAATGGGAACTTGGGAGCATCAGCATTGTTGCTACAAGGGCAGTGGTGTATTGATAGGTGTGCCCTATGGGGCTGCACTTTTGCAAGTATGTGAATTGCTGTTGTACTACTTACTTTGGAAATGGATTTGTGCAAGACCTAGTAGGGTGAGGGAAAAGGCTCAGAAAGATGTACAGATTAGAGAGAAGAATGTTACTGTATGACAAATAGATGCTTGTTACATGAGTGCAGATATCCTTTCCTGTTGTTTCATTTATTTATCCAAATGTACAGATAGCACTGTTTTCAATGTACACATGCCTTTCTTTGCTTTCCTTCCAATTGTGCAATGTATGTACTTGCCATGCTTTCCTAACATAATTACAGTTTCTCTTTTCTGTGTGTATTCTGGCCACTTCACATAGGATCTGGCACTTCAACTTGCTGTGCAAATGTCCCCAATGTGGTTTTTTACTAAATAAAATCACAGAGTGCTGCCAAAATTGAAATATGTGGTTTGCAGCTGTTATGCAAGTGGGCAGTAAAAGAAAACTTTGAAAGCACACAGCATTGTAAGTAACTGTCACTTGATGCCAGGAGATGGGACAAATAAGAGTATTATTATTGTGTAGGTTATGCAGGGTAAGTGGCAGGCATCCTGTTCACATGCATGCAATCGATGTACTTACTATACTTTGGTAATATACATGTAGTTTTCGTTTTCTGTGTGCATTCTGGGCATTTTACAGCAGGTGTGTTAGTGGGGGATGGGGTTGCAAAAGTTACAGAAGGATGGAAGAAAATAACAGTTTACACATTACAATTTGTGATATGGGCAAGCCTACATGTCCTGGTAATATATTGAAGTTTACATAGTATCTGGCACTTGAACTGACAGCGCTGCCATATATGTGGTTTGCAGCTGTTATGCAAGTGGGCATTAAAAGAAAACTTTGAAAGCAAACAGCATTGTAATACCTGTCAGTTGATGTCGGGCGATAGGACAAATGAGAGTATGATTATTGAGTAGGTTATGCAGGGTAAGTGGCTGGCACCCTGTCCATATGCATGCAATCTATGTACTTGCTATGCTTTGGTAACATACATGCAGTTTTCGTTGTCTGTGTGCATTGCAAAATATATGCATACCTGTAGTTTGTGTTGATGGATGTAGGTGTGTATGAATCTGGAAGTACAAATATTGGAGAGTTTGACAGTACTTTTGGATGTGGGTGCTTGGGAATCACAGGATCCCTGTACTCTGAGTGTTGAATAGTACATCTGCAGTGTTATACTGAGTTGACAGAGTTAGATGTAGAGATCTTGGATGTGATTGGTGGATGGGTGTGTGACCGCTTAACATTAGCCAATGAGAGAGTGCTGCAAAGAGTGAAGTGTTACGGAATCCACGAACACCGTGGTAGATCGCAGATGCCACGTGCCACATCCAGGGCTTCTCAGCATGCCTGGCATGGAAATGGCACTGTGGGGATTAGCCAATAAGGTGTTCAGGGTGTGCTTTATAGGAAGGGAGGGTAATACTTTATTTCATTGCTGTGTTGGTTGTGTAGTGAAGATGGCTGGAGTTAATGTAAGGATAGTGGGAGATTCCTTTTTATGTGATCTGGAGAGGTATGCAAAGGCAAGAGGTGTTTCTGCTGATCTTAGTTGTCCAGGCCTGCAGGCTTTGTGGTGTGCCTGGCCGCAATTTGCAGGCACTGCTTGCTCTTTGCAGAAACATTGGTACTTTTGGTAGTCCTGATGTTTTGGTGGTGCACTCTAGAGGAGCGTATTTGGGCTACATCAGTGCTCCAAGTTTGGTTACTGTACTGAAGTTGTTGGTGGAAGAACTGATGCTGCTTTTCCCTACTGCAAAGGTGTTTTTCTTCTGAAATACCACCTAGAGCACAATGGAACAACCCCAATGTCTTTAATCCCCAACAAAATGTTGGAAGGTGCCTCATTAATGGGTATAGTTTTGCGACGTGCTGAGATGTCTGTTTTTTCTAATAACAACATTGACTACCTTAGTATGCACTATTTTACACCAGACAGCATTTCGTTGTCCATTCTTGGAAATGCTTGTTTATTTTGCAATCTAAGGAATGCTTTCCAGAGGTTGATGTAAGGCAGTAAGGAGGAAAAGAAGAGAACCCCCCAAAAAATAGAAAATATAAGGTGTTTGTTCGGTAGCACTAAAATAAAATTTTATAATACAATTGATTTGTTGTTTGGGGACAACCTATTTATCATACAGGAAACATTGATTGTCTTGACCTGTATGGGATGGTGCCTGTCATATATATATATATATGTTTTTGTTCATTTACCTTTACCTATTTTCCTTCTTTATATTTTTATTTTCTTCTCTCTTCTTTGCCTTACTCTGGTTATGTAATTTTGGAATAGTAATTTTGATTTTGAATATAGATTGGGCATTAATTAGAGATTTAAACTGTCCTCTGATGCAATATGTTTTTGAATCATCTTATGCACAGTGTGTCCATTTTACACTTTAGGACGTCTAGTAAACCTATATGCACTTTAATTGGATATGCGTAATATTGATTGTGTGTTTTTATGCTGCTTTTATTGTGATTTTTGTACTATGTGTAATAGAATTGAATACGTGTTTATTAAAGATTAATTGACAAATAATTTTATTCGCCTTGACCTGGTCTATCTACCCATCCAGCGCCTACTCAATGAGCATTTCATTCGGTTGATTGATTCAATGGTTTGATTCACGTGAACCTCCCTCCCTTTCTTGTGTTTATTGTTCTGTGCTTCCCCTGGGTTCATGTTGTTGGGGACGCCTATCCTGGATTACATGTACGGTACATCTACACCACGGGTGCACAACTTACGGCCCACGGGCCAGTTGCGGCCCGCCATGCAGTTTTGTCTGGCCCGCGAGGAACAAAGACTTTCCTAATGGAGGGTGGCCCGCAAGCAGCATCGACCGCCCTCCATTAGGAAAGTCTTTGTAACTCTTCCGGGCCGGACAAAAAACTGGCCCTCACTGGCTCAGGGCACATGCACCACGTGGCTCCTATGAGTCACGTAGTGCGTGTGTGCTGCACCTATGGAGGGCCAGCACTATGGCTGGTGTGGCCAGTAAGGCTTGATGCCGGAAGGCATTTCAGCCTTGCCACGCCCACGCCAGCCGTAGTGCCAGAGACCTCGCCAGTGTTCCAGCTAGCCTGCCTTCCAGCACGTCGGGTAAGTACGGTGGGTGGGGGGTGCACTGTTTGCTCGTTTGTGTTTGTGTGTCGGGTCTGTCCTGCCTGTATATTTGTGTGTGTATGTTGAGATGTGGGGGTTGGGGGGGTCTCAGGTCTGCCTGAGTGTGTGTTTTTGGGTGAAAGTGCAATGTATGTTGAGATGCAATGGTGGGGGCAGTGTCAGGTCTGCCTGAGTGTGTGTTTTTGTGAAGTGCTCTGTATGTTGAGATGCGGGGATGGGGGGGGTGTCGGGTCTGCCTGAGTGTGTGTTTTTGGGTGAACGTGCACTGTATTTTGAGATGCGAGGGTTGGGGCAGTGTCAGGTCTGCCAGAGTGTGTGTTTTTGTGAAGTGCAGTGTATGTTGAGATGCGGGGGTGGGTGGTGTGTCGGGTCTGCCTGAGTGTTTTTTTGTGTGAAGTGCAGTGTATGTTGAGATGCAGGGGTGGAGTGTGTTGGGTATGCCTGAGTGTGTGTTTTTGTGAAGTGCAGTATATGTTGAGATGCAGGGGTGGGTGGTGTGTCGGGTCTGCCTGAGTGTTTTTTTGTGTGAAGTGCAGTGTATGTTGAGAGGCGGGGGGGTGTTGGGTATGCCTGAGTGTGTGTTTTTGTGAAGTGCTGTGTATGTTGTGATGCAGGAGTGGGGGGGTGATGGGGTCTGCCTGAGTGTTTGTTTTTGTGAAGTGCAGTGTATGTTGAGATGCCGGGGTGGGGTTGTGTCGGGTCTGCCTGAGTGTTTGTTTGTGTGAAGTGAAGTGTATGTTGAGATGCAGCGTTGGGGTTGTGTCGGGTCTGCCTGAGTGTTTGTTTTTGTGAAGTGCAGTGTATGTTGCGATGCAGGGGTGGGGGGGAGGAGTGTCAGGTCTGCCTGAGTGTGTTTTTGTGAAGTGCAGTATATGTTGAGATGCGGGGGTGGGGTGTGTGTTGGGTCTGCTTGAGTGTTTGTTTTTGTGAAGTGCAGTGTATGTTGAGATGTGTTGTGGGGGGTTAGGGTCTGTATGGGTCCATGGTGTATTGGTGTATGCTTGTGAGTTTGTATGCTGAGTTGGGGGGCTCAGGTTTGTATGGGTGCATAGTGTATTGGTGTATGCTTGTGAGTTTTTATGCTGAGTTGAGGGTTGGGAGGCTCAGGTGTGTATGGGTGCATAGTGTATTGGTGTATGCTTGTGAGTTTGTATGCTGAGTTGGGGGCTCAGGTTTGTATGGGTGCATGGTGTATTGGTGTATGCTTGTGAGTTTGTATGCTGAGTTGGGGGCTCAGGTTTGTATGGGTGCATGGTGAATTGGTGTATGCTTGTGAGTTTGCATGCTGAGTTGGGGTTTGGGGGGCTCAGGTTTGTATGGGTGCATAGTGTATTGGTGTATGCTTGTGAGTTTGTATGCTGAGTTGGGGGCTCAGGTTTGTAGGGGTGCATGGTGTATTGGTGTATGCTTGTGAGTTTGTATGCTGAGTTGGGGATTGGGGGTCTCATGTTTGTTTGGGTGCATAGTGTATTGGTGTATGCTTGTGAGTTTGTATGCTGAGTTGGTGGTGGAGGTTTGGGTTTGTATGGGTGCATGGTGTATGCTTGTTAGTCTGTATGCAGGAGTGGGAGTGGGGTTTTGGGGTCAGTATGGTTATGTATGCATGGTGCATGCTTGGTGGCATGAGGCATAGTGTTTGGTTGGGGGCCATGTGGCATAGTGTTTGGTTGAGGGGTGGGAGCCATGGGGCATAGTTGGGTTGGGGGTGGCGGCCTTGGGGCATAGTGTTTTGTTGAGGGGTGGGAGCCATGGGGCATAGTGTTTGGTTGAGGGGTGGGAGCCATGGGGCATAGTGTTTGGTTGGGGGTAGACCCCATGGGGCATAGTGTTTGGTTGCGGGGCGGGGGGCTTGGGGAATAGTGTTTGGTTAGGGGAGGGGCCATGGGGCATAGTGTTTGGTTGGGGAGTGGGGGCCATGGGGCATAGCGTTTGGTTGGGGAGTGGGGCCCGTGAGGGATAGTGTTTGGTTGAGGTGTAGGGGCCATGGGGCATAGTGTTTGGTTGGGGGGGTGGGAGCCATGTGTCATAGTGTTTGGTTGGGGGTAGGGGCCATGGGCATACTGTTTGGTTGAGGGGTGGGAGCAATGGGACATAGTGTTTGGTTGAGGGGTGGGTGTCATGGGGCACAGTGCTTGGTTGAGGGGTGGGGGCCATTGGGCATAGTGTTTGGTTGGGGTGGGGGGCATGGGGCATAGTGTTTGGTTGGGTGGTGGCAGCTATGGGGCATAGTGTTTGGTTGGGGAGCGGGGGCCATGGGGCACAGTGTTTGGTTGGGGGTGGGGGCCATGGGGCATAGTGTTTGGTTGGGGAGTGGGGGCCATGGGGGATAGGGTTTGGTTGAGGGGTGGGGGCCATGGGGCATAGTGTTTGGTTGGGGGGTGGGGGCCATGGGGCATAGTGTCACACCCCAAGAGTGAATCCAATAATAAAGCTAAAACAGGCCAAGTTAGGAGATGTACATCCTTTGCTTTTTGTGGAAACCTGACTCAACGAAGGCCATACTCCACTTGGGAAACCCAAACAGAAAAGTATAGCAGTCCAAAATAACGGAATGTCCAATCAACGGTCAATAAAATATATATAATTTAATTAAATAGATGATATACAATAACTAAATAGAAATAAATGATAATAATGGAAAATGTGTAGTAAAAAATGTAAGTACAAATAAAAATCATTACACCTCAAAAACATATTCTTTTTCCATGTGTTTAATAAAAATGGGGGGGTTCAAAAAGCCTCCTGCCACACCACGACACGCCTGCCGCCCCACCCACATTTACTTTTCGGCCCTCTATAGCCATCATGTAAGGTATTTTCGGCCCTCTGTCAAAATCAGTTGTGCACCTCTGATCTACACAAATTAAGGGTAGCCTGGTAAAAACCTATGAAATTCTGTGAAAAAATTTGTTAAAGGAACGTTATGGTTAAGTTGCGCTAACAAAACCATAGCCACAAACCACAATACCAGAGTACTTCAGTGGGCTTGATAAGGACAAAGCTAAGGCTAGAGGGTTAAAGCAGTCCGGTTTTGTTGCTTCTGGCTTACCCTCGGGGCAGAGCCCAGAGATGGAATCTGAGAATATCTCAGAGAACATTACCATCTAAGAGGTAGGAGCTGGAGAGATGCTCTCTGACATTACTATGGATGACATTAATAAGGATGCCATAATCGACTGCTCTTCCTCAGTGCACTCAATTGACAATAATGGATCCTTATTAAATCTATGTAAATCATTACAACGAAGGCCGATGGGTACAATCCCCCTGGAGAAAGAGGTGAGAAAATTGAGGAATCTATCCCTAACTCCTGAAATGGAACGCTATTATGGAGGTAGAGAATCCCAGGGTGTGGAAGAAAAGGGATGGAAGTCCCTCTCACATTGGCAACTGGCCATAACAATTTGGAGTACAAAACAATCTCGGAAAGATTGAATGATAAATATTACGCCTCTATGGTGTATGTTGCAGCCAATACCTCTGTTTCTGTATGAGTAGGTTGCTGTAGTAGAAAGAACACTACAATGGAATGTTGTTTATATCAGTACATTGTTTTTTGAACTACGTAGTTCATAATACATCTCCCAACCACCCCTGACACTTTTTGCCAACTTGATACTCACAATCCTCTTGTAGGGACTTTTCAAGAAAAGTAAATGCACATTGGATGTCATCAGTGATGTCATCAATGACATTTATGATGTCATCTTTGATGTCATGGATGTTAGACTTAACAGTGCATGGTGGTGTCGCGAGTTATGGTTGCTCAGCTTACCATAACTGGCGAATTTCTGGGGTTTTTCGATTTTACTTGTAACCATAATATGGATAGGTTTTTATTAGTGCAAAGTAACTATAAAGTCCCTTTAACAAAGATTTGCACTGAATTTGATAGGTTTTTATTAGCGCATCTTAACCATAACATCCCTTTAAAAAAGTCTTTCCACTGACTATGTATATATATATATTATATTAATAGATATTTAAAACCTTAAAAACCTACACTCCATGGCCAATTGAAGGAGCTTAAGACCTGCTCCAGAGTCTTGAAATGCCATAATTACCTTTGGTGAAGTGCACATTGGTCATATTTAAAATTCTATGGGCCTCATTACACGGACGGCGGTAACCATGGTGCTATTAGCGCCATGGTTGCCGTCGGTATTTTACCGAGTCCGCCATGGTGAATGGCAGAATGACCGCCCTATTCCAAGGTGTGTGGGGGCGGTAATTCACCATGGCCCATCCCCATTTTGCCCCCATAGGGCTCAATGGGAATGGGGATGGGCGGTAATTACGGTACCACAAATTGCGGTACCGTAATTACCTCCTAGGTCCCTTTGCGGGTCCCGTCCTTAACGGCTGTTAAAACCAGCCGTTAAGGTAGGGTCCCACAAAGGGACCTCGTAGTAAGGCGGTAAGGGTTTACCAGCACTGGTACCCTTACCGGTACAGGTAAACCCTTACCGCCGTCCGTGTAATGAGGCCCTAGGTCTAGTAGAGGTCTTGACTCAGATGTAGTATCTCGTAACCCAACCCCTAGCTCATTGTTTTCTGCCCAGTGTGACCAAACCTTTACATCAATAAACTAAAACCGCTTTTAGGAGGGTCTTCCTCCTGAGTGGTAAACCACTCAAAGACATAGGGTAGGGAGACACCATTCCTCAGTTCTGCTCTAAATTCAAAGTAGATGGCTGTCTCCCAAATGAGCTATGGCACCTCTAAGATGCCTCTTAGTTTGCGAGATGAGGCGCAAAAAAAACCTTCTCTTCAAAGTTAGTTTGATTTATTTTCTCTATGCTCCTTGGAGAAATGTTAATTCACAGACCAACTGAGCAACGAGGTCCCCTGTTTTAACTGAAAAAGAGGCACATGCTTGAATGACAAATAATAATTGTATCTCACCTCTGTAATGATGGTCTATGACTCCGGCTCCCATATTGATTTCAATGATAAAGAGATTACCCGAATTCAAGAGTGACCCATTCACACATAACCCCAGGAAAGACAAACTTAATCCATGTGCACATTAGGGCCCTATCCGCAGGAGGGAAAACAAGTAATAGAGATCTTTTGTGGCTACCGCAGTCTATTCTTTTGGTGACTGGTGGCAAGGGGCGAGGGCCTGAATACTCATCCCACCCTTGACACTATATGACATGGGCATGGGATCATCATTCCATTCAGGACCCAAAAAATAAGGTCAAAATAATTTTCTTCTGTAGGCAAACAGGCTTAAGGTTTATCATGGACTGGGTCAACGAATTAAGGGTTTTCAAAGAAATCAAAAGAGAGCAACACCAGCTTGCTTACAGGCTGAAGTGCACCCCACTTCTCTTGGGCGTTGCCTTTTGGTTATGAATCGGAAGTCATTCACATTCAATTGTCATTTAAGTGTCCCCTGTTCTTTTTTCTTGACTTGCACAGGGCTTCCTACAGTTGCCTTCTCAGTAAGAATGTTAATGTCCCTTCTACATAACAGGTTTGAGAGGCCTAGACTAGCATCTGATGTTGCCACTCATAGGTCATGCTTTTTCTCACCTCTTTGGACACAGAGAGCTCCTGGAATGCTGACAATAAACCATGTCCTATTTACTGCCATTCAAAAGTTAGGGCTCCTGGTTGGGAGCCTATTCTACCCAGGAGGGTTAGTAGGGAGCAATGATAAAAAGAATGTATGTTGTGGGAATTAGGAACAACAGTCACTTGATGTACCATTACTGTCATTACAAAATAATGTGTTCTAAGGTTTTTGATTATGCATCTGTACACAAAGTTATCAATGACGAGGCAAAATGTTTATTGGCACACATGTAAGATTGTTGTATTGGACTCTATATGGGACTTTTCTGCACCTTTTATTTGGTTTAGTGTGGTGCTGTCTCTAGAACCTCACCTGTACTGGTCAACAACACTCGTACAGCATATCCAAGCCTAGGGATCAGGCCCCGCCCCCAGTGTCAAAAGGGAGGGGCAGAGGCATCCACTTTTTTCATTCTTTTTTCTACCTTTGCGCCCGTGCTCCTATAGTTGGACTCTCAGTGCTGGGTGTCATGACAACCCACACCAACATAGGGTTAAGATTACCCATTGGGATCTCCACATACGTGAGGACCTACATAAACACTTTTGGTGTACAATTCGAGCGATTGGTACAACATTTAACGCCTTTTTTGCCCATTGTCGGTTGCCATAGCAACCCGTATTAAACACGGTGGCTAAATTACACACTTGGATCCCAGACACATGGGGACCCATGTAAAATCATTCTTTTAACAATCTGAGCGATTGATGGAAAGTTTTCACTCGCTTTTACAATTAGTGGCAACCCATCCCCACCTAAGATGGCCGCCGTATAAATGATCATGGAGTGCTAGCAACAGCGTTACTAATGCCACAGCCAGGTCTCCTTGAATCGTAGAATGACACAGCGGTTCATACGCTACAGCGGAAGACTGCGAGCAGGTCCTGCACCCTGACAGATAACGCCATTTTGCCCGCACTCGACAGACATTCAGAACCACTGAGGTGCCCTTAGTGCCAAAAAATACTAATTGCATATTCCCGTTCTATTTAGGTTATTGTCCGCAGGACCATTTTAAAGAGAAGAGAAACTAGGCTCGTTTAAAAGTGAAACTTCACCTCCAGCTGAGAGGTAAAAGTCTGTGTTATGAAAAGAGTGCCCGCCATAACCGATTTGTTTCCGATCCCTTCTTAGGTGATCTTCAAACCTCTTTCTTTCTGTTTTTTCACAATAGGATCAGACAGAGATTAGCCCTTGTGGCTTATACAACTTCCAATAACTGAAACTTTGGAATTAATACACCCATAGGTAAGCTGTGTGTGTTTTCACTACTGCACAGCGCATGATTTATTCTTCTTTAAATAATTGGTGCATGAATACTCCCCTGACAACTGTCTCCATTCCCCCTGCAGCACAGACATCATACAGTACAGACCCCCATCCTGATGAAGGCCGTATACCAGATGTGGCATATTAAGCCCACCTAGAAACGGCTGAAACACTGTGGTGTAGACGCACTATCCCCAACTGCAGTATATCCATGCTGCCTTACACAATGAAAATGACTTGTTTTTGTTGAAATGTTCAAGTGATGTTGGAAATGTCCAATTGTTTATATGTTTGCCATTTTCATGCGAACACCCTGAAAAATGAAATTTGAATTTGATTTGTCTTGCACACACAAAATGGTTGTTTTACCGAAAAACTTTTGGGTCCGTGTGATGTAAATATTTTCTGCACTTTTGGTCAATGACCTCCCCCTTTTTTTGATGTTAACTCTGAAGCATCCCTTTTATGTTGAACTGCACAACTTTAGATAAAGAATAAGATTGATTCTACAACAGAGTTTGAAAATATTTATTCTTTCTTGATACAGAGGGTGACAAAAAACAGGAGTATTTTGATAGCACCTATTTTTCTTTAACCTATTCAATTGTAATCATTGTTCCCTATTTACTGCCAGCAATGTGTAGTTGAGTGCCTCTTCCCTCTCATAACCTCCTGTGCTACTCTAATTTGTTCTCTCTCCTCCAACTACTTGATGCCCTTCAAGAATTGGGAAATCTTCAACTCCCCTCTTAGCTCTCCTTCTTTCTTCCACCTTTCTTGAGGACTCTGGTAACTTGACTGTGCTAATCTGTTTCCACTTCAGTAGTTCTGCCCTTTCAACCTTCTATCCACCTTTTGTCTCTCTTCTCTCGGTTCATGTTCTCATCCCTTTTTCCTTCCCATTCTCTTCTTATGTCTTAGATCTTTCCCACATTCACCGCCTGCACTCTCTGCTCCCCAGATCAAATCTCCCTGCTTATGTCCACCTCCTCCATTTCCAAATTCTCCTCTCCAAGTGTCTCTACTTCATTCAACATATCCATCCCTATTTTCAACGGCTTCACTCTCTGTTGTCCTCTCCAGCTTTCTCACTCTTCACTGTCACCTCCATCTGTGTTCTTCTCCCTCCCTCCTCTCCCCACATCTACAGCTTAATTTTCACCTCCTTCCTACTACCCCATGCTTTCACAGATAGGTGATGGGTTGGAAAACATGGAATATTCTCATGTTTCCTTTTCTGGGCCCTGACTAAAGTACTGGGTAGAGGCACACTAGTTCAATCATCTCTAGAGCCCCATCTGCTAACGCTAATCATGGGACTTTGGCACACACTCAACTCTCTTCCAACGACCAAGTTAACCCCATCACTTAAAACACACATTCAGAGCTTCACACCATGAAGACAACCAGAAGACTTTACTAGTTCAGGCCTTAACATCAGCCAAACTAGATTATTAAAGTACCCTCTACCTAGACCTCCCTAAACACCTCCTCAAACAGCTTCAACTGGCACACAGCAGAACTTGGCAAACTAATTTTTGGACTTCATGAATAAGATCATATCACCAAGCCACCAACAACACTAAAATTTCCTCCCTTAGAGAAGTGCATCAAACTCAAAACTATTTGCATCACCCCAAAACTATACTAGAGAAACTGCAATCATGCCTATCTAACTGCCTTATATAGTATAGTCCAGTCACAACCCAAAGATCTTCTACTTCCATGACAATTGTTCAGGTTATATTCAGGAAACGGTTCCACAAGTAGATTCCTCATAGCTCAGGGGCAAGCCTGCTGGAGGAAAGTAACGCCCAATCTAATACAAGAACAACGCCCGAAAAGGTTCAAAAGCTCTCAACGAAAAAAGACATGCTCATGAGATCCAAAGACAAAGTTCACTGTATCCTCACTAATGCCACCTACATGATACACCTCACACTCAGAACCTCCTGGCACCCTGCAAACTGTCCTTGTTGTATTCAATAGAATACTTCTACCTTGTTAATGTCTCCTTTGTTATATTTATGTCCCTGTGTTAAACATGTAATATAAATCTGACATTGTATTCACTGAGAAATCAATTACTTTGCAAGTGGCACTAAATTACTTCACAGTCAATACACTAATAAATGTACAGACAAAACAGATTCATACCAATGTTATGCATTTGAAAGTAATCGACTCGACGTTCGCAGCAAACAATAATGCGAACATTTAAATGTATGATTCTCTGTATGCACTGCAAATGTACTCTCTTTATGCGGACTTATGGAACCTTAATTACAAACGTGTTTTTCAATTGGATACTCTCATTGAAAAGCACTTTGATAATCAGGCCCATCGTCTTTCTGCATTTGTCCAAATTCCTAGAGTTTGCGTATAGAGTTCTATGTAGTCTGTTTTTTAGAGCCACATTCTAATCATCTATCATACCAATCAAAATACTCCAGCTATTCTCAAATACGGTGTTTCCTGGGAATGTTGTGTGTGTTTCTCTTTGGCAAATATGCATACATTGGGCCTCATTACAACCCTAGAGGTAGTCGTGCCTGTCACACAAGCACGGACGTCGCCGGAGTTGCATTTTTTCTGGCCTCTGCCAATGGGGACGTACAGGGCCATTCCACCCTTGGTGGACCCTGTATGTCCCCATTGCCCGGGGCCGGAATCATGAATCCCCTTTCCGGTGCATCCAACATGCTGTGCTCGTGGGTGCATTTCTGCCCGCCAGGTCCGACCTTGCAGGCAGAAAGGCACCCGCGAGCACAACTCGTAGTTTTCCGGTCCCGGAACTACAGTACCGGCATGCTTACGGGTACCATAGTTGTCAGATCGGCCAATTTATAATGAGGCCCATTATAATGATAGCTAAATCCTGGATCTGCATTACTCCCATAAGCCAGCTGGCTACATTATGGGTTGTTTAGTTGTTTTTTATAACTTAGCTGTTTCTCTTGAAGATCAATAGGGAAGTCCACCACATGGTAAGAATGACCAGAAGAGATTCAGTAAAGTGTGCCAAGCAAAAGTAAGAGTGTACTGTCTGTGTATGCCAGATATGCCTCAAATGTGATTAGGCTTAAGTCTCCTTATTTCAGTTTTAAATAAGTCATATTTATGCCTGATAAATGAACATTGTTTTTCAAATTATAATCAGTCTGTCAGCCGGTCAATAATAGTTTATTTTAGGAATATATCCATGCAGAGGTTCGTGCAGAAGCATAAAAACAGTTTAAATACAGAATAAAATAATGACAATAATTTTGTACAGATCCTTTAGCCTATTCTTTTTTATAATTCTGGTAGCAACTCTTAAGTAGGACAGGAAGGTCATGGGACAATAGCAGTGTTTGCCATTAAGATGTAACACAGGGTGGGTCTACGCTGTGTAAAATTCAGTGTTTGCAGTAATAGGATTATTGCCTGTTTTCAAATCTGTGCATGACCTGGAAAAAAATAACATGCAATGCAGCAAGTCCTCAAATCACCCTCCGCCTAATGCACAGCCAGAATCACTAGATGATGAGCAAGTCGAGTTCACAGTCACAGCACTTAGTGTGATATCATTAAAGCAAGCTATGCCGATCAGGGACTGGTCATACAAGGCTCTTGGCCACAACAAATAATTCTGCAGTGAGTCAATTGTTATAATTACATATGAGCAAGCCTTAGAGTTAATCAATTCCTGGGATTGTCGCTCCCTACCCAGAACCTCTGTCGACCTTTCCCTGTATACTTTAGCAGCTCTGACATCAATGGGTCTAAGCTGAGTAAAGATGTTTATTAGCATTCATCCTAGTTGATCGATGTTTGATGTGCATTAACCAGTGGAGGGCCAATAGATTGCATTCAGAAGATAGCAGATGTCTCACTATACAGTGAGTCAGAGTAGTCTTCTCATTGCACCACACTCTCAGCCATAAAGACATTTGAGCCTCATTCCGAGATTGGAGGTAGTCATGGCGCTATTAGCGCCATGACTGCCTCCAATAATGGTACTGAGTCTGCCCTGGTTCAATAGGGACTTACCGGTCTATTCCGACCTTTGCGGGACCGGTAAGTCCCCATTGAAAATGGCAATCCCCATTCACATTTGAGCCCCCATAGGGCTCAATGGGAATGGGGAGGGTGCAAATAATGACACGGCGCATGCCAAGGCCGTTATTTGCGCCCTGGTTCCCTAACAGGAACCGTAAGGTACGTTTGGTCCGACCAAACGTACCTTACAGGTCCCATTGGTGACCTCAGAATAGGGCGCCGAGGGATTACCGGCACCAGTGTCCTTTCCGGTGTCCGGTATCCCTTTGCGCCAAGGTCGGAATGAGGCCCAGTGGTTTTGTTATTAGCTCATCTTTCATAAACACATTACCTAGCTCTGGATGAACCGCAAAACTTGCAGCTGAGACAGGTAAGCCCATAATCTTTTCTAATATATTATTCTCCTGAACTTGACATTTGGCTAGATGTGCATACCCACTATTCCTGCACCATATTTTGCTATGAATTTAGGCTTAATCGTGTATACCTTTAACATTATCTTTGAAGGGTAGCATTTGCACATGTCGGCAAAAAACAAAAAACAAATCCAGTTATCTGTATCATATTGTTAGTTTGCTTGAGACAAAGTTTAGTACCAGTTAAAGTGGATGTAATACCCAAATAATTGTGTGAATCTGTCATATTTAAGGGCTCTTCCTTCATGAAGAAACATGGAGATTTCCCATGCCTACTTCTGACCCTACTCTGGTGGACAACCACAAAATATTTCATCACATTTATTTCCAAATCTAAACCATGCATGAAATCTGGGTAAGCATTAATCAACAAATGAAGTGCACGTGGTATTCGGGTTGCTAGGACTGTGTCAACTGCATATGCTTCAGATGGACACGTTAATGGTGCTAAAATACATCCCCTTCTAACTCCAGTTTCGGCAGGAAACCATTATGTGCACCTCCCTTCCCTACTCGAGCTCCCACATGCCCTAGACTGTTGGTGTGTAATCATTAATATTTTCAGAAGGTCTAAAGCACAGTTCTGATTTTTATGACACAGCCAGAGTTTGCATCTATTGACCTTATCAAACACTGTACTAAGTAAGGTCCATGAAAGCAAGATATACCTGTACCTTCTTTAACCACTAAGAGTTAGCCATGGTCAGATATAAATTCAGGGCCGCTTATTCATGCTCAGTCCCTCTCTAAATCCCAATTGGAACTCTGACAATTGTTCTTCTTAAATGGCCTAGACCTGCAATTTGGTGACGACAATCCCTCCAAAAATCTTTATTTGGGAATCCAAAAGAGAGGCTGGGTGATAAGGGCCCAGAAAATTATTGGGGCCTTTCTTATATGTAGGGTAAAAGATTGCATTCCTGCTAGGATTTAGGAACAATTTTGTGTTCAATAAAATTGTTGAATCAAATGACTGACAATGGCCTCCATATTTCTTCCAGGTTCCTAAATAGCTCTGAAGGAATTACATTATGGCCAGGACTCCGGCCCATAGCCTGTGGATGAAGAGTTACCACTACTCCACTAACTGTGACCTTGGACTGCGGTTCCACTAAACTTAAATCTATACGTACTTCAGATGGGCCCAGTGTATTGTCCTTATATAATTTTGAGAAACGTTATCCAACCATAATTTGGCACATTCTATATAACTTGGTTGTGATGCCCTACATGCTGTGGACCATAAATAATGAGCTCCCAGAATAGTCGAGTCAGAAGACCTTGAAATCTGTGTCAATTCCTCCCATGCTGTTACTCACCGGTATGGGGAGTGCGTAAAAACAGACCGGTCCTCTTGTGCTGGGGATTTACTTGAAGAGCTCGGGTTGGAGCCTCCACCCGAGCCTCCTCTTTGTGAGGGAATGAACTCTTTAAACTGATATGACCACCTGCTGAACTGTACAGACAAGGGGACCGATCAATCAAAAGAGCGGGGAGGACACACCGCACGGACCGAGCTGTAAAGAAAAGACAAGAGATGAATATTCCATCGGATTCAACACTGGCTTTCCCCAAGACTATTACCCTTAATAGAGTACCTGAGTGAGTTCCCCTTAAGCCACAAAAAAGGACCTGGAGCAACCTATAAAGCAGAAGAGACTTTAGATACTAGCTAAATGTGAAAACTGCCCAATGATGGTAATCAAGGAAATATACTTTACCACTGGTGGAGGTAAGAATAGTGCAAAGAATCCTGGGCAACAACGAAAGTATAAAACAAAAAAAAGGAAGGTTAGTAGGGTAGCTATCCCTGGACGGAACAAGGGTTGCACTGGTTTCGGGATGGTGCACCACAGCAAAGCGTTCCAAAATGCACTTTAGAAATGAAGCAATGTTATCCAAAGATGAGGTAACAGTTCGATGAAGACAGGATTCCAAAATGAAGAATTGTTCTTACCAGTATTATTCCCCAGGAGAACGCAAGCACTGTGAGGAATGGGTTCAAGAGTCCGTGGCCAAGTGAGAGATGGTATTCATACAGGAAGTAGCAGTAGCAAAGTCTTAAACCAGGGGTCCGGGAGCAGGCAAAAGGTCTGGTACACGGGCGGTCAACAAACAGAACAAAATCACAATCCAGGAGTCCATGAGCAGGCAAAGGGTCTGGTACACGGACAGTCAGCAAACAAAACCAAGACAGGATCAGGAATTAGAAGTCCGTGTGCAGGCAAGGTCGGTACACGGGCGGACAGCAAACAATACCAACGTAGAGTCAAGATTTAGGAGTCCGTGTGCAGGCAAGGTCGGTACACGGAGAAAACAGGAGACTTCCGGAATTAAGGTACAGAAAGAAGCACTTCAGAAAATGCCGGTTGTAACTATAAACAGAAGCAATGTTCTGAAAACCGCTGTGGTTTCAACACAACAAGGAGGCGGAACATAATCGAAAACGAGGCTACTGTATTAATGCCGGTAACTACAACCCATGGCAGGTTTTCTGGGAAATGTAGTTTGTTGCAGCTATTCTCCATGGCAGCTGCCACCGTGAGAAAAAAGGTGCATGACAGCGCCGTAGCCCCTTATGAAGAGCAACCACTTTCTTGTCCCTCTTTCTGGCCTTAGATAGAGCTCCCCAACTGTCCTTGTTAACGCGGGGAGACTGAAGAGGCATGGGGCAGACACCGGGGAGTGTGATGTGGCGAAAGTCGGGGTGTAACACATGCATCTTCATCTAAGGCTGCCTTCCTTGCTGTTGTAGCATTTTTATATAGCTTTATTATACTTATTATGTCTCTTTTACTGTACAAGGGAGTCTTTAATAGGGCAAGCAAATTAGACCTCCCCATCTGTATAAAACATAGGAACACTTTGTCAAGGTTACCTTTCTTTAAACTGACTGTAGATACTCAGCTTCACATTAAAATAGTTGTGAATCTGTCCTCCCATCTTTGTAGCATACTGTTGATCTGATATATTTTTCTGCATTTCATTCTTCCCCACCATAACATCTTCACACTTTAAATTCCCCTACTAGAAGTAGAATCAGGGGATTGCTGGTATCCTTAGAGATTGTTATATGCAGCTGTTGTGGTGATGTATTGCATAGCCAGAATTTCACTATTAGTGGCCACCGGTAGTGTAAAAATAGTAGCGTGAGAGGCCAACTTAAATTTCATAGCCGTAGCCCTTGGCATACCTAACTTTTACTCTGAGACAGGGTTCTCCACTTCCAAACAGGAAGAGCTCCCAATCTGTTCCCATTTCACCATATGTCTACCTTCAAGATATGAAGAAAAAGGATAATGAAAAGAGGCAGCTGCCAATGTTAAATTTTGCAGACTTGGCTGTGGAAGACGACACTGGATTTCTCTGGCAGTTTCTCTGCTATTGAGTTTTAGGACAACTGTGAGACAATTGGCTTGTAACAACATCAGCTGTAATACTTAGCAAGTCTTGGTTGGTGTAGAGCCTTAAGAAATCCTAAGTGTCTCCATTTCTAAATGTGTGCCAATACCAATATACTTGCTGATGTTAATATATTCACTCTTAATAAGAGTGATGACTGTTGCCTACAAACAAGAGGGTGTTGTCCCACCCCTCATAATCTGGTGGGATGGCTAATTCTCCACAACTCTCATACTCAGAGTAGCATACTATTTTCCCACTATATCATCGTTTTTCCTGTCTTTAGTTGGCTGATGAGATGTCCAGAGCAGTAGCCTGTATGGAACTGAAAGATATTAGGGTGAATGATGATTGGTGCCATGCCACTGTGAGTGAAAGGGCTAGAATGGGTACACTGGTTGCAACAATACAAGGTACAGAAGGTAAAGGAAAGGTCAGCACTCATTGAAGTGTGAGAAAGTGAAACAGTCCATGATCTTCCTCAAGAATTATTTTCAGACATTGACACATAGATACCTTTTAAATAAGAACAGTACATTGAAATGTTCACTTATACTGCAGTCCTAAATTATGTTGTTTTTTTGTTTGTTTCTTGGTGCTTCTCATTTCTGATAGATTCAGGAACACAGAGCAAATTGCATGGTTTTCCCAGGATACCAAATAAGGCTTGGTGGGGGGCGTTCATGGTAGTACTTGGGTCTTAAGTTTGCAGATTTAATAATTTAGTTACTGTACCTTTGATAGCATGTAATTTGTTTTTCCTATGAATTGTATGACTCTTAGTTTTGCTTATTCCATTTTACATACAGGAAACAGGTCCACAAATGTAAAAGGAAAAATGGACTGGCTAGACTTAGCCTGCCATGTGGCAACATGAAAGCTCTACTTCTCTGATGATTAGGTCAGGCTGATATGAAGAGAGGTCAACAGAACACAGAGAATACATTAGTCCAGTTTGAAACCTTTATTTCACCTCTCTACCCACTCCAGAAAGAGGGCCCAGCTCCATGCCTGCATCACTGGAGCCTATACCAACATGGCAGAACTTTTCAAAATCTGCAAGGAACTTACCAATCCGCTTGCAGTCTCCACCTCTCTCTTTCCTTCCCAGGCCGTTTGCACTGCCTTAGCCTCCAAATTCACATCCAGAACTCAGGACATCCTGTCCTCACTCTCCCCCACTCCCATCTCCTCTCCTACTCCCCTGCCTCCCTTGGCCCCACTCCTCCCACACCCCTCTCTCTTCTCCCTCCTACCCATAACACCGGACAAAGTCTCTAAAGTGGTCAGCTGTTTGATGGCCTCCTCCAAACAGGTGCTCCCCTGCTCCTCCAGAACCATTCAGGACAAAATCTCCTCTCTCATGCCGACCCTTGGAGACCTCTGTAATCCCTCCTTCGCCACTGGCTCTTTCCCTCTATCCCTCAAGCACTCTATTGTGCACCCGTCGTAAAGAAGCCATCTGCTGACCCCACCTGCCCCGCTGAATATCACCCTATCTCTATTACCCCCCACCCCCATGGGTAAACTCTTGGAAAAGTTGGCCCTCCCCCAACTGACCCTCCACATTGATCTTGTTGGCCACCTTCATGACTACCAATCTGGATTCCAGACATCCAGACGCATGGAAACTGCTCTCCTGAACACCCATGAAACCTTGCTCACATATCTACACTCCAGCTTTTATGTGGTCAACCATTCCATCCTCATAAAATGACTCTGACACCTTCGGCATCACTGACCGGACACTGGACTGGCTGACCTCTTTCCTCACTAACTGCCCTTCCCAGCTGCAATTGGGTCCTCTCTCCTCCTCCACTACCTTCTGTACTCGTGGAGTCCACCAGGGCTCTATCCTATCACCTTGGCTCTTCAATATGTATCTCCCCCCTCTTGCTTATCTGTTCTTCTCCTTCTATCCTCATTTCCAGTGTTATGCGGATGACACACAGCTTGCCTTCAAACATCCCTGTACTTCATCCTCTTCTTACTCTCTCATCCTTGACTGTCTGTCCATCATTCAGGCATGGTGTTCAGCGAACGATCTCTGTCTCAATGTCAGTAAGACGGAGATCCTCCTCATTGGGACACCTGTGCCTCTTTGGGCCCTCTACCCTCACCATTGCGTGAAGCCAAAAACCTCACGGTCATCTTCGAGTCCGCCCTCTCCTTCACCCTCTATCTCATGGACCTTACCAAAAATTCCCACTTCCAGCTGCACCTCCTCAGAGGCATTTTTCCCTTTCTCGCCTTCCACCAGAAGCTCAATGTCTCCTGAGCTCTGGTCCTTTTCAGGCTGGTCTACTGCAGCAGCCTCTTTCTCAATCTCCCTCTCTCCTCCATTCCCCCCTCCAGCTAATCCAGAATAAGGTTGCAAGACGTATCCTTGGCCTCAAGCCAAGCGGCTGTATTTCTCCAGCCTTAAAATCTCTCAACTGGCTGCAAGGATCAAATTCAAAACCCTCTGCATCATCCACAAGGGCTTCTGGGGCCTGGGACCACAGTATCTCCAACGTTCCCTCGCTCAAGCCCTACACTCCTCTAATTCCAACTCTCTGACTGTCAAATGCTTCTGTAAACAGAGATTGGGGGGCATATCTCTCTCCACAGCTGGTGCCTCCTTTGGAACAGACTCCCTGCCCTCTCATATTTGAGTTGGACCTCCTTAAATTAAGGAAACTGCTCAAAACTCTGATCTTCTCTACCCCTTTCCCTCTTTCCCTTTCTTGCCAATCAGCCCACTGCCACTGTGACCGGTGTCCTGATCCTCTTGAACCTCACAGGCTCTCAGGCCTTTCCTCCCCATCATTACCAGCACCACCCCCACTCCAATTGCATTGCCCTACGTATTCCTGCCTGGTGTCTCCACATACCACCATTGAGGGCTTCCTGTACTACCACTTAGCATGAGATTCTCCTCCTGGCTCCCCTTCACACTTCCCTCCTGGCCCCGTCCAGCACTTGTCCAATCCTCTGCTCCCCTTTCCATACCCCTCCCCTGCTCTTCTCATCAATGCACTTGAATGGCCGAATTCCACAAGACCTAGTAGGAACACAACTGTAAATATATAATTGTTGCTTTTTGTTTCTTGCCACTGTTATTATTTGCCCTGTTCACTTCCCATTTAGCCGTGTGGCACTTTGAAACACAATTCTGTTGCATAAAGTGCCTTACAAATGATCACTAAATAAATAACTAAATAAATAAAATATATTCACAAGACAAAAGGATAGACAGGGATGAACACCTTTAGGGTGTAGGGTTTTCTCCCCTAAAGCACAAGACTAGACCAGAATGGGTGGATGAAATTCCTATGTAAGGGATCTACAGTCCTTTTAGGATCCCCTGATCTGTCACACAATTTGTAGGCTATAGCAACCATCTCACGTCTTCGCCATGACAGGATATTGCACCTATCTCTGTTCTTGTGTCCACTAAGCCAGGTATATAGCACCCACATCACTTATTAACTTCACCTTCTAGCAAGTACACCCGCCCCACCCTTGCTCTTGCATATGGGTCAGGCTCATATATTCTCAGCCTCTAGTGGCAGGTGTCCAACCCTGGCTGATGATCATACATTTGCATACATTTCATCCAGTAGGTATTTCTCCCCCCTCTTGCTTAGTGTACAGAATTGGATAGACCAGTATTAGTGCCTAGCTGCAGATCACTCTCCTCTGTAGGTATTTCTCCCCCCTCTTGCTTAGTGTACAGAATTGGATAGACCAGTATTAGTGCCTAGCTGCAGATCACTCTCCTCTGTAGGTATTTCTCCCCCCTCTTGCTTAGTGTACAGAATTGGATAGACCAGTATTAGTGCCTACCTGCAGATCACTCTCCTCTGCTAAGGACTCATCAACGTGCTCCTTCTCCGTCTCTGCTTCCTGAAAAGATGTAAGATAGAGCCCTCAGTAGGCTCTTGCCCTTTTCTCTATCTCTGCATATGGGTTCTACCTTAGTCTGGGATATAGCCATCTGTAAGCTTTCAGCTTTCTCTGGCTCCTTCACACTCTTTTCTAGATCTATAACACTGACTATGACTTTCCCTGCAGTAGACTTCAGATTTCTATAATTTTTCTGATGAATATGGTTACCTAATAATGTCTTTATTTGTTGCTTCCATAGTGTCTTATGCTTTGGTCATGATTGCTTATTTCTCGGTTCCTGAGGCCTTTACCAGGCTGTTAAGCTCCTCAGCTCCTCAGCAGATAATGTGTATTTCCTCCCTCCCCTCTGGTATTCTTGAATTATTACTACTGTGAATGCCAAAGGTTTGGAAACCCCATCCACCATTCTGTAGCTAGGCATAAGTGTGACTTCCGTTGCAAAGACTGCTGGAAAGGCATTAGATCTATCAGACCTCTATCAAACCTGAAGTCTAAAGCTGTTGAGTGTTTATGGGCTACATGCATGAGCCAGTTTAGGGTGTCTATGGGGCTCACAGGTGAAATGTGAAGCATCCACAAGAGTGCTCGCTGCGTGTCAGTCTGCCGGTCCCCATTGATAAGTGTGTGGAGCACCAAGGAGCATATGGTTTGGTCCAGTGTTTGGAAGGGGAATTTTGCTGGTTGCACTACTGACTCTGTCCAAGTCAGGGCTCCAGGTGGGCATTCTGTTTTACTGCCCTTCCCCAAACTGTACAAAGGCTGCATAATGTCCACCCACTCTGACTCCCCCTGCCGCCACATGCCAACACCAGGTAGTTTTTCACATAGCCAGTGGGAATCCCTGTCCCCATTAGCCCATTTAAGATCCAAAGGAGGATAACACATGTTGATTTGGTTGCATTAAAGAGTATTCCATTGTCATGTAAATGTTCTGTTATTAGGCTTTTGTAGAACACAGAGATTATTGGGTGGTTTCTCACTACTAAACTGGCATGATGCAGGTCATCCTCTACTAAAAGGGAAAGACATAGGTTGTTACATGTTTTCTTAAGGTGAGGACATCTGAAGTGACTTTAATCCTTATTTGAATATTGTTCCACAATATGGTTGCTTGGCTGGAAAACATCTGCCACCTGTTGGACCTGTTGGAGTTTTTTTTATATTTCATTGGGGTAAGCAGATGAGTGTGAGCATTGAGTTCTGCAGGGAAAGTACTGTTTAAATGTCTCCTTCAAGAACTTAAGACCAGCACCAAAAAAGGCCATGAGTACAAGGCACAAAGCTTTAAACACAATCCTTTTACGGCTGGATATCCAATGTTGGATTATGGGGATGTTTGATGCCGATGTTTGCTTGCTCGTATAAGTGACCAATCTTGGTTTCAATACCTCTGCGAACACTAATTTGTCTGGGAGTGCATTACACCAGGGTCTTTAATCTGAAAATCACAGTCACATGATGTTATATTTGCGTGTGTCTATTATCATAGGTGGCTCAGTGCTGTTTCATTTGTTGTTTGGTATATATCCTGCTGGGAAGCAATTGGTTCAGGAGCACTTAGAGGAGGAAGAGACAGTCAGACATTGCCCTTCCCAAAGGCGCCCCACTACCTCATGTATTGTTGCAATGTTTCAGGATCTCTGTAACTTCTCCAGCCCTACCGCTAAGTCGCCTACTCACCCTATACCTCCATAAATGGAGGTCTAGGTACATTGGCTCAGGAGCTGGTTGAAATAGCTAAACAGCTGACAATATTGACACGTTATGAGTATTCCTACATTGATGCAGGTGTATTCTTGAATATGTTGTCCTATGTCATGCACTTTGTGAGGTAGAGCAACTTTTACAGGGCCAATACACCTTCTAGGTGGCACACTCAACCCAGGACCCCTTCAGTCATTACCTTACCCCTGTTACTAGTGCATTCAGTATGTCGCCTGTTTATTAAAAGTGCACATCTCCTACCAGGCCCTGGTCACTAAGAGAGGGCAGCGTTCAATATTCCCCTTGCTCCTCATTCTTCCACCAAAGACTTTATATCCTCTACATCATTTCAATAAGGACTTCCAAGAGTCCCTGCTCTTTCTAGGAAAGTGTGAGACCAGAACTAACCGATGCAGAGCACATGATCTCTAATTCTGACACTTCTTCTCTGTTAGCACATGCACATCCTACAGCTTCTCTATCTGATCCTAATCCCTCCTCATTTATACCCAATGTTTAACCTTCACGGGTCTCCTTTCTTAGTTCTCTCTTTCTTTCTTCTTTCAAGCAAGCTATTCTTCCTAGTTAAAGAAAAAAGAATCTTTAAATTCTGTTCTTCACTCGAATTTCAGACCCATCTCTCTTCTTCCTTATCTGGCCAAACTTCTTGAGTGCCATGTTTATTCTCCCAGTTTCTTCCTTCATGCTGTTAACTCTATTCTTCCCCGCTTTCAATCTGGATTCCATTCCCTTCATTCTACCAAAACCGCTCTTCTCTCAGTCTGCGACTCATTGTTATATGCTCATTATTCTAAACATTCCTCTCTTTTAGTTTTACTGGATCTATCTGCTGCTTTCAACATGATGGATCATACTTTAATCTTGACTTCTCTTTCTTCTTTTGGTTTTTCTGGTTCTGTCCTACCGTGGTTCCTTTCTTACTTATTTGACCGTACCTGTTTGGTATCTTGGACTGGGACTTCTTCTGATATTTTGCCTCTTTTGCACAGTGTTCTCCAAGGTTCTGTATTAGGACCCTTTCTTTTTTCTCTTTATACTTCCCCTCTTGCTGCTATCATTTCTTCATTTGGGATATCTCACCATTTCTATGCTGATGATACCCAAATTGTCTGTCCTTTTCTTTCTTTATGCCTTCTATACAAGACAATCTTACTTCTCGTCTTGTAGCTAGAAAATCTTGGGTGTCTGGCTGTTTTCTGGCATTCAATTCCACTAAGACAGAAGTCTTCTTTTTTCCTGCTCATACCATTCCTCCTCCTTCATAGCTCTCGAAATCACCATATATAAAAAATATATATTTTTTCTTAATGACTAATCTTCCTTTCTGCAGAGCGCGAGACTCCTCAAGGTCTAAACAGGCAAGTGTGTTTATTCATTTCCCTTTACAGTCTAAGGGTAATAGACTTTAGTTTTGCTGCACTGCATCTATTTCATATGGACACATTGAGGAGCGCCGGAATCAGCCGAAGACTGTCTTAATGAGGTGTGTCATTCCTCCTCCTTCTCCTCCTGATTCTATCTCCTTTCCCCCTCTTTGCTCCCTATTTCTATGCCCACAACCATGACCTTTACTTTGAGTCTGATTTATCCTTCTCGGGTCATATTTCTTCAATGTCATGCTCATTCCATTTTCACCTCTTCAATATTCAGAAGGCTAGTCCTTTTGTTACGTTTGATCCTAAACTCTTGATCTCTTCTCTTATTTTCTCACATCTGTTTTACTGCTCTTCTATTCTTTTTTGTCTTCCTTCTTCACGTCTAGCTCCTCTTAAATCTGTTTTCAATTTGTCCATTTGTTTTTTATGCATAGTCTTGCCTCGTGATTCTATTTGTTTGTCTTTATCATCACTTGGATGGCTGTCCTTTCACTCTCGTCTCACATTCAATTTCCTTTGTATGGTTTTTAAATCCCATTATGGTCTTGCTCCCTCCTATCTTTCATCCCTTGTATCTTTCTGCCTTCCTTCACGCTCTTTGTGTTCTCAAACACATTTACTATTTTCTGTCCCTCGCCCTCCGTGTGCTCGGTCTTGTTTTCTTCTTTTTCCTTGCTGCCCCTGTGCATTGGAACATCCTTCCCCTTTCCATTCGCTCAATTGCCTCTTACTCAATTATTTCGTACCTCTATCAAGAATCATCTTTTACAATCCTGATGTTGTTTTCCGTATTATTTTCCTTTTCATTATTATTGTACTGCTAGTGATTGTGTAAAATGCTTTGGAGTAAAGCGCTTTATAAGTTCCAAATAAAATACACAAAGAAATACAAAAATACAAGTAGAGTGTATTGTGGAATATATAGTCCTGTTGCAAAATGACTTATAGGGGATTATTCCTAAGTGAATCACAGTGCAGTTGGAAATGTTTAATGCCTTTGGGATTGATACTGTGAGTAATACATAATGCACAGTTGAACATGCATTCCTATTCGCGTGGGACCGCTTTACTCAGTGAAAGAGCATGTAATCTGACATGTGGCTGAAGATCCTTGTCATGTGAGGCGGTACCATCTCATACAAGACTCCTCCTACATCTAAGTGTGTCTCAGAGATACCAGTCTGTCCTCTCATTCTCCAGATCACTACTCCTAGCCATACAAAAGTTTCAAAAATTATATTTTGAAATTCACAGGTGTTCTGTGTTGAATTCCAGTCCTCTCAGAGGCTCAACAATTTCATCTTGGAGATGAATTGTGTTGGACTGCCATTTCACAATGGTGTAAAAGCCCTGGTGTTTTACAGTTCTATTTAAATTAATGAAATGATGCAGGTAATTCCATATGCTGATCAGATTCCCCTTTGTTGAGCTTCGTACCAAAATCATAGTGTGTACCTATGCCCAGCTACTTCAGTTTCCTGATCTGCAGTGCCTCATCTATCAGTGGCACAGAGCAGGTTCAGAGGACACAAGTGCCCATTTGCCAGCTGCAGTGACAGCCCAGAATTTGCAGAACATAGGTTGCATTTAAGACATGCACCCCTGTACTAAGACCCTATAATTATGGGTTAACAATAGTGGGGGGTGATACATCTTTAAATAGATAGATAAGCAATATTTGAGTTATGTTATGGTGGATGGTATTTCTTATGATTATTACAGCCACAGCAATGTGATATCACACATGTGACAGGCCTGGGAGCACAGCTCAGATGTGAAAGGATTATGTGTATTCTCCACAGACAGGCTGGCCCTGTGTCTGCTCCTAGGATTGTAGACTTGGGGGTTGTGTTGGGATGTACACGGCCCCTCTTAGACGATTAAGATTGTGAAAAATATACTAAAATATGGAAATGAGCACAGGACGGTATAAGGGGGATGGAGAGGGTGTTATGGGTGGGGATAATTGGCAGGAGTGAGAAATCATACAGGGGGAGTTATTCAGTAGTGTTGTAATCAAACTATGTAGGATGGAGAATACATATATACACAACAGTCATAACACAAACGTACATTGTGTTTATGAGCAGGCCTGAATCCTCGCAGGCTGTGTTTTCACAGAAACACAGAACAACAAAGCCTTATCCCTCACCTCACCATTTCATCCCGATTGCAGGTGTGGCAAGGAACACGTGAAATCCCCCACAGCAGTTAGGCCTTTGAATTAATTGGGTAGGAATGTGTGCAGCCAGAGAAGTTAAGGGCTGTGTACTGGTACTAAGGTCATATTCCTGGGAGCGAAGGCTATTGTCTTAGGGTGCCAAAAAACAAACCAAGATTTAAGACATTAGCAACTCCCAGAATGACGGTCACTACAGATGTACAGGGAAATGGTCTCTAAATCCTTTGTGAACTGGATTGATTAGTGGGATGTTGGGTTTACTTTTGAGGAGGGAAACAGATAATGGGGAGAGTGGAGAATGACATGATCTATGTTTTGTGCCAAGGAGAGCCAAGAATGATGCCCATACAGTGGGGAGGTAATGATGGGGGAGCCAATTTGTCTGGGATGAGAAAAGGACTACTTTGTTCGCAAGGACCAGGCTGACCTTGAAGTTGCCCACTGAGTTCACAGTGATAACCAGGTACAGGTCACATAGTAAGGATACAAGATAGGGTGGTGCAGCATTCTATGATGGACGAGGACATTATCCACGTGTGGTGAAAATGAGCAAAAGGACAGTGGAACCAATTGGAGGATGGGCTATATGTAATCATTAGTATATATATATAGGCAGCAGCCAATGAGGCTGGGGGATTAACACTGGATATTGATTGCACCATAAGTGACGATTTGTGTGTTTGTAACCTGAATCTTGTAGGAAATATGTCAAAGAGCTCTTTGGCAGTGGATTTGTAATACCTTGTCACCCTTTTCTTTTGTATACAAAATAAAGCTCTTGTCTTTCTCGAAAAAGGATGCACCTAGCCTTATTCCCTAGCGGGTTGAATTTTCTTGGTCTGATCGCTGGGAGTTACCCTACATTGATGGTGACCCCGACGTAAACCCAGTGACCCCCGCAAAGACAGAGCATTTCTGGCCACACAACAGCAGGGGCCATGCCCACCTGCATCATCCGGTCCCTTTTGTGCACAACCTTTGAGAGGTTTACATGAGCCGTGTTATAGCTATATGAACTCAGTGGGGAAACAAAGGTACAACAGGAGTTGTTATGTCTGCTCCCTCACCCTCCCACGTGTCAGGAGCACCCAAAATGTTAGTACCTCAGGAGGCCCAGTGTTTAGTGCACTTAGCGCTATGTTGGGTTTGAAGTCTGTTCCAAGGGCACAGGGTACAAGTTGTACTTATGGACAAGGATGTAGAGAGGTGTGCAAAGGGCAACAGTGCCCCACAATGGAAGTTTGGGCCTATGCTGAAATTGGAATGAGTATTGTTCATATCAAACAGATTTGAGAAAGCAGTGGTGAGTTGTGCGGCAGGAGGGTTGGCAGGGTTTGGAGAAGAAGTGTAATGGAATATTACTAAGAATTGTTTCGAGATGTGGTCTGCACATATATCTAAACTAACATGCATTGAAGCACGTGAAACACTGGTAAAAGTGCAATCAGGGGACACATACCAGTTCGGTTTTCGAGGACATGTTCCAGTAGGCACTAACACTAAGTGCAACAAGACATTGTACATTCCAGATCCTGCAAAAGGAACAAAAGGAACAGCGGCATTGGCCGCTTAACCTGGCCTCAGCTTACCGCTAGGTCAAGTTACATCCCACCTTTACTGCCATGGTTGCAAAGTAGACACAGATGCAGATGAGGTACCCTCAATAGTGCTTAATAAGCTTTTCTCTCAAGTAAAGATAGGAGGTTAATGGGCCCCCAAGAGTTCTCTTCACGTCCACTCACCAGAGCTCCAGCTGACACCACAAGCCCCTTTCATAAGTAAGCATTCTATTACGTCTTCCATACAGATTGCGCTTTCTCCCCACATTCTGAGCGCATTGAATCCTTTAACACCCACCTTATCCTCCTTCTCAGCTCAGGCACCAGTCTCCTCTGTAGCATCTCTCTCTAACATTTCATCAGAAAATCCTTGACATGGCAGTTAATGAATCTGGCCTTCCCAATGTTAATCAACAAGCTGTGATTACACATCTAAGAAACTTTTGTGTCCTTTTGCGGTAGCTGTACTGCACTTGTTACTATGAGGTTCAACTGCTTGCAATTACCTTAATTGGGAGGAACATTTGGGATTTATTTTTTATTTTTATGTGAATTGTCCCCATCATAAGAAGGCATAGATTGTTTGCCTCGTCGCATGCAGTAATTTCTTAATATGCAAAAACCTATTCAAGTTCAAGTAGATGTTTGATTGATGATTATTTATTCATTCATGGATTCACTGGCTCTAAAGGTTAATGGCCAGAAATAGGCAGTTAGGGTCTGTAGCAGGGGCAGGTTTCCTCCAAAGTTTCAGGCATTGTTTAGTAAGGGGATGTTGATCCCTGACTATTTGGGGCATCAGATTTCCTTCAAACCTTAGTGCTGAAGCCCATGTTCACAAGCAGACTGCTAGGTTCAAACAGGCTATGGGGGTGGTGGCACGAGCCATGGGTATGTTTAAGGCTAAACCGGTCGAGCTGGTACTCAGGGTTTATAATGGTAAAGCTATTTCTGTTGCCGGGTATGGCATGAAGTTGTGGGGACATAGCAAGGTTGTGCCCATCCAGGTAATATGAATATTGGGGCTTCCTCGCTTGGCCCCTAATTTTGAAGTCCATCAGGAATTGGACTGCAGATTTATTAGTAACATGGTTACAGCCCAGCCTGTCAATCATTGGCTTAGAGTCTGGGCTAAAAGAAAAGCCGGTTTAACCCAGGAGGCAATTAAACATTTGGTTCCCAGGGACCCTTAGCCAAAGATTCCTTAGCTGAGGCATTTACAGGCAATGTTGTCAGAAGGAGACATAGCTCAATGTTTTCTCCTGAGGGATATTATGCCACCCAGTGGTTTAAGAGTTATAAAAGTAAGGGTGTTTCAGCATATTCTGGATAATAGGGAGTCATCCGAGATCGAGAGACCCGCTAATTGGAAACATGCGATTATTGCGAGCCCAGGTCTGCAGAAATATTTGCAATGGGCACAGAATACCTCTCAGTGTGTTGTCATCACCAGGGCATGCTTTAACTGCATCCATCTAAGAGCAATAGTGGTGGCCTGTGCACCTACTACCCGAGAGTGGCACTCTTCCGATGGGGCAGGGCCGTGGACACAAAGTGCCTACGCTGCAAGCAAGACAAAGGGACCTTTTTTCATATCCTGTGGGAGTGTAGCAGTATTCAGTTGCTCTGGCAGAAATGCTGCGATAAACTGTCTAACGTTCTGGGAAAGACGATACAGAGGTGCCCGAAACAATTGCTTCTGGGGGTCTCCGGGGAAACTGACTTATCTCGCTATGAGAAACTGCTGTGGTCAACCGCGTTCGCAGTCCTTAGGCGGAACATTGCACAACTATGGGGTTCGGAGCGCACACCCAGCTACGACCAGTGGGTCACGGACGTGGACATATGTGCGGTAATGGAGTACCGGGTGTACATAGCAAGAGGGTGCCCCCAAAAAGCAGGCAAAATATGGAGAAGATGGGAAGAGGACGGCTGAAGGCCAAGGCCGACCTTGTATCCACTGTGACTGTGTGAGACCCATTGAAAGGGAAATACTAACTCTGTTAAGAGTGCCCTGTGCCATGAAATCAGCCTATGTAAAACTTGATGGTCTGTTGGACCAAGGTCCCTGAAGCTGAGTTCGTAACGGTTAATGTTGTTTCTCTTGATTACATTGCTCTCTCCCCACCACACCCCTGCCTTGGCACTTCCTCCCCCCCTTCCTTCTCCCCTCTTCCCCCACTTCCTCCCTCCCCCTCCTTTCCACCCCTCCTCCCATGCCCCCTCCCTGGAATGTTGAGAGATGTTTGTAATGATGTTTAACCTTGAAAACCAATAAAATCTTTGACCAAAAAAATAGTGGTGGCCTGGTCGAATGGCAATGAAAATCAGTTGTGTGTCCTTTGCGATGCGCCCAGGGAAGACCTGGTCCATTTTTTTACTGTTTTGTCCAGCTTCCTCCTTAATTAGAGAGCGCTCGGTCAAACCGCGTTTGCAGGGCCAGGGGTTTCTTCAGTATGAACCTGCACTGCGCTCCCTGTTATGAGTGGACTCAGGCTGCGTGGGTTGGCGTTTATTATCATTTTTAAAGAATGCAGTAACTTTGAGAACATGTTTTATGGACATTATTTGAATTGAATGCTTGTGTATCCTAAGTATGTTGCATGGTTTTTATGAGGGTGGAATGTTGTTTATTCTTTTATTGTGTGATGTGTCATTATGTTGTCAATTGTTGCTGTTTTTATGGGAACGTTTTGTATTCCCTTCCACATGCTTTTCCCCACCCCTGATAAACATTCCCAACCATCCCTACATCTGAAAATATTGCCCCTTCCTCTCTTCCACAAAATGTCACAATCTGTCAGCTAAATTCCCCATGGCCTCTTTGTCTATCCGGTTGTATGTCAATTAATCGACGGATGCAATTTCAATGTTTTTTTTTACAAGTATTGTTTACCGAAAAAAATGAATCGAAATTGATGTATTTTTATTTTTCGGGGGGTTCCCCAACAAGCCCTCCATCCCCTATTGTTTTTTATCTATTCCCGACTCCCCCACCTCTTACATAAACTTTTCCATCCCTCTAGATATTTTTATGAGATTTTCCGGTAAAATGTACCTGTCGATGAAAGAACGTTATACCGTCTATCCACTCCTGTTTGACTCAGTGGCGCCCGAGGCATTTTTCGTACTGGTAGCCTGATGAGGTCACTTTGGGTGGCGCACGAAATAGCATTCCTAAAAGGCAAGTGGGCCGGTGGGGGTGGCAGCGTTTTTATAAGGGTGGCCGTAGCCCCCCTTGGGCACCCCTTAGTGGCCCCTCTGCTTTGACTAGCAGCTTCCACACACTTCCTCCCACATCTCCCCTTGGGCACCCCTTAGTGGCCCCTCTGCTTTGACTAGCAGCTTCCACACACTTCCTCCCACATCTCTGCTATGCACACACACTCGCCCTCTTGTCTCCCGATTCCCATTCCTGCTCCTGTGCTCCGGGCTCGTCGACTGTCAGAATGAAGGGGCAATTCATTTAGCTCCAAACTCATCGTTTTTCTGAAAGGATGCCTTTGAAATCAGGAGGGTTCGGCGCTCCTGTTTGTATTCCTACCAATTCGTCATTCCGATCAGTCCAGCTCCAGTACATATTTCAGAGAACAGTGGCACGACATAGCACGGCTTAGATTTATAATACCTATCAGAATCCTGCTAAGAGGCTTAAACATGGACAGTATTCATTTTTCGTTTTCATTGCAGGATTATTGCTTTCATTAATAAACATCGTGAGCACCCTTGTCAAGCGGGAGCTGCAGAGCATCCAGCGTGCCATTAGCCCGAAATTATCATGAACATCTGATTTTATTAGAGCCAGTCATTGGACAGGGACTGTAATTGGTCAGTCAATACTTTTTTTTGATGAATAGGAAAGTCTATTTTCAGAGGCATTGGCGGGTCGAGCACTGCAGTTTATTTGCTGCCATTTCTCACGGGTCTGGGGCATTTCAGAAATGATGTAACACTCGAGAAAAACAAGTTACAAATATGCACAAGCCCACAAATTAATTCGGTTGTAAACAATCAGAAAATAAACTGATTTAAAAAAAAAATGCTTTCAAAAAGATGCAGTTATGCTACTATGACGATCCATTCCTAAAGACATTGTGGCCATTTCAGAAAGCTATCTGGGCACAAGTTTAACTTGTTCCATTATAAAACCTCAGATTGTGCATGTGTGAATTACACATACAATGTGAATTTTCAATGGGTAAGAGTTACTTGCTACCAGGTTTTCGAAGGTGGGAATTGCAGTACTTAATGTGTGCTGCTCCTATCAGGTTTTCATATTCAGGACCTACTTTTGAGGCAAAGCTGAGCACTGGGATTTCCTCTAGTTTCCTCATCATTCTTTTTTTAATGTTTATATTGTGCCATTAGGGTACACAACCTCAAAACATATATCATAATTGGAACTGAAGAATAAAAATAAATATACACTCATACCATTTCGACTCCATAAAATATCTTTACATACTATATTATTAAACGTATTTTACAAATAAGCTATTTCACTCAAATTAGAATGAATGAATTTCAAAAAAATCTCACTAATGCAAGTATCATGGAGGGATTACGCCCCTCTGGCAATTTATTCCAAAACCAATCTAATTCCAAACTAACCTCTCATGCCACAAATCTCCCCAGATACTGCACCCTCAGATCATGGTCGGAGGGCCATGGGACAGACACCCAATGTTTAAGGGTTTCCACAGGCTCTTTTTTACACACTCTTCATAACCATTGAGTTTCAGGTAGAGTTCTGATTCTACCGCACCTTTTGAGAGTCCCCAGTAGATTGAACCTGAATCGCATGAATATAGACAGGTGTGTTTAATCAGGGATTTTCACAATGTATTCTGGTAGCTTCAAACAGGGCCTGTACTGATTAGCTAAAAGGGAATGCATTGTATACTTAAGAGGTAAGTCTTGATCACTACTCCATTGATCAAGTTTCATTATTTGAAACACTTTCACAGGATTGCTTAGCAAGCTATTCATATTCATCCCTGCATCTCCCAGTATAAGCTCACACTCCCAGGAAAATTCTTGTAAGGGACCCAAACTTTTTAGTTCTAAAGCCATCTTTAGGTCCTCAAACAAGTATCTGGTAGGGGGCACCGAACTGTTGACATATAGCCTCAATTTTAGCGATTTCGCACTAAGCACCTCAATGAAACTAGGCCTAGTTCATGTGGATCAAAACATACAGGGTTGCCATAGGTACAATTAGTAACCATTTTTCAAAAAGTACTTCCCGAACCGTTCTATTTTGATCCAGTCCAGTTTCATAAGTTCCAGCCCATAAAGCGAAGTTGGTATCACCTTCCCATTACAATGATTTAGTAGTGGCTTTAAGGTGATTCTGCAGTACTTCAACTGAATGTTCCTGCTTTGAACAAGCGAATGAGCTTGATTTACCTACAATCTAGTAGGAACTGAGCTGTGTTTTACCTTAATTTAGATAAAAAAATACTAGATACTTCATTTATTTAACTACTTGCAATTTGTGCTTTTCCAAAAAAACAAGATCTAATTCGTCTGGATTTTTTATTGGAGATAGACCTTATTGCCGTTTATTTAGGGTTGTGTATTAGGTGATACTCTTTCAAGTAGTGTGCCACTACATTTAAGGCTCTCTGAAGGCCAATTACCATCTTATCAAATAAAAGAACATCATTGACAAAAAGTAGAGTTGAAATGTTTAAATTGCCCAGTCTTGGTGGAAGAGGACATCAACCTTCCAAACCCTCTACCATGTCTGAGAAATATAAATTAAAAAAGACAAGGAGCAAGAACGCACCCCTGTCTGAGGCGTAGACTCAATTTGCCATAGTTGTAGAGTCATCCTGGATACTTGTGCCAGTATGAAGAGCTACCAAAAATCATTACAGGCTCCAGGGAGACCCCAGCCATGGAGTTTGTTTCATAATCTATTCCTGTTAACTGTGGTGAACGTAGTGGTCAATTCAGTATAAAGATGAAAGGACTCTTTGCCTATGGCTCTTCCCTTAAATAGATGTACAGTGAGTTCACTAAATGAGGTACCACAACTCGTTTGATGTTTTGTGGGTTTACCAATGCAATTGGTACTGGCACTGTCTTCTCACTTCATCTCCAAAACTCAGGACATCCTGTCCTCACTCTCCTCCTATCCTCCCTCCCTGTAGTCCATGCTCTTCCTCTGGCTCTTCTGCAGCCACCTCTCCTCCCTCCTTCTCTGCCTTTCACCTTTTCTCCGCAGACAAGGTTTATAGACATGTCCGATCTATGAAAGTCTCATCGAAACAGGTTCACCCCTGTTCCTCCAAAACTATCAAGGACCACATCAACTCCCTGGCTCCTACCCTGGCTGATTTCTGCAATCACTCCTTCGCTACTGGAGTCTTCCCATCCCCCCTGAAGCACTCCCTTGTGCACCCTCTTCTTAAGAAACCCTCTGCCCACCCCTTGTGCCTGGCTAACTATCACCCAATCTCCATCACTCCCTTCCTGAGCAGGCTCCTGGAGAAACTGTCCATCTCCCATCTTAATCTCCACTCAGAATCTGTTGGTTGTCTTAATGACCACCAGTCTGGCTTCAGAGCAGCCAGAAGCACGGAAACTGCTCTCCTGAAAATCCGTTAAGACCTGCTCTCCAATCTTGATGCTAACACCCGCTCCGTCCTCATCCTGCTTGATCTTTCTTCTGCCTTTGACACTGTCAACCATGCCATACTGCTCAACCATCTCTGTGATAACCTGGGTATCACTAAGAAGGGTTTGGCGTGGCTTACTTCTTTCCTCTCTGATCAACCCTCCCAGGTCCAACTTGGGTCCTTCCTCTCCGCTATCTTTTTCTCTACTTGTGGTGTCCCCCAGGGGTATAACCTCTCTCCCTGGCTGTTCATCCAATACCTGGAACTCCTTGCCCACCGCATCACTGCTCTCTGCCCCAACTTTCAGTGCTATGCGGATGACACCTAGCTCATTTTCAGGCTACCCTCGGCCTCCTCTTCTCTTTCCCTCATCTCTGACTGTCTGTCTCCTATCCAGGAGTGGTGTGCGGCCAATGACCTCTGCCTTAATACCAGTAAGGCTGAGATTCTCCTCATCGGCACACCCACTCCCTCCTTTCCTGCAGCTCTCTGGCCGGCCTCTCTCCTTCCCCCAGAAGCTCACTGTCTCCAGAGCTCTGATTCACTCTAGGCTGGACTATTGCAACAGCCTCTTTCTAAATCTGCCTGCTTCTACTCTCCGCCCTCTGCAACTTATCCAGAACAGGACTGCAAGACTTTTCCTTGGCCTCAGGCCCAGGGATCGTATCTCTCCAGGACTGAAATCTCTGCACTGGCTCCCATTGGCTGCGAGGATTAAGTTCCAAACCCTTTGCATCATCCACAAGACCTTCTGGGGCCTGGGTTCTCAATATCTTCAACTCACTCTCCCTAAATATCTTCCTTCTCGAGCTCTCCCCTCATCCGCCTCCAACTCTCTCAGAGTCAGTAACTTCTTTAAGCAACGAGTTGGTGGTAGATATCTTTTTTCGGCTGGGGCCTCCCTCTGGAATAGCTTCCCTGCCTCCCTTAAACTTCAGGAGAACCATCTCCGGTTCCGGAAGCACCTCAAAACCTTTCTCTTTGCTTCTGCTTTTTCTCCTCCTCTCGTCTGCTGACATCCTGGGTGTTACCGGAAGTGCACTGGCTACCTGGACACCCTCTGATCTCAGACCCAGGCCCCTCCCCTGCCAGCGTCACACACCTGCAAGGCGCACCTGACAACCCCCGCACTTGGGGACTGTTGCTGTATCCTTACAGTCCCCCTACCAGCCCTTGACACCGTATGTCTGCACTTACCCATGCACTTGCCACATGATGGCCGTTACTTTACTTATTGGTTTATCTTTTCCCATGTACTGCACTGTCCCTGCCCCCTTCCCACGCACTTGTGCATTCTGAATGACACCTGGCCTAGTAGGATCGTTGTCTGTCCTCCCTTTGATCCCCTCCCTTGCCTCGTTGCACCTTGAAACACTTGTGTATAGACGCGGTATGAATGCCATAGCATATCATATCAATTTGCCTAGGTTGTTAGGTCTTCCAATAAAAAAAAAACTGCAAATAGCTTGGAGGAGGAGTCCAGTATTGTAATAGATATATAATTATCGGGGCTCCTCACATCCCCTTTTTGAAAAATTTGGTTCCACATAATGTATATTGCCTATTGGTGCTATTGATCGAAAGACCTTTCCTAATATGACTGGCCATGCCCACAGTTCACTATCCAATATGTAGACCAGGTTTGGCACCCCATTGGGACCCGTTGCTCTTGATACTTTTGATCTATTAATTAGCAGTTCAAGGTCATTGAAGTCCCAAGTAGAATTCCATGCTGTTTCTGTTTTGAAATTACAACAGGCTCTTTTATTTAGCAAAATGTGCCCTTCATGAATTAGTTTCATGCCCCCTGAGGGATTACGTTTGCTGAGGCTTCTTCCAACATGTCATTCATCCCATCCAGTTTATTAATGGTAAACCAAAACTTAGCTGCCTTAAACTTCATAACGTATGTCAACAGCACTGTGCGGCATCATCGTTAAGCTTCTTCCTATTAAACTTCATACAGTTTCTATATTGTTGTCTAAGTTTTTTCATTTCTCTTTCTCTTAGGGCTTAACATGCAGTAATTTTCTGTAGATTATGGATACTGCGCCTTAAGAACCTTTGTTATGCTATGTTATGTTCTGCAAATGTGTAAGCGCCAGGTGATTAGGCAGGTTTTTTAAAGTCAATGGAAGTTTGTTCCATAGTTGAGCTGCCACACCAGTGAAGGCCCGGCCTCCAACGCGGGTATGGCGAAATGAAGGAACACATAGCAGACCCTGATCGTAGAGACCAAGTGGGGAGATACTGAGTAAATTTAGCACGCCGTTATTCAGCCTCTTGATTGTACAAGGCAGGATGCACCAGGCAAAGTGCCTTGAACCCAATACGCTGAGTAACAGGCAACCAATGCACAGATCGCAAGACAGGCAAGATATGGGACCCATAAGGATAGCCCGTTGCCATCCGAGCTGCCCTATTTTGCAAACGCTGAAGTCGCTGAGCTATGCCCTACGGCTGGGCTTAATATAACACATTACAATAGTGCAAGCGACTTAGGACCAGGGCTGCCAGCACCAGTGGTAGCAAGTTCAGGGGTATAAAGGGAATCACCATTCTTAGTACCTTGTGATGGAAGTGGCCTGCTTGCAGACCGCCGATGCTTGTGAATCCATAGAGAGGTTAGCAGAAATAACCACACCCAAATTCTTTACCCTGGTAACTGGAACTGGAATAGGGCCAAGAGAAGACGGCCAAAAAGAAGAAACCCAAAGTGAAAGATCGGGAGGGGAACCCAACACCAAAAGCTCTGTCTTGTCTCCATTAAGCTTCAGCCAGTTGTGGCTCATCTAACCTCGTACGGCAGTGTAGGGTATTTTGTGGAGATTTGGGGCCTGACGGTGTTTTCTTACATAGCAACAATCACTCCTTGTATTCAGATTGGGCCATGTACGACAATAATACAGTGAACATGCATTATTTCAGCACCCAGGCATGCATATTTGGTATGCGTGGGTGGTAGACGCGGTTGGTGGTATTTTGGTGAGCATAATTCCCTTGTTTTATTTGTAGCCCCAATGTCCAAAATCCCTTATCTTTGCTTAGATTTTTCGTGTAATCACTAGAGAGACCTCAGACCTACATTTCAGGAATACCACATTTTTCAGTGTTAGTGTGCCACCATGGGCGATCTCACTGACTTATTTACGACAGAGAGCTATATATGGTAATCTTGTGGTAATTTCCACTACCTTATATACGGTAGGGAGCTATGTTCAGAGAGTCTCTCTTCCCGTTGGCTCATGTACCTCCAACGAGCTATGCTACAATCACTCACAACTGTTCATACTGAATCTGACATGCACACATCTGTCTTAAAATGACCATTGCACTGTTTAAAATCTCCCCACATCATCGGCATTGTAATGGTAAATAGTAAATACACCACCCGTCTGTTTTCAAATATTTTTCTGTATTATAAAAGTTGCATTTAAACACGATCTCACTCTTTACAGAAATAAATAAAATGGTACAGTAAAAGCATTGTCTATGACACACTGCAAAGAGAGTGGCGGAGAACAGAACTCAAATTGCAACATTAGCATTTGATTAAGGCATGCACAGGAATCCTACACTGACTGCATATTACCGTACACACTCAGCTCCCACACTTCTCATTACCTTATCTTTTTAGTTGTTCTCTTTGGCTGTTCTCTTTGTGAATGTGGCTCCCTTGGATTAACTCCAGCAAAAAGGAACGCTTGCCTTCTCAAACCGGGGTCATTGCCTGGAATTCTCAGCTTTTGCAGATAGGAACGCCTCAGCCAGTGGAAAGGTCCTTCTTTCAGCTCTCCCCAATCTCGACTGCCAAATCTTGACTGTAGCAGGACGCAGGGATCTGCATTCAGTCAGGAGTCCCACAACCAGGTCTTCTCCCCAGTAGTGCAGAAAAATGTCTGCCTGTCTTTTTCCCCGATACTGCCCACTAAAACTTTCATCTCAGCCCTCTGTATGACATGTCCCAATGAAATCCATCATCTCTCATCCTCCTACTCTCAACAATAGCTTCGCTTATACATTTGCAATTGTTGCAAATCTGACTTCCTTCTTCCTGCAGTTACTGTGCACAAAAACACGGAGGAGCAGGCAGAGAAGAGAAGAAAAAAAAATCTGCACACACATTTAAATGGCTTTCAGAGTATGCCTAATTCTGCAGTGGAGAACACATTTTATTAGTGGGTTATGTTAAATAAGGTTTTATTAGTCAGGTTAATGGTTAATAGGTTAGCTGTTAATTTTCAAATGTGTCTCTCGCACCATAGGCATTTCAGGTGAAAAATAGTGTGCATTTTTAAATGAGCACGTGTGCTTTTAACTGTAAAAATAGATTTGCATCTTATATGTTAAAATCGTTTTTGACTGAATAGCCTGTCTTTCCTTGTTAATCTGGTAACCCATATAGCAATGCACCGCACCCTTGTGGTGGTGCTGCAAAAAAAATTTGCTACTTGTGCAGTAGTGCTGTACTCTGTGCTGTTTGCTACCTGTGTAGTAGTGCTGTACTCTGTGCTGTTTGCTACCTGTGCAGTAGTGCTGTACTCTGTGCTGTTTGCTACCTGTGCAGTAGTGCTGTACTCTGTACTGTAACACGCCAAATATCCTTACAAATACCCTCCTTTTGTTTTTAGAACTTGGCTATAATCCAAGCCAATTCCTAAAAACAACTTGTTCTTTTTTTTTTTTACAATATAGCAATCCAACAAAATGAATATTCATGTGCATCAATGAAAATTTGCAATCAACATTTCATCTGAGTCCATCAGTTCATAAAATGTTCCACATTTGCCTTCTCAGTGGAAGTGGCATTACTTTAAGTTTAAATTTTCCAAGTCAATTAAAAACAACGAAATAAAACAACTAACTAAAACAAATAAATAATATAACAAATTAAAATAAATAATTAAAATAATAAATACGTGGAACTTCATATGCCGGAACTTTTGTTTTGTCTCTTTTGGTATGTCCCGACCAGCGATGTTATTCGGTTCATTCGAGTACTCTTTCATCTTGGCAATCTTGAATCCACAGTATTCATCTCTTTTGGCATTCCGGTTATTTTGTCTTCACCTCCACCTGGAGGCAGGCATCTTTTGGTCTTCATCCAGGGGACTCCAGGACTCCATCGTCTCCCGTGGCCTCTGATCCCGGAACCTCTGACCAAATAATGTTAATTGTCTAAATCAAAATAGAAAATAAACAGATTAAGTACATAGCATAATACTAACTTCATCCTTTTGCCAAAAATAAAACATGCTTGGTAAAAATATTTCATTTTTTTTTTCTGAAATTAAACACAAGTTAAAAGAAACAAGCAGATATTCAATATTTAACATACTTTCTCTCTGCACACCAACCATGAGCTTCCATTATATGTGCATTTATTTATTTATTTATTTATTTATATTTATTTTATATTATATTTTACATATACTACAGTGTTTATGTGCCATCATAACAATCAACTTTTTAACTTCTTTGTCACTGCCTCCTGATTGTACCCATTTATTTTCTCTTTTTGTGTTCAAGGGATTTTATCTGTTTCTACATGCTCAAGCCGCCTGATCTCATGTCTGGGATGGCATGGTTTGATTTGATTTACATGGACAAACTGCTCTATTGCTGTTTCACCTTCATTTTTCAAAATTTTATACACTACAGGAGAGACCTTATCTATAATCCGAAATGGCCCCTGCCAGGCTGCTAGAAATTTAGAATTTTTCTGTTTACTTTTTCCAAAATGAAACTTGTACACCTGATCCCCTACACTGTATTCCTTTACTGATGTCTTTTTATCATAATATGACTTTGCACTGTCAGCAGCTCTTTCCAGATTTCTCTGCACAAAAGCAAATGCATGTTGCAAATGCCTCCTCAGTTCATCAATATATTCATGAACTGTGGATGCACTCACTAGAGTTTGCTCATGTGTTCTGTATAGTAGGTGTTGTGGTAACACCATTTTCCTACCTGTCAAGACCTCATGGGGGCTAACACCTGTTGCTTTGGCAGGAGTCGACCTGATTGCCATCAGAACCAACGGTAAACGTAAATCCCAGCTGGAACCTGCTTCTGCCACAAATTTCTTTAAAATATCCACAACAGACCTATTGCTTCTTTCAACTGTACCTGAAGACGCCGCCCGATATGCGATATGTAGTTTCCTTTTCACACCTAGTATTTGCCATACTTTACTCATTAGAGTACTTGTGAAATGACTTCCTCTGTCTGACTCAATTCTTTGTGGCAACCCAAACCTTGAGAACACATGGTTCACCAGCAATGTGGCTGCTGTTTGCGCACTACAATCTGGTGCAGGAATGCATTCAATCCACTTTGACATCAAACATACCACACTCAAAATATAACGGTGTCCCCTGCTCGACCTTTTTAAAGGACCTACATAGTCTATTTGCAAATCTGACCATGGGAGAGTTAGGCCTCTTTTCATCAATGGTGCTCTATGCATTGGTGAAGCAGGTTTAAATTGGGCGCATACTAGACATCCTCTAGTATATAATTCCACATCTTGGGACATATGTGGCCAGTAAGCATAATCTTTTAATATTTCTAATGTTTTTTGTGAACCTCTATGGCCCGCAGTTATGGCATCATGTGCATGGTGTAGCATCAGTCCTCTGAATGAAAGGGGTACTACCCACTGTATTTGTCCTGTTATGGACTCTCTAATCATGAGTCCATCCTGTAATCTGATTCGTGTTTTGTTCTTTAATAACACCCTCAACTCTTCTTTTCCCATACAATCATTTTCTGTTAAAGGATTTTGTTCAGGATCTATCAAATGATTATAATAGATTCCCAAAATTTGATCATTCTTTTGTGCCTCAATCAAATCTTGGTCTGGCGTGTCATGACTCCACTGCACCACCGGTTGATCTACCTCCTTTGGTGCTTTAGAACGTGTGACTGCATCAATTTGTATTTCACCCATTAAATAATCAATATGTAGCAATTCTCCCATCACAGCCCCAATCTTAGCCAGATGGTCTGCCTTATCATTTCCCTCCTTATCCTCTCCTGGTGTTTTTAAATGCCCACGAATTTTTCTCCAGTATATTGTTAAATTATTTTCTGACACCAATTTGTCTATGGCTTGTATCATTTTTCCATGTTTAAGTGGCTTTTTGTTGTATGTAACCATGCCTCTTGCTTTCCAACCAGGCAAATACTCCACAAAGCTATTCCGTGCATAGTCAGAATCAGTCACCAGGACAATTTCACTGAACTTTTTATCAACTGCAGTAGCAATTGCTTTATAGATGGCTGCCAATTCCGCCACGTGACTGCTCCTATCTCCAATCCTCATCCCTATACTGGGAACGCCTTCACATTTCAACCAGACATTTCCTATTCCTGCCACTAATTGTTTATTACTGTCATTTTCAATGTGAAAAGCACAACCATCCACATATACAGTTGGCAAATCCTTGCATGTTTTTTCATCAAAAGCTTTGTGTGGTGATTGTTCAAATTCCTGTAAACTAGTTTCCACGTCCATTTCATTTGGTATTTGTTCAGCTGCACAGTCATGTAAGTCAGCTAACCCTTGAGCAATTGGGCTCTTTTTATTTTGTCCATATCTCACTTCTACGGGAAAACCTTGCAATGCCAGCGTCCATGAAGTGATTCTGGATTGTGCTAGATTGCCTGATCTAATTCTTTTACTCTCTAAAAATTGCAAAGGTTGATGATTTGTTTCAATAATCACCTTTTCTCCCTGAACAATGGGGCGGAAATGTTGTAGCGCCCACACAGTGGTTAATAGGGCCTTTTCACATTCATTAAATTTCATTTCAACTTGGGAAAATGCCTTACTGGCATATGCAATGATTTTATGATTCGAATCGTGTTTTTGTGATAACACTGCTGACATACAATGTTCAGAAAAACCTATTTCTATAAATAAATCCCTGTCCTTTATGGGGTATGCTAAACATGGTGCCTTTACAAGACATTCCTTTAATTTAGCCACTGCATCAGACTGCCCTCTTTCCCATTTCCAGGGAGTATTCAGTTTAAGCAGTTTAGTCAATGGTTGAGTGATTTCTGCATAATTTTCAATGAACTTTCTGTTATAGCCTGTCATCCCTAATAAACTTTTTACTCCTTTCACATTTTTAGGATCTTTTAATCTTTGTATGGCCTCTATTTTCTTCCTTTGTGGATTTAGCCCATGTTCAGTCACTTCATGCCCTAGAAAGTTCACTTTTTTCTTGCACCATTGTGCTTTTTGCAAAGATACTTTGGCGCCTGCTTTCTGCAATTGGCCAAGCACATGTCTTATTTCATCAAAATGGCTTTTCAGGCTTTCATTTTTTATCAGGACATCATCCACATAAACTATTGTTCCTCTTTCCGCTGCATCCGGCATGGCCTTTCTCAAAAATATGCCAAATTCACTCCCACTATTGATGTACCCGAACGGAGCTCTAAGCCAGGCATATTGAGTCCTGTCAAATGTAAAGGAAAATAAGTGTTGTATCTCCTCTGCCAATGGCACACACCAATATCCAGATGTGAGATCTAATGCGGTAAATACATTTGAACCATGTATCTGAGCTAGGCCCTGATCAATGAATGGTAGTGGCCATCTAGATACTGGTACTCTTTTATTTAACTCTCTTAAGTCTGCACACAGCCGCCATTGACCATTTGGCTTTAACACACCTAAAATAGGCGTATTGGATGTGCTATGAATGGGCCTGATTATTCCCCGTGATTCCAAATTTTTAATAATCTCTGCCAATGATTCTAAACATGCCAGCGGTAGTCTATACTGGCGTACAAACACTGGATTTCTGCTACAACCTTCTGGTAGTGTGGCCACATGTAAATCAGTTAAACCACAATCATAAGCATCTTTTGCAAATACATCCTTAAACTCCATAAATATTTCCCTCAGGTCGTCTCTATCCTTATCACTGTCACATGCATCCGCTAAGGAGATCTGCTCTTCTACCATTCTGGAAAATTCTGGAAACTCTTCTGGTAAAGGAATCTCAGCGCTTTCCTCTAACTGTGTGGCTGTGTCTTTTTGTAGAGCTGCCACTTTTAAATATTTTGGCATATCAGCTTCCACTTCAATGGGCTGATTTCCTGTTTCATTTTCATTTAAATTAAATATTATGCAATCCTCTTGATGGCAGCACACTGTCTCATTTGAATCATAAGGATACACAGAATGAATTTTAAATATTCCTTTGGGCTGAGAGTCCAGGTGTTCTGGCAACTCGCCCTTGGCATCTACATATTTTTCAGGAATATTCCCAATTACCATGTTATTTAAATCTGCCGTATAATGTGATTTTTGTATGGCCATTCCTAATGGGGAGTTTTCCTCTAAATGAATATCCTGATAACCTTTATTATTTACCATGATTTTTACAGATCCCTCACCAATGTCTACCAATGGAATGTATTCATAATCCAGGCCTTGTTGTTTTATGGATTCATTCAGGCATACAAATGCATCAGAGCCTTTCATCTGCTGCCCATTTTTGCATTTCAGTGTTATTGCAAACTGTTTTGTAAATGCAGGAATAATAGTATCTTTCCTTATTTGTAATTCGACTGCATAAGGAACCAGTTGTGCACAATGATAAGCCCTTCTTTTGTCTTCAAATTCAGGTGCCGGCCCACCTAGGTGTGACCATATTTTTTGATTAAGGAAATCTAACACCATACACATTCTGTGCATGATGTCATTGCCCATGTAAAATTCATTTTGTGCTCCACTCACTATCCATATATTATGGTAAATTGTTTTCTGACCAATGCTAATTTTAAGCATGCATCTGCCTGCAATTCGGTTTTCAAAGTCTGGACTGTCCAACCCAGAAACATATTGGTTTTTAATCCTAAATTTCGGGATTTCTTCCCTCTCCATAATTTTTTGCAACAATTTCTCATTAATGAAACTCCTTTCATGTTCAAGTGCTAAAGTGGCTTTTATTGTTTTAAGATAATCATTTATACCAACATGAACCCATGGTTGCTCATCTTCCATGTGTATTTCTGCCAGAGTGGTAATGTGTTTTTCTGAATCTGTTTTAGGAGCAATATTCTGTTTGCATGTTTTCTCTTTTAAATAGAAACGTAATGTGTGCTCATCTATGGCAGTCTGCCAATCTTTCCTTGGGTCCAAGTATATTTGTACAGGTAGTTTATCATTGTCGCTCTGCATTTTGTCTTGACACATTAATATAACAGTGACACTAGGTATGCAGCTATTCTGGAGATATACCTCCACAGCATCATTTGTTTTGGCAACGGTGTGACATTCATTTATATTGTTGTTTTGTGATTTTAGTTTCTTAGGCCTCAATGGTTTTTTGGTTAAGGACCACAGCACTCCATTCACCCCATCTATGAGAGGAGACAATCTTTTCAGGCAATCTGTCCCCATCAGAAATGGAATTTCACAAATAGATGTGATCAATACCTCTTGTTTCATTCTGTGCTTTCCTATTTTTATGTCAACCTCAGTTACACCTATGATGGGCACCTCCTCCCCATTAAAGTTATGCACTGGGCCTTGATTTGCTTTCACTGTGATCTGACTCTGTGGAGGCCTCCCTTCATTGATACTCTTTACCAGCTCCTTGGACATAATTGTGGCCTGTGCGCCAGTGTCAATCATAGCGAAGGTGTGGCATTTTTCTTCTACAGTGATGGGTGCATAATATCTGTCCTCAACTTCCTCTAATACACATAAGAAATGTGAATTCTTACTGATTTCAGGGCTCACCTTTCTCAGATCTTTTTCACTTTTGGCTAAGCACATTGGTAAATGAAAAGACATTTTTCCCTCCTTTTTACCCATTTCTCTGTGAGATATTTTATTCATTTCTCCATGTTCAGAGGTTTTTTGGAGTGTGGCCACTGTTCGCCCATCCATCTGGGTAACATCAGAGACCACATTACAACCTTCCAACTGAACATGTGTAACAACATCATTCAGCAATTTGTCATTTTTTAATTCTGTGCATTTGTGATCATTTAGTGTAATACCAGCCCTTTCAGCCTTTTCAAAAATATGTGGCTCAAAGAATTCTTCAGGTGATTGACTTGTACCCTCCTTGTGAGTATTTCCTTTTTCTGTCTGTGTTTGGTCATTGTTTTGCTTGCCCAGGGAAGGAGCTATGGCATCCCCACTTACTCCCTGTTCACTGGTATTCCCCATGCATGAGTCATTTTTCTTAAATCTGTTCCTTTGTTCTTTTGGAATTCCTAATGTTTCTTTTTCATTTGTGCAAATCTTTACTGTTTTATTTAGCTCTAAGTCAAACCGTACCTCTTTTTTAGAAGTATTTGCACTTTCTATCACAATTTCATTTACTGGTACTTTCATTTTTAATCCATTAGGCATCTCAGAGTCGTTATGCAAAATTATATCAGAGCAATCTGTCATTTTGGCACTGCAGTTATCATGAGGACTTAGTCACTTTTCAGAAGCCCCCCGGTCATTGCTATGGCCATCAGCCCCCTCTTTGGAAGGTTGTTTTTGCGCTGTATAGAGCTTTCCTATTTGCTCAGCTAACATTTTCACTTGGGCCTCAAGGCACTGGAACCTTTCCATCTCTCTAGGATCCTCTTTCTGTGGCCTAGGTCGATATTGGTTGTTTTCCCCCTGATTGGATCTATTCTGATACCTCTCAGGTGATTGATGTCGGTTGGGATGGTTTCTGAACTCTTGATTCATTTGTGGAGGGGAGCGGGTTGCACCCATCCTTTGATTATAGTCCCCTGGTGGGGAATCATTGTACTGGCGTGGACTGTAGTTCACGTTTTGCCTCATGTCCTGTCTCTCAGATTGTGGGTACTGGCCCCTATGTTGATTTCCATTATCAGTAAATCGATCCACATATCGGGGCCTATCCTGATTACCATATATCATGGTGTTGGGATCAAACCTACTCTGTGTCCCCAATGACTGGTAGGGACCATCATTTCTTTGATCTTGATTTTGTCTCTGGTTATTGTTCATACCTGCCATATCAGGCCGATATCCTACCCGGGGTCTATCCCCTAAATATCTAGGGCTGATGTAGCTCTCTCTATTACTAGGATCATGTGTTTGGAACATTGGTACAGGAAATGGCGATCTTTGTTGATTACCCCTTTGTTCAGGTGTCACATTATTTTTACCTTGGCTTTGAGCAGACTCAAGGGACATTTTGGCTGACCTGATTTCCATTACTGTGGCTGAGGGTTCTTTAGATTTAGGCCTGGTATCTTTCATTTTATCACTTTCTCTACCCTGACAATAGAGTACCTCATATAGCTTTGTGCTTTGATGTACAATCCATTCAAGGGACTTGTCACGGTCAAATTCACGGACCAATTGGGATATGATGTCTTTCTGTAGCCCATAGAAGTATGCAGTTTTAAACTCATTGGAATTTGAGTCAAAAGATACATCAAAGCGAGAGAATGCTCTTTTTAAGTCTTGTAAAAATTGGCGAGGGGATGTATTAGGTCCAGCAGTAATTGTGTACGCGACTTTCTTTGCCTCCTGCAATGACTGAAAAGGAGAAAAATGACGCCTAATTTATTTTTCAAACTCCAGCCATGTCATATTCTGCTGTTCATTTAATCCCCTTAGGATGCTGGCCGTCGGGGCATCTAAAGTTAAATGAAAATATTGTCTGTACTGTTCCTTAGGTATCTGGAGTGCTTTAAAAATGTCATGCACCGCTTCTAAGTGATCCTCAATGCAGCATTCACCTCCCTTTTTAAATGGTTTGATCAGGGCTTTAATGGATTTCATTATTTTTATGGGGCTACTTGTTGCAATGCATGGAATTGCACTATTTTGTGATTCAATCCTGTTTTCAGGTGTATGAGATTGGTGGCTGCCCCCAATGGGAGTATCAAATCCCCCAAGGGCGCTGCAACCAAGTTCAGTCACCGGCCCAGTCACTGGGGCACTAGCTCTTTGGGCAGAGCTAGAATTCACCTCCACTCCATTGAATGTGGTACCCTGCCGCCTCTCCTGGGACCTGGGAATGCACATTTGCTGTTCTAAGTCCTTACACTTTTTAAGGAGTCTGTTGGCTTCATCTTGCAAATAATTATTTTCATCATTCATTTTATTAATCACCTCCTGCATATCGCACATTTGCATTTGGCATTCATTGAACTCTTTATTTCTCTTGTCTCTTTCTTGAATCATTTTAATCATTTCTTGTTCTGCACTCTGGAGATCACCTTCTTTTTCGCAATGTTCTTTTTGTAAAATCTGCATTTCTGAAACAACCTCATCTTTATCCTGCCTAATGTGATCCACTAAGGCTTTTAAGTGTGCCAATTCTTGCTCACTATCTTCAAATTGTTTCTTGCTTTTGGATAACTGAGTATCAAAGTCTCTGCATTTTAATTGCATGTCTTTTTGGCATACATCCAATTCTGCTCTCAACATTTCCTGATTTTTACTTGCCCCCTCTAATTCAGTCTTTAACCTGTTAATTAGCTGAGTATCATTCTCTTGCATTCGCAGGGATTTGTTTAAAATAAACCATATTTTGCCGCATAGCCGTATTAAACAGTCTTTCTCTGCACTTTTATCGGCTGCATTCAATAATCTTGTAAGGCAGACCTGAATTATGCTGCCTTCTGCAAAAATATTGTCTAGTTTTTCTTTCTGCACCTCACCCTGAATGCGGTTACTCCATTCTAACGTGCTATTCGAAGACCAATTCCCATGTGCAAATAACTTTGCCTCTAAATATTGCACTAGATCTGAGAATGTGGTTTCCCTTTGTGACATTCTGAAATTCGTTTTTAGTGGCACACTGCTATTATAAAATGGGTTCCCTTTAATGTGCAAATGGCAGTGTGAGACACGCTTGCCACGCCCAGTAGGTACTCTAGGATCACTTTCCCGGCCTGCAACGCACCATAAATATGTAGGGTATTTTGTGGAGATTTGGGGCCTGACGGTATTTTCTTACCGCCGAAATATAACTTAGCAACAATCACTCCTTGTATTCAGATTGGGCCATGTACGACAATAATACAGTGAACATGCATTATTTCAGCACCCAGGCATGCATATTTGGTATGCGTGGGTGGTAGACGCGGTTGGTGGTATTTTGGTGAGCATAATTCCCTTGTTTTATTTGTAGCCCCAATGTCCAAAATCCCTTATCTTTGCTTAGATTTTTCGTGTAATCACTAGAGAGACCTCAGACCTACATTTCAGGAATACCACATTTTTCAGTGTTAGTGTGCCACCATGGGCGATCTCACTGACTTATTTACGACAGAGAGCTATATATGGTAATCTTGTGGTAATTTCCACTACCTTATATACGGTAGGGAGCTATGTTCAGAGAGTCTCTCTTCCCGTTGGCTCATGTACCTCCAACGAGCTATGCTACAATCACTCACAACTGTTCATACTGAATCTGACATGCACACATCTGTCTTAAAATGACCATTGCACTGTTTAAAATCTCCCCACATCATCGGCATTGTAATGGTAAATAGTAAATACACCACCCGTCTGTTTTCAAATATTTTTCTGTATTATAAAAGTTGCATTTAAACACGATCTCACTCTTTACAGAAATAAATAAAATGGTACAGTAAAAGCATTGTCTATGACACACTGCAAAGAGAGTGGCGGAGAACAGAACTCAAATTGCAACATTAGCATTTGATTAAGGCATGCACAGGAATCCTACACTGACTGCATATTACCGTACACCCTCAGCTCCCACACTTCTCATTACCTTATCTTTTTAGTTGTTCTCTTTGGCTGTTCTCTTTGTGAATGTGGCTCCCTTGGATTAACTCCAGCAAAAAGGAACGCTTGCCTTCTCAAACCGGGGTCATTGCCTGGAATTCTCAGCTTTTGCAGATAGGAACGCCTCAGCCAGTGGAAAGGTCCTTCTTTCAGCTCTCCCCAATCTCGACTGCCAAATCTTGACTGTAGCAGGACGCAGGGATCTGCATTCAGTCAGGAGTCCCACAGCCAGGTCTTCTCCCCAGTAGTGCAGAAAAATGTCTGCCTGTCTTTTTCCCCGATACTGCCCACTAAAACTTTCATCTCAGCCCTCTGTATGACGTGTCCCAATGAAATCCATCATCTCTCATCCTCCTACTCTCAACAATAGCTTCGCTTATACATTTGCAATTGTTGCAAATCTGACTTCCTTCTTCCTGCAGTTACTGTGCACAAAAACACGGAGGAGCAGGCAGAGAAGAGAAGAAAAAAAAATCTGCACACACATTTAAATGGCTTTCAGAGTATGCCTAATTCTGAGTGGAGAACTCATTTTATTAGTGGGTTATGTTAAATAAGGTTTTATTAGTCAGGTTAATGGTTAATAGGTTAGCTGTTAATTTTCAAATGTGTCTCTCGCACCATAGGCATTTCAGGTGAAAAATAGTGTGCATTTTTAAATGAGCACGTGTGCTTTTAACTGTAAAAATAGATTTGCATCTTATATGTTAAAATCGTTTTTGACTGAATAGCCTGTCTTTCCTTGTTAATCTGGTAACCCATATAGCAATGCACCGCACCCTTGTGGTGGTGCTGCAAAAAAAATGTGCTACTTGTGCAGTAGTGCTGTACTCTGTGCTGTTTGCTACCTGTGTAGTAGTGCTGTACTCTGTGCTGTTTGCTACCTGTGCAGTAGTGCTGTACTCTGTGCTGTTTGCTACCTGTGCAGTAGTGCTGTACTCTGTACTGTAACACGCCAAATATCCTTACAGCAGTCACGCACCGATGTAAGCACGACAACTCAGCCTGAACAAGATCTAACCGAATGAGGATCTAAGTGTTGTCGGCATATGAATAGCACCTGATTCCTAAGGAGCGGATGAGACACACAAGAGGCCAGATATAGATTTTTAAAAGAATGAGAGACAAGGCGGAGCCCTGCAGAACCCCACATCCAAGAAAAGATGAGCCCGAAAATGGTGGAAGTGAGAGAATTTGAGTTCTGTCGTCCGGGAAAGAAGGAAACCAGACAAGCACTTGACCCAAAATTCCAAACTGGGACAAATGGGCTAACAGGGTGGGATGGTCTATGGTATCAAACGCAGCAGAGAGGTCTAATAAAATCAGAGCACCAACCCCTCCTGCATCAACCAGCCTGGCCATATCGTCCTGGACCGAGACTAACACGCTTTCTGTCCCTCTGCCTGGCCTAAAGCCTGACTGAGTGTGGTCAAAAAGTGCAGAAGATTCCATAAAAGAAGACAGCAGAGGAGAAATCAAAGACTCCAACAATTTTATTTAAAAAAGTTCAAAGTGAACTGGAGCAGTAATTAGATGCAAGTGTAGGATCCAACAATGGTATCTTTTAGAAGAGGGATCACAGTTGCAACCTTAAGTTCTGATGGAATATAGCCCACCTGTCAGGAGGCATTGATTGGTGCCGTGATCTCAGTCAATAACTCAGAGGAAATCTCCTTCATTATGACATCAGAAGGGGCCCCTGACTTAATACATTGAATGGCTATGGATATTTTTCACTCGGTGAATAGAGGGAAGGAGGACCAGCCCACAGAGACAGTCAAGCCACCAAGAGCTAGAGGCTCAATCACAGAGGCCGATGTTGTTGCAGCCAGTGCAATGCTGGCTCGGATGGTCTCAATTTTGGTAATAAAAACTGTGACAGTGAGTCGCAGGGTTTCTGAGTGGGACCACAGAAGTCACCAATTTAGCTAAGGATGAGAGAAATTGTACCACATCAAAGAGGGCTTTGGGCTGACATAGCGATGACTCAATTTTCTGAGCAAAGTAGGTTTTCTTTGCAGCAACAATAACCGCTGAATAGGCTGCAGCATAGACTCTGTTCTGAATTCTAAGGTCAGGGTGGTAAGCCATCCATCACTTTCTCTGTGCATGCCTAATTTTAAGACATGAGAGTTTAAGATGTTCCACAAACCAGGGTTCAGATGGGAGCCTCTGTGGCTGAACTAGCCATAAGAAGGCCATGTCATCTGCTGCTTCTAGCAGTGAACAGGAAAGTACTGACAAAGCAGCTACTGGGGCAGTACTACATTTATCTCTAACTAGTGAGACAAGAACCTGAATGTCAGTCGAGCGCCAGCGATGCTGCCACCTTCTAGAAGGGACAATAATGTTCTGCAACCACACCACTTTGAGTGAACAGGTCACCAGATAGTGATCTGACTAAAGTACCGGTTCAACTGAATGAATGGTCAGGAAAGATTGATTAGCCAAAACCAGGTCCAGGGTGTTACCCAACTACCTTTCTGCTCCTGAACTGTTTGGTCAAAGCCCCTTCTACCAAAAAACCCTTATGTTTACTTTTCCTTGCCTCATTAAACATACTATACTGAAATTCTCTGAGGATTTTAGCCCAATCTGGATTATTTCTACCATAAACATTGCTCTGCTTTCTTCCAATTGGGTGAGTGGATTTATATTGTTTGCGCTCCCTGCTGCATTTTCTATAAAAAAGTTTAATTGTTGTACCCTGTTGCATCGTAGCTCGTGTTTAGCTTTCTTTCCGGCTCCTTCCTTGTTCCTTAATACCTCCCACCACACCCCGACCCCTGATTGGACACTCTGCCCGTGGTCTCAGCAATTACTTGACTTGCCGATGCTCGGCATGGCATTTACTGCTTTCTTACATCTGGGTGAGTGGATATACAATGTGTGCGCCCCCGCTGCATGTTGTATAAAAGTGTAATTGTTGGGCCCTGCCACATCACTGCTCTAGTTTAGCTGTCTTTCCCCTTCTTCCTTGTTTCCTCCCACCTCTCAGCCCGCCTGACCCCAGATTGGGCACTCTGCTCCTTATGAGAATCCAGTAGGGCAGCCCCATTGCCTGTTGCAGCCCCCTGCGGCTCTGGGCCCCGAGGCAAAAGGGAGCTACCACAGCTGCAGCCAAAGCGGGTGTTTGCCGGTGTTCGCCGAGGGAGCATGCAGTGCAGCCATCAACCAGTATCAACTGACAAGGTAAGAAAGGCACATACAGGAGTTATAGCCATTACTGCTCCCTATTTAGCTGTCTCTCCTTTCTTATTACTTCTATTATCTATTACTGCAGTCTGCTGCACTTGGCAGTTGCATGATATCCTTATTGGGCTATGAGGAATAGTCTTAATTAGCCTGGGGGGCTTTCCTCCTTCTAGGAAAGTCAAATCTTTGTGCTCTTTCATTTGCTGCTGTGTTTTAAAAATTAAGCTTTTGTCTCTTTTCTAGGAATGTTGAATCTGTGTGCTCTTACATTTGCTGCTGTGTTTTAAAAATTAGGCTTTTCGCTATCCCTCTTCCGGTGTCCTGACAACGTGACCTAGTTGTTGTGCTTTCTGCTATATGTTGTAACCTAGGTACGTTTCCCCTCCTGGACACCTATCTCTTGATTTTGTCATTACTGTTGGTTGTTGCTTGTGCCATGCTTTGCAGTACCTCCCTTCTGACCCTCTCTCCCCCTTCCCTCTCTCCTCACGCTCCCAAAATGGTGCACTCAATCTCCCCTATCTTCTCTAATTGCTTTTCTATCATCTATCCTATCCCTTTAACGAAGTCTGGAAGGAAAACGTTCAAGAAGGATCTCATGATCTCCAATCCAGGCCTTCCCATCACCTACACTTATGTCAATGCTTTTTCCAGGCAGTCTGTCTCTGACATCCTCTTTGTCGTCCCTTCAGCAGACCTTTGGACTCCACTTTTGGTCTATGTGCTCTCCCCTTTCTGTTCCTCTCCCATTAATGGTGGTACTCGTTAAGAGGTTCTCCTCGCATCCATCCAGTTCTCTAGGGTCATCTCTAATGTCTACCTAAATGGCACTATCATGGCCCAGTGCTCTCAGCCCAACCACCCCCTTCTTGATAGGCGTCTTCCCTCTCTCCTCGACTTCCTCCCCTCTCCTGCCATTCCTCCTTCTTCCACCCCTCAGGCCCCTTGGCCACCTCCAACGAGTGTACCACACTCCAGTACCCCTCCTCAGAAGACCTTCAAAAGGGGCAACCTGCTCCACTTAGCTACCCTCAACACTCGCTCTGCCTTCAAACACTCCTCTGACATCTGCCACTTCCTTGAAGACCTTGACGTCCTTGCTCTCACCGAGATGTGGTTTACTGCTAGGTCTTTCACAAGCTTTGACACTCTCCTCCCTGAGGAGTCCAAGATCCTCTCTAAGCCCAGGCCTAACTGTCCCTAGGTAAAATTTCTCTGATCTTCCCGGAGTAGGCCCCTGCTGCTATCATACCCACTCAAGCCTACTCCTCTTTTGAATGCCTTGTCTGCAGGCTTGGTTTCTCTAGGGACCTCCCTCTGACTCTGGCCACCAATCACAGGCCCCCTGGCCAGGTCACCCACTTCCTCTCTGAAAGGGCTGACCTCACCTTGCCACCTACTCCAAGACTCTTCTCCTCAGAGACTTATATATTCACCTTGATGTCCCTGTTGTGGCCTCTGGGCTCTTCCACAACCCCTGTGACTCTCTTTTCCTCTCCATTCTCCCCTGCGGGCCGACGCACTCAGCTGGTCACACCCTGGATAGTCTCATCTCTTCAAAACTCCACATCTCCAACCCTTTGATTACTCCTCTCTCCTGTTGTGATCATGCTCTCTTGTCTTTTCATCTGGAACTCCTGGGTCCGCCGGCTAAGCCCTTGACCACACTGCCAGCATCCTTGTCTATCATTCGACCTATGAAGCAAGTGTCAGTCCTCCTCTGCCTTCCTTGGCCCTCTGCCCTTCGCTGGCCTCTAACTTCAATTCTAACACTCAGGACATCTAGTCCTCACTCTCCTCTACTCCTCACCCTTCTCCCACACCTGCTCTCAGGCCTCCTTTCGCCCTCTCTCTCCACTCCTACTTGTGAAAACAGAATCAAAATATCGAGGCTGAGTACCCCAAAAGGAAATACACCGAACACGGGTTACAAAGGAACATACAAAGTACTTTATTTTATCCTGAATCCAGTTACAAAAACAGAGCAAAATCAGATAGCTATCAGCCCTCAGTACAACACAACGAACTCCAGAGTGGTTCAGTGTGTTCAGTGAGAGACGTTGTACATTAGAATGCATTCACTTTTTATACACTTGGTGGGCGCGATGTCCAGCCCCACTTCGGGTTAATATTCCTTTTAATACATCACCGATCTAGGGTTTGTGCCAAGTCTCAAACAACCGCATATAACTGGTTTTCCTTTAATACATGTATCAACAAGCCTATGCACTAACTGTGTATTCTAAGATTTTCCATGCAGGCCTTCTTAAACATTAATTCAATGTAGTTTAAACAGATGTTCTTCGTTCAGTATTTGAATACATTGTCTCAACATGTGCTCGTGTATTAGTTTCATTGCACGAGTAATCCTTCTACACATAGGTCAACAAAGGACAAGGTCTCAGTTCACGACCTCAACAAGTGGCCTGTAGGCAAGTTACACATTAGCTATGTACAGAGGTCAAGATGGCCATGTTGTATTCTAGAATGACATTGTCCACCATTTTAACTCACAGGGTGACTTTTACACAACGAATCCTAAAATGGCTTTTTGACCGAAAATGGCGGTTTACATGGATTTAAGGTCAGGACCTTGCAACACGGATTTCTTTCGCAAGCGACTTTCGAGCAGCTTGGCGTAGGCCAATATTAAATATTTATTAAAATAGGAGGCACGATATACTTTCTCTTTTGACATACTCTCCTCTTTTTCTACCATAACACCTGATGAGGTTTCTACACTAGTCCATTCTATGAAAGTCTCATCCAAACATGTGCTCTCCTGCTCCTCCAGAACTATCAAGGACAACATTGTCTCCCTTGCTCCGGCATTGACCGATTTCTGCAATTAATCCTTTGCCACTGGATCCTTCCCCTCACTCCTCAAGCACTCCCTTGTGCAACCCCTCCTAAAAAAAACTTCTGCCAGCCCATCCTATCTGGCAAACTACTGCCCTATCTCCATTACCCCCTTCCTGGGCAAACTCTTGAAGAAGCTGGCCATCTTCCCGCTCATCCACCACACTGAATCTGTTGTTTGTCTCCATGACCACCGGTCTGGCTTCAGAGCTGCCAGAGGCAGGGAAACTGCTTTCCTGAACACCCATGAAGACCTGCTCTCTAATCTCGATTCCAGCTCTCCATCTGTTATCATCCTTCTCAACCTTTACTCTGCCATTGATGTGGTCAATCATGCCACCCTGATAAATCGGCTCTGTGATACACTTGACATCACTTACCTGGGTCTGGACTGGTTGACCTCCTTCCTCTTGGGCTGACCTTTCCAGGTTCAACTGGGCCCTTTTCTCTCTACCATCTCACTCTCCACCAGTGGAATAAATCAGGGCTCTATCCTCTCACCTTGGTTTTTCAACATCTAACTAGCCCCTATAGCCCATCTGATCTCCACCTTCTCTGCTAACTTCCATTGTAATGCAGATGACACACCTCTCCTTCAAGCTTCCCTCTTCTGCCTCCTCCTCTTCCACTCTCATTCCTCACTGCCTGTCTGCTATTCAGGCATGGTGCACTGCTAACGATCTCTGCCTTAATGCCAGTAAGACAGAGATCCTTCTCATTGGCACCCCTGCTCCTTCTTTCTCTCCCACGCTCTGGCTGCCCTCCATGGGCTTCCTCCCCTCACCTTCCTGTCAGGCAAAAAAACCTTGGTGTCATCTTCAACACCTCTCACTCCTTCTCTCCTCACATCACAGACCTTGCCAAGAAGGCCCACTTTCAGCAGCAACTGCTCAGAGGCCTTTCTTCACCTTCCCCCAGAAACTCTATGTCTTCAGAGCTCTGGTTCTCTCCAGGATTGACTACTTCAACAGTCTTTTCCTTAATCTGCCTAACAACTAATCCAGAATAGGACTGCAAGAATTATCCTTGGCCCCAAGCACAGGGACTGCATCTCCCCAGCCCTAAAATTTCTCCACTGGCTCCCGGTTGCTGCAAGGATCAAGTGCAAGACCCTCTGCATCATCTATTAGGATTTTTGGGGCCTGGGACTCCTCTACATCCAGCTCTCTCACCATAACAACCTCTTTGCTAGAACCTTTTGTTTGTCTACTCTAACTCTCTGCAGATCAGACACTTTTCCAAGCAGAGAGAGGGAGGTAGATCTCTCTTCTCCCTCCTCCCTCTGGAATGGCCTCCCTGCCCGTCTCAAACTTGAGCCGGATCTCCTTAAGTTCTGGACGCTTTTCAAGACCTTTCTTTCTCTTCCTCCTTCCTCTCCCCCTCCACTGCTAATGTCCATGTCTGCTCCTTGACTGGCTGCCTGGTTTCCTGTTACTCACCACGGATCAGACCAGGGCGGTGACCAGAAGGCTTCAAGGCAACCAGATGGAACCAGGAGGTGACTTCCTTGGACTTCGACTCCTAAACCGGGTTCTCCCATAACCCTGGACTCAACTTGAGGGAACTCTTCTTTATGATACACCACTCTGATGTCATAGGTTAGACAGACAGATGGATCGTTCACACAAAAGATCAGGGAACACGCGCACCGCCAACCAATGCTGTAAGAAGGTAAAAGAAACAGATTAGTATTGTAAAAGTATATTTTTCATGAATACCACCTGATAGTAAATGATTGGCTTAAGCACATTCGCATCTCACTATACATTGCATTGAATGAACTTGAAACAGGCGGACTACGCCACCATTTTGATCAATCTGCCATTTTGATCGCCTCTTGCTTTCTGTCCCATGTTTAGTATTGTGTTTTCGGCTCCAGCAGAGCAAAATGAACTTTGTACTGTTTCCATGATGTCAACGTAGATAAGAATGTTGAAGCTGCTAAAGTGGATTGTTTGTCCTACACTGAGACACCTTGGAGTTAAAGAACAGCCGTACTAATCAGTAATTTAGATACCATCTGTTCCAATAGTGCCTTCTCCATTCAAACAGCAAAGTAGAATGATGAATAATTGAACGTGCTCTTCTTGCAGAAATCTTTGTTTGGCTCCTTGAAACTAAGCCGACTTTAAACTCAAGAACAAATGATAGAGAAATATAAGAGAGCAAAATAAGGAATGTTACCTTTGTGTCTTATATTTAGAAAACATGTGAAATGTTTAAAGGAAAACAACGAACTATGTAAAGATGTTTCAGCAGGTATAAGTTATGTGTAAAGGCTATGAAATCTAGGTAAATGTATTACACGAAGAGGGGCTGGACGATGTTTCAGTGTGGAAAATCTGAAAAAATACTTGTGTTTTTGAAATGTCCAGCACTCTCTCAACTCACAGTGTCTGCTTGCACACATTGTGGGGTGTTGAGAGCCAGACAGCTGCCTGTTAATAAATGTACATTATACTTTGACCTTGTGACTGGCATACTTCTATTATGTGGTATTAAGCCTCGATATTCTTTAATCTTTCAGTATGTTGCTACAATCACCTAACTAAACTAGCTGTTGGTGTAATATGCGTGTACTTAAGAACCTAAGGAAAACCAAAAAGGACCTGATTAACCCCTTGATGCTGATGTTTACAAAGATGGTGGTACTTGAGGTATAGACAACAAGCTTACCACAAAGGACTCAAGAGTGATCTTGAATTAAGGAATGTGCAGGAGAAACAACAGAGTGGATACAATAAAAAAAAGGGAATGTTAGTACAGAGAACTCTCCCAGGTGGCTTGAGGGTCGCACTAGACATGGGTAGGTGCACTGTACAGCAAAGCGTTCGTGAGTGCACGTGCTGTATTCCTGGAGGTCTTGTAGTATGAGTTCTTTGGAGGGCAGAGGATGGCCGTTGTGAATAAGTGGTAGGCTGAATGGTATGAGTCAATTATATGTGAAGCCCAGCAATGGTAGAGAGCAGGTTGTGGATTGCAAACAGTACGCTTTGAAATTTGTCATTACCTCCATAGAAGAAAGCAGGTAATAGGAGGAGTAATGCTTACCGAACAGTACGCGGTAACTGCAGAGTGCTGCTTCTGGAACGAGGCACACAGGAAGACTGTGGATGGCGTGCCCCTGGGAGTCCTTCGGTTGCAGAGGTTTCTTCAGGAATAGGAAGTGCTTTAGGACTGCAACACGGGAAACGGAAAACGAAGGATGCCGGCGCAGTCCGTAGCACGAACCAGGAAGTGTGCAGCTGAGTTAAACAAGGCAAGGGAGTAGGCAGTAGCAGGTCGGAGTAGAAAGCCGAGGTCAAATACAGTAGAATTCAAATGTTAGTGGAATTCCAAAGTGGCGAAGTAACGCTGCAAATAGAAGCAGCGAGTCAATGCAGGAACAGGATATTTAATGTGAAAGAGGAAGGCGGAGTCACTGGGCCAGTCTCATGGGAGGAATCAGCTGACGCCTCATGTGACTCGGCTTACGCGAACGCAACACAGAGAACGGAAACGAGAAACATCTCCAAGGCAACCGCCAATGCTGCCAGACTGAAGCAGCCAGATTACGGGCTGAATGGTGCAGGCGCCCGCTGATATGAGGGGAGCGAATACCCCGTAGTTGTGACATTTCCCCCAGAGTCCTAGAGGGAACCAAGCCTCCCTTTTACAGCCTAACTCTGCACTTGGTCACCCTTGACCCCCCTCAACCTGCACTTTCCCTTGGGGCCACTCCCCCCACACTAGACTGGCTTGGCCGGCACCCTTGTAGCCCTTCCAGCCCCTTAACTGTCACCTAGATCACGGACCTTTCATCCCCTGCACTCTCTGCTTTCCCCTGGCTCTGTCCACCTGGCCTCCCCTAGCACTCAAAGGGATAGGGAATGGAAGAGAGAGAGAGAGAGCATGAGAGGAAGTTCTATGCCAACTAATTTGGCATAGCACCAGGGGTAAACTAGCCTATAGGGGACTCTGGAGATTTCCCAGTAGGCCTCTGCCCTCTCTGCCTCTTTTGTCTGGTAACCTATTTAATTTCCAAATTGTCTCATAGGAAAAGGGTTGTATTTAACATTGGTAATATGGGACCACTTTGAAAATTATTTCCAGGGCCTCTTTTGGTTCACAGTCCACTCCTATATAGAACTAAAAACCGAGACTGATGTAGTGCAGTTAACATCAGCTATTTACACCCAAGGACCTGCAACATATTTGTGTACACAGACTCAAGTAACCAAAGTGAAATGCTGTTTTTGAATGGTCACATCCCCCGAAGAAACATCAAGTAAAGGAATATAGGTTGACCAAAGGTAGACCACTGGAGGAAATATTGATCAACTTTAAATAAGTATACTATTTTAGAGTATGTATACCAAAGTGGCATTGGTTGAACTGTGAATGCAAAAAGAAGATATCGAGGCTGTGGGATGTTTTTACCCATGCATCCAAGCCCTACCACAAAACTGTGCATTACTGGCATTGAAAACATCATGATGGCCAGAACTCCCCAGATAGTGCACAGGGAAAACATGAAGAATAGGCTGCCAGCCATTTTTGCCTATGTTTGTGAGCACAGGAGGGCACTGCCTAAAACCACCATTGGGCTACACACACAGTAGCCTGAAACCATTGGGAATGGCAATGCTGATTGCCAAAAGCAACCCAGAACTGTTGGGAATTCATTTTCTTGATGTCCAAAATTTGCTAAAATCATGGGCACGAAACCACCAAACAAAAATTCAACCCTGGTTGTGTGTTCTACTTTATTCTACTGTAAGGATTCCCATCAAAACACTGTTAAGCAAGGATCATATACTATCAAGCAAAATCCCCTTTTTGAAATGCATTCATTCAAGACAGATCACGAAAATGGGTGCAGGACCGGCATTTTCCACAAACCGGCGCTAGCGGTCTAAACTCTGACAGTAGAACTGTACTTCAGGAGTTGCCAAAGGATCCTGAGCCAGCTGGAAACTTCAAAGCCTTTTGGTTAATTAAAATTCATAAACACCTGCTGTTCACAGAAGACAGGCTGATTCAATTAACAGTCCAAGAGGCTGGGAAACCTTCTCACCTCAGAACTCCACACAAGAAGCCAGGAGATCACATGGACATGCTAACCAAATGCAGTGTGGCCCCCTGGTCTGCTGACCTCAGCCGACTCAATAAACTCTTTCCATTGAATAGGATATGCTGATTTGGGTGTTGACTGTAAACAGAGCTCTGCCTGGTAGGAGAGACATGTGATCCCTGACTCTCCCAGTTCCTAGGGGCGGGCCAGACTGGAGTGTGAATTCATATTGCAGCAAATGTATGTTTGATTAAATTGCTTATAAAATCTTGTATTAAGCTCACAGAAATGTGCAATTTGGGGGTCCACAAAATGGAAAAAGGCCCTCACGATTTGAGACCAAACTTCAATTTGTGCGGTGTCCTAGGACGGAACCCTGCTAATTATTAATACTGCAGACACTGTGCTTATGCTAGAGACATAGTAAATTACTGCAATATGTGTAGAAGGGGGGTGTACATTTGTGTAATTTTGGGTAAAGATTTAACATTGGTAAACCAACTAAAAACGAAAATAAGTTGCCATTTTTTAATGCAAACCCCCAGGAAGATCAGAGTTGGGCCAGAATGTACCTTAAGCCATCTGCAATCTGTACATGTAATGTCAACCACTTGTGTGTTTGGGAAATATGTTTAGTTATGAGAATGAATTCTAAAGCAAAAGCAAAGGGGCATTTCTTCAATGGATTGTAAATGGCAGCATCACCCTGACCCACAACTCAGTTCCCCCAATCAAGGGAGAGAGGAGGAACTGGCCAATGATAAGTTGAGAGGGTTGGGCATGCAGAATGAGCCGACCCACCCACTTTCTAAACACATAAAAGGAGACTGTGCAGGACAAGTAGGGACATTCAATTTCCATTTCCTTGCAGAGCACGCTGACAGGCGACTTCACATCCAGAGATCCAGACTGACTCCAGCAAGACAGAGACCAGAACTTAGAACTCTGACTCCAGAACTCAAAGCAAAGGCCTAACCCACAAGCTGAGTTCTCTTCAGCAGGCCTCAAAACCTAACTAAACTATTCACAGCTGGGCGAGCTGTTTGAATTATTTGCCAAGAACTTTTGCCAGAACCGGTAGCAGACCCAGAAAGCAGTGCTGTATCCAGAGAGACCAGAGGTCCAGAGATCCATACAGTGCCGAGTGCCAGACCAGCAGAGCAGAGCTGACCCAGATCGCTGTGCGCAGAACCAGTACTAAGTGGTGAGAGAACTGCAGCCAATCCTGACCCGATCCGTGACGAAGTCGCATTCCTGTCAATAATATAGTGTGAGTACTCGGCCAGAACCTATTGAGAACTGCATCATAGAAATCGTGTCCCTTCTTTTGATTCAAAGCTGCAAAACTGTCATCTGTCATTCTGAAACTTAAAAATTTCATTTCTGAAAAACTACCTTCACACAATCTCTTGAACCGTTTGTGATAGAAGCGTGATTTCACTTTTATTTTAAAGCTGAGATTCAAAGCTTCGTAACAAGCTCTAAACCGACTTGCTACTCCTTATACTTCCTCCGTAATTGCGCTCGACGCACGCAACTAAATTGCCGCGATTTGACATTTTTCTTCATTTCAGCCACGTGTAAAAATATTTGTTGTTTGCTTCCATTACGGAATTCCGTTTTCAACCTGGTAACCATCCCTGAATCATTGATAGGGCTGGCCTGAACTGATTTAAAGTATCTCTCACTCACCCTGAACCTCTAGAGGGAATTAAAATCATTTTTTGCATATTTTTCCCTTCTTTGCATACCACCTTTAAAGTACTTTGCCTGGGTTTAAAATCATCCCTGTTTCTCTAAGCTTGCTAGGGGGGAACTGAATTCATATTGTACTGTGATTGTATTCCTGAGAACTGTGTGCTCTCCCTTCCAACTTCTATTGCATGGGGGCATTAGGGGGGGTCAGTTGCCAAAAGGGGAAAAGTGATTCTATTACCTTTTGCTGAAATCATATCAAGTTTATTCCTGTGTTGCTTCTTTTCCACCTTGCATTTCCTTGTACCATATAAAGCATTCTCAGCTACCTTATCCTCTATACTACTCCTAAGTAATTAAACCAGTGTGCTAGTATAACATCATCCATTGATGATCACTCACTGTCATATGTCTAAGTATGATATCAAATATGAATTTATTATACATGTGTGGTATATATCTATTGTTTAATTTTTCAAATAAACCTTTTCAATTTGCAAAACAAACCTACTTCTTTGATCACTGGGGCCAGGGGGATTCTCAGAGAGGTGTGTGATACAAGGGTTCATCATCCAGATTATAACTTGTAATAAAAATATATAAATAATGGCTTCCCTTGAGCAATCCCAGACAAGGCACTGACCTAGTGGGAATGCTTGATTGGAGTCATTAACAAAGTGGGGGCTCGTAGCCGGGGATTCTGGATTAGATCTATCACTTGTGCAGATTAATACAGTGTGCTAACTGACAGAATATATAAATTCTGTCGGATCACCATGCCGGTTTACACTGTAAAAACACCCCTCAAAGGAACGGTCTAAGGAAACGGTCTGTTTTGAAAATTAAAATACAAACTTCTGTAAGTCAGGAAGGAAATCAAGTTCCAGAATGACGACCTTGGTAGATATCAAAATAGCCAGAGAACACCTCTTACATAAGCTATTTGTGAGAGGTGAGTGGGCTCATCAGGACCAGGCGGTCTGGTTGCAGGCAATCACACCCCAGATCACTGAAACAGGGTCACATATATGGAGAGATCAGGGTCCCTTACATGTGGCCCTGAGTGAACTATATATGGCCCCTAAGGCCAAGGATGAGCACAACAAGATTGCCAGGATAGCGGCATATTTGTACCTATATTTGGGAGCCATGGAGGACAAATGTGCTGAAGGCCAAGATCTGGCAAATAGACAACTGATGGCATTAGTAAAGGCCCAATCTGACCTGGACTCTTCTGAGCAGAGGCTGCACAGGAGCCAGGAGTCAGAAAATGATAGTAAACAGTACATCATTAAAATAAAGGAGGATATGGATATCCTGCAACAGGAAAAGGATGACCAGGATACCAGAATTCTGGCTTTGCAGAAGGAGCACCAAGACAGTTTGGACTCCTTACTGCAGTGCCAGAAAAAGCTGGAGCTACAGATCAATTTCAACAGGGAATGCACAGAGCAGGTAGCCACCCTGCAAATCCAACTAGGCAGAGAGAAAGATGAAAGCAATACAATTATTTTGAAAGACCTGGATACCCAGGCAGAGTTTGATGAAGAGCACCAGAAAGCTGGTGCCTTACAACGGCAGAGGGACGACCTGGCGGCACAGAAGCAGGCTCTTACTCAGGAAAGGGATACCTTAGGCCAGGAAGTCTGCCACTTAAAAAGGAAAATGGAAGACAATCACCTGGCCCTCCAGGGGCTGGGTGACCTCCAAAAAGAACATCAGAACTTGTTAGAGCACAACAGGAGGGTGGAAGATGCTCTGGCAAGAAAGGAGCAGGCCAGTAGGGATGGGACTCAGGAGGTAACCCTCCTGCAGGAAAGACTGGCCCAGTATTCCAGGACCAATCAGGAGGCACAGAGAGAGAATGAGGCTCTCTGTCAGCACAATGATAGGCTCCAGCAACAGGTAGCCATGCAGGAGAGACTGATAGAGTCTAGTAAGGCTTTAACTGAGGAACTGAAAGCGCAGGCTCTTGCATTGCAACAGGGAGCTGGGGCTGACAGAGATGAAGTTTGCTGGGAAAGGGAAACACCTGAGCATAACCGCAGGAGCCCTAGTACAAGAGGCCTTCATCTCTCCCAGTCCTTGGACTCTGCCACCCCCATGTCCCCTGGCGCACATGAGCACAGGGCCACAGGGAGGGCAGATTACTATCCGGCCAAAAGTATGGGGTCCATAGGCCAGTACCACCCAGGAATGGATGGGCGGGCATCGGGCATGGGCACCTAAGCACAGTGCAATTTAGTGGGGAACCCCAGGAGAGTAGGCCCACTAAGGGCATCCTGAAAACCTCTGCCCAGTTAGGTCAGTGGGGGGGTACCATCAAATCCTGGCAGCAAGGAGGGATCTGAAGACTCCTCACAGCGGCGCAGGACACAGGAGACCAGGTCCCCACATTCTGCCAGTCATTCCCAGGCTCGCAGAATCCGGGAGAGCCTGGAAGATCAGACGGGCACCTTTGAGAGCAGTGCATCCGAGTCAGAGGATGAGTGGACCAGGGTTACCCGAACCAAAAAGGCCAATAAGGCAAAAAGGGCCTTGCTTAAGGATCCCTTAAAGCAGATCAAGGCAATAAAGAGTGTCATCACCCCTTATCACAAGAACGCCAAGTATTCTGTTTGGGAACACTTGGCGCTCTATGAGCAAATGATGGAGACTTTCCATTTGAAGGACAGCAGTAGCTGCATTCAGTATGTCAAATGGACATTCTCCCCAGAATACTCCAGTTTCTTTGCGGGGCTGGAGGACCAAAACCATTCAAGATGGTCCACGTATAGGGCGGCCATCTTGAAGCATTTTTCTGTTCACCGGAATCCCCAAGAGGCTCGCAAGGCAGCCTACAATTTGCAATGTGGGGAGGATCAGGCCCCACAAGAATTCGTGCAAGAATTGAAGCATGCCTTTGTGCAGACCACCAGACGGGTGCGCACGGACAGCAGAGAATCCATCAACACATTTTTCCATGCACTCCCCAAATACATAATGACCCAGCTCGTGAGAGATTTTCACGAGAAAAGATCTTTAGACTGGGTCATTGAGCAAGCCACCTGCATCTTTGAGGTGCAGAAACCGGTGTAAAATAAGAATCAGCCCAAAAACCCCAAAACCAACAGCACCCCTGCAGCTGCCAAGGTGGCAGAAATAAAGGTTGCCCCCGTTTTAGATTTGGAGATGGGGGGACCTAAAAACCTCCCTGCACCGAACAATTCACAGCCCAGAAGGCCCTCGGGCCAGTCACAGACAGGGAGTCAAGGAGGTAATCCCACAAATGGGGTCCCTCGCTCCCCTGACTATGTAAGTCCCTGCTACAAGGGAAACAGACCAATCCTGGGTTATGTGTGGACTCCTCCAGCCCAAGGGGGGATCCAGCCAAGCACCTGACCCAGGGAACTTCCCTCCTAACTTCCCACAGGAGGGCGGAAATTCCCCAAACAATGGGCAGAACTTTTTTCCCCAGGTATCCACCCAATTTCCAACCCCAAAACCATCATCCTTCTTTCCCCAATTCCCTGAGCCCAGACAACCTAATCCGGCAGAGGGGAGGCCAAGGGTGGAGGGGTACCCAAATCCTCCCAACCCAGGGTATTACCAGAGAAGGGATAGCTACCCTTCCAGGGAACAGCCCAGGGGAGAAAACAGAACCCCGTATCAGCCTGAGCGGGTTTCCCAACTTGAGCGCCAGGTCCAAAATATGGCCCGGGATCTGGGTCACATACTGAGGGCTCAACAGAACCCTCAGATGAGTATGCCACCGCAGAATGCCCCAAACTCTGGGCCTGGTGCTCCAGAACAATGACGGGGCAGCACCCCGATAACCCACCGGTTCCCAGGGAGGAGGCACAAGGGGAAGGGGGTTGTAAAGTCTTGGAGGAAGCTTCCTTCCCAACTTGTAAACAGCCCCTGGAAAACCAGGAACCGGAAACAAAATCTACTACCCCTGGAACTCTGTCACCCAAGGAGCAGAGAGGAGGTAGGAGAAACAAAGGACCCAAACAGACCCATTTTGTGGAGGAGATACAGGTCTTCCAATTTGAGGGAGAGGGATCCTCAGAGGATCCTGGGAAAAGGATCTTCTCCTTCAGAGATGGGGGAACTCCTCCCAAGGAAAAATGGGTCCCAAGGGATTCCAACCCACACTGGGTAGATGTGGGGATTGAGCTGTTGCCGCCCATCATTCTATCCCAGAACCAACAAGACCGAAAACCCCTGGTTCAAACCCATCCAGGTGACTGCCTCCAAAAAGGGGGGGCGGCCCAGAACCAGAACCAGGGGAACCAAAAACTGCATCAATATCCAGCTGCAAACTTTTTTTCTCAGATTCCCATGACTCTCCACAGAATTCTGCCCAAATCTCTTCTCTCGCAATGTCCAAAACCAGAAAATTAGCCCACCAGTTGTCCAAAAATGTGCATTATCTGTGCCCCTTGAGGAGAAGGAGGGAAGATACTATGCCCCGTTACAAGTACAGGGGCAGGGTACAATTTTGGCACTGGTGGACACTGGATCCCAAGCTACCCTTCTATCAAAAAGGGCCTTTGATGAACTAAATGCAGGAAGGGGGGAGCATTACTGTATTCCTCTCACCTCTCTTCCTAGACAACTCCAGAACTTTGACGGGAAGGAAATTCCCGTCGAGGGGACTGCAGATTTGGACATCAAAATTGGGCGACACACGGTGCAACACCCGGTCATAATAGTGACTCCAGAGGGCACCCTTTGTTTACTAGGGAATTACCTCCTGAGAAGGTTGTCACCGCTAATAGATTGCGTAAACAAGGTCCTCTGGACCCAGACTAGCCGACCAATAAAATTAAAACAGAGTGTCAACCATGTTAGTTTAAACGGCACCTGCCACATGGTTGAACAAAAATCTGACCAAGTAGAATTTTACTTCCAGAACAACCAAATTCCAGACGTAACAGTAATAGCAGTAGGACAACAGACTGGTGATGGGGGGGTCCTCTCTATTTCTGAAAATCAACCTTCCTTCCAGTTTAAGGTGATATTCCACACTGGAAGGAAATACTCTGAAATTCTTTACTAATCCACAATCAGACATTCCCACTCCGATAGTCCAGAAAGATGTTAAATTAGCTCAGAGCCTGGCTGATATTCAGCAAATTGGGGAGCAGTTGTTCATCCCTGTTCACTTAAATGATGGGAAGGACTCTGTTCTCGCCCGAGTGTGTGTGAACAACAGTAAGAGCTTCATCAGCAAAGCCATGTTCCGCCAACTCCCAAAAGATCCAGCCATTCCCACATTCAAACTGATAGACAAATGGGAATTGGATCTGGAAACACCCAATTTGAAACATCTCCTGCCAAGCAGGTGTATGCTCAAAATCTCTATTGGCAACAAGAGCATAGTCCATAATTGTTGGGTCGTGCGAGACGTCACTGCCGCCTTTCACTTAGGCAGTGACATTCTCAATCGCTTTGCCATTAGTTTGGACCTAATAAACTTCAAAGCTTGGTCCCGATTAGCAGATAATCCCATGGACTTTGATGATCCAGAAAAAGCATTTAGGTCAGCCCAATTGCTATCTTATGCAGTTGAAATTCAGGTTAAAGAGGAAGTCACCATCCCAGAAATGACCCGACTATTCTCCCTGGAAGTGAAAGTTAAAAGGGGACAAAAATTGAAAAACCCTGATGCTTATATTCATCTAAATGCTTCTCTCCAACAACAAGGGTTGGGGGTAAACCCAACACCATTAGTCAACATAGAACATGCCACCATTCCAATAGAGGTGGGTAACAGCGACTTACAGAGTATTACTCTAGCCGCAGGCACCATTATTGGAATGGCGGTTGATGACCGACATTTCTCCATTGATTTAGGAAATGAACTGTTAGGACCAATCCCCAAGACTGTTTTGACAGTGACAGCGATGACAATACAACACCAGACAGGATCTTTACCAGGCATGGGGGGGAACTTCCTGGTGTACACTTCCTGCCCTTATGGTAAGGAAGACGTGACTTGTGACTTCAGAAGGGATGAGGTGATTTTCCAGGTCCATGAGGGCTGCCTTTCCCACCCGAGTAGAGGGACCAGACAAAACTGGAAATGAGTTAGCTGGTCAGCTGTCCAAAACCGGGGCCATCCAAGGGGATCTAATAGAAACAGAGTCCCAGTTGGGGGAAATCCAAGTCACTGCTATCACTAGGTCCCAGACAAATGCTCACAATGATATTTCAACTGCACAATGGAGTAAGGAGACCCCTGATGCTGATTTAATTACGGCTCAGAAGGGGGATCCAATAATTGGTAAGTTTTACCAACACATTGAGGACCCTGAGAACTTTCCCCTGACGGATACCGACTACGTTGGGAAAGAGGACCTTAGAGTGTTGATTAAATGTCCAAAAATATTTCGAATCCAAGACGGGTTGTTGGTAAGGAAATCCAAAGCTGGCCATGATCAGTGGGTGGTTCCTACCTCATTCCGAAGCCTGATGTTAAGTCACGCCCATGGCCGCGTTTCACGCAACACTGGAAATCTTAAGAGAGGTTGCATACTGGCCACACATGGGGCAGGACCTCGACCAATACTTGAAGGGGTGTCTTGTGTGTGTACAATTTCAGCCGATGTCCCTCACACACCGTGCGCCTCTCCAAAAGAGGGGGATGACACTGCCATGGTCAGATTTGCAAATCGACTTCATAGCCCTTTGACTCGCTCCTCTCGGGAAATAAGTACATGTTGACGGTCACATGCTTGTTTACCAAGTGGGTGGAATGTCTCCCAGCCAATAACTGCAAGGCAGAAACAGCAGCTGCCCTGATGATTAACCACATCTTTTCCCATTTTGGTCTACCTCAAAGGTTTGAGTCAGACAGAGGTAGCCATTTCACCAGCGAGGTAATGACAAAGATGTGTGAGATACTGGGGGTCAAAAGGAAGCTACATATTGCTTACCGGCCAGCCTCTTCTGGTGCAGTGGAGAGATACAACAGAACCATTGTGAGCATATTAAAAAAGTTTGTGGCAGATTCTGGGCCAAGTTGGGATATCCAATTACCTCTGGTCCTAATGGACATCAGATCTACCCCTTCATCTGCAACCAAAATGTCACCGTTTGAGCTGATGACTGGACGCAATATGGTGCTTCCCCAGCATTTGCTATACAGGACCCAAGAGCAGACATTGATGAATGCCTTCACCGCTCATGAGTATGTGGAGAATTTAAGGAAACACCTTCAGAATGCTTTTGTCTATGCTCAGCGGAATCTAGAAAGATCAGCTGACAGCATGAAAATCCATTACGACCTGAAGACAACCAGGAAGGAATATAATGTGGGAGACCGGGTCTATCTATACAATTTCCAAAGGAACCAGGCCAAACAGCGAAAATCTTTGCCTACATGGAAGGGACCCTTTGAAATTCTAGACAAGGTCTCTTCAGTAGCTTATAAGATCCGCATCCCCAAAGGTAGTCTGGCGGAAGGGGAAGACAAGTGGGTACATATAAATCAGGTAAAATGTTGCCATCCCAGGCACACTCTGCAGCAACTGGAGGAATCCTCTGGAATCCCAGAGGGGCCACTCCAGAGTAATTCAGTTCCAACCCTAAAATATCCCGCATATAGTCTCTAAAATATCATGATTCTGGTATGAAAATGTTTCCTGTCATATCTTGTTTTTTAAAAATATCACTGCAAAAATGTACCTGGGTTTTTAAAATATATATGTTTGCTACACCATTAATAGTGGTGGAAAAATGTCTTGGAATGTGTATTGCTGCTTTGCTTTATCATCCTAGGAGAGATGAAACCCGGAGACTGACCACCGAAGACGACCTGGAGACCGGGAACAAAGATCTGAGGGGCCCCTGGGTACTGCCCAATATTCCCATCAGGACCAGCGAGGAGAACCGATCGATCCAACTGGATGGAGGAAAAGATGCTGAGCTGTGCCATCTAGGAATCGGAAGAAGATGAGGCGAACATCCCAGATCTTGCGAGTTCCATCAGTGAAAGATCAGAATGGCCACCGCAAGAGGGGGGGCTTGTGGGATGTTTTTACCCATGCATCAAAGCCCTACCACAAAACTGTGCATTACTGGCATTGAAAACATCATGATGGCCAGAACTCCCCAGAAAGTGCACAGGGAAAACATGAAGAATAGGCTGCCACCCATTTTTGCCTATGTTTGTGAGCACAGGAGGGCACTGCCTAAAACCACCATTGGGCTACACACACAGTAGCCTGAAACCATTGGGAATGGCAATGCTGATTGCCAAAAGCAACCCAGAACTGTTGGGAATTCATTTTCTTGATGTCAAAAATTTGCTAAAATCATGGGCATGAAACCACCAAACAAAAATTCAACCCTGGTTGAGTGTTCTACTTTATTCTACTGTAAGGATTCCCATCAAAACACTGTTAAGCAAGGATCATATACTATCAAGCAAAATCCCCTTTTTGAAATGCATTTATTCAAGGAAGATCCCAAAAATGGGTTCAGTACTAGCATTTTCCACAAACCAGCGCTAGCGGTCTAAACTCTGACAGTAGAACTGTACTTCAGGAGTTGCCAAAGGATCCTGAGCCAGCTGTAAACTTCAAAGCCTTTTGGTTAATTAAAATTCATAAACACCTGCTGTTCACAGAAGACAGGTTGATTCAATTAACAGTCCAAGAGGCTGGGAAACCTTCTCACCTCAGAACTCCACACAAGAAGCCAGGAGATCACATGGACATGCTCACCAAATGCAGAGTGGCCCCCTGGTCTGCTGACCTCAGCCGACTCAATAAACTCTTTCCATTGAATAGGATATGCTGATTTGGGTGTTGACTGTAAACAGAGCTCTGCCTGGTAGGAGAGACATGTGATCCCTGACTCTCTCAGTTCCTAGGGGCGGGCCAGACTGGAGTGTGAATTCATATTGCAGCAAATGTATGTTTGATTAAATTGCTTATAAAATCTTGTATTAAGCTCACAGAAATGTGCAATTTGGGGGTCCACAAAATGGAAAAAGGCCCTCACGATTTGAGACCAAACTTCAATTTGTGCGGTGTCCTAGGACCGAACCCTGCTAATTATTAATACTGCAGACACTGTGCTTATGCTAGAGACATAGTAAATTACTGCAATATGTGTAGAAGGGGGGTGTACATTTGTGTAATTTTGGGTAAAGATTTAACATTGGTAAACCAACTAAAAACGAAAATAAGTTGCCATTTTTTAATGCAAACCCCCAGGAAGATCAGAGTTGGGCCCGAATGTACCTTAAGTCATCTGCAATCTGTACATGTAATGTCAACCAGTTGTGCGTTTGGGAAATATGTTTAGTTATGAGAATGAATTCTAAAGCAAAAGCAAAGGGGCATTTCTTCAATGGATTGTAAATGGCAGCATCACCCTGACCCACAACTCAGTTCCCCCAATCAAGGGAGAGAGGAGGAACTGGCCAATGATAAGTTGAGAGGGTTGGGCATGCAGAATGAGCCGACCCACCCACTTTCTAAACACATAAAAGGAGACTGTGCAGGACAAGTAGGGACATTCAATTTCCATTTCCTTGCAGAGCACGCTGACAGGCGACTTCACATCCAGAGATCCAGACTGACTCCAGCAAGACAGAGACCAGAACTTAGAACTCTGACTCCAGAACTCAAAGCAAAGGCCTAACCCACAAGCTGAGTTCTCTTCAGCAGGCCTCAAAACCTAACTAAACTATTCACAGCTGGGCGAGCTGTTTGAATTATTTGCCAAGAACTTTTGCCAGAACCGGTAGCAGACCCAGAAAGCAGTGCTGTATCCAGAGAGACCAGAGGTCCAGAGATCCATACAGTGCCGAGTGCCAGACCAGCAGAGCAGAGCTGACCCAGATCGCTGTGCGCAGAACCAGTACTAAGTGGTGAGAGAACTGCAGCCAATCCTGACCCGATCCGTGACGAAGTCGCATTCCTGTCAATAATATAGTGTGAGTACTCGGCCAGAACCTATTGAGAACTGCATCATAGAAATCGTGTCCCTTCTTTTGATTCAAAGCTGCAAAACTGTCATCTGTCATTCTGAAACTTAAAAATTTCATTTCTGAAAAACTACCTTCACACAATCTCTTGAACCGTTTGTGATAGAAGCGTGATTTCACTTTTATTTTAAAGCTGAGATTCAAAGCTTCCTAACAAGCTCTAAACCGACTTGCTACTCCTTATACTTCCTCCGTAATTGCGCTCGACGCACGCAACTAAATTGATGCGATTTGACATTTTTCTTCATTTCAGCCACGTGTAAAAATATTTGTTGTTTGCTTCCATTACGGAATTCCGTTTTCAACCTGGTAACCATCCCTGAATCATTGATAGGGCTGGCCTGAACTGATTTAAAGTATCTCTCACTCACCCTGAAGCTCTAGAGGGAATTAAAATCATTTTAGCATATTTATCCCTTCTTTGCATACCACCTTTAAAGTACTTTGCCTGGGTTTAAAATCATCCCTGTTTCTCTAAGCTTGCTAGGGGGGAACTGAATTTGTATTGTACTGTGATTGTATTCCTGAGAACTGTGTGCTCTTCCTTCCATCTTCTATTGGATAGGGGTGGGGGGGGGTTGAGTTGCCAAAAGGGGATAAGTGATTCTATTACCTTTTGCTGAAATCATATCAAGTTTATTCCTGTGTTGCTTCTTTTCCACCTTGCATTTCCTTGTACCATATAAAGCATTCTCAGCTACCTTATCCTCTATACTACTCCTAAGTAATTAAACCAGTGTGCTAGTATAACATCATCCATTGTTGATCACTCACTGTCATATGTCTAAGTGTGATATCAAATATTAATTTATTATAAAAGTGTGGTATATATCTATTGTTTAATTTTTCAAATAAACCTTTTCAATTTGCAAAACAAACCTACTTCTTTGCTCAGTGGGGTCAGGGGGATTCTCAGAGAGGGGCGTGATACAAGGGTTCATCATCCAGATTATAACTTGTCATAAAAATATATAAATAAGGGCTTCCCTTGAGCAATCCCAGACAAGGCACTGACCTAGTGGGAATGCTTGATTGGAGTCATTAACAGGGCTGAGTACCGCAAACGGAAATACACCAAACGCGGGTTCAAAAGATACACAGATCTTTATTCTACAACTGAACAGTTTCAAAGGACAAAGCAACAGATAGCTATCAGGCCCTCAGTACAACACAGCAAATTCCAGCCCTGTTCGGTGTGTTCAGTGAGTGGGACTGTACATCAGAATAGTCGCACCTTTTATACACTCCAAAACATGATGTCCAACCCACTTGTAGTTAATGAATCTCGGATCTAGGGTCTGTGCTGAGTTTGTTCCTAATTTATGCATCAATACATTTAGGGGTTATCCTTAAATAAATTTGCCAACAAGTTACAATAGCAACAGTGTATCTTTGGATTTCACATTGAGCATTCGTACACATTTATACAATATAGTTAAAGAAGTGTTCACTTTAGATGCTCAAACAGTATTGTGCACGATATATGTTCATGGATTAGTTTCGTTGGTACAGGTAATCCTCTATACACAGGTCAACGAAGGACAAGGTCTCAGTACATGACCCTAACATTTGGCCTGCAGGCAGTTTACACATTAACTCGTACACAGAGGTCAAGACCGCCATGTTACATTCAAAACGACACTGTCCACCATCTTAGAACACAGGGTGACTTTAGATAGAGAATCTAAAATGGCAGATGAACCTAAAATGGCGGCTAATACTGATCTAAGGTCAGTACCTTGCAACGCGGATTCCCTCGCAGAGCGACTTGGCCTAGGCCAATATATTTACACTCGATCTAGAGGGTATAATATGATTTCCCATTCAACAGAATGGGAGAGAGGAGCATGGCATGTAGTGAGTCATGTGGTGCCGGGGGTGACATAATGGCCTAGGTGTTGAGGAGGAGAGACTCATTGAAGCAGTGCATCTTGACTTCCTTTCTGAATAGAAGGTGTGTGGGAGCATGTCTGATGCTGACAGGGAGCAGGTTCCATGGTATTGGGGTGTAGGCAGAGAAGGTTTTTAAGAGGGGGACCTAAACAGAGCCCTTGTTGCACCCATCCCACTCTCAGCCCATCGACAGAGAAACGAGAAATGTACATCGCTCTTGGCCCCCTCCTCTACTTCATTGTTAATGCATGGCAGGTGTGAGAGATGTTATTTTCTCAGACAGCCGTTCAGATCATACCCAGATGATGTCACAGAAGAGACAAGCCTTCGATTGATTGAGCAAGTCAACTGACTGCCGCCACAGAGAGCAGATGATGTCACGACTGACATCATGACATAGATACGTTAGACATGAAGCACATATGGATCCCTGCACGAAGCTACGTCGACATTTTAGTTTATTGCTAATATACATGAAGGATATGCTTATGACTCACGTAGCTAGAGGACACACGCAGAGTATTTTGCTCAGGACAAAACCGCAAGATGCATAAATATACATATGAATGGCTTGCTGACATTTAATGCAACTAATAGGACAGCCAGGCAAATAAAAATGGATGTCACAGGTACACTGGATTGGATGGGTGAAGCTGTTATGATATGGTTTGAAGCAACGAAACACAATGGATACAGGAGAATAAATCAAAGGTTCTCGTAAAGGATACAGGCTGGTAGTAACAAAGGATACACTCAAAGTCTTCTTATTTTCGTAAGATGACAGGTAGGGCGTAGTGTATCAAAGGGAACCTTCTAATCAATGTCACTCTCTGACTAGTAAAATAAACAGTCAAAGAGAGCTATTGGTGGGAAGGGCATTAGAGGACCAAGATTCACCAGGCTGTTGATGAGAGGAAACTGATTAGAATGCTGGTTGATAAGAAGGACAATATAAACCTATGTTGTAGACACTAACCTGGATGTGACGACAAGGAAGTCTCTCAAGATGGTCTGAAGGGTCCAAGGATAAAACGACCAGGAAAGGGTAGTGAGGAATCTAACCCGGGCGGAACGAGGGCCGCGCTAGAGACGGGTTGGTGCACACAGGAATGCGTCCAGAGTCCAGTGCACATGTAGGAGAGAAGAGGAATCCTGATCCAGGAGAAGCAAGTCCGTAAAGCGGTGGAGGATCGGTGAGAGAGGCAGAGCGGGACTCTGAGAGTCTAGGTTGGCTGAGGGAGAGCGGGACTCTGCAGGATTGTGGTGAACTGAAGCAGAGAAGGACTCTGCAAGGTCCTGGAAGTCGTCACTTGATACGACGGGGCTCCGTTTGGATACGTGGAGAGAAGAGCCGCGTATGAGCGCGGTTATCAGGCAGCTCAAGGAGGTGCTGGAATGTTGCCGGGGACTGCGTGGGAACGCAGAGGGCAACGTGGAGAGAAGAGCCGCGTAAGTACACGGTTAGCAGGCAGCTCAAGGAGGAGCTGGAATGTTGCCGAGGACTGCGTGGGAACGCGGGGGGCAACCGTACCTTGAATGAAAGTAGCGTCTGCGAGAAAGTAGCAGAAGCAAGCTCCGGAACGCAAGGTAAATATTAACGATCAGGAGCGCCGTTGCAAGGCTTCCGTCTTGCTAAATAGTGTCAGCTGACGTACGTCTGACCAACGCGCTGACTATACGTGTATGCTGGTCATGTGACCTTAGTATTAGCGTCTCCCGGACAGCTTCCATTGGGTGTAGAATGGTCTAGCCGTTCTCAAGGCTGAGGAAGCAGGGAAACAGGGATGCCTGGATTTAGTAACGGAGCCGGATGGGGAAGTAGGCATGACAGTGCCATCCCCCAAAGGGCGCCCCACACCCTTTGCCTCATGGAAACGACATAGCAAAACAGGAACATGGATGTTTGACACAGGTTCCCAGGATCGATCCTCCGGACCGTAACCCTTCCAGTCAATGAGGTAGTGAGGAATCCCGGCCAGCATTCTCATACCTAGGATGGCACGAACCTCATATTCATCAGTGCCCCTCACGGAAACCGCCAAAGGCCGGACGGGCAACCGGGTCCTTGAGGAACAAGGCTTGACCAAGGACACATGGAACACCGGATGTACCCGCCAGCGAGCGGGCAGGTCCAGCCGTATAGCAACAGGGTTGATCACTTGCGTTATTTTGTATGGACCAATGAAACGAGGCAGTAGTTTCCTTTTGCCCGGGATCTTCAGGTTTTTGGTAGACAACCAGACAGACATACCAGTTATGTATTGTGGGGCAGCCGTCCGATGCCGGTCAGCATAGTGTTTGGCACTGGCTTGGGCCTTCAATAGATGCCCCCTTAGTCTGGTATGAAGGTTGGTCAGAGCTTTCAATTTGTCAGTTGCCTCAGGTACTGTGTTGGTAAGCTCCAAGTCCACAGGGATGGATCGCGGATGCTGCCCATAAAGAGCATAAAACGGGGACATAACCGTGGAGGAATGGCAAGAATTATTGTACGCGAACTCAGCTGCCGGTAACAGCGAAAACCAAGAAGACTGGTATTGAAGACACAGACAACGTAGGTATTGTTCCATAGTACCGTTAGCCCGTTCTGTCTGCCCATCGGTTTGAGGATGATAAGAGCTGGACATGCGATCCTCCATAAGCAGAGCCGACGTTAAAGCTTTCCAAAACCGGGATGCAAACTGTGAGCCCCTGTCCGTGATGATAACTGAGGGCAAACCAAAGAACCGAAAGATGTGTTTTAGGAACAGATCGGCTAGGTTCTTAGCCGTAGGAATGCCTTGGCAGGGTATGAACAAGGCCATTTTAGTAAAATAGTCAATTACTACCCAGACCGTGTCGTAACCATGGACGGAGGGCAGTTCGACTACGAAGTCCATGGAAACCGTAAACCATGGTTTGTGAGGAATCGGTAATGGGCGTAGTAATCCCATAGGTTTACTCTGTGAATTTTTGCATTGTGCACATACGGCACATGACGAGACGTAATCCACGACATCTCTGGACATTTTGGGCCACCAGCACCATCGTCGTAGAAGCTCTAGCGTTTTCCTTTGACCCGGATGAGCTGCTACCAAGGAATCGTGACCCCAATGCAAGGCTTTGGTACGCGTCTCCTCTGTCGGTAGGTATAGAAGCCCGTTCATGAACGGAAGACCTTTTTTGACATCAAGACGAAGGTCACGTACGTCCCGTGGGTTATGTGTTACCCAGTCTAGGATATCCTTTTTCAATGAAGGTTGAACAGAACAACCACAGATCACATGTTCTGCCAGTAGAAGAGGTTTGGTACTGTCTTCGTTGTCCACCCTAGAGTGCAGACGGGATAATGCGTCGGCTTTAATATGTTCTCTAGCGGGTCTGTAGGATATGCGGAAGTCAAACTGAGCAAAAAACGAATGCCAACTGGCCTTGCGGGCCGTAAGGCATTTCATGGTTTTGATGGCCTGTAGATTCCGGTGATCGGAGTAGACAGACACCGGGTGTTTAGCACCAAGAAGGTGGTGACTCCAGGTGAGCAAAGCGTCTTTGATGGCCAATAATTTCTTCTCGGTCACCGTGTAGTTCTTTTCGTATGGGGCTAGCTTGCGAGAGAAAAACGCCACCGGATGTTCCACCCCGGAGTCCTTACATACCTGAGAAAGGATTGCGCCTATAGAATGATTAGAAGCATCCGCCTCAATGATGTATGGCAAATCAGGATCTGGGTTCTGCAGGACCGGAGCCATGGTAAACGCTTCTTTGAGTCGATCGAATGCCCTCTGAGCCTCTGGTGTCCAACGGAATGTTTTTTTTGGGCTGGTTAGTGTAGTCAGTGGTGCCACCACTCTTGAAAAGGAATGGATAAAGCGCCTATAAAAGTTTGCGAATCCCAAAAATGATTGCAAGGACTTGATAGAGACAGGAACTGGCCAGTCCAGGATGGATTTGACTTTGGATCGACTCATTCTGACGCCATGGCTGGTAATATCATACCCCAGGAACTCCACCTCCCGGGAATGAAAAACACATTTTTCTGCTTTGACAAAGAGATGATTCTCTTTTAGCCTTTGAAGTACCTTGGATACATGCAGTATGTGTTCCTCTAAGGATGCTGAATATATCAAAATGTCATCCAGGTATATGACCACGAATTGATCCATGTAATTGCTGAATATATCGTTCATGAAGAACTGAAAGGTTGCTTGGGCGTTGCACAGGCCGAAAGGCATGACGAGGTACTCATATAAACCATATCGGGTTTTGAAGGCGGTCTTCCACTCGTCGCCTGCCCTAATCCTTACAAGATTGTAAGCACCCCTCAAGTCCAGTTTAGTGAAAACCACTGAAGAGCCCAACTGATCCAACAGGACGTCGATCAAAGGTAGTGGGTACTGGTTCTTAACCGTAATTGCATTGAGAGCCCTATAGTCAATGCAGGGTCTTAAGTCCCCTTCTTTTTTAGGGACGAAAAACAAAGGATATGCTGCCGGGGACTGAGAAGGACGAATAAACCCAGTCCGGAGTGCATTATTGATGTATTCCCTCAGGACAGCGTCTTCCTGTATGGTAAGGGAGTAAACTCGACCGGTAGGTGTCTTGGCTCCGGAAACCAATTCGATCGGATAATCGTACTGGCGATGTGGCGGCAATACATCAGCCTTGCCTTTGTCGAACACATCGGCAAACTGTTGCTATTCCTGAGGTATCGGTGACCTAGTAGACACCAGCGCGTTTACTCTTGACAACTCTTCGAAAAAAGCCAAGACGGGTGTATCATGAACCCCACCGGAATCCAAGAAGCAGTTTTCATTGCAATGATCCGACGGATACTGGATATGACCAGTGACCCAATCGATCACAGGATTGTGTAGTTTAAGCCAAGACAAACCCAGAATCACTGGATACTGGGGAGCCGTAATTACGTCAAAATCCATTTTTTCAGTGTGACCGTCAGGTAAGGATACGGTGATAGGTAACGTTTCCTCTGTTACCAGACCAGAAGACAGAACAGATCCATCAACTTTTTTAACGGACTCAGGTACAGTTTTAGTGGTCATAGGAATGGTTGACTGCCTGGCAAAAGCAATGTCCATGTAACTATTAGTTGCACCCGAGTCTATCATAGCTTGGGTCTGAACGGTGATGTTGTTGAAACTTAAGGACACTGAGACTGCAATGGAAGCATTCAGTGACAAAGCGGAGTCTGTTTTGGTACCCGGCATAGGGACTCCCGCTATTGCCGAGTTTTGGCGTTTCCTGGCTTTTTTGCCAGTTTTTTAGGGCAAGCAACCAGTAGATGCTCCGCTGAACCGCAGTACATGCATAGGTTATTCTTGCGACGGTTTTCTCGCTCAGCGGCGGACAAACAACCCCGAATAGCACCTATCTGCATAGGCTCGGGCTCACTAGAAGAAGGCTGAGAAACTCCTGGAAGATTCGGCACGGACAAAAAGGGTTTCTTCTCGCCCTTTCTGGCGGTTCTCCCAGCATCGATTTGTAGAACAAGATCGATCAACTCCATGTATCCTGATGGAACAACAGGGACTGTCGACAAGGCGTCTTTCAATTCGTCGGACAGTCCTTTATAGAAGACTGCGGTCTTCTTGTCTTCTGGCCACTGTGTTTCCGCGGTCAACTGATTGAATCGAGCGAGATAGGCCACTAATGATTGGCTACCCTGTTGTAGTTTCAACAGTTACAAATCGGTTGCCTGAGTGGAATATCTCATGTCGAACACCCTGCTTGTAGCTGACAGCAATGCATCGCAGTCATATAAAAGAGGACTATTGGTCTCCAACAAAGGGTTTGCCCAGGCTGCAGCAGTGCCCCCCAAATGCGACAATGCAAATGCTGCTTTGGTTGTCAAATCCGGAAACGAACTGGGTCTACACAAGAAGTGGAGAAGGCACTGATTAACAAACGTGCGGTAGTTTTTTGGGTCTCCTGTAAACCTTTCAGGTGGAGCCAGAGGGAATTGGGTTGGCATCAGTACCTGGACGGATTCTCTTTGTGGTGCAGATGCACCCGAAGCGGATGCAACGGGAAGCGAGGCAGCCCTTCCTTGTGAGGAGGCATGTATGGCGTCTTGCATTACGTCCATACGGTGGCGCATGGTGTCCTGAGCAGTGATCATTTCCTGTCTTAAGTCTGACACCAATTGGGTGAGGACAGACAGGGGATCAGACTCCTCCAACATGGCTTCTGATTCTGTTATGATATGGTTTGAAGCAACGAAACACAATGGATACAGGAGAATAAATCAAAGGTTCTCGTAAAGGATACAGGCTGGTAGTAACAAAGGATACACTCAAAGTCTTCTTATTTTCGTAAGATGATAGGTAGGGTGTAGCGTATCAAAGGGAACCTTCTAATCAATGTCACTCTCTGACTAGTAAAATAAACAGTCAAAGAGAGCTATTGGTGGGAAGGGCATTAGAGGACCAAGATTCACCAGGCTGTTGATGAGAGGAAACTGATTAGAATGCTGGTTGATAAGAAGGACAATATAAACCTATGTTGTAGACACTAACCTGGATGTGACGACAAGGAAGTCTCTCAAGATGGTCTGAAGGGTCCAAGGATAAAACGACCAGGAAAGGGTAGTGAGGAATCTAACCCGGGCGGAACGAGGGCTGCACTAGAGACGGGTTGGAGCACACAGGAAAGCGTCCAGAGTCCAGTGCACGTGTAGGAGAGAAGAGGAATCCTGATCCAGGAGAAGCAAGTCCGTAAAGCGGTGGAGGATCGGTGAGAGAGGCAGAGCGGGACTCTGAGAGTCTAGGTTGGCTGAGGCAGAGCGGGACTCTGCAGGATCATGGTGAACTGAAGCAGAGAAGGACTCTGCAAGGTCCTGGAAGTCGTCGCTTGATACGACGGGGCTCCGTTTGGATATGTGGAGAGAAGAGCCCTGTATGAGCGCGGTTAGCAGGCAGCTCAAGGAGGTGCTGGAATGTTGCCGGGGACTGCGTGGGAACGCGGAGGGCAACGTGGAGAGAAGAGCCGCGTAAGTATGCGGTTAGAAGGCAGCTCAAGGAGGAGCTGGAATGTTGCCGAGGACTGCGTGGGAACGCGGAGGGCAACCATACCTTGAATGAAAGTAGGGTCTGCGTGAAAGTAGCAGAAGCAAGCTCCGGAACGCGAGGTAAATATTAACCATCAGAAGCGCCGTTGCAAGGCTTCCGTCTTGCTAAATAGTGTCAGCTGACGTACGTCTGACCAACGCGCTGACTATACGTGTACGCTGGTCATGTGACCTTAGTATTAGCGTCTCCCGGACAGCATCCATTGGGTGTAGAACGGTCTAGCCATTCTCAAGGCTGAGGAAGCAGGGAAACAGGGATGCCTGGATTTAGTAACGGAGCCGGATGGGGAGGTAGGCATGACAGAAGCTCAGAGAGTTCGAGACACAGAGAGAGCCAACAGGCTGATCCAGTTAAAGCTGGCAGGGCAAGCTTCCAGTGCGGTTACCATGCAAAGATAAACAAGGAAACAGAGAGAAGGAAATTGTCCAGATAAGTGGAAAGGAGAGGGCACTTGCAAGGAACCCCAGCTGAAAATCCTCATAATTACAGGCAAGAGATATCCATTTTTTGGTCCCTACACATGTGACCTGACCGTACTAGACAATGCCTACTCATTTAAACCAGGTAGAGATTGTTGTTCCCATTGAATTAAAGGCAGAGGGATACAAATGTATCACAGGTTCAAAGGCGAATGTTCTGTCTCATGGCCTAGGAGATCAGAGAAGGTAACTTATTGGGAACATGAACCACCTTCGGGGTCATTCCCACTACCTTGAGTTGTTGCACTTGGCCTGGTATCTGTCCAAGGCTCCAAGGCTGAGAAGACCCTTTTCTGTCCAATTACCAGTTCACCATCCACGCTAAGCTTACAATTTGTTGCATTGGCCATCCACCTTTCAGTAACCTGTCACTTTGCATTTGATACATACATTTGGAGGTGGTCTTAGGTAGAGCAACCAGATATGGTTTCCCCAATGAATATACTAATCCCCTATGGAAAACATATGTAGATCACCTCACTAACCAATCCCTTGCCCTGTTAAGTTTTTGGGATGCAACCACATGTTCTGATGTCACATGCTAACAAAACTGGCTGACACTGAGAGGAAGCGTGGAGAATGTTATGTTGTTCATGCTGAAATCCCTGTCATTTGAATGAGCAATGAAGACAGTTGAACTTTGTCCTATGGCTGGGTCTTCTATTTCTAGGTGCAGGGGATTTCCAGGGCCCAGTTCCTCTTGCATGTAGATCAGGAGGTTGTTACTAGTACCCTGGCCACTATTACAGGTCGTAAAAAAGAGGATGGTTGCTAAGACCCCTCTGCAATAAGACCACCTTGTCCAAACCGCATGCCCAAACAGCTGCGTCGTGACCTACAAGGACCGGACCGAAAACCACATGTGGGTAAGGAGAGGGCATCAGGAGTCGCCTTGGAGAAATTCCTGACTGCTCCCTTTGGGATGTCAAGCGGACCGAATGAGAGAGTGGCAGATTGGGGGAAAGGCGGTGCCCGAGGTCTTCAGCAGATCCATACTACAAACATTGGGAACAGAAGATGTTGTTTGTCAATTGTTTTATGTTGTGAAGACTACCTGTTTCCAGGCATTTAGGTTAAGGTTACGGATGAAAAAAGAATAAGAAAAGAAAAAAAATATACCTGTACACTAGTCGCTAGCTTGGTTTATGGATGAAAAATAATAATTAAAAAAAAGTATTCCTGTTCTAGGCAGATAGCTTATTTATGGATGATTTGTCTGTGAAATCTTGTGTCTAGGCATTCGAGAGCTCACTTAGGTCGCTGAAGGTGGTTTCTTAGTTTATCTCACAGTGATGTTATCCTATACGACGGTATAGAACAAGGACCAAGTATTTGGAAATCCCTGTGATTGAAGGACAGGAAGACAGCCTTGTTATGTTGCTTGTAATGTTGTGTTTTGGGGTATTGTGAGACTTGTGGTGGTGCATTTGAAGTATCAAGACCTTTCCCTTAGCTTTATAACATCACACATAAAGGGCACAGACATGGAGGTAAAAGAGTGGAGAAACAAGAATGTGATATATTTTAACATGGGGATATGATTATTGAATTGTTATAGATAGTTGTACCCTTTTGGCCGATGCTCGATGAGCTCATGAGAGAATTGTAGGTTGGCCTTCGAGGATGGAGAACACAGCGTGGGCGATGCGTGGAGCACTTTCTTGTTGCTCATGTGAGCCAGAGAGACTGTTGGAAAGTTTTTGGGGAGACTTATCATGATTTTGAGAAAACCAAGTTAAAATGTATGGTAATTGAGAAATATACAAATTGGTAATGTGTTAAAATGTGTAAAAAAATCCTGTTTCAAAGTTAAGTATCGGCAGTCAGAAAGTGATGTGCCGCTATGGGGGGACACACCCCTTAAGCATTTGTGCAAGTCTCTTCAGCGGTATCAAGCCAAAATATGCAAGTATAGCATGGAATGGACTTGCGATAGAGAGGGCAAAATGACAAAGCCATGGCCCCAGGAGGGCAGTCTTTCCAAATGTGTGCTGCAACATATGACCACATATTTACATGCTGCCTATAAAGGGAAAAAACTGAATAAGCGGTTAGCTATATTGGAGCTTGGGAAAATGTTTCAGGACAAGGAAGATATCCCACCCAAGAAGGAGTGGATGCTGAGCCAACATGATGTAGGGAGAAAAGCACCCATGGCTCCTCCTCTTCCTGCTCAAACCATAGACCCCACAACAGAAAGTCAGGGATTTTACCCCTTGAAGGAACTAAAAGCAATGGCAAGGTATACCAATCTGTTTAGGAGCCACCCGCATATAGCAGCAAGGGCACGCTTAGTGGTGCGAAGCAAGCAAGCAAGAGGGTAGATGCTATAGGCAATGAACACAAAGAGTGCAACGAACTACAAGCAAAATTGACGAAAAATGATAAAGGCGCATCAGAACACAGTGGGGATGGTGAAATAATGGTGTAATTGAATGAGTGAATAGGAGGACAAATGTTGCTCAAACTAGATGAGAGAAAAATCGACGAGCATACAAGCGCAGAAGAGGAAGTTCAGAGATGAAAGAAAAAAGGAGGACGAAGAATGCAAATGGACAGACATATTGGAGGAAGTAGAGAGGAGAGAGAGGAACAAGAGTGACTGAGCAGGGAAAAGGAGAAAGCAGAAGAGAAGGAAAGGGGAGAGAGAGAGGAAAAGGCAGACGGAGCTAGAGATATAGGAGAGACAGTCACAGGTTAAGAGAGAAATAAGAAAGTTTGAGATCGAGAGACTCATTAAAGAGATTCGGCGTAGAAAAGAAGAAGAAAATAACATAACAACAGGAGCAAGAACTGGAGAGGAGCAGAGAAAGATGCCTTAAGGAGGTAACAGATATTATGACAGGACCAGCATGGTCAAATGACGACGCGGTAGAGAGACTATGGATACTGTATAGGAGCAGGAGGGAAAGCGCCTCTGCCCCAAAAGTAGGAGCATAGCAGGGTCCCTATTGAGGGGGAGAGCAATTCACTGGACAAAACAATGTGGTAAAGTAGGAGGTACACCTGTTAGGGAGACTTAATTTGAAAGATGAGAGAAATGAGGACAACAATGAAAGTGGGGGAACCATGGGTTCAGATGAAGACTTAGAGGAAAGTGACGATGATGAAGGGAGAAGGCCATGCTGTCTATCCAAGGAAGTTATCCCTGAGTGCGAATGTTATGGGGTGGAGAGGAAAACATTGGGAAGAGTAAGCTAGTGCCCAATGGGCACCTTGGGCATTCCAAAGGTAGATTTAATAGTGCAAATTCACTCAGTACGCACAGAGGGGAAAAGACTTGCCCAGATGGAAAACAGCGAGTATGACAAGAGCATTCACTACCACCAAAGATGTAGGAAAGCACGACAGGAAGGAGAATTGACACAGTTCCAGTTGATAGAAAAGGGTGGCAGACGACCACAGTATATACCTTGGCAACAGATGGACAAGGGTAATTTGAGGTTCAAGCTGTTCTTGTTGAACGCAGGAGCAAGGGAATGGATATATGAGTTAGAAATGTTGCTGGCAGGGACGACACAAGCAGTGGGTGATATTAACAGCTTACTTTCTGCCATCCTTGTGGAGGTAGCTGATGATGTGTGGAAATGGGCGGGATCCCCGGAAGTGACAGCACAGAATATGGCACACAATGCTTCACCATTTAATAACTTCAGAGCAGCTGTATGGCAGGCTCTAAGAGTACAATATTCAGACAAATCTGACATAGGCGTGATTATAGCAACAAAATGCATAAAGACGAAGACCCACTTCAGTACATTCAGGAGATACAAGAGCATTGGCATCCTGAGACTAGAAAGACATTTATTTATTTATATATATGCATTTTTAAAGCGCTCACACAGCCCCCGGGCCTCAAGGCACTGTTTCAGGAATTGTTTGTTGTTTAGTTGCATAATTGTTTTTTGTTTGTTTGTCTTAGTGTATTTATAACGCTCTTAAACACCCAGTGATTTCTAAGCGTGGATCCGGGGATCAAACCTATGTTGCTTCGTGTCGTCTTGCTTCCAAGTCGTGCACGTTGCCGCTGAGCTATCCTCCTGGGACAAAACAGTGGGATAAAACAGTGGGATTATTTTGTAACATATTGAGGCAAGGGCTACCAGAGCAGGTACAAAAGCAATTGAAGAAATTATTGGGGATCGAAAAAATAACACATGGTCAGAAATTCAGTTGACTATAGTACATTGTTGCTGATTAATGCAGGAAAATGTAAGAAAGTAACGCACGGAAAGGTCAAAAGAAGAGACGAAATAAGTACAGAAGAAACTATCAAAGTATACAATAGAAGGGGCTATTTTGACGAGTGGAGAGGGAGCATTTACTCAAAACACTCAGAACGACCACAGATGGCAGTGGGAGGTTTTGCGGGAAGACGAGATACCAGTCAGTGACCATGGGGAAGAGGGATTCCCCAGGGAAGAGGGTTCAGATATCCAATGCAGCAGGGTAGAGACAGGTTTAGTGGGGGACAGCCGAGACCTATGGGGGGTCCACCACGTTGTTGGACATATAGTATAGCAGGTCGTATGGCAAGACAGTGCAGAAATGAAGGCAGAATGTAGCCGATTGGAGGGGCGACATGCCAATCGACATAGCAGACTGAACAACTTGACGACTATGCCCAAGATCACATGGAGACGCAGACATACATGGTGCAAATGGCACCAGTGCAGCAGAACCGGGACAGTCACAGCAGTTTATGGGATACATATCACAGACACAGGGGTAGACACAGCCACCACAGACAACCCTGCAGACACCATGATAGCAGAATGCCATAGCTACAACACACACAGACTCTATGCTACAGACTCCTATAAAGAAACTAGGGAGAGTGACTGTGATAGGGGGCAACCACTTCACTGTGTTAGAAACCAGAAGGTTTCTCACCCACTAGTCTCCAGGGATCTGTCATCCAGGTGGCCAGGACAAGGCCATCACTTTTGCATCCAGTTCACCGGTTGCTGAGACGCGGTATCACCTTCCCTGTAACACCTTTACCCCATTCTACCTGGTAGGATAATTAGGAACTCAACCCCCTTCGCCAACATGAACACTTTCTCATGAACTATGAGAGAAAATTGGCTAAAACCAAGCCGTATACCTGACATGTACCAATACAATGGTCAGGCACGCTCAGGCAATTACTGACCATTACACGTACCCGACTCCCATTACACTTCCCAATATGGATAAAAGGGAGAGCACGAGAGCACACTCTGAGAGAGGCAAAGCACATGATAAAACAGCAGTTCCAAGATGGCAGTTTAATACAAGGTGTAAGATGGCAAAACCATAGGGGATCACAAGGAGGGAAGTGCCCTTGTCCTTTTCAATGAGGAACCGTTACTTTCATGAACCTTCGGGAATAGAAAACGTAAGACCAGGAAACAAGGCTGAAGAATCCTGCATTGTGTGTGGGAGGTACCTGGGGCTCTCCCGCCTTGATATTCATGGCATGGAGAATCGCTTGCCACCATGGTACTGTCCTTGGCTCCTACAACAAAGGAGCAAAAGTAAAGTTAGCACAGCTGGCGAGTTAGGGAGACTCATACGAGATCAGTCTGTATTGAAGCCACGGTTGCATGCTGCAGCATTATATAGTGAAAGTTGAGGCAAACATTCTATGAAGCATATGTGATAATCAACGTGAGTAAAATTGAGCAACAGATGAGTGATTGAACTTTGAAGCCAAGATACGATACCTTAGACAGAGTGGTCTAGCACTGGGTGCATGCTCATTCAAAAGACTCTGTAAGGTATCCAACTGGAAGAGTGACAAATATTTTTGAATTGAAGTGGTCCTGCAACGGGTCAAGGAAAGTCCTGTGCACAATCTCAAGTCTACGATGTTAATAGCATAAAGAAAGTTGATGACAAAGTAAATGTAGTTGGTCCGAGCTCGGTGGAGGGTGGTCAGCTGAGAACCTTTGGTTAAAGCAAGTTTGTGTTAAACTGAAATTGGTCCAAGCCCAGCAGAGGGAGACTAATTGAACATTGTGGTAAAGAGGATCTGAGCCCGGCTGAGGAGGATACAGGGTGAACTGAGAATCACCTGAAAAATTGGATACATGAAAATCCTACGAGCATTGTCTTAAAGAGGATCTGAACCCGCTGGAGAGGGATCTGAGGAGAATAGTGAATAACCTGAGAAATTGAGTGTGTGTGAAATCCTGAGAGGAAAATAACGTATTAATTGTTTGTCGCATTAGGCCCTCTGAAAGAATAGACTTTGAAAGGCAAAGAGAATCTTGGGCACGGAAGGCCCTGATGCTAATGATTGGACTGTATCCTCAAGCTAGAGAAGCCAGAGACTGTGCTAAGCTCGACTGCACAACCTTGTTCCATGCTGAAAACATGGGGAAGGGAGGTCAGCGGCTTGAAAATCCTGACATATTATTTTGTGAACACTTCTTTTTTTTTTTGTAACATTGTTTCCTATACTATTTGTATTTAGAGGTAAGGATTGGCAATAGGTTTATTAGTGTAGGACCTTTTATTTTGACACCACTAGGAATGTGCTATTATTATTTGATGGTCATAGCTTGCTCCCATCTATAGGTTTAGGATTAGATAGGAATTTTTCAAACCTTTTTTGAAGTTCAATAAACACCCTTGAACTGTGGTCACTTGTGTCTGTCTTACTGTTGATACCATGCCTTCCTTACAATGGGGACAGGGATGAACATGTACCCACAATAGGACAGCCCACAGACGGGCCTGATATGTTCAAATCTATCCGTTACAGCCTACCCACGTGAGGAAACACATGTAGACAAAACATTCACTTTTCTCATGGATACATGTGCGACTCAATTCTGTATTAGCCGGGCGGTGGAGGGGGAATAACCAATGTCAGGCATTACCATGAATGCGCAGGGATTGTCTGGGGCTACAGGTTTGGTTCCTTTTACCAAAAAACTTCAAATTTCTATAAGCGAACATGACCTTACCATGCCACTATTGTATTCCCACCAGACACCAGCAAACATAATGGGTAGGGACATGATGAGCCGACTCAACAGGACCATTTCATTCACTGAGCAGGGGATAGTGTGCTCAACCACAGGAATTCACTATATGAATGCACAAGAATTCATACAGGCCTTTTGCCGGTGAACCCAGAGTTATTTCAATATTGAGTGGAAGTACTTTTAGCATGGCTACCAGGGATGCATGTTCCCAACAGAACTAGAGACATCTACAGTGAGAAACAAGATAATGGTACTACACAGGACAGATGACTCAGGATGGGAATGGAGAACATTAATCGTGGTAGGAGATGAACACAGACTGACTGACTTCACAGACGAAAAATTGTTCTGAGATGACTATTCTGACCTTGAGACAGTGTTCCATATTAGCATTACCTACTGAGATTACATTACAGGGAGTTGCCACAGAGAACGGCCCTATTGAAAAAGGTCCCAGTATAATTCCTTGAGCAAGATTTACAGCGAGTGCCTTAAGGACCAACAGCCTGTATCATGTGGGCCCTCTGAAGGGAGTGGGAGCTGTTAGAATCAAACTCAAGCCAGGGGCAAACTTACCAAGGGCAAAGCAATATCATTTGTCCAGGGAGGCAAACAAAGGCAATTCCATTTCCATGTTAGTTACGCAAGGCTTTTTGGTACCATGAGAAACACAGTGTAATACAAAGATTTATGCAGTGAAGAAGGCAACAGGGGTATCATGGCATTTTATTCAGGATCTGCGTTCCTTAAACCATTTTGTCAAGGCAGAATTCCTGCTACTTCCCAACCCAGTGACAATACTATGTAGAGTTCCTCCAGAAGCTACCCACTTCATGGTGATAGATTTGAAGAATACTTTCTTGTCTATTCCACTTCATGAAGATTCATATGACCTGCCATTGTTTCTATATAGAAAAAACAAGTGGAAACACTCAAGACTTCCTCAAGGGTACTGTGAATGAGCCCCCATATTTAACAGGGCACTCCAAATCGACCTAGAGAAAATACATTTGGACAGCACGATTCTGAAGAGCAGTGCATGAAGTACTCTATACAATTACTTGCTGTGTTAGCGAAAAGGGTTACAAGGTGGACAAGCCAAAGATGCAATATAGCCAGAGCAAGGTTTTGTAACATCAGACAGTTGATATTACAGGAAGGTAGGAAGGTAACCCCACAAAGAGTTGTGGTGATCTTCAAAGCGTGACCGCCACAGACTGTAAGGGTAATTGAGCCATTCTTGGGCCTCTGTAATTACTGAAAGCCCAGGTGTTTGACTACACCACATACACAAGACCCCTTTTAAGCGGTGTCTGGGAAGCTCTGAGGGGGAATGGAAACCTGACATGGGCACAGAAATGACTGAAGCATTTAAAGAACTAAAAGGGGCAATATGTACAGCACCAGTGTTAGGGATTCCCGATTATTGTGAGGAGTTCTATTTATTTTCACACTCCAATGGAGTGGTGATGAAAGCAGTGCTCACACTGAAAACAACCTTAGGGCACAAACCAATAGCTTACTACAGTGGGCGATTAGATCCAGTAATGAAAGGACCCTATCTGTGTGAGCAAGCATTGGCTGCTGCTGAATTTACAGTAGAGAAGTCAGCAAGCATCACAGCAAGCTATAGTACCACATTTTACATGGAGCATGCCATGTTCGCCATTCTCCAAAAAACCAAGACCACACTGACCACACAGACAGCGTCAGAATATGAGATGTTTATCTCAAATCCAGCAATAAAGGCAGTAAGGTGCAGAATTGTGAACCCAGAGACATTCATAGCAGAACCAGTAGAGGAGGGAGAATATGTACACAACTGTGCAAAGTATATATATATATATCCTATGAAGACATCCCTAGGGTAGGAGAAAATGCACTCAAGGGAGGAAAGGTACTTTTTATTGATGGATCATCAACCATAGACCATACAATGGGGGAAAGACATACCAGGATGGTAGTGTTAAAAATACACCAAGTGGAACAGTCAAAGTAGTAGCGGCCGTGAGACTGCCTTCACATTTTTCAGCACAAGCAGCAGAACTATTGGCTCTTATCCTGGCATTAGAAGCACACTAGGAGGAGGAGATCACAGTGTATTCCAACCCGCCTATGTGACGTTTACTATGCATTCAGGACTGTCACTTTGGAAGAGGAGGGACTATTGACATGCTGACGACACACCAGTGGAGCACACACACCTATTGGCCAGTCTCATATACCCACTACAACTCCCATCAGTCATAGCAGTCTTGAAGTGCCAGACACACGAGGGGGGATGTTTGACACCCCATCCAACACACAAATGTGCATGCGTAACTTAATATTGAGAGAACAATATAGTCAATTGCCCATTACCCAAATAGTAGAGTTCCAAGGGCAAGGACCAATAGAAGAAAATAAATTGTGCGTGAAGAGTTGGTGTTCGATATCGCCTACAGATGCACTGTGGAGACAAAAAAGCACAGGAAAGCAAGTGATTCCTGTGACATTGCAGATTGCGCTAACAAAGCTGCACTACCCCATTCACCTTTGTTCGGATGTTCTTACTGCACACATTTTGAACGACTGGTTCTATCCCAAGCTGTAGGAACTTGTCGCCACTTTTATGGAGTCTTCCATAGTATGCCAGAAGTATCATGCGAGTCACATATTGCAGGTAACAATACCACTTCCTAATGAGCCTTTCCAAGATCACCACGTAGATTATGTGGACATAATCCAAGTCTGCCAAGGGTACGACTACATGATCGTAGTTGTATGCCCTTTTTCTCACAGGATCAAAGCGGGTCCATGTTCACACCCCGATGCTCTGAGTAGGGTGAAATTTGTTGTTAGAGAGGTGTTCCCACGATGAGGGGTGTTTGAGGTACTGCATTGGACCTCACTTTGTAAACTGAACCTCACACACAGCCCTACTGGGGATTACAAACAAGTTTTCTTGTGCTTATCACCCACAAGTGAACAGACTTTGTGAATGCCCCAATGGCTTGCTCAAATAGAAAATAGCAAAAATAAAAGCAGCAACGAAGAGTGGTGGCTCCATTGCCTGCCCTTAGCATTGTTCGCATTGTGCAATCAACCTGGATCCGACCACCATTTATCCCCTCATCAAGTGCTGACAGGACGGTTCATGCAACTCCCGCTTGCACCTCACCTAGAGTGCTGACAGATGCCCAAAGTGCATCCACTGTTTTAGGTGATGAAAGAGTTCTCTACAACCTGGAAGGTTCTAGAGTCCTGCTGAAACTATCGAACCCATGATCCTTCGGGTCTATGTAGTCCTGTCCTCCCAACCTGCACCTATCAGCCTGCAGGTCATCCTATAAGAACCCCTCTCTCCAGGTTCTTTCTTCTTTCTTTTTGCTGCCCATGACGAGATAAGTACATTGTAGTGTTAAACGCCTATGTCGAGCGTAATTGGTTTTCGTTTTGTCACATACATTATAAGATTAGTGCTTGCATACATTATAAGATTAGTGCACGTGTAAGACATACTTTGTTCTAGTATGCAGATAGTAAGTAGGAGTGTTACCCGTAACAGTGTGTGATTGCCGAGCGCATTTCTTCGAGCATTGTGGAGCAGGAGGTGGGGCTGTCGCCGCGAGCGAACACGCTCACCTCAGGCAGTCGGCCCTGCTCCTTCTCATATTGCGAGGCCGGGCCGGCGAACCCGGCGAGCTTCAAGACCCAGGGGAGCGGGAGAGCTTAAGCTTCTCGCAGCATTCCCTGCGTGTGTAACACTTGCGCGCACAGATTTGACAGTGCGATCGCGGAGCAAGTTGATTTTACGGCACCACCAGTGAATTTGAAAAAAAAAAAGAAAGACTTCTTGAGGTGGACCATAGCCTGCCAAGCTGACAGAACACAAGACAAGTCAGTAGCTAGTCTAATCCCCTTGGCTGACATTACAGATTTGGCACTGCCAACTTAGATATGGCTCACTGCAACAGCCCTGGTCAGACTCCGTCCACTTCACCGGAGTGGTCTCAAGAGGAGTGGGAAGAGGGACCTTATCAACAGGAGGAAGACCTCTCCCAAAGTTTTAAGCATGTACTGGGAGACTCGCTCACCAAAGCAGTTCCTCAAGGTGTCCAGCCTATCGCACAAAGATTGGAAGATTTGGAGGCTATTATGGCAGAACAGCAAGCGTTCCTTGCCAGAAAAAGAAGAGCAGATAGCCCCGGAGAGGGCACGTCAGCCAGACACCCTGCTGGGGTTGATTATGAGTACCGTAAGGTAGCTCGGAAGAGCAAGAACTCTTTGACCCCCCTGAGCAACTTGGAAAGGGAGGATACTGCTCCCCAAGGAACAAGCGACCCTGTCGCCAGGCTAATAAGAGCCTTCCTGGAAAAGAAAAAAGAATGCCAGGACAGACCCCCGGCCCCAGGGATGAATAATCCAGGGGACAATGATGAAGGCTACATGCCTGATGATGAGGGAGAAGAGGAGATAGACTCCTGTCAACAGATCGATGAGGAGGTCGACCCTCAAGAGGGATATAACACTGCTGACGTGTTTAACCCGGAGGCCAATAGGCACCCGAAATCCTCTGAGTGGGTGCCATCCCCCAGAGTAGCGACGTACATGGCACAGCACATACGAAAACCGCTAGAGCGAGAAGTGCGATCTCGGATGAGAGCAGAATGCCCCAGGCCAGACCTACCGCGGAAGCTAGCGGAGATGCCAGATCTTGACCCTAAAATGGTCACATTTGTAACTAAGACCGCACAACACATTAGAAAAGGAATTGACCGTGCAGGGCGAGGGTGCCTGGACAAGCTCCTCAATATCGCAGGTCCCTTAGCCAAAATAATGGATCTGGCAGAGAGGGCGAAAGATACAGGTTCCCCAGTGGACGTTCCTGCGCTGGCAAATTGGGCCCAAAGAGCAGTTTGTCTCCTCGGGAACGCAAATTGTGCAATGTCATCAGAAAGGAGAAGAGGTGTTTTGCTTAAAATTGACAACAAACTAAGCGACCTAGCCTCGTACGAAACGGGGGAGAACACCAAAGGCCTATTATTTGGCGAAGCATTCGCTAAGGAAATGTCCCAGTTCGTGGGCACTTATTCAGCGCTGGAAAGAGCCCAAAGTTCTATAAAGAAGATTTTTCCAGGGCGAGTTTTTTACGGGACCGGCGACAGAGGGGTCTTGCGTCCAGTCGTTTCAGTTACAACCGCAGACTCCAGGGGCCGCGCACCCATTACTGAGAAGGGAAACAAGACACCTTCTTCCCGACCAGATCCAGGTTCCCCAGGGGCCGTAGAGGAAGAGGATCCTACCGCCAACCTAGTGCATCAGGAGGTGAGTGCAGTGTGCATGTGAGTAGGAGGGAGAACCCTTCATTTTCTTGATGCATGGAAAGCATTGTGCATGATGCATGGGTGTTGCAAGCAGTAGCAGGGCTTTGGCTAGAATTTGTGGGAACTCTCTTTCAGACTTGAGAGCCACGTCCCATTCACATGGTAAGCAAAGAGTTATTTGTCAGGAATAAGGGCCTGTGGTGCAGGAGGAAGCAGGTACGGCATATCTAAAAACTACAATTCCCAGCAGGCATGGGGAAATGTGTAGTTCCTTGGGCCTGTCGGTACTCAGCTGCCGGCACTTTGCAATTAGGGATTGGGCTCTTAACGGCCGCCCGCCTGTGCTCATGTGCTGTTGATTAATGTTGGAGAGCATGGGCGGCGGCGGCGACGATGGCAGGAGCGAAGCAGGAATGCTGAAGGTGTAAGCGAGTGGCGAGCAGGAGTCACGCCGGTTATGTCGCAAGGCATCTTTATATCCCGGGGTGCGGCGGCACACGCTCCTTAATCTGCTCCAGCGCTACAGGTCCGGGTCAGCCGCAGTAGGCTCCCGGACCATCAGTTAAGTGTTTCTATGTTTGTTTGCTTGGCTGGTTTACGGCATTAACATGGAGTAAATCAGAAGCTTCAAGTATTTATGTCCGGACATCTGAGGAAAACGTCCGGACCAAAAGTTAAGTGAAGGCACATAAATCCTTGGTTTTGGGCAAGATAAACGCCAGTCTGGTAGCAGGCACATTGTTGTCTAAGCACCAGGGAAAACTCAACTCTTCTAATCCGCATTTCCAGTTATTACGTTTTTCCTATGTGCAGTGTATTATGTTAATCCATGTTTTGTGAGGCATATGAACGTATCAATGTTCTCTGTTCATTATCGGTGTATTATGGTTTTAAGTTATTACCAGTTATTCGCTTTTCCACATGGAGAAAAGCGTCGTTCTATGTGCATTATGTTGTGCTAATCCATGTTTGCTCACGAGTTGTGTAGGGTGGCGTGTTATGTGTTAACTAATTACTGAAGATAGAGTCAGGTCAGGTTGCAGGAGTATTAAGCTATCTAGTCAGGAATTGTAGGAGTTTTTTGTCGTTTTATGTCTTGTTGTCTTCCCTTCCTTCCCTTTATTTGTCCATCCCCTTTCCCTAACTCCTTCTTCCCCCCATTGGCTGCCCTGTGGCTACCTGTAATTCGAACATCCAGGCGCCCGTGCCAACCACGGTGGGAGGGGTCGATCCATTTGGCTTCTGTGGTTCGGGAGAGGGGATTGAAATCCTCCTCCCTTAAGTTCAGTTTGTGACATTATTACTTTTGTACAGCGAACTGCTCAAACTGAAAGACAAAAACGCTATAGAGTGAGAGTCGCAGGGAGAACCAGGGTTCCTCAGCAACATGTTGCTCGTACACAGAGGGGACAAGATACAGCCAGTAATAAATTTGAAAAATTTGAACGAGTGGCTAGTATACAACCACTTCAAGATGGAAGGTATCCATTTGCTCCGGGATCTACTTCGTACGGGAGATTGGTTAGCGCGCCTCGATCTCAAGGACACCTACCTAGCGATTCTGACAGCTCGGAAATATCAGAAGTATCTCTGATTCCGATGGAACGGTGAAACATGGCGCTTCTCAGAGAGAGAGGTATCCGTATTATAATTTACCTAAACGATATCCTCGTCCTAGGTGCGGACAGAATGTCTCTCACCAGGAGCGTTGAGTGGATCTTCTCGCTCCTGTCATCACTAGGATTTGTAGTGAACTTAGACAAATCCCAATTGACACCCGTCCATATCATAAAATTCCTGGGGTTCAACATAAATACTCGCAACGTAACGCTCGAACTTCCACAGCGCAAAGTAAGAGCTATAAAGAGGGAGCTCAAGCTCATGATAGCGAAGAAAGTGATTTCGCTCAGGAACCTGGCCAGAGTAGTGGGTCTGCTTGCAGCCTCTATTCAGGCGATTTTTCCCAGTCCGCTTCACTATCGAGCCCTTCAGAGGCTAAAAATAAGGCACCTACAAGGAGGACTGGGTTATCATCAATTGGTGATGCTAGATGCCGAAGCCATTACAGAGCTGCACTGGTGGCTCCAGAATATGGAAGCTTGGAACGGCCGGGCTATTTTCGGAGACTCCCAGACCTCATCATAGAGTCAGATGCAAGCAGATCAGGCTGGGGAGCCCGATGCGAGAACATAGAGACAGGAGGGAAATGGTCGGAACAGGAACTGCGCCTCCACATAAATTGTCTTGAGCTGTTAGCAGGCTCATTTGCGGTCCGCGCTTTCACAAAGGACTGAGTAAAGTGTTGCGTGCTGCTCAAGATGGACAACATCTCAGCAGTACGGTATATCAACAAATTAGGGGGAACGAAGTCCAAACTCCTCGCAGAATTGGCGAAGGACTTCTGGCATTATTGCCTCCTGAATCAGATATCAGTCTCAGCCGAATACCTACCAGTCACTCTCAACAAAGTGGCGGACTGGAACTGACGATATCTTGTGGATTCCAGCGACTGGATGCTACATCCTCGAATATTCAAGGAGCTGCAGGATCTCTGGGGTCCCCTTCATATAGATCTATTTGCGTTCAGACTGAACGCACAGATTCCAATTTACTTCAGTTGGAGAATAGACCCGGGTGCAGCTGTCACGGATGCGTTCCTTCAGCCATGGCACAGAGCAATACACTATGCCTTCCCTCCGTTTCTCATGATCACAAGGGCATTAGCGAAGATCCGCAGAGAACAGGCACAAGTAGTGATCATACTCCCCATTTGGAGATCGCAGCCCTGGTTTCCAGTAGCGATGGAACTTTCTACGGATTTTCCAAGGACAGTTCCCCATCGACCAGACCTTCTGCTCAACCCAGCCGGACAGAGCCACCTGCTAATAACGGAGGGCAAGTTGAGGCTGATGGCCTGCAAGGTTTCAGGAGAAAATGGGACTTGCCAGGCATTTCGCAACTCGCTGCAGATTGCATCAGAGACTCCTGGGCGTCTTCCTCCATCAGGAGCTACAATGCCGCTTGGAATAGTTGGACCCAGTGGTGTGCAGAGCAGAGTCTGGATCCTGTTTCTGCCCCTGTAGTGCAGATACTCAATTTCTTAGTGAAAACATTTCAGGAAGGTATAGCCTTTAGAACCATAGGAGTATTCACGTCAGCTATTTCAGCAGGACACAACAGAATAGAGAATGCCGCCGTTGGCGAGCACCCCACAGTACTGCGATTATTGAAAGGAATGAAGCTCAAGAGGCCTCCCGAACCAAAATACGCAGTACTGGTGGAACGTCAGGCATGTTGTCTCTCTGTTCCTCGCATGGCCAGACAACGAGCACCCCTCTCGATCCCAGTTGTCAGGGAAATTGGCCATGCTGTTATGCCTCACAGCGTGCCATAGAGTTTCCGATGTCAAAGCACTAGAGATAGATAGGAAAATATTCTACCCAGAGGGAGTAGACTTTACTATCGCTAAACGAACAAAAACAGATTCTAAAGTGATATCCTATCCTTAGTTTGTGGAGAATAAGAAGCTGTGCGTAGCGCAATGCATTAAGAATTATGAAACCGTGACTGCGCATTTAAGACCTAGGGGAGTTACCCTGTTACTAATAGCGCGTAGGAAGCCTTTCCATGCAGTAGCAACTACGACAATTGCCAGATGGGTGCGAGAGATCATGCATTGGGCAGGAATAGACCTAACCCTCTTTGGCGCACGTTCTGCTAGGGGCATGATGGCTTCTAAGGCCTTTCAGCAGGGGTGTCCCTTCAAGATATCATGAAATCAGCGGATTGGTCCTCCGAGTCCACCTTTAAGACATTTTATTTCAAACCAGTGTCAGACATAACTAATAGAGTGGTGGCGAGCTTTGAACAAGCATAATGCAAGCCTCCTGTCTTGTCATAGAATGAAGATTGCCCACGCTTACAGCTCAGGAAGTCTTCATTCTATTAAAGACAAAGAGGCGAGCATTATATCCCACCCAAAGTATATACGAAAGTTGAATTTATATGTGATGCTTGTCATGTTCATCTTTGTCCACTACCCTCCCTGATGTATTATTATATGTTCCTCGCAGGAGACGACCAAAAGGCGACCTGATCAGAAGCTAATGATTGAGACGAGTGCATCCGTCAGTAGTTCGAGAGGTTCCGAGACAAGTCTGCCGGAGGCCCAGTTACAGTTCTGTTGAAAAGACTTTTGTTGATGGTCATTAAGGTTGTTCAAGTTCTTTTCGAAGTTGTATGGAAAACGAAAGAGGAAATGACCTGGAGAGGGGTTCATATAGGATGACCTGCAGGCTTATAGGTGCAGGTTGGGAGGTCAGGACTACGTAGACCCGAAGGATCATGGGTTCGGTAGTTTCAGCAGGACTCTAGAACCTTCCTGGTTGTAGAGAACTTTAAAATTCTAATTTACACATTTTTGTGTTCCAAATGGACAGAAAAAAGTTATAAATGTTGTATTTCAAAAGTTATAGTTGAAAAGCTGTTGTGGCAGTAATAAAGAAAGTAAAGCATAATGCTCGCCTCCTTGTCTTTAATAGAATGAAGACTCCCTGAGCTGTAAGCTTGGGCAATCTTTATTGATGGCTATTGCTTCTTTTTTCTCTTAGCAGGTTCAATCTTCCCAGTGGGGAGTTTGAAGTAGGATGAGGAAGATAATGCCCAAGTAACAGACTCAGAACTGCTCAAGCAACCGCTAATTTATCCTGGGGACCAGGTCTACTTAATGAACTTAATCCGCTCCTGGTATAAACCCAGATTCGAGGGTCCCTACTTGGTAGAGCAGGCAACTGACAAAGCTGTGAAGCTTGCTGGTAAAAAAAGCCTGGAATTATATTGGAGATATCAAGCCCTGCAGAGGTGAGACCTCCTCGGCCCAACTAATGGATCACTATTGGGCCAGTGGATCCAAAGCATACATGCAACTACCACCAAACTTGGCTGGTATATGCTCTCTAGTACAACTCAACACACCAGCATTAGTAATACCTCGGAAAGACATAAAAATTGAAGGATTCCCTAAAATGGAAGCACACCAGGAGGAGGAAAAAAGGACTACAGAGCCGACGAGAGTAAAGAGAGGGAACTACATCTGGAAAAAGATGGAAGAGGCATTGGATGTGATACCAGCAGAACACAGACTGTTCAGCAGAACCAAAATGTTCTTTGCATCAGTTATCCCAGGAATTCAGGTGAGCCCTAACGCCAAATGGCTCCAGATCACCATATGGAAATTGTTGCATATAATAAATTTGACCGTCAAGGGGTTCAACTCTATCAAAGAAGAGTTGAGAGCTGTTAGGTTGATGATCTTATAGAACAGATATGTTCTGAACTTTCTCACATCAATGGAAGGCGGCGTTTGCACCAAGATCGGGCCTTCCTGTTGCATGAATGTGCACTCGCACGATGGAGAAACTGAAACACTTACCGAGGCATTCATACAATTATCAGACCTGCATGCAAAGATTGAGACAGTGACAAACCCGATAGACGAAGGTGGAGACTGGCTGATATACATCTTTTCCTGCATTGCATCATGGATGGCTAGTGGTCTGACAGTGCTGCTAGCAGCTTTAGTATTCGTTTTATTTGCATTCTCTGATATCAGAGTAGCAATAGCACAATGCAAAAAAAACAAAGAAAACACAATATGAATGAACATTTTTTTGGGCTTAGAAACAAAAGGAGACAGAGAAACACAGATGCTTAACATATTGCAATCACACTTGAAGCAGTATCCTCTGTTCCCACCCAGTACATGGTTCTCCTTTCCCCCAGATCCACACAATAATTGGAGAAAACTGGTGTGGTGTAAACCCAATGGTGATTGCTGCTACATGACCTGGATCTTAGAAAAACAAGTCAGGCGTGCTGGACACTTGGGAGGAGTGGTGAAGGTTTGGATTTCAAAGCCATACTTGACCAGAGAGAACAATTTGGGGAGTGTGGTCAACCTGTCGACCAGAGAGGTGATTGAAGAGGCGAACCTAAACATAGCCTTTGTTGCATCCATCCTGTTCTCAGCCCATCGACAGAGAAGCGAGAGATTTATATCCCTTGTGGCCCCCTCCTCTCCTTCATCATTATGTATTGCAGATGTGAGAGGCGTTATTCACTCAGGTAGCCATTCAGACCATACCCAGATGATGTCCCAGAAGAGACGAGCCTGTAATGGATAGAGCAAGTCGACTGACTGTAGCCACAGAGAGCAGATGACGCAACGACTAACATCATGACGTAGATACATTAGACATGAAGCACATACGCATCCCTGCACGAAGCTACGCAGACATTTTATTTTATTGCCGATAGACAAGTAGGATATGCTCATGACTCACATAGCTGGAGGACTGACACACGTATACCTTTTTGCTGAGCACAAAACCTCAAGACGCATACAAATACATATAAATCGCTTGCTGACGCTTACCGCAACTAACAGGGACAGCCATGCGAACAAAGATGGATGCCACAGGTACATTGGAGTGGATGGGAGAAGCTCTGAGAGTTCGAGGCACAGAGGAAGCCAACAGGCTCATCTAGTCGAAGCTTGCAGGACAGGCTTCCAGTGCAATTACCATGCACAGATAGCCAAGTACACAGAGAGAAGAACAGTTTCCAGATAATGGGAAAGGACAGGGCACCTGCAAGGAAACCAAGCACAAAATCCTCATAATTACAGGCAAGAAATATCCATTTTGTGGTCCCTACCCAATGCCTATTCATTCAAACCAGGTAGAGATTGCTATTACCACCAAACTAAAGGCAGGGGGATACAAATGTAACACAGGTTCATAGGTGAACGTTCTGTCTCATGGCCTAGTTGATCAGAGAAGGTAACTTTTTGGGAACATGCAGCACCTTTGGGGTCGTTCCTACTCAGAGTCTCGGGAGGATAGCTCAGGGGAAGCCCAACGCCATGGAGCAATACAGTTTTGATCCTTGTGTCCACGCTTAGAATTCTCTGGGTATTATAAATAACCAATCAAATAAAATATAAATAAATACTAACTTTAGTTGTTGCACTTGGCCTGGTATCTGTCCAAGTCTCCAAGGATGAGAAGACCTTCTCTGTCCGATCCCGGTTCACCATCCAGGCTAAGCTTACACTAAGCTTACACTATGTTGCATTGGCCAACCACCTTTCACTTACCTGTAACTTTGCAATGCATAAATGTGGAGGTGGTCTCAGGAGGAGCTACCAGATATGGTTTACCCAATGAATATACAAATCCCTTGTAGAAAACATATGTAGTTCACTTCACTAACCAATCCCTTCCCCTGTTAGGTTTTTGGGATGTAACCACATTTTGTGATGTCACATGCTAAGCAAACCGGCTGCCAATCTCCTAGACACTGAGCACTGAGACAAGTGTGGAGAATGTTATGCTGTTCATGCTGCAATCCCTGTCATTTGAATGTGCAATAAAGACAGTTGATCTGTTTCCTATGGCTGGGTCTTTTGTTCTTGGTTCAGGGGATTTCCAGGGCCGAGTTCATCTTGCATGTAGATTGGGAGGCTGTTAATAGTCTCCTGGCCACTATTACAGCTTCATTTGATTGGGATCAGTTAATTGCCTCGAGTGAAAATTCCTGGGTATAAATAAGAATTGTAAATGCACTGAGGTCTTCATACTGAACAAAAAGAAACCATTGGTGTGGATGTATGATGCCACAGCTAATATTATTTAATAGAATCAAGTCTTAAATATGTCAAGTATTTCATGGTTGATGAGTAGGTATATTTACAGAGGCAACTGATGTTCAACACCTACCCACCTCCCACACACAGCAACTGTCTTGCATTTGAAAATACCTTGTGTCCGTGAGGAGGTCATGGAAAATAACCAGGAGGAACAACTTCCAGGGCAGCTGGGACACTTGGCATGTGTAAAGAAAAAGAAGTAAAGCAAAGGGATTGGTGCAATAACTATAAGCGGCAGAAGGTAGGAAATGCTGTATATCTCATAAACTTCCTGAATGGTTTGGTGGAGAAATGATAGCACAAACTAGTGCAGTACTTGATGATGAGATTTGCAGTGTCTTGCCATATCCACACCATGAGAATTATATATATATATATATATATATATATATATATATATATAATATTGTCTGCGATATGTGAAATTATATTTTTATACTGTACAATAATTTGCCTATATATATATATATATATATATATATACACAAGCAATTGTCATGGTGTGGATAATTCACTACAAAAAAACTGTGTTAAGGGGACGTTATGGTTAAGTTGCCCTCCCAAAAACCTGTGCACTTCACTAAAAAAAATGTTTCCACCTCCCCATTATAGTTCAAATTAAAACCGAAAAACCCCTGAAATTCGCCAGTTATGGTAAACTAAGCCCCCATACCTGCCATCACCACTGTGCACTCCTAACACTTACACCCAGAACATGAAAGATGGCATCACAAATTTCATTGATGACATCACTGATGACATCACATGTTTAGCCCCTTTGTTTTCATTCACTGCCATACATATATATGTTCATTCAGCAAAAAAACGTTGTTAAAGGGATGTTACACTTCACATTGAAACCAAAAAACACTGTACATTCCCCAATTATGGTAAGCTAAGCAACCATAACTCACACCACCAACGTGCATTGCTAAGCCTAACACCCAGGACATCAAAGATGACATCATAAACTGTCCCACCTGTACCTGCCCCCCTTCTCCATTCCCTTATGAACCATCCCCAAACCTTCAAGAAGAAAATAGACGTTTTGACGAAACATTCATCCCTTCTTCCCCTCATAAATCTTCCCCTCATAACCAGCCCGTGTTGAATCATAATTCCCCTATATTTGTGTCAGTATCTGCTTCGCCCGGTATGTCTTTGGAATGAAGTGTGTGTGCGTGTTTGGAATGTTTTTGTATAGTAGTTGAAGTTAAAGAGTTTGAGTAATAACATTTTATTTAAAAAGACTTCAAATGTTCGCAAACAGCGCGCCTGTTCGACCTATCCATAAGGAATGGAATGTGGATGTTGTAATGGCAGTACACCTACCCGTACTAATGTCAACTAAGATGGAATTGATGTTTGACTGCACTATCTGTGCGGGTTGTGCATAAAGAAACAGAAAGCAGCGTCCTAAGGACATTATACCTCCCTGTACCGCTTACAAATAACAAAAAACATGTTCATAGAACACACCAGGTGTCCGGGATGTCTGTAAATTAGCAAAATGGGAGCGTGTTAAGGACACTATACCTGTCCATATCGTCCGCAGCTAAGATGGTACCGTCCGTAGAACAGGCGCGGTGGCCGGCATGTTTGTAGTCAAACAAAATGGAGTTATGCTAAGGACACTGGACCTGTCCGTACAGTGAGCATATCTTGTACACACATGCGCAGTACAACCATAAGTACAGCGAACATCGCTCCTGTCCCTAACTGTCTCTCACTTGTGCGCACTTTGAATTAGTTTGAGAACCCGAACACTGTCCGTAGGACACTTGCGTGCATGGGCATGTTTGTTAGTCTGCATTTGCTGTCCAGCGGACACCCATTTCGGTCGCGGATGTGCTCAGGACGTCATCATGTGACCGCACCCACGCTGAGCGTGTGGACTAATTTGCGCAGTTTGTGTGCTTCCGCGACAGTACAAAAGAACTTATACACACAAGGCAAATTATTGTACAGTATAAAAATATAATTTCACATATCGCAGACAATAGCTTGCCTGTGGACATGGTGTGTAAAATTTTTGAAACACTTTTCACTGATGAAGATGGTGATGAGGCACATCACTCCACCCCTATAAATGCCACACCCCGAGCGCATCTTCATTGTGCTTCTGGCTATAGCATATTGAGTTGTGCTGCCTTTACTGCTGCAGTGACCAATAGAAAACGAATTGTTATGGCATCCATGGCTACTGTCGCTTCATTAGCCTCAGCAACACCTCCAGCACCACCACTTCCCCAAGGGCCTGCAGAGGGATATGCGGGTGAGGATGTAGAGATCGAGGAAGAGGAGGAAGCGAGAATGAGGTGGAGGAACTGCGCACTACAAGCACTTGCCGGGAGTCGTGGGTGTGGCGGTTGTTTTCTGTTTGTGGGAACGTATCAAAAGCATGTGCAAACCGGGTCAGGTGTAACCAGTGCCAGTTGGTGCTGAGTCGCGGGAGACCTGGTGTGTAGAGCTTTGGTACTACAACCATGAAACACCACCTAACACGCGGAGTAAAACTGGAGTTTGCACTGCGAGTAAGTGGTGGCTCTGAAAAGAGCCTTTGGTGGTGTTGTGTCTACTTCAAAAACTGAACATTGGGAAAACAGAATGGCAAATAGGTTAGTGTGATTCCAAAAAAGGGCGCAATGTATTTTGTACATTGTGAAGAAAAATTTGGTTGCCAGCATGTGTGAGATGGATGCCATCTCAGCAAAAAATGAAAGAGCTATGAAACAAAATGTTTTCATTGTGGAATGAGGACATGCCAACATCTCTTAGAAAAGCACAAACAGTCTTATTCACATTGCGTCTCGCTTTCTCCATTTGTGGACCAAATGCAGAAGAACGCAGCCATATTTGTCTTTGTTCAATAGGGGAAAAAACTATGTGGCAATTGGGGAACATGTCCATGATCTGTGCAAGTCCTTCCTTCATTGCAAATTGCAAAGAAATTCCAGAGATGTAGCCTAAACTGTTTCCTCTGCAATGAATGATAAGTAATCAGGATGATGCTCTGTCAGTAAAGTAACACAGAGAGGTACCAAGTCCAGCCATCTCATTCCATGCACGCCATGCCAGTGCACTTCCGCATGAGGCAATCCAAGATCTGTAGATAGACGGCAATTTTATGCATGCACCTTCAACCAATGTATCCATGAGTCTCCCAAAATCCAGATAATCTGTTTTCGAGCACACAGAGCTATAGCTGAGTGGTCTCCTGTCAGGGAGAGGACGGTCTCACTAAATCTCTCCCTTCAGAACACACCTACTGAACTGTATTGACCAATCCCTAGCTGCGCTCATTCTCATTTGCATGTGTATCCACCCAGAATCCCCGTTGGTAATATGCGCTGCCTGCAAACTACCACCATGTCCACGGACAAGTACAGGATCAGAGCGTGACGACTGTACAGTTAAGTAATAATCCCCTTTTCTCCTTGAAGGTGGGCTCTGAAAAGAGTCATTTATTTTTTATTTTTGGGCAGATGCCTTACAGACACCTGTTATTTTGTGTTTTTTTTTTAAATTTTTTGTTCTTACTTTCCTCCTACAACCATTACAGAACCTTCTCTAAAGCAAGCTGTACATTTGAAAAGAACATGGCATTTCCAAAAGAAGACAGTGCAACACCATCTGCTGCAAAATAATCCGCATTACTGGGATCAATGTAGTCATGGCTGCAGAAAAACATACCAGCTCGTAACATGAAAGCACGCATGCCGCGATTGATGTTACACCTCCCAATACTTTGATCTGGACAGAAAACAGAACTGTTATCCCATTTTCCTCTAGGGAGTAAACCAGAAAAAATTACTTTCACAGTTGGAAAGATATTCATGAGTGTTTGAACCAACTCTCTTAAATCTTCCAACAAAGTACGTGAACTCACGTACCCCAAATGGCAAGCACCGTAGTGCAAAGGTACCACATGAGGAGAGGTCGTTGTACGCATTTGTCTGCAAACTTGCAGAATTGGTGCAACAGCGCCATCAACCTCAGCACTCCACACCACCTCCACTCATCTCACATCGAAATGGTGTGCCAACTGCCTACTCTCGCCATAGTGCTGTAAGCCATGGACAAAAACATCTCCAAGCACAAAAAGCTTGACCCTCTCCACCTCTGCCATCTTCAGTATACTCACTGTCTTTCAACACAAAAGAGCAATGTGAACGTCTGATTGGCTAATTCCTACAGTCCCCTTTCCATGCTGGATTTGCTGTAGAAACCCGTATGTGAAATGCCCTACCCGCGAACAAGTGTTGTCTACATGCGGCACGTTACTCTTACCCAGTCCTTCTACCCTTTCCACATCAGTCGCAAATCCAGTCCCTCATTGGACACAACTAAGCAGTCACACAACCATCCACCAATCACATTAAACATCGCTAAATCTAACTCCGTCAGCAACATTGTGCACTTCAAATTTACTATCGATGACTCTGAATGGAAGTCGCATATCGTTGCAAAGCACCTATCTCACAAACGACTGTGCAAGTGTCGCAGATTTCTACATACACCTCCATGCATGCGCACATGCATGAGTATAGAGTACAGGTATACATATTTTAATCAGAAAATATCTGCAACCCTTATGATTTAATTTAAACAAATTAATGCCGCTAAATCTGCATAGGCAATACATACCAACGCTTCACATTTTAAGTGCAAGATGTCTGATTTTTCATTGGCAAACCGCACTACCTCTTATTCTCTCCCGCATAACCTATACATACGTTACAGGCATGCCTATTTAGCGCGAAGCTCGAGTTTACATTACAAAATGTCTGAGTTGTGTACTGTGTACGGCCTGCAGTAATGCTACTTGCAATGCGATCGTATGGGAAAAATAAGTGCTCCCGATTGCTGTGGTGACATCTCCCCCTGAGGGTCTCCCGATTTTTCGGCATCGTACTTATAATTTGAAAGTAGAACATTTTTCCCCATCTACTGTAATATCCTATCGCTTACAAACCTATAGATAAAATAGCTTTAAAAAAACAAGGCATTTTCATAACATTAAAATTGTTCTAATTTCTGAAGGACTTGCAAGTAACATACTGCAAAAAACATACAAAGACAGCACATAGTGAAGTGAAATGCACACATGCACTGTGTTGCAATACGAAAGGAGAATACTCTAACAAATGATGCACAATTAACGTGTACAGTATCATCACTGCTTTAAACACACAAAGTGATTTTTTTTTCTCAATCACAGTGAAGACTACTCTCCTGGGAAGCAACAGCATCTACACTGCAAACGACATATCTGAAGAAACCTGGTCTTTTCGCAAAAAAAAAGTAAGTACATAACTACCTTTATATTCTAACTATTCCTCAATGAGTGTGCGTGGATTATTTGTTAACTTTGGACACCAAAGCTAACATTGATTTGTGCACCATTCAACTCACAAATCCCCATTTGTTAAACAAAGAATAACAGGCAGAATGGCTCACAAATCCCTGTGTGCTTGGAACTCAAATAACATACAGAATCATTAGAATGTTAGTACTAGGAAATAAATAGCTGTTTCAATTTTATGCCATTTTGTTTACAAATAATGCTTCTCGTCACCACTAGGCCACTTTGTACTGTCATCTGAAGAACATTGTAGTGCTATATAAATAGAAAAATAGCCTTCCCAAATCATTATAAGAGTCCAATGCACATTCACACACCATGACAAACAGCTTCCCTATCAAAATCATGCATGCATGCACACAACACACATAATTGTACAACAGACCAAAGCATGCCTTCCTTTTTTCAACAGACACTAAAGAATGCCTACCAAAAAGCAAGTCCGTAGAAAGGAATGCAGAATTAGAGCAAATAAAAATAAAAGTGTCCAATCTAAGCATCCATCTGTAGTAGAGTTTGTAGAGAGCGTTGGAACAAACCAGCTAATACAGTCGTTTAGCAATACAAAGGAAGCTTCAAATACCGAAACTTTACCTCCTCCATCAAAATGTGTCACAAAACACAAAAATCTTGGCAAACAATCGGCTACCAGTACAGCTAGAAATCCTCCTTATAATCCTGATATAGTAACAAGAACCCACAGTAAAAAACGTATTTTAGCAAAAATGTTTCGCCACAGAGTCCTTAAGAATCTAATAAGAAGAGGTCCAAAATCATCCTCAACCCTTAAAACCTATCGTAGAAAATTAATCCTACAAGTTCTCGTGGACAGTGCAATCCTTCTCAAAAGGAAGTTGTTTATATTAGTGTTAAGTAGGATGAAAGCACTAACAAAACTAAGTACCAAACTACAAAAGAAACTCAGCAATAAACGGAATGTGAACAAAAATAATTTCTTAAATGTTTGTGGAGGTGAATGGAGTCACACGACAACCACAGAACCATATTTTAATCAAGAAGCATACAAACAAAATCAAACAAACACAATTGCCATCCATAGCAGTGGACAAGGATATGAAAAAATCAATAGTACCATCATGGAACAAGAAATACTGATTACAAAAGTATCCCCTGAAAACACAGAATTACCTCTCGATTAGACAGAACCACACAATCCAGTATACAAATGGCTGTGGACATCAATATGTGCCATTCCAAACGAATCTTTCAAATCTTTACGTCAGTTCCTCAATCATTATGTAAAAGTAAAATGAAAGTGCTGCAAAATATGAATATTTGTCCAGTGCGTAAATACACAGGACTACAAGGACATTCATTAGCCTCCATTTCTGGGCCTAGTTGCAAAAGCATCTTCCATGATATCAAAAGGATATCAGTACATCATTCAAATGTAAGAAATCTAGTGTATAAAATATACTATGCAAAAAGTCCAGCTTCAGAATTAGGCAATTTAAATAATACTCTTCTGCATGGTACACCCAAATACTTACAAGAAGAAATTGACCGTATTCAGAGAAAATATTTTGGAAGTCAAAGCCACTTACAAAATGCAATAGTTTTAAAACATAGTAGCAACAATTCTGCACATAGCAACCTTTCATTACACACATACAGAAAAGAAATACTAAAATTTAAAAGGGCATCGGATGAAGTACCAAACCATGTGTGTGTTTGTTGCCGCAGAACTTTTTACAAAAGGAACACAAAAAATATAGACATAGCATAAATAATAGAAAACAATGAAGATTCTGAATGGTTTGAATTAGCTGTCTACCTTTTAGCAGAAAACAAATATGAAGTAACTGATCGCCTAATATGTTGCAGTTACTGGACTACAAAATTAGACAACAACCACACTCCTTCACGTGCTATTACAAATAATTTGGAATTGTTCCCACTACCAAAAATCCTGCAACAACTCAATTTGTGTTGACATCCCTCTGAATTGGTGAAAGGCATTCGTTGCAAAGTAGTTTATTTACCATTAGATCCAACCAAAAATGCACACACTCTAGAAGTGCAACGTTCAATAGAGCATTCTTTAATAGTCTTGGTAAATGGTGTACCAACAAAAGACAAAAATATTTGGCAACAACTGGTGGATTTACATAAAGTTAGACAAGCATTGCAATATCTAAAAGACAATAACGAGTACTAGAAGGAAATAAATACTGAAGAAAGCTTAAGGGAAACAACTGAAATAATTCAAGAGTCATCAGAAACTGGACAATTCAAACTTCTGGATCCTGCTACAGTATCCACTCTTTGGGACCAGTACACAATTCATCCATTGCATTCCAATGAAAGCATAGATGATGCACTAGAAACTTACCAAATGCGACAAACCAAAGGTTCACCTATGAGTATATGGGAAAAAAGTATAGAAGCACATGCTTTTCCACTGCTATTTCCAACTGGCGATGGTCGGAGATACAATGATAGACCCACTCAAATTGGGGCATCAGAATACCGCTCATTACGAATGTATTCCCAAGATCCCAGATTTAGACAAAATGGGGAATACATATTCCACCTACTCTATGAAAGTGAATTAGCAACGCTATGTTACGGAGTTGCACACATTTTGAAATCTGGAACCCACTTTCAAAATATGTCAGCTATGCAGTTAATACAAAAAGTACATGAAAAATATGAGGTTTCACAATCAAGTATAACAAATTTGTTTTCAAACATTAGTGGTACAAAGGAATACTGGTTCCGACAGCACAGAGACGTGCGTTGTATGATCAGAAACCTTGGACCACCTACTTGGTTTGTTACACTAAGTTGTGCAGAATATGCATGGGAAGATTTACATGAGTTCCTACGCATAGCAAACAGCAACAAAAACAACATACGTATATTAACACCTGGAGAACTTTGTTCTCTAGATCCAGTTAATGTGTCAAGATATTTCCATCATCGTTTCATTGCCATGCTACACTTTTTATTTGCAATAAAACTGTTCCTCCCCTTGGAGAAGTGCAACACTTCTTTTGGAGAAAAGAATAACAAGCGAGAGGAGCAGCACATATTAACATGCTGTTATGGATCAAAGGTGCACCTAAATTTGGTCACAACAGTGATAGCACTGTTTTGCAGTTTATCCAAAAATATTTCACTTGTCAAATCCCTTCACAACAGACACATAGAGAGTTGCATGGGCAGATTTTACAATTTCAAAGACACAAATGTGTCAAATATTGTCGCCGCAAATACTAAACCAAATGCCGCTTTGGTTTTCCTAGACCAGTTACAGAAACAGGTGAAGTAAACAACTTCATGTCTTCAGTTCGACATAGTGTTAAAGGTAAATCACCTAAGAATACCTATTACATAAAAAGAACAGAAGAATCAAAATATATCAATGCAATCATTGCCCTCTTATGGAATGCAAACATAGATGTGCAGTACATTGCAGACAATTCTTCTGCTGTTGCACGATATGTTACAGCCTACTTAACAAAAGCAGAAAAAACAGAGCTTCAAGACCTCTGGGATGACCTAGCATCAGACAAAACACTATCACAGAAATTGTACAGGCTAGGCATAAAAATGCTCTCTCATAGAGAATGTGGTGCCTATGAAGCAGCATATCGTTTAACCGGTACTGCTTTGTATGGAAAATCAGTCAAAATAGTATGGCAAAGACTTGGTCCTGCTACATCTAGGAAAAGAGTGCTGAAATCATATGAGGACATAGAAACAATTGCCAGAAATAATACCAACAGCCAAGACATTCTAAAAAACAATTTACTGAACACAGACTATCTGAACAGGAGTAGCACTTTGGAAAGCATGTGTCTATACCACGTAGATCAAAACTTTGCATACAAAAATAATATAAAACACAATGAAAGCAAACGTAGATATAGAGTGACCAATTGTGAAGGGAGCTTAGTGAAACTTACCAAACAAAGCTTAATTAATCATGTACAATTGTCATTAAAAACTCCTCAACAGAAAGAACTATATTCCATGTCTCTGTTACAACTTTTTAAACCATGGAGAAAAGAGGAAGACATACTAGATAACTATGACTGCTATGAAGATGGTTTTCAAAGCAAATGAAAGTGCTATCACCGAAGTGAACTTTACGCAGTACAAAACAATGTTACACAATGAGTAGCAACAGGAAAAAGAACTTCAGGCCCAACTAGATAAGGACTCTTCCGACAGTAGTCAACCTTCGGTAACAGAAAGTCAAGAACCACTATGACAACCACAAATAGCAAATGAGGCAGAAGTAGCTATGGCAGAAGTAGAAAACACCATGTATCGGTATCAAGAAGACTTAACTGTACAACAAGCAAAACTTAACAAAGATCACCGCACCATTTTTGAAGATGTAACAAAACAAATTGTACATGGTGTACAACACGAAAATAAAGAATGTACCTGCCATAATTACAAACCTATACTGCTGTACATGAGTGGTGAAGCTGGATCAGGAAAAACATTCTTGATCAATCAGCAAGTTTCTTCAACAATTGACAAACAACAAACGTTCAGCTGTTGTAACGGCCCTCACAGGTGAAGCTGCCTACAACATAGGCGGTGTCACTTTACACCGATTACTACTGCTTCCAGTAGAGCATCAAAATAAATTAGACTATTACAAACTTTCTGCAGAAGATGCAATGGAAGTATGCAGAGTATTGAAACAAATGAAAATGCTACTAATAGATGAGCATGGTCTCCAACCTAATGTTGGCTTTGATTCACCTCAGATTGCAAGAAGTACTTAAAAATAACAACAAAGAACTCTTTGCAGGGATTATTCGTTTTCGGAGATCTTCTACAATTGACACCAGTGAAAGGTGAACCTATTTTTGAAACCTCAGGCCACAAACTCTGCCGTAAAACTGTAGGCAGCATAGGAAATGTCAACATTTGGCAACATTTCCAATACAGAGAATTAACAGAGAACATGCGGCAATCTGCAGATCTCACTTATGCCAACATCTTAAAAAGTATTATAGTTGGTGTACTATCGCAAGAAGCACAAGCAGTATTGAAAAACCAGCACATTCATGCATTTTATGGTGATAATGCATGTGCGTACAAAAATGTCAATTGTATGGCCTTAATGCCAACTCTTGCGTGCTGTTTCAAATTCAATGAAACAATGTTAAATAAAGAAATGCAACCATTAATAGAAATTAGGGCTGCAGACAAAATAGACGTACATGGTATGACAGTACCCATGTGTGAGCAAGCCACAACAAGACTGAATAGTTTAGAAAATTCAATCTCCAACACAGCTGGAATGGAAAAAATATTAAAATTATCCTTAAATTGTAGAGTAATGCTTAAACGTAACCTTGATGTCGAGCAAGGGCTAGTTAATGGAGCACTGGGTACAGTTGTTGGCTTTCAATCATACCCTCGTGATAGCAATATTCAGTTTGTCAATATTCGCTTTGATAAACTTTCAGAAGTGAAAAGGATAGGGTGCTCAAGTGCTGGATTCCTTCTCTTCAAAGACATGTATGTACGTAGAGAGCAATTTTCTCTAACTCTTGCATATGCAGTTACCATTCATAAATCCCAAGGTCTTACCCTAGACAAAGCATTGATAGATATAGGAAACACAGTCTTTAAAGAAGGCATGAGCTACGTAGCATTATCATGCTTACGTACACTTGGTGGTCTATTGCTAATGAACTTTGATGCAAGTAAAGTCAAAGCTGATATTCCTTGCATTCTAGAATACAATAGACTGCGTTCACTGTACACCCCCTATCTGAAACAATATCCTGTTCCAGATAAAGGAAAACACGGTAAAATAAAACTAAATCAAACAGAAATGCAACAGAATCCAACAGCAAATCCCTCAAAGAAAACAAAAGAAGCTAAACCTTCATTATTTACCACAAACAAAGAAGAACTTATTAGGGAATGTGAACCAGGTATGTCTTCAATGAAGGAACAGAAACTCAGAAAAATGCACTCAGATGCAGAACTAGCTGGTCCTTTCAAATTTGCAACTGAAACTGGGGTAAGTTGCTATGCAAATGTAGCAATGAATTTTCTATTTCAATTGCCACCAATTGTTAACAATATTTACTTACACAGTACAGACCAATTTTGTTTGCAAATGTTAGTGCTTCATAGAAATGCAACAAACAATCCTGACAACACATACAGTGTGCATGGAATAAGGCAAGAATTGGACCAATGTGCTAGAATGGTGAGATTCACTATAAACTCACAAGAAGATCCATAAGAATTTTGAATGTATTTACTACTAGTATTGGAAAACAAAAGCATACCGTAAATGAAATCTTCCAGATTTTGTACATGTGGAAGCATACATGCACTATCTGTAGCAATGAGATGCAGGAACAAATCCCAAATGAGCGATTTGTGTATGTTTACATACCTAATTTTGAATCTATTCTATTTCAGCAACTTGTACAGAATGCAAACCATGGCAGATTATGTACTATTTGCAATTCAGACAATCACTCCACCTTACTGATACAATCACATAGTGCCTACATAATACTTATGCTTCTATGTTATAATGCAGATGGTACTAAAAACAACTGCAAACTGACTGGATTCACACATGGTCAAGTGCCACTTGGAAAGAAAACCTTTACAACAATAGGTATTATCTACCATGCAGGAGCTACAACCAATGCAGGTCACTACACTGCATACATTAAAAAGAAATGTGGATGGTTCAAATGTAATGATAGCACCATTACTCTAAAGAAGAGATGCCAGCTAATCTTACAAATGCGTATTTAATTTTCTTAAGAGCCAAAATTTAATAAATAATGTGTACTTCATGATTAGCAAACAATTATGTGAAAGAATACAAACAGTTAGAATATGCCTACAGGTATCTAACTGCCCAAGAGGATATAACAATGACACAAATAAATGAATATCACAAATCTGTAAGAACAAATGCACAGTTAGAATACGACTACAGGTATCTAACTGTTGTTAAAAATTGTCAGCAAGGCAACAAACAGAACATTAATCAGAAAGAAGAAGGAAGCACTCAAAAGAAACAAGGAAGTAGTTACTACCATAGAAAATAAAGTTTTTTTTTAATTCGACAAGGATATTTTTTCCCCAAACCCAAGGATTAGAAAAGCAAACACAGAAACTGAGCGGAATGCACAGTACACTGGTTTGTAAACTAAATATGAGGGTAAAAAAACAAAGTTAACTGTCTATTATGCAATGTAGTAAGTTTTCATAAAATGCAAAGACTAACATACCTTTTTCTATTATCACAGAAATTAAGAAAGGATACTTCCACCAAGTACTAAAGCCATTTTAAACATGTATGGATTCTGAACAAAGTAAGGCGTAAGTATATTAGCAGTCGTTTTGTACACATGCAAACCTACACATCAAATCTATGGTAGCAATATGCTGCTGTAGGCGGGCCCTTGCATCTTGGTTGTGTAACCTACAACCTACACCTTACGAGCAAGGTACAAAGAGTATAGTTCCTACCCACAACCATCGCTGCATATCAAAACCATGGTCATTGTAAATTAACTACTTTTAAGTTAACTTTTGGGACCATCGTCTGCATCCATGCAGCCAAGACGCTAGGACGTGTACACAACTAGCACATTATACCACACCCATATTCACTTATAACCCCACTGCTTATGACTTCAGTCTTGGGTGCATGGCCTTTGGGCATGCAGGCAACACCACAGCATATTGGAACCATTGTGCCTTGTAATTTCACTACGTACAAAGTTGGTTTTCGGAGCATGGCCTCTGGCCATGCTCCCAAAACGCTATGCCCTCCCCACAACCATCTTAATGATGTTGCATAGTACAAGTGTACCTATAGTGTGATATGCTGCAGTAGTGTGTAGCCACAGGCTACAGACGTGGGTGTGATGCCATAGATTTATCAATGAATGGGTGTACAGTATATAAAATCCATAGGTGCTTACAACTGGAGTGCGTATTACTTTGTTCAAATACTCTACATCCTGGCCACTACTACCACACCATATGACATCCATTGGGGCATATAACAACACTACGTACAAATGTGCTTTTGGGGACATGGCCTTCGGGCCATACACCCATAACTGCAGCCCCTCCCCACAGCCGCCTGAGTGATGCACTACCACACCATATCACACCCATTGTGCCTTGTAAGTACACTACATATAACTGTGCTGTTGGGTGCATGGCCTGTGGCCATGCACGCATGACTGCAGAACCTCCTCACAGCCACCTGAGTGATGTTCAATACTAGGGGTGTCTCTGTAGCTGTGAAACGCTGCAGTGGTTGTGGGCAGGGCCTAAAATCTTAGGTGTATGTCCATACATTTCAATATATGAATGTGAAGTGGCTTATAACTCCAGTGCTTAGAAGTGTCTTCTTGGGTGCATGGCCTTTGGCCATGCACCCAAGACTGTAGGCCCTAGCCACAATCACTGCAGTATATTACACCCATGGTTGCGTAAAAATCAGTGGCACATCTGCAGAAGGAAACATTGTAAATGTAGCATGTACTGAACTTGTACCCGAAACTCTGGGAGCTGGCCACATTTGCCAGATACATAGTCCATTGTGTGGGCGTGAAGTATATATGTGATAAGCTGCAGTGGTTGTGGGCAGTGTGTACATGCTTGGGTGTTGTATGGCATACAGCCTGCAACCATGCACCCAAAAGTATACATCTTGGCCACAACCACCTCACTAGATAAAACCCATGTTGGCTTGTAAGTGAAGAGGTTATAACTTTGTTGTTGGGTGCATGGCCTTAGCACCCAAGAATGCAGGGTCTCCCCACAACCACCTCAGTGATGTGTGGTAGTTGGGGGTTTTCTATAGGTGTGGTATCCTTCAGTGCTTCTGGCCAGAGGCTGCAGTCCTAGCTGTATGTCCATAGATATTACATGGGATAGGTGTGCAGTGGCTTGGACGTCCAGTGCTTATAACTTTGTTCTTGGGTGCATGGCCTTTGGCAATGCACCCAAGACTGTACAGAGTCCCCACAACCAGACAATCGATACGCAATACTACGGGTGTATTCATGGGTGTGACATGCTGCAGTGGTTGTGGCCACAACCACCGTAGCATGTCACACCCATGGCAGCGTACTAAAGAATACAATACCCATAGGAAAAAGTAATGTAATTACGGCATGTTGTCAATGTCAATGGTCGCTAACACCACGCGTGTCCTTACAACAGTTACAAGTTGCCTGTGCACGGCATGGACTGAAATACTACCGTTATTGGACCCCTCATTTTCTGTGCGTACAAAGTGGCCATAGAAAATACATCATGAAGACCGAACGCCAGAACAAATGCATTGATCACCCATGTTTTACTGTCTGAACCTTTCCCAATGCTCTATGACACAGCAAAAGAGTTTTATAAATAAAGCATGTTTGCACTGGTTGTCGCTCTGCTATTGGCAGATCCAAGATGTCGGGCGCATCCAAACAATCGGACGCAGAAAACATCTCGCTGCAGCCAATTGGCAGAGACGTCGCATGTCCGTGGTCATTGCGCCAGCCCCTTAGCCAATCGCTATCTTGTCTGTGGACCGAACAGGGAAGTGTGACCGCAAAGCGGACATAGAGATCACTAATTTTTTCAGACCTACTTTTTGGTCATTTTTATGAAAAGTACTGCATGGAAGGTCACCAAATTTTCAAAAGCACGCTTTCTGGAACAAGCCCCTGTACCTGCCAAAAATTTGGTGAAAATTCATCCAGCGGTTTGACCTGTAGCCGTGCGCAAAGTTTTTACCCCCTTCAGTCTATGGGAAAAAAAGACGTTTTGGGACCCTCCTATAACTTTTCCACCACTGGACCAAACCTCGCCAAACTTTGCAAAATTCAGAGTGGCCCATATACTTTTTTTGCAAGGTTTGGTGAGGATTCGTCCAGGCGGTGCAGAGTTATAGGCCACCCAAAAAGTGATCTTCCTATGGAAACAGCAACTTAACCATAACCGTAACTACCGTGGCGTGTAATATATATATATATATATATATATATATATATATACAAAAAACGGACGAAAAGGCAAACCGCACCCCCGCGGGCCATGCGTTAGTTGCAAACTCCAAAATCACAAACAAAAATGAGGAAACACTGTGTTCTAAATACGGATGTTTTAATGTTGTTAAAAAGAGGGTTGTACAAAAAAAATATATTGAGCACAACAACGGCAGCATAAAGACAGACAAAAGCAGGACGCCATGGTGCACGACCTGCAACACACAACGCGTTTCGTGCTACACTGAGCGCTTGATCACGTGGGGGGAGAGAGGGTTGGCTGGTAAAAATACACACAATGAAAGCAGTCCTATGACTCTGTCAGTCAACTCTGTAAGCCCCGACTAATGGTGGAAACACTGGCAGCCATGATGGAATGGGGTCTAGTGCATTGCTAATTGAAGGAAGCTCAAGTAGAACCTAAGCAGATATATATATATATATACATTCAGTAAAAAAACTTTGTTAAAGGAACGTTATGGTTCCAAGCAAAACTGAAAAACCCCGGAAATTCGCCAGTTATGGCAAGCTAAGCAACCATACCTCGTGCCACCACCGTGCACTGCTAGGACTAACACCTAGGAAATCAAAGATGACATCACAAATGTCATTCATGACATCACTGATGACATCACATGTCCAGCTCACTCTTTTTTCCTTTACTGATATATCTGGGCCAGTAACGATCAGGAACTAAAAATTCACTATACTATAGTACAAAGTTCTATATTTGTAGACTTATACTTCAAATATGTTCTTAAAGTAATTCACTTAGGGTCCACTCAAAGCATATGAAACATATACAAAGGGGAAAACACAGACTTTGAAGACAGTAATGCTGTCTATGTATGAAGATGATTAGTAAGGTTATCAACACTGTTTTATAGTTCTGTTGTTTTTTTTATTACTGTACTTTCCCTGGATATGTTCATATGTGTACAGATTGCACTTACACTACTTTCCTTAGGGCATAGACACAATATGTGATAATTATTCATAGGGAAGTAGTAGCTTTGAAACAGAGCAATCATTTCTGTGCATGAAGATAATCAGTTAGGTTACTTTACTTTCCCTGTATATGCTCAAAATTTGTATGTGTTGTTGTCTGTTTGTGTTTTGTGTGCAGTAATGCAATAATGTAGTAAGTGGGTTTTATTAGGCACTTATTAAATGTTGCACAGTATGCAAAACTCTAATAAGAACACATTTATAATTTTAGTACTTAACATGGCAAGATTATTAATATTGCATAATGTTGCAGCTAGGAGCAACAGCAGACCTACACAACATTAAGAACACAATTTACCAGAAACTAGTAAGTAAACTTCATTTTTCTTATATATTTCAAAAGTTTCTGTATTAGGTACACTAAAAGTAATTTATATATATATATATATTTTTTTACGCAGAAATGGCCAGTACTTTGGAATGGCTTTAGGAACATTTTCCTCAAGAGGAAATGACTGAAGATAGTGATACTAATGGTAGACACTTCTCTATAAAACCAAATTAATAATCATAACTTTATGTGTACTTAACATTTTTTTTTTCACAGACCATACAAACATTGAGAATAATACACCTAAAGACACCTTACAACATACTCTGGACCGTATGGAAGAAAAAATGGACATGCTAATGAAAAATTTCAATCTTTTGAAACGTTTTGTGGAGGGCCACAGAAAAGAAAAAAATAAATATCATTGTCCCACATGTACCTGTTCCCCTCTCCATGTCCCAGTCAAGTATCCCCAAACCTTCCCCACCAAGAAAAATGTTATGATGAGACTTTCATCCCTTCATCTCCTCCCATCCATCCTCTCCAAACCCCTAATTCCCCTGTGTTTGTGTCAGTTTCTGCTTCCCCCTCTCTTTCATAAATTGTATATCTGTATATAATAAAAAAAATATTAGATGCGTTTTAATTCAGTCCTTTTTTTTAAAAGCCAGTTAAGATGTCCGCGGACAGCGCGGGTGTTCGGAATGTCCGTAATTAAACAAAATGGGGGTGTCCTAAGGACACTATACCTTTCCGTAATGTCCGCAGGCAAGTTTAAAATGTTCTAAGTACATGCTCGGTGTCTGAAATGTCTGTAATTAACCAAAATGGGGGTGTCCTAAGGACACTATGCCTGTTCGTAATGTCTGCAGTCAGGTTGAAACTTTTCTAAGAACATGCGCGGTGTCCGGGTTGTCTGTAATTAACCAAAATGGAAGTGTTCTAAGGACACTATACCCATCCGTACTGTCCGCAAGTGAGATGGAACTGTTCTAAGAACACACTTGGTGTCCGGAAAGTCCGTAATTAACCAAAATAGGGGTGTCCTAAGGACACTATATCTGTCCGTACTGTCCGCAGTCAAGGTGAAACTGTTCTAAGAACATGCTCAGTGTCTGGAATGTCCGTAATCAACCAAAATGGGGGTGTCCTAAGGACACTATGCTTGTCCGTACTGTCCGCAGTCAAGGTGAAACTGTTCTAAGAACATGCTCAGTGTCCGGAATGTCCGTAATTAACCAAAATGGGGGTGTCCTAAGGACACTATGCCTGTCCGTAATGTCCGCAGTCAAGTTGAAAATGATCTAAGAACATGCACGAGTCCTGGTTGTCCACAATTAACCAAAATGGAGGTGTCCTAAGGACACTATGGGCCTCATTACAGGTCGGGCGGTCCGGAATTAACAGTGGCGGTAAACCCACCGCCACTGTTAATTCTGAACTGCCCGATTGCGAGTCCTGCAGGCGGAGGGTGATATTCCCGCCAGGTGTGACCTGGTGGGTTGAACACCTCCCGCCTGCAGGCAGACGTGGAAACACCGGCACCATCACGAGATTATGCCAGTGTTTCCACTTCCCCATTCCCATTGAGTCCTGTGGGACTCAATGGGAATGGGGATTTACACCATTCCGCCTCCGGGATTCCCAGGACACCAGGGTCGTAATGCTCTGATATTTCCGGGAGTCATGGAGGCGGAATGGTAATACGAGTCTGGCGATAGCCAGGCGGTTTTACCGCCACAGTTACCGCCGGACCCGTAATGAGGCCCTATGTCTGTCCGTAATGTCCGCAGTCAAGTTGAAAATGTTCTAAGAAAACGCGCGGGGTCCGGGTTGTCCGCAATTAACCAAAATGGAGGTGTCCTAAGGACACTATTCCCTTCCGTAGTGTCCGCAGGAAAGTTGAAACAGTTCTAAGAACACAGACGGTGTCTGGGTTGTCCGTAATTAACCAAAATGGAGGTGTCCTAAGGACACTATGCCTGTCCGTACTGCCTGTAGAACTTCTACGAACATGCGCACCACACCCATAAGTCCAACGAACATCGTGCCTGTCCGTAACTGTTCGTCTCACTTGTGTCGCACTTTTAATTAGTTTCAGGACCCCAACACAGTCCGTAGAACACCCACAAGCATGCACACAGCCGTTCCCATACATTTGGTGTCCTGCAGACACCCGTTCCCTTCGCGGACGTGTTTGCTATATCATCATGTGACCGCACCCATGCTGAGCGTATGTCTTGAAATGCGGAAACTGTCTGGGGCCCCGAACATTTTAAAAGTACTTTTTCAGGCAATCAACATTATTTTATAGTAAAAAATGACCATAGGACAGGTCCCAGACAATGACCCTGACTTTCAACATACTTTTTGGAACTTTTTGAGCCTTTTTAGGGTGTTCGATCATCCGCGGACAGCGCGAGTGTCCGCGAAGCGTGCACCTGTACCCCTATAAAAGGCCACACCCCAGAGCTCGTTCTCATTGTGATTCTGGCTATCTGACAGGACACTGTCTACTTTGGATTGCAATCTTCCAGATTTTGCTGCCTTTGCTGAAACCTGATGGCAACCATGGCTGCTGTTCTTCCACCTGGTGCTACATCTGCCTCAGCACCACCTCCCCAAGGGCCCTGAAGAGGGGAACAGGTGTGAGGATGTAGAGGAGGATGAAGAGGATGAAGAGGAGGAGGTAATGGAAGTCCCTACTACCAGCACTCGCCGTGAGCCTTGGGTATGGCGGTTATTTACCATCCATGGTGACGTACCCAAGGCACGTGCGAACAAGGTCAGCTGCAACCAGTGCAAAATGGTGCTGAGTCACAGGAGGACTGGTTCATACAGATTTGGTACGATATATGAATCGACACCTAAGGTGGGGCCATTCACAAGATTGTACCTTGTGATCAACGTAGTAGGTTGAGTTCATCTACTACATCCTCTGTTTCCGCTCCGCTCATCACAAGAGACACTCCTGTGGGAGAGCGCATCTCTCCAGCTGCCTCACAGGCCATTCACAATGCTTATGACCCTTACCTTTCGAGGGTCACAGTTTTGTATATGTACTGCGATGCAATACTCTGCAGGGGGTAGAGACTTCGAAGTGTTTTTGAGACTGTGGTCTCGGAGCATGAGAGGACCTGTTACCTACCTAAGTAAGGCCCACCCTACATCTTCCTCTCTCCACCTGCCTTTTCTTATCCGTGGTTGGTGTCCCCGCTTACCCTCCTTTCTCCTCCTCTCCTAGTGTGTCATGTATAAAAAACCAAACAAAATATAAAACAACAAAAAAAGGCTATTTTCAGAGCCGCCTTTCACAGTCTAAAAATAGAAGTCACAAATAAATGGAGCAGAGCCCTGTGCAATTTTTAGAAGTCCGCGGACAGTTTGCGGACATCTAAGATTTTGGTGTGGTGCCCTAACAAAACCATTGCACTTTTCTCTGTTAGGAAGTGGTGGCTCTGAAAAGAGCCTTTTGGTGGTGTTTTTTTATGTTTCAAAAACTTGAAATAGTCAACACCTACTGCAAAATGGATGGCTGTAATTCCACAAAAGGTCGCAATGCATTTTGTACATTTCTCAGAAAAATCTGATTACCAGCATAAGTAACATGAACTCCATCTCTGCGAAAAATGTATGTACTACGAAACATAATATTTTCATTGTGGAAAGAGGACATGCCAACATCTCTTAGAAAGGCACAAACAGCCTTATTAACATTCCCCCTTGCTTTCTCCATTTGTGGACCAAATGAACAAGAACGCAGCCACATTTGTCTGCACAATACGAGAAAAAATTACTTGGAAATTTGGAAACATGTCCATGACCTTCCAAAGTCCTTCTTTGATTGCAAATTGCAAAGAAATTCCTGACACATGCCCTAAACTGTTCCCTCCACAATGAATTATAATTATGTCTGGATGAAGCTCGGTCTCCAAAGTAGGACAGAGAGATACCAAGTTCAGCGACTTCATTCCACGCACTGCATGCCAGTGCACTTCCACATAGGGGAATCCAAGATCTGCAGCTACTCCACAGCGTTCTTCATGCACCTTCAAACAATGTATCCATGAGTCTCCCAAAATCCAGATAATCTGTTTTCTAAAACACACAGCCATAGCTAACTGTTCTTCTCTCAGGAAAAAGACTTTCTGACAAACTCTCTCCTTACACAACACACCCACTAAACTTTACTGACCAAGCACTTGCTCTGCTCATTCTCATTTGCATGCCTCTCCACCCCAAAATCCCTGTATGTAATACGCGTTGTCCGTGGACATATCGAAAATCTGAGCCTGGTGAATGTAAATTTAAATAGTGTGCCCCATTTCCCCTGTTGAGGATGGCTCTGGAAAGAGACGTTTTTTTTGTTATTTGCAGATGCTTGTCAAACACCTGTTATTTTGTATTTTTTCCCCTTACTTTACTCCTGAATATTCACATAACCTTCTCCAAAGCAACCCTTACATTCCAAAACAGAATGGCATTTCCCAAAAACGATAAGGAAATACCATCTTCTTCAAAATTAACAGCATTGCTGGATTCAATGTTCTCATTATTACAGAAGAACATACCAGCTCTAAGCATGAAAGCAAACATGCCCCGGTTGATTGCACACCTAGCAAAGTTTTGCTGAGGACAAAAAAAAGAACTATTGTCCCATATTGCCCTAGGTACTAATCCAGAAATAAATGACTTTGCATTTGGAAGGATGTTCATTACTGCTTGAACCAAGTATTCCAAATCTGCCAACAAAGTAGGGGCACTGACATAGCCCAAATGGAAAACTCCATAATGCAAAACTACCACATGGGGACTGTTCATCCTGCCCATATCTTCACAAACTTGTACAATTCCCTGTACATTGCAATCAGGCACAGTGCTCCACATCTCCTCCACTCCTTTAACATCAAAATGATTTGCCACATGCGTGCATTGAGCATACTGCTGTAAACCATGCACAAACATCTCCAAGCACCAACACCCTGACTTTCTCTACCTCTTCCATCTTCACTACACTCAGTCTCTTTCAACACAAATCCACAACCTCAACATCTGATTGGCTGATCCCTATAATCCCCTGTCCATGCTGGATGTGCTGGAAAACCCCGGAAGTGGCACACCCTGTCCGCGGACAGCCGCGTTGTCCACAGACTACGTAACTCTTGGACAGCCCTTCGACCCTTTCCACTTCACTTTCTCTGCCATTCCCTCATTGTATACAGCTAAGCAATCACACAACCATCCACCAATCACATCTGAGACATCTACACCTAACTCCATCATCAGAGTTCAGCACTTCAAATGTACTGTTGATCACTCTGAGTACAAGTCTCATATCATTGGAAAGCACCTACTACAAAAAGTACTCTACAAGCCTCCAAGATTCTAATTGCAGCTGCATGAATACAAACTACAGGTATGCATAGTATCTGCACAGTGCAAGTAGAACTCTTACAAATGCATATAAAAAGAGTAACTGTCACTTAACCTGTATAACCTATAAAATTAACTTATTGTCATTTTTTCCATCTGCTATAATCAACTGTCACTTTCAAAAAATGTGTGCTATCTATTTTTTTTGTTACACACACACCTTTCTAAAAAAAATATAATATTAGAAGATGGAATAAATAACAATATAATTGTGGAAAAACACTTAGTAGTGTATCATAAAATTACACACAGCCAGTAAAATGTCATGCATTTTCATACACTCACACACATAGACACTATCATTGAAATGCTCCAAGCTGCAATAACACCATTACCTGTAAATCACATCATTCTACTTTATTACCCACAACTTCACAAATACATATATTCCATGCTTTTCTATACAGTTTCTGCCATTTACCTTATAAAAATTGCAAAATAAATATATCATTATTTCTTCTTTCTCCTAACATTCTATAACACAGCTTTAAAAAACCAAGTGAATTTCATACACTTAATATTCTACTCACTTGCAAAGCATGTTGAACTAACATAATATAAATAAAATATAAAGGCTGCACATAGTCAAATGAAACTGCATGCATACACTATGTTCAGAAATCAAACAAGAATACTACTACAAAGACATAAAAATGAACCTCTCAATTAAAATCACTTCTATAAACACACAAAATTATTAACTTCTTTCTTTTACAATTGCAGTGAAGACCACTCTCCTGGAAAACAGCAACATCTGAACTACAAACAGCAACTACAAAGAAACCTGCTCATTGCACACAAAAAAGAGTATGCACAATACTACTACCTTAGTTTCTCTGCCTAGTCTTTAAATCTCTCCACGATCTTGCTCCCCCTTACCTCTCCTCTCTCCTCTCTTTCTACACTCCCTCCCACTTCCTTCGCTCTGCTGACCACTTTCTTCTCACTGTTCCTCCTTCCCCTTGTGCCACATTCCGTTTCCGTTCCTTCTATACCAGGGGTCTGCAACCTGTGGCTCTCCAGATGTTTCGGACTACAACTCCCATGATCTCCTGACATTGACTATGCTGTACAGGCCGGATGGGAATGGTAGTCCAAACACATCTGGGAGCCAAAGGTTGCAGACCCCTGTAGCCCCTCTGCACTGGAACTCCTTACCTCTCTCACTCTGCTCTATTTCTACCTTTTCCTCATTCTGCACTTTCCTCAAATCTCTCCTTCTCCATTCCCCACCATTAAACCCCTCCCCCTTGTTTCTCCCTCCCCCCTTGCCTTATTTCCTTAATCATCATCTGAACCGCAGTATAGTAACACACAAATAGAAGAATAGCCTTCCCAACTAATTGTAGCTGCTCAATGCACAATCACACACGACCAGATACATCTTTACCATCATACTCAGACACTCATGCGTACAGCACACATACATTGCACAACAGCCCAACCCATACCTTTTTTTTGTTTCAATAGACCCCACAGAATTCCTACCAGAAAGCAAATCCGTAGAAAGCAACGCAGAAATAGAGCAAATGAAAATAAAAATGTCCAAAATAAGCATCCATCTCTATCAGAGTTTGAACAAAAAGTTCAAACAAAACAGCTAATACAGTCATTTAGCAAAACAAAACATTCTTCCAGTACAGAAACCTTGCCTCCGCTATCAAAATGTAAAAGAAAACAGAAAACAATTAACAAGAATGCAGCTACCACTAATGCTAAAACTGCACCTATAAATCTTGATATAGTAGGAAGTAACCATACCAAAAAAAGTATATTAGCACAAATGTTCCCCCACAGAGTCCTTCAGAATCTTATAAAAACAGGAGACAAATCATGCACAGCCCTTAAAAACTACCGTAGAATATTAATCTTAGAAGCTTTGAGAGACAGTGCAATCCTTCTCAAAAGAAAGTTATTTATTTTAGTGTTAAACAGAATGAAACCACTAACAAAACTAAGTACTAAATTACAAAAAAGACTTCCCAATAAACAGAATGTCAACAAAAATAACTTCTTAAATATCTGTGGAGGTGAATGGAGTCACACCACGAGCACAGAACCATATTTTAATGAAGCAGCAGACAAACAAAACCAAACAAACACAATTGCCATACATAGCAGTGGACGAGGTTATGAAAATCTTAATAATACCATTATGCAACAAGAAATACTGCTTACAAAAATATCCCCAGAAAACTCAGTATCAATTCTCCATTCGACTGAACCAGAACGTCCAGTATACAAATGGCCATGCGAGTCAATGTGTAACATTGCCAAAAGATCTTTCAAATATTTACGCCAGTTCCTCAATCAATATGTGAAAGGCAAAGACAAAATCAAAATAAAACTGCTGCAAAATATGGATACCTACAGGGCGCAAATACACAGGACTGCAAGGACATTCATTGGCCTGCATTTCAGGACCTATTTGCAAAAGCACCTTCCATCATATCAAAATTACATTAACACATCATTCAACTATAAGAAATCTAGTTTATAAACTGTGCTATGCTAAAAGTCCTGCTTTAGCACTTGCCAATTTAAATAACAATCTTCTACATGGTACAGCCAAAGACCTACTCGAAGAAATCGACCATATCCAGAGAAAATATTTTGGAAGTGAAAGCCACTTACAAAATGCTGTAGCTTTAAAACAGACCAGCAACAATTCTGCACATGGCAACCTTCTACTACACACGTACAAAAAAGAAATACTAAAATTCAAAAGTAAATCTGTGGAAGTATCAAACCGTGTGTGTGTGTATTGCCACAGAACATTTTATAAAAGTAACACAAAAACTATATATGTATCATAGAAAATAGAACACAATTAAGATTCCAAATGGTTTGAATTACCTCTCTACCTTATAGCAGAAAACAAATACGAAATAACTGACCCCTTAATACTTTGCAGTTACTGCACTACAAAACTTGATAAAAATCTAATTCCTTCACGTGCTAGCACAAATGTTTGGAATTATTCCCACTACCAAAACCCCTGCAACAACTCAATTTATATGGGAGCATCATAATTGAAACAGTGCACCCATTTCAAGCAACAATACGCCTTAAACTAAAAACAGCAAAATTACCTCCCTCTGAATTGGTGAAAGGCATTCAGGGGGAAAGTAGTGTATTTACCATTAGATCTAAAAGAAAATGTGCACACTCTGGGGGTGCAACGTCCAATAGATCAATCTTTAATTGTCTTAGTAAACGGTGTACCTGCAAAAGACAAAAAAAATTGGCAACAACTGGTAGACTTACATAAAGTTAGACAAGCCTTGCAATATCTAAAAGACAATAATGAATACTACAAAGAAATAAATATTGAAGAAAACTTAAGGGAAACAACTGGAAGAGTCACCAGAAACTGTTAAATTTGAACTTCTAGATCCTGCTACAGTATCCAATATTTTAGACAATTATACAATTCATTCATTACAATCTAATGACACCATAGAAGATGCATTAGAAACGTACCAAATGTGACAAACGAAAGGATCACCAATCAGCATATGGGAAAAAAGTATAGAAGCACATGCTTTTCCTCTACTCTTTTCTACTGGCAAAGGATGAAGATATGATGATAGACTTATTCAAATAACAGCATCAGAATACCGCTTGTTACGGATGTATTCTGAAGATCGCAGATTTAGACAAAATGTGGAATACATATTCCACCTACTCTTTGAAAGTGAACTAGCAAATTTATGTTACGGAGTTGCACACATATTAAAATCAGGATCACACTTTCAAAATATGACAGCTACACAATTATTAGAGAAAGTGCAACAAAAGGATGAGATTTTACAATCAAATATTACAAATCTATTAGCAAATATGCGTGATACTAAAGAGTACTGGTTTCGACGTCATGGAGATGTACGTTGTATGATCAGAAACCTTGGCCCACCCACTTGGTTTGTTACATTAAGATGTGCAGAATATGCATGGGAAGATTTACATGATTTCCTACACTTATCAAATAAAAACAAAACAAACATAGATATTCTAACACCTGGAGAACTTTGTTCTTTGGATCCTGTTAATGTTTCAAGATATTTTCACCATCGCTTCATTGCTATGCTACATTTTATTTGTAATAAAACTGTTCCTCCCCTTGGAGAAGTGCAACACTTCTTTTGGAGAAAAGAATACCAAGCCAGAGGAGCACCACATATCCACATGCTTTTATGGATTAAAGATGCTCCTAAATTTGGTCAAGACAGTGATGCCACTGTTTTACAGTTTATTGAAAAATATGTCACTTGTCAAATTCCATCAGAAGCCACAAATAGTGATCTTTGTGCACAAATTTTACAATTTCAAAGACACAAATGTGGAAAATATTGTCGTCGCAAATACAAAAACAAAGGCAAATACTACACCAAATGCCGATTTGGTTTCCCTAGACCAGTTACAAATACAGGTCAAGTAAACAACCTCATGTCTTCAGTTAGACATACTGTTAAAGGAAAGTCACCTGAAAATACATATTACATAAAAAGAAAAGGAGAAGAAAAATATATCAATGATTATAATGCAATCATTGCCCACTTATGGAATGCAAACATAGATGTGCAGTACATTGCAGACAATTCTACTGCAGTTGCACGATATGTCACAGCATACTTAACTAAAGCAGAAAAGACAGAGCTCCAAGACCTCTAGAATGACCTGTCATCAGATAAAACAGTATCTCAGAAATTATACAGCTTGGGCATAAAAATGCTCACCCATAGAGAATGTGGACCTTATGAAGCAGCTGATCGTTTAACTGGTACTTCATTGTATGGTAAATCTGAAAATATAGTATGGCTAAGTCTTGGTCCAGCTAAATCTAGAAAAAGAGTTCTAAAATCATATGAAGATATAGAAACAATAGCCAAACATGATCCCAACAGCCAAGACATTTTATAAAACAATGTATTGGACACATACTACCCAAACAGAAGTAATACTTTGGAAAACATGTGTCTATACCAAATAGCCCAAAACTACACATACAAAAATAATATGAAACCCGATGAAAAAAAAGGTAAATATAGAGTGACAGACTGTGAAGGCAGCTTAGTTAAACTCACTAAACCAAATTTAATTAATCATATCAAATTGTCATTGAAGACTCCTCAACATAAAGAAGTATATTACATGTCCCTGCTACAACTCTTCAAACCATGGAGAAAAGAAGAACAATTACTAGATAACTATGACTCATATGAGGATGGTTTCAAAGCAAATGAAAGCACTATAACTGATGTAAACTTTGCACAGTACAAAACAATGTTGCACAATGAACAGCAACATGAAGAAGAACTCCAAGCTCAACTAGATAAGGATACTCCCGACAGTAGTCAACCTTCTGTAACAGGAAGCCAAGAACCACTGGGAGAACCACTAATAACAAATGAGGCAGAATTAGCTATGATAGAAGTAGAAAACACCATGTGTCAGTAATAAGATAAGGAAGACTTAACTATACTACAATCAAAACTAAACAATGAGCAAAGGAGCATTTTTCAAGAAGTAACAAAACAAATTGCACATGGTGTAAAACATGAAAATAAAGAATGTTCCTGCCATAATTATAAACCTATACTACTGTACGTCAGTGGTGAAGCTGGTTCTGACAAAACATTCCTAATCAAAATCATTAGTAAGTTCCTTCAACAATTGACAAACAAACTGTCAGCTGTTGTCACTGCCCCCACAGGTTTAGCTGCCTACAACATAGGTGGTGTTACATTACACCGATTACTACTATTACCAGTAGAACACCAGAACAAATTAGACTATTACAAACTTTCTGCAGAAGCTGCAATGGAATTACGCAGAGTATTGAAACAAATGAAAATGCTACTAATAGATGAAGTGAGCATGGTCTCCAACCTGATGTTAGCTTTGATTCACCTCAGATTACAAGAAGTACTCAAAACAGACTATGAAGAGCTCTTTGAAGGAAAACACATTATTGTTTTTGGAGATCTGCTTCAATTAACACCAGTAAAAGGTGAACCTATTTTTAAAACATTAGGGCACAAACTCTGCCGCAAAACTGTTGGCAGCATTGGAAATGTCAACCTTTGGCAACATTTCCAATACAGAGAATTAACAGAAAACATACGCCAATCTGCAGATCTCACTTATGTGACCAAGCCACAACAAGACTAAATAATTTAGAAAAATCAATCTCAAACACAGCAGGCTTAGAAAAGATGTTAAAATTATCCTTAAATTGCAGAGTAATGCTTAAACGTAACCTTGACGTGGACCAAGGACTAGTTAATGGAGCACTGGGTACAGTTGTTGGCTTTCAAACATACGTGGGTAAAATTCAGTTTGTCAATATACTCTTTGACAAACTTTCAGAAGTAAAACGGATAGGACACTCAACAGCTAGATTCCTTCTCTTCAAAGATATGTATGTACGCAGAGAACAATTTTCTCTAACTCTTGCATACGCAGTCACAATTCATAAATCACAAGGTCTTACCCTAGACAAAGCAATGATAGATATTGGTAACACAGTCTTTAAAGAAGGCGTGAGCTACGTAGCACTATCACGCTTACCTACACTTGACGGTCTATTTCTAATCAACTTTGATCCAAGTAAAGTAAACGCTGATTTTTCTTGCATTTTAGAATATAATAGACTTCACTCACTATACACTCCCCATCTAAACACATATTCTGTTCCACAAAAACTAAAACGTTGTAAAAGAAAACTAAATCAAACTGAAATGCAACAAGACGTCACTGGAAATCCTCCAAAGAGAGTAAAAGAAACTAATACTCCATCAAGTACCACCAACAAAAAAGAATCAATTAGAGAAAGTAAACCAGGTACTTCTTTAAAGAAGGAAGACAAACTCCAAAAAAAGCAGTTAGATACAGAACTACCTGGACCATTTAAATTCTCAAATATAGTTGGTGTAAGTTGCTATGCAAATGTAGCAATGAATATTCTATTTCAATTACCACAAATTGTTGACAACATTTACTCACACAGTACAAACCCATTGTGTTTGCAAATGTTAGTACTTCACAGAAATGCAGCAAACAATCCTGACAACACATATAGTGTTTTTGGAATAAGACGACAATTGGACTACTGTGCTGGAATGGTGAAATTCACTATAAACTCACAGGAAGATCCACAAGAATTTCTAATGTACTTACTACAAGTACCGGAAAACAAAAACATACCTATAAATGAAATCTTTCAGATTTCATACATGTGGAAACATACATGCACTCTCTGCAACAATGTGACACAAGAAGAAATCCCCAATGAACGCTTCATATATATATCAATACCAAATTGTGAATCCATTCCATTTCAGCAACTTGTACAAAATGCAAACCATGGTAGATTATGCTCTACCTGCAATTCAGATAATCGCTCCACGTTAGTAATACAAACACATAGTAAATACGTAATACTAATGCTTCTACGTTACAATGCAGATGGTACCAAAAACAACTGCAAGCTGACTGGATTCACACATGGTCAAATATCACTTGGTAAGAAAACCTTCACAACAATAGGTAAAATCTACCACGCAGGAGCCACAACCAATTCAGGGCACTACACTGCATACATAAAAAAGAAATGTGGATGGTTTGAATGTAATGATAGTACCATTACTCTAAAGCAGAGATTACCAGCAAATCTTACAAACGCTTATTTGATGTTCTTAAAACCAAAATTTGATAAATAAACTGTATTTAAACCTTTAAGTAAATTTGTGTTACAAAAATATAAACTGTTAGAATACTCCAAAACCTATCTAACTGCTCAATGATTCTACAACAACTAATCAGATAAATTAATACCACTAAATTAGACCAAAAATACACAGTTAGAATACGCCAATTGGTATCTAACTGTCCCAAAATTATAAATGTGTGTTAAAGTAATATAAACTGTTAGAATACTCCAAAAGCTATCTAACACTCAAATATTCTACAACAACTAATCAGATAAATGAATACCACTAAATTAGGCCAAAAAATACACAGTTAGAATACGCCAATTGGTATCTAACTGTCCCAAAATTTAACAATATCCAAATAGGTAAATGAAAACCACTACAATATATTAAAAAAATAGACAGTTAGAATACGCCAATTGGTAACTAACTGCTCCAAAATTTTATAATATCAAAACAAATGAAGAATCTGTTACTGTTCCAAAAGAAATACAACAAAGCAAAGTATAAAGCATTAGCCAGAAACAACAAGTGAACACTGAAAACAAACAAACAAATAAACTGTAGCATAACAGAAAAAGGGGTTTTTTTAAATCCAACATGGATTTTTTTTTCTCCCACAGACCCAATGATTTTAGCAACAAATACAGAAACTGAGAAAATTGCACAGTACTCTGATTTGTACTCTACTAAATATGAGGGTCGAAAAAAAATAAAAGTATATTGCTTATACAATCTAATAAGTCATTACAAAATACTAATACTAACATGCTATTTTCTTTTATCACAGAAATGAAGAAAAAAAACATGGACTCCCATTACTAGACCAAACAGTAAGTATACAATAATAAGGACAACCATAGCAGCACATCACATCCATAGTATCTAATACCTTTGTTCCTTATACATTTGTTTTTCACCCAAAGTTATAAACAAATATGAATGTGATATGCTGCGGTGGTTGTTGCCAGGGCATAGAGTCTTGGGTGCATGGCCAAATGGCCATGTACCCAAGACTCTATGCCCAGGCAACAACCACCGCAGCATATCACATCCATAGAGTCAAACATTTCAACTATGATCTATGGGAAACTTTTAATGTCCGCGAACAATGTGAGTGTTCTTAGAACACTTTGAGCTTGCCAGCGAACAATACGGACACCGTTTTCAGGACACCCCCTACGAACATTTCAGAACAACGCGATAGTTCTTAGAACACTTTCAACTTAACAAGAAACAATACAGACACCATCCTAAGGACACCCCCTACGAACATTCCAGGACACCGGGAGTGTTCTCAAAAACGTCTTCAGAACACCCCCATCTTGTTTATTTGCGAACAATTCAGGACACCGCAAGTGTTCTTAGGACACATTCAACTTGACAGAGAACAATACGGACAGCGTCCTCAGGACACCCCCTACGAACATTCCAGGACACCGGGAGTTGTCTCAAAAACGTCTTCAGAACACCCCCATCTTGTCTATTTGCGAACATTTCAGGACACTGCGAGTGTTCTTAGGACACATTCAACTTGACAAAGAACAATACGGACATCGTCCTCAGGACACCCCCTACGAACACTCCCCGGACACCGCGAGTGTTCTTAGAAGCGTCTTCAGAACACCACCATCTTGTCTATTTGCGAACATTTCAGGACACTGCAAGTGTTCTTAGGACACATTCAACTTGACAGAGAACAATACGGACAGCCTCCTCAGGACACCCCCTACGAACACTCCCCGGACACCGCGAGTGTTCTTAGAAGCGTCTTCATAACACCCCCATTTTGTTTATTTGCAAACATTTCAGGACGCGCGTGTTCTTAGAACACATTCAACTTGACAGAGAACAATACGGACAGTGTCCTCAGGACACCACCTATGAACACTCCCCGGACACCGCAAGTGTTCTTAGAACAGTTTCACTTTGCTTGCGAACAAAATGGACACATTTTGACTCCTTAGAACACCCCCTAGTCAGTTTATTTAGAAAATTTCAGAACACCCGTGATGTCCGCAAACAAATCGAACACAAAAAGAATGTCTAACACATAAAAAACACAACTTTCATCCTATCTCACACACTCCCACTCTCCCCAAACACTCCTACACACCAACACACTCTACAAAATACACATTTTGAACAAAGTTTCACCGCGCTGTCCGGGACATCCGCGAATCCAATATGGCGGGCGCTACCGAAAAATCTGACGCGCTTCACGCTCCAGGCCGTCCACACTTTGCATGTCCGCGAACATCACGCAAGACGATTGGCCAATCAGGACACTTTCCGCGGAGCGAACAGGGAAGTGTATCCGCAAACCGAACACAGATATCACTAATTTTTTTTTACCTACTTTTTGGTCATTTTAAAAAAAAAACTACTGGACGAATTTTCACCAAATTTGCAAAAGCACGCTTTCGGGACCAAGCCGCTGCTCCTGGTCCAAATTTGGTGGAAATCCGTCCAGCGGTTTGGGCTGTAGACGCGAGCAAAATTCTTTTCCCATTCACTCTATGGAGAGTGACTATAATGTATACAAATATGAGCATATAGAGGGAAGGTAGAGTAATAAAAATAAAACTATGACAAAGTGTTGATACCATAATGATTATCTTCATGCACAGAAAGGATTCCTCTCTTTGAAGCCTGTATCTTCCCCTACGTACATGTTTCATATATGATGTGACAGGAACCCAAGTCTACAAATATAGTACCTTTTCAATTTTTACTTCCTGACTGTTACTGTAGAAAACTATGTGGCTTCGATATGTCACTAATGGATAAAAAGGGAGAGCCAGCCATGTGATGTCATCAGTTATGTCATCAATGACATTTGTGATGTCATCTTTGATGTCCTCGGTGTTAGTGTTAGCAGTGCACGGTGGCGCGAGTTATGGTTGCTTATGTTACCATAACTGGCGAATTTCAAGGGTTTTTCGGTTTTACTTAGAACCATAACGTCCCTTTAACAAAGTTTTTTCACTGAATTTCATAGGTTTTTAGTAACACACCTTAACCATAATATCCCTGACATGTAACATAGAACATACTAACCCCCTCGTAGTGATTTCCATGTCCGCGGACTACCGCCATGTCCGCGGACACATCGAAAATCTGAGCGTGGTGAATGTAAATTTAAATAAATAATTTAAATAAATTTCCCCTTTGAAGTTGGCTCTAAAAAGAGCCGTTTTTTTTTTTTTTTACAGATGCTTGACAGACACCTGTTATTTTATATTTTTTTTTCTTGTTTTTTTTTCTTATTTTTTTTTCTTACTTTACTCCTAAAATCTTCACATAACCTTCTCCAAAGCAACCCTTACATTCCAAAATAAAAAGGCATTTCCGGTAAAAGATAAAGAAATGCCATCTTCTTTAAAATTAACAGCATTACTGGCATCAATATTCTCATTGTTACATACCAGCTCTAAGCATGAAGGCACACATGCCTCGATTGATGACACACCTGGCAATGTTTTGCTGAGGACAAAAAACTGAACTATTGTCCCATATTGCCCTAGGTAGTAATCCAGAAAAAATTACTTTCGCATTTGGAAGGATCTTCACTACGGCTTGAACCAAGCGTTCCAAATCAGCCAACAAAGTAGGGGCACTGACGTTGCCCAAATGGAAAGCACCATAGTGCAAAACTACCACATGCGGACTGTTCATCGTGGCCATAGCCGCACAAACTTGTACAATTCCCTGTACATTGCAATCAGGCACAGTGCTCCACACCACCTCCACTCCTTTGACATCAAAATTCTTTGCAACATGCCTGCATTTAGCGTACTGCTGTAAACCATGCACAAACATATCTCCGAGCACCAACACCCTGACTTTCTCCACTTCTGCCATCTTCACCACACACAGTCTCTTTCAACACAAATCCACAACCTCGACATCTGATCGTCTGATCCGTACAGTCTTCTTTACATGTTGGATTTCCTGGAAAAACCCAGATTTACCACGCCCTGTCCACGAACAGCCGCGGTGTCCGCGGACGGCGTCCACTTTACTCTCTGTACCATTCCCTCATTGCATACAGCTAAGCAATCACACAATACGAATAACGTCCTCAGAACATCCCCATTTTGTGAATTTTCCAACATTTCAGGACAATTATCATTTCATTATTCTACATATTAACATTACAAATATTATACTTTTATCTTGTACTCTGCACACAATGATATCTTTCTCCATTAGCAGCTCAGTATACTACATAGAATCCCATAATACAATGCTATTTATTGATATAAATGCATCGTTCAAAGCACTAATAACGGTATGATATTTATTGCAATATCCTTGACACTTTTTTCGGAACATTATAATGAAAATCCCTAGTACACAAATTCCATGAAAAGTACATACAGATGTGATGTCATCAGTGATTTCATCAATGACATTTGCGATGTCATCTTTGATGTCCTGGGTGTTAGTCTTAGCAGTGCATGGTGTTGGCGCGAGTTATTTTTCATAGCTTACCATAACTTGCTATTTTCAGGGGTCTTTCGGCTGTACTTAGAACCATAACGTCCTTTAAACAAACTTTTTTTAATATCACGCAAACAATATACAAACATGGCGTGCAAAAACCAACTTCTACAGATGGCTTTACACAGAATGTTGCAAAGTAAGTATTTATGCTCGTTCACAGTGAAGGTCAGCTGCTTCATTTTTTTCTCGGGCCCCGGAGAGGCTCACGAAGCAGACTATAAGGTTGTATTGTTTTTTGATCTTGACAGACAGAGATTGTGATGAAAGACTTCTCTTGAAGGAGTGTTGCTAAAACGTAAGAGAAGATAAAGATGAAATTTCTGAAACAAAACCACTTTTACATATTATATCACTATGCGAAAGATCGTTGGCACACGCGGAGTCGTATTTTCGGACTGCACCACTCGTAGACAATGGAAATTGCAATTGTACTGTAAGTAACCCTTTACATTACTTTATACCAAATATAATTACAATAGCGTAGCATTAAAGACCGCTGAAGTTGAACTTGTTCGTTGAAATTGGCATAATGTTTTCTACCGCGTACTATCACTGCGGAATTGATCCTCTGTCGTTCATAGGGCTCTGAAAACGGCAGACGACACAGAGTGGGTTAATAGAAATAATTTAACCGGTCTATATACGGTCAAGCGCTCTACTCGCTGTGCCACTTTACTGTAGCCTGTCAAGTGGCACAGCGAGTACAGCGCTCGCTTTGACATCCGAGCACAGCTTGCTAACGCAAGTTTGAATCCCGGCAAGCCCAAACTCAGCCTTTCATCCTTCCGTGGTCGATAAATGAGCACCACACACCGTGGTTAATAATAAGCACCGCTTAGATACCTCACAGTTCTTAGCGCTATATGAATGGGAAAATATTATTATTTTATTATTAACATACTCTGTTGCACTATCTTCGATAGCAAATAGTTTCATGCCCTAATAAATAAAATGATGATTTTTAATGAAGATCGGCTGGTGAGGCTAATTTATGTTTTTTAAAACAGGTACGTGGCCCCGTTTTGTCTATGTCACGATTTACAGACTCCAGGGGATGGGGTCTTCAACTGCCAGGTGCAAGTCCAAATATGCAACTTCATGACCCTCACCATTTTATGGGACAATCGCCAAGGACCAATATGCCTTTACGCAGTACTAGCGGCTATAAACAACATACCAACCAATACGGTGGTCTAATGGCTCGTTGTTGGAGCAACCTTCCAATTATCAGAGAGACCATTTACTGCTTTTATCATAAACCAACAGCCTATCTACCGCAAAGGAACAACGCGCGGCTCCAAATAAAGTTTTGCTGATTGACAGCAGAGACAATAGCAAATCGCTGAATATTCACTAGACATTTCATGTGAAATAAATGTACTTTACCAAGTGTACAATCCTGCTGTTTACTTTTAAACCACAGTTTCATATTCCGAATTGTGGCGCACTGAGTTGTAACCTGATCTAACACTCTCTGTACCGCAAAGGAACATCGCGTGTCTCAACATTAACTTTTGCGGATCGACAACAAAGACAAATGCAAATTGCTGAATATTCTCTAAACATTTGATGTCAAATAAATGTACTTTACAACATTTACAATCTTGCTCTTTGCTTTTAAATCACAGTTTCATATTCTGAATTGTGGCGCGCTGTGTTGTGACATAATGTGTGTTGTCTTCCGGGTTCTGTGTAAAGTCGCGTAGTACCGGAGACGGCTGGGCGCGTTTCATTACGCACCCTGTAACGTCACGGAGAGAGGCGGGGAATATGAATGCTTTGATAATATCAGGCTTAGTGGCGGGAGATATGATTTAGTGTTGCAAAAGCAAGTCAGCCAGGTCAATAGCGCCAGTCATAGGATTATCACATAATGTCGACGCACACCAGCCGGATTTATCGTTTCTTTAGTGGACAAAAAGTCGGTTGACGCCCCTAGGAAATTGTACTATTAGCGGACAAAAGGAGTGCTCTTAAAACACTTTCACCCTGACAACCAACAATACAAACAACGTTCTCAGAACACCCCCATTTTGTGTAATTGCAACCATTTCGGGACACTGCGAGTGTTCTTCGAACACATTCAACTAGACAGATTACAGTACGGACAGCGTCCTGAGGACACCCCCAGTTTGTGTATTTACGAACAATTAAGTACACCGCGAGTGTTCGTAGCTCATTTTTACCTTCCTTGCGAACAAAAATGACACATACTCCGTCCTCTAAACACCCCACCATTTAGTTTATTTACAAAATGTCAGAACAGCCGTGTTCTCCGCGGACAAATCGAACGCAACAAAAACATCTAGCACATAAAAAAACAAAGCATTGAACCTATCTCATACTCCCCCACCCTCCCCAAACACTCTTACACACCAACACACGGCACTAAATACAATTTTATATCCACGTTTCACTGCGCTGTACGCGGTCGACTGCGAATACAAGATGGCGGGCGCCACAGAAAATCTTACGCGCTCCACGCCCCTCACCGTCCAATCAGCGAACACGTTGCATGTCCGCGGACATGACGCAAGCCCATGGGCCAATCGGGGTGCTGTCCGCGGAGCGAACAAGGAAGTCCGTCCGCGAAGCGAACGCAGATATCACTAATTTTTTTGCCTTACATTTTAGTCATTTTTAAAAAAACTACTCGACAGATTTACACCAAATTTACAAAAGCACACTTTTGGGACCAGGCCGCCGCTCCTGCCGCAAATTTGGTGTAAATCTGTCCAGCGGTTCGGGCTGTAGCCGTGCGTAAAGTTTTTTTCCATTCAGTCTATGGGGAAAAAAAAAGTTTTGGGACCCCCCCTATAACTTTGCCCCCCCTGGACTAATCCTCACCAAACTTTGCAGAAAAATTCAGAGTGACCCAACTACTTTTTTTGCAAAGTTTGGTGAGGATCCGTCCAGGGAGAGCGAAGTTATAAGCCGCCCAAAAAGTGCTCTTCCTATGGAAACAGCAACTTAACCATAACTACATGGCCACTACCGTGGCCATGTAATATATATATAGATATATATATATATATTCACTATAAAAAACTTTGTTAATGGGACGTTATGGTTAAGTTGCGCCACTAAAAACCTGTTAAATTCACTAAAAGTTTTTTACAAACGTGACATAATACAAAAGTCTCATTATGGTTCAAAGTAAAACCGAAAAACCCTTGAAATTTGCCAGTTATGGTACGCTAAGCAACCATAACTCCCTGCAGTAATGTGCACTGCTAACAGTAACACCCACGACATCAAAGATGACATCACAAATGTCTAACTAACATTTGGAAATTATGCAGTTGAATGTAAAAGAAAACGTGAACATTTTACAGTTTGCAAAGTAGGTTTATTTAACAACAAAGTGGCAGAGACCATCGGAGTAAGGGCATTTTTAGTACAATCATAACAATACTTCTAAGGGCGGCATAGCAAATGTCGAAGATCGTGAACACGTTGTTTCTTTGGCAGACACAAATGTTGGGATTTCATTGAAGCAGTCGCTTTGTTTCCACAGTGATTTCCCAAATGTCATCATGACCTTCAGCCTACAGCACCATAAATGAAGTGATGTTGCTCCGCATAGCGAGTTCAGCGTACAGACAAAGCGGAATTAAAGTCTCATTCCACATAATTGTTATGGACAGGCAACTGCTCACCAGCAGCTGAATTTGCCGTCCGAAGAAGCCGTCCCTCGGCAAGTGAAAACCATGACACGCACAATATGGGAAGATATACCTAGGCGGGAAAGGTTACACAAAATACGTGTCAATAACCAACCTGTACCAAAAAATTTCAAAAAAGACACGTAAAATGTGCAAAGTACTACACAAAGGCACGTGTTCAAACATGACATTTTAATAAAATGTTAGTAATGTCCATTCGTACCTATAGTGCCAAGCTACAAAGGCAGAGATTTTGCATTTGCCGTAAGAGAAAAAAATGGCAACTACACAGGAAGAGGATAATTCAGTTATGAAATGAAAAAGGAAGGGAGAATGAAAAAAAAATTATATCGCGTGATTTCAAAGAAGACAAAAAAAAGTGCAAAGGTGTACACAAAGGTATGTGGAGATAGTTAATGTTTCAAATAAGAAATAGTAATGTTAAAAAAGAATTAGTGCAGTCATACACTACAAATGTACAACCTGGGCACTCTCAAATATTACTGCAATAATGTAATAGCGCAGAAAGATGATACAACAATTATATTGGCACAATCATAACAATACTTCTAAGGGCGGCATTGCAAATGTCGAAGATCAAGAACACGTTTTTTTGGCAGGCAAAAATTTGGGGATTTCGTTGAAGCAGTCACTTTGTTTCCTCAGTGATTTCCCAAAAGTCGTCATGGCCTTCAGCCTACAGCACCATAAATGAAGTGACGTTGCTCCGCATAGCGAGTTCAGCTTACGGAAAAAGCGTAATGAAAGTCTCATTACACATAATTGTTATGGACAGGCAACTGCTCACCAGCAGCTGAATTTGCCGTCCGAAGAAGCCGTCACTCGGCAAGTGAAACCCATGAAACGCATAATATGGCAAGATATACCTAGGCGGGAAAGGTTACAGAAAGTACGTGTCAATAACCAACCTGTACCAAAAAATTTCAAAAAAGACACATAAAATGTGCAAAGTACTACACAAAGGTACGTGTTCAAACATGACATTTTAATAAAATGTTACTAATGTCCATTTGTACCTATAGTGCCAATTTTGCATTTGCCATAAGAGAAAAACAAATGTCAACTACACAGGAAGAGGATAATTCAGTTATGAAATGAAAAAGGAAGGGAGAATGAAAAATAAATTACGTCGTGTGATTTCAAAGAAGACTAAAAAAAGTGCAAAGGTGTACACAAAGGTATGTGGAGATAGTTAACGTTTCAAATAAGAAATAGTAATGCTAAAAAAGAATGAGGGCAGTCATACACTACAAATGTACAACCTGGGCACTCTCAAATATTACTGCAATAATGTAATAGCGCAGAAAGATAACACGACAATTATATTGGCACAATTAGATGTGTGATAAGAGAACAATAAAGTGCGGTTCGCTGCAGAGTGGGCAAAATTAAACTTGCACAATATTTACTGCCTCCATTCTGTTTGTGCAAGGTACACCAATGTGTTTGCATGGAAGATTCTTCGTGTACTGATATTCCATGTCCCTTATAAACTTTTTAAAACATAACGTTATCAATTGCTATTTTCTTTGACCCTTTCATTACGTGAACTGCCAGTAACTTTCCATTTTCACTCAAGGTCAAAAAACAATTGCCCCTTATACATTCACTCAGATGCACGGGCGTTTTGAGCGGTCAACCAAAAAACCAACTCATGTGGCCTTCACTCAGAAGGCAAATACATTCCTTCTTTGAAGCAACATATTGCAATCCAATTATGGGAACCACTACTCCCATACAGATCCCGAAGGGATGTTCCCAGCAAACACTGCAGATGGTTGCCGTAGTTTACAAAACTGAGGATGCCAGTCTGACGGCAATTTTATTCCAAAAACATTTTAACCCACACGCAGTAATTGGTCGTAGAACAGTAAGCAGGAACTTCCATTTAAACGTATCACTTTGGTGAGAAAAAAGCTTCACTTTTTCATTTTGCGCTTCCACATCCCATTCCGCCCCCTCAAAGGTCACCTTCTAAAATACTGTTACATGAGTGTGTGAAGTCCAATGCAGTCTTGTTTTCAATGTATTACTGGCGATATCCGTGTACACTAAAACATGAATAAAACGTAAACATTAGAACCCACACGCAGTAATTGCTCGTGGAACAGTAAGCAGGAACTTCCATTTAAACGTATAACTTTGGTGACAAAAAAGCTCCACTTTTTCTTTTTGTACTTCCACATCCCTTTTCAGTCCCCTCAAAGGTCAACTTCGGTTGTACTGTTACATGAGTGTGTCAAGTCCAATGAAGTGTTGGTTTCAATGTGTTACTAGCGATATCTGTGTACACTAAAACATGAATAAAACATAGGGGGGGGCACCGAAAAAAGCTCACTTACTTTACGATGTTGTACAACCTATCAGGGAATGAGTCACATGTTCACGTGCACAAACTTTTTCCCCCATTCAATCTAAGGGGAAAAGAGATGTTTTGAGAACCCCTGTCGCTTATAACTTGTGCCCCCTGCACCAAACATCATCAAACTTTCCAAAGAAAGTCACAGTGAGCGATACAATTTTTTTTGCAAACTTTGGTGACAATTCATCCAAGTATAGCACAGGTATAAGGCACTCAAAAAGTGTTCTTCCTATGGAAACAGCAACTCCACCATAACAACATAGCCACTAACGTGTCTGTCTAATATGCTGTAGTGATTGTTGGCTGGACCTACAGATTTGGCTACATTGGCTTATAACTCCACTGCTTATAAGGTCGTTTCTGCGTGCATGGCTTCGGCCATGCACCCAAGAATGTACACCCTCCCCAGAACCATCTGACATTCTAACATATACTACACGTGTATGCATTGCTCTAATATGATGCGGTGGATGTGGGCTGGGCCTAGGGTTTTAGGAGTATGTTGTATGGCCTGCAGCCATACAACCAAAACTGTACATCCTGCCCACAACCACCTCAGTGATGTGCAGCAGTACGGGTGTATTGATAGGTGTAGTTTGCTTCACTTGTTCTGGCCAGAGACTGCACTCCTTTCTGTATGTCCATAGATATTGCAATGTGTGGGTGTGCACTGGCTTAGACCTCCAGCGCTTATAACTTTGTTCTTGGTTGCTTTACACACTTCCCACAACCATGTAATCGTTAGTCAATACTACAGGTGTATCCATGGTTGTGACATGTTGCAGTGGTTGTGACCAGGGCCTACAGTCTTGAAAGTATGGCCTCGGGCCATGTATCCAAGACTGTAGGCCCTGGCCACAACCACCACAGCATGTCATAACCATGATGGCATACTAATCAATAACAGACCCATAGTAAAATGTAATCTAATAACATCATGTACTCAATTTGAATGGTCAGTAACACAACGTGTGTCCTTCGAACATTTTCAAGGTGCCTCTACAAAGCATGGACTAAAATACTACCCTTATCGCACCCCTCATTTTCTGCATGTAGAAATATCCTGAACAAGGCGGCAATGGAGAATACATCATTAACAGTTGCCGCCCAAACAAGTACAGTATTTCAGTCATCTCTTACGCTCTGAACCTCTCCAAGCACTGTAGGTGTTCAGAAGACTTTCCCAAACACCATTTCGCATGGTGAATACATCATTACCACCTGCCGCCCAAACAATAAGCCATCTCTTACTCTGTGATCCTCCCCGCGCACTGTAGGAGACCAGTTTCCAAAACAGAATTTCGCCTCTGGTGGCGACTGCACTGTCTTCGGATCCAAGATGTCGGGCGCATCCACATATTCTAACGCACATCACGGCTCGCTGTAGCCAATCGACGAAGATGTCGCATGTCCGCGGTCATGACGCTACCCCCTGGCCAATCGGTATCTTGTCCGCAGAGCGAACAGGGAACTGTGACCGCGGAGCGGACATACATATCACTCATTTTTTGAGACATATTTTGTGTTCGATTTAAAGGAAACTACTGGACGGATTGGCACCAAATGTACAAAAGAACGCTTTTGGGACCAAGCCCCAATGCCTGCTGCGAATTTGAAGACAATCCGTCCAGCGGTTTGGGCTGTAGGCGTGCACAAAGTTTTTCCCCCATTCAGTCTATGGGAAAAAAAAGACACTTTGGGACCCCCCCTATAACTTTTGCCCCCCTGGACCAAACATCACCAATGTTGTCGCCAATGCAGAGTGGCCCATATACTTTTTTTGCAAAGTTTGGTGAGGATTCGTCCAGGGGGAGCGGAGTTATAGGCCACCCAAAAAGTGCTCTTCCTATGGAAACAGCAACTTAACCATAACTACATGGCCACTACCAGGGCGGTGTAATATATATATATATATATATATATATATATATATATATATATATATATATATTCAGTAAAAAAACTTTGTTAAAGGGACATTATGGTTAAGTTGTGCTACTAAAAACCTATGAAATTCAGTAAAAAAAACTTTGTTAAAGGGACGTTATGGTTCAAAGTAAAACCGAGAAACCCCTGAAATTCGCCAGTTATGGTAAGCTAAGCAACCATATCTCGCGCACTGTGCACTGCTAACATTAACACCCAGGACATCAAAGATGACATCACAAATGTCATTGATGACATCACTGATTACATCATATGTACATTTACTTTTTATGAAAACTATGTACAAGGGATTCTTATAATGTTGACCAAAAAGTGTCAAGGATCATTGGAATAAATATCATGAGCTAATTAGTGCACTAAGCAATGCATTGATATAAATATTATTTTATTCTGAAGTTCAATCCAGTATACTAAGCTACTCATGTAGAAATATAAGCAGTGTGTGCACCATACATGATGACGGTGCAATATTCATAATCTTGCCATGTTGAATAGTGAAATGAATATCTGCTTTTTATTAGAGTTTTGTGTACTGTGAAATATGTAATAAGTAGCTAATAAAACCCACTTAATACATAATTGCATTATTACAGACAAAACACAAAGAGACAACAACACATACAAATATGAGTATATGCAGAGAAATGATTGCTATGTTTCAAAGCTGCTACTTACTGTATGTATGTGTATCACATGATGTGACTGGACTCTAAGGAAAGAAGTGTGAGTACAATGTAGACAACTATGGTTATATACAGGAAAGTACAGCATGAGAAAATGCTGATAATCCTAATGAGTATCTTCATGCACAGAAAGGATTACTTTCTTTCAAACCTGTGTCTTCCGCTATGTATATGTTTCATATGATGTGACTTGAACCTAAGGGAATTATTGTAAGAACTTAATTGAAGAATAAGTCTACAAATATAGTATATTTTTAGTTCTTGACTGTTACTGAACAGAACCGTGTGGCCTAGATATGTCAGTAAAGGAAAAAAAGGGGAGCCAGACATGTGATGTCATCAGTGATGTAATCAATGACATTTGTGATGTCATCTTTGATGTCCTGGTTGTTAATGTTAGCAGTGCACGGTGGCGCCAGTTATGGTTGCTTAGTTTACCATAACTGGCAAATTTCAGGGGTTTTTCGGTTTTACTTGGAACCATAACGTCCCTTTAACAACGTTTTTTTTACTGAATTTCATATGTTTTTAGTAGCGCAACTTGACCATAACCTCCCTTGATCAAATTTTATTTTACTGAATATACATATTCATAATGTAAATTTGATTGATGTTTACTAGGATTTCCTTACTTTATATACATGTAACATAGAACATACTGAACCCCTAGCTAGTGATTTTGATGTCCACGGACTGTGCGAATGTCCGTGGATGGATGCGGACAACACCAATACTACCCAAAAACTCAGGGGGATCTTAAATTGTTATATCATGCCATATGAACACTGTACAAGTTGAAAAACCAACACACAAACACATTATATATAGTAATAAATAAGAATTAGAACTTATATATCTAACACATCAAACATCCATTTAAATACCATATATAGTAAAATGGAATATACCAAAACAATAAAGGTATGCTTCTAACATAATTACCTCGCAGAATTCACAACTAGGAGCAGTAGCAGATCTACAGAACAGTGAGAAGACAACTAACCACAATCTAGTAAGTATTTCTTTTTTCTTATATATTTCTAAAATGTCTATATTAAATACAATAAAAGTAATATATATTTATTTTTCCTCACAGAAATGTCAAATACTTTAGAATGGCGCGAGGAGAATTTCCCACATGGTGAAATGTCTGAAGATAGTGAAACTAATGGTAGACACTTCTCTATATAACCAAATTAATAAGAATTTCTTTATGTACACTTAACATATAAAATATATATATATATATATATATATATATATATATATATATATTTTTTTTTTTTTTTTAACAGACCATACAAATAATGAAAACAATACACAACAAGATACTTTAGAACAAACTCTCCAGCGCATGGAAGAAAAAATGAACAAGCTCATGACAAATTTCGACCTTTTGAAAGATTATGTGGAGGACCATATAAAAGAAACAATTAGATACCATTGTGCAACATGTAACTGTCCCCCCTCTCCATATCCCAGTTAATTATCCCCTAGCCCTCACAAATAGAAAAACGTTTTGATGTGATTGGCATCCCTTCATCTCCTCCTATCAATCCTCTTGAAACCCCCAATTCCCCTGTGTTTGTGTCCGTTTCTGCTACCCCTTCTCTATCATAAATTGTACATATATATAATATAATGAAAAATAAATGTTATGTGTGTGTTAATTTAGTCCTTTGTGTTTTTTAAAAAAAAACAGTTTTGGTATCCGCGGACAACACGGGTGTCATGAAATGTTCGTAAATAAACAAAATGGGGTGTCCTGAGGACACTACACCTGTCCGTATTGTTCACAGGCGAGTTGAAACTGTTCTGAGAATGAACGCGGTGTCCTGAAAAGTTCTTAAATAAACAAAATGGGGGTGTCCTGAGGACGCTATACCTGTCCATACTCTTCGTAGGCAGGTTGAAACTGTTTTAAGAACACATCAAGTGTGCCGGGATGTTCGTAAATAAACAAAATGGGGGTGTCCTCAGGACGCTATGCCTGTCCGCATTGTTCGCAGGCGAGTTGAAACGGTTCAGAGAACACACGCGGTGTTCTGAAAAGTTTGTAAATAAACAACATGGGGGTGTCCTGAGGATGCTATACCTGTCGGTACTGTTCATAGGCAGGTTGAAACTGTTCTAAGAACACATCAAGTGTCCCTGGATGTTCGTAAATAAACAAAATGGGGGTGTCCTCAGGACGCTATGCCTGTCTGTATTGTTCGCAGGCGAGTTGAAACTGTTCTGAGAACACATGCAGTGTTCTGAAATGTAGGTAAATAAACAAAATGGGGGTGTTCTGAGGATGCTATGCCTGTCCGTATTTTTCGCAAGCAAGTTGAAACTGTCCTAAGAACACACGCGGTGTGCTGAAATGTTTGTAAATAAACGAAATGGGGGTGTCCTGAGGACGCTGTCCACATTGTTCGTGGGCAAGTTGAAATTGTTCTAAGAACTCATCAAGTGTCCTGGGATGTTCATAAATAAACAAAATGGTGGTGTCCTGAGGATGCTATACCTGTCCGTATTGTTCGCAAGCAAGTTGAAACTGTCCTAAGAACACACGCAGTGTTCTGAAATGTTCATAAATAAACAAAGTGAGGGTGTTCTGAGGACGCTATGCCTGTCCATATTGTTCGCAAGCAAGTTGAAACTGCCCTAAGAACACACGCGGTGTGCTGAAATGTTCATAAATAAACGAAATGGGGGTGTCCTGAGGACGCTGTCTGTATTGTACGTGGGCAAGTTGAAATTGTTCTAAGAACTCATCAAGTGTCCTGGGATGTTCGTAAATAAACAAAATGGGGGTGTCCTGAGGATGCTATACTTATCCGTATTGTCCGTAGGCAAGTTGAAACTGTTCTAAGAACATGCGCGATGTTCTGAAATGTTCGTAAATAAACGAAATGGGGGTGTCCTGAGAGAGCTAAGCCTGTCCGTATTGTTCGAAGGCAAGTTGAAACTGTTCTAAGAACACAGGCGGTGTCCTGAAATGTTCGTAAATGAACAAAATGGGGGTGTCCTGAGGAGACTATACCTGTCCGTAATGTTCGTAGACAGGTTGAAATTGTTCTAGGAACACATCAAGCGTCCCGGGATGTTCGTAAATAAATGAAATGGGGGTGTCCTAAGGACACTATACCTGTCTGTACTATTCATAGGCGGGTTGAAACTGTTCTAAGAACAAACGCCTGTCCGTAACTGTTCGTTTCACTTGTGTAGCACTTTTAACTAGTTTCAGGACCCGAACAGTGTCCGTAGAACACCAACGCGCATGCGAAAAACAGTTTCAGTGCATTTGGTGTCCCGAGGACACTCGTTCCCTTCGTGGACATGTTCGCGATGCCATCATGTGACCGTGCCCATGCTGAGCGTGTATTCTGACTGCGGACACTGTTCGTGTTCCTGAACAATTTAAAACTACTTTTTCAGGCAATCCACAACATTGTATTATAATAAATCACCATATCACAAGTCCCAGACAATAATCCTGACTTTCTACATACTTTTTGGGACTTTTTGAGCCTTTTTTTGGTGTTTGGTCTGTCCACGGACAGCGCGGGTGTCTGCGAAGCGCACACCAGCACCCCTAGAAAAGGCCACACACCAGAGCTCATCCTCATTGTGTTTCTGGCTACCTGACAGAACACTGTACTTTGGCTGCCAATCTTCCTGATTTTTCAGAAACCTGATGGCAACCATGGCTCCTCTGTTTCCACCTGGTGCTACATCTGCCTCAGCAACACCCCCTCCACCCCCTCCACCACCACCACCTATCTAAGGGCCTGAAGAGGGGAACAGGAGTGAGGATGTAGAGGAGGATAAAGAGGATGAAGAGGATGAGGTAGTGGAAGTCCCTACTACCAGCACTCGCTGTGACTCTTGGGTGTGGCGGTTATTTACCATTCATGGTAACATACCCAAGGCGCGTGCAAACAAAGTCACCTGCAACGAGTGCAAAATGGTGCTCAGTCACGGGAGGCTTGGTTCGTACAGCTTTGGTATGACAACTATGAAGCGACACCTAAGGTCATTCCACGGTGGGGCCATTTGCAAGGTTGTACCTTGCGGGGAGCGTAGTAGGTTGAGATCCTCTACTACATCCTCCATTTCCGATCCTGTCACCACAAGGAACACTCCTGTGGGAGAGTGTATCCCACCAGCTGCCTCACAGGCCATTCGCAATGCCTTTCGAGGGTCACAGTTGTGTGAATATACTGTGACACAGTACTCTGCAGGGTGGAGAGACTTTGTAGTGCTTTTGAGACTACGGTCTCAGAGCACGAGAAGACCTGCCCACTACCTAAATAAGGCCCACAATACATCTTCCTCTCTCCACCCGCCCTTTCTTATCCCCGTGGTTGGTGTCCCCCACTTACCCTCCTTTCCCCTCCTCTCCGAGTGTGTCATGTGTAAAAAAATAAAAGAAATATAAAACAACAAAAATAAAAAAAAGGCTCTGTTCAGAGCCGCCTTTCACAGTTTAAAAATAGAAGTGGCAAATAAATGGAGCAGGGCCCTGTGTATTTTTTAGAAGTCCGTGGACAATTCACGGACATCTAAAATTTTGGGGTGCTGCCCTATCATAACCATTGCACTTTTCTCTGGGAGGAAGTGGTGGCTCTGAAAAAAGCCTTTTGGTGGTGTTTGTTTGTGTTTGAAAAACTTGAAATGGTCAACATCTACTGCAAAATGGATGGGTGAAATTCCAAAAAACGGTTGCAATGCATTTTGTACATTTCTCAGAAAAATCTGATTGCCAGCATAAGTAAGATGAACTCCATCTCTGCGAAAAATGTATGTGCTACGAAACATAATATTTTCATTGTGAAAAGAGGACATGCCAACATCTCTTAGAAAGGCACAAATAGCCTTATTGACATTGCGCCTCGCTTTCTCCATTTGTGGACCAAATGAAGAAGAACGCAGCCACATTTGTCTCTGCGCAATCCGAGAAAAAATTACTTGAGAATTTGGCAACATGTCCATGACCTTCCCAAGTCCTTCTTTCATTGCAAATTGCAAAGAAATTCCAGACACATGTCCTAAACTAGTCCCCCCACAATGAATTATTATTATGTCTGGATGATGCTCTGTCTCCAAAGTAGCACAGAGAGGTAGCAAGTCCAGCCACTTCATTCCACACACTCCATGCCAGTGCACTTCCATATGTGGGAATCCAAGATCTACAGCTACTCCACAGCTTTCTGCATGCAACCAATGTATCTACGAGTCTCCCAAACTACAGACAATCTGTTTTCTGAAGCACACAGCCATATCTATCTGTTCTTGTCTCAAGAAAAATACTTTCTGACAAACTCTCTCCTGACAAAACACACCCACTAAACGTTACTGACCAATCCCTTGCTCTGCTCATTCTCTTTTGCATGCCTCCCCACCCCAAAACCCCTGTATGTAACACGCAATGTCCGCACACTACCGCAATGTCCGAGGACATATCGTAACATGGACAGCCCTTCTATCATTTCTACTTCACTCTCTGTGCCATTCCCTCATTGGATACAGCTAAGCAGTCACACAACCATCCACCAATCGCATCCAAGACCTCTACATCTAACTCCATCATCATAGATCAGCACTTCAAATGTACTGTTAATCACTCTGAGTACAAGTGTCATATCATTGGAAAGCACCTACTACAAGAACTACTGTACAAGTCTCCAAGATTTCTACTTGCAGCTGCATGCATATCAATATGCATGAACACAAACTACAGGTATGCATATTTTCTGTATAGTACATGCACAATTCTTATGAATGCATATGAACAGATTAACCATCTTTTAACCTGTATAACCTATAAAATGAATTTACTGTCATTTTTCCGATCTGCTATAATCAATTGTCTCTTCCAAACCTATCTGCTATTTAATTTCTTTTAACACACACATTTGCAAAGCATGTTGAACTAACATATTTAAAGTAAAATATAAAGACTGCTCATAGTCAAAGGAAATTGCATTCACACACTATGTTCAGATATCAAACAAGAATACTTGTACAAAAACATAAAAATCAATGTCTAAATTAACATCAGTGCTATACACACACAAAATTACTAATTTCTTTCCTTTACAATTGCAGTTGGGACAACTCTCCTGAAGAGCAGCAGCAGAATCTGAAGTACAAACAACAGCTCAGAAGAAACCTGCTCATTCCACAAAAAAGTAAGTTAAATACCACCATAATATTTTTACTATTACTCAAACACACTGTGGGGTTCATTCATGGTATTTCTGTGCCTAAAAACAGAGATTGTGCACCTTTCTGTCCACAAATCCCCATTTGTTAAACAGGGATTTGCAGGCAGAATGGTGCACAAGTCCCCATTTTTCGATGCACAAATGACATAACTCAGCCCCTAGAATTTTAATATTATAGAACAAAGAACTGTTTTAATTCTATACCATTAGATTTACTATTTGTGCTTCTCCTCACCACTAGCTTACTTTATACTGTCATCTGAACCCCAGTTTAGTAGCACATAAATTCAAGAATAACCATCCCAACTAGTTGTAGTTGCCCAATGCACAATCACACACCATCACATACATCTTTATCATCATACTCAAACACTCATGCACACAGCACACATACATTGCAGAACACCCCAACCCATACCTTCTTTATTTTTTACAACAGATCCTAAAGAATGCCTACCAAAAATCAAGTCCGTAGAAAGCAACGCAGAAGTAGAGCAGATGAAAATAGAAGTGTGCAAAATAAGCATCCATCTCTAGCAAAATTTGTAGAAGTTCAAACAAAACAGCTAATACAGTCATTTAGCGAAACAAAACAGGCTTCAAGTACAGAAACTTTGCCTTCTCTATCAAAATGTAAAACAAAACAGAAAACGATTAACAAGAATTCAGCTACCACTACTGATAAAACTGCTCCTATAAATCTTGATCTAGTGCCAAGTAAGCATACCAAAATAAGTATTTTAGCAAAAATGTTCCATCACAGAGTCCTTCAAAATCTTATAAAAACAGGAGAGAGATCATGCAGAACCCTTGAAACCTACCATAGAAAATGAATCTTAGAAGCTTTGATAGACAGTGCAATGCTTCTCAAAAGAAAGTTATTTATTTTAGTGTTAAACAAAATGAAACCACTAACAAAACTAATGACTAAATTACAAAAAAGACTTCTCAATAAACGAAATGTCAACAAAAATAACGTCTTAAATATCTGTGGAGGTGAGTGGAGTTACACCACAAGCACAGAACCATATTTCAATGAAGAAGCATACAAACAAAAGCAAACAAATACAATTGCCATACATAGCAGTGGACGAGGTTATGAAAAAAATAATAATACCATAATGGAACAAGAATACTGCTTACAAAAATATCCCCAGAAAACTTAGAATTACCTCTCCATTCAACTGAACCAGAACGTCTAGTATACAAATGGCCATGCACGTCAATGTGTAACATTCCCAAAAAATTGTTCAATTCTTTACGCCAATTCCTCAATCAGTATGTGAAAGGCAAAGACAAAATCAAAATGAAACTACTGCAAAATATGGATATCTGTCCAGTGCGCAAGTACACAGGACTACAAGGACATTCATTAGCCTGCATTTCAGGACCTATTTGCAAAACCACCTTCCATCATATCAAAATGATATCAACACATCATTCAACTATAAAAAATCTAGTCTATAAACTGTACTATGCTAAAAGTCCTGCTTTAGCACGAGCCAATTTAAATAACATTCTTCTGCATGGTACAGCCAAAGACCTACTTGAAGAAATCGACTATATCCTGAAAAAGTATTTTGGAAGTGAAAGCCACTTACAAAATGCAATAGCATTACAACAGACTAGCAACCATTCTATGCATGGCAACCATCTATTACACACATACAAAAAAGAAATACTGAAATTTACAAGTACATCTGCTGAAGTACCAAACCATGTGTGTGTATGTTGCCGCAGAACTTTTTATAAAAGTAACACAATCATTATAGACCTAACATACAAAATAGAAGACAATGAAGATTCTAAATGGTTTGAATTAGCTCTCTACTTTATAGCAGAAAACAAATTTGAAATAACTGACCCCTTAATACATTGCAGTTACTGCACTATAAAAGTTGACAACAACCAAACTCCTTCACGTGCTATCACAAATAATTTGGAATCATTCCCTCGACCAAAACCCCTACAACAACTCAATTTATATGAGAGCATCATAATTCAAACAGTGCACCCCTTTCAAGCAATGATACGCCTTCAACCAAAAACAGCAAAATTACCTCCCTCTGAATTGGTGAAAGGCATTCGTGGAAAAGTAGTGTATTTACCATTAGATCTAAAACAAAATGTGCACTCTCTGGGAGTGCAACGTCCAATGGAGCAACCTTTAATTATCTTAGTAAATGTGTACCTACAAAAGACAAACACAATTGACAACAACTGGTAGACTTACAAAGAGTTAGACAAGCCTTGCAATAGCTAAAAGACAATAATGAATACTACAAAGAAATTAATATTGAAGAAAACTTGAAGGAAACACTGAAATAATTCAAGAGTCACCAGAAACTGGTCAATTCGAGCATCTAGATCTTGCTACAGTATCCAATACTTTAGACCATTATACAATTCATCCATTGCACTCTAATGACACTGTAGAAGATGCACTAGAAATGTACCAAATGCGACAAACAAAAGGATTACGAATCAGCATATGGGAAAAAAGTATAGAAGCACATGCTTTTCCTCTACTCTTTCCCACTGGTAACGGAGGGAGGTACGATGATAGACCTATCAAAATAACAGCATCAGAATACCGCTCGTTACGGATGTATTCTGAAGATCCCAGATTTAGACAAAATGTGGAATACATATTCCACCTACTCTTTGAAAGTGAACTAGCAACTCTATGTTACGGAGTTGCACACACATTAAAATCGGGAACCCACTTTCAAAATATGTCTGCTACATAATTATTACAAAAAGTGCAAGAAAAAGATAAGGTTTTGCAATCAAGTATTACAAATCTATTAGCAAACATGTGTGGTACTAAAGAGTACTGGTTCTGACGTCATGGAGATGTACGTTGTATGATAAGAAACCTTGGCCCACCCACTTAGTTTGTTACATTAAGTTGCGCAGAAAATGCATGGGAAGATTTACATGATTTCCTACACATATCAAACAAAAACAAACCAAACATAGATATACTAACACCTGGAGAACTTTGTTCTCTAGATCCTGTTAATGTTTCAAGATATTTTCATCATCGCTTCATTGCTATGCTACACTTTATTTGTAAGAAAACTGTTCCTCCCCTCGGAGAAGTGCAACACTTCTTTTGGAGAAAAGAATACCAAGCCAGAGGAGCACCACATAACCACATGCTTTTATGGATTAAAGATGCTCCTAAATTTGGTCAAGACAATGATGCCACTGTGTTACAGTTTATCGAAAAATATGTCACTTGTGAAATTTCATCGAAAGCAACAAATAGTGATCTTCATGCACAAATTTTACAATTTTAAAGACACAAATGTGGCAAATATTGTCGTCGCAAATACAAAAAAATACTACACCAAATGCCGCTTTGGTTTCCCTAGACCAGTTACAAAAACAGGTCAAGTAAACAACTTCATGTCTTCAGTTAGACATAGTGTTAAAGGTAAATCACCTAAAAAGACATATTACATACAAAGAACAGAAGAAGAAGAATATATCAATAATTACAATGCAATCATTGCCCTCTTATGGAATGCAAACATAGATGTGCAGTACATTGCAGACAATTCCACTGCAGTTGCACGATATGTTACAGCATGCTTAACCAAAGCAGAAAAAACAGAGCTTCAAGACCTCTGGAATGACCTGTCATCAGACAAAACACTGTCTCGGAAATTGTACAGCTTGGGCATAAAAATGCTCTCCCATAGAGAATGTGGCTCCTATGAAGCACCAGATCGTTTAACCGGTACTGCTTTGTATGGGAAATCTGAAAATATAGTATGTCTAAATCTTGGCCCTGCTAAATCTAGAAAAAGAGTTCTCAAATCATACGACGACATAGAAACAATTGCCAAAAATGATCCCAACAGCCAAGACATTTTGAAAAACAATTTGCTGGACACATACTACCCAAACAGAAGTACCACTTTGGAAACCATGTGTCTATACCACATAGCCCAAAACTTCACATACAAAAATAATATAAAACCCGATGAAAAAAAAGGTAGATACAGAGTGACAAATTGTGAAGGCAGCTTAGTGAAACTCACCAAACCAAGTTTAATTAATCATATGAAATTGTCATTAAAGACTCCTCAACATAAAGAACTATATTACATGTCCCTACTACAACTCTTTAAACCATGGAGAAAAGAAGAAGAAATACTAGATAACAATGACTTCTGCGAAGACGCTTTCAAAGCTAATGAAAGTACTATAACTGATGTAAACTTTACACAGTACAAAACAATGTTGCACAATGAACAGCAACACGAAGAAGAACTCCAGGCCCAACTAGATAAGGACACTCCTGACAGTAGTCAACCTTCTGTAACAGTAAGCCAAGTACCACTGGGAGAGCCACTAATAACAAATGACGCAGAATTAGCTATGAGAGAAGTAGAGAACACCATGTGTCAGTATGAAGATAAAGAAGACTTAACTATACTACAATCAAAACTAAACAATGAGCAACGTAGTATTTTTGACGAAGTAACAAAAGAAATTGCACATGGTGTACAACATGAAAACAAAGAATACACCTGCCAAAATTACAAACCTATACTACTGTACGTCAGTGTGAAGCTGGTTCTGGCAAAACATTCTTAATCAAAATCATCAGCAAATTCCTTCAACAATTGACAAACAACAAACTGTCAGCTGTTGTCACTGCCCCCACAGGTTTAGCTGTCTACAACATAGGCGGTGTCACTTTACACCGATTACTACTCCTGCCAGTAGAACACCAAAACAAATTAGACTATTACAAACTTTATACAGAAGCTGCAATGGAACTACGCAGAGTATTAAAACAAATGAAAATGCTACTAATAGATGAAGTGAGCATGGTCTCCAACCTAATGTTGTCTTTGACTCACCTCAGATTACAAGAAGTACTCAAAACAAACTACGAAGAGCTCTTTGGAGGAAAACACATTATTGTTTTCGGAGATCTTGTTCAATTGACACCAGTGAAAGGTGAGCCTATTTTTAAAACCTTAGGACAAAAACTCTGCCGTAAAACTGTTGGCAGCATAGGAAATGTCAACCTTTGGCAACATGCAGCAATCTGCAGATCTCACTTATGCTAACATCCAAAAAAGTATTAGAGTTGGTATACTATCTCAAGAAGCACAAACAATATTGAAAACCTGGCATATTCATGCACTTTAGGCGATAATGCATGTGCTACAGATGTTATGGAACAATTAGCACACAAAAATATCAATTGAAGGGCCTTAATACCAACTCTTGCAAGCTGTTCCAAATTCAATTAAACAATGTTGAAAAAAGAAATGCAACCAATAATTGAAATTAGCACCACAGACCAACTAGACGTACATGGAATGACACTACCCATGTATGAGCAAGCCACAACAAGACCAAATAGTTTAGAAAATTCAATCTCCAACACAGCTGGGTTGAGAAAAAATATTAAAATGATCCTTAAACTGTAGAGTAATGCTTAAATGTGACCTTGACGTGGATCAAGGACCAGTTAATGGAGCACTGGGTACAGTTGTTGGCTTTTAAACATACCCACGTGACAACAACATTCAGTTTGTCAATATTCTCTTTGACAAACGTTCTGAAGTGAAAAGGATAGGACGCTCAACAGCTCGATTCCATCTCTTCAAAGACATGTATGTTCGCAGAGAACAATTTTCTCTAACTCTTGCATATGCAGTCACCATTCATAAATCACAAGGTCTTACCCTAGACAAAGCATTGATAGATATTGGTAACACAGTCTTTAAAGAAGGCATGAGCTACGTAGCACTATCACGCTTAGAATACAATAGACTTTGTTCACTATACACCCGCCATCTAAAAACATATCCTGTTCCACAAAAAGTAAAACGTTGTAAAAGAAAACTAAATCAAACAGAAATGCAACAGGATGTCACTGCAAATTCTCCAAAGAGAATAAAAGAAACTAATACTTCATCAATTACCACAACCAAAGAAGAACCTATACTCAAAGTAACTCAAGTACTTCTTCAAAGAAACAACACACATTCTGAAAAAATGACTTAGACACAGACTTATCTGGTCCATTTAAATGTTCAAATATATCTGGTGTAAATTGCTACGCAAATGTAGCAATGAATATCCTATTTCAATTACCACCAATTGTTGACAACATTTACTTACACAATATAGACCAATTGTGTTTGCAAATGTTAGTACTTCATAGAAACGCAACAAACAATCCTGACAACACGTATAAACTACTGCAAAATATGGATACCTGTCCAGTGCGCAAGTACACAGGACTACAAGGACATTCATTGGCCTTCATTTCAGGACCTACTTGCAAAACCACCTTCCATTATATCAAAATGATATCAACACATCATTCAACTATAAGAAATCTAGTCTATAAACTGTATTATGCTAAAAGTTCTGCTTTAGTACTAGCCAATTTAAATAACATTCTTCTACATGGTACAGCAAAAGACCTACTTGAAGAAATCGACTATATCCAGAAAAAATATTTTGGAACTGAAAGCCACTTACAGAATGAAATAGCTTTAAAGCAAAATAGCAACAATTCTATGCATGGCAACCTTCTACTACACACATACAAAAAAGAAATACTGAAATTTAAAAGTACATCTTCTGAAGTACCAAACCATCTGGGTGTATGTTGCCGTAGAACTTTTTATACAAGTAACACAAAAACTTTAGACCTAACATACAAAATAGAAGACAGTGAAGATTCTAAATGGCTTGAATTAGCTCTCTACCTTATAGCAGAAAACAACTACGAAATAACTGACCCCTTAATACTTTGCAGTTACTGCACTACAAAACCTGACAACAACCAAACGCCTTCACGTGCTATCACAAATAATTTGCAATTATTTCCACTACAAAAACCCCTACAACAACTCAATTTATATGAGAGCATCATAATTCAAACAGTGCACCCCTTTCAAGCAATAATACACCTTCAACCAAAAACAGCAAAATTACCTCCCTCTGAATTAGTGAAAGGTATTCGTGGAAAAGTAGTGTATTTACCATTAGATCTAAAACAAAATGTGCACACTCTAGGAGTGCAATGTCCCATGGAGAAATCTTTAATTATATTAGTAAATGGTGTACCTAAAAAAGACTAAAGAAATTGGCAACAACTGGGAGATTTACATAAAGTTAGACAAGCATTGCGATATCTAAAAGACAATAATGAATACTACAAAGAAATTAATATTGAAGAAAACTTGAAGGATACCACTGAAATAATTCAAGAGACATAAGAAGCTGGTCAATTTGAGCTCCTAGATCCTGCTACAATATCCAATATTTTAGACCATTATACAATTCATCCATTGCACTCTAATGACACCTTAGAAGATGCACTAGAAACTTACCAAATGTGTCAAACAAAGGGATCACCAATCAGCATATAGGAAAAAAGTATAGAAGCACGTGCTTTTCCTCTACTCTTTCCTACTGGCAAAGGAGGAAGGTACGATGATAGACCTATTCAAATAACAGCATCAGAATACTGCTCGTTTCGGATGTATTCTGAAGATCCCAGATTTAGAAAAAAGTGGAATACATATTCCACCTACTCTTTGAAAGTGAAACAGCAACTTTATGTTATGGAGTTGCACACACTTTAAAATCAGGATCCCACTTTCAAAATATGTCACCTACACAATTATTACAAAAAGTGCAACAAAAAGATGAGGTTTTACAATCAAGTATTACAAATCTATTAGCAAACATGCACGGTACAAAAGAGTACTGGTTTCAACGTCATGGAGATGTACGTTGTATGATAAGAAACCTTGGCCAACCCACTTGGTTTGTTACATTAAGTTGTGCAGAATATGCATGGGAACATTTACATGATTTCCTACGCATATCTACATGATTACTCGCATTAATTCTTTACATCTGCAACTCTGATTGACCTCTCTGGGACATTGTACTTTTTGTAATTATTTGTGTTCTAAAGACCTTTATTGTACTTTATACTGTATGCTATGCTATGTTGTAACCATGTAAGTTTTGCATTTTCTTGCCAGTGCCCCCTGCTAGCCCTGGGTCTGGCGCACATAAAAAATGAATAAAACAAACAAACAAACAATATCAAACAAAAACAAAACAAACATAGATATACTAACACCTGGAGAACATTGTTCTCTAGATCCTGTTAATGTTTCAAGATATTTTCACCATCGCTTTATTGCTATGCTACACTTTTTTGTAATAAACTGCTCCTCACCTCGGAGAAGTGCAACACTTCTTTTGGAGAAAAGAATACCAAGCCAGAGGAGCACCACATATCCACATGCTTTTATGGATTAAAGATGCTCCTAAATTTGGTCAAGGCAATGATGCCACTGTGTTACAGTTTATTGAAAAATATGTCACTTGTGAAATTCCATCAGAAGCAACAAATAGTGATCTTCATGCACAAATTTTACAATTTCAAACACACAAATGTGGCAAATATTGTCGTTGCAAATACTAAAACAAAGGGAAATACTACACCAAATGCCGCTTTGGTTTCCCTAGACCAGTTACAAAAACAGGTCAAGTGAACAACTTCATGTCTTCAGTTAGACATAGTGTTAAAGGTAAATCACCTAAAAATACATATTACATAAAAATAACAGAAGAAGACAAATTATCAATGATTACAATGCAATCATTGCCCACTTATGGAATGCAAACAAAGATGTGCAGTACATTGCAGACAAATGCCGCTTTGGTTTCCCTAGACCGGTTACAAAAACAGGTCAAGTGAACAACTTCATGTCTTCAGTTAGACATAGTGTTAAAGGTAAATCACCTAAAAATACATATTACATAAAAAGAACAGAAGAAGAAAAATTATCAATGATTACAATGCAATCATTGCCCACTTATGGAATGCAAACAAAGATGTGCAGTACATTGCAGACAATTCCACTGCAGTTGCACGATATGTTACAGCATACTTAACAAAAGCAGAAAAAACAGAGCTCCAAGACCTCTGGAATGACCTATCATCAGACAAAACACTGTCTCAGAAATTATACAGCTTGGGCATAAAAATGCTCTCCCATAGAGAATGTAGCTCCTATGAAGCAGCAGATTGTTTAACTGGTACTGCTTTGTATGGAAAATCTGAAAATATAGTATGGCTAAGTCTTGGTCCTGCTAAATCTAGAAAAAGAGTTCTAATATCATAGGAAGAGATAGAAACAATAGCCAAACATGATCCCAACAGCCAAGACGTTTTAAAAATCAATTTACTGGACACATACTACCCAAACAGAAGTACCACTTTAGAAACCATGTGTCTATACTACATAGCCCAAAACTTCACATACAAAAATAATATAAAACCTGAAGAAAAAAAGGTAAATACAGAGTGACACATTGTGAAGGCAGCTTAGTAAAACTCACCAAACCAAATGTAATTAACGATATCAAATTGTCATTAAAGACTCCTCAACATAAAGAACTATATTACATGTCCCTGCTACAACTCTTTAAACCATGGAGAAAAGAACAAGACATACTAGATAACTATGACTCCTTTGAAGACGCTTTCAAAGCTAATGAAAGTACTATAACGGATGTAAACTTTACACAGTACAAAACAATGTTGCACAATGAACAGAAACACGAAGAAGAACTCCAGGCCCAACTAGATAAGGACACTCCTGACAGTAGTCAACCTTCTGTAACAGGAAGCCAAGTACCACTGGGAGAGCCACTAATAACAAATGACGCAGAATTAGCTATGAGAGAAGTAGAGAACACCATGTGTCAGTATGAAGATAAAGAAGACTTAACTATACTACAATCAAAACTAAACAATGAGCAACGTAGTATTTTTGACGAAGTAACAAAAGAAATTGCACATGGTGTACAACATGAAAACAAAGAATACACCTGCCAAAATTACAAACCTATACTACTGTACGTCAGTGGTGAAGCTGGTTCTGGCAAAACATTCTTAATCAAAATCATCAGCAAATTCCTTCAACAATTGACAAACAACAAACTGTCAGCTGTTGTCACTGCCCCCACAGGTTTAGCTGTCTACAACATAGGCGGTGTCACTTCACACCGATTACTACTCCTGCCAGTAGAACACCAAAACAAATTAGACTATTACAAACTTTCTACAGAAGCTGCAATGGAACTACGCAGAGTATTAAAACAAATGAAAATGCTACTAATAAATGCAGTGAGCATGGTCTCCAACCTAATGTTGGCCTTGATTCACATCAGATTACAAGAAGTACTCAAAACAAACTACGAAGAGCTCTTTGGAGGAAAACACATTATTGTTTTCGGAGATCTTCATCAATTGACACCAGTGAAAGGTGAGCCTATTTTTAAAACCTTATGACACAAACTCTGTCGTAAAACTGTTGGCAGCATTGGAAATGTCAACATTTGGCAACATTTCCAATGCAGAGAATTAACAGAAAACATGCGGCAATCTGCAGATCTCACTTATGCCAATATCTTAAAAAGTATTAGCGTTGGTATATTATCTCAAGAACCACAAGCAATGTTGAAAACCTGGCACATTCATGCACTTTATGGTGATAATGCATGTGCTACGGAATTTATGGAACAATTAACCCACAAAAATGTCAATTGTATGGCCTTAATGCCAACTCTTGGAAGCTGTTTGAAATTCAATGAAACAATGTTAAAAAAAGAAATGCAACCAATAATTGAACTTAGGGCCACAGACAAACTAGACATACATGGTATGACACTACCCATGTGTGAACAAGCCACAACGGGAGTAAATAGTTTAGAAAATTCAATCTCCAACACAGCTGGATTGGAAAAAATATTAAAATTATCCGTAAATTGGAGAGTAATGCTTAAACGAAACCTTGACGTGGATCAAGGACTAGTTAATGGAGCACTGGGTACAGTTGTTGGCTTTCAAACATACCTACGTGACAACAACATTCAGTTTGTCAATATTCTCTTTGACAAACTTTCAGAAGTGAAAAGGATAGGATGCTCAACAGCTCGATTCCTTCTCTTCAAAGACATGTATGTACGCAGAGAACAATTTTCTCTAACTCTTGCATACGCAGTCACCATTCATAAATCACAAGGTCTTACCCTAGACAAAGCATTGATAGACATTGGTAACACAGTCTTTAAAGAAGGCATGAGCTATGTAGCACTATCACGCTTGCGTACACTTGACAGTCTATTTCTAATCAACTTTGATGCATGTAAAATAAACGCTGATATTCCTTGCATTTCAGAATACAATAGACTTTGTTCACTATACACCCCCATCTAAAAACATATCCTGTTCCACAAAAAGTAAAATGTTCTAAAAGAAAACTAAATCAAACAGAATTGCAACAGGATGTCACTGCAAATCCTCCAAAGAGATTAAAAGAAACTAATACTTCATCAAGTACCACAATCAAAAAAGTACCTATTAGGGAAAGTAAACCAAGTACTTCTTCAAAGAAGGAAGACAAACTCCAAAAAAAGCACTCAGATACAGAACTACCTGGTCCATTTAAACTTTCAAATGTAATTGGTGTAAGTTGCTAAGCAAATGTAGCAATGAATATTCTATTTCAATTACCACCAATAGTTGACAACATTTACTTACACAGTACAGATCAATTGTGTTTGCAAATGTTAGTACTTGATAGAAACACAACAAACAATCCTGACAACACATATAGGTTTTATGGAATAAGACAACAATTGGACTACTGTGCTGGAATGGTTAAATTCACTATAAACTCACAGGAAGATCCACAAGAATTTCTAAAGTACTTACTACAAGTACTGGAAACCAAAAACATACCTATAAATGAAATCTTCCAGATTTCATACATGTGGAAACATACATGCACTCTGTGCAACAATGTGACACAAGAACAAATCCCCAATGAGCGCTTTGTGTATGTTTCAATACCTAATTGTGAATCCGTTCCATTTCAGCAACTTGTACAATATGCAAACCATGGTAGATTATGTACTACCTGCAATTCGGATAATCACTCCACCTTACTAATACAAACACATAGTAAATACGTAATACTAATGCTTCTACGTTACAATGCAGATGGTACCAAAAACAACTGCAAGCTGACTGGATTCACACATTCTCAAGTATCACTTGGTAAGAAAACCTTCACAACTATAGGTATAATCTACCACACAGGAGCCACAACCAATGGAGGTCACTATACTGCGTATATAAGAAAAAAATGGGGATTGTTCAAATGTAATGATAGTACCATTACCCTAAAGCAGAGATTACCTGCAAATCTTACAAACGCTTATTTAATGTTCTTAAAACCAAAATTTATTAACTAAACTGTACTTAAACATTAACTAAATTTCTATTAAAAAACGATAAACTGTTACAATATGCCAACAGCTATATAACTGCCCCAAGATTCTACAACAACTAAACAGATAAATGAATACCACTAAATTATATCAAACAATAAACAGTTAGAATACGCCAACTGGTATCTAACTGCCCCAAAATGTTACAATATCCATACAGATAAATCAATACCACTTCATCATAACAAAAAATAGAATGTTAGAATATGTCAACAGGTATCTAACTGCTCCAAAAATCTGCAACAAGCCAATATATAGAGCATTAGCCAGAAACAACAAGTGAACACTGAAAACAAACAAACAAATAGACTGTAGCATAACAAAAAAAGGTTTTTTTTTTAATCCAACATGGATTTTTTTTTCTCCCACAGACCCAATGATTTTAGCAACAAACACAGAAACTGAGCACATTGCACAGTACACTGGTTTGTAATCTACTAAATATGAGGGTAAAAAAAAAATGTTGATCATTCAATGTTATAAGTCGTTACAAAATACCAATACTAACATGATCTTTTCTTTTATCACAGAAATAAACAAGAAATGCATGTACTCCAGTTACTAAACCAAACAGTATGTATATTATATTAAGTACAACCATGACAGCAAATCACACCCATAGTGACTTATAACTTTGGTGCTTATAAATGTGGTCTTGTCCATGCACCCAAGACTATAGACCCTGCCCACAACCACCACAGCATATCACACCCATAGTGGCTTATAACTTTGTTGCTTATAAATTTGTTTGTGGGGCCCAAAGTTATAAGCCACTATGGGTGTGATATGCTGCAGTGGTTGTGGCCAGGGCATAGAGTCTTGGGTGCCAAGACTCTAGAGTAATGCTCCCAAGACTCTATGACCTGGCCACAACCACCGCAGCATATCACACCCATAGAGTCAAACATTTTAACTATGCTATATTGGCACTTTTAATGTCTGCAGAAATGATGAGTGTTCTTAGTACAGTTTCAACTTGCCTACGAACAGTACGGACAGGCATAGCGTCCTCCGGACACCCCCATTTTGTTTATTTACGAACATCCCAGGACACATAATGTGTTCTAAGAACACTTTCATCTTGCCAACGAACAATACGCACAGCGTCCTCAAGACACCCCCATTTCGTCCATTGACAAACATTTCAGGACACTACATGTTTTATTAGAACAGTTTCAACTTGCCTGCGAACAAAACGGACAGGCATACCGTCCTCAGGACACACCCATTTCGTTTATTTTTGAACATTTCAGGACACTGCGAGTGTTCTTAGAACAGTTTCAACTTGCTTGCGAACAATACGTACAGACGTAGTGTCCTCAGAACACCCCCATTTTGTTTATTTACAAACATCCCAGGACACTTCATGTGTTCTTAGAACAATTTGAACTTGCTTGCAAACAGTATGGACAGGCATACCGTCCTCAGGACACCCCCATTTTGTTTATTGATGAACATCCCAGGACACATGATGTGTTCTTAGAACAGATTCAACTTGCCTGCGAACAAAATGGACAGGCTTACCGTCCTCAGAACACACCCATTTTGTTTATTTTCGAACATTTCAGGACACCGTGATTGCTCTTAGAACACTTTCAGCTTGCTTGCGAATACGTACATACGTACAGGCGTAGTGTCCTCAGAACACCCCCATTTCATTTATTTACAAACATCCCAGGACACTTCATGTGTTCTTAGAACAATTTGAACTTGCTTGCGAACAGTATGGACAGGCATACCATCCTCAGGACACCCCCATTTTGTTTATTGACAGACATCCCAGGACACATGATGTGTTCTTAGAACAGATTCAACTTGCCTGCGAACAAAATGGACAGGCTTACCGTCCTCAGAACACACCCATTTCATTTATTTTCAAACATTTCAGGACACAGCGAGTGTTCTTAGAACACTTTCAGCTTGCCTGCGAACAATACGTACAGGCGTAGTGTCCTCAGAACACCCCCATTTCATTTATTTAGAACATTTCAGAACATCCGCGGCGGTGTCCGCGCACAAAGCGAACACAACAGGGGGGTCTACCACCTAAATAAATTCAACATTTAACCCATCTGTTACTCCCCCACCCTCCACAAACACTTTTACACACCAACACACTCTACTAAATAGTATTTTTTCCACCAAGTTTCACCGCGCTGTCCACAGACGTCTGTGAATCCAAGATGGCGGGCGTTCCCGAAAATCTGACACGCTTCACGCTCTTCACCGTCCAACCAGCGAACACATTGCATGCCCGTGGACATGACGCAAGCCGGTTGGCCAATCAGGACACTGTCCGCAGAGCGAACAGGGAAGTGTGTCCGCGGACCGAAAATAGATATCGCTAATTTTTTGTGACCTACTTTTTGGTCATTTTTTAAAGAACTACTGGACGGATTTTCACCAAATTTGCAAAAGCACGCTTTCAGGACCAAGCCGCTGCTCCTGGTCCAAATTTGGTGAAAATCCGTGCAGCGGTTTGGGCTTTAGGCGTGAGCAAAGTTTTTTCCCCATTCAGTCTATGGGAAAAAAAGAAGTTTTGGGACCCCCCTATAACTTTGCCCCCCAAGACCAAACCTCACCAAACTTTGCAAAACAATTCAGAGTGACCCATGTACATTTTTTCCAAAGTTTGGTGAGGATTCGTCCAGGGAGAGCGAAGTTATAAGCCACCCAAAAAGTGCTCTTCCTACGGAAACAGCAACTTAACCATAACTACACAGCCACTACCGTGGCTGTGTAATTTGTATTATATATATATATATATATATATATATATATATATATATATATATATATATATATATATTCAATTGATTATAGAAAAGCAAAATGTTTGGCCAATATCTCGCCCAAGCGAAATCTTGGATAAAAGAGCATTGGCTGATTAAATGCGGCGGGACTGAAGCAAAATGTAGGCACGTGATATTGCCCTTTTGCGCTCCCATACCAGCACTGGTCTGATAAGAGGGTTAAAACTGGAGATATATCTGAATTCCGTCTAATGATGCAATGTTAGGAACTCAACCAGTTCCCCTCTGCCAAAAAAGCCCCACTTGAATATGTTCGCACTAGGTTTCAAGTGCATGGCTACAGGCACAACTGGTAAATTGCTCATCCAAAAAGAACAAGACTTTGAAAAAAAAAACTACTGTAAGTAAACATGCATTCGTCTGTATACTAGGGAGGCAGACAGAATATGAAACCCAAAGGACAAATGACAGAGAATAAGAATGGGGGGCTGTACTATGCGACACTGGAATGGAAGAGGGAATGTGAAAAACTAAAGAGGCACTATGTTGGAATGAGAGCCGTGATGGAGCGACACATAGAGTGATCCCAGCATTGCAGTAACAGACTCTTCAGCACTTGTAGCAATAAAGATATGATGAGATGTACCACTTCACTGATCACATGAAAGCATTAAACAAAGAAGATCATTGTGAAACAGAGATCCTAACTTTGGCAAGGACACCTCGAGCCCATCCATGATAAGATACAGCATTACCAATGAGTAGACAGAGTAAATCAATGTTTGCTTGTTATCAACAGTGAATCCCAAGTTTGGGGACCTCCAATGTTCCCTCTCAGAACCAAACTCTGCATCACCGATGCACATCATTAATCCTTATTGATATTCTGGTATTCTGGTCAATCAACTGGCTCAGCATGCATGACGTCATGTCATCAGAAAAAGACCTCAGCATATTGTTTGCTTGCATTCCTCCAGTAGGTTGTTCTGGGATGCGTTATGCGTCTGTGTGCCAATGTGACTGAAAGTCATGTTCCTTGAGCATCCTGGACAGAGTACACAGGTGCAGGAGGGCCTGTGCCAAAATGATAAACATTGTCTCAAACAGCTGTCTCGGCCAAAGAGCAGAGATAATTTGGGACCAACATAGCGGTGAGCTGTGTAGATAAGAATGTCAGTTTGGGCAACAGGAAAAGAGCCAGATGTCGAAGTGTTGGTCTCAGGTACAATGTATTCAGAAATGTGCCTTGCAACCTACGAAATTGGGGTTTGCACTCTTGCAAGGAACACATACAGCGTCTGCCTCTTCCAGAGCGTTTGCCATTTATGTTCCCTGAGTTAGTTTACAGAGACACCTCACTGATATTGCAATTAGTCCAGCAGCTCTTTCCCAGATCTCATAAATGTATCCCCTATTAAAAGAAGACTAGCGTGCAAAGGGATTTATGGAAATGATCCCTGATCAAACCACATTATAGTTCAACACACCCAGGATTAAACAAAGTTTTCATATTTCCAACAATGTTTTAGTTGCCAAAAAAAGGCATATCTCTTTTTGTGAAAATTAATCAAAATGGCGTCTTGGTGGATGGCTCCACTAGCCCTATGTAAAATGAAGTGCTGTCTCAAGCCTTTTGTGCCAACCTACTACCACATGCTCAGTGCGGCGCAATGATTCAGTAAATAAGTAATGTTTTTTATATTCGTATTCAAGTTCATTAATCATCATTAACTGTGATCAGAATTCAATATTTCTCATAACCATTTACGCTTGGGTGCAGCGATCCTCAGGGGTCTTAAAAGTACAGGGGAGGTTTACGAGAGGTAGTCAGTTTAGTAAGGACAGCCCTTAAAAGACTGGCACATCCCTCTCTGGTTCCAGAGAACAGAAACCAATATCAATTGATATGGTGGGTACGTGCTGCACACATTTGTTTCCTAAAGATTTTTAAATTCAGGCGATCTATCATAGTAATGAAGTTACATGTGAGGTATGTTCTTGGATATGTGCTTACTAAACGGATGACCCATTAACTTGAGCTCTGAGATTGCCTCAAACCAGGTAGAGTGAAACACGTGCAGGTTTTAGGTCCATATGTTGTTGGATTGGAAAGCAAACTACTCTGACCAGATGATGTCCCATCTGGCAGCACCAGGGCCATCACGAGGTGGGGTACACGGGGGACACACACACTGCCCCAGGCCTCGCTCTCTGAAGGGGCCCCGCAGGGCGATGACCTATTAAAACATCACTGCACTGGGATGCAGATTCAACTTCCTGTGAAGGTCCCTTTGGTGTCTGCACAGCCTTTTCTCACCCACTCTTCCCTTTATACTCGTGGAGGTGTTTCGGGACTACAGGTTTCACAGGGGTAGCCATAAAACAAGCACGCATGTACAGACTCTTTTTAAGTATACTTTATACCTATGCCTATCACTAGCGAAATCATGCCAAGATGTAATGCTAAGAGTATATATATGCCGTGGTTACGTATAGCTCTGGGATCTGCACCAACACGGATTAGCCATTCAAACTGAAAAGGCAGGACATTTTGTATTACGTGTATCTTATAAAACCAGCGAACAGGTTTGCTTTGTATAATTATTTTTCCCCAAAATAAGCAGCCATTTTTAATGAACCCGTTTTTGGGCATCATTTTTTTTTTTACCTTGCTGTATACAAGGTACCCTGTTTACCTCACATAGCGCAAAAGAATTATAACACGCCGGGCACATAAAGTCTAACAGACGTCTTTGCATACATTATGCACATCCACAGTGGACTGGAATTACAGAAAGGTCTTCCTGTTGGCATCTGTATCATTGGATGTGTAAATACCCTCCGATTTACATTAGCACTCTTTTAATCTGACAGTGTGGAATTGAAAAATAACTCGCATCAAAGAAAGGCCTAAGGAAAGACGACAGCATAAGAAGAAAAGATTAAGACTTTCTGTGCGCTGTCTGTGCTTGTCAGCAACGGTTTTGGTGTTCAAGGGTGGAAAGCCATTTCCTGTCCAAAGAAGCTTCACCATATCGGAAACACGCTGAAGCGACGGGCAGCCGGAGCTACAGCAGCAAGAGTCACTTAAATAAGAGGGGCTGGGAGCGTAGGAGAAATGGAGCATCAGGCTCAAATTGTCTCATCTCGGCCTTTTTATCTAGTTGCCATAGACCAATCTCTGGCAGCTACAGCCACTCTCGTTCGCCCAGACGAGATGACGAAAAGAGTGAGAGCAACCAGAACACCTCTAGTGTGAAAGATGGCCCTCGGCCTTGGACCTGGCAAACATTCTGCGTAGCTCTTCTCGGGCACGCCCTCAGAGAACAGTTAAAACGGGCGAAAAAGAGAGTGACACTGCTATTTGTAATAAGATGACAATGAAGATCACTGATTTCTATGCTGCAAAACGAGCACATGCCTTGACGCCAATTCCTGATGGTGTGGTAACAGACCTTGTACGGACCTGGTAGAGGAACTCATGTTTTCAGTTCCTTGTTTGGGGTCAAAAACAATTGAGGCGGTGGTAAAAGACCGCAATGTACTCAACAGGGAGCAGTGCCAGGAACCACCTGCGTCCATCAACAGATTACTCATCATTGGCCCACCCCCGATCTAGTTCGCTGGTGGCTGAAATGGAACCTGCATCAGAGGGAACAATATCTCTCCTAGCTGAGAGCATTTGCTCCCCTATAACCAGGGAAAACGTGAGTCAACAGCTATACAAAACAGCTCTGGAAAAAAAGGGCAGATATGGTCAGGGAATCCCATAACTTAGGTTTGCCGGCAACCTCACTTGGCCCGCTGTCTCTGACGCCGGATCTCGTGCTCTTATACAATGGTGAACCCCCAGCAGACTGTAATGACTGTAATGACACTCTGCAAGCGTCAGTTGCTGGTTGCTCATCTGCTGCAATGTTTAACATATTGGAGAGTTTGTATATCAACTCGATTGTAAATGTGAAAGAATCATGGCTAGTCAACCAACATGGTTCGGACATTGTCAAAATACTGACTGCCTGGCACCAATTGCCTAGCATAACTAAGGAGCACACCAAAACATTGGCTATAATACAGGCGAACAGTGCTATCATTAGGCCTCTGGATCAAGCTCATAAGAAAGATGTTACGACTTTAACAAGACGGAAAGACATGGAGGTGGATCCTAATTCCACTGCGAGGTACATACACAAAAGGAGAAAGGTCATAACGCAGGCCTTTATGTATAAGGATATTGAGACTGGAAGACAAAGTTTACGTTAGATTGTCCAAATAAAACAGTTGGTGAGTCTGGACTCTAAGGGGAAACAGCAAAGCGTCAAGGTGAGGAAGCAACAGCAAAAAGGGGTCCTTTTCTGATGAACTGCAGCACAATTGTAATAACTGGGGTGGAGGAAGAATCTGAAGCGACACCACAGAGTCCTATACATGCTGGTGTCATAAATAATTTGATAGTTCATCCCTCTAACACTGCCTCTACTATGTGGGATGTATTGACCCACTTTTGCACTGCTATGCTGCATCACTCTGTTATGATGGTGCCAGAAACAGAAAAATGGCCGCAAAACCCTTGTGTGCAGCAAATCCCCTGAAAATTGTGCTTTTCCACGCACAAAAAGATGGCTGCCCAATCTGCCATGCATGTTGTCGTGGTGGAACAGAGCTCTCAGTACTGAAATGTGTAACTTGTTTTCCACAACAATTGAAAGTGGAGCGCAGAAGGAAAAAGCAGTGCTTTGCTAAATGAAACTCCAAGGTTGCTTTAAAAATCTTTTTCTTTGTTGCTGAAACTTCAGAATGGCGGTACAAAACACCTTTCAAAAAATTCAAAATTCTTACTGGATGCTACAATTCACTTAGTTATGAAATCATTGTGAACTAACAAGGTCCTAAAAGGCTGAAAGCATAGAGAGATGTTCACAGCAAAAGTGGTCTGTCTGTGGATCTGTCAAAATTCTCTGTGCAGCCAAGGGCTGCTGTGATGACAGCTGTCAGGGGCCTGCCTGATTAAACTTTAACATGTATAAACTAAAAATCAAATGTTTGCAATCTAAGAGGCCTCTTACTGATAGTAACTCATATTGTAATTGTTTTTATCACATGGTTTAAAATCTTGAATGAGAATTCTAGCTGTTATTTGATACAACCAATTATGTGCTAAGGAAAAGGCTACAGAGTTAACAATTAATTTATACCTGGCTGAAGCTGCAGAACTTGAATAACAGGGTTTTCTCACAGAAGGAAGGTCTTTCCTCCCAGCAGGAAATCACAGAGAAGTGTTAATCACAATGTAGGAAAGAACCTGGTCTACAGAGGCAAAAGGAACAATGACCAGCTGCAACTCAGGAAATTCAAAGTGTGAAGACAGTCGTAAATGCCTCTGCAAGGAACAAACATGGGGATGGCTCCTGGGCTTCCAGGGAGAGAACAAGGGGTGGGGCCAAACAACCATTTGTTGCTTAACATGGACAAAGAACATATTTTAAAAAGACCGATAACTTACTGTTTTAAAATTGTGAAAAATATAAAAAATAACAGAGTTGTTAATGTAATGTCTGGCTGCACGGGTGAAGAGGCGCCAGAAGTCTGTGACATGTTCTGGACAGAAATGACAAGAAATGTGATTTTACGCAAAATGTATTTCCGCCAGAATTGTGAAACTTTATACACTTATTCCCATGTTAAACATGCACACTTGTAGAAAATTGCTTAAAAATTAGACATCAGGTTCATAATGAAAAGAGCAAAATTCTGTAAAAAGCGGAGACAAGATCCCACAGCTATGGGATTTTGAGTAATAGCTGCTATGTAAAATATGTAATCTGTATATATGATTTTTAAAGATGTTGCATATGTGGAAATATGTATTTTGCCAAAAGTAGATTTTGTGTTCCAGGGGCTAGGGGTGGATTCTCAGCCTCATAAAAAAACACCATAAAGATGACACTCTGTTTCTCTCCTCCTATCAAGGTAGAGAGTAGACTCTGACCCAAACACCTTTCAAAGGGGCAAGCTTAGGCTAGACCGGCCCACACACAACCTTTATGATGTCATTTCATAGCATAAATAGAGACAGCTCACCACACATAAGGACAGACAGATTCACTCACTATCCTGATGCTGGCGGAGCACCCTGCTGCTGAACTCTACATCTTCCTTGCTCCAGACTCCAGAAACCTGGCAAAGCAAAAGGCCTACTGCATAGCTGAACCATTCTCAGCTAGGCCTCAAATTCCAGAACAGAACCCCACAAGCCTAAGAGGAAGAAATATAATACAGCCGGGCTGTGCTGTTACTGCTTGTCTGCGGAAAATAAATATCCTCAGAACCAAGAAAGGCAGATCCTATCCAGTCCTGTGCCGTGCTGTGACTAGAGCGCCTTGCAAATCCAGTCCAGTCAAGTGCCGTGCTGTGACCAGAAAGCCTTGCTGACCCTGCCCAGTCCAATGTGCCAGCCGTCTTTCCTAAACCAGATCCAATTCCCTGACCAGAACTGACAGTCCCATTTAAAAACGTATCCAGTGAGTACAAATAGGAAGAATTGTGTCACTAGCATATGTACTCTCCATAGTCTTATCCCTATCTTAGACCCAGCGTTGTAATCAGAACCTGTGTTGTTAGGAGTATCTTTGCATTGTCTGAACCCTCTATCCAACCATCCTATCTTGCCTCCAGAACTAGTAGTGTCAGAACTATCTCTGTGCTGATCCTTTTCTCTTCTGAAGAAGGCGATTTCCTTTGCAGGCAGTCACCGTGATCAAGTGACTGTGTTCCTGTGTGGTATTCGTTTTGTTCATAGTCATCCTCTAGTATAAGAAACCCTTTTGTCATTTTTAAAAGTGCATTCCTGTTTTCCATTCTTGCGCCTATCTCGAAATGACCTCTACTAAAATGTCTGTAACACCCTCAGTTTTTGTGCTAGAAACAAAATTTCAACTTCTGCTTGTAGCTACCATCCATACCTGTACATTGCATTCCAAATCAATGCGATTCTCCCGTTATCCAAAATATCGCGCAGTGAAAAGTTTGCCGTGAATTTTCGTTTTGGGAAATTTTTGCGCGTGTAAAACAGCTTTTAATTGCTTCCGACTGGAATTTTAAGATTTCAAATGTTTTCTTGGGATTAAATCATTGCTTGTGTTTGTGTACAACTATCCAAAGCGGCTCCCATAAGATTTTATAACAATGTCAGCAATTTTGATCATATTTGGTGTTTTTGCCTAGTCCATTCTAAAGATCGCTTAAAATACCATTCTAACAACTTGACAGTCAATTCCATTTTCTCTCGTGTTTGAAAGGGGGAAAAGTGGGATTGATAATCTGTCTGATTTCTGCAATTACTGAATACCTGCTCTCTCCTCCTATCTCTTTACATTACCTATCTGGGGTTGAGGGGTGTGCAGGGGGATCCTCTAACCACAGTGCTATCTGATCCGAACCCACACAAAAGTACTATTTTCAGTGCTGAATTGTTTTGCTCACTAGTTACTCCTCGTGTATTAAAGAGATTATTCAGTGTTACCTCACCCCATTGATGATTGCTGTGTACCTCTTAAGACATATTGTGATTAATTTTGAAATACATAAATATTTACCCTTGCAAACCAGCCTGATTCCTGGTTCAGTGTGACCAGGGGGGGTTCCAGGAGAAGGGCGTGATATGAGTGGTATATCGTTCAAAATAAAGAACCTTTAGACAAAAATAAATAAGGATTTCAGTTGTGCACTACATGCTAGGCGTTGACTTGGGTGTGTGCTGGATTGAAATCATTCACAACTATACAGAGGAGCAAAAAGGAAAATAACCAGAAAAAACAAAACATTTAATAAAAACAAGCACGTTGAGCTGAAGAATCAATGCTCAATCTCGAGGAACTGTTTTCAAGGAAGGAGTTGCATGCCAATTTGCTTAAGGATTGCACCTTGATTAATGTCACAGTACAAACGGAATCTGTTATTCCTATCCCTGACACACAAGTTTCTCCTGTGGGTGCTGTGCATAACAACAATGTTAAGGCACAACAAATCCAAGGCTTGTTTGGGGTTAGAAAAAAGCTGTACCTTAACCATACACAACTCTTGGAGCTGTTTCAATCTGGTATCTCTGTTATCTCTACTAAAAACTAGTGATATCAAAATAGTAGACACCTGTGTAAACATTAGCCAGGTGACCTCTTTGGTATATATCTGCACTGACAGCCCCCAAGAATATGTTATGGAGCATTGTTCTTCTGTAAACAGATTGGGCTATGTATGTTCTGTTGTGGAAATTGAAGCGCAACAGGGCAATAAATCACTTGTGATATGTGGTTATGGAGTGAGAGGGCTATAGTTGAGGCCTGCAGAATTGACTACTAAAGACAAACAACACAATGGTAATAAGTTACGTGTGAACCAGACATTGGGAGGTAAGGGAAATGGTTGCAGGGACAAGGGGGGCAGGGGAAGCAACGCCCACTGGGAATGGTTGGCAAACCCAGTGCAACAGCAGTGGAAGTGGTTTCCCTAATAATCATGTACTGGAACCTCTCCTGTTTTTAAACTGGAATACTGGTGGCCATTTGCATCTGTTTGTCCAGGATGGTCTTCTGGAGTGCATTGACAACCTTGGTGTCATAGCACTTCAGGAGACCTAGCTCACAGACCTGTTATTAATAGATGGATGGAATATAGTCTCTTCCCTGGCTACTCAAGACCTCAGGGGTCACCCAAAGGGTGGCCGGCTTGATATTGGGGGCTAAAAACTTATTTGATCTCTTGGAAATCTCTTGTTGCACAGAACATTTTATAGCTGAAAGAAGAACATTCCCCAGGAGACTACCAAGTGAAACACATAGAAATTGATCATCATTAACATATATGACCCTCCACCCCTATGAGAGACCAAGGAGAGACTCTTAAAAAAGTTGAACAACTAATAAATAACTTGAAAGGTAGTTTTCCTGTTTTGATTTGTGGGGACCTAAATTCTAGAATCCCCACAGATACTCATCTTAAGGAATGGGAAAGGGGACAAGTGTCGTCGCCTACCCAGATTGGGGGACTTGCAAACATATGTAAGCGAGGGCTAAGATGGGTGAGGCTACTATACCCTGCTGGTTTTACTGTGAATAACGAGGCATTTCCCTCTGATACGCCTCCTCACTATACTTGAATTTGGCACCACAGTCGCAGCATCATAGATGTTATCTTTTTTGCTAATTCCCCATTACTTATTATGGACATGTGTGTTGCCCAGCAAGAGGAGAGAAACCATTTTCCACTTGTAGCTGCTCTCAAATTGCCTCACCGACCTACAGACCCTGATCAATATCAGCAATTGAGCATTAACCCAGCACAGAACTGGATCACCCAGAGTGATGGTAAGCTTGGAGATGCGAACATTGTAGCACAAGATTTACTAAGAGAATTTATGAAGATGAGTGGGTCTCTTGAATAGACCTCCACCTTGGTTTCTGCTAATCTGGCTATTACAGAATATGAAAATGAACTAGAGAAGACCAAATCTAGTGCCCTTGTTAGAGTTGGCTCTTATGCTCGTATTGGTATCGGCCCTAAAACAAAGCTTCATCACTTATTTGACAGACATAGAACTACACAGAGAACTACATGTTATGGCTGTAAGTGATACACAATTGGCTCAACACATATTAAAAGTTAAACATCTAAAAAACACTCATCATAAGTGCTTCAAACAACATAAATATCCAATTGAATGTTCACCCTGCAAAGATCTGGTGCATACATCCATTTCAACGATTCTGTCGGGTTCTGCAAAATAAACAATTCCAACGAAACACTGGCAAACATCATTAGTGGTGTTACCAAACAGGCACGGGTTACACATGTGAAGAGGACCTTTGGACAAGAAGGAGGAGGGTCTGCCTTAGGTACAACCTCCACTGTGAGCTGGACACTCATGAATAGTCCTTCTGATACATGTAGATTAATTAGCGCCAGTAAGTCATCCAGGGGCCCAGACCTGATGGGATTTGTAATACATTGATCAAATTTGATCTGAATTTATGGGCCCAGTCAGTGGATTGGCTTTTTCGTTGGATTGGTCTGATCCAGGTTATCCTATCTTCATGGAGAGATAGTATAATCGTCCCAGTGTTTAAAATGAGGAGTTATACAGACCCCAGTAACTACCGCCCATTGGCAATGTTAGATGCCTCGGCTAAAATCGTTGCTCGTGTCTTATTGGATGAGCCAGGGGCTTAGGCTGAATCTATGAACATTATCCCCACTAACCAGACAGGGTTCCAGAGGGCTTACAATCCACTGTTAATGGTTTGGCCCTGATCACTACTATTCAACAAACTTGCGCCATAAGGAAAAACATAGTGTATGCAGCATTAATCGATCTTAGCACAGCATTTTATACCATTGACAGGGGCAGAGTACGGTCTAAGTTGACCAATTGGAATATCCCTTCCAGCCTATTAAAGATGATCATACAGCTCCGCAAGAATACTAGGCTTAAGGTTCGCTTGGACCACAATGGCAGGATGACTGGTTGGACTCATGTCTATAAGGGTCTAAAACAAGGCTGTATGTTTGGCTCCTATCTTGTTTAATCTTTATTTGTCTGATCTAGGTGAGGCCATTAATAACCAACAGTCCATTGCACTGAAATTAGGTCACACCCCCTGCATTGGATGGGCTATGCAGATGACCTTGTCATACTTATACTCACCCGTGGAGGCTTACAGGCATCACTGTACTGCCTTAAAACTTACATAGAATTAAATTTGTTGATAGTAAACATAACCAAAACTAAGGTAATGGTCCTCTCCCTTACTTTGAAAAGGTTTAAACGGATATGCTGGAAGATGGGCATGCAGGCACTCAGAGCAGTGTCAGAGTATAAATATCTAGGCATTCATTTAGACCTAAAATTGAGGGGTACACAGCACCTTGAAAAATTGATTATCCATGCCCATATTGGCAGGGGTATTAACTCCCTTGCAAGTAAGGGTGGTGGTTATTCAGTGGGAGTTCTGACCCATATTTATCAAGCCACAATTCTTCCCACTATATTGTATGGTGCTGAGATCTGGGCCTTCCAAAACCTATTAGAGATGACTAAACTAGAGCACAATCTATTAAAGAAACTTATTGGCCTTCCTCCTCACACATCTTCTGAGTTGTTGTTCCTTGGAATTGGATATCGATCCGAAATATGTAAAATTGTGTCTCTCATGCTTTAACACGTATTGGAAGCTGAAAAATGGCTCTGGTACCAATTTGTCTGGGTTGATCTATGACGTGGTAAGGTATACAATTGGTCAAGTCAATCTGGTAAACTGCATCGCGAAAATTAAGTCAATAGCTGGCAGATGGGTTGGAGCGGTGCCCGAGAACGTTATTAGTCTCCCATTTAAAACATATTAAAAAATCATGAGGACCACACTATCTAGGAATAGCCGTGAACAGCTCATTACTGATTTGGCTACAATAAGTAACTCTGCAGCATTCATTGATTACATCCAGGATCGGGTGGCTTTTCCTAGCTATGTCAAGTACTTTGTGGGAAACTTGTTAGTGTGGGAATACATGAAAATAAAGTTCAATGTTCTAAAATCCCTCGAGATAACAGAAGCCTGGCTGAACATATCCAGAGAAAACATATTATGTTGTCTCTGTGGTGATGTCTCATTGGAAACTGCAAAAGATTTTTTGACCGAATATTCTTCACTTGTGAACCTTAGGCAGACTGTCTTAAGGGCCGCAGGAATTGAAGATACCATCCAGAGGGAATAAATGTGGCACACATTTAGGAATGGGAGGCAGGAGGCATACTTCACATACTTCACCATTCTCTGGAGAAAAATTGTGATGATTTTGGACCTGTTGGCGTTTTATATCATTGTCACTTTTTTATTTGGTTTTAGGTGGAAAGGTTGTTATGCATATTATCTGATTTTTGGTTTGTTTTTTATTGTTTGATGAGTTAGAGACATAGTAAAAGTTAATTTGTATTAAGTGCATAGTACAATAATAATAATAACATTAAAAGAATCAACAAAACATTATTGGATGTACAGGTGGAGTGTATTCTTGACTTGGATGGCACTGCCTCCAATCTATATGACTGATACCCAAAGGAGGATCTATGGACCCTTTCTAACCCACCGCTAATGACCCTTTGGGAGTGGTTGTAAACAGACTGATTCTCCATAGGTCCTGCTCTTCCCTCCATGCATGTTCTAAATTGAGACATTCACTGGGTGGGCCAGATTTTCTGTCATCGGAATATTAAGCAGTGCCCTGGAAGTCAAGAGGACACTCCACCTGCACATTCAATAAACCAGATGATTAATGACATTCAGCTTTGTAAAAAGATGTAGAGAAATTCTGTATGAGCCTTGAGATCTGGTGACTCATACAATATTACCAGTTCACCGTTTTGCTGCAACATTTCCACCTCCAAATGGTACAGTCTTTCGAATCGATTTTCTCCCTGCACAGTTTTCACTTGATGTTCCAATTGTAAAGAATGCAAGCATTCCTTCCACACTCAGAATGATTAAAGTTACTTTAATGGATGTACAAGTATTCGTTTTACAGCAGAGGACCCCAGGGAGCTGTGTCCTTTCTAGGCAGTGTTCTGCATTAACAGTAAGGAGGACGTGAATTGCAAGATGGTGGACGGACGGACAGAAAATGGCATTGTATGTTCCCTAAAATCCAGAGTAATATCACATGGGCCTATCATGGGCTGCCAATCCTTGTTTCATCAATACAGGGAGACCAGAATTATAAAGGCTCACAAGCTTAGGTTCAAAGTGTAGGTGTTTGAAGAGACGCCAAAGTGTGGAGAAGGAGATGGAAATGGATAGAGAAGTTGGCAGATATTTTCAGATGCAGAGAGCATGCAGACGTGATTGGAGGAGATTCTGATGAGGCTGGGTGAGGGCAGAAAAAAAGGTGGATCTGAATTGGGATACAGCTTCAGGGTTCTGGAAGGGTGATCCAGGTCCCTGGTGATATCATGCCCGAAGTGACATGTTTAAGTCACGGGAGGTTGGAGAATAGATGTGAAGCTGTGCTTCAGTGAGAAGGATATTTGTGACAGTAAAGAAGAGCGTGGTGAGTGGAGTAAGGATAAGTCTGTTGTTAGTAAGGAGGATGTCCGTCAAAGTAAGAAGGCGTGTATGATGGCAGGGTGGAGGTTGGTTATAGTAAGGTTTGGGATAACAAGGAGGTCATTGGGGAGAACCCGATGGAGGATGGAGAATTTCAGAAGGTGGATGGTGATGGTTCAGAGGAAGAGGAAGAAGCAGAAATGAGCTTCATAAAAGCTATCCCCATGTTTTTTACTGACTCTTCCATGTTCTCTGGGTGTAGTTTGACCTCTGTATTTTCGTCGGGAAAACTGTTGAGCTCAGCCAGTTCCACTTGTACTGCAGCCACTCGGGGCCACTGCATGGCTCTGCTGTTGTTCTTCTGCATGGCTGCTTTGTGTTTCTGCATGGTTGTATCCAAAGTCTCTCTCTCTCAATATGTTCTGCACCATGATCGGGTCTCTGCAGTGCTGGAGCCTCGGTGTTGCAAGTAGCTGCTTCTGACCTTTCTAGTTTTTCTCCACAGATCTCTATGATCTCCAGATACTCTTCTCCTCCTGTAGCATATGCATCAGAAACGGAAATAGAAGACGGGTGAGCACATGCATTCAGAGGCAAGGGTCAAGTCATTGTTCTGCACAGAAGTATTCTAGTACAAGGAGTTTGACAAGGATTGGGTTTTGTTTTGCTGCCCTTCCCCTTAGGGCCAGGGGTGGGTTTTCAGTCTCCCCTTCCCCTCTCTCCTCTCAAGGATGGGGGTGGCAGTGCTTAACCTCTGTGAACAAGGTTAAGGATTTGACCTTGTCACACACTGCACTTTCTTCACTCCAAAAAAGGGTGTAGGAGACACTACTACCACCGTGTGATTTTCATTGGGGTTCTTCGATCACCTGTTAGTGACTGAATATTGTTAGCTGCAAGTATCTGAAATACAAATGCCAACATCCTGTTATTCACTTATCAGAAATCTTTCAGACACAATTGTCAATCTGTAATTATTATTCTTGTTTGCTGCAACTAGACAGTAGCGTTGCACTGAGTCTTTGTTAAAAAGTACCATAATTTCCAAGCTCTAATTATTCTTTGTCTTCCTTGTTTCTTTATCTAATATGCTCTAGTATTTTAAGTACTAGAATCACCACGTTCCACAGTCAAAGTCTCCTTATTTCTCCTGGCTTTATCTGCCCCACAATCCTTGGCTTTTGGTTTGTTAAAACCAAAACCCAGTGTGCAATTCCCCTTTAGTTCTCTTAGCTGTAACATTGCTTCTGTGCTACACTTTTGTAGTGTTGGAATTACAACTCCCCAGAAGTAACTCATTGTTGGGTCTCTTGGCTCTGTCAGCGCCACTATGCTAGATTTTTTAGAGCCTTCGAAACAAAAGTCCTAGTATGCAATCGCCTTCAGTGTTTTGGGGCGGTCGCTAAAGCTCTCAATGGAAAAGAAGGGTTTGCGTTGCGCGTGCCATATTGGTGACAGCGATGTTGGGGCAATGTTGCAATTTAGCTGGATATAGTGTAGCTAGTGAGAATGGGACTAGTGTTACTTTAGGCCTCATTACGAGAATGGAGGTAGCCATGGAGCTGTTAGCTCCATGGCTGCCTCCGTTCCGGGCTCCATTACCGGGTTTCTGCAATGTGGACTTACTGGGTTACTCCGACATAGGAGGACCCAGTAATTCGTCAGTGCAGGATCCCATCCCCATTCCCATTCTCATTTGAGCCCCCATAGGGCTCAATGGGAATGGGGAGGGAGGTAATAACGGGCAGATTACATCTGGCCCGTTATTGCCTCCCTCTTCCCCTCACGGGACCCAGAAAGCACGCCTGGTTTTACCAGGCGTGCGATCCGGGTCCCACGATGGGAAGCTCGTAATCGGCGCTCCCGGAATGAAGGGTGCCGGTCCCGTAACGGCCCCCTTCATTATGGGAGCGCCAGCCTTATAATGAGGCCCTTTGTGTTTAATTTGATACATTTTAGATTTGCAAATGGGTAGCAACATAATGACAAGTTTGCTGATACAATATGAACACAAGGTAATCATGTGGCGTGCAACATAGCGCCTAAACCATGGGAAGCAAAGAGCTGTATACTACCGATCCCCTCATAGTTGGGATTGGTGAAGGCCGCAGGAACTTGGGGTGGTAAGATAAACTCTGTGCGACCTTGGGAAACTGGTTGGTCAAGGTTGAAGGCAGCTAACTGATTTCAGCCAGCTGCAATAACATCAAAAAGGTCCATTGCGCCCAGGTAAGGGTTTTACGACTTAGTGCTATTGCAGAGAGGAGATGTCATGTTTTTAAGTGCATTGGAATCTGTTATTGAGTGTCCAGGGAAGTGCAGCCACCTGGTAGGGTCGAGCTGGGGCCAGGTAATAAACCTGCTGCAAGAGGTGCTTAAGGGAAGAGTGGACAAATGGTTTATTGGTTTCGATCAGGTTCTCAGGAATGACCAGGATTTGGCTAGATGGCATGTGTGGTGAATTGGTAGTCATTACAGATTGGTGTGGACACCAGCAAGTCTTGGTGGAAAAGGTGCTTATCGCCAGTTCAAAGGGAACGTGTTTGTTTCTCTCCCTCCTCGTATTGTTGAAGTATCCTTGGTAAAGCCATGTTTATCACAACCGAGATCAGAGGTCACCGACTAGTTGGAACTTGTAAGAAATTAGGTTTGTTGTGCGTGAATATGTGACTATGTAACAATGTCATGACATACTATGGAAAGATCCCAAAAAGGGGGTGGTGGCTAAATAAATGCATGCAATGAGAGTGTGGGAACTGAGGGGGATTTGATTTCGTTGTATAGGTTGGACCAATCATGTTTGGGGGGATAACTTTGTAACTAGATATGTGGGAGTGTTTTAAATGTTGCAAAATGTATATAATGTGAAATGTTTGTATGGTTTGGTGAAAATCTGGTTAGTTTGACTCTACAGCATCATCTATCCCCTCCCGGCCATTTGTACAATAAATGTGCTTTACGGACAAATGTGCACTTACTTCTTTAAGAGGTGGGCCTATTTTGGAATGGCGATTGGAGGTCTACCCACACAAGTGTTTCTTTCAGGTTTGTATCTCATTTGCCACTCCCCCAATTACCTTAATGTGTCTATCAGCCACAACACCTTCATTTGCCAGTACCCCCTGTCTCCATCTTGACTCTATTGGTCTTCTTTGCACCAGTGGGTCAACTTTGTACCTACTTCTTCTGGGCATGTTGTGCATCTCAGCACATGTTCATTTTCTCATGCACATACTTCCAATGTTATGCTGCATGGTCCTCTGGTGCATGTCTTGCTCTTCACTGTTTCTCACCACCACACTTACCATGCTTCTTTTATAGCTATCTTCTATTGCTTTGTCCCACCCTTTGCTCGCCTGTGTCGCACATTCACAGCCATCAAATAACTGTTTATCTTCTACAGGACATCTGTTCATAAATGGGGCTGCTCCTTCACACTAGGGTGCACTAAGTTGTGACTCTTTCCGTGGCTTTATTTTACCTCTGCTAGGCTCCATTACTGATGTTTCTCTGGATGAGATGACTTGCTGATTATTGACTTTTGTGTTTCAAGCCTCACCTTCTAGAAATATTTAACCACTTGTTAGTTGGGTTGTCTGTGCACCGGGAAATAATGGTACTTTTTCTTGTGATGGCTGCCTTTATGTTTCTATCCTGTATCCTCTGTCGGCTTTATGATTTACTTTTCCTAGGCCAGTATGCCACAGTCTATGGTAATCTCCATTATTGGTACAGTGGTCAGTGTAGAGTAAACTGTAAAACTCATACAACCATCTCAATCCACATTTCATGAATACCTGGTAAGTACCTGATGCCATGCTTACACATACATTTTAATGATACCTTGTATTCAACACGGCTACTTTGTATGCCTGTAAACCCTAACCATATTCAGCACTCTGTTGCTTCCCAAAGTAGGAGCTGCACTCAACACATTCCAAAAATAGAATAAAATAAAATAAACAGAAGCAGAATTTTGTTTTTTAAAGCTGCTATTCAGGCAAGAATGTCAAAGTTGGGTAAGCCTAGATTAAAGTAGGATACCATGAAAGTCCCAGGGAGCAACAATGACTAGAGTCTAGGATACGGCTCACATCAAGTGTATCAGAGATTGGCAATTAAGTTATGTTGATTGGCATGTTTTCCAGTCAGCAAGTAATTTTTCATAGTCAATTGAACTTCCTAACCACTGCAGAAAAGTAATGGAGTCTCCAGCGCAGAAACAGAACTTTGGATGGATTGTGTTCTCCCACATATTCCTCATCTTTTGATAACTCCTTCCAGTGTCAGCTGCTTTGGAATTTCTTTCGGTAGAGGGCGCTGTGCATCGTCGACTCGATGTCCCTTGATGGCTTCCATCCACTCTCGAGGCTGACGTCACCCATGGTATATATAGCACGCACCGTGCCCGTTAATTCAGTTCTGGTTTTCTGCTGGCTTCGCTTCAAATACGGTGCAGTTTTTCTGTCCTGTCCCGACTGTTATTACGAAAATGTCAACACCTAAGACTGGGTTTAAGAAGTGAGTCGAGTGTGGATCGAAGATGTAGATCACTGACCCTGACTGCGCTTGCCTATTGTGCCTCAGGATCGAGCATTAAACAGCAGACTGTGGTTCATGTCAATCTATGTTTACACAAAAAGAGTAGGCAACACACACCTGTGTTATATGCTATTATCAGCCGAAAGAAGAACCAAAAGAGGTCCAGTTGGTAAAACCAAACCCAAAAGTAACTGTGGTATTGACTCTGGTTATTAATAGAGAACAAGGCTGTGACGGAAGACAGAAGGATAGAACGAAAAAGAGATACTATCCCTGCCTACTGTGCACTCTCAACTAGGATGCGGTGTTACAACGCCTGTCTAATAGTGACAGAATAAGAATGAAATTACCGACTTCTATGATGTGTAATACATTCAGCCTTGTAAATCTAGTACCTCTCTCCTCCAGATTAGTTTAGATCGGAAGAGACTACAAGTAAAAGAAAAAGCACACCAGGGAAGGTAAAAAGGATATATTCTTCCTTTTTAGAAACTCGTGTGGCATCTAATGGGATAGACAATCCTTTAATAACCCATTGATTGTCACACTAACCATGGGTTGCTAGGGTTAAAATGACACAAACATAAAGGAAGAGGATAAATTCCTATTCCAGCAACACAAAGACGCTACAGTCACCACTTCCCATCCAGAACTTATTTTTACTAACGGGAAGTAAGACAATATAAAACGGTTTGCTCAAGCTAAATAATAGGCAAATTGGTGCCTTTTTAGATGTAACAAACACCGTCGACCGGTTTCAGTAGCCTAACTTTGATAAAGCCACATTCAACAGGACAGTCTAAGCTTCCTCAGAAAGCTGGTATATTTTGTAAGTCGGAGACCAGTTTGTGAGAAACAAAAAACGGTAGATGGAGTAGTATGTTACCACCTTGCCGTTGGTGTCATAGGACTGGACCAGTCTGGGAAGAAGCCCCAAATTCCCTTCGCTTCAGGTCGTAAGCAGAGTATGCCTCAAAATGTAGCACAGTTTAGCTGACCAGTCCACATGCTGTTAACTTTCTCACAACTGGTCTCCGACTTACGAAATATACCAGCTTTCTGAGGAAGCTTAGACTGTTAATTAACAGCACGTGGACTGGTCAGCTAAGCTGTGCCACATTTTGAGGCATACTCTGCTTTCAACCTGAAGGGAAGGAAATTTGGGGCTTCTTCCCAGACTGGTCCGGTCCTATGACACCAACGACAAGGTGGTAACGTACCACTCCATCTACCGTTTTTTGTTTCTCACAAACTGGTCTCCGACTTACGAAATATACCAGCTTTCTGAGGAAGCTTAGACTGTCCTGATGAATGTGGCTTTATCAAAGTTAGGCTACTGAAACCGGTCAACGGTGTTTGTTACATCTAAAAAGGCACCAATTTGCCTATTTTTTAGCTTGAGCAAACCGTTTTATATTGTCCTACTTCCCGTTAGTAAAAATAAGTTCTGGATGGGAAGTGGTGACTGTATTGTCTTTGTGTTGCTGGAATAGGAATTTATCCTCTTCCTTTATGTTTGTGTCATTTTAACCTTAGCAACCCAGGGTCAGTGTGACAATTAATGGGTTATTAAAGGATTGTCTATCCCATTAGATGCCACACGAGTTTCTAAAAAGGAAGAATATATCCTTTTTACCTTCCCTGGTGTGTTTTTTCTTTTACTTGTAGTCTCTTCTGATCTAAACTAATCTGGAGGAGAGTTGTACTAGACTTACAAGGCTAAATGTATTACACATCATAGAAGTTGGTAATTTCTTTCTTATTCTGTCACTATTAGACAGGCGTTGCAACACCGCAACCTAGTTGAGAGTGCACAGTAGGCAGGGATAGTATCTCTTTTTCGTTCTATCCTTATGTCTTCTGTCACATCCTTGTTCTCTACTCTATTAATAACCACAGTCCATACCACAGTTACTTTTGGGTTTGGTTTTACCAACTGGACCTCTTTTGGGTCTTCTTTTGGCTGCTAATAGCCTATAACACAGATGTGTGTTGCCTACTCTTTTTGTGTGAACATTATCTACTAAGGGCAATACCCTGTTAACTTCATAGAATTTGCCCTATTGTTTGGTTATAATCATGTCAATCCATGACAGGAAAGTCACTTAGGGAAAGGAAGGTGAAACTTGCTGTGGGTAGGCACCCTCATAAATCACCTTCTACGATGCCTTCAAAAAAAAAGATCATCAGACGCACAAAGTTTGATGGTGACTCGCCGCTGAGAAAGCATACTACAAAGTGTTCTCACTCTCAGAGCGGTTCTCGTCACTCCTCATGGTCTAGGGAAAGATAAAAAAGAGGCACCACAGATCACCATCTTCCTCCTCCAATTCCTCTCCCGACAGCAGGGTGGTCTGCCCAGGTAGGTCAGTCTCAAAAGCTAAATGGGAGACGTTCCATATTCAGATGATGAAGATTTTCAAAAAGGTGGCTCCGGGTCTTTCGAAGGAACTGGTGAAGGATTACGACCCAGCCGCACCTACCAAGGACAATAAAGCATCCAAACAGGTTAAAGCATGCGCACCCTCCAGCCGGGGCTGAAAACCATCAACCCATCGAGAGCCCTTGAGGCCTCGAGTCAAGGAGAGGACAGTTCCTCTACTCTTCATGACTCTTTCGAGTTGTGGGTCGAGCCCATCGAGGGCATTACCTTCGGCGTCAAAGACATCAAAGCCATCAATGCCTTCAGGGGAGATGGAGAAAAGTTTTAAGCCCTTGGCCAAAAAAGACATTTTCAAGTTTCTTTCTTCTATTTTTGAGGAGGCAGAACCATCAGACCAATTCCCACCACCACTTTTTCCTGGAAAACGGAACACTTAATGATCCAGAGGGACTAGTGTCTGAGTAGTCCAGAAAAGAAAACCTGTATTAGAATCTGAAGAGCGCAACTGGCCAAAAAACCTTCCCTGAGTTTAACTTTGCTACAGCTGAACCTACTGAGCATGCTGAAACATCATACAGACAATTAATAAAGAGGGTCACAGAATACCTTCGTTGGGGAAGACCTACTACTGCATAGAGGAGGATGACCTGACGGATATACTAGACAAAGGTTCACAAAAAGATCCTATCCTACCATTTCACTAAGCATTGCAAAAAAGGGTGATGGTGAACTGGGAATCACCTGACTCTAACCCAGCTGTCAATACAACTCTGATAAGTACAAGCCATCCAGTATTGACCCTGACTTCCTCTCAAGAAATCTTACCCCTGAGAGCCTAGTTGTTCAGGCTGCCACATCTACCTTTAGGACAGCAGCTTACCCTAGCATCCCTGCTGACAGCGACAACAAACGCTTTGACACTGAAGTGGGAGAATGGGACAAAAGAGTTCCACCAATCCCCTCACGCCCCTGGCCTAGAGGATCGCGGCCCAGACACCCGCCACGAGAGGAGTTTGCCTATCTACCAGACGACCAAATACCCTGGTACAGGAACATACGGATGTGCCCACCAGCCTGCCCTGCCCAAGCCGACACCTGCGGCATGGATGAACTCGACTGAACCATTCAACAGTAAATAAACACATCGTTAGCGATGCCATGACGACCTAGCTAACGGTCAGAACACCCGCGCAAACATGCACACTGGACACTCCCACACCAATCCACACGAAGAACATATTCAGTGCTATGACGTAGGTGACGGACACACCCACTGACGCGCATCTTTATTATTTTTCACATAGGTTTTTCAAAATGCAGAAACGCAAGACGCACAACAAACTCATCTAAAATGCTTACTGACGCTTCTCTTAACCCATGCATTGCAATGAGAAATATAACGAAGTCATGATACTGGGGATAAAGCAATATGATACCGTAACTTAAAGTGCCATGCATCAAACATCCCCACCTATGCACCAGGTTCCAAGTAGGCCGCAAGCAAGAGCCTCCACGAACATTGAATGAGCAAGAGTACAATTGCTGACCCTGCAGAATAAGCCCAGCGAGAACGGACAGCCAAGGGAACAATGTTGCAAAACTCGCATACCACAGGCCGAAGCCAAGGTCACACCTGCAAACTAAGCCAGACACACAGTGGAAAATGCAACATTAAATGTGCAAAATTCTGCCTCAACCACGGTCTCTCCTCACGTTTCCAAGCCGAATCTGACAGGGTGCCAGACCCAGGAGGAAGGAGGCGCCTGGGTCCCACGTTTTGAGACGCAGGCAACAACAATGAAGCGACTCAATGGACATCTGCGGCGGTGGGAGTAGTCTGCTCTCGAGCATATGAACAAATCCACGCATTGTCTGCATAAACACATAGTTACATTTTGTTGCAAATGACAGGTGCACCGCGAGCTGGGAACAACGATGGTCCCAGGCTGGGGGGCTCGCGAGTGGACCAATCAGAACATGGGGCACTTATCACTGACGCCATTAACATTAGCCAATCATCAGGGGTCTTCATGTAACAATTTTGATGTATCTAATAGAAGGGACAACCCAAGTATACCACCTGACTGACCCTCAACCACTAACAGCGTTCTCTATACGTATGCTATACTAACCCTACCACTCGAGGAACCAATCCAGAGTGACGATAGGTTTTTTGCTAACTTTCCCAGGTGACGCAAGTAGCGCGTCATACTGAGGTAAAAAGGGCCTGCGAGCCCCACGAATTTCGAGAGAGAGTCAGGACGGACGCGTACGATCCTTGACCCATCCCTGCCGTTGTTTAATAAACAGCAGAACCGCCTTGCTTCTTGCGTGTGCCTCATACTCATTTTTGGGATACGCGGGAGGAGCTGGGGCCTCCCTACCCGGGGGTCCGCGGACGGCCCAGCAGACCCCGGGAGAATTTCCCCCCGACAAGTTGGAGGCACTGCTGAGATCTGTTTAAGATCTGCTTTTATTTTTCCGAGTGCTCTCGTTGCGAGGAGGCCCGGCGGCGCAGCCCCCTCTGCCGCTGCCCCCTTTTGAGGACCTCAGGACCATCGCGGAACTGCGAGAAGACCGGACAGCGCAATCCGGATATTGGCCTTCGGGAGCCGGTTGAGAAGTATCCCGCCCGCGGTTGGCGAGTGTCCAGACGTGGTCCAGAGGAGGGGAGGTGGCGAGCCGCTTGGAGGGGTGCACGCAGTCGAGCGGCCCCGCATCAAGAGAACTTGGTGAGTATGCCACGCCCAACAAGCAATGTGAAATTGTAAGGGAGGGGGAGGGAATAGAATACAGGAGGTGGGAGGTGTTACACAGGTGCACGGCGAAGGTTTGATAAATTAGTGTTGAGGGTGAAGTGAATGGTAGCTGGACAAGTGCGAGAGCAGTCCGCTACGTTACGGAAAAGGAGGGGGCGGAGCACGAAAACATCACGTGCGGCCGCTCGTAGACACTGTTTGGCCTAGGTCGCGACCACCTGTAAGGGGTGTGTGTGTGTGCGGTTTCCTACGATTTGGTGATTATTGATCAATGAGTAGATGAGGATCCCTATTGATTGAGCAGAAAACTCGATAGATAGATGACGTTTCCCTGTAGGCGGTAGTTAGTTGGTTGCCTAATACGGAAGATAATTGGCTGGTTAAGCCCTCCTGTCGAGGGGCGTATCACACGCGAGGCGACGCAGTGTGCGCAGTCTGATTATATTGTTGATTACCTTGTTCCAGGCGTGACAAGAGGACAGCTGTGGGGTTAACGGGGGTAGATTGCAAGCGTATTTCGTACTTTTAAAAACATGTAAAGAACTTTCCAGTAGTTTTGGAAGAGATCGGTGACATCACCAGTAGGGCCTACATAGGATATCTCGACCACAAGGCATTTTTGAAGAGTGATGGGGAAGAGATTAATGATAAGGGAGTGGAGACGGAGATAAACGGTAACGAGTAGATCGGGGGAAGGTGGAAAGGGGGACGTGGCCGCGCACGGAGAACGCCGGCCACGACAAGTGAAGAAAGAGGAGGAGGGGTAAAACAAAGTGGGATGGCTGTATAAGAACGTCACACAGGGCACGCAGCCGCAGGGGGTTACGTGCGCTTCAGCCGTAGGGGGCCGTAAAGGTGTTCGGTGAAGGAAGACAAGAAAGAAAAGAATATACAAATGCAAATGCTATATCTTACCATTTTTCTTTAGCGGACGATCGCAAGTCCCCAAAATTACGGGGCCAGGTAAAGATCTGAGATTGTATTGTGTACACTGTTAGCAAGATAATTGCTACCATATAGGGGTAGGATAACAAGTAAAGTGCTACTATGTCATACGGGACAGGATCGGGAGGGTGGGGGAACACCCTCACTACCCCGCTACAGCATATTTGTAAAACACTGTCACCCCATACGGAGAAACTAATCAAATACAGTATAGAATGGACACAGGGGACGGACAACAAAATGACAACACCATGGACGCCTAATGGCAGTTTCGATCCATATACCCAACATTCACTATTAACCCATCTGCATAACACATACAAGGGGAAGAAGTTGACACACCACATGGAGGTGTTTAACTTATGGAGGATGTTCCAAGGGTCCCGACCAGGACCAAACGGAATGTTCACCATGGGGGAAACAACGGAAGAGAAAAAGATTAAGGGGGAAGAAGAGAATGGGGAAAAAGAGAGTGAAGGCACACAGAACACGGGGAACGGACAAGAGGGAGGAGAAAAGAGTAACAACCTAAACGAAAAGGAAATAAAAAAGGAACAGAGTGACGATATGCCCCTACCGAAGGTAGTGAAGGAGGGAGGGGGGTTATATCCTTTAACAGAACTACGAGAAATAGTAAGAGAACAATTAAGGGCGGCTGAGGGGTACTCGAACCCGGCATACAGCCCGCCACCATATACAGCTACAGGTGGCAACACGGGAGGGGAGCAGACTAGTACGATGGGATCAGCTCGTACGAAGATGCCCGCAGGGGAGGGGAGGACTGGCGAAGAACAGATCGCGGCAATAGGACATGATGAGTGGGTAGCTGCACAGGTATTATTAAAATTACGAGGTTCATTAACAGGAGAAGAGAAGGAGGTAGTAAGGAAAATGGACGAGGATAATACCAGAAAGAGTGAAATGAAAGGGGAAAAGGGAAAAAGAAAGGAGGAAGAGCTGTTACGACAAAAGGAAGATATTTTGGAGGAACGATTAGCAGAATTAAGGGATGAGCAGAATGCACTGATCAAGCAGCTTGAGAGAGAGGAAAGAGAGAGAGCACGGGAAAGGAAAGAAAGTAAGAACGAGTTGGAAAAAATGAGGGAACAAACTGAGGAGCGAAGGAGAGAAGCCGAAAGGGTAAAGGCAGTAGCAGAAAGAGTATCAAGAGCGGCACTGCGTGACAAGAAAAGAGAGGAAGAAGAGAAAGAAAAAGAAATGGAAATATGGAAGAGGAGAATACAACAAAGAAATGCGAAGAAGGGAGGAGGATAGAGAGCATATTAGAGCGGGAAAGAGAGAGATGGGAAAAGAAGAGAGAAGAGGAAAGGATATTGGAAAAGATGAGTAGTGAAGTAATGGAGGAATTAATAAAGAAAAGAGAGGAAATTGGTAGAGAAATAGCGGAGAAAAAAGAAGGGGAAAGAGAAGATAGGAGAGGGGAGAGTGAAGTAAGGAGGTATGTACGCAGAGACACAGAAGTAGCAACAACATCAGCACAAAGGGGAGCAATTGGTAAAGAAGAAACGGGAGGAACGGATCTAATAGACTTAAACACAGTAACGATTAGGGGGAAAAAGACAGATTGGGGGTTGTCACTCCTGGATGACTTTTGTAGTGAGGAAGAAGAAGGAATGGAGAAGGAAGGAAGAAATAGTGAAAGGGAAAGCTTAGATAAATTTTACATCACCTGGACAAATGAAGAATCACCATGGGCCTGCAGGAGAAAGGAAGAACTGGAGGGAAGTGAGGGGGAAGAGCAAGGAATGGCGGGAAGGCAGACACGCGCAGCTACACCTTCATCATCCCGTCCAACATGCTCCACCACCCCACACTCATCCCGTGCAACATGCCCACCTACACCCGCACCCGCCCCTCACGAACACACACTCTATGCAGGTAGGCTTAGAGATCTCCCTGGACGCAGGCAGGAAGAACGAATACACACGCCCACATCAAATAAAGGAAATGATAACAGAAGGGGTAGAGATGGAGGAGAAACAGTTATGAGCAGGGGAAATATGGACACAATTGACGATGTAGAGGACACGGAAGAAGAGGAGGGGTACACGGACTCGACTTTGGGGAACGCAGGGGGTAAAACAGGACACAACTTAATGCCACTTCTGGAGAGGGGAGGGGTTAGGCCACAATACGTCCCTTGGAAGCATGCAGACAAGGAAAATATAAAGTGCAGGCTCCCATCATTAAGTGGAGGTGCGGGAAAATTGATATATGAAATGGAAAAACATACCGCAGGACAGAAACTGGCAGTTGGGGATGTAAAGGGCCTCCTAATATCAATATTGGGGGATGCAGCAGATGACATCTAGAAGAGAGCAGGCTTCCCCGGGGTAACAATAACAAACACATCACACGATGGGGCACCATTCGCAAACTGCAGACATGCATTATGGCAAGCGCTGAGGGTACAGTACCCAGACACATCAGACGTAGGAGCAATTACATCATGCAAGATGCGTGAGAACGAAGATCCTGTTGATTATATCCAGGAAATTCAAGAGAAGTGGCGTATGGAAACTAGAGAACAATGGGACAAAACACCAGCAATATTCTATCATATACTAATACAAGGGCTCCCAGAAGCAGTGCAGAAACAACTGAAGAAGGTAGTAGGGATGGAAGCAAAAGCATGGCCAGAAATACAACTGACGATAGTACATCATTGTAGGACATGGCAAGAAAAGATGAAACAAAAGGAAGAGGATAGAAAAGCGGAAGAGGCTTAATTGGTACAGAAAAAACTTACTAAATACACGATGGAAGGGGCACTAATAACTACACCTTCAACCATGACTCAAAACCCCACACAAGTAGTGGCTGCACAAGATCCCTCCCAACTACAATCATCACAGATTGTAGCACAACAGCTGCCACCACCCCACACAACTAAAATGGGAGGAAGATACTCAACGCCAGGAGCTGGATATTATAATTATAACAGGGGAAGTGGAGGAATGATGAGGGGGAGGGGATACGGCTATAACACACAACAGCAAGGGGGAGGATTCAGAAATTTCTACCCCACCGGGCAACCAGTATACCAGGACAATTCAGGGAGCTTTCCATGGCAGACCAGGGAACCGCCGGTATGTTGGATTTGCGGATTACTAGGGCACATGTCACGCACATGTAGAATGCGACCTGGTACACCAGCATGGAGAGAACAGGGACAACAAGGGCCTACAAGGGAACAGCAGGGCATCCAACAACAGCAGGCACTGCAACCGGGAAATGTGCAGCAACAACTAGTAACACAACAACAGCCACAGACATATTCACTACCACAACAACAGGTAGCGATAACACAACAACCTCAAGTGCAGCAAGTACAGCAACCTGCCCAAATTCAAGACCATAAAATAACCTCTACCAATACACAACTACAACAAACACAACAGGGAAGGGTGACGGTCCTGGGACACAACCCCTACACAGGAAGCGGTCAATCATTATACCCTCAATAGGACAGCCCACAGACGGCCTTGGTGTGTCCCATCCTGTCGGTAACACCTAATAGTGCGGAGGAACCACGCATAGAGGTAACGATAGGTGACAAAAAATTATCATTCCTTGTTGACACCGGGGCGACCCGGTCTTGCATAAGGGAAGATAAATTTAAGATGTCAGGTGAGGCCATGAACACCCAAGGATTCTCTGGGGCTAGGGGGTTGGTTCCCTTTACTGATAGCATTCCCTTATCAATAGGGGATTATGACATGTCTGTCCCGCTTTTATATTCAAGGGACTCACCAGTAAACATACTTGGGAGAGACATAATGAGCAGGTTGAATATGACGATCTCCTTTACGGAGGACGGAATAATTTGTTCGACTCCTGGAATAAACATGCTCACTGCACGTCAAATTATGCAAGCATACTGTGGACAGACAGTGATTAGGGCTGAGCCAGTAGATGGCGGACTGTTCCAGTACGGAACAGACATGGCATTCGCATGGATGCCAGGGATAGAAGGAAAGATCTGGAGGAGGCCAACAGCCTATTTGTTTAGACCAGAAACACCAGCCAATGAACCAGAAGGAAAGGTGATTTCAGTGAGCATGGAGAGCATTATAGCAACTGCTGATTATATCGCAGTACATGCCCAAGACAGGGAAGGAAAAGCATGGAGGGCAGTGATAGCCCTAGCTGAGGGATGCAGGCTCACCCAGGTGTCAGACGAGGAGCTCTTTTCAGAAGAAAAGGAAGAAGGTGAAATGGTATTTATGATGAGTGTAGATATATGGCTAAGAGTGACATACAAACAAGTGGCACAGAAAATTGCAATGGCACTTGAAGCACCCACATCCACCCCAGTTCCCTTCTTTGAGGAAGATATGGCAAAAGTCCCAACATCATTATGGAGTACTAGTCCCTATGACGTGGGGTGCATAAAGAGTATAGGGGGAGTAAGAATAAAATTGAAAAAAGGTGCAATACTCCCTAGAGTAAAGCAATAGCCACTATCAAAAGAGGCAGATGAGGGCATATATGAAACAATAACGGCCCTTATAAATAATGGCATATTGGTACCATCAGAATCACCATGTAACACAGCTGTATATCCAGTGCGTAAAGCTAAAGGAGGGTCTTGGCATTTCATCCAGGACCTCAGACCCTTGAACAACATAGTGGAAGCAGAATACCCCATAGCAGCAAACCCGGCCACAATATTGTGTGGCATTCCAGCAGAGGCATCACGATTTACAGTGATTGACCTCAAAAATGCCTTTTTCTCAATACCCCTGCACCCAGATTCACAAGATCTGACATGCTTCACGTACAGAAACACAAAATGGAAACACACCAGATTGCCACAAGGGTACTGCGAGTCACCCTCAATTTTCAACAGAGTAATACAGATGGACTTGGGAAACATTGAATTGGAAAGCACAGTGTTGCAGTATGTTGACGATATAATAATTTGCAGCACAAACGAAAAAAAATGCAGAGAGGACTCATTGAAGATGCTGACAATATTGGCTGAAAAGGGTTACAAGGTAGACAAAGAAAAGTTACAGTACTGTCAGGAACAGGTACTATACATTGGTCAGCTCATATCCCAATACGGAAAAAAGATTGCACCACAAAGAGCACAGGCCATATCGAAAACGCCATTGCCACAAACAGTGAGGGAACTGCAGCAGTTCCTGGGACTGTGCAACTACTGTAGAGCATGGGTATTTGATTACAGCTCATACATTGGACCCCTACTTGAGGCATTAAGAGAAGCTAACAAAGGGGAGAAAAAATTGGGGTGGACAATGGAAATGAAAGAGGCCTTTGATGAACTGAAAGATGCAATATCAACTGCTCCGGTACTGGCCACCCCAGATTATGAACGACAATTCTTTATATTTTCACATTGCGACTCAGCAGTAATGAAAGCAGTGTTGGCTCAAAAAACAAGCATGGGTTACAAACCAGTAGCATTTTACAGCGGTCACTTGGATCCTGTAATGTTAGGACACTTCCCTTGTGAACAAGGTCTCGCTGCCGCTGCCTTCGCGGTAGAGAAAGCATTATCAATTACAATGGGGTGCCCAACCACACTATTTGTGGAACATGCACTATTTGCAATATTGAACAAGCCTAAATCCACACTAACCACGCAGAGGGCGTCAGGTTATGAGATCATCTTATCTAGACCAGAATTATCAATTGTTAGATGCATCACAGTTAATCCTGCAAGATTTATAGCGGAAGTCATTGAGGAAGGCGACTATGCACATGATTGTACGCAGACTACCGAAATGTACTCATGTACTAGAAAAGTTGAAGAGGATGCGCTGAATGGAGGAGAGCTCTTGTTCATTAATGGGTCATCAACAATAGACCAGAGTGATGGGATAAGGAGAACTGGGGCAGCAGTGGTAAAAATGACAGAGGAATTGGTGTGTGTGGCGGTGAAATGCGTACAATTACCACAACATTACTCTGCTCAAGCAGCAGAATTGGTTGCACTGATCTTAGCATTGAAGGAAAGCTTTGACAAAAAAGTGACTATATATTCCGACAGCGCATATGTCACGTCTACTGTCCACTCAGGATTGTCGAAATGGAGGAGAAGAGGGTTCAGGAGAGCTGACGGCACCCCAGTGCAACATGCTCTCTTATTAGCTGAATTAATTGAAGTAATAAATGACCCCCAAGAATTAGCTTTGGTCAAATGTACCGCACACACTAATGGAGAAGATCATGTCTCAAAAGAAAATGCAGCAGCAGACGCACATGCAAAGTATGCTGCATATTTTGGTAAGATATGGAACCCCCCAGAGTCAGAGAGAGGGAGAGGGAGGGGGATAGCTAAAGAGATGTTGATAAGAGAAGGGTACACTTATCTCCCAGCCACACAGATAATGGAATTTTTAGCGGCTGCACCAATGGCAGAAAATGAAATATGGGTAAAACGGGGATGTACAATGTCGCCAACTGACGCACTATGGCGTCAGGGTAACACTGGAAAGATGGTAATGCCATTGGCACTATTGAACACCGCCCTGAGCCAACTCCTCCACACAGGCAAGGAAGTTATTGCAGCACGAATTAGGGAAGATTGGTTCTGTCCCGAGTTAAATTCCCATGTGACAAATTTTATCAGCAATTGTCTCACATGTCAACAGTTTACGGCCGGTCACACACTGAAAGTGATAAAAGGTACTATACCCCCGCCAGAGGGACCCTTCCTGCGCATCCATATTGATTACGTTGATATGATCAACGTATGTCAAGGAAATAGGTACATGATTGTAGTGGTATGCCCATTCTCCAGGTGGATTGAGGCAGGACCCTGCTCACATCCAGATGCATTTAGAGCAGCTAAATGTCTGGTGAGGGAGGTTTTCCCCAGGTGGCGTGTGTGCGAGGTACTGCGGTCAGATAACGGCCCGCATTTCGCTAATGAAATGTTCCAGCACATCACATCCTTACTGAACATCAAGCATAAATTTGCATGTGCATATCACCCACAGGCCAACGGTGTATGCAAACGCCTGAATGGCCTACTGAAGGAGGCAATTGCAAAGATACAGCAAACAACAAAGAAGAGTTGGTTGTATTGCCTTCCGCTAGCTCTATTTGAGCTGAGGAATACACCAGGCTCCGACCACCACCTCACTCCTCACGAGGTGGTAACCGGACGTCAAATGCGCCTTCCTCTAACGCCAACATCAAGAGCATTCACAGACTATGAAAACACTGCAACTGTTCTTGGTAATGAAATGTGTCTTCTTTGATTACTAGTGTAGTGTTTGTGTCTCAACAGCTCGAGCGCACGCGGGGCGGGTCTAAGAGTGATCAACAAGAAGACGTGGACAAAGGATTGGAAAAGGAAAAACTGTGCAAAATTGCTAAAGGTGACCACGTGCTACTCCGCAATTTCAATAGGAAGTGGAACAGCCCACGCTTCACTGGCCCCCACATGTTGGAGGAGGTGTCTACGAGAGCAGTAAAGTTGCAGGATAAACGTGCTTGGAATCACCTACACGACGTGAAGATCTGCAAACTCCAGACCCGCCCTAGCGTCACCGACAGGGCCATCGGAAGAACAGCGACAGCGTCACCCACGGAGGAAGAGACTTCTACCACAGCTGATGACCTAAGTGTCTCCATACCCTGCCACCCCCCAGATTCCCCAGAGACAACTACTGAAATAGAAACTGGTAATTCCCATACCACCCACCCCATGGTCACACGATCAAAGAGTAAAGAGACTTCCACCAGTTGAGCCCCGAACCCTCTGCCCACAAACTTCCTACCCACTACAGCCACCACCCAATTGAAGGACATTGTCTTGCACATATACACATGTAAACACTTGTATGTTTTCTTTTTTCTTTTTCGCACATGCAGGTACCGCGTATTATTGTATTGCTGAGAAAACAGATAACTAACAAAGTCCATTGCCCAGGAGTAGATGCTACCCTCAGATGATAATTACCCTGAAGCCCTATCACACCAATTTGTCTATCACATAAAAAGGCCAAAGTACCTAAAAAGAAGGAGGGTACGTGTCTACTACACAGCATTTATCTTGGCCATAGAACAATCAATGCCCCATCTTCACCAACATTTGCCTGCACTAAGAGACAGATCGCTTGGATGGGCACTGAACGACTACTTGATAGGGAGAGCTTGAAAACAACAACTAACCCTAATAACAAGCTTATTGAGGAATTTCAGGCGGGCAACTTTAACGTCGCAAGAATAAGCTGCCTGACTGCAGCAAGGTAAGAGCAAAATGCCGGTGAGACTAGCTTCTGTAATAAAGATGATAGGGATTTTGATGATCACTGGGTTTTTGGCTGCCTCTGTATGGCAGAAAAGTTATGCTATCAATATTTTGGCTGTACCCAAACCTAATGTACCCCCACCCACGGCTGCAACAGGTGTTACGTCAGGTGGTACTAGCAAGCCTCCACATAAGGGAAATAGAGTTAAACGCAGCACATACTCAGATAATAAAGGTATTGATAATTACATAACTGATTCAGCACACGTCTCGAACAACATGTGGTACCAACACATGACCCAAATAGGTAAGCAGACAACAGAAGACAGCTGCTACGTCTGCTCATTGATCCCATACGCCATGAGCGCTTCTCGAACATTCGTTGCCACGGAAATAGATGAAAAGACAGCACGATGTATAATATACCTGGCACTGTTCCAAACGAAAGGGAGTTTTCAAGGGACGGTGGTGAGACTGGTGTGGAAAACGCAAGACACGTATCCATACGAAAACAACTTCCTCAAGACTTATTTGAGTTACCACAAAAGCAGTTTGCATGCCGAAGCATTCAGATACATGACAAGTGGTCCTGAAAAGGGAGAAACAAAGAAAGTAACACTACAATACCTACCATGTGACTGGTACGCCATTGAAGTTCCTGGTACTCAAGGATGTTGGGAAAGACCACTGGTAACAATAACAGGGAAGGTGTACATGGACAACAAATGGGACATAGGAGTGATTGGCAGCAACATGGTAACAAGAGAAAATATTACAACTATTGATGAACACAATAACAGATGTTGGACGATGTGGGGCAAGTACGTACCCATGCTGACGTGGATGGAGAAGGATGAAGACCCAATGAGCATACTGCCGCTGTCTGCACCTAAGATATGCTACCAACATAGAGGAGAAGTGGACGTGGGATACAACACCAACTGTGCAAGCGTGATAGAGTTAGCTGAGGGGGGAGCAGGAACAGCAGTATTAATGGACTATTACTGGGCCTGCGGAAACAAGGCATACCACGCACTGCCCCCTCTGTGGAATGGTGTATGCACAATGGTACACATTAATGTACCATCACTAGTGGTACCCCAGAAACATGTGACCATGGCGAACTTCCCTAAAATGGATGAAGGAAACAAGAGGAAGAAGAGATCTGTAAAACCTCAGACGGGGTCAGAGAACGAAAACAACAACAACAACAATGTCCTGAATAGAAAGAAGAGACAAGGAGAACCTCTGACAGGAAATTACCTATGGGGAAGGTCGGAAACAGCACTCACTTCAATCCCACCAGAACATAGACTATTCAGCAGAGCAGCAATGTTCTTCTCGTCAATCTTACATCCGGGACTGCAGGCTTACGCAAACGCAAAATTGCTCCAGATAACTCGATGGGAGCTGATGATGACAATTAACTCTACAGTAAATGGATTCAACGCAATAAAAGAGGAACTGCAAGCAGTAAGGATGGTAGCACTAGAGAACAGATATGTATTAGATCTCCTTACAGCAATGGAAGGAGGAGTTTGCGCAAAGATAGGACAATCATGCTGCACATTTATTCCTGCTAACGATGCTGACAATGGTACACTGACAGAAGCAGTATCACAACTGGCCCAGATGCACTCCAAAATGATGGATGAAAGTAAAGGAGTGAAGAAGGATGACAGCTGGTTTTCAATGTTATGGTCATGGATGCCATCTTGGCTGTCGGACGGACTGAAGATTATAGTTGGATGCATAATACTGGCTGGAGCTGCACTGATCATAATAAGATTCTGGAAGGCCCGGAAGGCAAGCACTACAAACGAAATGATCGAAATGGTTGGTATGCACCCCTTGATGCCGACAGATGATGACCAGCACACAGGCACAATAATAAAAGAAAGAGAAAAACTGCGCAAACAGATCATCACCAACCACCTGGACCCACCATCTGTGAAGCTCGAAAACCCAAGAAACCCAAGGAGCTATGTAGGGAAATGGGTATACTGCACACCTGGAGGAACATGTGTATATATGTATTGGTCATTTGAAGACCATGTCAACCACTATGGACACTTGGGGGGAGTAACTAAAATATGGAGAGTGAGGAGATAAGGAAAAAGATATGTTTGTGGTCGACAAGTCGACCAGAGGGGGGACTGAAGTGGGAGAATGGGACAAAAGAGTCCCACCAATCCCCTCACGCCCCTGGCCTAGAGGATTGCGGCCCAGACACCCGCCACGAGAGGAGTTTGCCTATCTACCAGACGACCAAATACCCTGGTACAGGAACATACGGATGTGCCCACCAGCCTGCCCTGCCCAAGCCGACACCTGCGGCATGGATGAACTCGACTGAACCATTCAACAGTAAATAAACACATCGTTAGAGATGCCATGACGACCTAGCTAACGGTCAAAACACCCGCGCAAACATGCACACTGGACACTCCCACACCAATCCACACGAAGAACATATTCAGTGCTATGACGTAGGTGACGGACACACCCACTGACGCGCATCTTTATTATTTTTCACATAGGTTTTTCAAAATGCAGAAACACAAGACGCACAACAAACTCATCTAAAATGCTTACTGACGCTTCTCTTAACCCATGCATTGCAATGAGAAATATAACGAAGACATGATACTGGGGATAAAGCAATATGATACCGTAACTTAAAGTGCCGTGCATCAAACATCCCCACCTATGCACCAGGCCCAAGTAGGCCGCAAGCAAGAGCCTCCACGAACATTGAACGAGCAAGAGTACAATTGCTGACCCTGCAGAATAAGCCCGGCGAGAACGGACAGCCAAGGGAACAATGTTGCAAAACTTGCATACCACAGGCCGAAGCCAAGGTCACACCTGCAAACTAAGCCAGACACACAGTGTCTGGCTTAGTTTGCAGGTCTCTCCTCACGTGACCAAGCCGAATCTGACAGGGTGCCAGACCCAGGAGGAAGGAGGCGCCTGGGTCCCACGTTTTGAGACGCAGGCAACAACAATGAAGCGACTCAATGGACATCTGCGGCGGTGGGAGTAGTCTGCTCTTGAGCATATGAACAAATCCATGCATTGTCTGCATAAACACATAGTTACATTTTGTTGCAAATGACAGGTGCACCGCGAGCCGGGAACAACGATGGTCCCAGGCTGGGGGGCTCGCGAGTGGACCAATCAGAACATGGGGCACTTATCACTGACGCCATTAACATTAGCCAATCATCAGGGGTCTTCATGTAACAATTTTCATGTATCTAATAGAAGGGACAACCCAAGTATACCACCTGACTGACCCTCAACCACTAACAGCTTCTCTATACGTATGCTATACTAACCCTACCACTCGAGGAACCAATCCAGAGTGACGATAGGTTTTTTGCTAACTTTCCCAGGCGCGTCATACGGAGGTAAAAATGGCCTGCGAGCCCCACGAATTTCGAGAGAGAGTCAGGACGGACGCGTACAATCCTTGACCCATCCCTGCCGTTGTTTAATAAACAGCAGAACCACCTTGCTTCTTGCGTGTGCCTCATACTCATTTTTGGGATACGCAGGAGGAGTTGGGGCCTCCCTGCCCGGGGGTCCGCGGACGGCCCAGCAGACCCCAGGAGAATTTCCCCCCGACAACACCCTATCGAAGCTTTTCTTTTTTGGCTAGTGGAATGGCCCTTAAATCAATTAACACCACTTAGACTCTGGCTAAGTTTACCCACACATTGTGGGATGTGATTTTGTATGGCATCTGATCATATCCCTGAGTAAGAAGAGAGGGGTTCTAAATATCATAAAGGATGGAAAGGACGCAGTGTGTGAGTCCACTCAATCAGGGTTGGACTCTGCTGATAACGTTAGCAGAGCCACAGTATCTAGCACAGTAAGATGTAGATCTGCATGGTTATGGAAGTCGGGGTTCATACCGGATGTGCAGTCCAGACTTCTTAACATGCCCTTTGATGGCATACACCTTTTTGGCAAAAAGTCTGATGAAATTCTTGAAAAATTACAGACTTCTAAGTCTATGAGTGCCGCTATAAGACAACCTCAACCTCCCATTCAACTGCTATGGGATGTAGTCCCATAGTCCCATAGGGGTCGGCCCTTTTGCTACTATTCCTCATTTGGAAGGGTGAGGGGTCAGGGCAGTCAAAGAGACCAAAGAAAATGTGCTCATCGTGGACGAGGAAGAGGTGTGAAATCTGCACAGGCAGCGGCTGCCTTACCTTCATCCACTGCTCCAGCGGCCCCAAACCCACTCTGAGGCCTTAGTCCACATGACTGTGATGGGGGACAGGCTCAATCAGCATTTGGATGAATGGCAGGGCATTATTTATGGTCTTGGTCCTTTCAAACAGTGGCCCAGGTTTACTGCCTCCAATTCTTAAAAAGGGCCATGGACCCTCCACCAGGGAGCCACTCCCACAAAGCTCCAGATCCTTTCCGCTTACAGGAGAATTCCATCCTGTTAGAGAAAGGTGCCATAGATCCGGTACCTGTGATGGAGAGGAACATGGGATGGTACTGCCCTTTCTGTTGGATCCCCAAAAAGGACGGAGGATAGCACCCATTTTGAACTTGAGATACTTGAACAAATTTCTCCAGAAGGACAACTTCAAAATGGTTACCATTTCTCACACCCTTCAGGCCCTCCAGCTCCAGGATTGAATGGTATTGTTGGGCCTTGATGATGCTTACTTCCATGTGCCTATTCATCACAGTTATAGGAAGTGCCTGAGGTTCAACATTGGCAGATCTCATTATCAGTTTCGAGTTCTGCCATTCGGCTCACCTCTGCCCTGCGGTTTTTCACCAGGTCGAAGGCAGTGGTAGCAGTGAGTCTCAGGAAGGGGGAAATCACAATCACATCTACCCCTATATGGATGATTGGCTGAACAGGTCCTGGAACATCTTAGCATTATACTCTGCTACTCTCTCTACAGACTGGACTTCTCCCTCAATTTCAAGAAGTCCCAAATGATACCTTCTCAAAAGCTCAAATGCATTGTAGCGGTTATGTATGCCTCCTCGGGGAAATCTTCGCCACCCGATGTGAGGGCTCAACACATTCAGCAGATGGCTGTCAAGTTCCAGCATGCACTGCGTCTTCTGGCCTTCGAGGTTGCTCGGCCTCATGGCATCCTGCTTCTTTCTATTGCCAGATGCTCGTCTGAGAATGTGATCCCTCCATTGGTCCCTCAGATCCCAGTGGTCTCAGTTGTTGGGCAAGATGTCAGACCTAATTCAGGTGCCGAGCAGGTTTGCACAGGATCTCCTGTGGTGGGCCTGCGAGAACAACATTCTGAAAGGGGAACCTTTTTCGCAACCACGGCCAGAGATAATGCTAGTCACAAATGCCTCCCAGATGGGTTGGTGAGCCCACGCCAATGATCTGACTTTCAGTGGTCATTGGTCTCCAAAGGACTCCAAACTGCACACCAACCTTTTGGAGTTGAGAGAAATCAGACTAGCACAGAAGGCCTTCCTGCCCTCTGTATGGGGAAAGAATGTCCTGATAATAACGGACAACTCAGTGACTATGTAGTGCCTCAACAAGAGAGATGTAGGGTCACTACCACTGTGCAGCGAGGCAATGCAAATCTAGTTCTGGGTAATTCAAGAAGGAATCTCCCTATCAGAAGTTCATGTAGCCAGTAAGGAGAAAACAGTGGTGGATGCTCTGAGAAGGCAGCACACAGTCTCCCATGAGTGGGAACTTGCTCAAGAAGTCCTTCAGGAGATCACCCTTTGAGGAACCCCTCAAATAGATCTGTTCACCTCCAATGTCAACAGGAAGTGCAAACTGTTCTGCTCGAAGGATTTCCTCTGAGAGGAGCTCTAGGGGACGTGTTTGTGGTGGACTGGGAGTTTCCACTTGTGTACGCATTTCTTCCAGTCCCTGTCATACCTCGTGTCATCGAGAGGTTGAGGAAGTTCGGGAATCCTTGATACTTTTTGCTCCAGATTGGGACAGAAGGATGTGGTACCTAGACCTTCTAGATGTGTCCATATACCCTCCAATATGTCTTCCACAAAGGGAAGACCTTCTCACGGAAGAGGGGGGTCAGGTTCTCCATCCAGAAGTCTCAACCTTCAGTCCTGGTTTCTGAGAGGTTGAGATATAAGGATTGGGACATCCTGCAAGATGTGATGGAAGGACAGCAACGAAATCTCAGAATCTTTACTGTTGGAATAAGTTGTGCAACTCGTGCAGAGATAAGAAGGTGGACCCTTTCTGTGTGACACACCTATGGTGTTATCTTTATTGCTATATCTAGCCATTTTGGGGCTCTAGTTTGGCACTATGAAAGGATAATTGGTGGCGCTATCCGCCTTTAAGCGCACGTCTGAGCAGGCATCTTATTTCAAAATGCCTATTGTGATTCAGTTCTTGAAAGAGCTCACACATGTGTTCCCTCCAGTTCCTTTTGTGGTTCCCTTTTGGGATTTAAATCTGTTTTTGAAATGTCTTATGTGTGCTCCTTTTGAACCTCTTCATTCTTGTCCCTTAAGGTTACTAACATTGAAAACAGTATTTTGAATGGCCATAACGTCAGCATGCAGAGTTAGTGAGTTTCAGGCTTTGTCGTGCAAACTGCTGTTCACAACCCTTTTTAAGGAAAATGTCGTACTGAGTGTCTGGCCCACTGGTTTCAGAATGCCCCCTCTCTCAAAAAGTTGTCCTTCCAACCTTTTTCCCTCTGCCTCTTCCTGGTAAGGAAGAGGAGAGGTTGTGTCGACTTGAGCACAAAACGGTTTTAAGCTTTTACATCTCTCGTATTTCAAAGGTGAGGCAAGATGACCAGTTGTTTTTGGATACACTGGACACAAACTGGGTCTTCCAGTTGGATAATTGTATGCATCATCTAGTGCTAAAACCTGGCTGGGAAGGATGTCCTTATGGGCTTGAGAGCACATTCGACAAGGGGTGTACTTCATCAGCTTTGCAGATAAGGGTGCTGGTATAAGATATAAGTGTGGCAGCCACTTTGTGCTCTTTACATACTTTTATGAGACATTACTATCTGGACTCTGCGTCGGGACAGGAGGCAGGAATCGGGAAGGCTGTGCTTCACAGCATTAATGACACATTTTTAATTCCTACTCCCACCTCCAATATAATACTGCTTTGGGAGTGTATCATAAAATGAGGAATACATGGGAGGAAACAATCTATTCGAAGAACAAATTACTTACTCCTAGTTATGTTCCTTTGACTGGATGTTTCTCCCACATATTCCTCATTGCCCCTCCCATTTTACCCCTCATTAGAATTTCCGTGCATTACACCTGTCTTTCCTAAATTCCCGGTCTTTGGACCTCGCAAATGCTGATGTTCTGATACCGGAATGGGAAAAAGTAGGAACTAAAGTAACAGGTGCAGTGCGTGCTATATATACCAATGGTGACGTCAGCCTCGAGAGTGGACAGAGGCCATCGAATGACATTGAGTCAAAGGTGCATGGAACTATTTTCCGAAGCAGCTGACGCTGGAAAGAGTTATCATAAAATGAGGAATTCGTGGGAGGAACATCCAGTCGAAAGAACATTACAAGGGGTAATTAGTTTCTTCATCTGCGCTGACTGATGAAAGCAAGAAGCACATTTTGCACGTTTTGGTCTATAAAAGTATTGGTGTTAAGTTCCCTGTCCCTGGTGCAAAATTGCCCGTCATTGGTGTCATTTATGTGATCCGGCCCTGATGCAACTTTTTGCTCCTTTTCTCAATCACTTCGCATGCTTTTCTCCAAGCACTTGAATTCCAAACAACTTCAAAGGGATGACAAAACTCACCGTTCAGCACAAAACATGAGATTGCAGGTGTGAAAACATGCATTTGCCCAATTTAGCACTATTAACCATAAAGTTTGCCAGTGTGACTTTGCTTAAGCATAGAACATCTTTGTCATTTTTTAGTTGAAAGCTTTGCCTTCTTCGTCCTGTTACCCTGCCAAAGAGATTGCTGAAATCAATGAACCGGGAACAGCGCTTTGTTTGCGAAAAAAAGAAAAATGAACGCACAGTAGCAACTCCTGGCTTAACGGTGAAGATATGAAATTTTATAAAGAATAAGCGTCGCCATTTTGTGACAGATAATCTGCTTCAGATGTGCTGGGATCCATGGTGTGAAAGCGCGCCTGTCATCCCCTCTGAACTCTGCCACTTTATTTTAATTCAGAAGCAATGTTTCCAGGATATCGTATTCAGATGTTATCATAACTAAAGGTAAAAACAAACTATTTATGCTTAGAAAGGCTTCAAAGACAGCGCCTCTGCATTTATCAAAGGTGGCAAGGACTGTGCAGTGCAGCAAAATGTAAGACGGTTTATAAAGTGCGCGGCTCGCCAAGATTGGGCAAGAAACGGGCCTTTTTTTGGAAGGATTCACATGCAGGGAAGGATAGACGAGGTAGCAAACCAAGCCACCCATGGCAGAAACATTATGCAATCACTCACACAATAACCTGACACTCAGAGGCAAGTATACAGCCATACTTATTGATACATGGGTGGAATGAGCAGGTCAAAACTCCTCATAAAGATCGTCTGTTTCCATCTTTCCCCAGGGCGGAGCCCTCTGCTGGCAAGGGTCAGGGCATGGTGTCCCCGAAGCATGCATGACACCTCTTTGACCTGGCTTCACCGACCAAAACCTAGCATTCTGCGCCAGCAGCTGACAAGAGCCACCTGTTGGGACAAGCACTGCTCTTTCTGGACCAAATCGGCCTTTAGAAGAAACTTAGCATCAAAGCTTGCAAGGGAATTAATCTGTTTTATTTTGCAGCACCAAAAGATGAAATCGAATAGTGTGCTTTTTGTTAATTATGGCGGTCTAACGTTGCCCGCAGCACAGCGTCCATATTTATAGGGACCGGCTTTGGAAAGTCCTTCGGCTTTGTTCGGGCTAAATCCTGTGAACCCAGAGAAGCATGCCGTGAACAACAGCCATTGTTGAAAGATGGCCTTCTAACTGGTCCTAGTCAGGCTAGTGGAAACCTTCCAGCCTCACCTTTCTGTTTTCCAAATGACACCCCACGTGGAACATGTGTACAGTTGTGTGTCCTGAGCCTGCTGTGTATAGAGGCCCAAGCTACCCCCCCCCCCACTAATGATGCCCAAAGAGGCTAAAACATGCTCATGGACTCCTCCATACATCAGTGCCAAATTTATAGGGGAAAACATTTTTACACTCTCCTATGTAACCTTTGATGTAAACTTAACTATGGTGCTGGGACCAATACAACTAATATACTATAATATAATTCCTATATATAAAATACATGCAATTATAGATATAAAAAATATACATAATTAATGATAGGATTATGAATGTTAGCAAGGCCAACTTAGCTAGATCTGTAAACAGTAGCCTGTGTCGCATCTAGTTAGGATTGGGAATGTTAGCAATGCCGCACTTAGAGTATGCCCCTCACTTGGGTGCAGCTGTGAACATTAGCCTGAATTGCATCTGGATGGAAATGCGAATGTAAATGTTAACATGCCCCACACGTGCATCACTGTGCACCCTGCTTTTCTATTCCCCATGCTGTTGCCATATATCTGTATCCCCCTCCTGTTGCTGTAAGCCTAGCCCCTGTTTCTATGGCCTCATTACGAGAGGGGCGGTAAGGGATACCGGGCACCGGTAAGGAGACCAGTGCCGTTAATCCCTTACCGCCCTACTACGAGTTCCCTTAGCGGGTCCCTCCTTTAACGCCTGGTCTGACCAGGCGTTATGGACGGGACCCGTTAAGGGAAATCAGAGCCAATAACGGTACAGCAAATTGCGGTACTGTTTTTAGCTACTTCCCGATTCCCATTGAACCCTTTGGGGGCTCAATGGGAATGGGGAATGTTTTTTTTCAATGGGGACTTACTGGTGTAGTCCGACCTTTGCGGGACCGGTAAGCCCCCATTGAACGAGACCGGTGCCGGTACCATTATTGGAGGCAGTCATGGCGCAAATAGCGCCATGACTACCTCCAATCTCGGAATGAGGCCCTATGTGTCTGTGTCGCTCTGCTCCCTGCCATCCTGCTCACGTGCCTGGTCTTGGGCGCTTTAAAGATAACCATCATATCACATCACTATGCTTACTCTCTACTGTACACCATCATTCAACTAGAACACAGCTATACCCCTGATTAATTCGGCCTAGCTGTTCACATACAAATAACACCTCATCACCCTAATAAAACGCAGCTAGCTGAGCACATTCTGGCCCTGTTGCTCACATAGGCATCCTTCAGGACTTACGCAGCCAGAGACCAGTCTGGGTGTTCACCCAACAGACTGCACACATCCAACTGATATCTTCAGAACCACACCTAATGCTAGGAAGCAGCTACCATCAGGCAATTACATCAGCTGCACACATATGTGGTGCACCCATGCACCTTGCGACTCTCTCTCTCTCTACGGAGCAGAACTATGGTTCTCGAGGGCATTCAACCTACCAGCGCTTTGAGGTCATACCAATGATATATAGAGCGCTATATAAATGCCAAGTAACATAACATAACATAACATATTAAATATGAAATTAAACTACACCCTACTTTATGCTATTAGAATATTCCAAGTCACAGAAGAGTTTCATGATGAGCAACAGCGACAAGACCGAAGGTCATGTTCCTTTCTAAGCTCCCAGCACCCTGAGGTGATTTGCAATATTATTTTAAGGTACAGTAGGGGGTATTTAATTCCCTAAAATACATGACGGTAACGCTATTAGCCTGGTAATACTGCCGGGATACTGCCCGACATGTGATGAGACCCATGGTGTTCAGTGAACGATCTCTGTCTCAATGCCAGTAAGACGGAGATCCACCTCATCGGTACACCTGTGCCTTTATTTCCTCCTACCCTTTGGCTACCCTCTTTGGGCCCTCTACCCCCACCATCCTGTGAGGCCAAAAACCTTGGAATCATCTTCGACACTGCTCTCTCATTCACCCGTCACATCATGGACCTTACCAAAATGTCCCACTTCCAGCTCCACCTCTTCAGATGCATTCTTCTTTTTCTCACCTTCCACCAGAAGCTCAATGTCTCCAGAGCTCTGGTCCTTTCCAGGCAGGACTAAAGCAACAGCCTCATTCTCAATCTCCCTCCTTCGCCCCCTCCAGCTAATCCAGAATAAGGTTGTAAGACTTATCCTTGGCCTCAGGGGCAGGGGCCGTATATCTCTCCAGCCCTAAAATCTCTCCACTGGATCACGGTGGTTGTAAGGATCAAATTCAAAACCCTCTGCATCATCCACCAGGACTTCTGGAGCCTGGGACCACGCTCTCTCCAACACTCCCTCCCTAATACTCCCCTGCTAGTGCCCTACACTCCTCTAATTACAACTCTCTTACTGTTAAACATTTATCTAAGCAGATAGTGGGGGAAGATCTCTCTGCGCGACTGGTTCCTCCCTTTGGAAATGCCTTTCTGCTCCTCTCAGATTTGAGCCGGACCTCCTCAAGTTCCGGAAACTGCTCAAAACTCTTCTCGTCTCTACCTCTTTCCCTCTGTCCCTTCCTTGCTTATCACCCTACTGCCGCTGTGACCGGTGCCCTGAGCCTTATGAACCCCACAGGCTCTCAGGCCCTTCCTCCCAGTCATTACCAGCACCCCCCACTACTGCATTGCCCTGGTGGATCCACATACCACCCCTGAGAGCTGTTTGTACTAGCACGTAGCCTGAGGTGCTCCTCCTGGCTCCCCTTAGCACTTCCCTGTGGTGCCCTCCTCCAGCACTTGTCCACTCCTCTGCTCCCCCTTTCTGTCCCCCACCCGTGCATTTCTCATCAATGCACTTGCACGGCCGAATGCCACAAGGCTTAGTAGGACAATGACTGTATATATATATATTAGTGTTGCTTTTTGTTTTTTGCCACTGTTATTATTTCCCCTGTTCCCTTCCCATTTAGCCTTGTGGCGCTTTGAACACACAATTCTGCTGTATGAAGCGTCTTACAAATTATCAATAAATAAATACAATACAATACATTCTATTAGCAGTTGTTTACCCACATGTGCCTGGTATCTCCCCTCCTCCCCCACCTGGTGTTTCATCTCCTCCCTCTCTTGTAGCTGTTTTCCACCTATCTGTTCCAAGTCACCTTCTCTCCTCCTGCCTCTTTCCACTACACAATACTCCTTCACCTTATGTCCACTCCTTCAGACTCCCACAATGTTCTGCCAAGTTTCCAAGTTTTATACCTTGAATGCCTTCTGATATCTTCTGCTGGGATAAGGTGCAGCTTTGTGTGATCATTTCTCAATGAAAGTGATTGGTATAGCTGTCTGACCGCAATGTATGTTCTGCCCCTTGTTTTGCTGTGTCCAGGTGCCAATCCGATATATGAGACCAGAGGCATCCAGGAATTGTAGCTAGTGCATGCTCCCAGTTGCTTTCCTGGAGCATCACAATGCTCGCTGTGAGTTTTTAAAATTCATGAGTGCCTGTGTTTATGGACATATTGCCTGGCATGCATGTCTCCTGAACTCATGTGCTTCCTTCTCCCCACAAGGAGTGCTGCACCAAGGCAGTGACTTGGAAGTTTCCCAGGGTCTGACTACTTGAGTTCAGTTTTTCCCTGGCTCTTAAATTGATAGTGATCAGGGTATTACCCAGCGACAAGACCCTGTCGTGATAGAATGAAAGGATAGGGTTGACCGGGGGAGCCTCCAATCACTACCTCTGCGTCTTGCATCAGTTAACTTGTGGCAGTTCCCAGTCCGTATTGTTATCACATCCCTTTGCCCTCAGTGCCCCTCAGAGGACTTGATCAGATTTGACACCAAATACATTGTGATTGGAAAAGGTGGTGGAAGTGTTTGCATCACGATTTTAGCTCAGTTCCAGGCTCTCTTCCTCCCTCCTGTGGCAGCATGCTGCTGTAGATTGTGCACAACACAACCACTAAGCTTGCTTGCAAGGTCCCAAAATGCTATCAAAAGACCCCATTGAGGTCAATAAAAAGCAAGTATGACAGTGTTAGTGCATTGAGACATATATGTGCAAACATGTAGAACTATAGAAGCCAACTAACCTTTTTCACCTTGCACACGAGCCAACATGTTTGCTTTTAACATCTAGCCGTTAATAAGGATGCTCAAACAGACTACCGACCCTTCCAGTAAAATGCAATCCAACCCTGGTAAAGTGCCCCCCAATGTACACAAAAGCAGCCCAAATGTTTGACGTTAAAAAAAAATCATCAATACCTTACTGTTACCTAACTTGACCACTCACTGCGAGACTTGCCCTTCACCTCAAGCCCAGGGATCGTATCTCTCGAGGACTGAAATATCCACACTGGCTCCCAGTGGCTGCAAGGATTAAGTACAACACCCTCTGCATTGTCCACAAGGCCTTCTGGGGCTTGGGGCCTCAATACCTTCAACTCTCTCTTCCTAAATATCTCCCTTCTTGAGCTCTTTGCTCATCGGCCTCCCTCAGGGTAAATCGCATCTGTAAGCAATTAGTTGGTGGGAGATGTCTTTCCTCAGATGGGGCCTCCCTCTGGAACAGCCCCCTGCCACCCTGAAACTTGAAGAGAATCATCTTTGGTTCTGGAAGCACCTCAAAACCTTTCTCTTTGCTTCTGCTTTTTCTCCTCCTCTCCCTGCTGACTTCCTGGCTGAAACTGCACTGGTTACTTGGGCACCCTCTGAACTAGGTGCCCAGGCCCCTCCCCCGCCAGTCGCACACCTGCACTGCCTTCCTGGCAACCCCCGCACTTGGGGACTGTTTTCTGTATCCCTACAGTCCCACTACCAGCACTTGACACCTGATGCCTGCACTTACCCCTGCACTTGCCACCTGCTGACCTTACTTTTACTTACTGTTATTTATTCTATTTTTCCCACGTACTGCACTGTCCCCTCCCCCTTCCCATGCACTTGCGTGATCTGAATGACTCCTGGCCTAGTAGAATTGTTGTCTGCCTTCCCTCTGTTCCCCCTCCCTTGCCTCGTCGCGCCTTGAAACACTTGTGTATAGGCGCGTTATAAATGCCATATCATATCATTATCATATCATTCAGGCGTTTCTCATTACTTTTGCAAAACATCTTTTCCCACAATCTGGGACTCAAGCGCATGGGTGTCTTATGCGGTTTGGCAGCCAGTCAGCACATCAACCAGTCCTTCAGCCATTTTGATAGAGTTGTAATTCAGATATTCCAGTCAATTGATCATGTGGTTATTGTTTTAAGCAGAGCATTCCTTTTTGTGAGTTCAACACAACCTTTCTCGAGGACTTGAATTTACTACCTGTATATCTTCTGCATGGCTTTAACTATTCATGTATTATGTGTTTATTTATTTAATACACTTGTTTAAGTTGTGGGGGTTGGTAGTGTGCCACAAGAGTGCAAAGTTTTCTCAGAGCACACTGACCACAATGGCACCGTGGAGTGGGGGTCTGGGGAATGGGGGGGGTGATTAGGAGAGATTACAAGATACCATTCAGAGCTAAGCAAGCAGTCTCGTTCTTGGAGCTATAGGATAATGCAAGCCAGTGTCACTGATCAGACTGTTATATCATGTGTTTTGGAAGGGACATTTTAGGGCTGAACATTTAGTGGAGAGTTTCTTGTGCATCAAAGGTCGTTGTTTAAACACTGGGCATTAGTTTGCTCTTTTGGATAAGCCGTAATGGGCTTCTCTTTATGAGAAATTGGTTTGGGTATATCAGCAAAAATAAATGCTCGATATAAAATGCACAAGAACAGCAACAAAGCGCTCCTTTAATGCAAATTTGTGCTGTGTCTATAAATCATACTTACAATATGGTCATTAAAGTTGCATTATAATCTTCCCATTAATTCATTAAAGGCAAATATTGATTTCTGCACTAAAAATGACTGATGAATCTTTAGTATGTTTATCAAATGAAAACAAATGATGAACTCAGGCTGTAGCTTTCGGCATCCAGTAAGAGTTCAATGAAGTACTACTAATCGAAAATCATGCCATTGATTGTCGAATGTACAGTAGTTTTACGTGCACACAATCACATATCTTTCAGATTTTGCACTTGTTTAACAGTTGTGTGCAGTTACTAAGCTATTAAGATATGTTTACGATTGTTATGTTTTTCTGAGGAAACAAATGTCTCATTTTAAATTAATTCTGTGTTTGCTATCTTTGTAGGTCTTGGTTATATACTATGCCATTAGTTCACATGTTTGTTGGCAGGCAAGGACCACTCATCAAAGCCATGTCGGCTGGGTTCACAAGTAACTGCACAGCACGCAATGAAACGGGAGGCACACACAGCCTGACTGGTCTCAACTCCCTTTGTTCACCAAACAGAGGACTTCCCGTCCCAACACGTCACTTCCCCACAATGATCCCTCCCTAACCCAGTGTGATGCTGGAAATGCATTGGAGGGACAGGGCCTCCGCATCCTTGTCCTTTACTGCCTTTTATCGTGTGTTCTGTCGTGTTTTCCATGCAGGAGTTCATGTGGGACTCCTGGTGGTGCATCTCTCTCTTTTGGTTTGGTGTACAGACCCATGGGATACCCTTATGGCACCCATCGGTGGGGGTAAAACCCTGTGCCCCTATTGTATGTTTTTGGACACCTCTCTGCGGCCCACAGAGCAGGGTATGGGCTGGTGGCAGCTCCATGCTTAATTTGACAGGTGCTCTGAGTATCCTCCATTTTGGTATACCCAGGCCCTGCCATTGGAATCAGTTGATTCCTGATAGGAAACAGGATGGCCCCTGTGGCCTCTTGCTTTCTATTGCCTGTTACCTTGTTTTCCCAAAGTCCTGGAAAGCCCTGACTCTGTCCCTTCCCCCTAACTGGCTGTTGGGTGGAAGTTCCATATATGTTGTTGTTGTGAAGTATAGGCCAGACTGGCTGGAGCCTTCCCAGTGACTGTATGTTGTGGGTACACCCTGTGGGTGGGACCTGGGTGAATTGAATGTGTGACGAATACGCATTCTGTGCTGTGGATGTCTAGTATCTGGTGTTTGACACAATGACTGAGACAGCCCTGCCCGAAACTGGTATGAATGCAGTGTGGAGTGTTGAATGGCTGGGTACTTGTCCCAATACACATACATTGTTGCGAGTGTCTGGAGAGAAGTGAAAGGCCTGAATGCACTATGCACCTGATTGGATGCCTGACTGCATGAATGCCCTTCTGACCTATTGGTTGCGTGAGTGTGACCCAGCAGAATGAATGGGAGATCAACTAGTATATCAGGGGGCCTCTCACTGCTAGAATTGGTTTTCAGAATCTGAAGAGAAACTGGACTGGTGTTGAAACTGAAGCTTAACCTTGAAGCCCTGCTGGAAGAGAAGAATTGCTGTTGCCCTTCCTCATCACTCTGAAAGCTGCTGTGTCTCCAAGGACTGACCCAGAGAGGACCTGCTAAGGCGCCCTCTACCCGAGCTACGAGGGACCATCGTGCACCAGCTGATCTTTGCCAAAGCTCCCTGGTAGACAGACCTACGACAGGCTGCCGACCGGAGACGGGGACTGGCGCAGAATCCTGTGGGGGACTGTTGTGCTGTTAATGACTCCAATCAAGCATTCCCACTAAGTCAGTGCCTTGTCTGGGATTGCTCAAGGGAAGCCCTTATTTATATATTTTTATGACAAGTTATAATCTGGATGATGAACCCTTTTATAACACCCCTCTCTTAGAATCCCCCCTGACCCCACTGAGCCAAGAAGTAGGTTTGTTTTGCAAATTAAAAGATTTATTGGAAAAATTAAACAATAGATATATATCACACTTTATAATAAATTAATATTTGATATCACACTTAGACATATGACAGTGATCAACAATGGATGATGTTATACTAGCACACTGGTTTAATTACTTAGGAGTAGTATAGAGGATAAGGTAGGTGAGAATGCTTTATATGGTACAAGGAAATGCAAGGTGGAAAAGAAGCAACACAGGAATAACTTGATATGATTTCAGCAAAACATAATATAATCACTTTTCCCCTTTTGGCAATTCACCCCGCTCTATGCAATGTAAGGAGGTAGAAGTAACACACACAGTCTTCAGGAATACAATCCCAGTACAATACGAATTCAGTTCCCCCTAGCAAGCTTAGATCACAAGGATGATTTTAGACAAAGGCAAAGTACTTTAAAGGTGGTATGCAAAGAAGGGAAAAATATGCTAAAAATTATTTTAATTCCCTCTAGAGGTTCAGGGTGAGTGATAGCTACTTTAAATTAGTTCAGGATCACTTTAGCAATGCTCTATGAATGATTGTCAAGTTGCAAACGAATTTCAGCAAAGGAAAGCAAGGAGCTGCTATTTTGACACATGAAGAAATTTGAGCCAAATCGCAAATCGCGGCACTTTTTCCGAGTGCGATTACGGAAAAAGTATAATGAATAGAAAGTCGGTTCTGGGTTCGTTGGAAAGCCCAGAATCTTAGCTTTAAAATGAAAGTTCAATCGCGCTTCACGGTTCAAGAGTTACGGACAATTTTGTGGAGGTAGATTTTCAGAAATGAAATTTTAAAGTTTCAGAATGACAGATGACAGTTTTGCAGCTTTAAAGTCACAGAAGGGCCCACAATGCTATGGTGTAGTTCTAGATAGTTTAAAATAATCTAATTCAAACTATTTTAACCTAAGAGATTGGTTTTGCACAGTTCTGGCTGAGTACTCACACTATATTTGGACAGTAATGCGACTTCGTCACGGATCGGGTCAGGATTGGCTGCGGTTCTCTCGCCACTGGGTACTGGTTCTCCGCACAGCGATTTGGGTCAGCTCTCAGTGATCTGGTCTGGGTCTGGTCTTTCTGGATCTCTGGTCTCTCTGGATAATTCTGCCTTCTGGGTCTGCTACCGGTTCTGGCACAAGTTCTTGGCAAAGAATTCAAACAGCTTGCCCGGCTGTGAATAGTTTGGTTAGGTTTTGAGGCCTGCTGAAGAGAACTCAGCTTGTGCGTTAGGCCTTTGCTTTATGTTCTGGAGTCAGATTTCTAAGTTCTGGTCTCTGGCTTGCTGGAGTCAGTCCGGATCTCTGGATGTGAAGTCGTCTGTCAGCGTGCTCCGCAAGGAAATGGAAATTGAATGTCCCTACCTGTCCTGCACAGTCTCCTTTTATGTGTTTAGAAAGTGGGTGGGTCGCCTCCTTCTGCGTGCCCAACCCTCTCAACTTATCATTGGCTAGTTTCTCCTCTCTCCCTTGATGGGGGGAACTGAGTTGTGAGTCAGGGTGATGAGGTAGGTTTATGGTCAGAGGATCCTCCCCTTGTCAAATTGCACACACATCTATTTCTGATCCAAATACATATTTCCCCAGATACACAAGTGGTTGACATTACAAGTACATGTTACAGATTACTTATGGTACATTCTGGCCCAACTCTGATCTTCCTGGGGGCTTGTATTAAAAAATGGCAACTTATTTTTGTTTTTAGTAGGTTTACCAATGTTAAATCTTTACCCAAAATTACACAAATGTACACCCCCCTTCTACACATATTCCAGTAATTTACTAGGTCTCTAGCATAAGCACAGTGTCTGCAGTATTAATAATTAGCGGGGTTCGGTCCTAGAGCATCGTACGGAATTGAGTCTAGACTCAAATTGTAGGTACAATTTCCATTTTGTGGACCCCCAAATTGCACATTTCTGTGAGCTTAATACAAGATTTTATAAGCAATTTAATCAAACATACATTTGCCTCAATATGAATTCACACTCCAGTCTGACCCGCCCCTAGGAACTGAGAGAGTCAGGGATCACATGTCTCTCCTACCAGGCAGAGCTCTGTTTACAGTGAACACCAAAATCGGCATATCCTATTCAATGGAAAGAGTCTATTGGGTCGGCTGAGGTCAGCAGGCCAGGGGGCCACTCTGCATTTGGTTAGCATGTCCATGTGATCTCCTGGGCTGTTGCTGGTAAGGGCTGGTGTGAATGCTTCTCATGGACAGAGGCCCTTTGAACTGTTAATTGAATCAGCCTGCCTCCTGGGAACAAACCTTCGACGTCCCAGTTAGCTCAGGATCCTCTTGCATTCCTGAGATACAGTTCTACTGTCAGAGTTTAGACCGCTAGCGCCCTCCTGTGTCCAAAGCTGGTACTGCACCCATTTTTTTAGGAGTTGTCTTGAATTTGACAGGAGGATTTTGCTTGACAGCTCTAATCCTTGCTGCCAATGTTTTGATGGGCATCCTTACAGTAGAGTGGTGATGTGGAACTCCCCACAAGAAGGTTGAATCTTTAGAGTGGTCTTGTGCCCATGATTTCAGCAACTTTTTGACATCAATTGAAAACGGATTTTGAACAAATTGAAATGGACATTTTGAGCTTTCACTTCATAGAAACAGCAGTGATTTCAAGGCGTTTTTGATCTAACAGGCACTGCTATTTTTCCTTTGGCACCACCTTTCACCCCTGGCGCTTCCGGTCCATCACGCTTGCACTGGTGGGTGGCAGGTGAGGCAACCATTTTGGTGTGCGCAAAACTGCGCGGTTCTCCTGGTTCTGGGATAGAATGATGGGCGGCGACAGCTCAATCCCCACATCTACCCAGTCTATTGATTTAGTTTTGTTCTGGGATAGAATGATGGGCGGCGACAGCTCATCCCCACATCTACCCAGTCTATTGATTCAGTTTTTGTTGTCGCCTAATTATTCAACATGGGTCAAAACCTTGACAGTCCACCACCATCGACGACCGCCGTCGCCGACCAGAGCCACCGTGCTCCCGTTGCCTAAGAACTTTCGATTCACAAATGCGCTCATCTGCACCACGGCCTGCCTTATTCCGCCGGAGAAGGCCAGGCAAACGATACGTGGTGGAGCATTCGCTGGTGGGTTTCCTGCCACCCAAAGACCACAGAGACGCCAACGACTCGACGCCCTTGCTGGGCCACAGTTCTTCAAACTCTTTACGGTCCAGAACTATCGACATCGAGGTGCCACGCTCACCTCCTCCTTGCAGGACGTTTACGCTTCCCCGTCGACAAGCACTGCTAGGAACGAAGCTGCCACTTCACTGCCGTAGTTCACCGTGTTCATCGCCGGACGTTCAATGACCCGTGGCTCCTGCCTTAAAGGGAGTGCACTCAAGAAGGTCCGTTGATTTCCTGACGAGGAACTCTACAAAACCAGGTATTTTGGGGGTGCTGAACAATTAGAAAGATTCTGGTGAACAATATATGGACTGGGCTTGTGATATATCTTTACTTTACAGGTAGCCCACGTGGGGGGATCTCCACACAGAATACTGTCCCTGCTACCTAGACACAGCACTGCCTATTGTTCTAACCACCTACTTTCCTCTTATATCTATTGTTGGTTTCCTTTACAAACTGATTTGTGTGACATTCAACCGTACAGTTGATGCACTTTAAAGAGATTGAATAGTAATTGTGTACCATGTAGAACTCTATAGATTTGCCATTATAGATAACTGAGTACAAAGTGAGTTATCGTGATATTGTACATAACCTTCAATATTAATTATATAAAGACTGTTTTAACTAATACAGTGTGCGGACATTCCTTTGTGGGTGCTTGGGGACTACACTGTACTTAAGAACCAGCCTGCATCACCTCCTGAGAAGCTAGGCCTTGATTGCTCGACCACATACCAATAACAGAGAATCTTTGCTGGGGTCCTCTGTGCTTCTCCTCTGCCGTATAGAGAGCAGAAGTACAGACACCCCCTCTGGTCTTTACACTGCTGGCAGCGGTGGGATGCTTATGGTTTTAAGAATCAGTGTATAACCGTGCCACTTACAAAATGTCTGCACTTTGTTAAATTGAGGTTTAGTTGTGTACAAGATAACTGCATTACAAGCAATGGAGTCTATTGCAAATGGTAAATTGACTAAGATGAGCTTAGAGGCTCTCCAGAGTGCTTGTGAAGCCAGGGAGTTAGACTTTGTGGATAAGTCTAGGGCTGAGCTGATGGCTGCCCTGGTGGACTACCAGACTGATGGTGAAACTCTTGAAGGGGGGATGCAACCAATGAGGACTCTGCCCCTGGGGTTTTGCTGAATCTGATTCTGGGAATGCCACCATTCCTACTGCCTCTGTTCCAAACTCCAGCACTGCTCTTCAGGGGGAAGCCCTGAAGATTGAACTTTTAAAATTGGAGCTACAACGGGAACAGTTAGCCTTTCAATACAAAAAGTTGGCAACAGAAGCTGAGTTGAAGAAAGAGGAGTTGGCACGGCAAGTGATACTAAAAGATAGGGACACTGAGCACCCAAGAATCCAGCTAGAGAAAGCTAGAGTGGAGACTTCAGCTAAACCAGTTGAGAGTGGCAGGACCCCAGCCACCAGGTTTATGAAAGATGTGGTTGGTGTGTTTGTGGAGGGTTCTGATATCCTCCAGTGGATTGTAGCATTTGAAATGGCTTGTGCAATTCATGATGTTGATAAGAGAGATTGGGCTAAGTGTTTGTTAAGCAGAGTGCCTCAGACTGGATATGACTGTATTCTTAAACTGAGTGTGGAAGAAAAGGATCAGTATGAGTGCATGAAGTCTGCTTTGATTGCTAAGTTTGGCAAGACACCTACCCAATACCTTAAAAGGTTCAGGGATCTTAAGAAGAGAGAGAATGTGTCTTGGGTTGACTGGGTGAGTGCTGCGCACATGAACATGATGGGGTGGATTGATGATTACAAAGTGAAAACGTTTGTTGAATTGTCCCACCTGTTGTTTTTTGAGCATTTTTCTGAAGCCTGTTCACCAGAACTGCATCAGTATGTTGCTGACCAGCACATTTTGGATCCCTTTAAGCTGGCTAGGTTGGCTGACAAGTGGGTCTCCCACCGGGTGTCCCCTAAGGACTCCAGTGGGAAGGAGAAGGACAAAGGAAAGGGGACCTCTCAGAAAGCTGAGGAGTCCCAGAAGCAATCACAGTCGGGTAAACCAAAACCTTCCTCTCCTAAGACCCAAAAATCTAGTGGGGATAAGTCATCTGTGGGTGGGAATAAGAGGAGTGGTCCACCTGCTGCAAAGCAGGCTCCCAGTGGTTCCAGTACCGTATCCCGCATTCCTGGCACTTGTTGGGACTGTGGGGCTCTGGATCACAAGAAGGGTGACCCCAAGTGTAAAGGTAAGGCACTTGGAGTACAGGCTATCAGCCTGACCTACCCTTACCCCATGTCTGAGGTGGAGACCACTGTCCTCCCCTCTTCCACAGGGATCACATTTGGTGCTCCTGTAGAGATTTCCTTAGTGTCCCTTGTGGCCTGGGACCAGTACGCAGAAGTACTGGCGACTATCCCACAGAACACCCGTAGGTTTTTGAGAAGTGTCCTCTTGAATGGTCAGCCTTCTACTGGTTTGAGAGACACTGGGGCAAGCATGACAGTGGTGGACAGGACCCTGCTCAAGCCAGAGGACTATGTAGGTGCTCCTCTGAGAAACACCAGGTTAGCTGGTGGGCCTCCCAAATTAGCACCTGTACCCTTAGTCACATTCATGATTGGAGAAAAGACAGCAAAGCTTCCTGTCCTGGTTCAGGACAATGTCCCCGATAACATTCTGTTAGGTAATGATCTGGTGGAGTTGGGGCTGATCTTGGATGGTCTCCCCCTGACTGCTGCTGCAGGTGACACAGGGTCTGGCTGTGAGTCAGGTACCCAAGCCAAAGGCAAGCCAAAGGCAAGAAGACGGAAGACCAAAAAGGCCACCTCTGTGAAAGGGGCTCCTTCTCTTCCTGCTGTTCCTACAGCATCTATGCTCCGGACGAGCTGGGGCCAGTGGAAACCCAAACTCAACTCCTGAGGGAGAAGAGACAGAAGACTCTCCTGTGGGAGAGGGTCTCAACCTGGGAGGACCACCCTGATCTTCAATGCCTGCTGGCTGAAGGGGAACCCTCCCGGGCGGACTTCTGTAAGGAAAAAAGAGAGTGCTACTCTCCCGAGAGTCTGAAGAAACAGGCCCTGTCCCACGCACAAGGAGAAGCGCCTAGGACATTCCGGATCTATTCGGAGGGTGAGCTCCTTGTTAGTGAGCCCACTAAGCCTGAACCTGGTGCCCTCAAGAAGTTGGTGGTACCCCAGCTTTACTGGCCCTTCCTACTGCAGTTGGCGCATGAGGTGCCCTTAGCTGGTCATCTTGGTACCAAGAAGACTAAGCAGAGGCTCTCTGCCCATTTCTACTGGCCCCGGATGGGAGTGGAAGTGGAGTCCCGCTGCAGGACCTGCCCAACTTGTCAGTTGTCTGGCAAGACTGGAGGCAGTGTCATTGCCCCACTGCAGCCATTGCCAGTGGTTGGCACACCGTTTGAGAGGGTGGGCATCAACATTGTCGGTCCCCTTGACCCTCCCACTTGAGGTGTTCTTCCTGGTCTTGGTTGATCATGCCACCAGGTACCCTTAGGCTATACCCCTTCAGACTGTTACTGCCAAGGTGGTTGCCAGGGCTCTCCTGGGCATTTTTACCTGTGTTGGATTCCCGAAGGAGGTTGTCTCTGACAGAAGATCCAACTTCATGTCTAGTTACATGAAAACCATGTGGAAAGAAAGAGTGTGGGGTAACCTACAAGTTCTCCACCTCTTACCATCTCCAGACCAATGGTCTGGTTGAGAGATTTTATAAAACTCTCAAAGGCATGCTAGGCACTTTAGAAGCACCCCTAAGGAGGAAATGGGATCTCCACCTGCCATGCCTGCTGTTTGCTTACAGAGAGATACCTCAAGAGGGAGTTCGTTTTATCCCCTTTGAGGTACTCTTTGGACATCCCGTGAGGGGGGCCCTGGCCTTGATCAGAGAAGGTTTGGAGGCCACCCCTCCAGGTCCCGCCAAGCAAGTGGGGGACTATGGGTTAGGCATCAGACGGAAGATGACACTGATGATGAGTCAAGCAACAGCGAATCTCAAGGCCAGCCAGGAACTGAATAAATACTGGCATGACCTTAAAGCCTCGCAAGTGGATTGGACTCCAGGACAGGACATCCTTGTGATGGAGCCTACCAAGCCTAGAGCTTTGGCAGACAAGTAGACTGGACCCTTCAGGATCATCTCCAAGATGGGCAAAGTCAATTATCTGGTTGACATGGGAGTCCCTGAGGTAACCCCTCAGGTATTCCATGTTAACAGGCTCAAGCATTTCCACAGACGAGCGGAAGTCTCATGTCTCTTGCTAGCTTCAGAGCAAGAAGAGGATGAGAGTGAGCCCCTTCCTGATTTGCTGCATAGCAACCCTCAGGATTGCTCAGTGGAGGGAGTGCATCTTTCTCCCGATCTGATGACAGAGCAGCAGAAGGCCTGCAGGGCTTTGCTTCGGCAGTATGCCTCTCTGTTCTGATTGACACCAGGCCTTACACCTTGGTGTAGGCACAAAATTGACACTGGTGACAGTGTGCCTGTCAAAAGCAGGTGCACTGTATGTCAGATACAGTTAAGAACCAAATCAAGGCTGAGGTTGCCAAGATGTTGGATCTGGGTGTTATTGAACCTTCAACCAGTCCCTGGTCCAGTCCAGTGGTCCTTGTCCCCAAGGCAAGTTTCCAGGCAGGTACCAAGGATTGGAGGTTCTGTGTGAACTACAGAGGAGTCAATGCCGTCACCAAAACTGATACGAACCCATTGCCCCGGGCTGATGAGCTTGTGGAAACCACAGGTGCTGCCATATTTGTGAGCACCTTTGACCTTACCTCAGGCTATTTTTTTTTTAATTGTGTTTATTTACTTATGAACCTTTACAATATACAAATACACAACGAGTATAAAAATAAAATCACATTTTTAAAACCATAAACATAGCAAATTCTTAAAAACTCGATGAAATTCTTGAACTCAGGAGCAAAACAAAACAACAAGGAAAAGCAAAAAGCCCTGATACACAAACATACAAAAATCCTATTCTTATTCAATGCTAGATTGTATTGATAATTACAAAGATACCTATTTAGGAAAGTGTGCATTGCATTGACTCAGGCATATTTAAAACCTATAAACCAACATAATTAATTTAGTCAGCTTAATAACCAGCTTTAAACTGTTGCCCCACAAACACCTACTGCATAGCGAATTTCTAGACAATGTAGAGCAGGAGTAGAGATAATTACCAAATAAGTGAAGTCTCATGTGCTCAAAACATTCCCAAAACATAACCAGATGCAGGAGCGACTCATTCACATGAGCTTTTTTACATAATCTGCAAGCTCCTCCTCGGTACAACAAACTGCCTTTTCCCCACTGATGTAGCCTTTCATTTGTGTGGAATTGATTGAGCTTGAAACGCAAATACAGGTTGCGACCCAGCGGAGATGGAAACTTTGAAATATATCTAGGGCGATCACCCCCATTTCCTTCTAACCGATGCAAATTCATGGAATAATTTGAAAGAGCCAATTCTGTCGGATTGGCAAATCCAATAATAATGTTGCATTTAACTTTTACAGCTGGGTAAATCTGAACTTAGGTCATCTTTGGAAATAGCCATCACATACAAGAGACCATTCATTTTTTCAGCAAAAACCGAAAAAGAGCTCAGGCCCCCCATGGTTAGCTGTTTGTTCAGATCCTCTTGTAGGGAATTGGGTGGCGGTGATATCATCTTAGCATAATTATTTAGCATCTGCCAGTGCCATTTTGCAGACAATGGTATGAGTCCTAGTTCATGACGGATAATATCATTAGGAATAGAGGAGGCCAAACCCAACACTGATTTCCAAATCCCACCCTGTAGAATATCAAGAGCATCATCAATTTCATAGAGACACATGTCCAAACTATGAAGAATACATATCAAGAGCTTACCAGTCTATCACTGTTTGCGCTACCCACAAGATTGTACGTATCACAGCAGGTGTATTAGGAAAAGCCTATGTCAATCAACTAGTCAAATAAGTCAAATCAAATGACTGGTGTAGAAGAATTGTGCCAGAGCCACTTTTAGGTTGCAAGTTTTTGTTATTGGGCAATTTTAACAAAGCATTATAAACATAAAGTGTACAAATTGCGACTCTTGGCATTCAGCAGAAACTATATTCAAGGTTGGTAATAAAGTGCCCACAATGTAAGGTTGCAAAATAAAAGATACTTTCGTGCTATGTTTACACAGATGCATCCATAGTACAAAGTAACGTCAAAAACAACATCTATGTTTCAGCAGAACCAACCATAGTACAAAGTAACATCAAAAACAATGCAAACACATGTTTCAACCCTAACTGTGCCGTCCCTAGGGCGTATGTTTTCTATAATGGACTATGTCAAGTTGTCCAAAGATAAAACATTGTTGAGATGTGTCCAACAAAACATAACATAAGATTATTTAAACATTGATATTCATGCAGTTCAATGAAAATCAGAAAACAAAAAATAAAAAATAAAAAGAGGAAGAAACAGGATGGGGCGGGGATAAGAGGGGATAAGAGAAGAGAAAACAAAATGTTTTAAGTCAGTAGAGTCCAACAATATTATTATTAAGAATACATGTGCAAAGTTGCATAAATGGTACTCGTTGAGCAAAATCACATCCCTAGTGGCAGTGTTTTTTATTATTAAAAAGTACCTGGTAAGTTGTAGACAGAGTGCTGGTTATGCGCAAATTCCTGCGCAAAATAAAGTTGTGTTTTCTGCTCATTCTATTTAATGTGTTCGATGGTGTGTAGAATCTGAAAGCAGAGCTTACTGCTAATGTTATGCCTGTTAATTAGTGGCTGAAGCAATCACTAATGTTAAAATTAATATTGAAAGTTTCCAACGTTTACCTGCCCATTTAATTGGTAGGTTGCTAGCCGAGGGGTCAAATAGGAAGAAGTTCCATGCCATGCATTCGCAGTTGACTAAATGATTCCAAGTTCACTGCAAGAAAGGAAATACGGAAGTTGTAATATGTATTAATCAGTCCCTAGAACATTATTGCATTTCAGCATTATAGCAGAATGATTTCCACTCATAAAGTAAAGTTCACGTTACACCTGTGTAGACTGATTGTATCCGCACAAGCATTGAATGCGGAGACTCACCAGATAGCTGCTTCAATGTTCCTTAAGCGAAGTCAAAGCCGTGTGGCCGAGCGTATGGTCAAGGAATGAGGGTGTTGGTTACAACAACCTATAACAGCACAGGAAAGCTATAAGGTGTCTGATCACGTGATTAGAGTGTTACAGCGTTGCCTAGCAACACCAGGTAGCTCAATTGCAGCATGTCACAAAACGCGCCGTACCGTTATTTCCTGCAAAATAATTTTTTATCCAAGAAGGTGAAAGCTTATTGTACTGTGCATATGCTGGTAAATACCGACTGCGTGTTACCGTGGCTGATGCATCATATTTATAGGTGTTGGCCTATTTGTCCAATCCTAATAGAGGCTCGAGTCATGTGACCGGGTGTTGCCAAGCAACACTTCCTAGTTTTAGTGCAAAGAGTCCCGATCTTTAACATAGAGATATTAAATAAAATCCACAAACCAATTGGTAACGTATACTCAGGCATATACTAGCATTGCTTGTAAGCATGCTAAGTAATATATATTGATTATGTAGGCGTCGGGCAGGTGCAGTCACTGCCCATACATTGACACGCGACTATATTGAACTAGATTAATTGAGAAATTAATGTTACAATTAAGTATTTGCACCTGGGTATTTGCACTAAATTAAATGTGTAAACGTCATCCACAGAAAACATATTAGTTAAATCACAAGATTGGGAATAACACATGTCGAGCAAGTTCAGCCATGCGTCATTTAAAGTCATAGGCTCGTATTTATTACTGTATGTGCTGCGTTGGTGTGTTTTGGTGCTGGGAAGGTCTGTGGGGAGGTTTATACGGTCTATGGAAGAGTAATAAAATGTAAGTGTACTCATAATAAGTACTGATCGTAAGTGTTGCTAAAACCAATCTAATGAAATTAGAGGGTTGCAATGCATAAATGGGACATCTTGTAATGAGCAGAGTGCCTCTGGTCAAGTAAGTTACAAAGAAGTATTTATGGAAGTGTGTTGGAAAGTGAAACCGATCAAGTTCAAAAGAAATTACCCCAATGCAACTATTAGGCATATGGATGAATCAACAGGTACCATCATATCGCAAGTTGCTTCTATATAACACATATAAAAAGCTTATAAGAAAACATTTAGTTCATGTTCTTGGTTTAAACCGAGTTGCACGCATCATAGTTTGCAGATCATGCGTGCTTCTTCTTGTCGTAGTTGGAGTTGTCGATCGCCACCCCTGATATGTGGCTTGATGGATTTCAGACCAATGAATTTAATGTCCCGTCCCATTGGGATAATTTCTTTTGACCAAGACACCTCAATGTCATAAATGTATAAATTAAACAACATTGCTGCAAAAGTGCTGCCTTGTTTAAGCCCAATTGCAGTTGGTATTGAATTGGTGAGCACCCCTTCCTTGTTTAATCTCACTCTATAGTTAGTAGAGGAGTGCAAGAGGGCAATGAATGACACAGGATGGTCCGGAAACCCCATATGCAGCATTTTGTCCCACAGAAGCTCTCTTACCACTGTGTCAAATGCTGAACTTAAGTCAAGTGCAGCCATATACACTGACCCTAAATGATTGTGCTTTGAATTCCATTGTATGTGAGATAGAAGAGTCACATTTAGAGGACAACCCATACAACGTCGGAAGCCAGTTTGATATTTAGAGAGGATGGAGTTTGTTCTCATGAACTCAAGCAGTTCTTCTAGAATCAGGTGACAAAAGACTTTCGAGGAGGCATCTGTAAGAGCGATCGGTCTAAAGTTGTTAGGGTTGTTAATAAGATCTTTCTTATAAATTGGTATGATAATAGCCGAACACCAAGATCTAGGTATTACATGATTATGAAACACGGCATCAAATTTATATTTCAGAATCTCTGCCCATAATAATGGATCTGATTTATATAGGCAAGCCGGGATTCCATCCAGACCAACCACTCTTGATACCTTTAACCTCGAAATTGCCCTTACAATGTCTTCAAGGGACCAAGGGGACATGGCTAACCATACATTTTTGTCAACAATTAGTTTAATCTTCTAAAATTTGGGGGGGGGCATTTCATATTTTGACTTGATAAAATTTACCCATACAGAAGCCGTAATTTCATTTTCTTTTTGGATAAAGTTGTCCCTCTTAATAGTCCTTAGGATAGACCAAATGTTGCGGGTATCACTTTTCAACAATAAATACATCATATTTTGATTGTCTTGTAGGAAAAGCTTTGCTTTGAAGTTCTTAACAGCTTTTTTATGATCATAAAGAATGCCCTTTTTCAGAAAGTAATGTAGTTCTGTATCAAGCTTCGCTTTTGTTAATAGTCTGATCTTTGCATTTTTAAGTTTCTTTAGATTGAAGATCTCTATGTTGAAACTATGTCTATGCAAATAGGGTTTGTTGACCGGCACAACCATCTTGGTCAATTCTAGTAGATGGGCATTTATCCTGCTTGTATCATAACAAGACTGGGACATCATAGTTGCCAAAACAGGATCATCTTTCATCCGACAGACACGTTGGTGGCAAACTGAGGAGTTCCATCTAATAGACAAACCCGGTCTATCAATTTCTACTAATTCCAGGACCAGATTTGACTTATATCCCCAGTTGGCCATATTTAGCTTCACTGAGATTGCAAGATGATCTCCAAAACCAAAATCCTTAATTACAATTGGGTCAGAGATTTTGTAAAGTGAGTCAATGTGTGATGACAGCCCACCTCTCGACCATGTATAAGGGGACAATTTATCTTGTGTATCGACCACTTGCATATCCCAGTTAAGAAAGAAATCCACCCATTTTTTACCATAACTGTAGGAGCAGAGGACATTCATTTTCTACCAAAACTCTGCCCTCAAAATAAACAGGTTGAGTTGAAGTCCCCCCCCCCTGCTAAAAATCCCACATGCACATGGCGAGCCACTGCACCTTCTAGAATGAGGTCAAGGATGCCTACAAGCTCATTAAATGAGATATCTATCCTATTCCAATAAATACACAAAATCAGTATAGATTTCTCATATGCCTGACAAGGGGATAACTCTACAGCTAAGACTGCATCCCCTTTATAAATAAGCTTCGAAGCTAGCTTACATGAATTATTAATGAGGATGGCTATCCCACTAGAAGGCCTGCCCGTTTCCCCTCTATGGGCAGGTTGGGAATAAGATACAAATACCTCCACATTAAAATGGGACACATGCATTGTCTCCTGTAATAGGATAACAGCTGGATAACAAGTGGATTTTGCTGCGCCCCACCATCGATAGAAGTTTGCTAACCCGAAGCTGTTCCATAAAAGACACACAAATGGAACCACAGTCTGGTGCGGGTTAGGGTGGCGCTACAGAGGCCGTACCTGCAGAGGTAATTGGGACATTGTTAGTTCCACTGAGTGCTGCTGCGAATGCTAGGAATTGTCAAATCATATATTCATTGATATGTAATGACGGACCCAGCTCAGTGATTGGGGAGCACTACTCACTGATGGAGCAGGTTTATCAAGGAAGGATTTAGCTTCAAGGTCATTTTGAAAGATATGAGCATCAAGGCTACATATTCGAAATGTTCCCTCTGCTCCCACACGAGCCGCATAATCAGCTTTGAACGGAAGCCCTTAAATCATCATTTTATTGTGGTTAGTGGATAGTCGTACCCAATCAATGTCATCAGAACATAACGTTCTTAAAGTGGGAATCGTCTGAAAAGCTTTTAGTAAAAAAGGAACGATTGAGATTGGATTTGCCTTTAACCTTAACGTTACTCTCCCAAGATAAGTGGTAACTCAGGAGTAAGAACGCTGTCCTGATTATCCGTATTTTCCGTGCCAGATGCGCCCAAGGTCTGGACATGGGGAGCGGCATCTAAGCCACCTGTCTGCCTGATTGATACTTGAGGCATTGCCTCCGCGGAGCCCTGGGATGGGCTAACACTGTTTTGGCCACTGGAGCATTCGGGAATATGATGGATTGTGCCCACACAGCATTTGAATGCATAAAGGCATTATGGACTTGCACGTCTTTGCCCAATATCCCCAGCATCCATGGCTCGCCAGGACCCTCCTTCACAATTACCTCCGACCTATTACCGGCAGGCTTCTTTATGATTTTTCATAGTAGTAGTCTTAATTCTCATGGGATAGAATTTTGAAAGAGAGGATTGGAGACCATCCTTCCCCACTCCCGAGACTTTGGGAGCTTTTCTGATTACATTTTTGCAATCGCCATTTGGCCTTGATTGATTGGCGGCGAAATTCCCTGGCAGTTTCTGTTTGGGCATCAATTTTTTCTGAGCCTTGGGGGTTGCCATGATGTCGGATGAATTATGATCTAAATGAACCCTCGATTCCTCGTCCAGTTGTGATAGGTCAATAATAACTTCATACTCATGGATAACATTCACCTCTTGTGGGAGGGACCCCATGGGTGACCTTCAAGGCCTCCTTAGCACACTTCATCTTAAGTGAATTAGCTTTGGCCCTTTTTTTCTGGGCTCTACCAGCTAATCTTTTTTCTCTTTGTGTAAAGACAACTATAGGTTTTTCCTGCACTTCACCCCCCTTTGGTCAGCTTCCAGCTGAGGGACATTCATCCATAAGGTCTATAAGATCGGTCAAGGGAGAGGGATAATCTGGAACCTCGTGTTTTATAATCCCCTCCTGCACGATTGATAACTCTGACCCACCCTGTCTCGGGGAACCAAGGCACTCCCTCATTTCTTCAATGTCTCGCCCTATTTTCTGAATTGCTCTAGCCACGTTATCGATCTCCTTATCATTACAAGACAAGGTTTGGGTGTGGGTGAAGTTTGCCATCATCGCTTTGGGGGCAGCTACTTCTGCAAAGGTTTTCTTTTCCCTATCTGTCAAGCCAGAGACATCATGTATTTGGGTAGATATATCGACCATGACTTTTTCTTTTTTAGGCCTCTTGGATAAGGCAGCCACTGCGTCGCAAGTAAACAGTAAACTTTCAATGCAATTTATTTTATTCAAAATATCCCCATTGGCGGACCTCAAGATTCCAATCTCACAATGGGTCCGTTCGTGCCCTTTATCTAGTAGATCTAAAATTCTCGCCAACACTGGGAAATCAGAACCGAGAGATGGCCCATCCAGTGTGTCTATTTCGGCCTCAAGTGCAGTAAGTTTATCTGTATCATTTAGGCTTGATTGGAATTCTTGCATATCAAAAATCATTCAGTCATTTATGGCCGTATGGGGGCTCTGCGATTTGGGTGAACTGACCTTTGGTTTTAAATGCGTGGGGTCATTAGCAAAGTCAGTCTCCCACACTACATTAACCTTATCCAAGTAGCGTGGGAATGATTTCTGTTTTCTTTGAGGTGGATTACTGAGCATGAATACGTCTTATCGGCCCACTGATCTCTGATTCACTGGAGTGGAAGGACCGAGAGACAATCGTACTCGCCTCCCTCATTCTGCTTCGATAGTCGGACCCATCATTGAGCAGTTGATTGTATCTTCCTGGAATTACTTATTATCAACACTAGATATAACATTCGACAATAGGCACTGGGGTTCCTCATCATGTGCCCCAATTGACACATCAAAATGTGTAATATCATTCATTTCCTTTAGGTTAAATTTGATTATGTGAATGGTCATATTACAGCCTACATTTACATTGTGGACCATTGTTGTTACACGTTTTCTTGGCATAGAACCCATATCATCCCCAACCCTCGCCTTCAAGTCGATCAAAGACGTTAATTCTTTGCTGTCTGACCCTCCCCGTCACCATTCTACAGAGATATTGCTGTTTGGGCTTCAAGAGTGGACAGTGTAATCTCATTACTAGCCGTGGACAAAGCAGAGGATTGTGGGTCATTGAGTTTCCTCGCACTTCTCAATCCATTTACCATACTGCCGATCTGTAGCAGACTTTATGACCAGCCACAAAAGTAAATAGGTAATACCAATATATGGATACGTGTAAAACCCAGGAAACTGACCAATAAGCACCCTGGAGTCTTAGGACAAGGTTGAAGCCTGCCACTGACCAAACAACAGACTTCACACAACACAATTGGCCCGTACAAATTACGTTGTACATTTACTACCCGATGGCTCAAATCAGAGCACTACGAGCGTGCCAATCATGGGACAAACCCTAAATAAGACACCCCGCACACCCACTGCATAGCCGAACAGCCAAACAGTCACTTGTAGGCACTTCCGGGTGCGCGGGCAGGTATTGTCTTATACTCTTAGACCAATGGGCCAAGGGGGCGGAGCCACAAATTCAAATCTGCAATGGGAGAAAACAATGATCAGTAAAGCTGACAAGGTCTGTACAAGAGGCACGGCAAAGCACGCGGGTACAGGTAGTTCATGCAAGTACCTTGCGCGAGTCTTCAAAAAGTAAGAATAAAGTATTTACTCAAAATCACAAGTAACTCGCTGATCCACACGAATTACAGAGCAAAACGAGGACGCAAGACTTCCTCTTGCCGACATCGCCTGATCCAACAGTTGAGCCTGGTTAGAAAACGCCGGACAGAACGAACAGCAAGGACAGCCAAACAGTTACTTGGAGGCAATTACTGGTGCGCGCGCAGGTGCGCGGGCAGGTAGTGTCTTATACTCTTAGACCAATGGGCCAAGGGGCGGAACCACAAGTTCAAATTCAAAGTCACAAGTAACTCGCTGATCCACACGAGTTATGGAGCAAAACGAGGACACAAGACTTCCTCTTGCCGACGCCGCCTGATCCAACAGTTGAGCCTGGTTAGAAAACGCCGGACAGCACGAACAGCAAGGACAGCCAAACAGTCACTTGCAGGCACTTCCGGGTTCTTTACCTCAGGCTATTGGCAAATAGCTCTGACGGACCATGCCAAGGAAAAGACGGCATTCTCAACACCTGAGGGACTCTACCACTTTAGGGTCATGACTTTTGGGTTGAAGAATGCCCCTGCTACCTTGCAGAGATTGGTCAATCATGCGTTCAGTGGACTGGAGGCCTTTTGTGTGGATGACATTGCCGTCTACAGTTCCACCTGGGAAGAGCATTTGACACATCTGGATAAGGTGTTGCAGGCCTTGAAAAGGGCTAACCTCACTATCAAGGCCACCAAGTGCCAGATAGCTCAGGTTAAAGTCACATATCTTGGTCATGAGGTAGGAGGGGGTCAAATCCAACCTCTCCGCAGTAAAGTACAGGATGTGCATGACTGGGAGACTGCCACTACTCAAACCTATGTGAGAGCCTTTTTGGGTTTCACTGGGTATTATCGCAATTTCATGGCAGACTATGGAACCATAGCTGCACCCCTGACAGCACTCACCACCCAAACAGACGAGGAAGGTTAATTGGACTGAAGACTGTCAGATGGCCTTTGATGGCTTGAAAGAAAGTCTGTGTAGGGCACCTGTGTTGTTTGCGCCCGATTACAGCAAGCCCTTTATTGTTCAAGCTGACGCCTGCGACACTGGAGTTGGAGCTGTCTTGTGCCAGTTATATGACAAAGGGAGGGAACAACCTATCATATTCATTAATAGACAACTCAAGGGTAGAGAAATTAGGTGGGCTACTGTTGAAAAGAAATGTTTTAGCATAGTTTGGAGCCTTAGGCATTTTATGCCCTACCTTACAGGGCCACCTTCAAGGTCCAAATAGATCCCAAACCCCTGAAGTGGCTTATGCAGATGAAGGTTGAGAACCCGAAACTGCTCAGGTGGTCCATTAGACTGCAAGGGCTAGACTTCACCATTGAGCATAGACCAGGGAAGAGTCACGATAATGCAGATGGCCTTTCCAGAAGGTATGTTGACCGTCTGGATGAGGGTGTCTATCTCGTGGGAGATTAGGCACCCTAACCTCAGTCTGGGGGGGAGGGGGGCGAGTGTGATGCTGGAAATGCATCGGAGGGACAGGGCCTCTGTATATCCTTGTCCTTTACTGCCTTTTATCGTGTGTTCTGTCGTGTTTTCCGTGCAGGAGTTCATGTGGGACTCCTGGCGGTGCAGCTCTCTCTTTTTGGTGTGGTGTACAGACCCATGGGATACCCTTATGGCAACCTTAGGTGGGGGTACAACCCTGTGCCCCTAGTGTATGTTTTTGAACACCTGTGTGTGGCCCACAGAGCAGAGTATGGGCTGGTGGCAGCTCATTGCTGAATTTGACAGGTGCTCTGAGTATCCTCCATTTTGGGATACCCAGGTCCTGCCATTGGAATCAGTTCATTAAAAGAATAAAATTAACTATTCTTGTAACCCAAACCTTTCGGTCATCTTGTGGTATTTGTTTCACACAAGATATTTTTTGCAGTCACCCAGTGTTATTTTGAATTTCCAACCTTAATGCGACATTAATAGGTAGCTTGCTGTGGACTTCTTGTTTTCATACTGTTTTACAGACCTCTCCCAATGAGCCTCTAACAAAAAAGAGGACAAACCCTGCTCTGATTGTATTTTCCTTCATATTTGGGGGTCCAGAGAAACTCCTGCTTGTCTCTAGTGAGTTCCCGGAGTGAAGCACTCACCATTGTGTAATTTTCCAGGTCTTGTGATCAAAAGCTGGCGAGGCCGAGGAACAACCTCAGGTTGGATATATTCGTTGGTGAGGAGCTCCATTCAATGCGCAACCTTGTCCTGATCCAGGCGCATGCCTTGTTCGAAAATATTTGGCTGAAGAATTTTAGTGTTTTCTTCCTGAATTCACATTTATCTTTGTTGAGTGTCACCATGGCTGCTTCAAGGGAAGAGTAGACCTGATGTAACGCGTCATCATGTTCTTGTGTTGACTTGCCAAAGACCAGAATGTCATCACTACAATTGAGGCAGTTGGGGATGTTCTTGATGACCTGGTGTATTTCCTATTGGAATATCTCTGCTGCCGAGGGAAATCTGGAGTTCAGTCATTTACAGCAATATAACCCCATTTGCATCACACCCGTGGTGATGTAGCGTGATTCCAGGGTGAGCTCCAGCTGATGGTTACCCCTGTTAAGCTCTAGCTTGGAGAATAATGTCGCCCCATTGAGGAAATTAATCATACCAGTGGTTCTGGGGCCTGGTGGCCTTCCCATTTGATTGGCTTTGTTGGGTCGGAGAATGTCTACACAGAGACGGATGGACCCTTACACCAACCTTTTCGGGACTGCCACTATAGTGTTCGACGACTGGTTTGATCATTGGGTCGATATGTAGGTGTACGTTGCATTTTGGAGCTTGCACGGGTCTTTGAAGAGGTTGGAGAAAACCTTCACATGGTCACCCTAAGGAGCCATGTACTTGTGCGCCATCATGTGATAGAGGATGTGTACGTATGACCCTTGTGGCGTGGGAATTGGGGCATTGCAGCACACTGCTATGAAGTGATCCTCTCCACCACAGGCCATGCACTTCTTTCCTACTACCGGGCACATGCCTTTGTGGGGGAATTCTTACCCACACCGGAAGCAGGTCTTGTTGGTGTTTTTGGCATTGTCCTGAGATGAAGGTGCTAATTTCTTGACTGATTCCTGGTCCCTGGTCCCTGTGCGCTGGTGACATCCTCACTTTTCCCATGTTGACTACCTGCAGTGATATGGCGGAGACCGTGCGCACCATGGCCAGGTTCTCATCCACGAATGGTTGCTTCTGTAACAGTTTGAAGACGGAGGTCCAAGTATGGCCGTCATGACCCCCACATGACTCTCATCCCTGAAGACTGAGACTCAACAGATGCACCTCACTCTTAGGCCCTTCACAGCCTTCGTCATTGTATTGCATATGTGAGAAACGTTACTCTCTGAGATAGCCATTCAGGCCATACCCAGTCGATGATCTGGAGGGGTTGGAGATGCCATCAATCTAACAAGTGGGCTGACTGTAAATCAACAAATCAATGACATCACTGACATCATGACGTAGTCACACTTAGATATGAAGTACATAGCCATCCATTCCTGAAGTAACATGAACATGCATTGGTTTATTGCCTACAGACACATAACACATTCTTATGGCACACAGGTAAATGACAGACGCGCATACATCTCTATGCATAGTAAAAATCTTTGTCAAAGATGAACCGCAAGACGCCAAAGTATATGTATACCAAGCTTGCATATGCTTGACTTTCACTAACATGGAAAAGTGATAAGGGCAAATATGGAAGCCACAGGCCCACTGGAATGAATAAGGAAGGCGAGACAGGCTTTGAGTACGTTGAAGAGCTTGCTTGATCGCTGCAGCCAGAGGCAAGCAGAAACGATGCATCCAGCCAAGGACGAGTGGAGATGGAAAGTTCCTGGTTATCAAGACGATAAGCCACCTGTGAGAAATTCAGACTAAAATCCTCATAATTACAGGCAAGAGAGCTCTATTTCGTGGTCTCAATACATGTGACCCAGCAGAACAAGACAATGCCCTTTCAATCGAGGTAGACATGGAGAAGCTGTTCCCAACAAATCAGAAGTGGAAAGATGTAAGTGTTACTCACAAACTGCCAACTGAATGCACTCTCCAAGGCTTAGGTGATCAGAGATCAGAACATTAGGGAACACACCACCCCTCCATATTCATTCTCATTCCCATGAGAAGGTACAATTAGCCTGGTAATCGTCCACGGTCTCAGGGCTGGGATGACCCGCTCTACCCAATCCCGAGTCACCTTTCATTTGAAGATATAATATATTGCAGGAGCCAGTGGTCTTCCTGTAACCCTCAACATTGTAGATTGAAACAAGATATGATATAATATATGATAGTTTATTTATCTACACAATGTGTTTCAAAGCGCTTCAAGGCACGGGAGGGAACAAGGGAAAATATAATGACATTCTTACAGGCCATGAGCAGTAAGGATGTGAAATTAACTATCATACTTGGCCTGACACCATTTCAGATGCTAAGATGTAGATGAGGAAGGGAGAGGGAGAGTGGGAAGGAAATGGAAACAGACAGGAGACTATCGTACTAGGCCTTACAACATTTCTATTACAACCGGAGAAAAACAAAATGTGAGGGAGAGGGGTGCAGAAAATGAGGGGAGGAACAAAACAAGCAACTATAGTACTAGGCCTGACGACATTTCACATAGTGTTGTGGGGGTGCAAGTAAGGGGAAGGGTAGGAGACAGACGAGGTTGCTATCATACCAGGTCCAGGGACAATTCTTATAGCGTAAGTGCATAGAAGAAAGTAAGGGGAAGAGGGGAGGAGATAGGAAAAGGGAGAGGAGGAGAGAACAGAGAGTAAGCAGACAAAAAGAGTGGAGAAGCAAGAGGGGAGAGCGAGTTCAATTGTAGAAGTCAGTAGTAACACATAGGGCCTCATTACGAGCATGGCGGTAGCCGTGCCTGTATGACAGGCACGGCTACCGCCATGCTCGCAAACAGCACCGCCTCCCACAATTGGACAATAACCGCCCCATTACGAAATCAGTGGGCCGGTAATTGCCCATTCCCGGGAGACGGTAATTTCGGCTCCCGATCCCCATTCTGCCCGCTAGGCAGAATGCCCATTGATAACCGTGCCAGTGCAATCACAAGTTCTGCTCATGGGTGCCGCACAGCCCGCCACCTAAGACCTGGCGGGCTGACAGGAACCCGCGAGCAGAACTCATAATGTGGCGGCCGGTATAAACAGTGCTGGTGCCTTACAGGCACCATTCATACCGTGGCCGCCACGGTTATAATGAACCCCATAATGTTGCAAGACAGGATACAAGATGAAGATGGGGACAGCATGATTCAGTGCCACCATGAGTACAAGATGGTGAAGAAGTCCAGCATGAGAGTTGAGAAAGGGTGACGCACCGTGAATCAAGTCCATAAAAGTCAATCCAGCATTGGCCATAAAACAGTGATGGTGAAACCAGAATGTTTCAGGACAGGTGGCGGGGCTTAGGCCAGATGACCTATATCCACTTGCACCTGCTCCCCATCTGCAAAGGAAAAGAGGCTGGAGGGCTCCTTAAATAGGAAAAAATAGCGGCAACCAGGAAGGCACCAGGTGGCCGGGGCTTAGGCCAGGTGACCTTGATCCACTTGCACCTGCTCCCCATCTGCAAAGAAAAAGAGGCTGGTGGGCTTCTTAAGTGAGAAAAAAGAGCAGCAGGCAGGAAGCATCAGGTGTCTTGGGCTTGCTAAATGGGGAAAAGAGTGGCAGGCAGGAAGGAAGCAGGCAGGTGGGGCTTAGGCCATGTGACCTAGATCCACTTGCACCTGCTCCCCATCTGCAAAGGAAAAGAGGCTGGAGGGCTCCTTAAGTAGGGAAAAATAGCGGCAACCAGGAAGGCACCAGGTGGGCGGGGCTTAGGCCAGGTGACCTTGATCCACTTGCACCTGCTCCCCATCTGCAAAGAAAAAGAGGCTGGTGGGCTTCTTAAATGAGAAAAAAGAGCAGCAGGCAGGAAGGCAACAGGTGTCTTGGGCTTGCTAAATGGGGAAAAGAGTGGCAGGCAGGAAGGAAGCAGGCAGGTGGGGCTTAGGCCATGTGACCTAGATCCACTTGCACCTGCTCCCCATCTGCAAAGGAAAAGAGGCTGGAGGGCTCCTTAAGTAGGGAAAAATAGCGGCAACCAGGAAGGCACCAGGTGGGCGGGGCTTAGGCCAGGTGACCTTGATCCACTTGTACCTGCTCCCCATCTGCAAAGAAAAAGAGGCTGGTGGGCTTCTTAAGTGAGAAAAAAGAGCAGCAGGCAGGAAGGCAACAGGTGTCTTGGGCTTGCTAAATGGGGAAAAGAGTGGCAGGCAGGAAGGAAGCAGGCAGGTGGGGCTTAGGCCATGTGACCTAGATCCACTTGCACCTGCTCCCCATCTGCAAAGGAAAAGAGGCTGGAGGGCTTTTTAAGTAGGGAAAAGAGCGGCAACCAGGAAGGCACCAGGTGGGCGGGCCTTAGGCCAGGTGACCTATATCCACTTGCACCCACTCCCCATCTGCCTACATGTAGAGGTGGTCCCAGGAGGAGCCACCAGATATACTATGCAATAGTACAATTAACCCCTATAGGACACATGCATAGTTTGCCTAAATTGACAAATGTGAATGCTCAATAGGTTTTGGGGATGGAGCTTGGTTTTGTGACGTCATACCTCGATAAAAATGGGTGACACACTCTCAGAAGACGAGAACCCTGAAGAATTCATGTTTATTATGTAATAAAGATAAAAGTTGCCCCATGGCTGAGTTTTCCGTTCTTGATTTGGGGAGTTGTTGATGGGTCCGAGTGTCTCTCTGCTGGTAATTTGGGTAGCTGCTATAGAGTCCCTGCCACCCTCCAACACGTTTCTTTCTGAATTCAGGAGACTTGCATCACGCAATGACCTACACACACAGTGCCTCTTCATTGGAGTAGCAATGGAATGTACAATTTGTTATGCAAATGCCACTGCATAATGAAATTAGCCAGCGTGCCACCTTTTTCCTGCATAATGATGTGGAATATGTGCCTTTCATAATCCAGATTTGTGTGTGGGGCAAAGTATGTTGCCAGGGCAGGGCCTTTCCCTTATCCACTAATTCATTGAGAATGTCTTGTAAGGACGCCCCTACTGCTAAGGTTAGGACGTTTTTCTTCCTCTCCTCATCCATGAGACCCATGGCACAAATGTACACTTAAAGTCCTTGGCCCAGCGGATCCAGTTTGGGCCCAAATTACTGGTATCTGTGAGGTCAAAGGCAATGGGCAGTTGCCAGGGTGAGACCGCCTCTTGCGTCATCTGTAAGGCATCTGATGGTGGGCTGACACTGTCGCTGGCACATCTTCTTCTGACATGATCACTGATGTGCCGGTCTTAGTGTCATGAAAAATCTTGGGCCTTCTCTCCCTGAGTGGGGTCCCTTCTCCCTTCTCCTGACCCGGCAACCGCTGCGGCCAGCTTCCTTGTAGCCTCCATTTAAAATATGCTTTCTGTAGTCAGTTCCACATGTTTTCCACTTTTTCGTGTGTTCCTTGGACCCTGTATCAGGCTCTCCTGCTCCTCACCCTGCCTGGTGGAGTCTGGAGTCTCTCAAAATATCAAATGCGCCACCTTCTGGCAGGCACCAACAGAGCACACTATCTTTGTGGCGTGCCTGGAGCACAAGTTGATCAGTGCTGGGACGCCAGAGTAAGCGGTAGCCTCCGACGCTCCTTCAAATACCCTGCAAGCCTTCTTGCTCTCACCGCCTACCGGGTGGCTGTGTCAGCAGGCCGCTCTTGCAACCTGTGTTGCTTCACTGGTGCCCACAAAATTGTTTCTCCCACGCCAGATGCTGTGGGTTCTGGCTCGTCACCAATGTCAGCAGGCGAGGACCACCACTCATCAAAGTCCAGGCAATGGGGGCTCAAAAGTAACTGTGCAGCGCATAATGAAATGGGAGGCACACACAACGTGACTGGTCTCAACTCCCTTTATTCACCAAACTGAGGACTTCCCATCCCAACACATCACAACCCCATAACGCCCCCTCCCTAGCGCCTCCTCAAACATAACAAGACTAACCAAACGACATGACAATGTTAACATGTATCTTGAATTGCTCTAAATGAAAAAACACATTAGAACTTCGCTCTGCTCTCTGTACAGGTGCCATATCAGAAGAAGAGGAGTATAAATTAATTTTCCTGAGCCAAAAATCACATGTTGGTTACTGTGCTGGCTATCTCAAAGACAAATGGCCTACCAATTCCCTAATTGCAACCTAAGGTCTGCATCACCTAACGGCACCAGCACCCTTCCTTCCATTTCCCTTTTCCTCCCTTGAGTCTAGAGCGATTTGTTTACTGGGTGCCAACATTCAGAACAGCCTCCCTATGGAGGTGAGATAAAATACTGATTATATGTCCTTGTACACCCCTGTTCTGAAAATAGTTACTATTATTATACATTTTTATAGCAAAACCTAGCTCTCTAGCAATGGTGTGCTCTGCAGGTGATGCAGAAAAACTTTGGTAGTGATAATTTAACAAGTCATTTGTAAACATTAGTGATCATTTTCAAAGTACAATTCACAGATGGAGGGTCACAAGGTAGCTGGAATCTGGGTTGCACCAAGGAGGTTTTGGAAAAGGCAGGTCTTTAGTACCTTCCTAAACTGAAGGAGACTTAGAGCAATAGGGATTGCAACCAGGGGCCATATTATCTAACATTTGCACTGGTGCTAAAAAGTGAGCAGATGCTTTGATAATACCAAAATGGAGCAAGCACGGGTGGTAACGGTATTGACTTTTGTTAGGGGGAATTCTAATTTCTGTGCTAATTCCCTTCAACCTTAGAACCCCCCAGCTCTTCAGCTGGACTTTAGGACTTTTTATTTTGAATCCTGGAGTGAGTGAGACCTTTTGCTTACTCTCTCATGTGTTTTGACCTGATTTGGATTATGTGTTTCCTCTGTTTTTAGAGCCTGACATATGCATATACTTTTTGTTTGGTGACACACAGCACCTTCACTGCAGTGTCACAGAGAAATCCTTTAGATTTCTCATAAGTTTTAAAGTAAAGTGAAATAGAGTTTACTTACCTTTTGTCTTTGTAGGTCCAGCACAGGCTATCTTATGTGGAGTGATGTGGGGTTACTTAGTAGCGCATTATCCTACATTATCATGTAACATTTTTATGTTACGCTGACCACTTTAAATGTCTGGTGGCAGTGGTTTAATTTTCCTACCATTGTGCTTATCTACTACAGGCTGAATCCTCAGCTGCAGTATATCACCAATGGGTGACCATTTTGCCAAAATGGCCCGGTCTTCTTTTTTCGCCATTTTCTGTTTCTGAGGTCTTTCTTGGGTTTTACTCTGTGCATTGAGACAGGTTTTAGCCCTTTGTTCGTTTTGCCTTTGGCAGGATTCAGCCATAAAGCCCACCTCTGGCTCCAGTGTGTCTGAAAAGGCAGGATGTTATGGATGTTCCCGAAAAAACTCCCCTGTCCTTTGTCTCTAGGAATGCCTGACTGCAACCAGTCCTGATTGGCAGGCTGGCTGTCCTTTTAGGACAGCCACTCTGCTGTGTGATTGACAGCCTATGCTGTGTATAAATGGGATAAACTTACTTAAAAGCAAGGGTTTTGGGACTAGAGGCAGAGTCAACCACAGGGAGAAACACCCGATGAAGAAACTGTGAACAAATCTTGCGGTAGCCACCTGGAACTTTGAATTGGCCGGTGAAACCCTGCTGCTGTTCCGAAACTCCTTTTTCAAATCGACAGAGAAGCTCTGGAAGGGATACCTTCTACCCTTGTGTTAGTAGGACCAACTAACCCTGAGACGAACTCCACTGGACCATCTGCCCCGACTGGCTGCACTTCTTTGCTGCTGCAGGAAGTGAGTGCCAGGGGTCAAGAAATCCGTAGTTGAGTGCAGCATCTGAAATCCATCCAGAAGCTCCAGGAGTTTCCTAAGGACCCTCCAGAAGCAGGACGACCAGAGCTCGAGTCCCCTCACCAGAGTGCAGGACCTAAGCAGTGAAGGTAGCGCAACCAGTATCCGAGATCCACGACGGTGCTGTTTATCGAGCACTGAAACCGCAAAGTGCTGCTGAACCAAAAAGAGCCCTTGGCTGCCGACAACCTCCAAACTGTCGCCTCAGAAGCCCTCCAGACGTCCTCCCTCTTGTCCCCATGACTGCGGCTCTGGACCCCGGATCTGCATCGCTGCAACATGACAGAATCCAGCTGGACCACTCTTCTTCAAACCAGAGGTACTGTGTAGACTTGGGGTACTTACCTCAGTGTTTTTGAGCTGTGCTTTTCTCAGTTGACACTTGCAGTGGCTTACCAGTAGAGTGGATTCCAACTCTGCTTTTCACAAGCTTTACAGCTTGCGACTCTACAAGTGATTTTACTACAAGCTATCAAACTTTGTTCAAGACATTTGATCTAAGAAGTTCCTCAGCTCCATGTGCTGTGCTCCAATTGATTTGGCTGCCCTAGCTCTCTTCAGACTCTTCTAGCCCATTGACTTTGATATTGTTTGTCCCTGATAGATGGTAATTTGTTTTAGACTGTTATTGATGGGAAAGGCTTGTCTAGATTTCATTGGAAGATTTACTTGTCCTCACATATACTTAGAAACTGTTTAATCTTTTCCTTCCTTAAACCTTTCCTTTCTGCAACCTCAGAATCTGCAAAGTATACGTAGTGCTATATAAATGTCATCACTGTCAATGTGCATGAAGTCACCTCAGGGTGTAGGAAGTGGGTAAGAAGTATATCCAAAGGGTATCCACTAACTTGTTTGATTCTGAAAAGTATTATAAAGTATATTTACAGTTTTACATATTTTCCCTTTTTTAAAGAACGCTCGATAAACATTGTTTTTAAATAAATAAATAAATAAATAACTATTTATAACTGAAACCTTGAGTGTAAGTGTTACTTGGTTACTTGCATTTGTGATTTGCATTGCTACAGCTCTACAGCTCACATTTACCTCTCTTGAGATAGACCTGACTGCTCAGTCACACTACCAACTTAAGTAGTACAAACCTATACCTATACCAAAAGGTGGGTTACCTAATACCAAATAGACAAGTGTTGTGTAGTCTCACAAAGTATTACTACATCAATTATTGCCTAACACCTTCTGTATTTCAGTCCTTCTGTTCATGCGCTATCAAATCCATAAAGTGGTAATACAAATGTGGATTTACACAAATTCATATGAGGAAGTATTTTCACAGTTACCCCAATCATTAATAACAGTAATTCCATTTGGAATTATTCGCTCTGTGAATACCTCTAAACTTGATATTAGGCCTAAAGCGTTTCTCAATGATTTTCCCACAGGGCTATGTTTTTGTCACACTTAAAGATAAAACTGCTAATAAGATTTAGTGCAGACACCCGCATTTCGAAGGGCCTCTTGCGATTCTGAAGTATAATGGTTTGTTTTCATGCAATAAGACCCCTACTGCCCCTTTACATTCATTGTTATTCATTCAGGATTAGTACAGGCATTTAAAATGAGGCCTTACACATCGGGAATGTTTTTTGTTGGACTTGCCAAGACTTTTATAATTCTATGAATTGATATCTATACCTGATTAGTGATATAAATGTAGTCTCACAGCTAAACTTGTATTTACGAAAGCATATGTTTATAAAACCAGAGAAGCACATTTCATTAAACATTCTTCAACGAAATTAAAGATACAACTTTTCAGGTCTAAATGTACAACTGGCCAATCATTCACATTAAAATTAAATGTGTTAGTATATTCCGAAGAACACATTTGCATATAGTACCATAGAGAAAAATATCAAACTCTTTGTTCAATATGTTTGTCTAAATCCTACAATGCTCTCGTCACAAGGGTAATTTAAGTTACTAGTCGCAACTTTTAGCCACTATGCCGAAAGCATAATTGTGTTCCTGTACATACCTTCAGTGTAAAATATTTATAATTTTTCTCTCATGCTCAAAATAAAAGAAATGCTTACTTACTTGACTTTTTTCGGTCTATTCCAGGCGGAAATACAAATAGCGTTGTGCCCGCACGGTAGCCGGATAAAGTCTGCAATCTTTAGCCTTATCACTCCCACTCCTCTCATTTGCAATTTGGTGGGAGTTGGCAGCGTTTGTAAATCCACTCTTGGGTTGGTTTCAGCTGTCGTTTTTTGTAATACATGTAGAGGCAAAATCAGCTTGATTCTTTGAGCACAGGCCCCTCTTTGCATTCAGAAACACCCCCCACCCCAGTTCCAAATGTCGTTCAAAAGACCCAGAAGCAGCCAAAAAGCAAAACACCAATAGCAATCACGTATATATCGGGTGCTTATAGTTAGTTTCTTATCCACATACTTCCTATATGTCCCTATAGGGTTCATCCAATCAGAATGATTTGGTTAAATCACACCCCAGCGTCATTAGCACCTCATTTTGTCTGGTGGATTCCTCCTGAGCACAAGCACCCTTCTTTAAAAATAAATACATGTATATCGAAATATATTTCTTCATTCCCCAATTCCTAAAATGTATAATTGTTTGTAAATCAGTGATACTCAATACAACAATTATTTTGATAATATGACATTTTTCACCCTCCTTTCAAGTTGTTCCATGCAGTCGAAAGTTCATTTTACAATTGGCTTCAATTCCCGGGGATCTTTCTTTTTCCCTTAACGCATTATCCTTAAACTAGCATCTCTGGGCACTTACAAGATTGCTTTACATCTACATGTCTTCACCTTGCCAGCCTTACTTCATAATGGTTACGATGGGATACACTGAGTCTGAGTGCCTCCTAACTTCTTGGTCGCAATGTTCTATAGGGTTTAGTTCATCTTCTGCGCTTTTTCGAGGTTGGCTCAACACCATCTTTAAATTTGTGAGCCCTGGTATTCTTCACTTCTTTGGTTGATGGATTATCCTCTTCGGAAAGGGTGGCCGTTTCTCGCGTCTGATCTCCCTTTTGTTCTTCACATCTCCTCAAGTCTTAAAAAAACAGAAGGTTTAAGTATTCATCCAAATAATCTGTTTCACTTTTCTATTTTCTTTCTTCTGCTTCCTACTCCCCTGCAACATATTTGGTTCCCAAATCTTTTATAGTGTTGTATTTGTCTCAGAAACGTTCTTAACTGTAAAAGTGTGGTTTTCAGATTGTTTATATTGTTGTATTAACCCCAGGAACCTCCCCACTTACCTGTAAAAGTATGTGGTTCGCATGATCTTTTCATCATGATTTATTCTTTTACTCGTTTTCCTTAAATGACTCCTTAATCTCTTGAATTCTAGATTTTGGATGGCATGACCTCATTTGATCTACAAAAGTCCGGAAAAATTGTCCAGAGAACAAAACTGTGTTGCTTACAAATTGTATCAAATTTATTTAATCATGATACAAAAATTTGAAAAATGATCAGTTAATGACACAGTACTTTAAAGAACATGTTATTTCATATTACAACAATGGAGGTACATATAAAACATGGCTAAAAATTAGTCCAACATCCGAACCATTCATAGTGCAGTATTCAAACCATACAACATTCAATGTGACAATCATCCAGACAACATTGGCTAAAAAACGACAAAGTTAATTCTTACTGGGGAGCGAGCACAATCCTCACATCCCATCTAATAATTTTAGTAAGTTTTTATAGGAGCAGAAAAACATACAATAGAAAAAAGTTATTAAAACAATCTATCGCAAGGGCAGATCTAAAGATGAACATGTGGAATGGATCAAATCCCTTGTAGACAAAACTCAACCGGTTTCGACGTGGTGTGTCTATTGTACAACGTCTTCATCAGGAGGTATGGAACAGAAGACTGCAAGAGAAGAGCATTACTGCATAAATATGCGGCAGTGCCCCACCTCATAAAACAAACTCAATTCTTAAGATATAGAGATATGTACCCACCATGTGCCACCTATTATAAACCAAATGAGAAGAGAGAAAATAAATCAGGTGCTAGGAAAGTAGATAGACTCAAGAGAAGATCCCAGATGCGGAGGTATAAATAGATACCCAAACACAGGGGTGTCAACTCCATACAGACTGCAGGAGCAATGATTGAAACGCCACGGGAGAGCCAGAGGAAAAGGAGGCCTGATTACCAAGTCTGTGGCACCATATGGTGGTAAACGAGTAGGTAATGGGCAGAACTGACCTCACACAATGAGCCAGGCACTGGCACAGTAAATGAACAGAATATCAGTGCTGGAGAAAAAGTCCTGCAAGGGGCTAGGACTATCCATGGGCTGTAAAGTAGAGAAGGTACAATGAGGCCAAAAGAAAACATGACCAAGGCCAGTAAATACTGACTAGACAAAAGTAAATAATTACCTGTCAGAGCAGAGGGGCTAGAATTAATATTGCCCATATTGATGGGTAACGATGGAAGGACCTGCTGGGCACGGGATGCAGGCAAGAAGATCTTGACAACTTGGGAGGTCTGGGATAACTGTAAACCAAATGGTGTAATAGGTTCAAACTCTGTTCACAAAAGTGAGGCTAGCAGTGCACTGCTGGAACAATGTAGGGAAATAGAACAGACATTAAATCTATAACACGACCACATGCCCTTATTGTGAGCTGAGGGTACAGGCGTGTCTGTAGCGGCACAATCAGCGAAAAGGTATCCCTGAGGTTGAACTCATGAGAGAAAGGGGGGACAGACAGGGAGCTGCCTACTGTCCATGACCGGAGCCAAAGGGCATGGTGCAAGACTGATAGTCTAGCCAGTCCAGCAAACAATGTGAAGACCCTATTTAAGTAATGTGGGCCCGAGAGCCCACGTGAGTAATTGAGAACACACACTGCAGCTAGCCTCATAATTACAAAGCCCCCAAACATCAGCGTGTATATGGTAAAAACCATATGAAATACAGCCTGATAGCATACATTTAGCGAAGGGTTATACGGTGAGAAACTGAACTTACCAGGGCTCGGGCGCGCTGGAGTAGAGGATCAGGAGGCTGTATCCATTTGCAAGCAGCCCGCTAACAGAGGACGGCACCGTCATGTCCTACAGGCAATGCCATGCGCGAGCAGCACTGAATGGGAGCTGCGCGCGGTGTGCATCACATGACCAAGACAGGGTACGTGATGGCGCTAAGTAGCGTAATAATACGCAATCATAGCGTGCAAGCAAGAGGCATGCCGGCAAGGAAACAGAAAGAGGACTGGTCCAAAGTACCAGTGGAAAAGACGGCTGCGGCGGGGGAAATAATGCAAGGGAATGGGGAGAAAACATCAGTAAATGAAGTGAGAGGACAGGCCCATAGAGGCAGACAGGGAACCAAATGTCCATGAGCGCAATTAGAGAGCTACCACAGTGTGACCAGTGACCAAGGAAATTAATCATACGTAAATTGGGAGCAGGAATGGCGAGATGTGCTGATATGCACAAACCAAACTACAAAACAGGGTTATTGATACATGTAAGGCTTCTAAGTGCAATAAAGTAAAGCAGCTGAGACAGCCCATCTGTAACTAAAATCGGGGATGGCAGCTGTCACTGGTATGAGCAACCATATACAATGCACCTGAAAAGGTAGATGAGAGTAGCAAACAGCCACATCTACCAGGGTTGGGCCTGTGTATAGCCAGATAACCAAAGGCGCTAGCCATAGAGAAATGAAGGCTAACCCAAGTTAAACTCCCATGTTTCCATGGAATTGAGCCATTTTTGTAAGGTCCTCAGATTAAAAATCCACATTTGCTCTTTGTATGCCAGTTTGTTGGTAGTTTGTACAGGGCAGTTAGCTGAAATTTTCTCAAGACAGAACCATCTTAATGAGTCTGCGTCATGGCCCCTCTCTAAAAAATGGGGTACCATGGGAGCAGTAAGACAACGCATCCTGATCTTTGAACGATGTTCGTTGATCCGCACATGTATCTCCCTCGAGGTCTTGTCTATATAGAGCAAGTTACATGGGCATTGTATGGCGTACACCACGTTCTTACTTTTGCAAGTAGTGAAGGTACAGAGGTCCCATTGTCTACCTTCATTCACAAAGTGTGTGGTTTTTTTAGAAAATGTGCAAGCCTTTTGTGAACAGAGTTTGAACCTATTACACCATTTGGTTTACAGTTATCCCAGACCACCCAAGTTGTCAAGGTCTTCTTGCCTGCTTCCCGTGCCCAGCAGGTCCTTCGATCGTTACCCATCAATATGGGCAATATTAATTCTAGCCCTTCTGCTCTGACAGGTAATTATTTACTTTTGTCTAGTCAGTATTTACTGGCCTTTGTCATGTTTTCTTTTGGCCTCATTGTACCTTCTCTACTTTACAGCCCATGGATAGTCCTAGCCCCTTGCAGGACTTTTTCTCCAGCAGTGATATTCTGTTCATTTACTGTGCCAGTGCCTGGCTCATTGTGTGAGGTCGGTTCTGGACAATAATACCTTAGGCGATGCAGTCCTTAGACATAAAAAGAAACAATTCCGCACTGAGATGCACGGCCATGTGTTGAAAGAATACCTTAAGTCCAGTATTATCCCACAAGGTCTACAGGTCAAGCTTATTCCTTGTTTATTCTTGGAGGATACGGAATACAAAGTAGCCTTCAGTCAAGTACCTACTAAGTGCAGCCGTGATCTACTAGTTCTTACTATTACCACCGCCCAAAGAGTCAGTCAGAAGATCATGGAAACTGTTCTTGAGCAAGAAAAGACATTTTTGACTAATTCTGCCATTACAGAAGCTAAACAAAAACTAGAACTTATTGAAAAATCTTTTTTGGAGTTTAAAAATCTTACTATAGATAAAAAAACAAATAAACTAAAAAAAGATATTTCTATGTTCAAAAAAGAAACTGTATATCCATACTTGGCCGAAGACTTCAATCCTCAAACTTTTTGGAAACAACATGGCAACCAACCGAGAGGTCCTGTTAGAAGACGGGGTGTCACTTTTTGAGATACCTCTTCTAATAGTTCAGATAATGATAACTTGACCAATCCCAACTCAGGGACTTACCCTTTTCGAGGAAGGGGCGGCCACAGGGGCCGCAGAAATTTTCAGCAGAGCAGGGGCCCTTACAGACAGCCGCACATGCAGATGTAGAATATTCCACCACAAGGCCAAGGGCATCGAGATTTCCAAACCCGCAACCGGTCCTACAGGGGGTAAATGAGGTGTTACCGATTTTTTATCCATCACCCCGGATATTGACGGACCAGAATTAGCTGTACTCAAACGAGGCTTGTCATTTGTCCCCACACAGACACCTAGTGCCATGCAACTCACTATTGAGATTCAACAGTTTCTGAGAAAAATCAGATTGAGGGTATTTTTTGCAGATAAGGAAAATATTTGTGTTGATAATAATATCTCGGGCTTATCTAAACCCTCGTCCTTTACACCCAGTGCGTCCGAGCTTCCACCAGAAGCTCTCACTTTTTAAACCCTAGTACTTAAGGAGCTGGATAAATATCTGTCACATTCTAGAAATAACATCATGCCTAATTGGGAGCTTGCAGAATTTCATGCTATCAACTCTCTAGCCCAGGATTCCACCATAGTGATAAAGGCAGCGGATAAGCGTGAGGGGATAGTCATCTTGGGTGCAGACTTATAGGATCAGGAGGCCCTTAGACTCCTCAGCATACCAGGCCATTATCAGATCATTGCGGGTGATCCTTCCTCATCCATAAAAAAGAAAATACTTGCACTGAGTGACAGGGGACTCCATGCAGGCTTCCTTTCCTCTAAAGAGCATGATTTCATCCATTTTTCCGAAGAGAGAATTGCCCTCTTTTATATCACTCCTAAAGTCCATAAGGATGCTTCTAGACCCCCTGGTCGTCCTATTGTCTCTGGATGTAGCTCTATTTTAAAACCTATGTCCAAATACATTGACACTTTCATCAAACCATTAGCTATGGCTACCCCCACGTTTCTCTTGGACTCTAGGGATGTCATTAATTTGGTCGAAGCACAACCCTTTGACGCTTCTACCAAAATTCTGGTTTCCTTAGATATTGGGGCACTTTATACTAATATCCCCCAAGACAAAGCTGTCTCTAGTCTACGTACCATGCTAGATAGAAGGCCCCTCGCTCATGCTGTTCCCACTGACTTCTTATCTGACTGTGCCGAATTGGTTTTGTCAAACAGCTTCTTTAAGTTTAAAGATACTTTTTATCTGCAAACTAAGGGTACAGCTATGGGCTGAACCTTTGCTCCCAACTTGGCTATCATTTTCATGTTCCTGTTTGAAGAAAATTACATACTTAACACCACCAATCCATTTGCCCATCATATCAAATTGTACCGTCGGTACATAGATGATATCTTGCTGCTTTGGGAAGGAGATTTTGCCACATTGGACAGATTTATGTTTTGGCTTAATCAGGTGGATTCCAATTTAAAATTCACGTTTGAATTTTCCACCTCTAGGATTGCCTTTCTCGTTTTATCCATCTACGTCGAGGAAGGTTACCTGCACACAGAATTGTATAGGAAACCAACTGAACGCAATACCACCTTACAATTTAAGAGTCAACACCCCAAGAGTTTATTATGCAACTTACCGTATGACATGTTTCTACGGCTACGGTGCAGTTGCACTAATATTTCCCAGTTCAATAAGCATGCAGACATATTACAAGCGAGGCTGCTTCTCCGTGGGTACCCCAAAAAACTTATCAAACACTCTAGAAAAAGAGTGTGCTATACCAACCGTGATGCTTTGCTCATTACACGACCCAAAAGTACAGAGAGTGAACAGATTGTTTGTGTCTCTACTTTTTGTAAGTTCAGTGAGCTTATCAAGGGTATTATCCTCAAGTATTGGAGGATTCTGAACTCCGCGGACATTAATCTAAAAAAGCCCCTGTTTGCATTTAGAAAAGTGAAGAGTCTGGCTCAGAAGCTCACTCGAGCTAACAGATTGCCACTTCGACATCATACGGTTAGGGGTGTCAACTTACAACCTGTGGTAGGGCACTATCCCTGTACCACGTGCACGGCCTGCAAATTTTCTAAAAAAACCACACACTTTGCGAATGAAGGTAGACAATGGGACATCCGTACCTTCACTACTTGCAAAAGTAAGAACGTGGTGTACGCCATACAGTGCCCATGTAACTTGCTCTATATAGGCAAGACCTTGAGGGAGATACATGTGCGGATCAACGAACATCATTCAAAGATCAGGAGGCGTTGTCTTACTGCTCCCATGGTACCCCATTTTTTAGAGAGGGGCCATGACGCAGACTCATTAAGATGGTTCTGTCTTTAGAAAATTTCAGCTAACGGCCCTGTACAAACTACCAACAAACTGGCATACAAAGAGCAAATGTGGATTTTTATTCTGAGGACCTTACAAAAAGGGCTCAATTCCATGGAAACATGGGAGTTTAACTTGGGTTAGCCTTCATTTCTCTATGGCTAGCGCCTTTGGTTATCTGGCTATACACAGGCCCAACCCTGGTAGATGTGGCTATTTGCTACTCTCATCTACCTTTTCAGGTGCATTGTTTATGGTTGCTCATACCAGTGACAGCTGCCATCCCCGATTTTAGTTACAGATGGGCTGTCTCAGCTGCTTTACTTTATTGCACTTAGCAGCCTTACATGTATCATATGGGCTGTCTTTGTAGTTTGGTTTGTGCATATCAGCACATCTCGCCATTCCTGCTCCCAATTTACGTATGATTCATTTCCTTGGTCACTGGTCACACTGTGGTAGCTCTCTAATTACGCTCATGGACATGTGGTTCCCTCTCTGCCACTACGGGCCTCTCTTCTCACTTCATTTACTGATGTTTTCTCCCCATTCCCTTGCATTATTTCCCCCGCCGCAGCCGTCTTCTCTACTGGTACTTTGGACCAGTCCTCTTTCTGTTTCCTTGCCGGGCAGGCCTCTTGCTTACACACTATGATCGTGCATTATTACGCTACTTAGCGCCATCACGTGCTCTGTCTTGGTCATGTGATGCACACTGCGCGGAGCTCCCATTCAGTACTGTTCGCGCACGGCGTTGCCTGTCGGACGTGACGGTGCCGTCCTCTGTTAGCGGGCTGCTTGCAAATGGATACAGCCTCCTGATCCTCTACTCCAGCGCGCCCGAGCCCTGGTAAGTTCAGTTTCTCACTGTATAACCCTTCGCTAAATTTATGCTATTAGGCTGTATTTCACATGGTTTTTACCATATACACGCTGATCTTTGGGGGCTTTGTAATTATGAGGCTAGCTGCAGTGCATGTTCTCAATTACTCACGTGGGCTCTCGGGCCCACATCTACTTAAATAGGGTCTTCACATTGTTTGCTGGACTGGCTAGACTATCAGTCTTGCACCATGCCCTTTGGCTCCGGTCATGGACAGTAGGCAGCTCCCTGTCTGTCCCCCCCTTTTTCCCATGAGTTCAACCTCAGGGATACCTTTTCGCTGATTGTGCCGCTACAGACACGCCTGTACCCTCAGCTCACAATAAGGGCATGTGGTCATGTTATAGATTTAATGTCTGTTCTATTTCCCTACATTGTTCCAGCAGTGCACTGCTAGCCTCAATTTTGTTTGAACCTATTACACCATTAGGTTTACAGTTATCCCAGACCTCCCAAGTTGTCAAGATCTTCTTGCCTGCATCCCGTGCCCAGCACGTTCTTCCATCGTTACCCATCAATATGGGAAATATTAATTCTAGCCCTTCTGCTCTGACAGGTATTTATTTATTTTTGTCTAGTCAGTATTTACTGGCCTTGGTCATGTTTTCTTTTGGCCTCATTGTACCTTCTCTACTTTACAGCCCATGGATAGTCCTAGCCCCTTGCAGGACTTTTTCTCCAGCACTGATATTCTGTTCATTTACTGTGCCAGTGCCTGGCTCATTGTGTGAGGTCGGTTCTGCCCATTACCTACTCGTTTACCACCATATGGTGCCACAGACTTGGTAATCAGGCATCCTTTTCCTCTGGCTCTCCCGTAGCGTTTCAATCATTGCTCCTGCAGTCTGTATGGAGTTGACACCCCTGTGTTTGGGTATCTATTTATACCTCCGCATCTGGGATCTTCTCCTGAGTTTATCTACTTTCCCAGCATCTGATTTATTTTCTCTCTTCTCACTTGGTTTATAATAGGTGGCACATGGTTGGTACATATCTCTATATCTTAAGTATTGAGTTTGTTTTATGAGGTGGGGCACTGCCGCATATTTATGCAGTAATGCTCTTCTCTTGCAGTCTTCTGTTCCATACCTCCTGATGAAGACGTTGTACAATAGACACACCACGTCGAAACCGGTTGAGTTTTGTCTACAAGGGATGTGATCCATACCACATGTTTATCTTTACATCTGCCCTTGCGATAGATTGTTTTAATAACTTTTTTCTATTGTATGTTTTTGTGCTCCTATAAAAACCAAAAAAAACATACTAAAATTATTAGATGGGATGTGAGGATTGTGCTCGCTCCCCAGTATGAATTAACTTTGTCGCTTTTTAGCCAATGTTGTCTGGAGGATTGTCACGTTGAATGTTGTATGGTTTGAATGCTGCACTATGAATGGTTCGGATGTTGGACTAATTTGTAGCCATGTTTTATATGTACCTCCATTGTTGTCATATGAAATAACATGTTCTTTAAAGTACTGTGTCATTAACTGATCATTTTTCAAATTGTTGTATCATGATTAAATAAATTTGATACAATTTGTAAGCAACACAGTTTTGTTCGCTGGACAATTTTTCCACACTTTTGTAGTACAATAATACTCTGGTCCAGAGTATAGAGTTTCCCTGCTCTCTTCTGCTTTTGTACTCATTTGGTCTACATACACACATTTTTCAACTAGATCCATGAAAATACTAAGGTCAGGGTCAGGTTGAACAGAGCGGGTCCAGCTCTGAGGAAATAGAAACAAAGGAAGGTCTTACTCAGGTGTGTGTGCTGGCTTCACAGCTGTTTTATCGATACCTATCTGATCTGCCTAGTAGCTTGGAAAAAGGCAAAAACCTGAGAATCGGTGACCAAATGGTTAGGTGGCTCTGCTATGCCAACAATGTCGTTTTAACAGATCACATACATACTCAAGAGAGCCACCAATAAGTTAATGACATTTGCAGATGATCACGGATTAGTGATGAACCTAGATAAAACCAAATATATGGTGTTTAGGAATAAGAGTAGACAGTATTGAAATCTACAGTCAAATGAAGGAAATATTGAACGGATTGCAAATTATAATTACTTGGGATATCAGATTGAGGAAGCAAGCACTAGAAGCAAGAGACTGATTAGTGGCAAAAAGAACAGGACAAGGGCATTGGTGACAATGGCTAAGAATTTTGTATACCATGCAAGTGGGTACTCTCTGAAAGCAATAATTATGATTTATAAGCAGGTGGTTATACCAGCAATATTTTATGCCCTTGAGGCAAGCTGTATTATAGATCTTATGTGGCTGGACATATTGGGGGCAAAAATATGGAGGAATGCACTGTGACTAGCACAGTGCGTCCTAGTTTAGGCAATACAAACTGAACTGGGCTTGATGTATTTATCAAGCATGTTCAGGTTGAAAAGAGGTATGTTTTACATTAAATTAAGGAAATACTCATTAGGCCCTGTATTACAACTCCTGAAATATAATAGAAAAAATACTAAGGTACACAGGACAGATCATTATAAACAAATACATATGGACATTTTTCAAATAACAGGATGGTCCCCTGAGTTGTCGCTGGAGACACATAAATTGCAAACCAGTTTCGGGTATGAGCTGGGTACATGGGATTGGTGTAGGAAGTTTGTATATTTACATTGAAGATGCTTTTTTCTCATGCTCAGGTTAAATATTCTGCCCACATTATTGGTGATTGGACCTCATTTAAAAATGCCTATTAATAATAGGACATGTAGACTGTGCAAATTAGAACATAGTCTCGAAACAAATAGGCATATCTTACCTTCTTGTATGTTTTTAATGGATATTGCATTTAGGGAAGTTTGTAAATAGTATCAACTCCATGTGCACTTGCCCTTTCTGATCTTTGTGTATAGGAGAAAACACAGTCTCTTTGAATATTGCTCTTTACAGCACGTGACAACAGGTGTCACCATTACTAGTTGTGTGAAATAGACTCATTTGCAAGGACAGAAGATAGCATGTCAGAGACTATAAAGCTGGTTTAATCTGGAAGTGTCAAATATATGAAATTATTACAAATGTGAACAGTATTTAAGTGTTATCAATGTTCAGATGGACTCATAATAACAATCAATATGAAGAAATGTTTCAAACAAGTATAAAATTAGACGATTTGAACAAAATTCACTTAAATGTAATTAATTAAGATATGAATATAAATGGTGTATTGTATAACAAGTTTTGCATAATATTAGATGTATGAATATTTATTGTTGATGTGAACAGTTATTTTAAGAACCAAACACATTTAATAAAAATAAATAAAATAAAGTTTGTTTAACTATGTTGTCAATATCTTGTATCACAATTGTGTAAACAACTGGAGCTATGTTACCAATGATTTGAAACGGGTCATTCCACTCTACTAGGAATTTTGACTGCTTTGCTCTGTTCTTGGCAGAATCAAATTAAAATACTGCTTTTACTCTTTGAGTGATGCCTTTTTTTTAATCATAAACGCCTTAGCATTGTCAGCTGCATTCTACATGTTCTTTTTTGCAAAAGTATTTTGGAGAGGTTTCCTCAGATTATCCCTTTGTTCATGAATCGTGAATGTGTGGATCAGAGTTTGTTCACTGGTCTACTACATTAAATATTGCAGTAACAGCATTTTCCTGTCAGTAATCAATACATTAACATTTTAATTGATGTCGTTGTTAGGCAAAGTTTGTATGCAGTACCCTCTGGGACCACTACACACAACTAGGACTCCAGGTGTAAGCAAAACCAACCTTTGGTATAAATCTGTGCCACACTGTTTTTGATAGCGAGCTGAGCAGCCAGGCTTTTCTCAAGAGGGAATGTGAGCTTTTAAGGGTGCTACACAAATGTAAACAAATCAAGTCCTCAAAATCCAGCAAAGTTGCTGGGGGTTTCTAAGGTGAAGGGAATTAGCACATTTATGAGAATTCTCCCTAACACTCGTCCCCCCCAGACTAAGGGACAGGAGGATTTAATCCACCCTGGATTAATCTCCTTACTCCAGTCGGTCAAACATTCTGGAGAGACCATCAGCATTTTTGTGATTACACCCTGACCTGTGTTCAATGTAAAATCAAACCCCTGTAGGCTGATTGACCATCTTAACAATTTAGGATTTTCCCCTTTCATCTGCATTAACCATCTCAAGGGTTGGTGGTCTGTCTGAATCACAAAAGTAGATCCATACAAGTATGGTCAAAATGTCTTCAGAGACCACACAATGTCAAGTTCTATGGTTGCCTACCTTGTCTCATGTTCCTTCAGCTTTCTGCTGATAAAGCAGATTGGATGTTCCCTACCTTTCTCATCTAGCTGACTCAGAACTGCACCCATACCTGTATTGGAAGCATCTGTTTGTACAATGAAGATTTGGCTGTAGTCAGGAGCTGTTATGACTGGAGCTTGACAAAGGGCTTTCTTAAGTCCTTCAAATGCCTTGGTGCACTTCTCATTCCACCTGACCTTTTTGGGGAATTTGGGTGAGGAGACCACATTCAAGGGAGAAGCGATAGACCCATAGTTCTCTATGAAGTTCCTATAATAACCAGTGAGACCTAAGACGGCTCTCACTTGGTTTTGAGTAGGAGTGGTGGCCCATTCTTGTACAGCTTGTACTTTGCTAGGCAATGGCCTGATTTCACCTTCTCCTACCTCATGTTCACGGTAGACCACTTTGCTCTGACCAATTTGACATTTACTTGCCTTTATGGTCAGATGGGCCTGCTCAAGAGCCTACAAAACATATCCTAAGTGGTCAACATGTTCTTTCCAAGTAGGGCTGAACACTGCAATGTCATCCAAGTATGACATGCAGAGGTCCTCCATCCCATTCAGAACTTGATTAACCATCCTTTAGAATGTAGCAGGTGCATTCTTTAATCCAAAAGGCATTATCTTAAGCTGGTAGAGGCCTGCTCAGGTTGAAAATGCATTTTTTTCCTTGGCATGGTCTGTCAGGGCTATTTGCCAATAGACTAACGTTAAGTCAAATGTACTGAGGTACTTGGCTGAACCAAGGTTGTCCACCAGCTCATCTCTCCCAGGTAAAGGATGGGCATCAGTCTTGGTGACTGCATTTAAAGCTCTATAGTCCACACATAATCTCAACTCCTTGGATCCTGCCTTTGGCACTAGTACAACTGGAATAGACGATGGACTTGTAGATGACTCTATTACCCCGAGATAAAGCATCGTGTTGACCTCCTCCTTTATGTGGGTTCTTACATGATCTGACATCCTGTAACCTCTGCTTTTAACAGGTAAATTGTCACCAGTGAGGATATCATGCTGCTCCAAGGGGTCAAGCCTGGTGATAGTGAAAACAGGGAGGCAAACTGATTTAACAGAAACTTGCATTCCTCCTGTTGTTCCAGTGTCAGATTAGATGAGAGATTAACTCCTTCTATCTTCTCATCTAAAGGTTGTCCCTTGAGGAAATCAGGTAGAAGTTCACTCTCCTCCTCCTCCTGAGATGAAACTAGAAGCAAAGCTCCTGCTTCTGGTCTTGAGACATAGGCTTTTAGACGGTTGGTGTGAAAGACCGTAGGAGTCTCCTTAGGATTGCCTAAATCCACCAAATAATTGACCTCTCCAAGTTTTCCCACAACCTTGAAGGGTCCAATCCATTTGTCCTGTAAGGCCTTTTGCCTTGTAGGTCCATAACTAGAACTTGCTGGTCTTGAGTAAACTCAACCGTGTTGGCCTTCTGGTCATGCCAATGCTTCACCAGAGCCTGACCTGCTTTCAAGTTATCTGCTGCTTCTGTCATCATGTGTGTCATTCTCCTCCGGAGACCAAGCACATAGTCAGTGACTCTCACTGGTTTGGGGGAAGGAGCACTCTCCAACCCCTCCTTAATCAGGGCCAAGGGGCCTCTAACTGGATGACCATAGAGAAGCTCAAAGGGATTAAATCCAACTCCTTCCCGAGGGACTTCTCTGTAAGCAAATAGAAGGCATGGCAGTAGAAGTTCCCACTTTCTTATAAGGGGTTCCTCTAAAGCACCCATCATGCTCTTCATAGTTCTATTAAACCTCTCTATCAATCCATTAGTCTAGGGATGGTAGGCAGTTGAGAACGTGTAAGTAACTCCACATTTTTTTCACATGGCCTGCATGTAGTGCGACATAAAATGTTATCCCCTGTCAGAGATGACTTCCTTATGAAAACCTACCCTGGTAAAAATACCAGGTAGGGCCTTAGCAACTGCCTGAGCTGTAACAGTCCTCATAGGTATGGCTTCAGGATACCTAGTAGCATGGTCTACTACAACCAATATAAATCGATTGCCTGAAGAGTTTGAAGGATCTAAGCGACCAACAATGTCGATTCCTACCCTCTCAAAAGGGAATCCCACAACTGGGAGAGGCACCAAGGGTGCCACATTCTTGGTTCCATATGTCTGACAAGTGTGACAGCTCCTACCGAATTTATCTACATCAGACCCCACCCCAACTTAGGCCTATAGAAATATAGAGAAAGCCTTTCCTTGGTAGTATTGAAACTCAAGTGACCAGCCAAAGGAATCTCATGGGCTAATTGTAGGAACTGTTGTCTGATCTCTAGAGGTACTACAAGTCTTCTGTAGTCTCCTGAGATAGACTCAGTTGGTTCACTGTAGAAGGGGCCATCTTCGCAGTACAACCTGTGCTTACCTGGCTCTTGCCTGGTCAGCTGGGAAGCTGCCGGTTGGTGAAGTCCTTCAAGAGTAGGACACTCTCTTTGACCTCTGCTGAAGTCTGCCCTACAGGGGCCACCTGCTGCCAGTAAAGACTGCAGCTCATGATGGTCTTTAGGATCCAGATCTCCAACAGGGGGAAGGCCTTCTTCCAGCTCTGAATCTTCAGCAGCTGATTCAACCTTTCCTGGTTATTCCTCACAATCAGCCTCAGCTGGTGGAGTAGTCACAGGTGTGACTTTGGACAGTGCTCTCTAGGATGTCCTTGCTGGAAGCATATGGTGCTCTCTTGCTTTTTCTTTGAGACTTTGGGTTTCCCCTTTGCCTCTTTCTTCCTAGAAATAGCAGTTAGTAACTCCTGTGGGCTGGGTGTTATAGTTTCTTCTGTAACATCCTCTGGAGAGACATCTAAGGTACTCTAACTGGCCCTCCTTGTTTGTTCCTGTTTCCTTTTGCTGGGAGGCTTGGGGGCGCTTGATACAACTCCAAGAGTTGTTACGTCATTTCCCAACAGGTCTCTCTGGATCAGAGCTGGTAATCTTGGAAGCATTTGAACAGGGCCTCCAGCAAGCTTAGTGAGGCCTTTGGGTGCCTAAGCAACATTCTCAGGTGTGAAAAAAGATTCATCCACCACTGTAATGCTGGCCCCGTGTCTCTAATGGCAGTGGTCTCCTGACCATTTATAAGTACACTGTCCTTATAATATTCTTTTGTGTTATCTGGAATTGAATGGTGTCCGGTCAAAGGGTCGACTACAAAGCGTCGAATGTTCAAAGGATCTACACCAAAGGACCGAAAACAAAAGGATCAGATTTTTTTTGTAAATTACATTTTTTGGGGGGGTTTTCGTTTATGGAAAAAAGTGTTTTTTACCACAAATAACAGGGGTTGGGGGGACCCCCCCCCCCCGCAAAAAAGAAAATGTAAAAAAAATAACATTTTTTTCGATCTTTTTGTTTATGGTCCTTTGGTGTCGACCCTTTGACCATTCGATCCTTTGTTTGTCGACCCTTTGACCTACAACCGAATTGAATTATAGACATCCAAATTCTGCTGTTCCCACAGACCCAGGGACACTAAAGAAACACTGGCAGAGACTCCAATGGGGTCTTCAGCCAGCAATTAAAAGTTTCCACTTGCCATTTGTACTTATCCCTCTGGGGAAAAGGCTAAGGCGACAATGCGGACCCCTGAATGTTTACCCTTCCATCTGGGATCCCCTTTCACATGGTCAGTAGACCCACACGCATAACATTTTCCAAATGTTTTGACAAATTGGGGTTTCTGCTGACCTCCCTCTGGTTTTGTACCAGAGGTTTCACTAGCCTGATTTGGTTTCCCTTGTGACTTACCCTTTTTTCTGTCTGGGGCCCTCTTTTGGTTTGGAGGTATTAGAATTCTCTTTGCAATCTTTCTTTTGCTGCTTCCCATCATCCTTCTTCTGAGTTGCCCCAGAATCCTTGTGAGTAGCCCTGTTGGTAACACACAATCAGCAGCCTTTGCTAACTTCTTTGTATCAATTTCCTTAGAGTCAGCCAAGTGCTGTCTCAGCTCAGGACAGCACGCATCAAAAATAGATTCCAACAAGAATAGATTTCTCATTCCTTCAAAAGTGTAACCCTTAACCCAACCATCTAAGTTCTTCAAACATTCACACACCCAGGTAGCCCAAGGGGTACCATCATGCTTTTTGAGGGCCCTAAACCTCTTAAGGTGCTGGGAAGGAGTTTTCCCAAATCTAGCTATCAAAGCTAGCTTCACATTTTCATACTCCAATCTTTCAAGTTCCCCCCCCCTTTATTACAGCATCAGTTGCAACCTGGAGCCTAGAAAAAAGCCAAGGAATCAACTGATTCCCTGTGAAACCCTGAATCCCATAGTTATTCTGTTCGAGTCTTGATGGTCATGCAGATTAGTACTACCTCCGTCCCCAAGCACCACACGGACAGAAGTAAAGAAACACTACCCGTGCGGCACTTGAGGTCACAGGTGAAGAATGGCGTCGATCAGGAACCAGAAACGCCAAAGGACCCCTTGACCACTGTAAGGCAATGGAGGGTTAATCAAAACAGGGAATGAACAACAATGCCATGTGATAGAAGATCAGAAAGGGGCTTACCCAAAAGTGAGGGAGATGGCGGCCTGTGAGATATGGAGGAGTAGTGGGGGTACAGCATACACTGGTCGGTTGTTTCTCTGACAGTACTCGAGAAGATGGAAACACCTGAGACAAATACGTAGGGCAATCCGTGAGCAGTCCAGAAAGGCAGTTCCAAGGTAGAGGGCCAAAAAGGTAACCATAAAGTTCAGTATTCAGTACAAAATGATATCCGTGGGCAGTCCAGTGAACAAATCCGGGTCAAGAAACCAGTAGGAGTTAATGGAAACCAGCAGGTTGACAATCCAGGGATAATTTCCAGCAAGGCAGACAAAGCAACGTGATATCAGGGGCAGAGATGAGGCAATCCGTGTAACATTCCGTGGTCGAGCAATCGTAGTATTCAAATGTATCCAAAAACGCCAAAGCAGTCCGTGAAGGAAGCAGCTGTGAAGCGGTGCTTCCGTGTTTCTCTGCTTCCTTTAACTGTGTGGAGGGTCACCTGATTCACATCACGGGGGGGACGTGAGGGTCCGTGTCACATGACCCGTGATGATGACGAAGGCTGTTGTGGATGCCTCGTCACATGATGCGCGGTCCTGTGTGTGCCCAAGCGGCAGCGCCAGTCGTGCGAGAATCTCCATGAGAGGTGCCAGTGACGAAAGGGGCGAAGAGCCCTCGGGCCGTAATGAACGGGTCTCCTTTGTTTGGCGGGATATTGCCGCCGTTCGTGTGCAGGGACACGAAAGTCACGTGAGCTCCGATGGTGGTGAATGACAGGTGGGTGATGATGACGACCGTTGGGAGACATGACATATTCTCAAAAGCAGCTAACCAATCCAAAATATCAAGTCTCACCTCATACATACTCACAGCTTCTTTAGGGAAGCAAGGTCTCTTAGGACTGGAAGACCTAGAAGACTCTGGGATAGAACTATTTTCAAGAGACAATTTCTTCATTTCAAGAGCATGATGCCTTTTTATTTCTCTGAGTTTGATTTCTTGATGTTTATTTTCAGTTTGCATTTGGAGCCTTTTTAACTCTAACTCAAGTCTCATTTTTTCAAGAGAGACACATTCTGGACTCAGTACTGGGCCTGATAGGTTCCCTGTGGCTAAAGGTTGAGGTCCAAGAGCTTGTTGAGGTGCAGAGAGGTTCACATCTTGAGACTCCTCTAACTCTTCTTGCTCATCAATAACATTAGAGTTAGACTCTGAATCATTATCATCCTCATCAACATTTTCCACATTTGCTGAAGGAGTAAGTGTAGCAGACCTACTTCTCAGAATTTGAAATTCCAACACTCTTTCAATTAATTAATTTTTCTTTGCTTTAACAGGGAGGTTCCTGACCTTACACATTTCCTTCAGTTGATCTACTGTTAAAATGACCAGGGCCTCCTGTCTGTAGTTATCTATATCAGCCATGATACAATTACTTTTCTAGTGGTGCTTAGCCTTGTGAAGGTTACTATCTGAACAAAAGTAAAGCAGAACTCTCAATGTAACAACTATACAATTTATCCTCACCGCCTGCCACCAGTGTTAGGCAACGTTTGTGTGCAGTACCCTCTCAGACCACTACACACAACTAGGACTACAGGTGTAAGCAAAACCAACCTTTGGTATAAGACTGTACCACACAGTTTTTGGTAGCGAGCTGAGCAGCCAGGCTTATCTCAAGAGGGAATGTGAGCTTGTAAGGGTGTTACACAAAGGTCTAAAATGACAAGTATTCAGATAGACACTTATACTCAAGGTTTCTTGGTAAAACACTTATTAATTTATTACACAATCATTTATAAAGCATTCACTAAAGGAAGCAACCTATATCACACAAATATTATACTACAGTACTGATTATTAAGCAGTTGAGCTCCCTTGAAGTAGGAGCAAAATATCATGGAAGTAGGAGCAAAAAGGCATAAGTTATTAAAACGAATAGTACAGTTACTCTAAAACAGTGGAAATAGTTTGAGTTCACCAGAGGAGTTGATTCAATGCAATAGGTAGGCCAAAGTCAATGGGCTAGTGTCTTGTATAAGTAAAAACGGTTCTGGTATTTACAACGCAATTGTCTTTGTCACAGATCTTAGTAGTAGTTCACAGAAGAAAGGTTTGTATGTCGGGTCACAAGCTGATTAGGCCTGCAAGATGCCAAAGTTGTACGCAATTTCTCAGTGAGAGGTAAGTCCTCTCAGTCGGGTTTTCACAGTACCTTATATTGAAGAAAAAGATGCAGCTGAAGACTTCTGTTCCTGGCAGTTCCTGCAGATCTTGCTGTTCCTGAGCCTCAGTCATGGGGACAAGAGGGAAGACGTCGTGGGACTGGTCACAAAGCTGGCAAATGGACAAATCTTCGATTCCGGTTGCTGTTCTTCAAGCACACAAGCCGTGTCCTTCCCCCTGGTTAATCCTTACCAGTCCGAGAATGGTATTCAGATGGCTTACGAGTTGATTGGTCCTACCAACTCAAAGGAAGAATTCGTCCTTGAAGGGCTTCTCTGTCGAGGTGAATGTGGCGATTCGGACCTGCAGCAGGGATCCACCCGGCAAACCAATGGTCCAGTAGTTGCAGCAGCCGTCCTCTTCCAGCTCATCTTTGGTTCTTTCATTCCAGTGGTCGACTCTGCTTTCGAGTCCAAGAGACCTGCCTTTTAAACAGTTGTATCCCATTTATTGCAGCCTAGCTGCCACTCACCCAGTAGGGTGGCTGTCCTTGCTGGGAAGTCAGCCAGTCAATCACGCCAGGGTGCATTTGGGTCTCCTAGGAGACTAAGCACAGGGAGTTTCGGGCACCTCCCTCACTTCCTGCCCACCCCTGACACTCGGGCGCCAGAGGCAGTCTTCAGTCCTGAAGCCTGCCAAAAGCGTAGGAACAAAGGGACCAAACCTAGTTTGGCGCGCAGAGACAAACTCTAGAAAGACCTTTACAAAAAGAAATGGCGAATAAAGAAGACCGGGACCTGTTTAAACAAATGGGGCTCAGATGCCATCTTGAAAAACATGGCTCCCGTGATTTTTAGCTACCGATGTTCGCAGTCGGAAAAAATCATGGTAGTTCATTGTAAAACCACTGCCACCAGCCATTTCGATAGGAAAGGGTAGCATTTGACTGCTACAAGAGTTTCTAGACATAGGGAATACTAGGTAACCCCTACAGCACTATATTGTAAAATAGTGTATGCTGGGTCTAGGAATTTAAAAAGACTAGTAAAGTCAATTTAACTTTACATTCTCTGGGAAACAGTAGTTTATCCCAGAGAAGGTATTTAAACCTTGGGACAGCTTAAAAGGCTTCCCTGTGTTGTGTGACACACATGAAAAGATGATGCCTGTGGAGTTATCTAAAACCCCATAATCAAAGAACACAAGAGGAAAACACACATCAAAATACATGAGAGAGTGGGAAAAAAGGCTCGCACTCTCTCCAGGTAAAAAAAGCAAATCCTCAAAATCCAGCAAAGTTGCTGGGGTCTCTAAGGTGAAGTGAATTAGAACATTTATGACAATTCACCCTAACAGTCATTAGGATGCATTGTGCTAATTGCAACAAGGGAAATCACTCACACTAATTAGGTAATGCCTCAGCCACACATTTCTTAAATATGCTAACCATTGTTCGATTCACCCTTTCAACGCCCCCACATGAGGATAGTCTGTAGGAAATGTGTAGTTTTCGTTTCACATCTAATATTTCCCAAAATGTAGTCATCATAGTGATAGTGAAATGGATGCCTCTGTCTGAATGAATCAATTGGCATAAACCTAATTTGGGGAAAATGTAATTTGCCATCAATGTTGCAACCATTTCTGAGCTACAATTCAAAGCTGGTATACATGCAATCCATCATGTCTCAGGGATGCTGCGCGCTTTATAAAAGTGGATAAATAAATAAATAAATGTCATCATACAGACTACCGTTAACATGTATTTATTTTAACATGCGTCATAAATGGAAGTCTCCAAGGCCAACCAGGGTCTCCTTGGTCGCTATGGTGATGGTGGAAGCTTCCTACAGTAACAACGGTGTACAAAGGTGTACTTGTGCGCACCTGCCTCCATGAAGATGGTGATCGGATCACACAATGTGGACATGTTGCGTGACCTTCCACAGATGGTGCTAAGCATAGATGGGGCGCCTCCCATCCAACAGCAGATTCCATGGCCAGCACTGCTTTCTAAAGAGGACTGTCCTTGCAACCACGCATCGCAACTTCAGATAGTCACTCAATATTTCACAACTCTGATGTCCCCTCCTCACTGTGGATAGTGGCACATTCCCAGAAATGGTCAAAAGACCTGCCGACTTTAATAACAAAAGAGCGCATTACGAAGCATTTGCACATCATTGGCACATTCCGATCCCCACCAATCAAAGTCTTCAGCCCTTCAAAACCTCCATGATCTAACCTGCAAAATGTTTTCGCTTGCAAATGTCTGTGAATTCCAAACTGTCCCCGGTTTTCTTCAAGTATTGCCGAGAGGCTACACATGAAAATATATTTCAGAATAATTGAGCCAATCTAGGCAAAAGTATCGGCAACCAAGTGTCATTACTGGCAAAAATCGAAAGGAAAATATACTGCCCTTCCTTCTGGGAATGTTCGAGATTGATGACGTCGGGTCACATCAACTGATATTCACTCTAATTTATACTGCATAACTGATAGTAGTACGAGACTGGTTCACAGCAATCTCGATTAACTCACACTGTTGGCTTCAAGAACTCGGGTTCAGTATGCAGCAAATGTTGGTGGATGGGCAACGAGCCAGAAGACTGGTGTGGGAAGAAGTAAAGAAGTATGGCAAGTAGCAGGGATACAGGGGTTATTGGCACACGTGGGCTCGGGAGTCAAGAACGATGGGTTACAAAGGACCACCACCAAACTCTGATTGACACCGTCCTGTTCCATTGTGCCATGCTGATCTCCCACCAATGCTGAAGAGAAGCATGAATGACAGGCTAAAGCACAGAGGACAAGCAACCTCAGTGACAAGGAATAGATGAATAGTGGGGGAGGGGTGCGTGTGTTGATCAGGTCGCCCGACAGGGGTGGTAGATGTAGGGAGCCAAGAGATGAAGGTTGGGATGATGCCACATCTAATCCATGCCAGGTCAGTGTTAGAGATCAGTGCTGATCTGCTTGGATGGTTCAGACCTGGATTAGGATGTGTGGATGCTGCGAGCACAGGAGGAGCACAGTGGAAGCAGTTGTAAGGCCAGAAAAAAGTACATCACTAGAGGGGGGCCACGCGCACCATGATAGTGAATGCCAGGATCATGAATTGAAGGCATGTGGTTGGGAAGCTGGGGACGAATGCAAAGGTGCAGAGGAGGAGAGAAAGAAGGTAGAACAATCGAGAATAGTTAATAGACTGAAAGACTGAGAGTCCCTGGAAGGAAAAACCCAACTACCTTGAAGGGGAGAAGCTGGGCTAGAAATATCAGGAAAAGAAACAGCTATAGTGCTGGCAAATAATGGAGGTGAAAGGAACACTAAAATATCAGCAGCAAAGTAGTCTGACATTGCACAAACAATCCCCTACCTACCAAGGAGCATGCCCAGGCATGTGCATCGTTCCGCCAGCAGAAGGTCACCATGATTCACCCAAGATCATCATCTGCAAACAATCTGGAACAGGAGGTCATCATTACATTGTGCGCGTTTCCCACTATTTCGTCAGTTCATATTACCCATGTGTTTCTCTAGTGAAAACAAGTCTCTCAATGCTGGTAAATTTGCAGCACAGTAGCCCCCTCTGGGATGCTCCCCCATTTGAAAGATGGTAACTTTCCAAAGAAAAGGCACTTTGAAACACAATTTCTTCATGTATAAGCCCCTTACAAATGGCCAATAAATAAATAAATAAGAACTAATGAACTTTTTGTTTTGTTAATTTAATTCGAACCATGTTCGGTTATCCAGTGGTGCAACCTGTTGTGTCGAAAAGCAATTCGTTTGGTTTTACGTTTTTAGAAAGTCTGTACTTTTAAACTCTGTAGTTTGGTTATGCACTTTTGTTCAACCTGAATTCAACCATGTTTTTCTTTTGTCATGGGGCTGGGTCCCCCTCAGGAACTCTTGCTCTATCAATGGATGCAACATCCAAGCCCCCTACACTCTCATGCACACATACATCTAAAAAGGGTACAACCAAATTGTAGACTTTCAAAAGAAGAAGCAGGATACCATTCGTTTTTCAGTGTTAAAAAATCTAAAATCTAAATTGAAATGAAATGAAATCAATAATGGCACTAGAGTGTCCTCTTTTCCATGTGTTCTGTGGCGGGCTATCGGCCGGGCATGAACCATTTAACATAACCAAGTTTTTTGACTCAATAAAAGTGTTCCAGGAGACCAGTCTGCTATCCATGCGATTATGGGGAGCATCCAGACAGTGCAAATTTAAATCACCCGCCAGGATAACATGCGGGTATATAGGGAGTTTAATAATCTCTAACCATAACTCTTCCAGATCTTTAAGAAATGTTTTGGTGGACATTGCAGCTGGATTCCAATATATATTTACTATCGCATATCTTTGTTCTCTTATTGTGATAATTATCAATTGAGTATATCGATTTGGCGCGGACTGGTGTTCTAGAACAATTTCTGAGGACTTGTTTAAGGCCATAAGGAGACCGGACATGGGCCGACCTTTCACAGATCGTAATGCAGGGTTAAAAACTATTTCAAAGTTATCCCACAACGGCCGCTCCGCGAGCCAAGTTTCTTGAAATAAAATAATATCATGCTGCGATAACTTATTGGAACCATTCCTCAATAAGTGCCCGTGGCCTCGAGTGTTCCAGCTTACCATAGACAAAAATGGCAGAGGATATTGCAAAGTAAGTTACTACTGCTTTGATACAGATTGAGGCATTGGATGATAATTTTGGTTAATCGACTGAACACATAAACCCTGTCTCTGATTAGAAACATATGTCTGCGTTGATGGGTTTTGCACCGCAGAAATAGGAACTTGAGGTGTCACAGCAGTGAGCAGCTCGAACCCTAATTCATATATTTCTCGTTTAGCAAGCCACAAAGTGTTTAACACAACTCGTGAGGACACCCAAAACCGTGCAACAGAGAGATCGTTATCGAAGATAAATTCAACCAAATCAATATCGGAGGATTGCAGATCGTCTAACGCAGGAATTTCAGCTTGTATTGCAAGTATACTAGTGCGATTTAAATCATATTTCGCATAAGGTATATCTCTGCATCGGATAATCAATGGATATAGCGATTGTTTGGGTGATATTTTCGAGTTTTTTAATGGTAAAGACGGAAACCTGTTAAAGTGCAACCAGCTTGTACCCAGTGAGTGGTTTTGTTGTTGAGGATGTATATCAACCCTTGCAACAGGACCAGCTGGATAACGGCTCAAGTCAGTTATTTGTGAATGCATAGTATGCTGGTCAGCCTCTGACTTCGTATGTAATGTAGCATTTTTGTTCAAGTTGGTCATATATTCTTCCACCACGGTTTTTATTACTTGTTGTATTGGCATATCAGATGCACCAAATGTGAGTTGCTTGGTGATGGGTGTATTAGCAGAATTAGTAGGAATTTTAAGGGGAGCAGATATTTTCTTTAAAGAAGAAAGCTCAGGGATCAAGGGCGTAATGAGTGACTGTGCCACGTGATTCTTTTCTGTATGGGCTGTTATATGGGGTATCTCTCGAATATTAGGGTCCTTCAGCATCTCTACTTGGGCATTCAAGGGTCTTTGTTTAGTCATATAGTAGTCAATCTCCTTTCTGATTTCATTCCGTCTGGCTTCAACATTCTTATCTGAGATCCTCTCGGGAGAACAAGGTGATGAAGCTGCAAGGGCAGCACCCTCTTTTACTTGTACCGCCGCAAATTGGGGTACTAAGGGAGATGAAGCTTGTGTATTCACCGCCCTATCATGTTCGGCAGCCTCAACCAGCGCATCTAATGGATCATAAGCTACTATCTGGGCTGGGCATGTCGTAAGCTGGTTACTAGGTTTCTTAGCATTAGCCAAGGCGCTATATTTTTTTTGTACTGCTTCTGCTGCCATGGTGGTGTGTTCCTGGGCAAAGATAGGGCTTTAATAAAGGCTTTAGTTGCTGAGGTTGTCGTTTTTGTTATATCTTTACCATTTTCTGTTTTTTTACAAACCAGGTTCTTTTTTGGTTTAAGTATTATTTCATGTGGCTTAGATCCATTAAGTGAGAATATGTTAAACACTTGTTTGTCTCCAGGAACTACAGGGTCCGACAAAGTTTTGTCCTTCGGATTTTCAATGTTTTGGGGCAGAGAAAAATCGTCGTGAATTACATTCGGAAAGGCAGGTAAGGTCTTAAACTTTATAGCATGTGATTGTGTAATAGGGTCGGTAGGCGACTTATCAAAAATTAGTGGTTTGTCAGGGTTTGGTTTTAGTTTTTTTCTGATAATCTAAATGAAATATACATTTTCTAACAGAAATAAATAGCTGCCATTGATAATTATCCTATAATCTATGTGTCTTTTTCTATTGTATAACTACTGTTCCAGCATTTGGAGCTGCCTCAAACTCCACTGCCCCATTCTGTCATGATGCCTACCTCTAAGGAGCCAGGCCGGGCCCAGCAACCCCAGAGGCAGACATCATTTTCCCCAGGGAAGTCTCAGCGGGCCCAAGTCGGGGCCCTTTGGACTCAATCCTGGCGCCTTAGGCGCCAGGCTCATAGCGGACCCCAGTCCTGGCGCCTTAGGCGCCAGGCTCATAGAAGAGGATATGTGTTTAAGTGCTTGGGTGCACACTTACCTGATGCAGACCTTGCTGCTTCATCCAGGCCCTTTTGAGGCCTGAATGGGACTACTTAACCTGTAGGACTACTTCACCACCCGGGTGTGGTCGGGGAAGGATACATACCTGATTGGTGGAAGGATACATACCAGGAACTTCTTCCAAGGCTATTTAAACCCCACCCGAACAGCCACACATGCTTCGCGTTGTTCTGCACCTAGCAGCTGGACGCTCACCGTGTCAGCTCCTGCATCCTGACTTCAGCCACGCCTGCCAGCACCCTGGAACACCTGCAAGGGGAGAAAGGAAGAGAATAGGAGAAGAAAAGCCCTTACCTGCTAAATCTGCATCCCGGAGTCATTTCTCCAACGGCCCTGAAAAGGAAGACATCATTTTAAAGGCATTTCGTTTCGATCGCTGCAGCGCTGCATTTTACTCACCTTTGCAAGGCGCTTCAATCTTCAGCAGCGATCTTCCGGATTCAGCTATGCCCCGGCGCCTAGAGGAAAAAAGACAAGAACAAAGTTGAGAGGGAGAAAAGGAATAAGGAAAGCTCAGTTTCCTTTTAAGTCTTACCTGTTGGATTATTCCCACTGCATTTCGGGTCCTGCCGCTTCCTGGCATCTCCGGACCCCGGCCCCTATGGGGAAAAAAGACAAAGACATTGAATGAGCTAATGCAAAGACATTACCTGAGCGCTCATCCAGAACTGTTTCACTTTGGGTCGGCGCCATATCTCCGGCACTCCGAACCCCGGCCCCTAAGGGGAAAAAGACATAAGCATTAGCGCTTACTGCAATTAGACAACGAACATTATTATTAAGCTTGAACTTTTGAACAGAACTTTTACAGCGCCTTACCTGAACAGTCAAGCTTACCTGAACTCCCATCAATCCTCAATCCAGTGAAGTAACTGGGTTTCAACGCGCCCCTGCATCAGAAGCAGGATGGAGAGCTCATCCTTCCAAACCCTAAGGTGAGGCTTCACAGGGAATCGTGGAGGAGGTATCGTGGAGGGTTGGAAGGGAGTGGGAGGCTTGAGCATTGTTCCACAGTTGGTAATACTCCCTTTTCACGCACAGGAGGGTATCCAACGAGCCAGGGAAGCCAGAATAGAGGGGCCCTTCCTGTCCATCTTCAGAGTTCTGCGCCTTCGACGCCGCGCCTCCGTGGGAACCAGGTGAGCGTTACAGAACGCGAAGCCTTACCACAATTTCCCACCTGTGCGCTATGGAGACTTCCGAGACAGATCAGCTGGCCCATCTTTTAGGGGAATTACGGGCAGAAGTGCACTCAGCCCGCCAGGAGACTAATGCTCTCAGAAGGGAACTAATCCTATCCAAGGAAAGAACTGATGATCTGGCCAAAAGGTTATTGCAGGGCCAGGCAGAGCACACTCCTTTACCTGTTTCCGGAGATATTTCTACAACAATGGGTTCAAATAACCCGGTACAAATCAATCTACCTGGACACATGCCTTTGGCCCCGCCGGAACGTTTTGCGGGGGATCCCAAGAAATATGCCGTTTTTATGAACCAATGCCGTTTACACTTTTTATGCAGGTCCGGGGCGTTCCCCAACGACCAGACCAAAGTAGCCTTTGTACTATCTTACCTCAGTGGCTGTGCTGCCGATTGGTCTATTCCATTGGTAAATCAGGATGATCCCATTCTCCGGGATTTCCAGGGCTTCCAGGCCAGCATGGAAAGATTGTTCGCTCGACACTCGCAGGGACAGGCCCTTGACAACGAACTGCTATCCTTACGACAAGGTAATCAGGATCTTTTGTCCTATATCGCCACCTTTAATTGACTAGTTTTGAAAACCGGATGGCCTGAAAATAAAAGGATCACATTGTTTCATCGAGGCCTGCGCGGAGAGCTTAAAGATGTTATAGCTCAGATAGTAGATCCACCCCAGGCCAGCGCAGACTACATAGACTTAGTGGTTCAACTTGATCACAGACTTCAAAATAGAAAAGCAGATCGGCTCAAGTATGAAACCAGAGTACCTATCAAGACCCACGTTAACTCCAAGAGTACTGACGTTTCCGAACCTATGCAAATTGGCAGTGTTAAAGGACCATTAATGCAGAAGGAACGAGAGAGAAGGCGACAAATGCAACTTTGTCTGTATTGCGGAACTTCCGGTCACTTTCTTCAAAGTTGTCCAGTTAAACCACCCAAGAAGGTGTTTGGAGCCACTGATAACGAGTTATTGACACCTGGTTCGGGAAACGACCTAGCCCGACAAGCGTAGGAGTCCGCTTGCCGAGCTTGAAAACAAACTCTTTGACCTCGCATTTTGTCATGCCAATGGTGCTTGTGAACCCAAAACAGCCTCAGCAGTTGCATGCTATAAAAGCATACATAGACAGTGGAGCTATTGGAAATTACATAGACCGTGAATTGGCTTCCAGGATTAAGCTTCCTCTCCGCCCGAAAGTAACCCAAGATGTAATTACTACAGTTGATGGAACCGAAATAGCCTCAGGGCCTGTAACGCATTCCACAGTTGAAATCACTCTGGTGGGTCAGGACGGACATCGGAAAGCAATCGTGTTTGATGTGATCAAGGCCCCACAATTTCAAGTACTTCTTGGAATCCCTTGGTTAGAAACACATAATCCGATAATAGACTGGCGAGCAAAGAAGATAACTTTTCCTGATTGTGAACCAACCTGTTACCCAAGGAATCCAGCTATGGGTCTAGCCTCTGTAACTTCCACCCCTGTACAGCTACCATCTGAATACCAAGAATTCCAAGACGTTTTTCAGAAAGAGCAGGCTAACACCTTACCTCCCCATCGATCTTACGATTGCCAAATCGACTGGGTACCCAATGCACAACTACCTTGTAGTAGGATTTATGCTCTTACTGAACCTGAGAACCTGCATTTGCGCCAGTATTTGGATCAATACCTGGCCAATGGTTTCATTCGCCCATCAAAGTCACCAGTCTCTTCTGCTTTGTTCTTCGTACCTAAAAAGGAAGGAGACCTTAGGGCCTGTATTGACTACCGCGCCCTAAATCAGATAACGATTAAGAATCGTTACCCTTTGCCCCTGATACCTGAGCTTATCGACCAAGTAAAAGATGCTCGTGTGTACACCAAGCTAGATCTCTGAGGAGCTTACCACCTGGTACGTATAAAAGAGGGCGACCAGTGGAAGACTGCATTCCGCACCAAATTTGGGCTCTTCGAATATCAAGTAACGCCCTTCGGTTTGTGCAACGCACCTGCCGCCTTTCAGTACTTCATGAATGATGTTCTTCGGGAACTTATCGATGTTTGTGTCATCGTTTATATTGACGACATCCTGGTGTATTCCTCCTCAGAATCTGATCACAGAAACCATGTTAGGGCAGTTCTTGAGAAATTGCGCCAGCACAAATTATTTGCCAAGCTCGAAAAATGCGTTTTTCATACCACAGAAGTGGAGTTTCTCGGATTCATCCTGACACCTCAAGGAATCCGAATGGACTCGCGGAAAGTGGACGCCATTCTCAAATGGCCATCTCCTAGCTCTGTGAAGGGAGTGCAAAGCATGCTTGGCTTTGCCAATTTCTATCGAAGGTTCATCCCGGAATTTTCTCGAACTGTTCAACCCATCACAGCTCTCCTAAAGAAAAACAAATGCTTTGAATGGACTCTTGAGGCTGAACAAGCCTTTCAGGACCTGAAAACCAAATTCACCTCTGCACCTGTATTGAAGCACCCGCGCCCAGATCTCCCTTACATCGTGGAAAGCGATGCATCCAGTTCGGCCATGGGAGCTGTCCTGTCGCAAAGAGACCCAGAAACTAACCAACTACACCCTGTAGCCTTTTGGTCCAGAAAATTCTCTCCACCTGAACTCAATTACGCAATTACCAACAAAGAACTACTGGCTATTAAATCAGCTTTCAAGGCTTGGCGTCACTATCTTCTCGGTGCAAGACACACCATCACCGTAATTACGGACCACAGAAATTTGCAGTATTTAAAGACGGCCAAAGCTCAATCTTCGCGACAACTCCGATGGGCTTTATTCTTTGCGGAATTTGATTTTGTAATTACCTATCGCCCTGGCTGCAAGAATGGTAAGGCAGATGCCTTATCCCGGATAGGCATGGAAGAACCCAATTCGAGTTTAGAACCTGTGCCAATCATACCGGAACAAAGAATTCTGGGCTTGACTTCATTGCAAACCATTGAGGACATCCAAGCTCAAGTAAAACAGCTTTTTGACTCTTCTGCCTTACTGGAATGGAGTCAAAAGGGTCCTCACTACACCGTTAAGGATGATTTACCCTACTTCCAAGAGCGGTTATTTCTGCCAAGTAAAGAATTGCAGGAACTTGTCATTACCCATCATCATGAATCATTAATGGAAGGACACCCCGGTATCGCGAAAACAGAAGAAAAGATCAAACGCCACTTCTGGTGGCCTTCTTGGAGAAAAGACATAAAGTCATTTGTGTTGTCTTGCGGAATCTGTGCCCAAAATAAGAGTCAAAAGAAAAGGCCAGCCGGCCTACTTCAACCTTTGGACATTCCACCAGCACCTTGGCACACCTTGTCAATGGACTTTATAACTGACCTGCCTCCTTGTGGTGGTTACAACACGATTCTCGTAATAGTGGATCTATTCTCCAAAATGGCCCATTTTATCCCTTTAAAAGGATTGCCGTCAGCTTCCACCTTGGCCAAGGAATTTATGGAAAATATAGTGCGGTTACATGGTTTCCCTTCCATATTAGTCTCAGACCGTGGAAGTCAATTTATCTCCCACTTTTGGAAGAAATGTTGCCAACTAGCACAAATAGACGTGCGGTTATCCACCAGCCACCACCCCCAGACCGACGGACAAACCGAGAGAACCAATCAGACTCTCAAGCAATATCTGCGGTGCATGTTACACCAATCCGAGTTGAATTGGAAGGACATCCTTTGGATTGCAGAATATGCATACAACAATTCAGTGCATTCTGGAACCGGACAGACTCCTTTTTATACCCTGTACGGTCACCATCCTCGGACCTCTGACCTAGATCCACCTCTGACCCTGGAGATGCCTGCAGTAAATCACCTACATTCCACAATAACCCAAGCCTTCAAAGAAGCTACAACCCACTTACAGCAAGCCAAGAAAAAGTATAAAGAAAACGCTGATTTGTACCGAAGTAAAACTCCTCCTTACCAAGTAGGAGATCAGGTATGGCTAGCAACTAAACATCTACCCCTCAAGGGTCAGCAAACTTTTAGTTCCAGATTCATTGGGCCTTACCCCATCAAAGCTATTATCAACCCAGTGGCCTTTAAACTCGATTTACCATCCAACATGCGGATTCATCCCGTTTTTCACGCATCTCTTCTAAAACCAGTACAACCTGGAACCAGACTGTCTGAGCCCCCAGGCCCTGTCCAAATTGATGGAGAATTAGAATTCGAAGTGAAAGACATTTTAGATTCCAAGATAGTTAAGTCGAAACTCTTCTATCTTGTTGATTGGAAAGGATATGGACCTCAGGAAAGATCTTGGGAACCCAGTAACTATGTTCACGCACCACGATTAATTCAAAGATTCCATCGAAGATTCCCGCACAAACCAAAACCCCCGGAGGAAAAGACCTTGGGAGGGGCCTTGAGGGGGGGGTACTGTCATGATGCCTACCTCTAAGGAGCCAGGCCGGGCCCAGCAACCCCAGAGGCAGACATCATTTTCCCCAGGGAAGTCTCAGCGGGCCCAAGTCGGGGCCCTTTGGACTCAGTCCTGGCGCCTTAGGCGCCAGGCTCATAGCGGACCCCAGTCCTGGCGCCTTAGGCGCCAGGCTCATAGAAGAGGATATGTGTTTA